>NC_044558.1:129089234-130332778 GCF_007565055.1 Rhinopithecus roxellana
CTGCAAGTTGAAGCGAACCTCAAATTAAACAACTATGAGGAAAAGGTAGTGTTTTAGCTCTTGAATCTTTCCAAAGACAATGAATAAAATTACTGGAAATTCAAGTTTGGGCCAAAGTTTAAAGACTTTTGTTTGACACCCAATCTCCCTTTGCAGCAATAGCTGCCCAAATTGTGATTACCAGTAATGTTCTTAAATACTGCCACCTGCTGGAAGTTCTCTAGAAATACTGTGCACAATGTTACATGAGTGCTTCCAACATTTTCTATTTCAGTCTGAACGTATTCATCTCTATTCTGCCTGTGGAATCATTCACAATTAAAGACAAAGCGAACTGGAAAATGTAGCAGTAGTGCTGAAAATTTGTATTTTTCTGTTAATTTATGATTTTTTATTGTTTTTCATAAGCTTAAAATTATTTATGTTTTGCTTATCTTCTCATCAGACATCAGAGTTACGAAGTAGATAAGTTTAAGACTGAGACATACAGTTCAACCAGGACTCCACTACTTGCTAACTTGGTAGTTTTAGGTAAATTGCTTAAGCCTTCTAAGCCTCAGTTAACTCTTCTATAAACTGGAACATTCTGAAGTTTAGTGTTACTAAATGTAAAACACTAGTACATAGTATGCATTTAATGAATTACAGTTGTTTATGGAAACTATGGTAATAAATATAAAGACAATAGTTTGGATATTTGAAACTGCTCTTATTGGGGAAGGCATCTGAGATCTTAATCCAAGTTTTTTGGGTGGTGGTGGTGGTGGTATAGCTTCTGCAAGGCCAATGTACAAGCTCTGATGCTCCCATTATGGGAGCCTTGGTTAGGAAGCACTAAGGAAAAGATATATATTTTTTTATTATACTTTAAGTTCTAGGGTACATGTGCATAACGTGCAGGTTTGTTACATATGTATATTTGTGCCATGTTGGTGTGCTGCACCCATCAACTCGTCAGCACCCATCAATTCATCATTTATATCATGTATAACTCCCCAATGCAATCCCTCCCCTCTCCCCCCTCCCCATGATAGGCCCCAGTGTGTGATGTTCCCCTTCCCGAGTCCAAGTGATCTCATTGTTCAGTTCCCACCTATGAGTGAGAACATGCGGTGTTTGGTTTTCTCTTCTTGTTATAGTTTGCTAAGAATGATGGTTTCCAGCTGCATCCATGTCCCTACAAAGGACACAAACTCATCCTTTTTTATGGCTGCATAGTATTCCATGGTGTATATGTGCCACATTTTCTTAATCCAGTCTGTCACAGATGGACATTTGGGTTGATTCCAAGTCTTTGCTATTGTGAATAGTGCTGCAATAAACATACGTGTGCATGTGTCTTTGTAGTAGAATAATTTATAATCCTTTGGGTATATACCCAGTAGTGGGATGGCTGGGTCATATGGTACATCTAGTTCTAGATCCCTGAGGAATTGCCATACTGTTTTCCATAATGGTTGAACTAGTTTACAATCCCACCAACAGTGTAAAAGTGTTCCTATTTCTCCACATCCTCTCCAACACCTGTTGTTTCCTGATTTTTTAATGATTGCCATTCTAACTGGTGTGAGATGGTATCTCATTGTGGTTTTGATTTGCATTTCTCTGATGGCGAGTGATGATGAGCATTTTTTCATGTGTCTGTTGGCTGTATGAATGTCTTCTTTTGAGAAATGTCTGTTCATATCCTTTGCCCACTTTTTGATGGGGTTGTTTGTTTTTTTCTTGTATATTTGTTTGAGTTCTTTGTAGATTCTGGATATTAGCCCTTTGTCAGATGAGTAGAGAAAAAATATTGAAGAGATAGCTATGAAGCGGTTATGACGTGCAAAAAGCATGTTGCTAGTACTCTTAGAGAACTTAGCATTGACATCTTTTCCGGGAACCACATACCCAAGAAACATTTGCTCAGGGCAAAATGAGGACTTTCTTTCACTCCATGCCCTGAGAGCACTCAACTTCCAGCATGAGGGAAAATTGTGTTTCCTGTTTCCTGTGTATCCAAGAAAATGAATAGGTGATATCTTTAAACACCAACTCCTATCCCCCTTCCCAATCTCAATGACCAAAAACAGATCAGGCTGGGCATGACTGGTGGCTCACGCCTATAATCCCAGCACTTTGGGAGGCCAAGGTGTGCAGATCACTTGAGGTCAGGAGTTCAAGACCAACCTGGCCACCATGGTGAAACCCCTTCTCTACTAAAAATACAAAAATTATCTGGGCGTAGTGGTACATGCCTGTAGTCCCAGCTACTTGGGAGGCTGAGGTGGGAGAATTACTTGAACCCGAGAGGCAGAGCTTTCAGTGAGCCAAGATCATGCCACTGCACTCCACCCCGGGTGATAGAGCGAAACTTAGTCTCAAAAAAAAGTATATATATATATATTAGCCAGGCGTGGTGACAGGTGCCTGTAATCCCAGCTACTCAGGAGGCTGAGACAGGAGAATCGCTTGAACTGGGGAGGCGGAGGTTGTAGTGAGTTGAGCCACTGCACTCCAGCCTGGGTGACAGAGTAAGTGAGACTTTATCTCAAAAAACAAAAATAATAACTAAATAAAAAGGTTTATTCATGTTCCTTATATATGACCTTTTCAGTTTCTACAAGGTGATGTCTACTTTATCAACAAAGTGAACGTCCTTTAAGACCTTTGATTTCAGTTTTTTTTTTTTTTTTTTTTTTTTTTTTGAGGCGGAGTCTCCCTCTGTCACCCAGGCTGGGATACAGTGGCCGGATCTCAGCTCACTGCAAGCTCCGCCTCCCAGGTTTACGCCATTCTCCTGCCTCAGCCTCCCGAGTAGCTGGGACTACAGGCGCCCGCCACCTCGCCCGGCTAGTTTTTTGTATTTTTTAGTAGAGAACGGGTTTCACCGTGTTCGCCAGGACGGTCTCGATCTCCTGACCTCGTGATCCGCCAGTCTCGGCCTCCCAAAGTGCTGGGATTACAGGCTTGAGCCACCGCACCCGGCCTGATTTCAGTTTTATAAGGTAGGTGCCTTCAAGTTCTTGTCAGCTTTGCACAATCAAGACCTCATACCACCTATTGTTAACTGACAAAAGGCACTATTTGTGAAGATCTGTCTGAAGCAGGTACAGGCACAAAAACAAGGCCAAAGCTGAGAGTAGAAGAAAATCACAATTCAACATTAAAGTGCTGGGGCATTTGAGGAACCAAAGTCTTTGTTGACACATTGCTTTAATACTTATCTTGGATATTCTGCTCTCAGATATGTTCTGGGAACCTCAGGAGTATTTGACCAGCCTGGTCCATGCTTGGTCATCAATTCTGGATAAAATGTATCTACTCATAATCTGATCATTTAATGGTTCTTGGATATTGTATCTTTTTTGTTAAGTGGGTCTGTTTTTCCTGAGTTTCTTTAATTTTGATATCAGTTTTCACAGACAAAAAGCTTCTCCGATTTTCTAGGAGCTGACTTACTTTTAATGGATTAATTTATATTTATGGAATAAAGTAGACAATTGAATTTATTCTTTGACACTGTCAATTTTTTTTTTTCATAATATAAATTGCCCTCCAGCCTAGACAAAACAGCTGATGCCAATCTTGACTTATCTATCTCGGGATTAAAGTGACTGCAGTAGTGGTGGTAAAGCAGACAGAAGTTTCATCTAGTTCTTTTTTCCTGTTTTGAGTACTAAATTTTTGAAGGTTTTAGTTATTTTCATTGCCATATATAATAAATTCTGCGGAGTAACGAGTTCTGGCCATTGGAGAACATCGTTTTACATCCTTAGTTACTGTACATTAATCTCTTGTGGACTCAGTCAACTTTAAACTCTAGTTCACAGGGATTGTTGGGGAAGGCAGCTAAGAAGGTGAGCCTAGAAAAATCCTTTGACCTCTCAGTAAATAGCTCTGGAGAACTGACTTACTGATAGACAAAGAAGGGACACTCACTTGTCCTCAGAATCCATTCCTCTTTTGCCCAGTGGTGTATTCCCTGTGTCTCGTACAGGGCTTGGAAAACAATGTATTTTCAAATAGTGTGTTTGTTTGAATAAATGAGATGAATGGTATTAACTGCCCTCTGCCTTTTTAAAAGCAGCAAAATGGTGACCACCATTGATTTGTGAATCTCCAGATCTCATCACTCCTAAGTTCTCTGACCTGTTTCTAGCAGAGAAAATGATTTGCTTGCTCATCATTTTTGGGAGTGCTCTCCTCTTGCCATGCCAGGCATATTCCTCTTTGCAATCAGTCAGAGATCACATGTGGAGCTATTCTTGGATTTTGAAGCTATCGGCCCTTGCCAAGGTGTGTGGAACGCTTGCAAAATTATATAACTCTCTGCGTGCATCCACCTTTCTGTTGAAATGTTCCCTTTGTCTTACTCTCTTTAAGGACAGATATTTATGGCTGGCCCTGAACACAAAAAGTAAAATGAATCATTGAGGATTAAAGAATCTCTCTAGTTTACAGACTTTCTCTTCTCTGTTTCCTATTCTTATCTTTTTTGTTTTGTTGTTCTTTTGTACTTCACTTAAGTTCTCTTCATTCTTCACTCTTAAGTAACTCAGATGTCTCCACTTTTTTGAGATGCTCTGTCACCCAGGCTGGAGTGCAGTGGCACAATCTTGGCTCACTGCAACCACTGCCTGTGGGGTTCAAGCAATTCTCCTGCCTTAGCCTCCCGACTAGCTGAGACTATAGGCGTGTACCACCATGCCAGGTTAATTTTTTGTATTTTTAGTAGAGATGGGGTTTCACCATGCTGGCCAGGCTGGTTTTGAACTCCTGACCTCGTGCTCAGCCTGCCTTGACCTCCCAAAGTGCTAGGATTACAGGCATGAGCCACCGCGCCTGGCCTGGTGTCCCCACTTTTTAGTCTCTGTTTCTAAAGCCAGCCTCCCTCTCCAGTCTACTTCAGATCAGTTGCCTTGCAATAAGAACCATCAAGGAAGACAGTGCCTTTAGAAGACTTCTGACATTGTATTGATAGCCATTTCATTCCATTCTTATTTCCACACATCAAACTAAATAAGAAACAACTATTATTCCCCTATCATCCTAGTGCACCTTAGCTCAAAGGCATCACAGAACCTACATTTGCTAAAAGCTTCTAACCTGAGGCTTGCCAATGCTGGTCTCTGGGGTCACTCAGGTGATGCAAAACCCAGTCAGTCAGGATGGGATTGAGGAGATTTTTCTCCACTGAAGTCAACCCAGGTGGTCAACTGCCGATTTAGGTTGGATTTGGAGTGGAAGGTCTTCACAGAATGGAGTACCCTAACAAGCTAAGGATATTAGAATTAATCGAAAAGGGGAAAATAAATAATTACTGCTTCCTTTCCCTTCTTGTGTCTATGTTTGATGTCTTTCAAAATTTTTGGAAAATTCTGTTATTATTTCTTCACATATTTCTCTAGACAAAGAGCTTGGCATATTCATAGAACAGAAGGGCTGTAAGAGTCACTGGTACAAAATAAGCAAGGGAAGAGTGATGAGATGAGATTGGAGAGTAGGTGTGGACCAGGTTATACAGGTCCTGGTAGGTTAATAGCAAATATTCCAATGTTATTTGTCCTTTTTATTATGGAAATTTTCAAATGTATATCAAAATAGACTTATACAACTATTTCCGATATATACATCACCAGTTCGAGTTACCCTTTTCCTTTTTGCCTCTATTTACTCTCCTCCAACACACTAGGACATTTAATAGCAAAATAAAGACAGTCTTATTTGTTTTTTTTTTTTTTTTGAGACGGAGTCTCGCTCTGTCGCCCAGGCTGGAGTGCAGTGGCTGGATCTCAGCTCACTGCAAGCTCCGCCTCCCGGGTTCACGCCATTCTCCTGCCTCAGCCTCCCGAGTAGCTGGGACTACAGGCGCCCACCACCTCGCCCGGCTAGATTTTTGTATTTTTTGGTAGAGACGGGATTTCACCGTGTTAGCCAGGATGGTCTCGATCTCCTGACCTCATGATCCGCCCGTCTCGGCCTCCCAAAGTGCTGGGATTACAGGCTTGAGCCACCGCGCCCGGCCGACAGTCTTATTTGTAAACATATCAGTATCATTGAAAAATAGGAATTCTTTTTATTTATTTATTTATTTATTTTTGAGATGGAGTTTCACTCTGTTGCCCAGGCTGGAGTGCAGTGGCACCATCTTCCGTCTCATGGTAAACCCCACCTCCCGGGTTCAAGTGAGTCTCCTGCCTCAGCCTCCTGAGTAGCTGGGATTACAGGCATACACCACCACACCCAGCTAATTTTTGTATTTTCAGCAGAGATGGGGTTTCACCATGTTGCCCAGGCTGATCTTGAACTCCTGAGTTCAAGCGATCCGCCCGCCTTGGCCTCCCGAAGTGCTGGCATTACAGACATGAGCCACTGTGCCGGGCCAGGAATTCTTAACACAACCACAATTCCATTATTACACTTAGTGTTAATATTGTTAAAATGTTAACAATAAATTTAAAATATCATCAAGTATTGTCAGTGTTCAAATTTTCCCCATTGTCTCATAATTTATTTTCAGTGTGTTTTAGTTTTGGATCACATTCGAAATAAGCTTCATACAACATTGCCGCTGGTTACTGTCTCTCAAATCTTTTTAATCTATGGGGCTTCTTTCCATCACTTTTTCCCCTCTCTTGCAATTTGTGTTGTAGCAACTGAATTTTGCTGATGGCATCTATATGGTGTCATTTTATGTATTTCTATAATTTCAGTGAATTGATAGTTAGATTTAGGATCTTGAGATTTGGAATAATAATATAATTATTATTATTATTTTGTCAATCATACTTGATAGATTTTTTGCACTTCTATAGAAAGGTATATCTTGCCTGGTTAGTTTTCTTATTTGTGATTTTAGAAGCCCTTATTAATAATAATCTAAATCCATTAATTCATTACAGTTTATAAAAGAATAATAGAATATTCCATCATTTCTGTTTTATTAGCTGAAATATTTCTATACAGAGAAACCTATCCTCAGTAATCATTTAGTTACCTTAAATTATCATTTATATAGAAAAAGCAGGATAAAATTTGATTTTTTTCCCTTTACTTACTCATTTTCAAAATAATGACTTTGTTGCATATTATCCTCCAAAGCTGGCCATTGAGTTAGATTGTTTGTTTGAATATTATTATAAGCCATAGGTTTAATACATGCGATGTGACTGTATTTATTGTTCTTATAGATGCTCTACTTGTCTAACTTCAGGGCAGTGGGAATCTCTTCAAGCTGGCCAGTGAGTCCTTTGGGCATGATCTTGGCATTCCTTCTTTTCTGATTCAACAAGATAGTTCAAGTTTATTTTGTAAATTTCTTGCTCCAGCTTTGGAATCAGTCCTTTCTCCAGGAGCCCCACTTTCCATATAGTGGAAAATAATCTTTAGAGACCACAACCTGCGTACAAAAGTACTCATTACTATTAGATTGGTCATTAGTTATAGGCCTTTCCTGAGGACAGAGGTAAGGAACACTTGAAATAATTTGTGTTTTAGGATAAAATTCATCATGAGTTCACACCAATATTTTCAATTAGTATTCAGGAAGACAGAACTTTACTTTTACTTAATTAACCTTATGTTTGTAGCTACTTTCTTTCATGCTGAAATTCCTATTTGTCGATGACACAAACACACTCAATGGTCTCAGAATGACAATATCACCACTACCACCACATTACAGAGAACAGTTAATGTGTTTTTTCAAAGGTTTTGTCTTTAGACAAATTGTCATTAAGGATGTTCAGAAAAGATTATTGTGTCTGAAAATTACTTTTACCTATTCATATAACTAATATAGAATGTTTATGTATGTATAAAACATCTAAAGCATTCACTGACTTGGCTGGCGGCTCATGCCTGTAATCCCAGCACTTTGGGAGGTCGAAGTGGGTGGATCATGAGGTCAAGATTGAGACCATCCTGGCCAACATGGTGAAACCCCGTCTCTACCAAAAATACAAAAATTAGCTGGGCATGGTGGTACATGCTTGTCGTCCCAGCTGCTAGGGAGGCTGAGGCAGGAGAATTGCTTGAACCTGGAAGGCGGAGGTTGCAGTGAGAGATCGCGCCAGTGCACTCTAGCCTGGCAACAGAGCGAGACTCCGACTCAAAAAAAACAAAAAACAACAAACAAACAAACAAACAAAAAAAGGAATTAACTATAGTTCCCAATTCAAATTTATAAAATAAACTGTATTTAAAGAAAACCAGCTCCTCTCACTCTTTTTTCCACTCCATATTCCCTCTTAGACTATTTGTAAGTGGTTAAAATGTTTTGTGATTTATCATTCCATTGATTTTTAAAATACAACTAGACAGAAACATATATTCTGTTTTCAGATAATGGTAGCATATTGTACAAGTTTTTCATTACTTTGTTTTTACTACATAATATATCGTGCGTAATTAATAGATTTATAGAGATATGGCTTATTCTTTTTTCACATCTTCAGAGTATTCCATTGTGTAAGCACACATTATTTAATCAATTTAGTTCCCTCTTGATGGACATTTGACTTCTTTCTAGTGTTTTAATATTATAAATAATGATTCAATTAAGAATCTTGGAGAAGACCTAAGATGGTCGACTAGATGCAGCCAGGAAGAGCATCTCCCATAGAGGGACTATCAGCACACTCTGAGCAGATCTTTGAAGGGAAGACATTAAGAGTGGAAGGAAGGAAGACGCAGACACTGGGCTAAAGGGGCAGGAAGCTGGGAACCTTACCCAGGGCAGTCAAACACTAAGACTCGCTCCTGGCCCTCAGCACTTCCTGGGGGAAGACATAAGTTAAGTAGGTAAGGAGTGGCCCACTCTTGCCATGGACCTCCAGCTGCAGGAGACTCTATGACCCCCACAGAAACTTGAGCTGATAGGAGAGCTACTTGGAGAAGTGGCAGGGACAGTACTCCAGCCTGTGCAGTGCCAACGGGGGTTCGCATAGGAAGAGAGGCAGTGGAGCACGGCCAGGGGCACTCATCCCCAAGACTCGCTACACTCTCCTAGGTGGCTTTGGCATTTGTTGCCTGTCACACCTGGACAGAGTGGCACGGTTTTGCCCGTGGGATGGGGCTAGTCTGATTGTGCACTCCCTTGCCTCCCAGTCTCTCCCAAAGTCCCTTCCTGGCCATGCCCATTTACAGGACAGCCTTGGATGCCCAACTAGGGTGCCTCCTGGTGGCAACTGCCATAGCTACTTCACTGGCAGACTCCACTTAACAATCAGGGAGCTTCAGCAGATGGGCCCTGTTGGTGCACACCCACCTACAACCTCCCCCCACCCCTTTGCCAGTGTGCACATGCACACAGACTTCGCAGCTCAGTTGTCACTGGCATGTGTGTGTGGACCTCACTGCTGCTGCCCCACTCCCTCTGGCATGTGTGGATACTGCCTCATTGCAGCCACCTTTGTGAGCACTCATGAAAGGATGCTGCTGAGCATGGTGGCTCACGCCTGTAATCCCAGCACTTTGGGAGGCCGAGACGGGCGGATCACGAGGTCAGAGATCGAGACCATCCTGGCTAACACGGTGAAACCCCGTCTCTACTAAAAATACAAAAAATTAGCCAGGCGTGGCGGCAGGTGCCTGTAGTCTCAGCTACTCAGGAGGCTGAGGCAGGAGAATGGCGTGAACCCAGGAGGCAGAGCTTGCAGTGAGCCAAGATCACACCACAGTAACTCCAGCCTGGGCAACAGAGCAAGACTCCGTCTCAAAAAAAAAAAAAAAGAAAGAAAGAAAGAAAGAAAGGATGCTATCTCCTGACCCCTGTGAGCACATGTGTACTCCGTCATGCTGATGCTGCTGGCAGTGCATGCATACTCTGCTACCACCACCCTGATGGTGTGCTTTTGTTGGCACCCCCCCATCAGAGTGCTGTCAGCAGACCAGAGCACTTCAGCCCCTTCTGCAGAGGGGTGCTTAACCTCAAGTGGACAGAGAACAAAGCTGTGGGCCTGTTACCAGCCCCCAAGGGTTAGAAAATGCAGCCCACAGTTGCTGAGCTGAGTGTTGGCCATCTGAAATCATCCAGAAATGAAGTCAGCTGACTGAACTCAACTTATACCACAGTCAAAACTTCAAGGTCTTCAGAGAATATAAAAGCAAAAAGCTCCATCCAAAGTTTAGCAACTTTAAAGGTTAAAGGAACATCAGCCTGCATAGATGAGAAAGAACCAGCACAAGAACTCTAGCAACTCAAAAAGTCAGAGTGTCTTCTTATCTCCAAATGATTACACTGGCTTCCTAGCTATGGTTCTTAACCTGACTGCCATGGCTGAAATGACAGACGTAGAATTCATAATCTGGATAGCAGTGAAGATCATCTAATTTCAGGAAACGGTTGAAACCCAACCCAAGAAATCTAAGGAATCCAATAAAACAACACAAGAATTGAAAGACGCAATAGCTATTTTAAGAAAGAAACGAACCGATCTGATAGAACTGAAAAACTCACTGTAAGAATGTCATAATACAATCATAAGTATTAACAACAGAATAGACCAAGCTAAGGAAAAAATCTTACAGCTTGAAGACTGGTTCTTCTAGTCAACTTAGTCAGACAAAAATAAAGAAAGAAGAACAAAAAGGAATAAACAGAACCTCCAAAAAATATGGGATGTAAACAGACCAAGGCTATGACTCATTGGTGTCCTTGAAAGAGAGGGAAAGACAGCAAACAACTTGGAAAACATATTTGAACATATTGTCCACAACATTTACACAAAAGTCCCCAACCTCACTAGAGAGGTTGACATTCAAATTCAGGAAATTCAGAGAATCCCTGTGAGATACTATACAAGATGACCATCCCCAAGACACATAGTCATTAGATTCTCCAAGGTCAATGCAAAAGAAAAAATATTAAAGGCAGCTAGAGAGAAGGGGCAGGTCACCTGCAAAGGGAACCCCATCCAGCTAACAGTGGACCTTTTAGCAGAAACCCCACAAGGCAGAAGAGATTGGAGGCCTATATGCAGCATTCTTAAAGAAAAGAAATTCCAACCAATAATTTTATATCCAGTCAAACTAAGCTTTGTAAGTGAAAGAGAAACAAAATCCTTTTCAGAAAAGCAAATGCTAAGGGAATTCATTACCACCAGACTTGCCTTACAAGAGGACCCTAAAGGAATGCTAAACATGGAAACAAAAGACTGTTACTGGCCGCCACAAAAACACACTTACGTACATAGACCATTGACCCTATAAAGCAACCACACAATCAAGCCTGCATAACAACTAGCTAACAACAGGATCATATGATCAAATCTTCTCATATCAATATTAACCTTGAATGTAAACAAGCTAAACACTCCACTTACAAAAACACAGAATGGCAAGTTGGGTAAAGAAGCAAGACCTATCTGTACACTGTCTTCAAGAGATCCATCTTGCATGCAGTGACACCCATAGGCTCAAAGTAAACAGATGTAAAAGAATCTACCAAGCAAATGGAAAATGAAAAAGATCAGGCTTTGCTTTTCTAATTTCAGACAAAACAGACTTCAAACCAATAATCTAAAAAGTTCCAGAGAGGGGCATTGCATAATGATAAAGAGTTCAATTTAACAAAAGACTTAACTATTCTAAATATGTATGCACCAACACAGGAGGACCCAGGGAGACTTCAACACCCCACTGACAGAATTAGGCAGATGGTCAAAGCAGAAAACTAACAAAGATATTCAGGACCTAAACATGATACTTTACCAGATGGGCCTAATGGGCATCTACAGAATATTCCACCCAGCAGCAACTGAATATACATTCTTCTCATCTGCACATGACACATACTCTAAAATTAAATATATGCTTAGCCATAAAACAATTCTTGACAAATTCAAAGAAACCAAAATCATATCAACCACACTCTTGAACCACAGGACAATAAAAATAAGAATCAATATTAAGAGGGCCTCTTAGAACTAAACTATTTTTTTTTTTTTGAGACGGGGTCTCGCTCTGTCGCCCAGGCTGGAGTGCAGTGGCGCGATCTCGGCTCACTGCAAGCTCCGCCTCCCGGGTTCCCGCCATTCTCCCGCCTCAGCCTCCGAGTAGCTGGGACTACAGGCGCCCGCCACCGCGCCCGGCTAGTTTTTTGTATTTTTAGTAGAGACGGGGTTTCACAGTCTTAGCCAGGAGGGTCTCGATCTCCTGACCTCGTGATCCTCCCGCCTCGGCCTCCCAAAGTGCTGGGATTACAGGCTTGAGCCACTGCGCCCGGCAGAACTAAACTATTATATGGAGATTAAACAACCTACTCCTGAATGACTGTTGGATAAACAATGAAATCAAGGCAGAAATCAAGAAATTCTTTAAAACTAATGAAAACTAAGATACAACATACCAGAGTCTCTGGAACACAGCTAAAGCAGTGCAAAAAGGGAAGTTTACAGTGCTAAATCCCCACATCAAAAAGTTAGAAAGATCTCAAACTGACAACCTAGCATCACACCTAGAAGAACTAGAAAAATAAGAGCAAATCAACCTCAAAGCTAGCAGACAACCAAATACCCAAAATCTGAGCTGAAATGAATCAAACCGAGATGCGAAAAACCACACAAGGCCAGGCATAGTGGTTCACGTCTGTAACCCCAGCACTTTGTGAGGCAGAGGTGGGTGGATAACTTGAGCCCAGAAGTTTAAGACCTGTCTGGGTAACATGAAGAAACTCTGTTTCTACTAAAAATATAAAAATTACCTGAGTGTGGTGGCACATGTCTATAGTCCCAGCTATTCAGGAGGGTGAGATGGGAAGATCGCTTGAGGCCAGGAGGTGGAGGATGCAGTGAGCCAAGATCATGCCACTGCACTGTAGCCTGGGTGACAGAGTGAGACCCTGTCTCAAAAAAAAAAAAAAAAAAAAAAAAAAAAAAAAAATCAATGAAACAAACATTGGTTCTTTGAAAGAATAATTAAGATGGATAAACCACTAGCTAGACTAATAAAGAAAAAAAAGGAGACTATCCAAATAAACACAATCAAAAATGATTGATTATCATTGACCCCACAGAAATGGAACACAATATCATTTAGAGACTATTATGAACACCTCTGTGCAAACAAGCTAGAAAACCTAGAAGAAATGAATAAATTCCTGGA
This sequence comes from Rhinopithecus roxellana, assembly GCF_007565055.1. NCBI lineage: Eukaryota > Metazoa > Chordata > Mammalia > Primates > Cercopithecidae > Rhinopithecus > Rhinopithecus roxellana. The sequence continues at coordinate 129,102,324 of NC_044558.1, forward strand.
AATATACAACCTGGTCAAGATTGGACCAGGAAGAAATTGAATCTTTGAACAAACCATAACTGAGTTCCAAAATAGAATCAGTAATAAAAGCCTACCAAGAAAAAGCCCTGAAGTAGATGGACTCACAGCTGAATTCTACCAGGTGTATAAAGAAGAGCTGGTACCAATCCTACTGAAACTATTTTTAAAAATTGAAGATGGGCCGGGCGCGGTGGCTCAAGCCTGTAATCCCAGCACTTTGGGAGGCCGAGACGGGCGGATCATGAGGTCAGGAGATCGAGACCATCCTGGCTAACACAGTGAAACCCCATCTCTACTAAAAAAAAAATACAAAAAACTAGCCGGGCGAGGTGGCGGGCGCCTGTAGTCCCAGCTACTCGGGAGGCTGAGGCAGGAGAATGGCGTAAACCCGGGAGGCGGAGCTTGCAGTGAGCTGAGATCCAGCCACTGTGCTCCAGCCTGGGTGACAGAGCAAGACTCCGTCTCCAAAAAAAAAAAAAAAAAAAAAATTGAAGATGGCAAACTCCTCTCTAACTCATTCTATGAGGCTGGCATTATTCTGATAGCAAAATCTGCCAAACACACAACAGGAAAATAAAACTTCAGACCAATATCCCTGATGACTATAGGTGCAACAACCCTCAACAAAATACTAGAAAAGCAAATCAGCAGCATATCGGAAAGCTAATTCACCATGATTAGCTAGGCTTTATTGATATGAAAGATTGATTCAACACACACAAATCAATAAATATGATTCATCATATGAAAATAACTAAAAACAAAAACTACACAATCATTTCAATAGACACAAAAAGACTTTCAATAAAATTCAACATCTCTTCATGTTAAAAATGCACAACAAACTAGGCATTGAAGGAATGTACCTCAAAACAGTAAGAGCCATCTATGACAAACTTACAGTCAACATCATACTGAATGGGCAAAAGCTGGAAGTATTCCCCTTGAGAACCAGAGCAACCAGGGAAGAGAAAGAAATAAAAGGCATCCAAATAGAGGGAAAGGAGGTCAAACTATCTTCGCAGATGACATGATTCTATACCTAGAATATTCCATAGTCTCTTCCCCCAAACTCTCAGATCTGATAAACAACTTCGGCAAAGTTTCAGGATACAAAATCAATGCACGAAAATCGCTAGCACTCCTATACACCGGCAACATCCAAGCCGAGAGCCAAATAAAAAAACTTAGTCCTATTCGTGGTAGCCAAAAAAAAAAATAACATATATATAAATACAGCTAATCAGGTAGGTGAAAAATCTCTACAACAAGAATTTAAAAACTGCTGGAAGAAATTAAGGGAGACACTAACAAATGGAAAAATACTCCATGTTCATGGATAGGAAGAATCAGTATTGTTAGATTGGCCACACTGCCCAAAGCAATGTACAGATTCAATTCTATTCTTATCAAACTACCACAATGACATTTTTTCACAGAATTAGAAAAAAGTATTCTAAAATTCATGTAGAACCAAAAAAAAAAAAGAAAAAAAAAAAGAAAAAAATTGGAGCCTGAATAGCCATGGTAGACCTAAGCAAAAAGAGCAAAGCTAGAGGCACTTTACTACCCAACTTCAAACTATACTACAAGGCTATTGTAACCAAAACAGCATAGTGCTGGTACAAAAACAGACATGTAGACTAATGGAACAGGTTAGAGAACCCAGAAATAAAGCCACATATCTACAACTATCTGATCTTCAACAAAATTGACAAAACAAGCAATGGGAAAAGAACTCCTTATTTAATAAATGGGGCTGGGATAACTGGCTTGCCATGTGCAGAAGATTTAAACTGGACCCTTTACTTTCACCATATATAAAAGTCAACTCAAGATGAATTAAAGACTTACATGTAAAACCCAAAACTATAAAAATTTTAGAAGAAACCTTAGGAAATACCATTCTGGACACAGGTCCTGGCAAAGATTTCATGATGAAGCCTTCAAAAGCAATCGCAACAGTAAGAGCCATCTATGACAAACTCATAGTTTGGTACCGAATTAAACTAAAGAGCTTCTGCACAGTTGAAAGAAACTATCAGCAGAGTAAACAGAAAACCTACATATATAATGGGGTAAAATATTTGCAAACTTTGCATCCAACAAAGGTCTAATAAAATAATCTATAAGGAACTTAGACAAATTAACAAGCAAAAAACAACCCCATTAAAACATGGACAAAGAACATGAAGACACTTCTCAAAATAAGACATACATGTAGCCAGCAAACACATGAAGAAAAGCTCAACATTACTAATTGTTAGAAAAATGAAAACCAAAACCATAATGAGATACTATCTTGCACCAGTCAGAATGACTGTTATTAAAAGGTCAAAAATAACAGATGCAGGTGAGGTTGTGGAGAAAAGGGAACACTTACACACCGCTGGTAGGGATGTAAATTAGTTCATCTGCTGTGGAAGTCAGTTTGGAGATTTTTCACAGGACTTAAAACAGAGCTACCATTCAACCCAGCAATCCCATTACTAGTTATATACCCAAAGGAATGTAAATTGTTCTACCATAAAGACACAGACACTCGTGTTCATTGTAGCACTATTTACAATAGCAGGGACATGAAACCAGCCTAAATGCCCATCAACAATGGACAGGATAGAGAAAATGTGGTACGTATATATCATGGAACACTGTGCAGACATAAAAAGAAACAAATAATGCTCTTTGCAGCAACATGATGGAGTTGGAGGCCATTATCCTAAGCAAATTAATGCATAAGCAGAAAACTACTGCGTGTTCTCACAAGTGGGAGATAAACACTGAGTATACATGGACATAAAGAATAGAACAATAGACACCAAGGCCTACTTGGTGGTGGAGGGTGGGAGGAGGGTGAGGACCAAAAAACTACTTATCGAGTCCTATGCTTATTACCTGGGTGACTAATCTGTACACCAAACTCCCATGACACAGGATTTAGCCGTGTAACAAACCTGCACACATATCCCCCGAAACCTAATATGAAAGTTGCAAAGAAAAAAAAAAACAGTATTAAGCAGATATATTTTTTGTTTTTGCTAACATATCTTTGGGTTGATTCCTAGAAGTAAGATTCCTGGATTAAGGGTCAGGATTTTGTATTGTTTTCTTTTTTTTCTTTTTTTTTTTTTTTTTGAGACGGAGTCTCGCTCTGCCGCCCAGGCTGGAGTGCAGTGGCCGGATCTCAGCTCACTGCAAGCTCCGCCTCCCGGGTTCACGCCATTCTCCTGCCTCAGCCTCCCGAGTAGCTGGGACTACAGGCGCCCGCCACCTCGCCTGGCTAGTTTTTTGTATTTTTAGTAGAGACGGGGTTTCACCGTGTTAGCCAGGATGGTCTCGATCTCCTGACCTCGTGATCCACCCGTCTCGGCCTCCCAGAGTGCTGGGATTACAGGCTTGAGCCACCGCGCCCGGCCAGGATTTTGTATTGTTTTCTAATCTCAATGGGCAATCTTGAGGTATGTAGCCTTTGCCATGGTCATAGTGAAACTGGAAAATTCCCTTGTCCCCCTCGCAGGGCGTGTGACAGAGGCAGTGGCTCGCTTCTTTGGTGTCCCACTGCTCAAACCTCTAGGGGAGCATACAGACGGGCAGGCCGTGGGGCTCCGACCACATGGCAGTGTCTAGGGGTGATTTTTTACAGCTCCTGAAGCCCCAGCGAGTGTGTACTCTTTTAGTTTTGTGTGCTCTTTTAGTTTTGCTGTCTATAGGCAGCTCGTGTTAACCAGCTCAGTTAGACCCTCTGCCTTGTCGCAAGGACAGAGAGCTTTCTGTATCCCGGGTATCCTGCCTCGGTGTACCTGAAGAATCAGATCACACGTGGGCTTGGAGAACGAATGCAAGGTTTTATTGAGCGGAAGTGCTCTCAGGAGATGGGGGAGCCGGAAGGGAGATGGATTTCCCCTGGAGTTGGGCTGCTGGATGGCCTGGGCTCTCTCCTCCGACTGCCCCAGCCAAACTCCGTGTCATTCTGCCGGTCGGTTGGTGGCTTGCTGGCCTGCTGGTGCCTGTCAGTAAGTTCCTCTCAATGTCCAGCCACCTGCGCGTTCATCCAGTGATATGCTCCTCTCGACGTCCAGCCGTTTGTGTGTCTGCCCGTTAGGGTATTGGGGGTTTTCATAGGCACAGGACGGGGGAGTGGCAGGCCAGGGTGGTCTTGTGAAATGCAACATTTGGGCAGGAAACAAAAATGCCTGTCCTCACCTAGGTCCCTGGGCACAGGGCAGGTGGTGGAGCGCTAGTCAGGGACCACGCCCTTCCCCACTTCCGTATCATTTAAAGGGACCACACCCTTCCCTTCCCAGCACTTCCCTTCCCCACTTCCCTATCAATAGCACGGGTGGGATTCTTAGGGTATCAGTGCTCACGGGAGTGAGACAGTGGTTTAATAAATAATATCATCTTTGGAAATAGACACACACACACACACACACACCCCACACACTCAAACACCAGGTAAGTGAATAATTATCGCTTCTTCCTAGGGCCGCTGTCTGTGTGAAGCTTGCGTGTTCTCTCCATGTCTGCATGGGTTTTCTCTGGGTAGTCAAATTTCCTCCCACATCCCAAAGATATGCACGTTCAGTGAATTAGCCTGTCTAAGTGGTCCCTATCTGAGTGAGTGTGAGTGTGTGTGCGTAAGTGTGCCCTGTGATGGGATGGCGGCCTATCCAGGGTGGGTTTCTGACTGGTGCCCTGAACTGTTGAGACAGACTCAGTCACCTACAACCCCGAGCTGGAATAAATGGGTAGATAATTATCCTGCTTGAGTATATTAATCTTTAAAAAATGTATGTATAACTCAAATATTTTTCTATGTTTAATATTAGAAGTGTTTTTGCTCTTTATTTAGAAGTCTGGTGATGTTTTTGTGACCAGAAATTTGTTGTAGGAACTGAATCTTAATATCAAGTAGCAGATAGTAAAATTGGTTTTGTTGTATGTTGTGTTGTTTAAACTTTTGTTTAACAAACAGTAGGTTCAAAGAACCTATTGAAGATATAAAGTGAGGAATTAATGTGTGTGTGTGTGTGTGTGTGTGTGTATATATTTACTTTGTAAAATTACTGCCATTTTAAAGAGTAATTTGGGAACATTTTTATCATTCCCCAGAATGAAGGATAAACATTCCTTTCCTTAAAAATAACATTTAAACATCATTTTCCAGAAATATAAGAATTCTCTCACAGTGGTTGCTATTTTACTTTTCAATGACTTGCCAAAACTAGAAAGCAGAACATATAAAGTTTCATCTGGATATGATTTTGGGGACTTATGTGGTTTTTGTGCTGCTATTCTTTTTTCGTGTTTTTATGTTAGGAAAAGTCACAGAAGAAGCCAAATTTGGGAGGAGCTGAATTAGTTACTGTGATTTACTAGAGATGGACGGGGACTGTGGCAGTCTTTGGCAGGCCTCGAGGAGCAAACTGACAAAGCTGTCATTTTCACATTTAGAATTTTCCATGTGTTCACTGCCAGCCTAGAAACCCCAGGAGCATGATGTCCCCTACATTTTCCAATATCTGAAGATGTTCTACCCAGATCGCTCATATGATTGATTCTACAGCCCGTATAGAGTCTTGTCTTGTTATTTTAGAGTCACCATTCAGAGTCATTCAATATTCTGAAGATAAGAGCTCTTTTCCTTTCATAAAAGCCTTTTCATATCACTGAAAACAGCTAATCATCAATCTGCATTGAAAATCTAGTATATAAAAGAGACTGAAATAAACACCAACCTTTATTGAGTGCTTAACATGTCACAGTTAAGCTCTTTTCATGGATTATCTCACCTACTTTTCAAAAAGGTTTATTAGTATTTCAAAGTGGCAAAACGAAAGATCTGAAGCCAAGTACTTTTGCAATACTGTAAAGTTGCTAGTGGTAGAATGCTTTCTGATTTGGAAATCCACACTATTAACCAAGAGACCACTTCATTAGCTAATGAGGGTTCTCCGGAGTTGCTAAAGGAAATGTCATTCATACTTTCTTGAGAGAAGTGGATCATATTGTACAGGAAAGGGATGTAAGAACATATATGTATTGTTATGATTAAACACAAATATGTTATTAATTGTATCAGTGATGTAAGACTTTATATCATGAACACTTCTGTGCATGTGTGAGTGCATGTGTGTGCACTAAAGCCCTGATAGAATGATGAGCAAGGAAGGAATGAGTTTAATCTTTACATTAAACTGACCTTGCTTCAAAACTTTGTTTCTCTACTCACTCCCAGTGCAGACTTAGATAAGTTATTCACTGCTCTGAGTCAAGTTTTCTCCACTCTTAAATAGGAATAATAATTCTCCAAAGTTTTTTTTTGAGAATTTGGAAATAATAATATGTGCATAAAATGATTGAAACAGTGTCTGACACATAGAAAGCAAACTCTAAAAAGTAATATATAGATAACCTTTGAGGTATTTTCAAGGCAGTGAATTTTTACATTTGGCAAGGACCTGGGTAGTTGAAGAGGATAATATGATAAGAAGTACAAGTGAAAATATAAGAAAGCATAAAGACATGAAAGCAGAGACAAACAAATGGTGTGTGTGTGCAACCTAAGAAAGTTTGATTTCCTGTATAGAGAGTTTAGTATGCTGTGTAATGGGAGATCACGTTGCTTAGTGTGTGATAGAAGCTTGGGTATAATAGAAGCTTAGATATGGTGGGAGCTGCTGTGGAATCCCCCTGCAGAGTCAAAGTCTGTCACATTGGCCGGGCCCCGTGGCTCAAGCCTGTAATCCCAGCACTTTGGGAGGCCGAGACGGGCGGATCACGAGGTCAGGCGATCGAGACCATCCTGGCTAACATGGTGAAACCCCGTCTCTAATAAAAAATACAAAAAAACTAGCTGGGCGAGGTGGCGGGCGCCTGTAGTCCCAGCTACTCGGGAGGCTGAGGCAGGAGAATGGCGTGAACCCGGGAGGCGGACTTGCGATGAGCTGAGATCCGGCCACTGCACTCCAGCCCGGGCGACAGAGCGAGACTCCGTCTCCAAAAAATAAAATAAAATAAAATAAAGTCTGTCACATTGAAACTCTACACTGTCAAAAGCAATGGTATCCTGAGATTTGTCCGATTTAATTATGTTTACAACTTCCTAGGAAAGACACCTTCAGAGTCTGATAGAGGCAAACAGGTGATGAGATGTCCCTTGTGAAGGCTGCGCCCACCACATAGCATGACGTAAATACTTAGTTCTCTTGAAATAACAACTGTGAAGGAGGAGTGCCATGGGGAGTTGAGACGGATGCAGTGATCATTTAACTTTTTCTATGGTTTTTGGGCCTGAAAAGTGGGAACACCTCTATGTTCCTGGAAATTGAGAAAAAAAAATGTGAATCAGAAGAGATCATATATTCCGTATTCCGACTACTCTGAGTCAAATCAATAACATAAACATTTGATAATCATTTCTTAATTAAACTTCTGAACATTTTTTGACATTTTATAAAACGCTTTTCCCAAATTATATTTTAAGCTATCAGAACGCATATCCTGTTTTCTTGCATTTTCACCACCAGATGGCAGTGATAACTTACTCATTCATTTCTCTCTCTCTCCATCTCTCTCTCTCTCTCTCTCTCTCTCTCTCTCTCTCTCTCTCTCTCTCTCTCTCTCTCTCTCTCTAAATCATTCTCTTGTTTAATGTTATTCTAGAAATGAACCAGTAGCTTTAAATTGAAAGTGATGGCCAAAAATTCCCACTCTCTTTTCTACAACAAGTCAGTATGCTAGAGTCACAGTTTCCTTGTGCAAAGAAGTGAACAAAACGTGCATGGAGGGAAGCACAGGAAATATCGTGATCTTGTGTGAGAGTTGGATTGGAATGCCACTAAGTAATAAATGACTCTGGTAAATTGTAAAAGACTATCTTGGGTTGTGTATGTTAAAAGTATATAAAACTCCGTGTGTGTTTGTGTCAGAGAGGTCTTTGGGTTTGTGGTACAAGTCATATAAATGTGACTTCAAAAAAATCGCCTGTACCCTTGTCACATTCTAGGCTGAACCCCATTAAGGGTGAAAAAGTGAAGTTAGCCGGGCGCGGTGGCTCAAGCCTGTAATCCCAGCACTTTGGGAGGCCGAGACAGGCGGATCACGAGGTCAGGAGATCGAGACCATCCTGGCTAACATGGTGAAACCCCGTCTCTACTAAAAATACAAAAAACTAGCCGGGCGACCCGGCGGGCGCCTGTAGTCCCAGCTACTCGGGAGGCTGAGGCGGGAGAATGGCGTGAACCCGGGAGGCGGAGCTTGCAGTGAGCTGAGATCCGGCCACTGTACTCCAGCCTGGGCGACAGAGCGAGACTCCGTCTCAAAAAAAAAAAAAAAAAAAAAAAAAAAAAAAAAAAGTGAAGTTATCAAAAAATGAAGTGGGCCCTCACACAGCACAGATGTACATGACCTCGGTTTCTATTCCACTTAATGACCACTTTCTCACTCAGTTTGTCTTAATACTGCATATTTCATTTTCCAAGTATTTTCTGTGAGACTAGTTTTCTTGTTTAACTATCCTGGATTTATAAGCACATGTTTCAGCTTGGAAAACAAAATTTTTTGTTTAACTTTTTTTGTTTCTTAAAAATAGCAATGAAAATCTTCTGAAGATTGGGGGAAAAAACATATAATGCTGAACAAAAGGATACTTGAACATACTTCTTTAAACTTGGCTTGATGAGGCTGTTTTTAAATGAAACACTCACATGCAAAAATCAAGAGACCAGGAAAAATAGCCTGAAATTGATAAAGTATTTTGTCCGTTGTATTTTTAGTCAGGATTATCTGGACCACTTTTTAATATATTGGAGTCATCAGTTGATCTGGTTTTATTTTCAGCTGAAAAGGACAATTTTCTGGACTCCTTCAATTAACCAAGATGTGGTCACAGACCAGGCAACACAGGTTTCATCAGTGAGATACTGTGAGAAGGAAAAGAGGCCCTATAATAATAATCAATAGGTTTGGATTTGATGGTGTACTTTCACAGACCACACATGTAGCTGTGAGTATGTTTTTATCATTATCTATAAAGTGGGGATAAGAACACCTATATGGGGTTTATTGAGATAAAGTCTATGCTCTTCTGGCATGCATGCAATAGTCGATAGAGAGTTTTCTTTCTCTCTTTCTCAATTTACCCCTTGGATAAAAGTAGGTTGATTCTGGCTTAAGTTACAAAGAGGAAAAGCTGTGTCTTCCACATTTGTTGCTTCCAGAAATTTACTCTATAAACATCCACTTCCATGCCTTTCTTAGGTCTGGAATTTTCCTAATGATAAGCTAATGGGGAAAATAATTTTTTGTTCTTATGTTTTTAGCAGCATTTAAAAACACATCCATAGGCATCTAGAAGTTAAGCTTCTTTACTTAACTGAATAAGAAACAACATTACAAATTAATGCAACATAGTGAAGATTAAATAAGGTAATTAACAGGTCAGTGCTTTGAAACATTATATTCTGTTATAGGATTGGAAGGATGCCAGAGCATGCTTTAATATAGAAGGTTTCTAAAAGCCTATGTCTTAAAGAGGCCTCTAAGATCCATCTCCACTAAAGAGCTTCGAACTCTGACACATATTTCTGAGCAGATATGGTAATTGGCGTTTATGTTCTGGAATGACACAGATTTCCAAAGGCAGGCAACAGGCAGTCTTTCCTACAGTTTCGGCATTGGCTGATTGATACTTTATTTTCAAATAGCTTTATACTTTATTTTTGAAATAGAGGATAATGTTCCTGTGGAATCCTGGCATCCTGAAGGAATAACTTGTGTTTAAAAAATTTTCTTGGGGACATTTGTGGTATTTAGGGACTCAAAAACCATACGGCACTTTGACAAACCTGTGCAATCAAACTGTATTTGTTCAATGAAAGCTTTGGATTGCCTTATTCTAGACTTTGATGTGGTGAAGTTGGAGAATTTTTCATGTGGGGAGTGGTAATCACTTTTTATCTTGCAATGGTGGTACAGGAATTTGCTTTTATGGGAGATCTTCCCTTTCATCCAGGAGTTTCCCGATGCTAATGTTGGATGAGAAGCTCTGATATCCAGTGAAGGAATCAAAATGCAATACAGTTTTTCCCCAGTAGCTAAAGGGGGTTGGTTCCAGTACCCCCCGCCCCTGTGGATAACAAAATCTGTGGATGCTCAAGACCCTTATACAAAATGGCATAGTATTGGCATACAACTATGCACATCCTCTTGTATATTTTAAATCATCTCTAGATTACTTATAATACTTAATATCATGTAAATGCTATATAAATAGTTGTTACACTATGTTGTTTTAAAAATTTTTATTATTTTATTATTGTTATTTTTTATATATTTTTTCACAATATTTTCAATCTGAGATTGGTTGAATCTGAGAAATTGGAATCTATGGCTATGGAGGATTGACTGTACCTTCAGATTGAAGCTTTAAGCATACTATTTAGTAATAGAAATTGTATGTATTGGCTGAACTTTGTTTCTGCAAAGTTAGAAATCCTCCCTACCCCATATTTTGATTTATGTAGCCTCAGGCCTGAACACTACTGTTTGTTTTAGATAGGTGTGTGGATGCTTCCATCCCTCAAGAATTTATTCACAGGAGATGGGAAGCTGAGACTCTGTTATCACTGACGGATGCAAACACTGTTCATCATTTTATGAGGGAAGCCAGAGAAATGAGATGGACTGGGCTTAGTGGAAAAGAGCCTTAACCTTTGTCCTTCACAAGGAATTATGTGCAGTTGACGTTTGTGATTGTCTTGTCAGGAGCATGTAGCCAGAAGACTCCTGTGGGAAGGGATGCACGAGAGAGAAAATACTGATAGATATGAATCTAGACACACATATACATACACCATAGGCATATCCATATGTACACACAAAATACTTTATCAGATCATATTGGTATATTTCCAATTAAAATTAGGGAGAGAGATGTGTGTGTCAGGAAGTGTTTTTACTTAACTACAACTACTTTCTTTTGTATCAAGAATCTTGGTTCTCATGAATGCGGGAGATAATACAATTAGAATCTCCCGGCCGGGCGCGGTGGCTCAAGCCTGTAATCCCAGCACTTTGGGAGGCCGAGACGGGCGGATCACGAGGTCAGGAGATCGAGACCATCCTGGCTAATTCGGTGAAACCCCGTCTCTACTTAAAAAATACAAAAAAACTAGCCGGGCGACGAGGCGGGCGCCTGTAGTCCCAGCTACTCGGGAGGCTGAGGCAGGAGAATGGCGTAAACCCGGGAGGCGGAGCTTGCAGTGAGCTGAGATCCGGCCACTGCACTCCAGCCCGGGCGACAGAGCAAGACTCCGTCTCAAAAAAAAAAAAAAAAAAAAAAAAAAGAATCTCCCATAATTATTGCTTTATCCCATGTTACAAACATAATAGTCTTAAAATAACCATACCAAAATCGCCACCATGAAAAATTACTGAGAACTGTTAAAATATATTTTGCATATATTCTACACGTTATATCCATTTTTTATAACTTCACTACCTTGCTTACATATAAAGCCATTATATATTATACTCTCTTCCTTTAATGTTTACTCCATCTTTTTTTTTTTTTTTTTGAGACGGAGTCTTGCTCTGCCACCCAGGCTGGAGTGCAGTGGCCGGATCTCAGCTCACTGCAAGCTCCGCCTCCCGGGTTTACGCCATTCTCCTGCCTCAGCCTCCCGAGTAGCTGGGACTACAGGCGCCCGCCTCGTCGCCCGGCTAGTTTTTTTGTATTTTTTAAGTAGAGACGGGGTTTCACCGAATTAGCCAGGATGGTCTCGATCTCCTGACCTCGTGATCCGCCCGTCTCGGCCTCCCAAAGTGCTGGGATTACAGGCTTGAGCCACCGCGCCCGGCCTGTTTACTCCATCTTGCTCTACAAGTAACTACATGTTTAATACTCCTCTTCAGTCCTCATATCGATAATTTTCTACTCATTTTTGTTGTCTAAAGTACCTACCGTAGTAGATTCCTAAGGAGGAAAATAGAAACAACATTCCCTGAGTTTTTGCATGCTGATAAAAATTCATGTGTGCCCTTCATACTTGAAGGTAAGTTTTGTTGGATATAAAATCCACGGCATACATACATATATGTGTACCTTAAAGGTTATTCTATTTTTTTTTTTTCTGGCATAAAACATTGCTGTCCAGAAGTCCGATGATAATATAATTTTCTTTCCCTTTTGTCATTTTGTCTTTTTTTTGTACGTTGATATTTTGTGTGGACATAAACTGCACATGTTTAAAAGGTATGTGGTAGGCAGCATTCTATGATAGTCCCCCAAATTTCTACTCCTGGGAGTGCACACACTGTATAATCCTCTCTGGTATGGACTGAATATTTGTGGCCCTCCCATTCCAATTCATACATTGAAGCCCTAACCCCCAATGTGATGATAATATTTGGAGACAGAGCCTTTGGGAGATAATTAGGATTAGATTAGGTTATGAGGGTAGGGCCCTCATGATGGGATTTGAGGCGTTTATAAAAAGACAAGAAATATGACCGGGCACGTGGTGGCTCTAGCCTGTAATCCCAGTACTTTGGGAGGCCAAGGCAGGCTGATCACTTGAGGTCGAGAGTTTGAGACCAGCCTGACCAACATGGAGAAACCACAACTCTACTGAAAACACAAAAAATTAGCTGGGCATGGTGGCAGACACTTATAATCCCAGCTACTTGGGAGGCTGAGACAGGAGAATTGCTTGAATCTAGGCGGCAAATGTTGTGGTGAGTTGAGATCCTGCCATTGCACTCCAGCTTAGGCAACAAGAGCAAAACTCCATCTAAAAAAAAAAAAAAAAAGTCGAGAGATAAATCACTTTTTCCCTTCCATGTGTATGCACTGAGGAAAGGCCATTAGAAGATGTAGAGCAGCCATCTGCAAGCCAGGAAGAGAGCCCTTATGGGAAACTGACAATGCTGGCCTGTGGTCTTAAACTTCTCAGCCTCCAGAACTGTGGGAGAATACATGTCTATTGCTTAAGCCACCCAGTCTATGGAATCTTGTTATGGCAGCCCAAGCAGACTCCCTTGAGTATGGGTAGGCCTTAGGAAAAGGATCATCACTCCCATGATTAGGTTATATATTTGATCATAGCACACTAGAAAGAGAATCTTGGCTTTGATGAAGTCAATTTCCATGTTGTGAGATGGCTACGTGACAAGAACCTGGGGGCAAGCTCTAGTAACTGAGAGAATCCCTAGCCGGCAGCCAGCAAGATAATGGGGATCTTAGTCCTACACCCACAAGTCATTGAATTCTGAGACCCCTAAGTCTCGGATGTGATCACAGCCCTGGCTGACACCTTGATTTCAGCCTAGTGAGATCCGGAGTACAGGATCCAGTTAGCTCACGTTTGTATTTCTGGCTCACAGAAATGGTAAGATAATAAGTTAGTTTTAAGTCACTAGGTTTGCAATAATTTGTTATGCAGTAATAAAAAACTAATACAGGATACAATTTGATAAGTTTTGATGTGTGCATATGTATAGAAAACCATAAACAAAATCCAGATAATAAACATATTTATTATTCCCTTAGATTTCCTCATGTTCTTTTATAGTCTCTTATTCCAATCCCATCTCAACCTACCCTATTTCCAGGAAAGTATTGATCTGATTTCCTTCACTGTAAATTAGTTTGCATTTTCTAGTCTTTTAATAAATGGAATCCTATAGTATGTATTTGTTTGGCTTTTCTCTTAATGAATAGTATTTTGACATTTATCTATGTTATTATGTATACCAACAGTTCATTCCTTTTTATGGCCGATTAGTATTCAATTGTCTCTATTTACCAAACTTTATTAATTCATTCAACTGTTGATGCACATTTGTGTTGTTTCTAGTTCTCAGTGATCACAAATAAAGATGCTACAAAAATTTGTGTATACATTTTTTAGACATGTACTTTCAATTCTCTTGGGTAAAGACCTAGAAATGCAATGTCTTCAACATATGATAGATGTGTATTCCAATTTCTTTTTCTTTTCTTTTTTTTTTTTTTTGAGACAGAGTCTCGCTCTGTCGCCCAGGCTGGAGTGCAGTGGCCGGATCTCAGCTCACTGCAAGCTCCACCTCCTGGGTTTACGCCATTCTCCTGTCTCAGCCTCCCAAGTAGCTGGGACTACAGGCACCCGCCACCTCGCCTGGCTAGTTTTTTTGTATTTTTTAGTAGAGACGGGGTTTCACTGTGTTAGCCAGGGTGGTCTCGATCTCCTGACCTCGTGATCCGCCTGTCTCGGCCTCCCAAAGTGCTGGGATTATACAGGCTTGAGCCACCGCGCCCAGCTCCAATTTCTTAAATGCCTAAACTTTTTTTCAGAGTGGTTTTACAGCTTTATATTGTCATCAAAAGTTAATGAGAGTTCCAGGTGCTCCACATCCTTGCCAACACTTGACATGATTAGTTTTTTTTTTTTTTTTAATTTTAGGAATTTTAATAGGTGTGTAGTGTTATCCCAGCATGACTTTAATCTCTATGTCCCTAATGGGTAGTAATGTTGATTACCATTTTATGTGTTTATTTGACATATGTACATCGTCTTTTTGGTAACATATCTCTTCACATATTTTGCCCATTAAAACAAAATTATTTCAACAGCTTTTAGGGGTTCAGCCATTTTTTTTTTGGTTACATGGATGAACTGTATAGTGGTGAAGTCTGGGCTTTTAGTGTACCCATCACCCTAACAGTGTACATTGTACATACTAGGTAATTTTTCATCCCTCATCCACCTCCTACCTTCCACCTCTGAGTCTCCAATGTCCATTATACCACTCTGTATACCTTTGAGTAGCCATCTTAGCTTATGAGTGAGAACATGCAGTAATTGGTTTCCTACTCTTGAGTTCCTTCACTTAGGATAATGGCCTCCAGTTCCATCCAAGTTGCTGCAAAAGACATTCTTTCATTCTTTTTTATGGCTGAGTAGAATTCCATGGCATATATAGACCACATTTTTATTACCCACTCATTGTCTGGTGGACACTTAGGTTGATTTTATATCTTTGCAATTGTGATTTGTGCTATGATAAACATATGCACATAGATGTTTTTGTTTTTGATATAATGACTTTTTTTCCTGTGGGTAGATACCCAGTAGTAAGATTGCTGAATTGGATGGCAGATCTACTTTTAGTTCTTTAGGACTCTCCATACTGTTTTCTATAGTGGCTGTACTAATTTACATTCCCACCAGTAGTGTACAAGTGTTCCCTTTTCCCCACATCTGTGCAAACACCTGTTGGTTTTTGAGTTTTTTAAATGTCCATTCTGGCTGGAGTATGGTGGTATCTTATTATGGTTTTATTTTGCATTTCCCTGATAATTAGTGATGTTGAACATTTTTTCATGTGTTTGTTGGTCATTTGTGTATCTTTTTTTGATAAATGTCTGCTCTTGCCATTTGCTCATTTAAAAATAAGATTATTTGGCCGGGTGTGATGGCTCAGACCTGTAATCCCAGCACTTTGTGGGGCCGAGGCGGGCGGATCACGGGGTCAGGAGATCGAGACCATCCTGGCTAACATGGTGAAACCCCGTCTCTACTAAAAATACAAAAAATTAGCCAGGTGTGCTGGTGGGCACCTTTAGTCCCAGCTACGCAGGAGGCTGAGGCAGGAGAATGGCGTGAACCCGGGGGCAAAGTTTGCAGTGAGCCAAGATCATGCCACTGCACTCCAGCCTGGGAGACAGAGCGAGACTCTGTCTCAAGAAAAAAAAAAAAAAAGGATTATGTGTTTTTTTTTCTTGCTGATTTGTTTGAGTTTCTTGTAGATTCTGGATATTAGTCCTCTGTCAGAAGTATAGTTTGCAAGTATTTTCTCACATTCTGTAGGCTGTCTGTTTACTCTTGATTATTGTTTTTGCTGTGTAGAAGCTTTTAAGTTTAATTAGGTACCATTTATTTATTTTTGTTTTTGATGCATTTGCTTCTGGGGTCTTAGTCATAAATTCTTTGCCTAGGCCAATGTCCAGAATAATTTTCCCTAGGTGTTTTTCTACAATTGTTATGGTTTCAGGTCTTAGATTTAAGTCTTTAATCCATCTTGAGTTAATTTTTGTATATGATGAGAGATAGGGATCCAATTTCATTTTTCTACAAGTGTATTTTGCCCATATTTCAAATTGGGTTATTTATATTTTTATTCCTGAGTTTTGATAATTTTTAAAATATATACTAAATACAGGATTATGTGATTTTCTTTTCTTTCTTTTCTTTTTTTTTTTTTTTTTTGAGACAGAGTCTTGCTCTGTAGCCCAGGCTGGAGTGCAGTGGTGGAATCTTGGCTCACTGCTACCTCTGCAGGTAGCAGTGATAATAAAAAATACCCTTTCTATGAAAGGATATTTCAAAGAACAGAAGTTTTTAATTTTGGTGGAGTCCAATTTATCAATTTGTTCTTTTGTGTATTGTACAATTGATATCATATCAAATAAATTATTAAATAATCCAAAGTTGCAAAGATTTCTCCTATTTTTTCCCTAGAAGTTTTAGGTTTTGCATTTAGCTTTATGATCCATTTTGAGTTAATTTTTTACATGGTGCAAAATATGTATTGAAGTTCATTTTTAAGTTAATACATAATATCTGTACATAATTATGAGGTACATGTGATACTTTGTTACATGCATATAAAGTGTAATAATCAAGTCAGGGTATTTGGGATGTCCATCACCTCAAGTATTTATCCTTTCTACATGTAGGAAACATTCCAAGCTCTCTTTTACAGCCTATTTTGAAATATACAATGTATTGTTGTTAACTGTAGTCACTCTACTTTGTTATCAAAAACGAGAATTCATTCCTTTTATTCAACTTACTGTTTGTAGCCATTAACCAACTTGTCTTCATTGACCGCCCCCACCCAACCCCTGCACAACACACACAGTCTTCCCAACCTCCGGGATTTTTCTATTTAGCTTCATGAGATCTACTTTTAGAGCTCCCACATATAAGTGAGAATATGTCATGTTTGTCTTTCTGTGTCTCTTCCCCTGAGAGCTGGTTGTTAAAAAGAGCCTGGAACTTTGCTCCCCGCATCTTGCTTCCTCTCTTGCCATGTGATCTCTGCACACACCAGCTGCCCTTCACCTTCTGCCATGAGTGGAAGCAGCCTGAAGCCCTCACTAGAAGCAGATGCTGGTGCCATGCTTCTTGTACAACCCACAGAACTGTGAGCCAAGTAAAACTCTTTTTTGTAAATTACCCATGGTCTTTATAGCAACACTAAATGGAATAAGACACTACACCTTTGAGGTAAAATTGTCCCCACTACTCCTAACTCTGAACTGATCTGTTCTTCATCTCTGTAGCTTTGTCTTTACTAGAATTTCAAATGGATGTAATCTTAGTATGCAATCTGAGACAGACTTCTTTCACCTAGCATAATGCATTTGGGATTTATCTATATTGTTTTGTATATCAATAGTTTGTTCCTTTTTATTGGAGAGGAATATTCCATTATATGGACGTACCACAGTATGCTTATGCATTCACCCCTTGAGAGATATTTTGGTTGATTCCAGTTTTGAGTAATTTTGAGTAATGCTGCCACAAACATTTTTGTGCATGTTTTTGTCTAAACATAAGTTTTTATTTCTCTAGTGAAAATACTTAGGATTGAGATTTCTGGATCTCATCACATGTGCATGACTTTATGAGAAACCGCTAAACTGTACCATCTTGCTTTCCCAGCAACATGCATAAGAGTTCCAGCTACTCTATATCTTCCTCAGCACTTGGTATGGTCAACTTTTTTTGATAGTCATTGTAATAGGTTTGAATAGTATATTTTTTAAAAATTATATTTTCTGATAGTTGTTTGTTAATGCATAAGAATATAATTAAAAAAACTTTAAAAATAAGAGTATTTTTTACAAGCTTTAAAAATTAAAGTATATATACTGAAAGCATATTTATTATGACAGCTTGATGAATTAAACACATCCTTGTAGCTAGTAACCAGATCAAAAGACAGAACATTACAAGAACCCTTAAAAACCTCTTCTTTTTTTTTTTTTTTTTTGAGATGGAGTCTTGCTCTGTCACCCAGGCTGGAGTGCAGTGGTGCGATCTCAGCTCACTGCAAGCTCCGTCTCCCGGGTTCACACCATTCTCCTGCCTCAGCCTCCCCAGCAGCTGGGGCTACAGGCGCCCGCCGCCACGCGCGGCTAATTTTTTTGTATTTTTAGCAGAGACGGGGTTTCACCGCGTTAGCTAGGATGGTCTCGATCTCCTGAACTTGTGATCCGCCCGCCTCGGCCTCTCAAAATACAGGATTACAGGCATGAGCCACCGCGCCCAGCCACCTAAAAACCTCTTCTATTCTCCCTTTCATTCATTACCTATCCTTCCAAATCTATTCTAACTTTGAATAATGTCGATTAGTTTTGCTTTTTTCTATGTAATATAAACAAAATCATGCAGTTTATGGTCTTGAGCCCACTGATATTTTCTCTTACTCCTCTTAGAATGTTGTTCAGAAGGAAATTAACCCAGGAGAGTGAAAGCATTAAGATAAATTGCCATTGATAGTATGTTATTTTAGATATTTATTTATAGTTATTAAGTGCACACCCTACATATTGTACGCATTCTTTAAGATAGTGATAAGTGTTATGCTACTGAAATATAGAAAGAGGAAGCAGATTATTGGCGTTTAATATTGCCAAGGCTTTCTTTTTAATCATAATTTCTTTAATAGTGACTTTTATTGAGCAATATGATCATGGGTTGTGTTTCATAATTTATTTGGTGTGTTGTGTGTTTTTTACAGGTTTTTTTTTTTTCCAGTAGAAAATGTATTTTTCGGCCGGGCGCGGTGGCTCAAGCCTGTAATCCCAGCACTTTGGGAGGCCGAGACGGGCGGATCACGAGGTCAGGAGATCGAGACCATCCTGGCTAACACGGTGAAACCCCGTCTCTACTAAAAAATACAAAAAACTAGCCGGGCGAGGTGGCGGGCGCCTGTAGTCCCAGCTGCTCGGGAGGCTGAGGCAGGAGAATGGCGGGAACCCGGGAGGCGGAGCTTGCAGTGAGCTGAGATCCGGCCACTGCGCTTCAGCCTGGGCGACAGAGTGAGACTCCGTCTCAAAAAAAAAACAAAAACAAAAACAAAAGGAAGATGTATTTTTCCTCTTTTGGGAAGTGTGGGGTAGAGGAATCCGTTCCCTCATCACCTGAAGCTCCCGTATTCCCATCATATGTGGCCTCCGTGCATCAGCAGCTGACGCATTTCTCACAATGGAGGTGGTAAAGAGAGATTAGTCAGCTTTTAATTTCCATATGGAGTTTTCTTCAGAGAAGTGCTACCATACCTGTTCTTTCTATTACTTTTGTTCTGTGTCAGAATGGCAGAAGTCCATGTTCGCTGTTATGGAATAAATAAGTGCCAGTTCATCACATGCTCTTGAATTAATCGGAATTAAACCATATGAACTCAACTCAGTAAGTCTATACAAATTTACCAACACATAATACCTAAAACTTTACTGGTGTATTTTTTTCTTCAGGAATTGCTGATAATAGGCTGTAATCGATTTTACCTGACTTTCTTTGTATTTAGTAACTCATATTTATACACACATACACATTCACATGAGACTTACAGGCATAAGTAAGTTACCATTTGCATAATTTTTATCCTTCATCTATTCCATATTTTATGATAGTCTTGGCCAGAACAAATAGTAATTATATTTTATGAAACCAGTACTCATGTTTAACAAAGGCGTCTGCTAATGATATCTATAGGATCGAGGTATTTATGCAGTGTTCACTTCTACATGTTTTGACAAAAGTAATAAAATATTAACAAATTAGCTTTTTTTTTTTTTTTTTTTTTTTTGAGATGGAGTTTTGCTCTTTTTGCCCAGGTTGGAGTGCAACGGCGTGATCTCGGCTCACTGCAACCTCTGCCTCCCGGGTTCAAGCGATTCTCCTGCCTCAGTCTCCTGAGTAGCTGGAATTACAGGCATGCGCCACCATGCCTGCCTAATTTTGTATTTTTTAGTAGAGACAGGGTTTCCCCATGTTGGCCAGGCTGGTCTCAAACTCCCGACCTCAGGTGATCTGCCCACCTCTGCCTCCTGAAGTGCTGGGATTACAGGTGTTAGCCACCGCGCTCGGCCAATCAGCATTACTTTTAAATCCCAGTAATCAGATGAAGTAATTTTATAACTAGGGAAAATATTTAAAAGATAGGAGGGCCTGGGGATATGTTCTCTGGGAAAAAAAATGTTAGTCTTCAAAATTCTTTTTTCTACCTGAAAAAGCACATCTAGGAAGATATGACATTTTACACGAATAGAATCATTACCAACTGCTATAATAGCCAGGGGTAGGGTCTTTTCTCCTCTGGATCTGTATTTTGAAATTTGTGCTAGAAGAATTACAGAGTGAAGAATTGAACACATGGATTCTGGGCCAGATTCCTTGGAGTTTGAATCCCAGCTACATTGCTTGACCACTAGCTTTATAATCTGTGTGCTTTCTCTTTGTCTTCTCAGTTCTAAAACTGGGATACTATGAGGATTTATTTCATGGAAATTTTAGATGGATTAAATTTATACATATAAAGTGTCAAAAAGTGCCTGGCTCTATACATGTTGACCATTATTATTGAATTACTGTATTAAAACATTAAATAGGCATTTATAATACAGTTCATTTTCTACATCACATTTTTGTTATTAGCCTGATAATTCATAGTGTTTTGGAACTAAAAAAGAAATTTGGTAATTATCTGTTTCAACTGTCTCCATTAAACTTGTGGAAACTAAAGTTGGAGAAGGTCAAATTATTTGTTTTAATTTTCCAGCTTGCTAGTAATAAAGCTAGGATGTTAACCAAAACCTCTTGGTTTACATTGTTTGAGAGAAATTGGGTAGTCTAATTATAACTGAATTTACAATGAAAATATAGTAATTTAAAGTAGGCAGTCAGAAACCTTAAGGGCAATTCATGGTCCACTAAAATGAACTTTCCCCCTAATCACTCGTTTCCTGTTTTCCAGATTACACACGGCATTACATTAGTTATTTATTTTAATGGTTACGGATGCTTTACAATATTTAGTTTCTTCTTGGATGATTTTTTATTTTTCATTGAATGCTGCTAATGCTTTTTATTTGCCCACAGGCTCAGAGGAACAAACTTCAAAGCCTAGCTAAGGAACTTTGTGTTTCTTAGGTAGTTTGAGATACTCTCTGAACCCTTCGTAACCTTTTTTTTTTGCTTCTTTCAAAAAAATAGATGCTAGTCAAAGGCTCCAATCAGACAGGTCCATGGGAGGGCAAGTGGAGTGAAACCATTCCTCTAATGTGAAAAAGGTAGAAAAACTGGCTATTTTAGGCTCCAAATGTAAATTTCTTACTTGTACCTGTTGGAACTATTTTAATCCATGGTTAATATATTCATAACATAGCATTCACGTTGCTGTTCTACAAATGTCACTGTCCTAGGAGAAGCAGCTATTCTCACAAGTGATCAAGAAAGAGAAAGAAAAGAACAGAAATGGTATATTATACCATCCTTTCAAAATGTGTCTTGATTGTGTGGGTGGTTGAGGGGCTAGAGAGGAGAGAGAGAGAGAGAGCGCGCCAAGTCCCCATTTGCTTTAAAAATAAATTAAGTGTTAAAAATTCATTACAGTTTTATTACCAGTTTCTTAAGTGTCAGACCCTTTGGTTGGCATTCAGGATGCAGCAGTGACTAAGGCAACGTGCCACAGCCATTAAGTGTTGGGATCAGGATTTAACCCAAGCCAGCTACCTCCAGGGTTGACTCACTTAATCACTACCTCTCAAAACTTTCCTCTACAGGAAACTATCGTTATTTTTTGATTAATGGTGAGAAAAAAAGTTGTAGGATTGATTTCCCACAAACTTGTAGCCTAAAAGTAACAAACATTGATATCTGGAGGTTATATCTTTGATTATTCAAAACATCTCAATGAAATTTAAAAGCAATGTGAAAGCATAGCTGTTTCCTAGTAAGTTGTTTTTGGTCATGTCTCAGTTTCCACACATCTTTCTGACAGGCAAGTCAGTGTGCTTATTTTCTATTTTTTATATTAGATAGATCTTTCTGAGCACTTATTTGCAAAGTGCTTAACAATTCTAACCTCAGCCAAGTCCCAGCTCTTTTCTATTGAAGGAAGGCAGAGCCAACTGCTTAAGAGGGTGCTGCTGGAAGGGTGACCCTGTCATGAGGACTTTGCCATGATAGCTGCCTCTTCTCTGACAAGTGGCTTAATTTCTCTACACTTCCAGTCTTTGCATCTGTAAAATATTATGTTTCCCCTAGATGTATTATTTACCAGCAATTATTATTTATCTTATAAATAAAGTATTGTTTACTTCAACTCTACGCTAGCTTGCATTCAAATGTCAGGTATTGTTTCTGTAAAGTGAGAGAGGCAGGTCAAGAGCTCTCCTGGTCTAGAAACTCTGAGCCCAGAGACATTAGACCTTTCACCTGCCGTCAGTAGTGTACCTGACACTGTTTGGAATTTGTATGGAATCAGCTGACATCTTCTATTTTTGAACATTCTGGATAGTACTCCTGAGCAGCAATCTTTACAGCTTGCTCATGACTGGTTGTGCCACTTTGATTCCGAACACTGTCTTCCTGTTGCAGATAATGAAAGTGAAAACCCTGTTAAGCTAAGTATGATGTGCCCTTTCCCTCAGAGAATTATCAGAATAGCTGAAGTTCTAGTCACCCACTCTTCACTCGGTACTCTTCCTGGCACACTGCCTTACTTCTTTATAAAAAGGTTCAGGGAGAGCAAGTCATTTCTGTAGCACTCTCACAACATTGATGGGAGTGGCTCCATAAATCTCTCTAGTGTGTAACACTGGGATAATAAACTCTGGATTTGGAACTCACTGTGGTTCTCATCTTCTCTCCAGGCCTTTGTGATTTAGAAGTCCATATGCTAAAATCTCAGAAAGGGTGATTCAGAGAGACCTCCTTTTATTTGGAGCTTGCTGGTGACCCTTATTTATTTGCTTCCTCCTAGTTTTTTTTTCCGACTAAGGTTTTTCACAGGACTTCATATAATTTTTCCAGCTTTTCTGGTATAAACCATCTGTGGTCACTTTGCAGAGTCTCTTTAGGTCATGGGAAAGTTCTGTCTTTCCTGCATAGCACATATATGAGCCCTACTTGCCACAGCCGCTATTAGTAGTGGACAGTTCTATTTGTCTCTAAGGAATTGAGATGCAGTCACAATGCCAAAATGTTGCCTGTCTACAATTGTGATAAAGTTTAGGATGCTCATACATTTAATTAACTCATTGGTCACTTTTAAAAATGAGTTTTACCTCTTTTCTCAGAGAGGCAAGCTATTACAGAATCTCTGCAAGTAAATGAAAGTTGTAAATACTCTGATGTGTTAGTACAGTATTACATTTATGTTGGTTTTCCAGATACCTTTCAACTTTAAAATACCCATCAAAAGCATACAAACATGTGATATATTGCCAGACATGTTTTGTCATCGTCTTTAGGATGTGTCATGACCTGTCCTATCTGCTCTCAAGTCTTGATCACTTATATGTTCTTATCAGACTAACTTCCTTCAAGACTCAGCCCCCTTGACTACTCTAATCCACAATGCCTCAGATTTCCAAAATACAGATTATTCCCTGGACTGATACTTGAATATACCTTGTCATCTACATGTGATTTGTCTTTTATGTGTATGCACATGTGTGAGTGGAACTATAAGCTTCTTGAAGACAGGAACTATCTCCTACAATTCTGCTGAAGATCAGACATATGCATGGTTACTGCATACACATGTTATTTTAAATAATAATTTTTAAAAATAACAATACATATCCCTTGCAGTTATTCTAAGAAATACCAAGACAGTAGGGCAACTCTGAATGATCAAAAGATTGCAAATAATGTATTGCCTATTTTCTGTTTTTTTCCTACAAAAATATGTGTGTGGATTTGTGTGAGAGTGTGATATCAAACTTGGACTATTCAATATATAGCTTTGTTACTGGATTTTTTTTAAAAAAGTAACTGATTATGAATATTATCCAAGTGCATAATCTTACTAATCATAATTTATTTAACTATTCCCCTATTGTTAGACATTTAAATTGTTTCAGTTTTGAATTTATTATGAAAAATGTTTTGATAAATATCTGTGTATCTCTCCCAGGAAACTTTTACCAATTTCTAATTCCCCCAAAATGATCACAGCACTTTTTTCATTCCATTTATGGGCAAAAGTTGTCTTATTATTTTTAATTACTTTCTTTATTAGGGAGATTATCAATTTATATGTTTAATAAACATTTAAATTATTTATTTGGTGAACTGCTCATTTGTGATTCTTCTTAATTCAATTTGCTGTGTGATGTGTTGCTCTTAGGTTCATAAGAATTAATTATGTCTTAAAGACATTATCTGAATCTGTATTTATTGGAAGTGTTTTTCCATTTCAGAGTTTACCTTTAATTTTGATACTGGCAGTTCTTGATAGTATTTACAAATAATTAAATTTAATAATTTTTTTGTGAGTTTTCCATTTCTTTTTCTTTTTTTTTCTTTTTTTTTTTTTTTTTTTTTTTGAGACGGAGAGTCTCGCTCTGTCGCCCAGGCTGGAGTGCAGTGGCCGGATCTCAGCTCACTGCAAGCTCCGCCTCCCGGGTTTACGCCATTCTCCTGCCTCAGCCTCCCGAGCAGCTGGGACTACAGGCGCCCGCCACTTTGCCCAGCTAGTTTTTTGTGTTTTTTAGTAGAGACGGGGTTTCACCGTGTTAGCCAGGATGGTCTCGATCTCCTGACCTCGTGATCCGCCCGCCTCGGCCTCCCAAAGTGCTAGGATTACAGGCTTGAACCACCGCGCCCGGCCAAGTCTTCCATTTCTTAAAGCTTAACTTTTCCATATAAAGCTTTGAAAATGTTTGTTTATATTTTCTCCTGGTTTTTATTTTTCTGCTTTGAATTTTTGTTTATTTATTTATTTTGGTTTTAAGGAGTGGAGAGTTTTGTAGACAAGAAAGAAGGGAGAAGGCAGGAGAAAGAAGTTCCTCATACAGAGACAGAGAGAGGGGGACTCCAAAACCGAAAGAGGAATCCCCCGAAGTTTTAATTCTTACCTTTATAGATACACTTGGAATTATTGTTTTTTTTTACTCTCAAATAGTTGATAAATTTTCCCAGATCATTATGGAATAGTTCTTTTTCTGCTTATCAGATATTTTCTTATGTATTATGCATTTTTAAAATGATTATGTATTTTCTTACTGATCATACATGTAGTGTATATTAGTTTTTTATATGTGAGTATTCTTGGGGTTGTAGTTATACTTCTTTGATCTATTCATTCCTGTTCGAGTTTCACAGTTTTGATTATTGTACCTTTATAGTAAATTTTAACATCTAGTAAGACAAATTCTTCATGTTACTATTCTGTTCTTTACAAAAATCTACTTGTTTGTCTTGGATTTTATCTTACAGAAGTTTAGAATTATTTGCCAAGTTAAACATATCTGCTTGGGATTTTGCATAGAATTGCACTAAACCTTAATATTCTTTGAGATGCAATAACAAAAATAGTTGATAGCATTTAGTATATTCTTCTCAATTGGACTAACACTCCTCCCATGCTAGAAGATAACTAAGTTCCAGGCTATGCACTAGTCTCATGGTGCGAAAGGTAGGGTGTTCAACTGATGGTAACTTAATTCTACAAAGAACATTTTAAGAAAAGACTTTCCAAAGTAGCTCTCACAGCTTCTATATTATATATCTGTCACCTTACTTTAAAATACTCACATGAGATTTTTTGTCATTAGTAAACCTCAAGCAAATATTTTAATTCCGATACTTTTTAGCACACGGATGGCCCTTTAAAAGCCATATTTATTAAAATATTAAAGTAAATATCTTAAACAACTTTCATATTTAAGTAAAATTTAAAAAATTATCGCTAGAAAATTGTTCTAAAATCTATCTGTAAGACTATTACATAAACAACAAAAAATAGTTTTTACTCATTTAAACCTCCTTATCTGTCTATTGTTTTTGGGTCTCGTTCAGTTTTTTTTGTTGTCTGAAATGCATGTGTCCTGTTTCTGGTGGGAATTCTTGCTAAGTGATATGTGTCTTTCTCTTCCTTTGGGATTTGAACTATCCCAGAACCATCTTTTCTCTCTTTCTTTTCCCATAAATTCTGCTTCTCGAATGACAGTGTCTGTGTTTGGTTTCACAAACATCTGAATGAAAGTCGTTTATTTTCATTTAGAAACACGTATTGTAAATTGAGTGCACTTTTGTTTTTAGAAAAGTACAAAGTGATAATTCAAGGTCTATACGGACAGAAGATTTTTCCTTTCAGAGTAAATACAGGAAGTGTAGCCTTATTTTCCGAGACTGTCTGTGTGAAAGAGCATCTTTAGATGATAAATACATTCAATTAGTTTGATTAATACTATTTCTTAATTTGACTTTCTGTCAGCAATTTTGAAGAGCAGATTCTCTGTTGTTAAGAATGATGATTATCTTCTTAGTTGTCATTTTATGTTCTTGTCAGAATAGTGATCCAGCAATGAATCACAAATGTCTAAATGTATGTGACTGCAAATGCTAGGAAAGTATTGAGTAAAAACGTTTTGTGTTTGGGGAACTCCTTGCGGTCTTTGAACATTTCCCGTATTTTCTGTGACACTAGGAAAAGGAGAGGCCTTGCTCTTTTCCCATAATGACTTCTTTCAGGAGCACTAGGATGATGCTTTTAAGATGTAATTTGGGAACACAAGAGAGGAGATAAAAAAACTTCAGGAAGACAGTATTTTCTTTCATTTCAATATAAATCGTAAAATTGAAAATTTTTATATGGCTGGAAAAATAAGTAAGTAAATTACAGACACTGATACTTTGGCCTGAACATATCCTGGAAGCGATCACAGTAGATATAGACAATTGCCAGTAAGATGGGCTGTTGAGAGTCACACATTTTTCATCTATTTTTGAGTTAACAAATTTAGAGTTTCATGGCAGTGGGATTCTGATGATATTTGGGGCAATCTTTCACTGGAAACAACTCTACAAGGATTCATGGGGGTTTCCAGGCATGATGTATATTCGAGAGCCTGAGCACGTGTGCATCTTCCATGGTTTGTGAAATGACTATTTTCCTTGTGTAGAAAATAACTTCCCTCAGAAAAATGGATTGTGATCTTCAATATTTACTTTAATTTTAAAACATTAAATTATTTGATTATTATTTGATTATTATTATTATTTGATTATTGCATGGCTTGAATATGGTTAGTCCCAACAAAAACTCATGTTGAAATGTGGTCCAATTTGGTGATGCTGGGCCTAATAAAAAGCGTTTGGGTCATGGGGTGGATCTCTCACAAATGTCTTGGTGTCACCCTCCTGCTCTACTGGTAGTGAGTTCTCACTCTTTTGAGAATGGAATAGTTCCTTTGAGAGTGGGTTGTTGTAAAGTGAACTTCCTCCTTCTGTTTGGTTCCACTTTGTGCCTGTCTGTTTCCCCTTTGACTTTCCCTGCCATGTTTTGACCTAGCTCATGGCCTTCACCAGAAGCTGAACAGATGCTGGCTCCATGCTTGTCATACTACCCAGCCTGCAGAACCATGAGCTAAGTAAGCCTCTTTCCTTTGTAAATTACCCAGCCTCATATATTCTGTTATGGCAACACAAAATGGAGTAACACAGTTATTATCCAATTTGATTCAGATTCCATTCCATTTTTAATTTTTAGGAAAATGTAATTCAAAGGTACCAAACAATAATAGTAATGTGCCTAACCATAAAACATGCAGAGGATTGATTTTATTTTTTCACAAAGAGAATCTAAAAAAGTCCACTAGCTAGACTTTTCTTTCTTCAACCAAAACATACACAATTACTTCCTCACCAACAAAAAATATTGTTTGGTACTGCTCAACCCATGCAGAATATCACAGAAAAAAAGTAACGATTACAAAATAAGACTAAAAGAGAAATAGATTTATTCAACATTCAATATTTATTAAAAAATGTTAATTCACTATATACTATGCCTGTTAATTGACCATCTACTATTAATAAAAATCTTTGCCATCAAGTGTTTATATTCTACAGACTAGGTTCAGGGAAGTAACAGGGGCTGTATAATGCAAGTTACTACAAACCATAGCTCACAGACAAAATTTGGCACATGCCTGTTGGTGTACATATCGTTTATTAGAACACAGCCTTGCAAGTTATTTGTATACTATCTATGATTGCTTTTGCACTACAATGGAAGAGTTTCATAGTTGTTACAGAGTGGGTACAACAAAAATAGGATATTTGGGGAAATAATATAACTGTGGAGCAAATCGAAAGACTAAGGATTGATAACTCTTATGAGAAATTTTTCGGTAAAGACAATCAGGGAAATGAGACAGTCGCTAGAGGAAGATATGGGGTCAAAGGAGGACTTTTTTCTTTAAATAGGCACGATTAGAGTATGTTTGTATACTAATGGAAAAGATGTCTAGAGAAGGAGAACGATACTACCTTAAGTAAGTGAGAGGGGGAGAATCCAGTGTGCAGTGGAAGCAGTGGTGTTAAATAAGAACACAGGATTTATCCACAGAGCATGAGGGAAAATGGAGTATATAAGCTCAGATACAGATGGCACAATAGATTTGTCGTAGACCCATATGAATGTTCTCTCCAAACTGATACATAGTTTTCAGCAGAATAATAATCTAGGTCATCAACTCAGAGTGAAGAATCACCCCTCTGAAAGTGGGTGAGTGAACGAATTAGGGAAATGAATCGAACTGCCTAGCAGCACTAAGGACCCACTTGAGGTTAATGGTCATAAAAATGAGCCTGGTGAGCATGGTTGAGTGCATTTCTTTTTTCAGCTCTGTGCTCCTCCTTTGGTGCATGTGAGAACTACATAGAGAATGCTATCTAGCTAGGTTTAGAATTTTTCCAGAGGACTACGATGGAGGGGAAAATGGGCTAAGGAGTCAAGAGTATATGTAAGGGAGTGTTTACATTGCTGACTTCTAGAATCTAATCTGGATAAGAAGGAGGTGAGAATATGACTTGGGTAAGGCACAGTAAAAAGGTGATAGAATAATAGGAGGAGGTCCAAAGTCAAGTAATTTTTCGAGTAAGGGACAAGAGCAAATGATCTAGAAAGATATGATGTGGTAGCTGGATAGAGGCCCGATTGAACTTGAGGTTGAGAGTAATGCAGTTATTGGTAAAACATACAGAGATATGTTTTGAGAGGTGACTTTGGTAGAGTGAAGGATAACCACAGTTCAGAAGAGGAGTCAAGAATCTGAAAGGATAAAATGTTGAAAGGATTATGTGCCTGGATATGGAAATCGCCAAGAATTATGGCAGTAATTGTTCTGGAGTTCCCACTGCTGACATCTTCAAAGAATGGGAGGAAGGTCTTGAAGGTCCTCAGATGACTGGAATAAGCAGGGATGGTGAGTAATATAGTCTGATAGCAGGAGCTGGGGAGTTTTGGAGATTCAGTTCAAGAGAAGTCTAAACAACTGCCAGGACAGTGGTAACCAAATTTTACTGTACATTAGAATAACCTGAGGATCTTTCAAACACCCGGAATCCCAGTTCACAGCCCATACCAACTAAATCAGAATTTCTGGGGGGTAGAAACAGGATTTGAATAGTGTAGGATCTCTAGATGATTTCAATATCAGCAAAGTTTGGGAACCACTGCCATAGAGCCCACTTTATATATTTTGGTGAACCATTTGGTGACAATTAAAGCAGGACAAATTAATCTTTGCTGAAGGAAAGATTTATTCTGAAACCAGCTCTCTGTAATTGGGGTGCAGGAAATGAAAACAACATCGAGAACAATAACAAAAACAGCTGTTGGAAATCAACCGGAAATGGTGAGGTTATTACGATAAGCCAGTTCACGATTTGAGAATTTGAGGGGGTGCTTTAGTTTAGATGATAACTTTAGTAGCCATGTGGCCTTGCTCCAGGTACTTAACTTTATCTTTAGTCTATTTTAAAAAAGCGATCAAATATATACCTTTCAACTATTGACAGAATGTGAATGTCCACGGAGTGCCCTTAATAAATGTAAATTCTTCCAATGAATACATTTTGTACCTTCCCCACAAATGTTCATATAATGTTCCTTTGTTACATAATTTTTATACACTTTTTCATATATTTGTGTATAATTTTTATGTTATATATAATTTATACAAATAAAAAAATCACAAGACAACAAGTGATGTGCCTGGTGTGTAACAGTTTGTCGGGCTGAAGTCAGGCTCATTGCTCTTCTCTTAAAACCATTGTATGATAAAATATGACCATATCAAGCTCCTTGTCTTCTCTTGCCTTGTGAGAGGATTATGAATAATATCTTTGGAGAAAGGAGAGGGGAAATTGGTTATTGCTTACCTTCTAGATTCATTCTGGGAAGGCTGTACTGTTGCATGGTTAAAATCACAATGTGGAGTGAGTCAGACACGGTACTGAATTTTAATTGTATTGCTTTTAATTTAACTTCTCTGAGTCTCTTGTTGGAGCTGTTGAGAGCATATATGTGCCAATTGTATAAGTTAGTAAGTGGCTCATAGTGTGTGTGTGTTCAATGAATTGTTGCTGTCACTCTTTATAGCCACTTTAATTGAGGCCATTTACAGTTTTGCAAGTTAGTAATACCATTAAGAGCACTAAAAGTAGTGTGTGAAAAGATATAAACATTCCTGATATTTAAAAAATTTGATATTTGATGATTTCTGAAATTTTTTCTTACACTTTGTTTACTCAGGACACAAAGATTTCAAGGGAACTTATTTAATTTCCTCTGATAAGGTGTCTGGCAGAAAGTTGAAAAAAATGGAAAGGATGAATTGCTTCGTAAGTGCTCAAAGTTAAGACGTGAATATCACTATGACAGAGACCTGTCTACGGATGTGGTATTTTTAAAATGAGGTAGTGACCTATTGTCCCTTCTTACAATTTGCTGAGTGTGAATTTGCTGAAGAGCAATCACAGAGATCCAATTGTGTTGGATTCCAAAAGCAGCCTTTCAGTGGTGATGAGCCAATAGCAACATACTGCAGTGCTCACAGGAAATCCACTGCTTTATGGATAAAAAAGCCCTCCAAAAGTGTCTTTAATAGCATGGTATTATTTTTCAAAAAGCTATTAAACTGTCTACACGAGAAAGAGGTCTTCACTCCAAAGGTCTATTTAGTTCCTTTCCCTTTTATTTTTCTGGCGATTATATAATAAGCATATATAAATCCCGTTTGAAGATTTCAAGTCTTGTAAAGGCCCAGAAAATTTCAGTTCAATTAACCCAGTTAAGCAGTCTCTTGGCATGATTCTATCATACTTACACATTTCCCTGGGCCATCAATTAAACAGGCCTTCACAGGAATTTATATAGCTGATTTTGGGGGTGGTCTTTGACAAATTCAGCCTGAGAAGTGATATCTTCTTAGGAAAAAGGATGATTTAATGCCTTTATTTTTTTCTTAAATGAAAAAGCCTTATATTTTACCAAATTACTTGGTATATATCAATACTAGCAAATTCTTGGTGGATTAATGCACTGCCATCATCA
The DNA here is from genome assembly GCF_007565055.1 of Rhinopithecus roxellana. NCBI lineage: Eukaryota > Metazoa > Chordata > Mammalia > Primates > Cercopithecidae > Rhinopithecus > Rhinopithecus roxellana. Next base: position 129,133,974 of record NC_044558.1, read on the forward strand.
GAAAGGGGTAATGCTTGTTTGTGAAGGTTTTGTTCTGCTGAGTGTATAGAAGATGAAGAGCAGGCAGGGCTTATTTCCCTCTAAATCTAATGAAGAGTTAGTAGAAGTTTCAAATATGGCTTTGAAAGAAGACAAACTCAGCAAGATGGTCTTCACTTTAATTACAGAGTATAAACCTTTTAAAAATCTTGTATGAAAGAGTCATGAAGGAAGGAAAAATTTAAGTTACATGTTTGCTTGTTTAAAGAATGAAGAACTTACATCTATTTATTTTTTGCAGTATTCCAAGTCCTATCATTTTTAATTTATGTATTAATGGCGTGATATTCAGCAAGTTACCTTAACTTTTTGAGATGTTATTCTTTTTGGAGTTAACTATAAAGACTGAATGAAATAATGTGGATAAAATGCCTAGAACTTAATAGTCACTCAACAAGTGCTTATTCCTCATCACTAAATACAGGCCTTGTAGGACTCACTATGACTAGAAGAGCACAGGCACCTTGCTGAATCAGTTTGCTCACTTTATTTGACATATAATCTGCTCATCCCATTTCTTTTTCAAAAAGCTATACTGAAGATGGAAAACTGAGGTCTTCTTCACTGCAGTTGGGTTTTCCCTCTATATTCCTGCTCATCTAATGGTGGAAACATTTTCTGATCTATTGTGTGCTGCATAATAGATTAAACACAAAAAATTAAACAGGTAAAAATACTTAATGTTAACCCTATGCCACTAGGATACACACTGGGCTTCACCCTGGCTTCTAATTGGAACCATTGGAAGGGTTTTTTAAAAAAATATAGACTTCAAAGTATATTTTTAAAGGTCCACACGTGGTTTTGTTGCTGAAGAAAAAATGGTTTAAAACGTAAACAACCGGCCGGGCGCGGTGGCTCAAGCCTGTAATCCCAGCACTTTGGGAGGCCGAGACGGGCGGATCACGAGGTCAGGAGATCGAGACCATCCTGGCTAACACGGTGAAACCCCGTCTCTACTAAAAATACAAAAAACTAGCCGGGCGACCTGGCGGGCGCCTGTAGTCCCAGCTACTCGGGAGGCTGAGGCAGGAGAATGGCGTGAACCCGGGAGGCGGAGCTTGCAGTGAGCTGAGATCCGGCCACTGCACTCCAGCCTGGGCGACAGAGCGAGACTCCGTCTCAAAAAAAAAAAAAAAAAAAAAAAAAAAAAAAAAAAAAAAAAAAAAAAAAAAAACGTAAACAACCTAACAGATCAAAAAGCATAAGTAACAAATCAAGGATATTATACCCACAGGAAAATTTTTGTTATGCTTGCAAAAAGCAAATGGAGGCTGGGCGCGGTGACTCACACCTGTAATCCCAGCACTTTGGGAGGTGAGGCGGGTGGATCACCTGAGGTCAGGAGTTCAAGAACAGCCTGACTGACATGGCGAAATTCCATTTCAACTAAAAATACAAAAAGTAGCCAGGCATGGTGGCACATGCCTGTAGTCCCAGTTACTTGGGAGGCTGAGACATGAGAACCGTTTAAACCCAGGAGGCGAAGGTTGCAGTGAACCAAGATTGCACCACTGCACTGCGGCCTGGACGACAGAGAGAGACTCCATCTCAAACAAACAAACAAACAAACAAACAAACAAACAAAAAACCAAATGGAATGTGTTTTCGATGTGTACTTGTGCCTTATCTGAAGTCCTTTGCATGTGTGAATTTATTTGCAGGAATTCCTGCCTCTAACAGAGCATTTTACAGACAGGCACAGATTGACTCAGAGTCCTTCTGCACTGCCTCCACAGTACAGTACCGTGGGGGTGAGTTTTAAAATTCCCAAATGTAAGATATTAAACTTGCTGAATATTAAAAAAGCATATTTATATAAAATCACATGTATTGAGAACTCAGTTGTTGATGAATATTTTAAAATATGTGAAGTTTTACTTACATTTTTAAAATCTGGCAGTTATAAAAGTTAGTGTTCTCACAGTAAACTCATGACTCATTTAGATTAGGATAATTTCAAGACGATTTAATAATGGATCTATTTACATGGGTATGGGTGGGGTGTATAGGAACCACAAAGGATGGTGCAGTCATGTGGCTAGTGTCAGCAGAGCTGTTACCATCCTTTCTCCCAAAAGAACAAGAGGAAGAATTGGTTACTAGAGTGGAGAAGAAGACCTGCCTGCACACGGCCACCTTGAAAGAATTAGTGACCTTAGGTCAAGGGACACAGCCAATTCAAGGTGACCACACAGGGAGGGAGGCAGCAGGGGAATGTACACTCTGAACTCACTCTTCTGTCTCCCTCCGGTCTCCTATAATAACTCTCCATTGGCCAAACCTCAGAAGAAGTCAGAGTATAAGGAGGTGGACTGAGGCCAAGAAGGGGGAACAGAGAGAAGATATCCAGTAGAAGAGTTGAGGTGGAGAAGCGAGGTCTTGAAAAGATTAATATCTCTTGATAACACTGTTGATTTATCAAACATATACTGAGTATTTATTATTTGTCAGGTTCTATCACTTGTCATTGAGAGGACAACGATTAATAGTACCAAGTCCCTGGAACAAAGGAGCTCACACGTTACGTGACTAGAGTCACAAGCACATGCAAGAGTGAAAATTTTATGTAAGTGGAAGGTTAAACTTCCAAGCAAATGACAAAAGTTTTGAAGAAGGATTTCAGTAACTGCTTTCAAAAAAGTATTTTCCTGCAAAGATTCCCTAAAGACAACAGGAAATCCACTACCAGGAAGAACATCGAATCTGATGGGTATACAGGGAGAAAAAACAATATCAGGATGTTACATCAAGACCTGAGAGGAAGGAGTGAAGTTGACAAAAGTGTTCAGTTAAGGACATTTCTACACACAAAAAATTCAATCACATATATTTCTTTAAAAGCTGTTTATAAGAAATTTGTCATATCTTTTATAGATTTATAGAAAATTTTGTAAAGGTTATGTTAGGAATTAATCATAACAAAGTGTTCGTGCTTCTCCTTCCTCTCCCCTAGTCCTCTTCCTTTCTTCTCTCTCCTTCCAGATTTTCTCCAGAAACTTCCATTATTTCCTTCTATCATTGATAGTCTAGTAAAAAGCACTTTAGGAAATATGTTTACTTTGGAAAGTTTAGTGGTTCTCAAATGTTAGCATTATCACAATCACCTACAGGATTTGTTAAAACGGATTTCCAGGGGCTGAGAATTCTATTGTTAAGTTCTCAGATGACACTGATGTTGCAAGTCTGGGTACCACACTTTGAGAACCATGGCTGTAAGTTACAATACAACACATCTCTGATGACCACTTTAATTATCAGGTGATTTCATTCCTCTATTGATGTCACAAGAGCCGGTGCAGATGAGTGGTTTCAGAAAACTCCAGTAACTTTGAGAAAGAATGTATCTTTTCACAAGACTGAATTTTATCCTCTACCCTGGCCATTTTGAAAATGTTTCATCAGGACATGGCCCTTTCTTTTCCATTCCAAAAATATTTATTGAGCTCTTAGTATGTACCACACACTATTCTAAGTGCTTATAAATCAGTTAAAAAGACTAACGAATCTTTGCCCTCATACAGCTTTTATTATAACATTGAGAGACAAAATAGAAGCAAGCAAACAAAGAAAAATGATAAGTAAATATTGTGTATTGCTAGGTGATACGTATTTTGGGGAAAAAACCCCACAGAATCTGTTAAGGGGATATAGGACCACTACGGGGTAGATGTAGGTATAATTGAAAGTGGTGGGATTGCAATTTCAAATACGGTAGAAACGACCTTTGAACAAAGATTGGAAGAAGGTAAGGGAGTCAGCCGTGGAGTCTGAGTAGAGGAAATAGAGTGAAGGCCCAAGTGTGGGACTGAGCTTATGTTAATCAAACACCAACAAGAAGGTCAAAGTGGCTGAAGCAAAACAAGCCAGCAAAAAAGTAGAAAGAGATAAGGTTATGGAAGTTGTGAGTGCACAGATTGTGGGGGCCTTTAGGGCCGGGCCATTGTAAAGAAGATTCTAAATGAGATGAGAGCAATTGTAAGTTTTTGAGCAGTTGAGTGGCATGATCTCAATCATGTTTTAAAAGGATCACACTGGCTTCTGGGTTCAGAGTAGAACTGTAGGGAGCCAATAATAGAAGCCACAAGTGTTGAAAAAGATAGATACTGGTGGCTTGGACTCGGTCAGTAGTGAGAGAATGTCAGATTCTGGAAATATTTTCAAATTAGAGATAGCAGATTTATTTCTCTGGTCACACAGAAACTTAAGCATGTGTCTATGAAAACCCATTCTCAGCAGACTTGGGGCTGAGTTAGAATTTTGGTGTCGTAAAACTTAGCAGAAGATCCCTTGAAAGATGTCCGATTTCTTCTGATATTTTAGTCTTCGATACATCAGTCTTGCCTTGAAGTAGGGACAAAAGTACTGACAACAGAGATTTTTAATACACTGGTTAAGATCTTTCTCCTCTGGAATCTGTTTCATAGTACTTAAGCACATATTTAATAATACCAATTACTTAAATGAAGACATGGCCCTTTTTTGATTAGAACTTACATAAAACCAAATCATAACATATTCCTTGATTTAATTAGTTCTATGAGAATCAAGGTAAGATAGTGATAACCTAGAGATCATTACATGATTTTTAATATTAGTCTGACACTTGATGGTACTTGACTAATATTTGATATAACTCTTATGTGTATTTTACCGTTTAGAAAAATACCTTGAAAGCAAGTGTTGAACATTAATTAGCTAGCAAAAGCCACCAAAAATGTCTCTCAGCGTTCAGGTTACTCTTCAATTTATTGTATTTTATTTCGGAAGTATTTAAACATTTCTAGCATATGCTAGCATACTTTCTTGTCCTGGAAAACATAAATTAGTGGAAGAAACAAACATATATGTAAAAGAAAGTGAACAAAGGGCAGAAAGGGAAAACATTGCATTTTTGGTGGAGTATGGAAACAGCTGGCATCAGAGTGCCAAGCTCAACATTAATTCTTTATGTTGTGCAATATTTAAGTCTTTGGTTGATGGCAAGTGTTTGGGATGTAAGGGTTGAACAGATGGAGGAGCATGGACCCCAAGATAAGGTGAGTTCTAAGAGCCTGTATCAGCTACTAGTAAGACTGTCTACAGGTAAGAGAATATCTGTCAAAAATAGCTTAAATAAGTAAAGACTTCTGGGCAAACCCCATTTTATTGCACTCTGCTTTATTGAGCTTCATAGATATTGTTTTTGTTTTCAAATTTAAGTTTGTGACAACCCTGCATCAAGCAAGTCAACTGGTGCCATTTTCCTGAAAGCAGGTGCTCTCTTTGTCTCTGGGCCACATTGTGGCAATTCTCACAACATTTCAAACTTTTTCATTATTAGTATATTTGTTATGGTGGTCTGTGATCAGTGATATTTGATGTCACTATTGTAATTGTCTTGAAGTGTCACAAACTGCACCCATAAAAGACAGTGACTCTTGTTAGGGGCTAGTGCAGCTGATGACTTTAATTTCAAGTCAATGCTGATTGGCTGTTCTGAAAATTCTTTAAGAATTATGCTAAATGGACTGGGCGCAGTGGCTGATGCCTGTAATCTAACACTTTGGGAGGCTGAGGCAGGTGGATGACCTGAGGTCAGGATTTTGAGACCAGCCTGGCCAACATGGTGAAACCTCGTCTCTACTAAAAATACAAAAATTAGCTGGGTGTGGTGGTGGGTGCTCATTGACACCACACCTGATCACCCAAGAACTCTGATGAAGATGTACAAAGAGATGGATATTGTTGGCCGGGCGCGGTGGCTCAAGCCTGTAATCCCAGCACTTTGGGAGGCCGAGACAGGCGGATCACGAGGTCAGGAGATCGAGACCATCCTGGCTAACACGGTGAAACCCCGTCTCTACTAAAAATACAAAAACTAGCCGGGCGAGGTGGCGGGCGCCTGTAGTCCCAGCTACTCGGGAGGCTGAGGCAGGAGAATGGCGTAAACCCGGGAGGCGGAGCTTGCAGTGAGCTGAGATCTGGCCACTGCACTCCAGTCCGGGCGACAGAGCGAGACTCCGCCTCAAAAAAAAAAAAAAAAAAAAAAAAAAAAAGAGATGGATATTGTTTTCATTCCTGCTAACACAACATCCATTCTGAAGTCCATGGATCCAGGAATCATTCTGGCTTGCTGGTTTCTGGTTGTATTACTTAAGAAATGCACTTTGTAAGGTTATCACTGCCATAAATAGTGATTTCTCTGATGGAGGTGGGCAAAGTAAAGGAAAAATCTTCTGAAAAATATTCACCATTCTAGATGTCATTAAAAACATTCATGCTTCATGGGAACAAGTCAAAATATCAACATTAATCTGAGTTTGGAAGAAGTTGATTCCAACCCTAATGGATGACTTTGAGAGGTTCAAGACTTCAGTGGAGGAAGTCACTGTAGGTGACTTAGGTGGAAATAGAAAAATAACTAGAATTAGCAGTGGAGCTTGAAGATGTGATGATATTGCTACAATCTCATGATAAAACTTGAATAGACAAGTTGTTGTTTCAAATGGATGAGCAAAGAAAGTGGTTTCTTGAGATAACATCTGCTCTTGATGAAGACAATGTGAACGTTGTTGAAATGACAACAAAGGATTTAGAAGATTAAATAAACTGAGTTGACAAAGCAGTGGCGGGGTTTGAGAGGATTGCTTCTAATTTTGAAAGAAGTTCTAGGCTGGTTTCAGTGATTCATGTCTAATCCGAGCACTTTGGGAGGCTGGGGCAGGATGATCCCTTGAGGCCAGACATTGGAGATTAGCCTGGGCAACATAGTGAGACCCTGTTGCTATTAAATCAAACAGTACCCCATGCTATAGGGAAATCTTTCATGAAAGGAAGAATCAATCAATATGGCAAACTTCATTGCTGTCTTATTTTGTGAAATTGCCACAGCCACCCCAACCTTCAGCAACTACCACCTTGATCAGTCAGCAGCTGTCAACATCAAGGTAAGACCCTCAGCAAGCAAAAAGATTATGACTTGCTGGAAACTTAGATGATCATTAGCAATAAAGTATTTAAAATTAAGGTATATACACTGTTTATTTAGACATAATGCTATTGCACACTTAGTAGACTACAGTGTGGTATAAATGTAACTTTTGTAGGTACTAGGCATCCAAAAAATGTGTAACTGGCTGTATTGCAATACTCAGTCTATTGCAGTGGTTTGGAAGGGAACATGTGATATCTCCAAGGCATGCCTATATTTTCTTTTTGTAATAAAATGTCTGAGGGTAGGCCATCTGCTATGGGTTCAGCAGTTCAAATTCACTGCCAAGATCTCTTTGATTTTCCTTAAGGCTTTAAGATGGCACCTGCAGTTCTACCAGCTTCTTGTCTACATTTGAGAAAGGAATAAAGGAGGGAATATTCTGGTCCAACTTGTCCTCATTTATTAAGTAAACATAGCCTTTCCCAGATTTTCTTTCAGGCTCTTATTTAAATATTATTAGTCATGTGTCACATAGTCAGCTCTAACTGGAAGGGATGATAAGAAAAGTATTTAGCTAGGTACATTCCTATCTCAAATAAAATCAGGCGCTTTTTTTTTCCCCAAGAGGGAAGGGAGACATAGAAGAGTGTTTGCCTCAGGGGGCCCCTTGGGAAGTTGTTTAATATTGTCAAGTGGACACTACCAGCCCCTGCATGATCCTGCTCTCCCATCAGGATTAATACTTGGGAATGTGGAGAATATAACAAAAATCTCAAGTTCTCATATCCTACAGTTTAATTCCGTATCCTAAAGTTTAAGCCCCACAGTTTAATCCTGCTTTGGGAACTTAAGCTATGTAACTCCGAACACATTATTTGACATATCTGAGCTTTAATTTTCATAAAACAGGGATAATAAGATTACCTTCTTTCCCAGGTTATTGGTGATTTTAAAAGAGACACTGTACGTGGCCCCTTCCTTCAGGGCTTAGCATAGAGTGAACGTTCAATAAATTAGAGACTTAGAGTTTTCGTTGCTGAGATCTGTCCCAGGGAAGGGAAGGAATAGATGTCTGCAGAACGGCTACAGGAAAGGATCATGGTGAGATGCAGGAATAAATGACGGGCTAACCCACAGCTCGTTACAGCCTGTCAAATTATTATAGTTGTATATATTAGCAAATTCTTTCCAGTCTACTTTTAACCTGGGCACTGTTCACACTACTCAATTTTAGAGACTTGAGTGTTTATGTGAGCCAATGTAAATGAAATGAAATGAACTATAACTCATGAAATGTACGCAGAAGACATACACGTTTGTAACATGCATGCCATAAACTGTTGAAACTTTCTCTGAATTGCATTCTCTTCCTTGTGAAATACAGAAGGTGAGTTTCTAGGTAATTATCAACAATTTTCTCCTTATTCCAATTCAATTAACTTAATTGACTGCTTTATGACTGTTGCTTGATAATATGAAAAATAATAAAAATAAGTGCTGTATTTGTCCTTACGTTTGTCCAGTGCAGACTGATTTGTACCAATTGCCATTTTACACTGGCAGTGCCATTACTGTGGACTCTGTAGAGCTGGTCATGTAAAGAGATGTAAGTTGCGGTACCTGCACCCGCACCTGAGGCTGAAATGAAGTTCCTGGCAGGAATGCACTGCATTAGAGCCCATGGGCTGGGAGAGTCCTCAGGAGCTGCCTCTTAGAGTTGCTGGGAGTGGGGAGTTCATTGCTGAGCCAAGGATTTAGTAACTGAAGAGAACAACGTCAAAGTTGTGTTGAATGGGCAGGACAGGACCAAGGGATTAGATGCCCCATCCCAAGTAAATGCCACAGTGGCCTTGAGTGGTCATGGTGGCGTCTAGTGTTGCAGAACCAGATCACCTCTCTGGAAGATGCATCTGCTTCTCTGTTGTTTGTTGAGTGTCCCATCATCAAAAGAAGAAAAGAATGACTCTCCTCCTCTCGTCATTCCCGGAAACTCACCTTGCTTAGCCCAACACAATTTTCCTTTTCATTGAAGAAATATTGGAGATACTTGTTCTATGCCAGGCACTGTTCTAGGGAACTTGAACTTGCTCTTCCCTCTTCTTGGCATGTTTGTTCCATGGACATATGCATGGATTGCTAGTTTAAGATTTTGCTTCTTGAAATATTTGATTTCAATATGATATTCACAGTGAGGTCTTTTCTGGTCTAGATTGTAAGAGCTGCATCCTTCATTTATCCAGCTCATTCCCTCCCCCTTTCCTACTTTGTATTCCATACCTCACACCACCTTTGAGTATATTAGGAGACTTACTCACTTGCGTGTTTATTTTCTGTGTTCCCTGAATAGAAGGTAAGCATAATAAAAGTTTTTGTTGTCTTATTTGTTTTTATTGTTTTACCTACTCTGTTTCTTTTGTATTCCCAGTGTCTATGAATCCCTGGCACATAATAAGTTTCCAAGGCCGGGCGCGGTGGCTCAAGCCTGTAATCCCAGCACTTTGGGAGGCCGAGATGGGCGGATCACGAGGTCAGGAGATCAAGACCATCCTGGCGAACACGGTGAAACCCCGTCTCTACTAAAAAAAATACAAAAAATTAGCCGGGCAAGGTGGCGGGCACCTGTAGTCCCAGCTACTTGGGAGGCTGAGGCAGGAGAATGGCGTAAACTCGGGAGGCGGAGCTTGCAGTGAGCTGAGATCCCGCCACTGCACTCCAGCCTGGGCGACAGAGCGAGACTCCATCTCAAAAAAAAAAAAAAAAAAAAAAAAAGTTTCCAAGAAGTATTTGTGGAATGAAATAAATAGAATCTAGAAAAATCTCCTTGTAATCTACATTAACTCCAGTATTAAACAGCCTGGGCAGGGATTATTCTGTGTGTCTGGACGATGTGTACCCTACTTTGACCTTAGTTTTGATACTAAGGTCATTGGTAAGTAAAATCAGCTAAGCAGCACCTTTTATAGAATGTGCTCTTGCTAAGATCTTATTCTAACTATATGTAGGTATCTGTATTACATTTTCTGGACACATGCATGGGTCTTTGTTGGACATCCCAATGTTATCTAGGTAAACATGACTTCACACTCATGGGTTTCAACAACTCACTTTCAAAGCACTAACCTTAAACTTGCATCCACTCCTGTTAAACAGCTATGAACTTTATATAGAATTGCTCTTAAATGGAAGAATTATGTCTCTTGGAGATTTCTCCCCTAATTCTTAACGTTTTATTTCTCCAAAAACATAAAAGAAGCAAATACTGTCCTTTCCTTGGGGTTTTACTGTAGATAATTCTGTTTCCTTTAGCTCTGGTTTTATTCTATTTTTCTAGCAAGATAAACTCATACATGCAGAAACATCATTATATTGTTATTTAAATAACAGATACTTGCTCACTGTTATTTTTTATTTATTTATTTATTTTGAGACGGAGTCTCGCTCTGTCGCCCAGGCTGGAGTGCAGTGGTAGGATCTGAGCTCACTGCAAGCTCCGCCTCCCGGGTTTACGCCATTCTCCTGCCTCAGCCTCCCGAGTAGCTGGGACTACAGGCGCCCGCCACTGTGCCCGGCTAGTTTTTTGTATTTTTAGTAGAGACGGGGTTTCACCGTGTTAGCCAGGATGGTCTTGATCTCCTGACATCGTGATCTGCCCGTCTCGGCCTCCCAAAGTGCTGGGATTACAGGCTTGAGCCACCGCGCCCGGCACTCACTGTTATTTTTACCAAGGCCACCTGTTTTATAGATTTCCCATATTTAATTCTTACAAAACTCTGTGTATTACCCATGTTTTAGGTAAAAGAACAAAGGTCTGGAGATGTTATGTTAGTCAAAGCCTAGAAACCACCACCTAAAACCACCTAATTTTCACAGTAGGGTAACACAGAATATTTATGAAATAAACTCTAGCATAGGTTTTTAATCTCAAAGCTGACTGTTGTTTAATACTTTTAGCACTCTTTGGAAGGGTGACAACAATAACAATATTTGAGGTTTCCTGAGCTTGGGTGACATTTATACCCATATGATTGCATATAAAAACGTACCCTTAGATAAAAAACAGAAAATTAATCTAACTGGCTTACTCTTTTTATTTATTAAAAGACCAGTGATCATGAAGGCAAGAAAGAATGAAAAATGGATGATAGTAAACACGCACACAAAGAAGGTACGAACATTGAGCATAATTTGCTTTTCATAAGATCAGCATGCAATAAAATGTTCTGTAAATGCTGCTGCAAAAAATACTCATTCCCGTGATTGTTAAATGTCACAAATCTGCTTTTTAAAATTCAGTCAGGTAGCTAATTCTGGGACTAGATTAATAACATGCATTGACAATCTTTATGATGATTATTTCTGGCGTCTCTTAATTTTTTATTGCTAAGAAAGTAAATCAACACCCAAATTCATGCCTGTGAAATTCACACAATTTTCTTAGCTGTTATGATTTATGATGTGGTTGTTTGTGTGTCTGGCTTAAGTTGTGAGTTCAATGGCTACAGTCCTATTCTCTTCATGTGTTGCCTAATGCTAAGCATACTGTTGGCTCTCAGCAAATAATAAATTATTTCAGTCATAACCCGTAACATTCTTGTCTAGACAGTCTTCCATATGGTGCAATTATTCTTGTTTCCATGTTTTCATCAATAATAGCAGAATGAATTTTGAGGTTTACATGCAGATTTTTTTTAAATCGCACCTTCTCAAAATAACTAGTATGAACTATTTTGGGAGCCACATTTTATAAGAAAACATTTTTGAAAATGCTCTAATTAGTTTGAAAGGTTTAAAGAGTCCTTTTCATACCAACTAGATTTTACCAAATAGAGATTTTATGGTGTAGGTATCTGAAGGTAAGCGTTTGCTATTTCTCTCCATTTTGGTTCTGCTTAATGATTAATGCCTGGACTACCCCTACATAATGAATTCTCCATTATGTAAACAAGATTCAGTTTTCATTAAAGGTCACACAAATCAGTTTTGTGTAATGTTAGAATTCAGAATTATGGATTCATATTTCCTAAGGTGAGGAGCTCTGCTACCAGTAATTTATTTATTATTCCTATATGTTGAAGTATATTTAAGAAGATGTAACAATAAGTATATATAACATGTAACAATATTGTTCATTAAAAGACAGATCTGAGACTGTCAAACAAGACCTGGTAACTTCAAGAGGAACAGGATTATGCATGCTATGTATAGTATGTTGTCATCTGCTTAAAGATGATCCAAAACAGCAAAAATACTGTTTATTAGAACCCAATCGATGCCCTCAGTCATCTTTTGTATGTCTACCTCTGTTTTACTTTCATACCTCCTTGTCTTTTAGAAAGGGACAATATGGCTTTGAAAATGGAAATATACGGAAAATGTTTGAAACTAATGCTGTGAAATGCATTCTGATGAATTCAGCTCTTGGGAAAACCTTGCTAGCATTCCCTGGTAGCTCTCATTGCTTATAAAAGTCATTTTCAATGAAATATAGCCTGAATCCCCAATATATAAAATGGATAAAATGATATCTGTCTACTAGAAGAGAAATGTCCTGGACCTTCATCTATTTGTCTCTCTTTGGATTCTGCAGGGGTGCTTGAAAATCCACTGGGTTCTTTTGAAAACAATCAGCCTATTGAATGAAATCTTGATTATTTTATTATCTGATCCATACCAATCTAAACAACCTAATTTTCTACTTTTCCTTTTTTTCATGCTTCAGCAACATGAATACTGTAATTTCTAGTATCCACTTTTCTTTTTTTTTTTTTTTTGCGTGTTGTAAGTCAATCACACAAGTTATTCTTGTAGACTAGAGTGCCTGGTCCTTTCGATGCTTCTCTCTCTCCTAGCTCTTTGATGCACCTCTCTGAAGTTTTCCCCAATTTTCCTAACAATACTTAGAAGCAACTACATCTAGTTCCAGAATATCTTATATAAATGTTGTGCATTTCAGCCGTTATGGAACAGTTCTGTAATTGTGGATTGCGTAAATGTCCACCTCTAAAGTATAACCTCCTTCAAGTTAGATTTGTATCTTTTCATCTTTCTCCCTCTGTGCTTGTCTTTCTGCAAGTGATCACTGAATACATATTTACTAAGCAAATTAACTCAACATTTATTGACACGATTTTAAATCTACTGTTAATTTTCTATGGTTACAACTTGTACCTATAATTGTGTTTCATTCTTGGGAACTTGGCTCCTGCTGAAAACATTGTAATGAAATTTAATGTGAAAAGAAAATCATCTAGTATTGTGCTGAGTGGAAGCTACTATGATAGTGGAGTATGGGTTGAAGAATCCCTAATTCCAACTACCTACAGTTACAATTTTGAAAGTAAATGTGTCGGGGGGGAAAAATCGTTTTGGTGCTTCCTTGCTCACTTGGCTCTGGAAGCCAGTTCCTTTAATTCACTTAGTAAAATTTTCTCCTGCTTTAACATGAGACACTTGATTTGAAATTCAGCAGAGGACAAAAAATGATAAACAACCAAGAAAGGTCATGTGAGCATAGTAAATTTGGCTGTCTACTCTGTCCTCTTCTGGAGTTTGATCAATATCTGTAGGTGAAAATAACCTTCATTAGGTTCTTGAAATGTTTATGAGCTAGTTTCAAGTTTTCTGCTTTCCTAACTTTCTGGCACTATAACTTTCTATAATTATCTAATGGCAGTTTTAGAAAATCGGATATGGGTTTTTTTTTTTTCAAAAAGACTTATTTGGGCATCATATAAATACTGGAACTTTCATGATATTTATCTTCACATGCATATAAATGAACATTGATCCCATACCACAATCATTTAGGGACTATTGAATTTTGGTTGTACATTTAGTCTGCTGATTTTCTTCCACGTTCCTTCCTTGATGCCAGAAAAATCCTACTTGGCTCCAGTAATTCCAGAGTATTCCAACAGCTTCTTAAGACTGATAAATATCACAGACAAAGACTATAAAGGCTAAGAGGGAGAACAATTAATAAATTATAACTAATATATTGCAATGAGTGTTTATTATATGAGTTAAACCCACTAATTTTGTGGAGTATTTTTACCTAATCTTTTTAAGACTTATTATTGTGTCAAGACTTCTACAGGATGTTTAACCCTTAGTAAATTAATTAATTTAGAAGTGTACTAAAATAAAACACAAAACACCTGAGATCACAATTAATTTCTATATAGTGTCCAAATCTGTTACCGTATATGATCTTACAGTAATCCTGGTGGTATGACTATTATTTCTGTTCTATAGATAACACTTCTAAAAATATGCTTAAATTTAAAAAATTTTATCCTTAGAAAGCTGAAATTGATTAACTAACTCTCTGGGTTTTTTGTAAGAGATTTTAGAATCTGTGGTTTTATTCAAATTGAGATATTCTTAGTTATTATCTCTTTAAATATTGCTTTTGACCATTTTCTCTCTTTGCTGTCTCTCTGAGACTCCATGTCTTGTTACTTATTAGATTCTTATTCTATCCTCTGTGTCTTCTACCTTCTCTTCTAGGTTTTCCACCCTTTTGTTTGTGGTTTCATTAAGGATGATTTTTTCTTCTGATCTCTCCTTCAATTCAGTAATTCTCTCCTCACCACTGTTTACTTGCTGCTATACCCTTTCTTCATGTTATCCACTGAGTTCTAATCTGTGATTATATATTTCCATTTCCAATATATTTTTGAAATTTTTGTCATTTTCTTGAACATAATGACTATTGTTATTTTAAAGTGCCTCTCTACCAACTCCGCTGTGCGGAGTTTTTGTGGGTTCATCTCTACTGTCTGTTGTTCCTGTTGATTTGTGCATGTCATTTTATCTACTGCTATGTCTGATTACTGTATTGTATGTCAGACCTTGCATTATAAACTGCATATTTTTTCCCAAAATTCATGTGTTGAAACTGTAATCCATAATGGATGATATTAAAAGGTGGGCCTTTGGGAGGTAATTAGGTCATAAGAATGGAGCCCAAACTGACTGAGATACTTTGTATTTGTAAATTACTTATAGAAATAACTGGAGGCCTAGGATGAATTTTTTTTTTTTTTTTTTTTTTTTTTTTTTTTAGATGGAGTCTCGCTCTGTCGCCTGGGCTGGAGTGCAGTGGCCAGATCTCAGCTCACTACAAGCTCTGCCTCCCGGGTTTACGCTGTTCTCCTGCCTCAGCCTCCCAAGTAGCTGGGACTACAGGCGCCTGCCACCTCACCTGGCTAGTTTTTTGTATTTTTTTTTAGTAGAGATGGGGTTTCACCATGTTAGCCAGGACGGTCTCCATCTCCCGACCTCGTGATCCGCCCGTCTCGGCCTCCCAAAGTGCTGGGATTACAGGCTTGAGCCACTGTGCCCGGCGGATGAAATTATTTTACTCCAGAAAGGACTTACTTTTATTTCTGGTAGATGACTAGGGTTACTAGCAATGTAGGATTATATTTGTTTAATTTGAAATATTGAAAGTATTGTATCAGTACCATGCTGTTTTGGTTACTGTAACTCTGTAGTATAGTTTGAACTCAGTTAGCATGACGCCACCAGTTTTGTTCTTTTTGCTTAGGACTATCTTGACTATTCAAGATCTTTTTTTGTTCCATGTGAATTTTAAAATAGTTTCCAGTTTTGTAAAGAACCCAGATGGTAGTTTAATAGGCATAGCATTTAATCTATAAATTGCTTTGGGCAATATGGCCATTTTATGATATTGATTCTCCCTATCCATGAACATGGAATGTTTTTCAATTTGTTTGTGTCATCTCTGATTTCACTGAGCAGTGTTTTGTAGTTGTCCTTATAGAGATACTTCGCCTCTTTAGCTAGCTGTATTCCTAGGCATGTTATTCTTTTTGTGGCAGTTGTGAATGGGATTATGTTCCTGATTTGGATCTCAGCCTGTCTGTTGTTGGTGTATAGGACTGCTAGTGATTTTTGCACACTGATTTTGTATCCTGAGACTTTGCTGAAGTTGCTTATCAGCTTAAGTTGTTTTTGGGCTGAGACTATGGGGCTTGCTAGTTACAGGATCATGTCGCCTGTGAACAAGAATAGTTTGACTTTCTCTCTTCCTATTTGGATGCCCTTTATTTCTTTCTCTTGCCTGATTGCTCTGGTCAGGACTTCCAATGGTACATTGAATGGGAGTGGTGAGAGAGGGCATCTTTGTCTTATGCTGGTTTTCAAGGGAAATGCTTCCAGCTTTTGCCCATTTGGTATGATGTTGGCTGTGGGTTTGTCATAGAGATGGTTCTTATTATTTTGAGGTATATGTTCCTTCAATACTTAGTTTATTGAGAGTTTCACCATGAAGGGGTGTTGAATTTTAGCAAAAGCCTTCTATGTATCTATTGAGATAATCATGTGGTTTTTGTCTTTAGTTCTGTTTATGTGATGAATCACATTTATTGATTTGTGTATGTTGACCCAACTTTGCATCTCAGAGATAAGGCCTACTTTATTGTGGTGGGTAAGCTTTTTGATGTACTGCTGGATTCAGTTTGCCAGTATTTTGTTGAGGATTTTTGCATTGATGTTCATCAAGGATATTGGCCTGAAGTTTTCATTTTTTGTTGCACCTGTGAGATTTTGGTGTCAAGATGATGCTGGCTTCATAGAACAAGTTAGGCAGGAGTCCCTCCTACTCAATTTTTTGGAATAGTTTCAATACAAATGGTAGGGACCAGCTCCTCTTTGTATATCTAGTAGAATTCAGTTGTGAATCTGTCTGGTACAAAAATAGACACATAGACCAATGGAACAGAATGGAGAACTCAGAAATAAAGCCACATGCCTACAACTGTCTGATCTTTGACAAACCTAAGAAAAATGAGAAATGGGGAAAGGATTCCCTATTCAATAAATGGTGCTGGGATAACTGCCTAGTTATATGCAGAAGACTGAAACTGGACCCCTTCCTTACACCATACACAAAAATTAACTAAAGATGGATAAAAGACTTATATGTAAAACCCCAAACTATAAAATCCCTGGAAGACAACATAGGATACCATTCAGGACATAGGAACAGGCAAGAATTTCATGTCAAAGACCCCCCAAAGCAATTGCAACAAAAGAAAAAATTGACAAATGGAATCCAATTAAACTACAGAGTTTCTGCATAGCAAAAGAAACTATCAAGCAAGTGAACAGAAAACCTATAGAATGGAAAAAAATTGCAAACCATCCATCTGATGAGAGTCTAATATCCAGCATGTATAAGGAACTTAACAAATTTATGAGAAAAAACAGACAACCTCATTAACAAGTGGGGAAAGGACATGAAGAGACACATCTCAAAAAAAGACATACATGCTACCAACAATCATATGAAAAAAAGCTCAACATCACTGATTATTAGAGAAATGCAAATCAAAACCACAATGAGAAACCATCTCACACCAGTTAAAATGACTGTTATTAAAAAGTAAAAAAAAAAAAAAAAAAAATAGCAGATGCTGTCCAAGTTGTGGAGAAAAACGAATGATTATACACTATTGGTGTGAGTGTAAATTAGTTCAACCATGGGGGAGACAGTGTGGCAATTTCTCAAAGACCTAAAAACAGAAAAACCATTTGACCCAGCAATCGCATTACTGGGTATATACCCAAAGGAATGTAAATCATTCTATTACTAAGACATATGCCCATTTTTGTTCATTGCAGCATTATTCACAATAGCAAAGACATGGAATCAACCTAGATGCCCATCAACAACAGACTTGATAAAGAAAATGTTGTACATACACACCATGGAATATGATGCAGCCATAAAAAAGAATGAGATCATTTCCTTTGCAAGGACATGGATGGAGCTGGAGGCCATTATTCTTAGCAAACTGACACAGGAACAGAAAACCAAATACTGCATGTTTCCACTTATAAATGGAGCTAACTGATGAGAACACGTGGATACATAGAGGTGAACAACAAATAATAGGGCCCTTTTGAGGGTGGGGGATGGGAGGAGGGAGAGGATCGGAAAAATAACTAAGGGGTACTAGGCTTAATACCTGGGCGACAAAATAGTCTGTACAACAAACCTCCATGACACTATTTTACCTTCATAACAAACCTGCACATGTACCCCTGAACTTCATATAAAAGTCAACAAAAAAAGAGAGAAAATATTGGTAGCTAAGCTACCATCTCTAGGAGGGTCTATTTTTGGTTCATCCTTACTCCCAAAATGTTCACATAAATCCTGTTATTTTCAGCAGGCTCCGGAGTTAATTATCTGAACCCTTATCTCCCAGAGGCTACTAAGAGTGCACTTAATTTGGGAGCCCCTGGATAGAGCTGGTGAATTTCTCCCAGGAGAAAAGTGCCTCCAAATTCTAGCTCACCTCCTTAAGCGTCCTTCTTTCCATGGATCTTGTCTCATAATTCTTTACTATTTTATTAGTTCTCTGACGCTTTCAAGCAGAATTAAAAAATACTTTACCAGACTTCCTATTGCCTTCAGCAGGAGGATAGTGCTGAGTTATTTAGTCTGCTATTACCCAGAAGAAGGAAACTTTAGTTATTTCTCTACATATGTGTTTATCTGGGCTACTTCATAGTAAAACCTGGGGAAAAAAAGTTTCTTAGTTTTAGATGCATACACATACTTATTTTCAAAAATGTTTTTATAGATAGGTTGTTAGAATCTGAAATGCAGTTTTCTATAAAAAGACCTATATACCGGCTGGGCGCAGTGGCTCACGCCTGTAAACCCAGCACTTCCAGAGGTTGAAGTGGGCGGATCACGAGGCCGGGAGATTGAGACAATCCTGGCTAACATGGTGAAATCCTGTCTCTACTGAAAATACAGAAACAAAACAAAACAACAAAACAAAACCCAGCATGGTGGCGGGTGCCTGTAGTCCCAGCTACTCGGGAGGCTGAGGTAGGAGAATGGCGTGAACCCAGGAGGTGGAGCTTGCAGTGAGCTGAGATCCGGCCACTGCACTCCAGCCTGGGCGACAGAGCAAGACTCCATCTCCAAAAACAAACAAACAAGCAAACAAACAGACTTATATACCAATTAGATACTCAGGCAATTAGATTTAGAAATCTATTTTCTCCATGTCTTAGGTTTGGTTCCCTAGAACAGAGCCTGATACTAAGATTTTTTTTTTGCAAGTTGTTTATTGAGGGAGTGCTGACATGAGAAAAAGCTGTGAAAAACTAGGGACAGCAGGACAGGGCAGCGGGGAAAGCCAAACGAAAATAGGCTTCAGCTAAAGTTTGGATTCACCCATCACATGGAAAGCTCTAGAGCGTAAAATGTGCCACAGTATTGTCCCCAATTGAGGCAAAGGGGTTGAGTTTTTGTAGCCCTGAATTATTAAGTCATCAACCACAAGGTACACTTATAACTTTGCAGGTTTCCTTCCTCCCCCCTTCCCCCTCCCTCCCCTCCCTCCCCCCCCTCCCCTCCCTCCCCTTCCCTCCCCTCCCTCCCCCTCCCTCCCCCTCCCCCTCCCTCCCCCTCCCTCCCCCCTCCCTCCTCCCCCTCCCTCCCCTCCCTCCCCCTCCCTTTCCCCTCCCCTCCCTCCCCTCCCTCTCTTCTCCTTCTATGTCCGGAATTGTTGGGTTCTTGGTCTCACTGACTTCAAGAATGAAGCCACAGACCCTCACGGTGAGTGTTACAGTTCTTAAAGATGGTGTGTCTGGAGTTTGTTCCTTCAGACGTTCGGATGTGTCTGGAGCTTCTTCCTTCTGGTGGGTTCGTGGTCTCCCTGTCAGGAGTGAAGCTGCAGACCTTCACAGTGAGTATTACAGCTCTTAAAGGCAGCGTGTCTGGAGTTGTTCATTCTTGCCGGTGGGTTCATGGTCTCGCTGGCTTCAGGAGTGAAGCTGCAGACCTTCACGGTGAGTGCTACAGCTCATAAAGGCAGCGTGGACCCAAAGTGTGAGCAGCAGCAGGATTTATTGCAAACAGTGAAAGAACAAAGCTTCCAGTGTTGAAAGGGACCCAAAGGGGTTGCCCTTGGCTGGCTTGGGCAGCCTGCTTTTATTCTTATCTGGCCCCACCCACATCCTGCTTATTGGTCCATTTTATAGAGAGCTGATTGATCTGTTTTACAGAGAGCTGATTGATCCATTTTGACAGTGCTTATTGGTGCTTTTACAATCCTTGGGGTAGACACAGAGTCACAGAATGCTAGTTAGCTAGACACAGAGTTAGCTAGATACAGAGTACCAACTGGTGTATTTACAAACCCTGAACTAGACACAGAGTGCTGATTGGTGCGTTTACAATCCTGAGCTAGACAGAGTCACAGAGTGCTAGTTCTCCAAGTCTCCACTAGGTTAGCTAGATACAGAGTACCAATTGGTGTATTCACAAACCTTGAGCTAGACACAGAGTGCTGATTGGTGTATTTACAAACCCTAAGCTAGACACAGAGTACTGATTGGTGCACATACTACCCTGTGGCTAGATATAAAAGTTCTCCAAGTCTCCATCCGCTTCAGGAGCCCAGTTGGCTTCACCCAGTGGATCATGCACCGGGGCTGCAGGCGGAGCTGCCCACCAGTCCCCAGACGCGACTGCACTCCTCAGCCCTTGGGCTGTCGATGGGACCAGGCGCCACGGAGCTGTGGACGGTGCCTGTCGGGGAGGCTTGGGCGGCCCGGGAGCCCTCCGCAGGCGGGGAGCTCAGACCTAGCAGGCTGCAGGTGCGGAGCCCTGCCCTGCGGGGAGGCAGCTAAACCCTGCAAGAATTTGAGTGCAGCGCCGGCGGGCCAGCACTGCTGGGGGACCCGGCGCAACCTCCACAGCTGCTGGCCCGGGTGCTAAGCTCCTCACTGCCCTGGGCCAGCGGCACCAGCCGGCCGCTCCGTGTGCGGGGCCCACCGAGCCCGCGCCAGCGCCTGCGGGAACTTGCACTGGCCTGCGAGCACCCCTCGCAGCCCCGGTTCCCACCCGAGCCTCTCCCTCCACGCCTCCCCGCAAGTAGAGGGAGGCGGCTCTGGCCTCAGCCAGCCCAGAGAGGGGCTCCCATGGTGCCGTGGCGGGCGGAAGGGCTCCTGAAGCACCGCCAGAGTGGACACCGAGGCCAAGGAGGTGCTGAGAGTGAGTGAGGGCTGCTAGCACATTGTCTCCTCTCACTTCCCTCCCTCTCTCTCTCCCTTTCTTCCTTCCTTCTTGACGGAGTCTAGCTCTGTCTTCCAGCAGTGGCCCAATCCTGGCTCACTGCAATCTCCCCCTCCTGGGTTCAAGCGATTCTCCTGCCTCAGCCTCCCAAGCATCCGGGATTACAGGCGTCCACCACCATGCCCGGCTAATTTTTGTATTTTAGTAGAGACGGGGTTTCGCCATGCTGGTCAGCCATTTTTATACAAGGCAATTCCTGTCAGCTCACAGCAGTTCTAGGAGGAAAGTGGAGCTGTGTCGTTTTTGCAGCCAGCTCACAGTAGGTGGGTGCCCCCTCTCAGTAAAGGGGACCTAGGCAGGGCATCAACAGCAATCTTCTACATCCCGTAAGCCATCTAATGTATAAGGCAGTATTTTTAATACTATGGAATTTAATTTCTAAGAGTGGTGGTGTTTGTTTGAGAATATGCATTTAGATATTATACTTGGAATACTTTTCTCTCTCTGCTGAGGTCTGAGTAACTCTCCCAGACTTCCCACAACTGCCAGACAGAGAAATAGGGATTTCTTCAGAAGTAAGTCACAGTTGCAGCTCCAGTAGCCTGACAGAGACAGTGTCCTAGATGGAGGTAATAGAAAGGTGAGACTCTTTAGGGAGCCAGAGAATAATGAGTTGTGGGCTGTTTGTGAGGAGTTAGTCAAAACTGTTCTTATAATTTCTCATTTTCTGGTTACTTTCTGTTATCTCCCCGCCACCCCCAAGTTGTCTTTTCTGCTTTCCATGTTTCTACCTATGTCTTCCTCACAGAATGCCTTCCTGGCCTTCTATGGAACAGAAGATTAATTACTTTCCTTCCTTTTTCTTCTCCTTAAGTAAAAATACGAATCTTTTGAGGTTTATCTCAGAGAACATTCTCCTTTTTCCTTTAGATCATGTGTTAGGAAAACAAAATAAAACTAAGCTGCAAAGAAAAAGTTACATTTGTATGGTAAAATGTGCACAGATTTGGAGTTATACAGATCTGGCTTCAAATCTATTTTGACTCTATTAATTACTACCTGTATTCTGAATAATAATTAGAACTATTATTAATATTAGAATGTGTAGATACTGAGAGAAAAGTCATGGAGGATCTACAAAGAGAAAAAAGTATATTCAGTATTTTTAAAATTCTGAGTATAACTTTATGAAATTGTCCTTTTTTTCATGGACAACACAATTTACTAGCTTACCATTTTTAAGCATACAGTTTAGTAGTGTTAAGTATAATTACATTGTTGTGAAACAGATCTTCAGAACTTTTTTATCTTATAAAACTGAAACTCCATACCTATCGAACAACAACTGCTCCTTTCCCTGTCCCGCCAAGCCTAGTAACAATTATTCTACTGTTTCCATGAATTTGACTAGGGGTGTCATATAGTATTTGTGTTTTTATGACTGGATTATTTCTCTTAGCATAATTTTCTCAAGACTTACCAATGTTGTAGTGTGTGTATCAGAATTTCCTTTATTCCACTGTATGTATGTACCACATTTCATTTATCCATTTGTCCTTTGACGGACATTTACATTTCTTCTGCCTCTCAGCTATTGTGGATAATGCTGTATGAACATGGGTGTGCAAATATCTCTTGAGAACTCTGCTTTCAATTATTTTAGATGTATGGTTAGAAGTTGAACTGCTGGATAATATGGTCGTTGTACTTTTAATTTTTTTGGGGATCTCCATATTGTTTTTCATAGCAGTTGGAATATTTTACGATCCTACCAACATTGCACGGGGTTTCAATTTCTCGACATTCTCACCAATGCTTGTTATTTTCTGTTGTTCTGATAGTAGCCACCTTAATGGGGATGAGTTAGTATCTCATTGTGATTTTAATTTGCATTTCCCTAGTGATTAGTGGTGTTGACCATCTTCTCAAATGCTTGTTGACCATTTGTATATCATCTTTGGAGATAAATAGATATTTGAATGTCTATTCGAAACCCTTGCCAATTTTAAAAATTGGGTTATTTGATTTTGTTGTTGTTGTGTTGTAAGAGTTTTTATGTATTCTGGATATCAACTCCTTATCAGATATATGATTTGAAAATATTGTCTCCCATGCCGTAGGTTGCCCTTTCACTCTGTTGATTGTGTCCTTTGATGCACAAAAGGTTTAACGTTTGATGTAGTGCCATTTGTTTATTTTTGCTTTTGCTGCCTGTTCTTTAGGTTTCATACCTAAGAAAACATTGCAAAGTCCAATGTCATAAAGGTTTTTCCATATATTTTCTTCTAGGGACTTAGGAGTCTGGGGGTCTTACATTTTGATTTTTTATTCATTTTGAGTTAATTTTTGTATATAGTAGAAGACACAGTGCACCATTCTTTTGCATGTGAATATCTGGTTTTTCTAGCACTATTTGTTGAGTGGTCGTGTTTTTCCTCATTGAGTGGTTCTGACATCCTTGTTGAACATTGTTTGATGATATAAATGAGAGTTTATTTCTGGGTTGTCTTTTCTATTCCACTGGTTTATATTTGTTGTTACATTAATGCCACACTTCGATTACTGTGGCTTTATATGTTTTGAAATTGGTAAGTGTGAGTTCCACAACTTTGTTCTTTTTTTAAAATTGTTCTGCTTATTTGCTGTCCTTTGAAATTTTAGTATGAATTTTTCTGATTCTAAAATAAATTTTAGTATGTTTTTTTCTGATTCTAAAATAAATTTTCGTATAAATTTTTCTATTTCTGCAATAAAATGCCACTGGGATTTGATTAATAATAGGGATCCTATTGAACCTGTACATCACTTTTGGTAATATGGACATTTTAGCAATATTGCCTTCTGATCCATGATCACAGAATATTGTTCAATTTATTTGTGTCTTCTTTAACTTTTTTTTCAGCAATATTTTATAGTGTTCAGCAATGTTTTATAGTTTTTTACATGTCTTTCTCTTCTTGGTTAGGCTTATTCCAAAGTCTTTTCTTCTTTTGATGCCATTAAAAATGGAATTTTTCTCTTAATTTTGTTTTGGTTTCCTCATTGCTAATATACAGAAATACAACTCATTTTGTGTGTTGATTTTATACTCAGTAAATTTTCTCAATTCATTTATTAGTTTTAACAGTTTTTATTTTTGCAGAATGTTTAGGTTTTCTACATGTAAGGTTGTGTCATCTGTGAATAGAAATCATTTTATTTCTTCCTTTCCAATTTGGATACCTTTTATTTTTTTCTTGCCTGATTGATCTGACTAGAATTTTCAATACTATGTTAATAGAAGTGACAAGTGCTAGGATCCTTACCTTGCTTTCAGTCTTAAAGAAAAAGTTTTCAGTTTTCCGCTATTGAATGTGATATTAGCTGTGGATGTTTCATATAAGGCCTCTATTATGTTGAGGTGTTTTCCTTCTATTTCTAGTTTGTTGAATACTTTTATTATGAAAGAGTATTAAATGCTGTCACATAATTTTACTGTATCAGTGATCATGTGGCTTTTGGTCTTCATTCTGTTAATACAGTATATTAATTTGATTGATTTTTACATGTCAAAACATTCTTGCATTCCATGAATAAATTCCACCTGGTCGTGGTGTAAAATTCTTTTAATGTGCTGTTGAATTCAGTTTTCTAGTATTTTGTTGAGGATTTTCTCATCAGTATTAATAAGAGATATTGGTCTGTAGTTTTCTTGTGGTTTGTCTGGCCTTGGTATCAGGGTAATGCTGATCTTATAGAATGAATTTGAATGTGTTCCGTTCTCTTTAATATTTTAGAAGAGTTTCAAGAGGATTTGCATTAATTCTTTTAATATTTCTTAGAATTTTCCAGTAAAACCATCTGGTCATATACTTTTCTTTGTTGGGAGGTTTTTGATTTTTGATTCAATCTCCTTTCTAATTATTGATCTGTTCAGATATTCTGTTTCTTCATGATTCAGTCTTGACAAGTTGTGTGTTTCTAGGAATTCATCCATTTCTCCTTAGTTATCCAATTTGTTGACATAAAATGCTCATAATATTTTGTTATTCTTCTTATTTTTGTGACATCGGTTATAATGTACAGTCTTTTATTTCTGATTTATTTGACTCTTCTCTTTTTTTATTAGCTAATCTAGCTAAGGATTTGTCAATTCTCCCTATCTCTTCAAAAAAATCAATTCTTGGTTTAGTTGATTTCTTTCTGTTGTTTTTCTATTTCTGATTTAATTTATCTCTGCTCTAAGTTTTATTAGAACTTTGGGTTTATTTTGTTCTTGTTTTTCTAGTTTCTTGAGTTAGGTTGTTGATTTAAGATCTTTCTTTTTTTTTTTAGTGTACAAATTTACATCTATGAATTTTCCTCTTAGCATGCTTTCATTGCATCTCATAAGTTTTGGTTTGTTGTGTTTTCATTTCCATTTGTCTCAAGACATTTTCTAATTTTCCTTGTGACTTCTTTTCTGACCTATTTGTTATTTAAGAATTTGTTGTTTAATTTACGTATATTTGTGCATTTTTTCATTTTGCTATTGATTTCTAGTTTTATTCCATTGTGAATAGAAAAGATACTTTGTATAACTTTAATCTTCTAGAATTTGTTAGATTTGTTTTAAGGCCTAACTTGTTGTATCTTGAAAAATGTTCCATGTACACTTCAGAAAAATGTATGTTCTACTATTGTTGGGTGAAGTGCTCTGTATATGTTTGATAGATCCAATTAGTCTATAGTATTGTCTGAGTCCTTTATTTTCTTATTGATCTTCAGTCTGGTTGTTCTATTATTGAAAATGAGTAAATGAAAGTTTCCTACAACTACAGTGTTGATATTTGTTTCCCCAATTCTGTCAAAATTTTATTTACATATTTAGGAGTTCTGAGGCTTAGTGCATAAATATTTATAAATATTACATCTTCTTCATAAATAAGCCTTTTATTAATATATAATGCCCCCTTTTACTTTTTGTAACATTTTTGATTTAAAGTTTATTTTGTCTGATATTAGTATAGCAACCTCTGCTTTCTTTTGGTTACTATTTGCATGCAATATCGTTTTCCATCCTTTCAGTTTCAGCCTATGTGTATTTGTACGTCTAAAGTGAATCTTTTGTAGAGAGCGTGTCATTGGATCATGTTTTTGTTTGTTTGTTTGTTTGTTTTAACCTATTCAGCCAATCTGTGTCTTCTGATTGGAGAGTTTAATTCATTTACATTTAAAGTAATTACTGATAAGGGAAGACTTGATATTATTGTAATTTTATTGATGTTTTCTGTATCTCATACCAAGCTTGTTCAACCTGCAGCTTGCAGGCTGCATGTAGCCCAAGATGGCTTTGGATGTGGCCCAAGACAAATTCATAATCTTTTTAAAAACATTATGAGGCTGTTTTTTATGATTTTTTTTTTTAAAGCTCATTAGCTATTGTTAGTGTTAGTGTATTTTATATGTGGCCCAAGACAATTTTTCTTCCTCCAATGTAGCCCAAGGTAGCCAAAAAATTAGATACGCCTATTTTATACCTTTTTGTCCTTCTTTTCCTCTCTTACTGGCTTCGTTTGTGTTTCATTAATTCTTTTTAGCAACAAGTTTTGACTCTTTTTAAATTTCCTTTTGTGTGTATTCTATAGATATTTTTGTGGGACTATTTCAATTAGATACAGCATCTGAAAGATATGGCATTCTATTTTAAATTGAAACAAATTACTTTCAATCACATCAAAAAACTACTCCTTTACAGCTCCATCCCCGACTTTCTATCATTAATGTTACAAAATACATTTTTACATATTATACACCCATTAACATAGATTTACAGTTATTTTTAATGTTTTTAAATTTTATGCACCAAAATTACTATAATACAGGCTACTGTATTAGTCCATGCATTTAGATTACTAGAGAGCCTTATATTTTTGTATGGCTTAATGTTGCTATCTACTGTCCCTTTGTTTCAATTTGAGGGATTCCTTTTGGTATTTCTTATAGAGCATGTCTAGTGGTAATAAACTCCTTCAGCTTTTTTTTTTTAATCTGGAAAAGTCTTTATTTCTCCTTTATCTTTATATTTGAAGTATAGTTTTGCTGAAAACAATATTCTTCCTTAACAATTTTTTTCTTTCAGCATCTTGAATATATCATTACACACTCCCTCAGACATGCAAGACTTCTGCTGAGAAATCCACTCTGTGTCTAGCTAAAGGATAGTAAGCACACCAATCAGCACTCTTTGTCTAGCTCAGGGATTGTAAACGCACCAATCAGCACTCTGTGTCTAGCTCAGGGATTGTAAACCCACCAATCAGCACTCTGTCAAAATGGACCAATCATTTCTCTGTAAAATGGACCAATCAGCTCTCTGTAAAATGGACCAATCAGCAGGATGTGGGTAGGGTCAGATAAGGGAATAAAAGCAGGCTGCCTGAGCCAGCAGAGGCAATCTGATCGGGTCCCCTTCCACACTGTGGAAGCTTTGTTCTTTCACTCTTTACAATAAATCTTGCTGCTGCTCACTCTTTGGGTCCATGCCGCCTTTATGAGCTGTAATGCCCACCACGAAGGTCTGCAGCTTCACTCCTGAAGCCAGAGAGACCGCGAACCCACTGGGAGGAATGAACAACTCCAAATGTGCTGCCTTTAAGAGCTGTAACACTCACCGTGAAGGTCTGCAGCCTCACTCCTGAAGTCAGTGAGACCACGAACCCACCAGAAAAAACTGTGGACACATTTTGGACACAAGAGAACACCACAAAGATACTACTCGAGAAGAGCAACCCCAAGACACATAATTGTCAGATTCACCAAGGTTGAAATGAAGGATAAATGTGAACAGCAGCTAGAGAGAAAGGTTGGGATACCCACAAAGGGAAGCCCATCAGACTAACAGCGGATCTCTTGGCAGAAACCCTACAAGCCAGAAGAGAGTGGGGGCCAATATTCAACATTCTTAAAGAAAGAATTTTCAACCCAGAATTTCATATCCAGTCAAACTAAGCTTCATAAGTGAAGGAGAAATAAAATCCTTTACAGACAAGCAAATGCTGAGAGATTTTGTCACCACCGGGCCTGCCTTACAAGAGCTCCTGAAGGATGCACTAAGCATGGAAAGGAATAGCCAGTTAACATCATAATGACAGGATTAAATTCACACATAACAATATTAACCTTAAATGTAAAGGGGCTAAATGCCCCAATTAAAAGACACAGACTGGGAAATTGGATAAAGAGTCAAGACCCATCAGTGTGCTATATTCAGGAGACCTATCTCATGTGCAGAGACTCATGAGACCTATCTCATGTGCATGGACTCAAAGGGATGGAGGAAGATCTCCCAAGCAAGTGGAAAGCAAAAAAAAAAAAAAAAAAAAAAAACACTGGTTGCAATCCTAGTCTCTGATAAAACAGACTTTAAACCAACAAAGATCAAAAGAGACAATGGTAAAGGAATCAACTCAACAAGAAGAGCTAACTGTACTAAATATATATGCACCCAATACAGGAGCACCCAGATTCATAAAGCAAGTCCTTAGAGACCTGCAAAGAGACTTAGACTCCCCCACAATAATAATGGGAGACTTTAACACCCCACTGCCAATATTAGGCAGATCAATGAGACAAAGTTAACAAGGATATCCAGGGCTTGAACTCAGCTCTGCACCAAGCAGACCTAATAGATATCTACAGAACTCTCCACCCCATATCAACAGAATGTAATTTTTTCTCAGCACCACATTGCACCCATTCTAAAATTAACCACATAATTGGAAGTAAAGAACTCCTCAGCAAATGTAAAAGAACAGAAATCACAACAAACTGTCTCTCGGACCACAGTGCAATCAAATTAGAACTCAGGATTAGGAAACTCACTCAAAACTGCACAACTACACGGAAACTGAACAACCTGCTCCTGAATGACTACTGGGTAAATACGAAATGAAGGCAGAAATAAAGATGTTCTTTGAAACCAATGAGAACAAAGACACAACATACCAAACTCTCTGGGACACATTTAAAGCAGTGTGTAGAGGGAAATTTATAGCACTGAATGTCCACAAGAGAAAGCAGGAAAGATCTAAAATTGACACTTTAACATCACAATTAAACGAACTAGAGAAGCAAGAGCAAACAAATTCAAAAGCTAGCAGAAGGCAAGAAATAACTAAGATCAGAGGAAACCCAAAGGAGATAGAGACACAAAAAACCCTTCAAAAAAATCAACGAATCCAGGAGCTGGTTTTTTGAAAAGATCAACAAAATTGATAGATGGCTAGAAAGACTAATGAAGGAGAAAAGAGAGAAGAATCAAATAGATGCAATAAAAAGTGATAAAGGGATATCACCACTGATCCCACAGAAATACAAACTACCATCAGATAATACTATAAACACCTCTATGCAAGTAAACTAGAAAATCTAGAAGAAATGGATAAGTTCCTAGACACATACACCCTCCCAAGACTAAACCAGGAAGAAGTTGAATCTCTGATAGACCAATAACAGGCTCTGAAATTGAGGCAATAATTAATAGCCTACCAACCAAAAATACCCCAGGACGAGATAGATTCACAGCCAAGTTCTACCAGAAGTACAAATTGGAGCTAGTACCATTCCTTCTGAAACTATTCCAATCAATTGAAAAAGAGGGAATCCTCCCTAACTTATTTATATGAGGCCAGCGTCATCCTGATACCAAAGCCTGGCAAAGACACAACAACAACAAAAAAGAGAATTTTAGACCAAAATTCCTGATGAACAACGATGCAAAAATACTCAATAAAATAGTGGCAAACCGAATCCAGCAGCACATCAAAAAGTTTGCCCATCATGATTAAGTGGGCTTCATCCCTGGGATGCAAGGCTGGTTCAACATATGCAAATCAATAAACGTAATCCATCACGTAAACAGAACCAATGACAAAAAACACATGATTATCTCAATAGATGCAGAAAATGCCTTTGACAAAATTCAATGGCCCTTCATGGTAAAAACTCTCAATAAACTAGGTATTGATGGAACATATCTCAAAATAATAAGAGCTACTTGTGACAAGCCCATAGCTAATATCATACTGAATGGGCAAAAACTGGAAGCATTCCCTTTGATAACCAGCACAAGATAAGGATGTCTTCTCTCACCACTCCTATTCAACATAGTGGTGGAAGTTCTGGCCAGGGCAATCAGGCAAGAGAAAGAAATAAAGGGTATTCAATTAGGAAAAGAGGAAGTCAAATTGTCCCTGTTTGCAGATGACATAATTGTATATTTAGAAAACCCCATCATCTCAGCCCAAAATCTTCTTAAGCTGATAAGCAACTTCAGCAAAGTCTCAAGATACAAAATAAACATGCAAAAATCACAAGCATTCCTATACACCAATAACAGACAACAGAGAGCCAAATCATGAGTGAACTCCCATTCACAATTGCTACAAAGAGAATAAAATACCTAGGAATCCAACTTACAAGGGATGTGAAGGACCTCTTCAAGGAGAACTACAAACCACTGCTCAACAAAATAAAAGAGGACACAAACAAATGGAAGAACATTCCATGCTCATGGATAGAAGAATCAATATCGTAAAAATAGCCATACTGCCCAAGGTAATTTATAGATTCAATGACATGCCCATGAAGCTACCAATGACTTTCTTCACAGAACTGTAAAAAACTACTTTAAAGTTCATATAGAACCAAAAAAGAGCCCGCATAGCCAAGACAATCCTAAGCAAAAAGAACAAAGCTGTAGGCATCACACTACCTTACTTCAAAGTATACTGCAAGGCTACAGTAACCAAAACAGCATGGTACTGGTACCAAAACAGATATATAGACCAATGGAACAGAACAGAGGACTCAGAAATAGCACCACACATCTACAACCATCGGATACTTGACAAACCTGACAAAAACAAGAAATGGGGAAAGGATTCCCTATTTAGTAAATGGTGCTGGGAAAACTGGTTAACCATATGTGGAAAGCTGAAACTGGATCACTTCCTTGCACCTTATACAAAAATTAATTCAAGATCGATTAATGACTTAAATGTTAGACCTAAAACCATCAAAACCCTAGAGGAAAACCTAGGCAATACCATTCAGGACATAGGCATGGGCAAGGACTTCATGACTAAAACACCAAAAGCAATGGCAGCAAAAGCCAAAATAGACAAATGGGATCTAATTAAACTAAAGAGCTTCTGCATGGCAAGATAAACTGCCATCAGAGTGAACAGGCAACCTACAGAATGGTAGAAAAATTTTGCCATCTAGCCATCTGACAAAGGACTAATTTCCAGAATCTACAAAGAACTTAAACAAATTTACAGGGAAAAAACAAACAACCTCCTCGAAAAGTGGGCAAAGGATATGAACAGACACTTCTCAAAAGAAGAGTTTTATGCAGTGAACAGACACATGAAAAAATGCTCATTGTTACTGGTCATCAGAGAAATGCAAATCAAAACCACAATGAGATACCATCTCATGCCAGTTGGGATGGCAATCATTAAAAAGTCAGGAAACAACAGATGCTGGAGGGGATTGTGGAGAAATAGGAATATTTTTACCCTGTTGGCGGGAGTGTAAATTAGTTCAACCATTGTGGAAGACAGTGTGGCGATTCCTGAAGGATCTAGAATTAGAAAAACCATTTAACCCAGTGATCCCATTACTGGGTATATATCCAAAGGATTATAAATCATGCTACTATAAAGACACATGCACATGTATGTTTATTGTGGCACTATTCACAATAGCAAAGACTTGGAACCAACCCAAATGTCTATCAATGATAGACTGGATTAAAAAATGTGGCACATATACACCATGGAATACTATGCAGTCATGAAAAAGGATGAGTCATGTCCTTTGCAGGGACATGGATGAAGCCGGAAACTATCATTCTCAGCAAACTATGACAAGGACAGAAAACCAAATACCGCATGTTCTCACTCATAGATGGAAATTAAACAATGAGAACACTTGGACACAGGGTGGGGAACATCACACACTGGAGCCTGTCAGGGGTTGAGGGTAGGAGGGGAGGGATAGCATTAGGAGATATACCTAATGTAAATGATGAGTTGATAGGTTCAGCAAACCAACATGGCACATGTATACCCTATGCAACAAAGGTGCACGTTGTGCACATGTACCCTAGAACTTACAGTATAATAATAAAAAAAAGAAAAGCAAACATCAAGTTAGCAAGTTAATGATTGAGATATCAAGAGATACTATCACCTCGAGGAATATTTCCAAATTAGAAGTTTGTACAGGAGAGACCTGGTACCTAATGAATATCTGCATTACAAATGCGTTCCCAACTGTTTGTGTGTTGGGGTGGGAGATAAAGAAGGAAGGGGCATTATTGCAGAGTGACCACAGGCTCCACATTAACATGTCAACCCAAACCTGCTTTCTGCTCCTTCCAGATGCCCGTGTTATTTGCAGTGGGCCTACTTGTCAAGTTGCTTTATACTCACACAGCATCCATAGAATCATCTGGGTTTCCTCTGACTGTATGGTGGTTATTACTTCTGTCACCTCTGGGGCACCAAAAATAAAAGAGAACTAAGTAACCTAGGTAGCACTGAGCAATTCTCAGCTGTGATTTTGGATGGTGGGGATGAGGGTGTTGGAGGATGAGGGGAAGCGTTACAATTTCCAAGTACTCCTACTTTTATTTTAGAAAGTCAGAAGCTTTGTTGATGAAATGAATGAGATGATGATGCTAGCTGAGTATAGGCTGCAACTTTCTTCATTCCAGACACATTCTGGAATAAGATTCCACAGCATAAGAAGTTTCCCTTGGGCCTGAGATGAAAACAAGGTCATTTTCCCAGGGGAGTAACCCATCGAGCAAGCGTTTAAAGTAAACAAACTGCTTGGCTCTAGCTTGAAACAAGCAGTAGTTATCAAGATTTACTGCAACTGACTTTGGACCTCATCCAAATGTTGAATTAACGCAAGCTTCTTTCTAACTAAAATGGAGTTTCCTTTTTGGTAGATGCAATAAAAAAGCTCCTTTTCTCACATTCTGGTAGACTCAGTTGTACTCTCACCCCCAACATGGATCACTGTAACAAGAGGTCATTGTAACAAGAGAAGCAGTACTTTCTGTAAGCATTGTTTAAGAGGTCTGATTTCACCTCTCATAAAACAAAGAAGCACAATTCATTTATAATACACAAACTTAGGACAGACTTCCAAGCAAGTTTTGTTTTTGTTAAATATAGCAACTCTCAGTTAAAATCCCACCATATATATACATTATGTGATTTTAATTGTATAATACCTGTAATATATGCAATTTTGGTAAATATGGTATGATTTTATTTTTTTTCCAAGCAACTATATTATACAGTAGAAAAAGCAGTGTACTGTGAGTAAAGCAAACTAATTTGGCCTTCTCCTAAACAGCTTTTCCTTTAGGATCCTAATCTGATAAGTGAAGATGGTTGACAATCTCAGAGTTTCCTTTTAATCGTAACATTCAAAGAATCTATAGTTTTTTATTCTACTCTGCAAGATGAGAAATGACTCATCATTTCTGAGAAGCCTCAGCTCTTCTTTGCATGCTCTACTAATGGGCATTTAAATATAGGGATGCACAAATGAAGATGTGATTGGGACTTGAGGCTCAGATTTCACAGCCATTGAATAATTAAAGCTTTGGAGTGAATGAGATTGTCTTGCTTTGGGAGAATGAAAAGACACAGGATAGAAAGGCAATAACTAAGAATACAAAGCCTAAATATCATTAGGACAATGGACAAAGTGACCACTTTTTTTTTTTTTTTTTTTTTTTTTTTTTTTTGAGACGGAGTCTTGCTCTGCCGCCCAGGCTGGATTGCAGTGGCCGGCTCTCAGCTCACTGCAAGCTCCGCCTCCCGGGTTCAAGCCATTCTCCTGTCTCAGCCTCCCGAGTAGCTGGGACTACAGGCGCCCGCCTCGTCGCCCGGCTAGTTTTTTGTATTTTTTAGTAGAGACGGGGTTTCACCATATTAGCCAGGATGGTCTCGATCTCCTGACCTCGTGATCCGCCCGTCTCGGCCTCCCAAAGTGCTGGGATTACAGGCTTGAGCCACCGCGCCCGGCCAAAGTGACCACTTTTTAAAAAATATCAACTAAATAAAAGATACGGCAGGATGTAGATAAAGTGAGACTATGGGACCGGTACTTAGATTGGCTACAAGGATCCAGGATTACAGGTTAATGGTGTAGAGGAGGCTCTGCTGGTCTAACACTTAGGGTTCTTCTTAGGCTTGCACATATAAACGGATGCTTAGGGAGACTTTTCTCAGAATTGGCAACTAGGGCTCAACTCCTGGGGTCAAAGAGTATTCCATACCACTAGGTCCTATTAAGCGAGAGAAAACTGATATTCTCTTTACCCTGATCCCCCTAGGATTTACAATAGATGACAAAACCTGCCTCTGACCACTAGTCACAGCCCTCAAACGTTCCTGCACTTTCTGTGCTTGTACAAGAAGACTATGAGATGAGGGATAGTGGGTAAAGTCAAGTAGCACCAGATTGGTGGCAAGTTGTGTGGTTTTTCCTCCTACTCTCTATGAGACTAGTTTAACAGACTCGTTCATGAAGCTTAGGGGTGCCTGTAAAATATGAAGACTGCCATCACATGCTCTGAAGGATGTTTCCTAACTTGTAGAGCTTATAGGTCCTCTCAGATGAAGGGGATGGGCCACTTCTTGACAAGGCTTTACTTGTGTTCCCGAGAATCTGCAAGGAGTACTTGAATATAAGCTCTAGTGTCAGCTTGTCATTTGGAGAAGGTGTGAGGATTGCTGGAATTGATTGTGACAACAGAGAGAAGAAACAGTGGTATAGTGCCTCTGGGAAAGTGGGAAGGACCCCTCACCCCGGATTGGTTCTTTGGGGTCATTGAAAGATGCAGAAGAGGACTTCAATTATTTTGAAGCTCCACATGAAGAACGAAGTAAAGGAAGATAGAGAATAAGATAGGAAGATGGGAGTGGTCCAGGCTTACCCAAAGGAGACTATTGCAGGTTGGGGTCTCAGATGGCCCCCAGTGACCTCAGCTTCCCTGTATTCACAACCTGTTACTCTCTTCTATCCAACAGAATATAGTAAAGATGATGGAATGTCACCTCCAGTATTTCATTATCAAGATCATAATTTGCATCTTGCTAGCAAACTCTCTCCATTGCTTTCTTGGCTTGCATGCTTTGATGAAGCAAGCATCCCTGTTGGCAGACTTTTGCAACAAGGAATTGCAGGTAGCCAACAATCAGCTAGTTACCATGGTCCTCAGGCCAATAGATGCCAAGAACTTGAATTTTGCACACAATCACACGAGCTTAGAAGCAAATCCTTTCCTAGTCAAGTGTTTAGATGAGACTTGCTTAAGCCTCATGAGAGACCCTGACTGACACCTTGTTTGAGCCTGATAGACAGCCTGCATCAGAGGATCCAGTTGCACCATGCCTAAATTTCTGAACCTCAGAAACTGCAAGATAATAAATGTTTCCTGTTTTAAACCATTACATTGTAGTAATTTGTTATATAGCAATAGATAACTAGTACAGAGACAGTGAAGGCATGGCCACTGGCAAAAAATAAATGGAGAGTAGGAGGCCCCTCACTGACGGGGTGCTTAGTAATGTAATAATGATGCTAAGTCATCCCAAGAA
Organism: Rhinopithecus roxellana; assembly: GCF_007565055.1. NCBI lineage: Eukaryota > Metazoa > Chordata > Mammalia > Primates > Cercopithecidae > Rhinopithecus > Rhinopithecus roxellana. The sequence continues at coordinate 129,169,648 of NC_044558.1, forward strand.
AAATACATACACATCTTGCGAGTAGAGAGCACGACATTAGCAGAGGCCACTAGAAGCAATGGAAACATATTGGGTACCAGTTACATATTATATTTTCTACCAGCTCTTTTATTCCCTCTTCTCTCCCTAACACCCAGGGTGTGAAAAAGGAAGAAGGAAGAGATGTTCTAGCAACAGGCTGTTCCTCCAAGGTGAGAGGCTACAGCCTTTCCAGTGATAGGGGAGTAAAAGTTTTCCATCTGATATATTATTGGAAGTTTTAAGTAGACAAAGTTTTTGGAAGTCCAGAGATTTTCTACCCAACCTGGAGAAGAAATTTGACATAGCATATGCATAGGAAATACTTGGAGAAAAATCAATGTGTTTTATGTATATAATCCACCAAATTTAAACTCTTCAGTTAACAAGTCACATATGAGTACAGCCAAAAAGAAGTTTAAGGCTCTGAAAACTGGAAGATGCTTTTTGGGAAGAGGCTTTAGACTCTGAGCTGTGACAAAATGCTTCAACATCTGAGATGCCTTTGTCCTCCAACACAACCAATTGATTTAACGTGGAAATTCTCAAATGTTTGACAGCAGTTTGTCCATACCTGTACATAGACTCTGATGAAGCCTGTCGAAACGTCTCTTGAATTATTTATACCCGAGTCAAGTCAGGATTTTGAATCATGGCAAAGTGGAAAAGAAAAGGTCTTTCTAGAGAACAGAAAAAGGGGTAAGATTTAGTCTGTATCAAGGAAATAAATGACAAGAGGAGGGAGACTGATGGATTCAGAAGGCAGATTAGTGAGTGTCAAAGTGAGGAATCTGAATTTAAGAAGGAAAGAGAACACCTTGGAGTTTTTTGAAGAAAAAATATGACAGTAGTTTCACTTTTATGAAAATTTCATTGCTAGTATGTTGAATGAGTGGGAAAAAAGGGTTGAAGATCAGATCAGAGTTCATTGCAATAGCCCAGGCAGCAGGTAATGAGGGCCTGGACTAGAGTAAAGACAGTGTAAAAAGAGACAGATGCTCGGGACATTGTGCTAGAGGAAATCTGTGATATTTGGAGACTGATTTATTAAGAAGGCCAGGGACAATTTAGGGGATAAGAAAAAGCAATTATAATTCAACACTGGGTCTCACTATCAAAAGATTACAGATGAGGAGGTGACTCTTAGAAAATACACAAAATTTGGTTTTTGCTATGTTAAGCATGCTCTCCAGCAGAATGTTTACAGTAGCTATTGAGTTAGAGGAATAAACATATGTGTGTGGAGTGGCATCTAGATAGACAACTCAGATGAAACCACAGAAAGAGATGGCCTGTGAGAGAGTCAGAAAAGGCAGGAGAACACCCTGTAAAGTAGATCACTGAAGCCCTGAAAGATAAGAACTTCCCAAAGGATGAGGGTGATCAGTAGTATTAAGTGGCAAAGAACACTAAGACACTGTGTTCAGTTTCAAATTATGTTTTTAGATGATTCAAAATCCTGATTTCAGAGCCTTAAACTTCTTTTTGGCTGCACTCATATGTGACTTGTTAATTGAAGAGTTTAAATTTGGTGGATTATATACACAAAACACATTGATTTTTCTCCAAGCATTTCCTATGTATGTGGAGGTAAAAACTAGTCTATAAATCCAGTTAAAGGCAAAGGTAAAAATAAAACAAATACATAAAACAGGGGGTGGAAAATCACATAATTAAGTTGAATCGTGTCAACAACAAAAGAGAGACACCTCTTGAAATGTGCACTATAGGGATTCTAGCAAATTAAAGTTAACTATAGTTTTGGCATTTTGTCAATTTTAGGTAGAGTAGTTAAGCCTATTTATTTACATGTACTTTTAAAATTCAAGTCAAATTCATAGTATGGTTCCCTTAGACCTATTAGATGCCCATATAAATGGAACCATTTATTTTACTCAAAAAACAAAAAGAAAAAAATCTTTGTCATTGATTTTTTTTCTTAGAATTATGTCGTTTATCTGCCTTTTACAACTACTGATTGGTACCATTGACTATCACAAAATAAATTCTTATATCAATGATTAGCTCCATAAAGACATCCTTTAAATCCTAAATCCAACAGAACTGTGAATTCATTTGTAAAATCTTAACATTAATTCTTGTGATATTTCTTGACTTTTAATTCAATTTTTCAGCTGTTGACTCAACTACACTTTTCTTGCCACAGTAATGAAATACAAAGATGAGTGTAAAAAACCCCATTGCTGGAGAAAATTATAGTCTAAGCAATAATGGAAGGTTAAAAATAACAAAGCGGAACCTGGCAAGGGCCAGGTAACTGAAGGAGAATAAATGGCATTGATTCCTTAATTCATATATTTATCAAGCAAGATTGGCACTGTTAAATATTGGAAACACAATAGTAAGCAAGATGGAAAACGTTCCTGGCCTCATGGAACTTGTAATCTTATGCTTCGGTTACCCTTCTTGCCCATCTCTGCCTGTTGAAATAGCATCCATCATTCAAGACCCATCTCAAAGTCTTTCCATTCTTTGGTCTTAATCTTTAAAAGCTATTCTCACATTAAAAATGTTCACATAGTCTTTTGTTTGCACAACACCTGGTAAGGCCCTTGCCAGGTTCTGCTTTGTTATTTTTAAACTTCCCATTATCGCTTCCATTACTATGAGAAGAAAAGTGTAGTTGAGTCAACAGCTGATAAATTGAAAAAGGATTGGCCCTAACGTGGTCATTATTGAGGAGGTGATTATTATGTGCAGTTCATTATACTAATCTCTCCACTTTTGTATATGTTTGAAATTTTCTTTCTTTTTTTTTTTTTTTGAGACGGAGTCTCGCTCCGTCGCCCAGGCTGGAGTGCAGTGGCCGGATCTCAGCTCACTGCAAACTCCGCCTCCCGGGTTTACGCCATTCTCCTGCCTCGGCGGCCTCCCAAGTAGCTGGGACTACAGGCGCCCGCCACCTCGCCCGGCTAGTTTTTTGTATTTTTTTTAGTAGAGATGGGGGTTTCACCGTGTTCGCCAGGGTGGTCTCGATTTCCTGACCTCGTGATCCGCCCGTCTCGGCCTCCCAAAGTGCTGGGATTACAGGCTTGAGCCACCGCGCCCGGCCTGTTTGAAATTTCTATAACAAAAGGCTAAAAAGAGAAAATAATCACATTTTTCCTCATAAAACACAATTGGTTTAAAGGGTAATTTGCAAAAGGAATTCTGGGGCAGAATTTTTTTACACAGGAAATCGTTTATTCAAATGTCAAAATTTTCATTTAAATTTGATAAGTTCCCCCTTGTTTCTTAGTTGTATTTACCATATTCACCATTCCAGCATTCCAGATTAAGCTTTCTATATGTTTCTCTGTAGCTTGCCTCCATTACAACACACATTTCTACAACTACTGCAATGTTCTGAAAAACCTAGTTCTGTTCTTGAAATGAGTTCACCTTCCCTCCCAAATCCAGGGTAATACTATTCAGCTACAAAGACAAAAGTCATGCTAGAAATCCTTTCTGCTTACAAGTAGTGCTACCTAAAATGGAGATATTGTAAGTTGAATTATGTTTCTGGGTGATTTTTTGAAAAAGATTTATGGTGCATGTCAAAGTAGGCCCTTTAGAGAGTGCCAAAATTGTGATCTGTCAAAAAAGTATATTCGTACAATATAATTATAAATGTAAATTGCAACCAAATGTTAAGAAACTTCAAAGGGCTTCGAATAAAACTTTAATTCAAATGCTCAACTGCAACCCTATTCTTTTTCTATCACTTGTGGTAGCTCAAGTTATCTGAGGGCCCAAAGTACCATTGGTATTCCTGAAAGTCTCAGGCACTAGTTCCCCAGTTACTTACAGTGCCAATTATTGTCTGTCTGCAGACCAGTACAGATCTCCTACAGCTCTGCAATGTCCCTAAATTGCTGTCTGCTCTGGCTTCTGTTCCCAGCCGCTAGCTACCACCTCTGAACTTTGGATAGTTCCTGACTTTTGTTGCAAAACCCCTTGTTTAGCAGCTCTATACTTTCTTTTGAGTGAATCTGGGTAATAGATCTCAGCTGTGATTGGTTTTCCCAGAAAGTCCATTCTATCCTCTTTATCTTTTCCAGGAATTTCTAAAAATTTCTTTCCCACTGATAAGTCTTTCTTGTTTACCCAGGCTGCGGTAGATTAAGTGTGATTTAAAATTTTTTTCCTTGGTTATTTCAAAGATAAGGGGATCAACTGAAGGGAGCTAATGGTAAGCTATTACCATTTTGGGCTAAAAATCCTTCTCAGGCTCACTATTTTCTAATGATTCACTGGTTCTAAATTGCTTAACCTCTGAGTGTACCTTTGTAGCCTCTGCTATAAAGCAGAGGAATATCAGAGAATCAGAGAAAAGGATTTGATAGCCTCTCTTGTTATCTCTTTTCCTGGCTCAAAATACTGAGCTCTAAGATATTCATGTTGTTTGTGAAATTAGACACATGATTTGAGGAAGTGGTACCTTATGAGCTGAAGGCTGGGTAGGAGTTAACATTTTTGGTAGAAGATGGGGCCCATCCCTTATTGTTTTCCCATGTAGTCACGATGGTTATTTTAGGACCATCTAGAATAAATTTACTGGTTCTTTCCTCTTCATTGGTTCCCTATTGCCCTCTCTGTTAGACAGTCTCTTTATTTCCTGCCCTTTAATTGACACTACCTTGGGAGCACCACCATACTACTCCTGCTGCTGCTGCGAAAATAATAACAATAGTAGTCATAATAGTTAAGATTTATTGAGCACTTACTGTATTCCAGACACTGTACTGAACACAAATTCTCATCAATACTTCAAAACAACTATATATAAATACATATAGTATAATAAGTGTATGTCTATTATATATAATAAATTACATACCATATAGTGTATATATTAATATAAACTAAGTAATATAGTACTACTTTACTCAACATATTAAGTCAATTGAGGCTCAGGGGAACTTGTTCAGGGTCCCACTACTGTAAGTGGCAGAGAAGCCAGGGCTGCCTGACTCCAGAGTTCCTGCATGTAACCACTATCTTGTAATATGCCTTTGCGGACACTTTTGGTAAATGTCTTTGTTAGGCTATAGGCACCTTGTGGTGACTTGGTGTATAATTTGTATCCCCAGGCTTTATCACAATGCCTGGTACAGAGCAGTTACTAAATAAATAATTGTTAAATGAATGGTCATATTCACACTCCAGCATGAGCTATACATCTAACAGACCATGACACTTACGGAGATAAATGTATTTTAAAATGATGTACAAATCTTATAGGGTCTTTAGATAGTCAATTAATCTAAAAAAATTTCAGTGTATTTACCACACAAGAAAGTAGATTTTCATCAATGTTGATTAGTTTTAAGTGATTCTTTTTGTTACTATTGTTGTTTGGAGACAGGGTCTTGCTGTGTCTCCCAGGATGGAGTGCACTGTCACGATCTTGGCTCATTGCAACCTCAGCCTCCCGAGTTCAAGCAGTCCTCCCACCTAACCGTCCCAAGTAGCCTGGGACTGCGGGTGCAAGCCACCATGTCTGGCTCATTTTTGTATTTTTAGTAGAGGCGGGGTTTCTCCAAGTTTCCCAGGCTGGTCTCGAACTCCGGGGCTCAAGCAATTTGCCCACCTTGGCCTTCCAAAGTGCTAGAATTACAGAGTTGAGTCACTGAGCCTGGCCAGAGATTCATTTTTTACTTTTCACTTTTTTCTTCTGTTTAAAGTATTTTGATGATTACATTATTTTGAATTTTATTAAAAGGAACTGTGCACACAAAAAAGTGCACAAATTGTAATGTACAGCTCAATGAATTTTCCCCAGGTGAATGCACCTATGTAATTAGCACACAGTTCAAAAAACAGAACATTCACAGAGACCCAGAAACTTCCTCATGCTGTCTTCCAGCTCCTATCCCTTTGTCTCTGATGATGAACGATGTCCTGACTTACAAACACCAAAGAGTCATGTTGGCTGTTTTTAATTTTATACAAATGGAACCATAAAGATATGCTTTTGATTTGCTCAGTACTGTGTCTGTGAGATATATGGATGTTATTGTGAGTCATTATAAATTATTCATTCTTTTCATTCTGTGGTAGTCCATTGTATAAACATATTGATACTTGCATATCCATTTTATTGTAAATGGATATTTGGGTTGCTCCCAGTTTGGACCTATAGTAACAGTGATACCATAAAATTTTTTTATGTAAGTCTTTGGAGTATATACTTAAAGTGGAACTGCTAAGTCATAGCATTTGTTGCATTTTGTTTTACAAGACCCTGCCAAACAGTTTTTCAGAGTGATTATGACAATATATTCTCCCACTTGTAGTATGTTTAAGTTCCAGTTGCTCCTCATCCTTTTCAACACTTGCCTTTATCTTTTTCAGTTTAACTGTTCTGGTGGTGTGTAATGGCATTACATTGTGCTTTTCATTTGCGTTTAGATTACTAGTGAAATCAAGTGTCTTTGGATATGTGTGTTGGCTTTTTGGGTTCTCTTTTTTGTGATGTACTTTTTTCATGTTGTTTGTCAATTATTTCTATTTGGGTGCCCATGTTTATCTTACTGATTTCTAAGAGATTTTTATACATTCTAGAGATTAATTTTTGTAGAATATAAAATTGAAAATATCTTCTGCCATTCTGTGGGTTACTTTTGCATTTGATAATTTAGCATTTTTATTAATCAGAATAGAGGCCAAACTATAGTATAGTAAGAAAACATGCAAACAAGCAGTCAAAAAAAAAAAAAAAAAGCCAAAAAAACCTACCAAAATAAAGTAAATGTTTATTTTCATCTGTGTAACTGGCTAAAATTAGGAAGCCCAGACTTGCACAGCACTGTTGCACAAAGTGGTTTGCTGTGCCAGGTTATTTCCATCTTATTTACTCCACAGGTTTTATCTTCATCAACCTGGTCAAAGCTGGATTTCCATCACACATGTGCTCAGTCCACGGGAGGTGCAAAAGGTCGAGATACACAAACTAATAGTTTTTAAACATCAAGAATTGAAAGTGGTCCACTAGCTTCTGTTCACAGGACATTGAGCCCCAAATTTGGCACATGACCATAGGTAACTGATATAGCTACTGGGAATGTATAATCTCTCGCTGGATATTCATATGCCCAGCTTAAATTCTGTTTCTATGTAGGAAAATGAAGAATGGATTTTGGGGTGATAACTGTCAGGCTGCTATCACCATCTATTTTAGGCAAGCACCGTGATAAGTAATTTGGGGAAAGGACTTACAATCTAGAGGAGAGAGATGTCTAGGATATTCAAAAGCTATATAATACCAGTTATTATGAAATAACCAATAAATAGAGGTAAATGTGTGGGGATAAAAAAACCGAACGATTTAGGTGGAGAATTTCAGAAGGTTTAGTAAAAACAATAGTTTGTGGTAGAGAAAGCACAGAATTTCAATCTCAGCAGCTTGCAGAATGTGAGTGAAGCATTCAATAAACTTGAAGCTCATAAGGTATTCTGGGTAGGGTTAGAAAATCCGGCAGGAAAGGTGTGTTGGAATCAAACCACAGAGAGTCTTAACTGTCATGTGTAAAGAATGTGAACTTTCTTCAGCAATCAGTGGCAAATAAGTGAAGCCCTTTGAAGTACTATATATCTTAACTTCAGTTTTACAGACAACTGTTTCAGCCTCCACTTTTCCATACCCACTGAAGCAATCCAACAGTGTGTGGAAATCCAGATTTAATATTTTTGTTCCTTCAAATAATTAAGATAAACTCAGTGTAAGGCAACAGTTTCATTCCAACTACCCCCGGGAGTATTGGAGTGGAAGAAGGAGTGCCATATGGTACAGCCAAGAAAATCTTCATGAGAACTGGAACACCTCTTGAAAAGAGTATTCATGAAGATGTAAATAACCTAAAATGAAAGTGGGCTCCAACGTAATATTTTGATCTGAAGTTAAAGACTGATTAAGATTTTCATGAACTTAAACTTGAATCTGTGCGATTATCAAGGGGTGTAATTGAGAGTCACATCCTTTCTAGGTCTGTAGGGAAATTCCCATCACCATTGATGAGAATTGTGCATAAAGATCATGGGAAGAGCATGGCCCTTGGGTTTCCTCTTAAACAGCCTGTAGGATTTGTTATGGTTACTTTAATGCACTGGTCCTTGGAGACACTAACTACAGTTCTGCCTCTACCTTCCATGCTGAAAATAACAAAAGTTGGGAGTGGGAGTCCCAGGAGATGTAGATGTCTTTTCATTCGTTCTTCTTTATCTACAATTGATTTATTATCAAAGGGAAAACTTCTGGCTCCATGAATGCCAAGTCGCTAAACAACAACAACAACAACAAAATGAAATCCAAATATTAGAGGGGAGAAAATGCTGCCCTATGTTCATTAAGTGACTAACTTTTCTGCGGGTTAGACTTTCTTTGGGAACTCAGGTCATTTCCTTAAGCTGCTGGGAAACTGTCAGTTCTGAGACACACTTACATGTCAGAACATTTTGGCCAGGGATATTTGGACAAGGGCAACAATGATTTTCTTTAGAGAGAGTCTTGAGCTAAGATGCAAACAATAAGGCATTGTCGAATAAAACTATGGTATGGGGATAAAGCAGGGAAAAATGATAGTTCTAAGGACAATGTTCTATTTTCTCATCCAGCTCTCAGCAAAGCTGTATGTGCAACAGTTCTAGGTCTTCTGCTGTCTTCCCATACCTGCTCAGTAACTAGCAGTATGTTTGGATTTTGATTTTGAGATAAAAGTGTCTCTTTTCCAATTCTGGCATGTATTCCAGTTTATCTTACCTGATACTTTCCATCTCTGATTACTTACTACAGAATCAGCATATACCCGGGCTATCAATTTCTGTTCCTCCTTAAAGAAAATAGACACACTTAGTTATTTTTCCCAGATGATAAGTGTCAGACCCGGCAGACATTCAATATATATTACTAAATGAATAAATACATGATAGACAAGCGCAAGCAGAAATCTCTGTATGCAAAATGTTTCCTTTTTACACATTGTAGTATTTTACACATGACAATGTTTGAGGACAGGCAAGTGTCTGTTAAAGGTGTCAAAGGATCAGGAAAAGCAACTGGAAGTGGGCAGATATAAGGGCCTCTGCTGCAGAGGTTTCAAGAGATCAGATTCATGTTGCAGAGTTCTTTTATCTCTGTCCTAGAGAAGAAGAGTAATGCATTGAATCAGTCATTTACTAAGAAGCCAATTACTTTGAAGGTAATCCTTTTTTTTTTTTCTTTTATTGCCTTTTGCCTTTTTTGAAATAAAGGATATCCTTTATTTCAAGTGTTTGTCCTGGGCCAATGAATTATACTCTTTTAAGCCCTTTGTATATGTTAACTCACTTAATCCTCACAACAAATTTGTGAGGTAGATACTATAATCATCCTGATTTTATATATGGAGAAACTGAGGCACAAAGAAGCTAATTTTGTCAAGGCCTTACAGGTGCTAAATGTTAACATTGAAATTGAAACTTAGGGAGTCTGGCTTCTGGGTCTGTTTTTATAACTATTACACTATACTTCCTCACGAGGTGACACTCGAGCAGAGACTAAATCATGACAGGGGAGACTCATGAGGCTTTCTGAGGGAAAACTCTCCAGGTAGAAGCAAATCCATGATGCAGGAGCCATATGTCTCTTTCTCAAAGAGCAGAAAGGCCAGTGTGGAAAAGTATGGGAGTCACTGAGGGGAAGAGTGCTAACAATGAGATGCAGTGACTTGTCAGCCTTGCTAAGGATTTTGGTTTGCATTTTAAGAAAAATAAAAAGGGCTGGGCATGGTGGTTCACACCTGTAATCCTAGCACTTTGGGAGGCCGAGGTGGGCAGACTGTCTGAGCTCAGGAGTTTGAGACCAGCCTGGGCAACATGGTAAGACCCTGGCTCTACTAAAAATACAAAAAATTAGCCAGGTGTGGTGGCACACGCCTGTAATCCCAGCTACTCAGGAGGCTGAGGCACGAGAATCTGTTGAACCTGGGAAGCAGAGGTTGCAGTGAGCTGAGATCGTGCCACTGCACTCCAGCCTGGGCGACACAGTGAGACTCTGTCTCCAAAAAAGAAAAGAAAAAAGAAAATGAAAAAGGCAGAAGAGGGCTTTAAGAAGAGGTGTCATGTAGTTTGACTTGTGATTTAAAAAAATATTGTTCCTGCTGTATGAATTGTGGAGGTGGAAGAAAGGGTAGAAGCAGAGAACCAAAATACTGAATATAAATAATATTTAAACAGAATATGTAAGGCAAAATCATGCATGTACACATATATATGTACAGAGTCAGGCTTATCTTCTAAAACTGTATAGTTCTCAAAATTGCTTACCCAGTGAAATATGTTTTAGCAAAAATAGGTCACAAAATCATTTTAATACTCTCTAAAACATTTTCAGATTTTTAGAAATTGCTGATAGAACCTGTGGTTTGGTGTGGCTCTCTCTAGCTAAATGATGTCCCTGTCTGAGCCACAACTTGACATAGGGAGCCCTCATAACCTTTCATTGACATGCCCATTATATTGACAGTCATTAGGTCCTTGACACTCAGCATTTAGTTGCAGCTGGAAGGTGGCTGGGGGAACTGCCTGTACTCCGTAGCTAGCTTTGCCCCTGGTGCTAGGGAATTCTCTAGACCCTGGACATCTCAGCTCCACTATGTCCTGACATCACCTGCTGCACAGCCTGTGTCACCTCTACAAACGTTGGGCTGCTACTGAGCAGCAGGAAGCCGCTATCTGTGTTCTTATTGCTGGATCAGTGGCAGCTGCCTCTGAGTCTGCTCAGCTGCCCTGGGGTGGGAAGGTGGGAACCTGCATCTGTTCCAGAATTGTTTTGAGGTCTGATATCCACCTCCGTAGTTGCTGTTGGGTTAAGTTTTATTAAGATAGTCTTTAGCAACCTAGACAGAAATGTTTTAATATTCAAACAATTGTTACAGATGCATGCATACATACTGGGTAACAAGTATCCTTTCTTGGACTATGAAGGAAGTGGTGGAGTAGAGAGAATTGGTCATATTCTGGATATATTTTGAAAGCAGAGCCAAGAGTTAATTGCTAATGGATGGCACGTAGGGTATGAAAGAGGCAACAAGAACGACTTCCAGGTCATGACTTGATGCCCGAGTGATTGGAAGAAGACTGGGAGGAGGACAGGTTTTGTGAGTGAGAATGAAGCATTTGGTTTTAGACATAGTAAGTTTGAAACGCTTGTTCAATATCCAAGTGGAGCCTCAGGTGCCTGTTTGATCTGTGAGTCTAGAGTTCAGAGGAACAGTTAGAACCCTTTCAGGAATGATTAACTCAATGACCTGATAAACAATTTCCATTCACCTGGTGAGAATCATGTGTCTTAAGACAGAACATTTCATAATTCCCTGCCTATTTCAATGTTCATAAATACAAACCCCCAGATCTGTGTGAAAGATTTCACAATAGTTCAGCTTTCTGATGTTTAGCTATATAAAACGTAAGAATAAGACCATATATAGCTTGTTAATCTAGTACTTCTTTCTCCTCTCTCATCCCTTCCTTGAAGAAGCAGGCACTAAAGATGCTTAAATGAAGCGTTGATTGAAAATCTCACTTTAGCAAATGAGATAATGCTAAATCTATAAATACCAAGCCTAAATTCAGATATTACTGGGAAGGAAGTATAGTTTTAAGATGGGAGATTGAAGATTAAAAAAAAAAAGCTTATAGCATTTTTATGGTATGTCAGGCTCAGATTGAAAAACCAAGAGGACATTTTAAAACTTGAAATAAAATCAAAACAAAGCAAAAAAAGCTAGTTTTGGAGCAAACAGATTTGAGAGAGAGGAATCTCAGAGTGAGTAGTATCACTTTGACATCTCTGTTATATGGCTCTAAAAACATCTTTTCTTGAGTTTTAACTTGGGATGATTTTGTGAAACAGGAATCACAAAACTACAGTGAGTACAAAGAAAATGTTTTAATAAAATATTCAATACAGTATTTCCCTGTGGGGATTCTAGAAGAAGAAGTAAGAAGCTGAAGGAAGTGATTGTCACTGTTGGGAACCCAGTCCTAAATGAGACAAGACTTAGCTTTCCTCCAAAGACACCTTGTCCAGCTCTGCCCAACAGGCTGCAATGAGATGGACCAGGAGACCTTCAGGAGTCACCGACAGACCAAGTGAATGAACTGAATCCACTTACAAACAGATCCACTTAAACGGTTTTTGCCTCAGGCTTCCTACCAAATGCAGTATCATGGAGACAGGAGAAGGTTGATATACAAAAGACATTAACATGATTTTGTTTTTTCTCCTCCTATTCTATTCGCATTTCCAGAGTGATCATTAGTAACAGAGAGATCTGTGGTTTCACCAACTAAGCATTTCAAACAGATTTCATTTCTTGACTAAATTTTGTGCTCAAGGCCTGTTACTATTAGTGATTCTTGTGTTTCAAATTGAGAGAAACGAGAGCATACCCACTCCTACACATAACTTAAGCATATCACTGAGAATTCTACACATATGAAACAAGCATAAGCCATGAATCCTCCACTTTGTGTGTTACTTTTTATTACTACAGAAAGTGCTGTTGCTTGAATATGAATATCATTTAGTGTAATAAAATGTGGAAAGACACATTATTGTGTTCCAGCTCTGGTTCAGTCTGACAGTGCCTGGCATAAACCATCGAAACTTGATAAAAGACTGTCTTGGGGTTATCTTGCTGTCATGATTCCGATGTGTTTTGATTCCCTTCTGGAGTCATAAATTGCACCTTTGGTACCATGAGGGAAGAGTTGTTCCTTCGGATAGAATTGTTCCTCCTCATGGAATTGTTTCTTCTCATGGAGTTGCGCTTCCTCAGAGAATTCTGATGAGACAGTTCACTCTTTTGGAGGGTCTGAATAAGGATGGAAGGTTTCTCATCCAGCTCTCGGGCACTGCACCGTGGAGCAGCTACTTTAACAGTGTTGCCAAATTTGGAGTAATCCACAGAGTACACTCCTTCTTCCTCAGTCACAATGGACACAAAGCGGTGGCCCCATTGGATCTCCTCAGCGATGTAGGAGGTTCGTGCTTGTGTGGTGATGCCAGTAGTTTCAACCACTCCTTCCAGAATAACTATGACCTCCAAGTCTTGGTTGGCCAGGTCAGTTGCTGAGATGTCATATAGGGGGCTGCGCTTGTCAATCACGTGGCAGATGATTAAAGGGGCCACCAGAAAAATGTTATTGCTCTCGATTGGGTTATCAACAGGAATGTCTAGTTGGTGAATAGGGACCACCTCCCCTTCAGGTGTAGTTGTTTTCTTCACCACCTGGATGCGCACAGAGGCACTAATGATCATGCTTTTCCTCAGGTCACCCACTCGGAACATGAAGCACAGCTTGCCATTTCGGACGGCAATCACAGCGTGGCGGCTGAAAATCAAAGTTTCTGCCCTTCTGTGAGCCTGAGCTGTTTTCATGAAAATGCAGCCTAACATGACTGCATTGATGATCAAACCCACAATATTCTGGAGAATCAAAACCGTGATGGCCAAAGGGCACTCCTCTGTCATCATCCTTCCTCCAAACCCAATGGTAACTTGAACTTCAATGGAGAAGAGAAAGGCAGAAGTGAAAGACCTGTGAGGAAGGATATCAGAAAAGAACACCATCAGGTCACATTTTGAATAATGAAATAATATGCCAGGCTGAACTTTTCATTTCTTCCACTAGAGACTATTAAATGCTTGCAGACAGACTAGCCAAATTAAACTTGTAAAATGCCAAATTCTAAACTGTGTTTAGAACAGTCTCTCTCTCTCTTGCATGCATCTACCTCCAGACTTCTGGAGATTAACATTCTATTAATTCATTGAGTTCCTTTAAGCCAAGGCCTAATTAACATTCTATTAATGTTTCACAGGTCACATAGTGATGGGCTTAACTGTGTAAAAGATTAATATATTTTTATATAAAGGCATATTTTACATTGCGAAATACTTCACTTTCACAAAGGCACAGTTTACTCTGTAAAACTTTCTACCAGGTAGATGTTTATTATTTATTGCATATCTATGTTTAGGAGACTTGAGTCATATGGAAGGTACTGAGTACTGAGTGAACTTATTATTTATAATCTTTAAAATCATATTCATTAGCTAATGCTTATTTTGTATCTCATATAGAAATAGCACAGTGCTAAAAAAAAACTGGCATAAAACACATTATTACAAACAACTAGTATTTTCAATAGAAGGGAATGGTTTTCCATTTGGAAAGAAAAGTGTCTTATTGATGATCTAATTTTGTTCTTTTAAGTCAGGGGTCCCCAAGCCCCCCAGGCCAGGGACCAGTAGTGGTCCATGGCTTGTCAGGAACCAGGCCACACACAGCAGGAGGTGAATAGTGGGTAAGCCAGCATTACTGGTAGCCAGAGCTCTGCCTCCAGTCAGGTCAGTGGAGGTACTGTATTCTCATAGGATAGCGAACCCTATTGTGAACTGCGCATGTGGGAGATCTAGGTTACCCCCTCCTGATGAGAATCTAATGCCTGATGATCTGAGGTGGGATAGTTTTATCCCCACACCATCCCCATCCCCCAACCCCATCAGTGGAAAAATTGCCTTCCACAAAACCAGTCCCTGGCTCCAAAAAGGTTGGGGAGTGCTACTCTAGGTGTTCTGGAGAATACTGAAATGATGAAAGGGAGAACTAGAGGCAGAAACTAGTAAATCACTGTGTCAAGATCTCATACAGATACGCCTTATTTTATTCTACTCTGCTGTAATGTACTTTGCAGATACTGCATTTTTATAAATTGAAGGTCTGTGGCAACCTTTGTACAGCAAGTCTGTTAGCACAATTTTTTCAAAAGCGCGTGCTCACTTTGTGTCTCTGTGTCACATTTTGGTAATTCTCACAAGATTTCAAACTTTTTCATTGTTATTACATCAGTTACCATGATGTGTGATTAGTGATATTTGATGTCACGATTGTCATCGTTTAGGGCAGCAGTCCCCAGCCTTTTTGGCAAAGGGACTGATTTTGTAGAAGACAATACTGGGGGGTGTATGGGGGGAAAATGGTTTCGAGATGAAACTATTCTACCTCAGATCATCAGGAATTAGATTCTTACGAGGAACCCGCAGCCTAGATCCCTCACCTGCGCAGATCACAATAGGGTTCGCACTCCTATGAGGATCTGATGCCCCCGCTGATGTGACAGGAGGCAGAGCTCAGGAGGTAATGTTTGCTCCCCTGCTGTTCACCTCCTGCTATGTGGCTTGGTTTCTAACAGGCCACAGGCCAGCACTGGTCTGCAGACCAAGGACTGAGAACCCCTAGTTTGGGGCACCATGAGCCATGCCCACATAAGGTGACAATCAATAAATGTGTATGTTCTGACTCCTCCACTGACCAGCTGCTCCCTTGTTTCTCCCCTTTTCCTTGGGATTTCCTGTTCCCTGAGACACAGCACTACTGAAATGAGGTCAGTTAATAGCCTTACAAAGAACACTAAGCGTTCAAGTAAAGGAAATATTTGCTGCCTCTCACTTTAAATCAAAAGCAAAAATGATTAAGCTGGTGAGGAAGGCAAGTCAAAAGCCACACTAGGCCAAAGATTAGGCCTATTGTGCCAAACAGCTAAGTTGTGAACAATGGAAAGAAAAAGTTTTGAAAAAATTCAAAGTGCTACTCCAGTGAAGACACAAATGATAAGACAGCGAAATAGCTGCATTGCTGAGATGCAGAAAGTCTGAGTGGTCTGGACAAAAGACCAAATCGGGCACAACATTCCCCTAAGCCAAAGCCTAAACTAGAGCAAGGCCCTAATTCTCTTCAATTCTATGTGAAGGATGAGAGGTGAGGAAGCTGCAACAGTAAAGTTTAAAGCTAGAAGAGATTGGTTCAGGAGGCTTAAGAAAAGAAGCCACCTTCAAAGCAGAAAAGTGCAAGGTGAAGCACCAAGTGCTGATAGAGGAGCTGCAGCAAGTTGTCCAAAAGATCTAGCTAAGAAAATTAGTAAAGGTGGCTGCACTAAACAACAGATTTTCAGTGTTGAAAATGAAACAGCCTTCTATTGGAAGAAGACATTACCCACAACTTTCATAGCTAGACAGAAGTCAATGCCTGGCTTCAAAGCTTCAAAGTTCAGGCTAACTCTTGTTAGGAACTAATGCAGCTGGTAACATCAAGTTGAAGCCAATGGTCATTGACCACTCTGAAAATCCTGAAGCCCTGAAGCATATAAAGTGACTCTGCCTGCACTCTATAAGTAGCAGTATAAAGGCTAGAGGACAGCATATCTGTTTGCAGCATGATTTATTAAATATTTGAAGCCCACTGCTGAGACCTACTGCTCAGAAAAAAAGATTCCTTCAAAATATTACTGCCCATTGACAAAGCACCTAGTCACTCAAGTGCTCTGATGGAGATGTAGAAGGAGATGATTGCTGTTTTTATGCCTGTTAACACAACATCCATTCTACAGCCATGAGTCAAGGAGTAATTTTGACTTTCAAGGCCTGTTACTTAAGAAATTTACATTTCATAAGGCTATTGCTGACATAGATAGTGATTCCTCTGATGGAGCTGGGTAAAGTAAATTGAAAACCATCTGGAAAGGATTCATCATTCTAGATGCCATTAAGAACATTTGCGATTCATGGCAGGAGGTCAGAATATTAACATTAACAGGAGTTGGGAAGAAGTTGATTGTAATTCTCATGAATGAGTTTGAGAGGTTCGATACTTCAGTGGAGGGAGTCACTGCACATGTGGTAGAAATAGCAAGAGAACTAAAATTAGAAGCGGATCCTGAGGATGTGACTGAATTGCTGCAATCTCATGGTAAAACTTGGATGAATGAGGCGTTGCTTCTTCTGGACAAGCAACGAAAGTGGTTTCTTGAGATGGAATCTACTCTTGGTGAAGATGCTGTGAACACTGTTGAAATGACAAAAAAGAATTTAGAAGATTACATAAACTTAGTTGATAAAGCAGTGGCAGGTTTTGAGAGGATTGACTCCAGTTTTGAAAGAATTTCTACTGTGGGTAAAATGCTATCAAACAGCATCACACATTACAGATAAATCTTTTGTGAAAAGAAAAGTCAATTGATGCAGCAAACTTCATTGTCATATTTTAAGAAGTTGCCACAGCCACCCCTACCTTCAGCAACCACTACCTGGATCAATCAGCAGCCATCAATATCGAGGCTAGTCCCACCACCAGGAAAAAGACCACATCTTGCAGAAAGCTCAGATGATTATTAGTATTTTTTAGCATTAGAATATTTTTTGAATTGAGAGATGTACATTTTTCAACCATAATGGTATTACATACTTATTAGATTACAATATAATGTAAATGTTGTATATGTACTGGGAAACAAAAAAGTCTGTGTAACTGGCTTTATTGTGATATTTGCTTTATTGCAATGGTCTGGAACCAAAACTGCAATATCTCTAAGGTGTATCTGTAATTAATATTATACTAACTTGAATTTTCTCACTTTGGCCTAATCCTGTGAAAGAAGCAAAGGGAAGGAACCAAGAAGTTGTAGGATTTTCTTGGGAAGCTTTTTCAAATAGAACATCTACTCCCTATCTTAGTGAATAAACATTGATTTGATAGGCTGAGGTTGGATCTGGGTAAGATGCTTTTGAAAAGTTCTCAGGTGATTCTCATTTACCCCCATATGGGAAGCACCACATTTATTACTATCAATTTATAACACTTAATTTCACAACTAGTACTGCTGTGGCTTCTTCGTGGAAAAGAGATTAGTCCTATCTTTGCCCCCAACCCCAATTTCCAACTTCTCTAACTTTATAGAAGACAAGCCACACATTAGCAGTCTCTCAAAGTATTACCTATTTATTAATGCTATGGACAGCAGGTGAGAAAAATGTTTAAAAACATTTGAATACTTGGTATATACAGTGCACTTTTGTAGAAAACCATAAGGGATAAGCAAGAATACATGGATTATTCTTTTGATTCGTTTTTAAGTGGAGTGCGAAAGTTGCCTATTTCTTTTGGTGCTAAAATGATTCATGGAAAACTACAGTAATTGCCTATTGCACCAGCTACCCACAAAAAGATATCTGGTATAGCCCCAAAACACGGCGAAAAATAAAAATGGACCCCAGAGAAGGGGTATGGATAAAACACTGATTTCTGATAATGTATCCATACTTCAGAGAGCAATCTAATGATAAATATCCCAAATGGTTTGTTTTAATGGTTTAAGAGACTATTCATGTGGATATTTTATATATTGTTTAGGAATTCTAAATATTACATATGGTACAAGATCCAGCTTTTTACTGACACTTGCTATGCTAAACAATCTCAAGAGATAAAAGTGTTTAGCTGTTCCTTTGTTCTGTTACAGAGAGAGGTAGGCTGGATAATATTGAGAAAGAGGAAATATATTGGTCTATTTTTTGACTCATATTAAATGAAGGAGTCAAAGAGACTCCTTGAAGGAGAAAATATATGAAGGAGAAAATGAGTCACCCTAAAAGAAGAATGGTCAAACATTATTTGGAAATACTGGTGAATATTCAATGAAAAATGTTGTTTCCAATTTTAGTGATATGATTGGACATTGAATTTACAAAGAGAAAAACGCAAAGAATTAGAATTATTATTAGTCACCTTTTAAATTCTCATTGGGAGAGAATGAATATTTTTAAGGTTTGCTGTTATTATTTCTTTTATCTCTTTTTTATCAGTATCTATCATATAATTTAGAGTAAACATTTATTTTGATATGAAAATGATTCACCAATTATCAGTGCCAGTAAGTTTCTTAAAGAGATATATTATAGATAATGATATTTGATCTTAGAATATCTATTGAATGTTTTTTTTTTTTTTTTTTTTTTGAGACGGAGTCTCGCTGTGTCACCCAGGCTGGAGTGCAGTGGCGCGATCTCGGCTCACTGCAAGCTCCGCCTCCCGGGTTCCCGCCATTCTCCCGCCTCAGCCTCCGAGTAGCTGGGACTACAGGCGCCCGCCACCGCGCCCGGCTAGTTTTTTGTATTTTTAGTAGAGACGGGGTTTCACCGTGTTAGCCAGGAGGGTCTCGATCTCCTGACCTCGTGATCCACCCGCCTCGGCCTCCCAAAGTGCTGGGATTACAGGCTTGAGCCACCGCGCCCGGCCTCTATTGAATGTTTTAACGGATATTTTAAGTATTGTGTTTTCTTTATATCTGGTATGGTGATGATCTCCTATGTTTTCCAACTGCATTTTCTTTGAGACAACAGTTCCTGACAAGTTTGAAAAAGGGAAATAATAATCAATATTAAAAGCAATACATCAATTCAATAGTTTTTGCTCCTCAAAAATTGAGCTGAAATCTGTGGTGTGTGATTCCTGCGCACTAATGCTGCCTTTCTCCTTGAAAGACTGGTATTGTAGTTACTTAGCAAATGGAAGGGTAGACAAGTTCACAGTCTGGGGTCCACTTTCTGCAGTGATATGCTAGCTTCATAAGGTTTCAGAGTCACTAGAGGTCCCATCCTTTACAGTCTCCTGGTATCATAATGCTTTTTCAAGTTTCCTTGCTTTGTGAATTATGTGAATTTAAAATGTTCTTTTAAAAATGTTTTGAAAAATTTTCCAGTATTATTACTACTGTTTTGATTCACAGTGAATATCTTGGTAATTGGTATAATTTATCTCTTTCCACCTCCCAACAACAACAACAAATTAAGAAACAAATCACCTCAACTAAATGTTCTTAAACCATGTGAAAGTGAGAGAGGAGAATCACTGAAATCAAATTCAATTTACCTGTCTTTGAGATACTTATGATATGAGAAAGAAGCCAAAGTTAGGTAATCTAAGAACTGTCTTGTCCTTATTCTATTTAAACTTTGAAAGAAGAGTACAACATTAAATTGCTTTTATATAACCCCTTCCATAAAATTTTGGACTAATTTTCATTAAAAAGTAGCAATTTCTAGTTCTGAATCTTAGCACAACTTTTAATTTCTGAATCCTATGCAAGCAATCAGCTATGTTATGATAATCTCGATAAAGAAGGAATGATATTTATTTCTTTTTTTAGTGGATTTTTAATCTAGGACACTGTCCCCCAGGACCTCCCTATTTTTTTTTCTTATTATTTCTGAAAGTGTCATGGGTTAGAAGAGTCATAGAAAAATGTCCACTAGCATAATTTTTTTTGTTGATCAGAGATATTTAACTGTGGACACTGAGACTACGGACAGCAGCTTTTTCATACTGAACTAAATGTGTGTGCTTTTGGAGTAAAGCACTCTGTGTTATCCTCTGAATTACAATTTTTTTTTTTTTTTTTTGATAACTGGTACCACATTTTCAAGGCTAGTCCAAAGGACTGAAGCTTAGATTTTCAGAGACTCTTCATCCATAAAGCTGCATTTAAAAAAATATTTACTGTGTTAGGTTTTGTTCTTTATTGTGCTTTTTTGTTTCTGAAGATTCTAAAACAAACCCTTTATTTCACTTTCAATTAAATAACAGAATGATAAGAGAAAAGGCATTTTGACATCTTTTTCTCTACTGTTTTCAACCCCTGCCTCATCCCACTACATTCTTACCTGACATTAGTCACACACACAGTGGACTCCAAACCACTTTTCTCCATTCCACTTTTCTCCATGTAAGCATAGATGTCCCCATGGGCAAAGGCCACCAGCCACCACATGATAGCGAAGAGCAGCCAGCTGCAGAGGAAGGACATGGTAAAGATGACCAGCGTGTGGCGCCATTTCAGGTCCACCAAGGTGGTGAAGATGTCCTGCAGAAAGCGTCCTTGCTCACGGATGTTCTTGTGCGCCAGGTTGCAGGCCCCGCTCTTGGCGATGAAGCGGGCTTTGGGGAGGCGGTCTCGGATGCGCGGCTTGCGCAGGTTCTCCGCGGCGATGCGCGCCAGCACATACTCCTCCGGGATGATACTCTTTCTGGCCAACATCGTCCTGTCACCATAGCCAGCTTAGCCACCTGCCTGTCACCTGCCTCTCCGTCCCTGGACACCCGTCCTCCTGCACGAGGGAAACAGTCATTAAAAACTTAAAAATCCACCCTATGCTCACCTCTTGGTCCTTGTATTCAAGGATATGTTTGTACATGCGCGAGGTGACATGCAAAACCAAAACTGATTTTTCACTAACCCAAACATGAGTCTAGCTTGTGCTTGAGTTCTGGGATCTCAGAAAAATTACTTGGTTTTAATAAAAAGAACTGTTTCAATTTTTCTTATCTTCTGAGCACATATGGACATAGCCTTAGCTAAACAAAACCAAGAGCCTTCCGGTAAACAGCAGGCTCAAAGATAATTCTCTGCGATGAACCGCGTCTATAAATTAGTGCAAGACT
Organism: Rhinopithecus roxellana; assembly: GCF_007565055.1. Classification (NCBI taxonomy): domain Eukaryota; kingdom Metazoa; phylum Chordata; class Mammalia; order Primates; family Cercopithecidae; genus Rhinopithecus; species Rhinopithecus roxellana. The sequence goes on from NC_044558.1 coordinate 129,190,987, forward strand.
ACAGCACGTGGCGTCAATCAAGAAGATTAAGACCAGTTGGGTGCACGATCTACTTACTTATTAAAGTACTTAGATGATGTAGCAGTATTAAAAGTGAAGAGGGGAAATTCTTCCTCCGTTATTTTTAGAAGTAAGCAAAGGCCGTGACTCCTCGCGCAGTATAAATAACATGTAATCTGACAAAATTATAGTAAGTGGTGTGCTATAGAATTTATAAATTATAAGAATTATTTTAAATGCGAAAGAATGAGTTGCATCTAAAAAAAAAACAGTTAAAAAAGTTCCTGTGGAAATCATAATATTATAAATTGAAAAATTGAACACTTTTTTTTTTTTTTTAAACAACTAAGGAATCAAATATACACGGTGCGGGGGGAGAAAAAAAATCCAGACAACAGCCTGCGGGGTGCAGTAGGGTGTGCGCCCCGAAAAGTCCATCCAACACTGCAAGCCTCTCCGGTGTTTTGCATTTTAAATCATTTATGGGGACGCGGACAGCCTCCCCCTCCCCTCCCCCGGAGCAGCTTTGAAACTTACAGACTCCGGGCAGCGGGCGCGGCGGCTGGACCTCCTTGCACACGCCGGCGGGCCGCGGGCAGGTCCCTCGCTCTCCCATCCTGGCGCGCGGGACCAGGGGCCGCCAGGCCGGAGGGACAGATTGGGGGCTGCGTGTCCTATGGAGAAGAGTTAAAATAATAAAAGGTGCAACTGAATCTAAACGCAGGGAGGGCTAGAGGAAGGGGGATGGGTGTAGATCTTCCCCTCCCCCTGCTCAGCTCAACTCCCTTGGCCACTTCAGTGGGAGGAGGAGGGACAAGGGGGTTGAGGGGGATGCTCCACAAATCAGCCTCCCAGTTAGGGCTTTGACGCACGCCAGACCTCGGAAGCCGCCGCTGTCGCGGAGTAGGGGGCGGGCGGGGAGGGGGCGAGCGCGAGTCCCCGGGAGGTAGGGATCAGGCCAGAGGGAGGGACGACCCGGGGGAGGGCGGGACCTGCGGAGCCAGCTCCTTTCCAGTAGCCGCGACCCCCTGCCGCCAGCGTGACACACAAGTCTTTAAAAGGCTCTCTGCTCAGGGGAGAGAACTTTCTGAGTCCAAGTTCACTGACGTAAGGAGATTTAATTTTAATTTTATTTTGTAACCTAGGTAGATAACTGGGCTTCTTCATGATAACTGGGCTACTTCGGACTGAATAAAAGCAGAGAGGTCAGAAAATATTCTTCCAAGGCGTTCAAGCTGTGGGCACACGCAATTATTTACATTAAATTTCCACCTGCTAGGAGAGATGCAGGTGGAAGATGTTCTGAAACCCACTCTAGTAAACTATTTCTTCACCAGCCAAAGCCAGGGAATTAAACACACACACACACACACACACACCCCTCAAAACAGCGACTGCCCCCCCCCCCCGCCCCGCCCTATCCCTTAAGGAAAAAAAAAAAAAAGAAAAAAGAAACCACTGGCAGTGGCTCCCGATGGAGAAATTTTGCCCCAAACAGGGAACGCCGTTAACACTTCAGCGCTGATAAGGCCAGGTCACTCGGTCTTCAGTAATTGGTTGCTTTCTGAAATGTTGCAGCTTCTTCCTCTGTCTAGATGGTCTGAATGATAAAACAGAGCATTTGCGTACAAAAAAGGTTATACAATAAACATCTATAGCTTTTTGAAAAGGAGCCAGCGAAGACAAATGTGCTTTTTCCCACAGGTCAAGCCTCCTGATTTTGGCACTTGCGTTAATGGAAACTTTAATTCTTGGAAGTTTCACGTATTTTCCAAGACTCGGGCCGAAAGTGTATGGAGCATAAACAATGTATTCATTTAATTACCCAAAGACCTAAAATTAGTCTTTAATGATGACAAATTAAGAACATTTTTTTCCCCTTGTGGTTAGATCTCTTTAACCCCGGTAAGCCCAGGATCCTAGTTTGTTAGTGGTAGTCCTCCTTTCTACGGTCATTAATTTTTGCAGTGATTTATATAGTGTAATAGTTTTACAAGTGTGTGAAGAATCAGTCAATTCCTGCCATTGTTCTATTTTGCTTTTGACTTTGTACACATTATTATTCATTATTTTAGCCCGGGGAACATTTATTGCACACCTTTGTAAACTTTTTTTAGGTTTATGTGTCTAGAGATATATAAATATATGTCATAGTTGTTGCTTTTAAGAGGCAGTTGTAGCAAGAGAGATATACTCTAATACAAGCAGGGATGTGATTAGAATAGGAAAGGAAAGGCCAGGCTCGGTGGCTCAAGCCTGTAATCCCAGCACTTTGGGAGGCCCAGACGGGCAGATCACGAGGTCAGGAGATCGAGACTATCCTGGCTAACATGGTGAAACCCCGTCTCTACTAAAAAATACAAAAAACTAGCCGGGCGAGGTGGTGGGCGCCTGTAGTCCCAGCTACTCGGGAGGCTGAGGCAGGAGAATGGCGTGAACCCGGCAGGCGGAGCTTGCAGTGAGCTGAGATCCGGCCACTGCACTCCAGCCTGGGCAACAGAGCGAGACTCCGTCTCAAAAAAAAAAAAAAAAAAGAATAGGAAAGGAAATTTAAAAATGCCATGGGAATTCAAATGAGAGATATTTAAGAGTAGGAGACTAAGGAAAAATCCATGGATTATTTGGCATCTGATCTCGGCTTTGAAAGTCTAGATATATTTAGGGTGTACAGAAAAGCAGAGAAAAGACAGCCCAAGTCAGCATTGATGAAGCCAAGCTGGCTACACAGCAGGATTGGACACTTGAGTTCAGTGCTCCCTGGGCAAGTGCTGTTACCACTACTCTCAATGAGATTTTCATGTACTTGTCATTCCCACTCCCACCACTCCTGTACCCACTCCCTTAAACTGGGGACTGCTAGAGGGCAAGGCTGTGACTTGCTCATCTTTGTAGCAAGACCCTAGCGCCATTTAAATTACAAATGGGCTCAAAAAATATTTTTGAATCAATGAATGAAAAATACAAAGTTGAAGAAGCAAATTGGGGCCTTAAAAATGCATAGACAGCCTTAAATGCTCAACAAAAGAATCTGAGGAGTCCTCAGCAGGTAGTGGTAAGCCATGGAAAGATTTTGATCAGAAAACTACATAATAAGAGCCTGTTTTAAGAGGATTGATCCAGAAGCAGAGAATATAATGACTTTAAGGGTTGCATTTCTTAAGTATAGTCCCTCTGGGCTCCAAAATTCTGTAACTAGCAGAAGAGGGTGCTGGAAACTATGACATTAATTAGAGAAGGAATGAGGTCTTGGGCTAACAGGTAACATCGGTGGGCAATATACAAATACTTACAAAAGGAATGTTATACAGAGTCAATATTGGAAAAGGGGAAAGTCAGAGGTGACTGTGATATTTATCGTAGTAACAGAAAAATAGTAAGAAAATTGGAATGAGAAGGGCTGGACTGCTCTGGAGAATTTATGGGAAGATTTTGCAACAAATAAATCCATATCTGAATTCTCCGAAAATTCTGTTCTTTTGCTATAATACATATTTCAGACTCATTTTTTTTCAGTGAGATATATTCTTCCAAATATGCAATTTTAAATAGTTCGACTTGCTTTGATAACAGAGTGTCATATTTTTATTAGTAATTTAACCTGATTAATTCAAAATCAGGGCACATAATAAAGACCAATTTTTAAGGAATTAATAAGTAAATGTTTGACAACAGTAGGCCTAAGAACAAATAGTAGTCGTTTTTAAGTGGTAAAGAATGTGTACTATAAGAATATTACAGATATATATTTTTCTTTGTATTCCCTTTCTATATTGTTTCCTTAAACAGTGTGTGTCTTTGTCCTTCAACTAGTTTTTCTGCACTGAGTGGAAGCTGCATGAGAGTACGTTGTTGATTATCACCACACACCCAGGGTCTCAAATTGTTCCGAGATCCCAAGAGTAGGTACTTAATAAATACTTGTCAAATGAAAAGAAGTAGGAATAGTGTTCAAAACATGGCATTTCTCTCTTTCTTGCATTTTCTCTCTCATCTCTCTCTACCCTTCATGGTTTTGCAACTATTTCTGAGAACCCACATGGGAAATGTGAAGTTTTGGAATTCACTTTGAAGTCTATTTCTATAGCTGTCTACAAAAATTTTCTTTCTCTCACCTTTCTCTTTACTATATTGCTCTACCTTTAAATCAAGCTTGTCCAATGTGTGGCCCGTGAGGTGCATGCAACCCAAGAGAGCTTTGAGTGCTGCCCAACACAAATTCATAAACTTTCTTAAAATTATGAGCTTTTTTGTTGTGATTTTTAGCTTATCAGCTATCATTAGTGCTATTGTACATTACGTGTGACACAGGACAATTCATCTTCTTCCAGTGTGGCTCAGGGAAGCCAAAAGATTGAACATTCCTGCAAAAGTATCCGTTTCTCCCTTCATTAGCAACTTCCCTAACTGCTCTAAGTCAGCAATACTTAAACTTGTGTGGCATTTCCTAGCTAAGTTTCTCTTTACAACTTGATTTTAAGCTTAATGGACATATACCTCTATCCCCCAAAAGTCTTTCTGGACACATAGTAGCTGCTCAATAAATATTTATTATGGACTGACCTCTAGCTCTCCCTCATATTATGGTCCAAACAGTGAACATTTAAATTTGCCTCTGGTGAGAAATTGGCCAAAAAATTCAATTAATTTTCAAGAGCACATTTACTACTTAGGGCTTATTTTATTCATCTGCCTATTCAATCACTATATGCTGTTGTCCACTAAAAGTTACGTATATTTTCTTAACTGTTCAATAATTTTCTTAATTGTTCTTTCAGGAGTGAAGACTAATTTGCACACTACCAGAGGATATCAGTAAGAAGGCTAGAACACAGCTAATTTTATTTGCTATTATAATTTTCTTGAGTATGCAGGAATCCTGTTAGAATTTACTCATGTTGCAGAAATTTATGCAATTAAAAAGCAATTAAAAGATATTGGTTCACTTGTAAGTCAGCATCTGTCAGGTTCCTTTTAGACCCGATGAGCATTTTCTTTGGGTTTCTGACATTCTCATTCTCTTAAGAAACAAAGCTTGTCAAGTGGCTTCAGACAAGCAGAGAAAATATTAGGTTGATGCTTTTCCTAATTGTCTGCTGCTTTGATTACTAAATGCAAATCAACAAAGTTTCTGAAACTACCCTTGAGAACAAGGGTGAAATTCTTGCAGTTGTTGACTTTGCCTTTGACATGACTTGTAGACTTCAAACTCTTGGATTTCCTGAGCCGCATTAGACTTAAAAAATTGGAGGGTCTTCAAGATGGCAATGGAAACGAGTCATGTTAGCTGACCAAATAATGGTTGGTCTATTTGCTTAGTATGCTGCTTTATTAGTGTCCTCATATAAACCACTTTGGAACATATTGCTTTGGAATCAACTTAATAAAATTGTTACATAAACTAGTAATCAAAACAGCATGTTATAAACTTACTTTTTTGGAGTTATCATGGAATGGGAATGACAATATAACTCTTCTCAGTTATTTGTTCCAGTGAATTCAGAAAACATTTCTTTTTGAGATATGTATCTATTTATGTGCAGAAAAGCATCACTGTTTTAAATAAGGTCACCCCATTTCTTCTTTGCAAGCTCAGCTCCTCAAACTTTAGCAAGCTCACAGGTGTGAACCAGAAAGGTCAGTAAAGGAGGCACTCAAAACTATAACTACCCTTTGATTTGCATCTAGGTGAGCAAAACAGCATCCCTGCTCCAAGACATTCTTGGGGAGAAAGCTGTTAGCAAACAAGTAATACATTACATAATTATTAATAGTGGTAAAACGTATAAAGAAAATAAATCAAGATAAGAATCAAAAGTAACGAGGGCCAGAGATGACAGTTTTAGATAGAGTTCAAAAAAGACCTCTTTAAAACAATGACATTTGAATAAAGAATCAACTGTATGATCAACTGGGGAAAGAGTGCTTTAGGCAGCCCAGAGCAAGTGTGAAAGCTTTGAGGCAGGAAATAGTTTGATGCGCTTAAAGAACAATAAGAAAATCAATATAGCAGATGGGTAAGAGGAAAGGCAGAGGAAAAGCTGGGAAAAGTGGGAAGTCCCTTCACTGTTTTCTCCATTTACCCAATGAATAAGGATTGAGAGTCTGCCAGGTACTAGGTTATGAAAATCACTGACCCTAATCCTTGAGACAGTTGCATGAGAATTGGGTTATTTTCCTCATTTTGCACATGAGTTGGTTAGAATTTAGCAAAATGTCTTCCCAAAGTCACTTACCAAGTAGGTAGAAAGCTATGACAAACTCAGAACATCTGATTCCAAATCCTACGCTTTTCTTACTAGACAATATCTCAAAGAGATGATTGTCCAGCCATGGTCCAGCTACACAAGAAATGCCTGGTAATATGATTTCATGCCCCTCCAGACTTCTGTTGAGGAAGGATAGAATAAGACATAGAATCTTTGGCCCAGAAATTACAATATCTTTAATGAAAATGTATACATACTTCTGATAAAATAAAGCACATTTAAAAGTTATCCTGGAGATTCTCTTGCCCAGCCAGGTATTAGAACCTCACAGAATTATTTTTAGGGCAAGATGAGATAATATAAGATGCTTAGGATAGCTACTGGCCTGTGATAAGTACTTAATAAATATCAACTCTTATTAATATCTTAGGGCTGATTTTAGTTTGCTGATGGTCAAGAAGGTCTCAGAGCAGGCTGTGGGGGTAGGAAGGAAAAGCTATAGCCCACAGATTTCTTTTATCATTGTCTAGATCTGAATATTTTTGAGATCTTACCAACCCTCAGAGTGCTATTATAAATAACCAATATTTGTACTACCATCTCCTCAATTCTTGAATTTAATTAAGACACTGGGGACTAAGAAGGGGCCAACCAACATACTGGTAATAAAATAAGGACTCAGAAATCAACACATATGTTTTACTGTAGTAGTGTCTCCAAGAGAAAAGTAGTTCCTTCCGTCAAAGAAAGAGTACCCGTGCTGATTCTGTTCTACTGGTAGTCTACAAAATGCTAGTTATAAATAAAGCTAGTAGGGCCTCTCCCAAGAGAAGATGAGAAATAGTGGCTGTCGCTGTTGATTTTTGCAGGGCCTGAAATTATGCTTTCACATTCTCGTGCCAAAGAAAGGCAAGTTCACATGAGCCTGGGATCTGCCCTGCCATAGGAACTCTTCACAGGATTTCTGAAACTCTTAGGGAAAAAAGCAGTTCCCAAGGATGACCTGATCCATTGCTATGGTTTCACGTCATTATGTTTTGCAAAATGAGTGACTCACGCGATGCTTGGAAAGAGAAACCTGACGTTTTCCAGAACTCTCTGTAGAGCAGCTCCTTATTGCCACCTTTCAAAACTGTCAGCTATAGAAAGGATTATAGAGGTTGAAAGTTTTAAAGTGATATTTAGACTTGTTGGGCCCAGTGAAGCCAGGATATTTTTTCTGCTGTTAAATGATTTTTAAAAAATTTTTTTAAGGTAAAAATGTTCTGTACCAGAAAAGCTTTCACCAGGTCATTTTTTGTAAACAGATTCACACTGGAATTACATATTTGAGAGTTGTTTCTAATTTAAAATGTCAAATTACCTCATTTTTTATTAGAATTGATGGGATGATAAAATGATCTCCTCTCAAAATTTATTATGGATTTAAAATTTAAAATTTATTTAATGGATTAAAATTTATTATGGATTAAAAAAATAAAAGTCAATCTTTCTTTAAAAAATTGAGAAATTATGGGAGATGCATGAGCTATAGTATAACTTCTATTTACGTTCACAGTGGTTTACAGTCAGAAAGATGAGATCACGTGCCAGTTCTGCCATTTACTTGGTTGATGACTTTGAATAACATACTTAATGACTCTGAGCCTCAATCTCCACTTCTGCAAAATGGACTAACATCTACCTCTCAGAGTTGTATAGATTAAATGAGTTGAGTATGTAAAGGATTTAGCACAGGCCCAGAACACTTAAAACTATGTAGATATATATATATATTTTTTGAGATGGAGTCTTGCTCTGTCTCCCAGGCTGGAGTGCAGTGGCATGATCTTGGCTCACTGCAACCTCTGCCTCCCAGGTTCAAGCAATTCTCCTGCCTCAGCCTCCCGAGTAGCTGGAATTACAGGCGCCTGCCACCAAGCCTGGCTAATTTCTGTATTTTTTTTAAGTAGAGACAGGCTTTCGCCATGTTGGCCAGGCTGATCCGCCTGACCTGTCCTCCCAAAGTGCTGGGATTACAAGCATGAGCCACTGCGCCTGGCCCTAAAACAATATTTTTAAAAATCATTATAACTTTGATACTGCATCCTTAATAATGAGGATGTAATTCATTATTTATCATTTTATTTTTTCTTGGCCTGAATTTGTTAGTATTGTTAGATTATTGATAAACAAAAATGGTGATAACAGGCATGCTTTCTCGTCTTAGTGGTTTTTTTTTTTTTTTTTTTTTTTTGAGACGGAGTCTCACTCTGTCGCCCAGGCTGGAGTGCAGTGGCCGGATCTCAGCTCACTGCAAGCTCTGCCTCCCGGGTTCACGCCATTCTCCTGCCTCAGCCTCCCGAGTAGCTGGGACTACAGGCGTCCACCACCTCACCTGGCTAGCTTTTTGTATTTTTTAGTAGAGACGGGGTTTCACCATGTTAGCCAGGATGGTCTCGATCTCCTGACCTCGTGATCCGCCCGTCTCGGCCTCCCAAAGTGCTGGGATTACAGGCTTGAGCCACCGCGCCCGGCCCTTAGTGGTTTTAATAAAACACTTCCAGAATATATAATTTATATATTTATCACTTTAAGGTGATATGCTTTTACTACTTTTCTGTTTTTTAAATCAGTGATGGATAAAGAATTACACAAAATGTCTTTTTAGTATCTACCAAGTTTATCTATTTTTTTCTTCTTTGACCAGTTAATTTGGTCAATTAAGTCACTGAAACTGTTTTTACATTCCTGAGATTAAACTCCAATTCGTCACTGTCAACTGTTATTTTAATATAATGCTAGATTTTGTTTGTTAAACAATTTACTTAGGACTTTTGCATAAATATTTGTGAATGAGATTGGTTTCTATTATTTTTTTCTGTGTCATCTCTGTCTGATTTTGGGTAAATGTTATGAGTCTGTAAAAAGAATTGGTGTGTATTCTTTCTCTATTGGTTGTAATAGTTTATATAGAGTAGGGATTAGCTGCTTCTTGAAAGCTTGGAATAATTTTGAAATTATCTGAGTCTGAGTTGGAATTTCTTTGTTCTTCTTCTTCTCATTATTATTATTATACTTTAAGTTCTGGGATACACGTGCAGAACGTGCAGGTTTGTTACATAAGTACATACATGCCATGGTGGTTTGCTGCACCCATCAACCCGTCATCTACATTAGGTATTTCTCCTAATGCTATTCCTCCCCTAACCCCCGACCCCTCGACAGGTCCTGGTATGTGATGTTCCCCTCCCTGTGTCCATGTGTTCTATTGTCCAACTCCCACTTATGAGTGAGAACATGCGGTATTTGGTTTTCTGTTCCTGTGTTAGTTTGCTGAGAATGATGGTTTCCAGCTTCATTCATGTCCCTGCAAAGGACATGAACTCATCCTTTTTGGTGGCTGCATAGTATTCCATGGTGTATATGTGCCACATTTTCTTTATCCAGTCTATCATTGGTGGGCATTTAGGTTGGTTCCAAGTCTTTGCTATTGTGAACAGTGCTGCAATAAACATATGTGTGCTTGTGTCTTTATAGGAGAATGATTTATAATTCCTTGGGTATATACCCAGTAACGGGATTGCTGGGTCAAGTGGTATTTCTGGATCTAGATCCTTGAGGAATCTCCACACTGTCTTCCACAATTGTTGAACTAATTTACACTCCCACCAACAGTGTAAAAGCGTTTTTATTTCTCCATATCGTCTCTAGCATCTGTTGTTTCCTGACTTTATAATGATCGCCATTCTAGCTGGCATGAGATGGTATCTTATTGTGGTTTTGATTTTCATTTCTCTAATGATCAGTGATGATGAGCTTTTCTTCATATGTTTATTGGCCGCATAAATGTCTTCTTTTGGGAATGGTTTTTGGCTCTTTGAACCCTCCTCATTTTCTCTTTCTCTCCTCTGAGATCCCTAGTTCAGACCTTTTCATTTTATCCTCCATATCTTCTGGTTGTTCTTCCATGTTTTTTATCAAGATATAAAGCATATCTATCACCCTAGAAGATTTCCTTCTGCCCTTTTTAGACTGTAGTTGCTCCTTAGCAGAGCTCACCTTTTTATGGCATTTCATCAGCAGTTTGTTTTGCTTGTAGCTGAGCGTTGTATACATGGAATCACACAGTAGGTACTCTTTAGTGCCTACCTCTTTCACTCAACAGGGTGTCTGTGAAATTTGGCCTGGTTGTTTTATATTCCAGTAATAGTATTTCATCTTGTGAATGTAACACCGTTTATTTATCCATTCTCCTATTGACAGGCATATGGGTTGTCTATGTTTGTTTGAGTATTATAAATTTGACTATTGTAAAGCTGCTATGGAACATTTCTGTACAAGATCTATTATAGGCATAAGCATTCATTTCACCTGGATACATACTCTATTATGGAATTGTTGGGTCCTGCTATAGGTACCTACTTAGCCTTAGTAGAAACTGCCAGTATTCCACTACTGGTTATGCCATGCACACTTCCTTCTGTGGTTATGTGAGAATTCCAACCTCACCCCAATTGGTATGGTCAGTCCTTGTCATTTTAACCATTTCAGGGGATAGTTTTTTAAATTTACATTCCCAGTGATGAATGATGTTGAACACATTTTCACATGCTTACTGGCAAACATACATACTTTAAAACTTCTTATAGATTGTTTTATAATGATTTCTAGTTATTGTGCTAATATTCTTATTGGTTGTGTCTGGATTCCAATCTTGGTATTTGTTTTCTCATGTGGTTTTAATTTTGAATGTGAATTAATTTTATTGTTTTTTTTTCCTCCCTAAGGGATCTAGATTGTACCCTAGCAGACTGATTTTGCATTTTCCCTTTCTAGAACCTCAAGGGTATCAATATTCTGGAGCTGTTTTTATTTAATTTCTCATCTTGAATATATGATCTCACCTTTGCTAAGTTGGATAATTTGTTTTTAGAGGAAATAAAACACTTATTCTGTGATTTTAAAAATCTCATGTAGTGCTCATTAAGATTTGGTCAATGTAGTGGGCTCTCAATACTAACATTTCATATTGGAACGTGCTTTTCAACTTATAAAGTTGTTTTCCCATCATTTTATTTGAGATTAATAAAAAAAACTCAGTGAGGCCAGCAGGCTAATTATTGTCATGTGTTTTGGTTTTCCTTTTGCAAATGAGGAAATGGGGACCCAGACTTTAAATGATAAATCCAAGGCCATATATTCAGTTGATAGAATCAAGACTAGAAGTCAGGTCTCCTGGTCCAGTTCTCTTTTCAGTAGTATTCTACATAGATTCACGTAATTATTCTTTATTATGTGTCACATACTGTATTAGTCAGGGTTCTTTAGAGAACAGAGCTGATAGGATAGATGTATATATAAAGGGGAGTTTGTTAAGGAGTATTGACACAATCACAAGGTGAGGCTCCACAATAGGCCATCTGCAAGCTGAGGAGCAAGGAGCCAGTCCGAGTCCCAAAGCTGAAGAAACTGGAGTCCAATGTTCGAGGGCAGGAAACATCCAGCACAGGAGAAAGATGTAGGCTGGGAGGCTAATCCAGTCCAGCCTTTTCACATTTTCTGCCTGCTTTATATTCTGGCCGTGCTGGCAACTGATTAGATAGTGCCTACCCAGATTAGGGGTGGGTCTGCCTTTCCCAGTCCACTGACTCAGATGTTAATTTCCTTCGGCAACACCCTCACAGACACACCCAGGAATAATACTTTGCATCCTTCAATCCAATCAATTTGACACTCAATATCTCAACCATCACACATACAGTATAAATCATTTATTCCCAAAACAAATAATTGACTTCACTAAATTAATCTTTAGTATAGCACATGACTAAGAGTGTGGCTTTGAAGTCGGATTGGTTGAATTTGCCTCTGAGTTCCACTAAACCTTGTGCAAGTTAGCTTCTATGAATCTCAATTATTAAATGGAAATAATAATATCTACCTCAGGGAAATTTTTTCAAGATCAAAAGAGATTATACTTGTAAGGCTTATATCCTATCTGCTCAATGTATGTTAGTTTTTATTACCCTTACAGCAAATTTTTAATTAGATGGTATATGCAATAAACATTCTACGAGTATCTGAATTGATTTCATGTTGCTTTTCTTTTCCCCAGTGATTTTTCCTCTTTCATATTGTTTGATACAAGATGATACTAGACATTACAGATATTATAATGATATTTAAATCATAAATCAGTATGTCATCTCCATGCTTTATTGGCATATGTAGCTAAGCTTTATTAAAATATTATTTAAGCCAAGAATTTCCCATGAAATATTAGGCTTTCTATTTTTTTCCCCTACATTTTTGGCCAAAGGCCTGGATGCCTTGTGTTTCCAATATAATGTTTTGTTACATCGAATGTATGCTGGAAATTCAGTCAAGCTGGAATAAAGAAGAGAAGCTCCTATTTTCAAGTGAAAACTTGCCACCTCAAGTCACTGCCTTTTGCCATCTTCTCCTTCCTGTTTGCCAAGGACATAGGAATTGTGCTGCCTGGGCCAAGTGCTTGGCACATGTAAGTGTCTACAAGTCATAGGTCACTGGGCAAAATGGCTGCTTCTGTCCAAAATGTGCTTGTAATGATCATATGTGTTAGGGATAGTGCAATTCCGTGGTGGTGGTGGGAGGGTGTTACTGCTTGTTTTGAGTGGGAAGTTGTGAGAAAACGTCTCGTAAGCTATGTGTTATGCAGTAATTCCCATAGAGAAATGAAACTTGGGCCTAAAAAGTCAATATTTGGAGGTTATTACTTATGGCAAGAGATTTTGTTTTGTTTTCTTGTTTTAAAAGTACAGCTTTCTTTAGACTTTCCCTTTCTCTGGAACAAAGATATATTGAGAGAGCAGGAGAGGAAAGGCCAAGGGTTTTAGACAACAGCTCATTTTAGTGCTTATGTGATAAGATTTTTCCTCTCTCAATCTTTTTTTTTTTTTTTTTCCCCAAAGGAAAATAATCAGTAGCCAGCCCAGTCTCATTAGTCTTTTTTTGGAACTACCGGTTGTGATTTGTGTTTGCCTTCTTGCTTTCACATCACCCTCTAGACTGTGCTAGTTTCTCCTCATTACTCCCAACTGGCATATACTACCCGACCACAGCCTCTTTGGTCAGAGGTAGACTCCTGACCCAAAGTGATGTAATGCACAGTTGTCTTGTCATGTATAAGATTAAAAGATGAGCTGCACAAGGTAGATTCCTTGCTTGATACTTTGAAATAGACAATCTGAGAAACGGAGATAGTTGTGGACTGAGAAGCCAGAAGAGTTAGTCTTTGGGATAGGAATGGTTCATAAAGGTGAGAAAGAAATAGGCAGGAATAAGAATGGGGCAGAAGAAAAGTGAGAAACTAGAGACAGGGAGATGGAATTGAGGGAGTTGACTGTCCCTAGACATGTCCCAGTCCTCACTTTCCCTGAGATCTGATAAATCTGCTTTTCCTAGGTTCCAGTGCAGATGTAACATTTCAGTACCAACCTCCTCTCCACACCTACCCCATGCTGTTTAAAAGCATAGTTTCTAGAGTCAGATGGTCAGAATTTAAATCAGTGATTTGGGGATAAATCATTTAAGTCCTAGCCTCAGTTTCTCATCTGTAAATCAAGTATAATAAAGATACTTATTTCTTAAGATTTTATACTATTTTAAATATACTACATAGCTATGCACTACACTGACAAATAATCTCACCGAATTATATTTTGTTACTCAAAGATGAACACAGCAGATATTCAACAAATTATCAATCAAGATGAAATACTCAAAGTTTGTTTTCACACAGCATCCCCTAGCAGGGAGACAACTACCTTTCATAGATGCCCAGTTCAACGCCTTTCATGACAATCATTATCATCCCTTCACTGAACTGAAAAGAGCCTCCTGACTGTAACCCAGCAATATGTTGCCAGTGTTATCTTAAAGAGTAGTTTAAAAAGAAAGGTTGGCTGGGTGCAGTGGCTCACGCCTGTAATCCCAGCACTTTGGGAGGGATTACACCCTAGGTAGGTGGATTACCTGAGGTCAGGAGTTCGAACCTGGCCAACATGGCGAAAACCCATCTCTACTAAAAATACAAAAATTAGCTGGCTGTGGTGCCACATGCCTGCAGTCCCAGCTACTTGGGAGGCTGAGACAGGAGAATTGTTTGAACCTGGGAGGCGGAGGTTGCAATGAGCTGAGATCATTGCACTCCAGCCTGGGCAACAGAGCAAGACTCTGTCTCATAATATACAAATAAAATAAAATAAAATGAAATAAAAAGAACGGCTGAATCTCATATCACTGGAAACACATTTTATGATCTATTTAGAAGTGAAATTTCTTTCTAAGGTGATTTAGGTCTGAAAGATACACTTACAGATTTACTGTCAGAATATTTCTCTTTATGCCATCTATTCTAACTACCTATATTTATCTATGCATTAGTGATACAAAGTTTCATAGCAGCTATAGCCTTATTTAAGGCAGCAAGTTAAGCTAAAATGTGAGTGTATATGTGTATGCAGTGCACACACACGTACTGAGGGGTTGGAGGATAGATTTAGGTTGTAACCTATAAAATAGAGTTAACAGACACTTTAATCGATTCAAATAGCTGGAAATTCTGTTTACATCCAAGTTCAAATAACTGATGAACATTTTGGCTGTCTGAAAAAGTTTAAGAATTTTTAAAATTACCTTTTACTTCATGAGTGTTGAAACAAAAAGCCCAAACTACTGTGAGTCAAGGAGCTGGCCTAGATATCAAAGAGCTGGCCTAAATCCACTTGGCTCTGATAATATTAAAGGTCAATGGCCTTTCACTTAATAATAACTGATAATGTTGTATAAACAGTACATACTTTAATCATTGTCTTAGGGAAAGATGGGAATTAAATAGCATTAAGCTACTGCATCAAAGTTGCACTGTTGATATATATGAACAAGTTACTTTTTTTTTTTCTTTTTTTGATGGAGTCTCGCTCTGTCGCCCAGGCTGGAATGCAGTGGCGTGATCTCGGCTCACTGCAAGCTCTGCCTCCTGGGTTCACGCCATTCTCCTGCCTCAGTCTCCTGAGTAGCTGGGGCTATAGGCGCCCGCCACTACACCTGGCTAATTTTTGTGTTATGTTTTTTTTGTTTTTGTTTTTTGTTTTTAATGACCTTGGTTGATTTTTTTTGGCCTCATACAACATGTCTGACTTAGGCAACTTGCTATTCTAGAGGGTTCTACTACTTCAGATTCTTGGTTAAAAGAGTGAAAACAAAAATGTCTCCTGAATCCCATTTTTACAGAGACAGTTTGACTCCAGTTTTAAATTTTGCATAACGATATGAAGACCAACATTTATAATGAAGCTAAATTAAACACAAAATTAAAGAGGATCCTTGTCTTGTGTATATCATATAATGAAATGAAATAAACCTTCATATTGAAAAGTAGATTTGATTCCACTTTGATTCCCCATGGTGTGACCAAAAAGTTTAAGACCTTGGAGACTTAAAAAAACAAATAAACAAAAAACCCAAACAAACTTTAAAGCAATTTTTCCTAAGAGTAAATGCTCATATTAAGCTCATTATAGGTAAATTTTTTTTTTTTTTTTTTTTTTTTTTTTTTTTTTTGAGACGGAGTCTCACTCTGTCACCCAGGCTGGAGTGCAGTGGCGCGATCTAGGTTCACTGCAAGCTCTGCCTCCCGGGTTTACTTACGCCATTCTCCTGTCTCAGCCTTCGAAGTACTGGGACTACAGGCGCCCGCCACAACGCCCGGCTAATTTTTTGTATTTTTAGTAGAGGCGGGGTTTTACCGTGTTAGCCAGGATGGTCTCGATCTCCTGACCTCATGATCCACCTGCCTCAGCCTCCCAAAGTGCTGGCATTACAGGCGTGAGCCACTGAGCCTGGCCACTTATTTTTTTTTTTGTTTAGTTGAAAGCTTTCTTTTTATTTATATATTTTTTAGAGATAAAGTCTTGTTCTGGGGTCCAGGCACCATTATGGCTTACTACAGTCTCTAACTCCTGAGCTCAAGGGATCCTTCTGCCTCAGCTGCTGTAATAGCTGGAACTACAGGTTTGCACCACCCAGCCCAGCTAATTTTTTAATTAAAAATTTTTATTTTTGTAGAGACAAGGTCTTGCCTTTTTGCTTAGGTTGGTCTTGAACTCCTGGTTTCAAGCAATCCTCCCACCTCAGCCTCCCAAAGTGCTATGACTGCAGATATGAGCCCCTGTGCTTGGCCTAGTTAATATCATTTACACTCACTGTCACACTGCAGTATTGTTGATTTACATTTCCAACTATAAAATATGACAATGTCTCCTTTATAGCACACTCTTCAATTTTGAACATGATTTTTAAGTTTTGCAATTTGGTAGGTAAAAAGTGAATAATCAAACAACAAAAAATAAAAAATCCCACCAAAAGCTGAATTATGTTTACATTTTGAATAAATGCAACTTCTTACAGCATTAAGCAACTCAATTATTTTGGTCTTGAAATCTTACATTTGTCTTTATGCAGTAGAGAGGATCTGAAAAGAAGCATTGAGGAATGAGCAAAAAGTGAACCCTCAGTGGTCCTTTGTACCTTTTAGGTAGTTAGAAAATAATGTTTCTTGCTACTTCCCCCAAATCTCCCAGTCTGCAGTAGTTGTGGTAGCTTGCCTGCAACATAGCTGCCATCAATTCCTTTGATTTCCGCATGTACTTACTGTTCTCCCATTAAGAGGTGGAAACTATTTCTCCACCATCTTTTTTCTTCATTGTACACTGATGACCTTTAATTCTTTTTTTTAACTTTAAATTCCGGGATACATGTACAGAACGTGCAGGTTTTTTACGTAGGTATGGGTGCCATGGTGGTTTGCTGCACCCATCAACCCGTCATCTACATTAGGTATTTCTCCTAATGCTATCGGTCCCCAACCCCCACCCCCTAACAGGCCCTGGTGTGTGATGTTCCCCTTCCTGTGACCATATGTTCTTATTGTCCAACTCCCACTTATGAGTGAGAACATGCAGTGTTTGATTTTCTGTTCCTGTGTTAGTTTCCTGAGAATGATGGTTTCCAACTTCACCCGTGTCCCTGCAAAGGACATGAACTCATCCTTTTTGATGGCTGCATAGTATTCCATGGTGTATATGTGCCATATTTTCTTTAACCTGTCTATCATTGATGGGCATTTGGGTTGGTTCCAAGTCTTGCTGTTGTGAACAGTGCTGCAATAAACATATGGGTGCATGTGTCTTTATAGTAGAAAGATTTATAATCTTTTGGGTATATACCCATTAATGGGCTTGCTGGGTCAAATGGTGTTTCTGGATCTAGATCCTTGAGGAATCACCACGTTGTTGTCCACAATGGTTGAACTAATTTGGACTCCCATCAACAGTGTAAAAGCATTCCTATTTCTCCACCTCCTCTCCAGCATCTGTTGTTTCCTGACTTTTTTTTTTTTTTTTTTTTTTTTTGGGACGGAGTCTCGCTCTGTCGCCCAGGCTGGAGTGCAGTGGCCAGATCTCAGCTCACTGCAAGCTCCGCCTCCCGGGTTCCCGCCATTCTCCTGCCTCAGCCTCCCGAGTAGCTGGGACCACAGGCGCCCGCCACCACGCCCGGCTAGTTTTTTTTGTATTTTTAGTAGAGACGGGGTTTCACCATGTTAGCCAGGATGGTCTCAATCTCCTGACCTCGTGATCCACCCATCTCGGCCTCCCAAAGTGCTGGGATTACAGGCTTGAGCCACCGTGCCCGGCCGGTTTCCTGACTTTTTAATGATCACCATTCTAACTGGTGTGAGATGGTATCGCATTGTGGCTTTGAGTTGCATTTCTCTAATGACTAGTGATGATGAGTTTTTTTTCATATGTTTGTTGGCCACACAAATGTCTTCTTTTGAGAAGTGTCTGTTCATATCCTTTGCCCACTTTTTGATGGAGTTATTCGTTTTATTCTTGTAAATTTGTTTAAGTTCTTTGTAGATTCTGAAAATTAGCCCTTTGTCAGATGGATAGATTGCAAAATTTTTCTCTCATTCTGTAGGTTGCCTTTTCACTCTGATTGTAGTTTCTTTTGCTGTGCAGAAGCCTTTAGTTTAATTAGATCCCTTTTGTCTATTTTGGCTTTTGTTGCCATTGCTTTTGGTGTTTTAGTCATGAAGTCTTTGCCCATGCCTATGTCCTGAATGGTGTTGCCTAGGTTTTCTTCTAGCATTTTTATGGTTTTAGGTCTTACATTTAAGTCTTTAGTCCATCTTGAGTTAATTTTTCTATAAGTTGTAAGGAAGGGATCCAGTTTCAGTTTTCTGCCTATGGCTAGCCAGTTTTCCTAACACCATTTATTAAACAGGGAATCCTTTCCCCATTGCTTGTTTTTGTCAGGTTTGTCAAAAATCAGATGGTTGTAGACGTGTAGTGTTATTTCTGAGGCCTCTGTTCTGTTCCATTGGTCTATATATCTGTTTTGGTACCAGTATCATGCTGTTTTGGTTACTGTAGACTTGTAGTATAGTGTGAAGAGAGGTAGTGTGATATGCCTCCAGCTTTGTTCTTTTTGCTTAGGATTGTCTTGGCTGTATGGGCTTTTTTTTTTTTTTTGGTTCCATATGAAATTTAAAGTAGTTTTCTCTAATTCTGTGAAGAAAGCTAATGGTAGCTTGATGGGGATGGCATTGAATCTATAAATTACCTTGGGCAGTATGGCTGTTTTCACGATATTGATTCTTCCTATCCATGAGCATGGAATGTTTTTGCATTTGTTTGTGTTCTCTCTTAATTTGTTGAGCTTGGTTTGTAGTTCTCCTTGAAGAGGTCCTTCACATCCCTTGTAAGTTGTTTTCCTAGGTATTTTGTTCTCTTTGTAGCAATTGTGAATGGGAGTTGCCTCATGATTTGGCTCTCTGTTTGTCTATTATTAGTGTATGGGAATGCTTGTGATTTTTGCACATTGATTTGTATCCTGAGACTTTGCTGAAGTTGCTTATCAGCTTAAGATTTTGGGCTGAGACGATGGGGTTTTCTAAATATACAATCAGGTCATCTGCAAGCAGAAGCAATTTTATTTTCTCTCTTCCTATTTTAATACCATTCATTTCTTTCTCTTGCCTGATTACCCTGGTCAGAATTTCCAATACTGTGTTTAATAGGAATGGTGAGAGAGGGCATCCTTGTCTTGTGCAAGTTTTCAAAGGGAATGCTTCCAGTTTTTGCCCATTCAGTTTGATATTGGCTGTGGGTTTGTCATAAATCAGTCTTATTATTCTGAGATAGATTCCATCAATACATAGTTTATTGAGAGTTTTTAGCATGAAGGAGTGTTGAATTTTATCAAAGGCCTTTTCTGCATCTATTGAGATAATCATGTGGTTTTTGTCATTGGTTCTGTTTATGTGATGGATTACATTTATTGATTTACGTATGCTGAACCAGCCTTGCATCCCAGGGATGAAGCCGACTTGATCATGGTGGATAAGCTTTTTGATGTGCTACTGTATTCAGTTGCCAGATTTTATAGAGGATTTTCACATTGATGTTCATCAGGGATATTGGCCTGGAATTTTCTTTTTTTGTTGTGTCTCTGCCAGCTTTTGATATCAGGATGATGCCGGTCTCATAAAATGAGTTACAGAGGAGTCCCTCTTTTTCTATTGTTTGGAATACTTTCAGAAGGAATGGTACCAGCTCCTGTTTGCATCTCTGGTAGAATTCAGCTTTGAATCTGTCTGGTCCTGGGTTTTTTTTGGTTGGTAGGCTATTAATTACTGACTCAATTTTAGAGTGTGTTATTGGTCTATATAGGGATTTGACTTCTTCCTGGTTTAGTCTTGGAAGGGTGTATGTGTCCAGGAATTTATCAATTTCTTCTAGATTTTCCAGTTTATTTGCATAGAAGTGTTTATAGTATTCTCTGATGGTAGTTTGTAATTCTGTGGGGTCAGTGATGATATCCCTTTTATCATTTTTTATTGTGTCTATTTGATTCTTCTCTCCTTTCTTCTTCATTAGTCTGCCTAGTGGTGTGGTCTATCTGTTTTGTTAATATTTTCAAAAAAACAGCTCCTGGATTCATTGATTTTTTTTGAAGGGTTTTTCATGTTTCTGTCTCCTTCAGTTCTGCTCTGATCTTAGTTATTTCTTGCCTTCTGCTAGCTTTTGAATATTTTTGCTCTTGCTTCTCTAGTTGTTTTAATTGTGATGTTAGGGTGTCAATTTTAGATCTTTCCTGCTTTCTGCTTTGGGCATTTCCCTCTAAACACTACTTTAGCTGAGTCCCAGAGATTCTGGTACGTTGTGTCATTGTTCTCATCGGTTTCAAAGAACTTATTTATTTCTACCTTAATTTCGTTATTTACCTAGTAGTCATTCAGGAGCAGGTTGTTTAGTTTCCATGTAGTTGTGCATTTTTGAGTGAGTTTCCTAATCCTGAGTAGTAATTTGATTGCACTGTGGTCTGGGAGACTCTTTGTTATGATTTCCATTCTTCTGCATTTGCTGAGGAGTGTTTTACTGCTAATTATGTGATCAATTTAGAATAAGTTTGATGTGGTACTGAGCAGAATGTATATTCTGTTGAGTTGGGGTGGAGAGTTCTGTAGATGTCTACTAGGTTTGCTTGGTCCAGAGCTGATTTCAAGTCCTGAATATTCTTGTTAAGTTTCTGTCTCGTTGATCTAATATTGACAATGGGGTGTTAAATTCTCCTACTTTTATTGTGTGGTAGTCTAACTTGCTTTGTAGGTCTCTAAGAACTTACTTTGTGAATCTGGGTGCTCCTGTATTGGGTGTGTATATATATCTTTAAGATAGTTAGCTCTTCTTGTTGCATTGATCCCTTAATCATTATGTAATGCCCTTTCTTTTTTTTTTTTTAATCTTTTTTTGGTTTAAAGTCTATTTTATCAGAGATGAAGATTGCAACCCCTGCTTTTTTTTTTTTTTTTATACTTTAAGTTCTAGGGTACATGTGCATAACGTGCAGGTTTGTTACATATGTATACTTGTGCCATGTTGGTGTGCTGCACCCATCAACTCGTCAGCACCCATCAATTCATCATTTATATCAGGTATAACTCCCAATGCAATCCCTCCCCCCTCCCCCCTCCCCATGATAGGCCCCAGTGTGTGATGTTCCCCTTCCCGAGTCCAAGTGATCTCATTGCTCAGTTCCCACGTATGAGTGAGAACATGAGGTGTTTGGTTTTCTGTTCTTGTGATAGTTTGCTGAGAATGATGGTTTCCAGCTGCATCTATGTCCCTATAAAGGACGCAAACTCATCCTTTTTTATGGTTGCATAGTATTCCATGGTGTATATGTGCCACATTTTCTTAATCCAGTCTGTCAATGATGGACATTTGGGTACTTCTCGTGTCATGGTTTTCATCTCTGTCATTTCGTTTATGACCTTCTCTGCATTAATTAGTCTAGCTGTCAATTCTTCCACTCTTTTTTCAAGATTTTTAGTTTCTTTGCACTGGGTACGTAATTCCTCCTGTAGCTCTGAGAAGTTTGATGGACTGAAGCCTTCTTCTCTCATCTTGTCAAAGTCATTCTCTGACCAGCTTTGATCTGTTGCTGGCGATGGGCTGCGCTCCTTTGCAGGGGGAGATGCGCTCTTATTTTTTGAATTTCCAGCTTTTCTGCCCTGCTTTTTCCCCATCTTTGTGGTTTTATCTGTCTCTGGTCTTTGATGATGGTGACGTACTGATGGGGTTTTGGTATAGGTGTCCTTCCTGTTTGATAGTTTTCTTTCTAACAGTCAGGACGCTCAGCTGTAGGTCTGTTGGAGATTGCTTGAGGTCCACTCCAGACCCTGTTTGCCTGGGTATCAGCAGCAGAGGTTGCAGAAGATAGAATATTGCTGAACAGCAAGTGTACCTGTCTGATTCTTACTTTGGAAGCTTCCTCTCAGGGGTGTACTCCACCCTGTGAGGTGTGGGGTGTCAGACTGCCCCTAGTGGGGGATGTCTCCCAGTTAGCCTACTCAGGGTTCAGGGACCCACTTGAGCAGGCAGTCTGTCCGTTCTCAGATCTCAGCCTCCATGTTGGGAGATCCACTGCTCTCTTCAAAGCTGTCAGACAGTCGTTTGCATCTGCAGAGGTTCCTGCTGCTTTTTGTTGTTGTTGTTGTTGTCTAGCTGTGCCCTGTCCCCAGAGGTGGAGTCTACAGAGACAGGCAGGTTTCCTTGAGCTGCTGTGAGCGCCGCCCAGTTCAAGCTTCCCAGCGGCTTTGTTTACCTACTTAAGCCTCAGCAATGGCGGGCGCCCCTCCCCCAGCCTCGCTGCTGCCTTGCAGTTAGATCGCAGACTGCTGTGTTAGCAATGAGGGAGGCTCTGTGGGCGTGGGACCCTCCCGACCAGGTGTGGGATACATTCTCCTGGTGTGTCCGTTTGCTTAAAGTGCAGTATTGGGGGTGGGAGTTACCCTTTTTTCCAGGTGTTGTGTGTCTCAGTTCCCCTGGCTAAGAAAAGGGATTCCCTTCCCCCTTGTGCTTCCCAGGTGAGGCGATGCCTCGCCCTGCTTCACCTCTCACTGGTCGGGCTGCAGCAGCTGACCAGCACCGATTGTCTGGCACTCCCTAGTGAGATGACCCCAGTACCTCAGTTGAAAATGCAGAAATCACCGGTCTTCTGTGTCACTCGCGCTGGGAGTTGGAGACTGGAGCTGTTCCTATTCGGCCATCTTGCTCCGCCCTCCCCAAAACCCAACTGCTGCTTTTTTTCCTTTCAATTTGTTTGGTAAATATTCTTCCATCCATGTATTTTGAGCCAATGTGTGTCTTTGCACATGAAATGGGTCTCCTGAATACAGCACACTGATGAATCTTGACTCTTCTTCCAAATTGCCAATCTGTCTGTGTCTTTTAATTCGGGCATTTTGCCTGTTTACATTGTGGTTAATATTGTTATGTGTGATTTGATCCTGTCATTCTGATGCTAGCTCGTTATTTTGGCTGTTAGTTGATGCAATTTCTTCACAGTGTCAATGGTCTTTACAATTTGGTATGTTTTTGAAGAGGCTGGTACTGGTTTTTCCTTTCCATATTTAGCGCTTCCTTCAGGAGCTCTTGGAAGGCAGGCCTGGTGGTGACAAAATCTCTCAGCATTTGCTTGTCTGTAAAGGATTTTATTTCTCATTTTCTTATGAGGCTTAGTTTGGCTGGATATGAAATTCTGGGTTGTTTTTCTTTAAGAGTGTTGAATATTGACCCCCACTCTCTTCTGGCTTGTAGCGTTTCTGCAGAGAGATCCACTGTTTATCTGATGGGCTTCCCTTTGTGGGTAACCCCACCTTTCTCTCTGGCTGCCTTTGACATTTTTTCCTTCATTTCAACCTTGGTGAATCTGGCAATTATGTGTCTTGGGGTTGCTCTTCTCGAGGAATGTCTTTGTGGTGTTGTCTGTGTTTCCTGAATTTAAATGTTGGCCTGTCTTTCTAGGGGCATGTTCTCCTGGATAATATCTTGAAGAGTGTTTTCTAACTTGGTTCCATTCTCCCCATCACTTTCAGGTACACTAATCAAATGTAGGTTTGGTGTTTTCACATAGTCCCATATTTCTTGGAGGCTTTGCTCATTCCTTTTCTTTCTTTTTTCTCTAATCTTGTATTCATGCTTTATTTCATTAAGTTGATTTTCAATCTCTGATATCCTTTCTTCCACTTGATCAATTCAGTTATTGATACTTGTGTGTGCTTCACGAAGTTCTTGTGTGTGTTTTTCGGCTCCATCAGGTCATTTATGTTCTCTAAACTGGTTATGCTAGTTAGCCATTCATCTAACCTTTTTTCAAGGTTCTTAACTTCCTTGCATTTTATTGGAGCATGCTCCTTTAGCTTGGAGGAGTTTGTTATTACCCACCTTCTGAAGCCTACTTCTGTCAATTCATTAAACTCATTCTCTGTCCAGTTTTGTTCCCTTGCTGGCGAGGAGTTGTGATCCTTTGCAGGAAAAGAGATATTCTGGATTTTGGAATTTTCAGCCTTTTTGTGCTGTCTTTTCCTCATCTTCGTGGATTTATCTACCTTTGGTATTTGATGTTGGTGACCTTCAGATGGGGTTTCTGTGTGGATGTCCTTTTTGTTGCTGTTGATGCTTTTCCTTTCTGTTTGTTGGTTTTCCTTCTAACAGTGAGGCCCCTCAGCTGCAGGTCTGCTGAAGTTTGGTGGAGGTCCACTCCAGACCCTGTTTGCCTGGGTATCACCAGAGGAGGCTCCAGAATAGCAAAGATTGCTGCCTGTTCCTTTCTCTGGAAGCTTCATCCCAGAGGGGCACCACCAGATGCCAGCTGCGGCTTTCCTGTATGAGGTGTCTGTAGACCCCTGCTGGGAGGTGTCTCCCATTCAGGAGGCACAGGGGTCAGGGACCCATTTGAGGAGGCAGTCTGTCCCTTAGCAGAGCTTGAGCACTGTGCTGGGAGATCTGCTGCTCTCTTCAGAGCCGGCAGGTGGGAATGTTTAAGTCTGCTGAAGCTGTGAGAGAGCTGCCCCTTCCCCCAGGTGCTCTGTCCGAGGGAGATGGGAGTTTAATCTATAAGCCCCTGAGTGGAGCTGCTACCGTTCTTTCAGAGATGCCCTGCCTGAAGAGGAGGAATCTAGAGAGGCAGTCTGGCTACAGAGGCTTTGCTGAACTGCAGTGGGCTCTGCCCAGTTTGAACTTCCCAGCAGCTTTGTTTACACTGTGAGGGGAAAACCACTTCCTCAAGCCTCAATAATGGTGGACGCCTCTCCTCCCACCAAGCTGGAGTGTCCCAGGTCAACTTCAGCCTGCTGTGCTGGCAGCAAGAATTTCAAGCCAGTGGATCTTAGCTTGCTGGGCTCTATGGGGGTGGGATCTGCTGAGTAGGTGACTTGGCTCCCTGGCTTCAGCCCTCTTTCCAGGGAAGTGAACAGTTCTGTCTCACTGGCATTCCAGGCACCAATGGGTATAAGAAAAAACTCCTGCACTAGCTTGGTGTCTGCCCAAACGGCCACCCAGTTTTGTGCTTGAAACCCAGGGCCCTGGTGGCGTAGGCACCTGAGAGAATCTCCTGGTCTGAGGGTTGCAGAGACCATGGGAAAAACGTAGTATATGAGCCTGAGTGCACCATCCCTCACGGCATGGTCCCTAGTGGCTTCCCTTGGCTGGGGAAGGAGTGCCCCCACCCCTTGAGCTTCCCTGGTAAGGTGATGCCCCACTCTTCTTTGGCTCACCCTCTGTGGGCTGCACCCACTGTCTAACTAGTCTCAATGAGATGAGCTGGGAACTCCAGTTGGAAATGCAGAAATCATCCCCCTTCTGCACTGATCTCGCTGAGAAATGCAGACGGGAGCTGTTTCTATTTGGCCATCTTGCCAGCCACCAAGCTACTTATTTTACACAGTGGGCAGATTAGCAAAAATAATGGCCTGAGCATGAAACTCTTTGTCATGAATATGGAGTGTGTAATTGGTGATGGGTCTGTGATGGTTGGTGGCACTGAGTCTTACAGTCCATTCCTTTTTGAGGTAATTAACTTATTTAGCCAGATATGGCTCCCTTTATCTTTGTCATTTTAGAAGTAGGGCACTGGTGACCATAGTGTGACTGGCTAAGGGCAATTTGCTACTGTCCATAGAAAAAGAAATAACTTAAATCCCATTTATGAGATATGTAGAATGAATATGTCAACCTTCATATATCAGCAATGATGACACTTGAGAAAAAACATAAGATGGGAAGGAGAATAATCATCACAGATAATTTACCTTCCTTCCATATTGTGAAACATCAATAGTGAAATCTCAAATTGGTCACATGCACATACAATTAATGTTTGAAACACTTTGCATCTTTGAGAAAAAAGTTTTATCTTCAGATCCTTTGTTGCTGATTACACGACAAAACTAAAGAAAATAAGGTTTTGAGTCCCTGCTGATAACTTCTCAGCTAAGATACAGTTCGTTAAACAATGTTTCCTTTATGATGAACTAAGGCAATTGATTCAGTGACACCAAGAGGCTTGTTTTAGCAATTCAGGATAAGCTAATGTCAGCAGGGAAAGGAAGCATGTGAAAATCACCTTTAGTATTTTATGGTTCTATGTTCAGCACAACAAAGGGAAACTAGTGTAATGATTGATGTAGCTCAGTGATTCCCAAACTTGGTTAATTATGAATATCATTTGGCAGCACTTACTAGAAGTATCGATACAAGCTCTTTCACTGGAGAATTTGGTCCAGGTGAATCCTGTTAATACTTGAGATAGTCTGATATACATCATATGTAGTTACTAAAGAACAAATTAAACGTAAGGTATAGGATACATCCCCTTGGCTATTGATTCTTATGCCAAATGGCTAAGATTAGAAGACTGCATCTAACTTTGAATAATGAGTCAATAAGGGAATTATCATAGCACTATAAATCACAGACCTTCAAAGAATGTGTTACAAAATAAATGATAAAAGATATATTGGAAGACAACCATAAAAATTGATCAATAAGCCTTGGGATAAAGTCCAGACATCTGATTATTTAAATAAAGATATATTTAAAAAATTAATATAGCTGTTTCACTTAATGGAAACTTCTCTGGAGCCTATATACAAAAGTAAGAAAGTGTATGACTCTGGCAAATGTGAAACAGGATTGTCAAAGCAGGGCTAGGTATTGTCTCTAAATTGTTGGTGATTTCCATCTATTGACCAGTCCTGGTTGCTGCTCAGTGGAACGTTAAGTGAAAAAGTAATCACCCTCTTTAAGCAAATAGAAGAGTAATTTATTATAATAGTAGTCCAACATGTTTTTATATATTGTAGAGAATAAACACATTTATTGTAGAGAAAAAATACATTTTATATATTGTAGAGAATAAACAGAATAAACACAACACAGAAAAGGAAAGAGAATAACCTATAGTTATAGGCACATGACAGTAAAACTAATCAGTGAATCAATCAGCCCTACTGTGGGTTAGGCACTTGTATTAAATTCCAAGGGCACAATGGCAAACAAGACATGGTCCCGAATCTCAGGTATCAGTTACTTAGAGGGTCTTCTGGTATCTAATCTAGAACTGAGTAGACTTTTAAATGGATCATGAGTAAGAGTATAAAAATAGATGGTGCACAATTGTTTATACAAAGTCTTTTCCCTGTCAATGACATAAGTAACCCTGGTATTTTAATATAATGCTTTATGCATTTATTGCTTCTTATAAGTATTAAGGAATTATGATTTAAAAATTGATTTGACTAATTAAATATAAAATTTATAAATGTAAAATCTGATTTAGTTAAGGTGGTCATCTTTTACAGATATGTACCTATGTAGTCAAATATTATTTCAAGATGAATCTTTTTATATTCAATAGATAATATATATAATAAGTGGTTAATCAATGAAAAACATTATCCTTGACCTTATTTAGTCAATTTAGTTTTGTAAACAATTAGACATTTACTCGACTTAAGTAACTAAAAGTTATGACGAGACCAGGAACCACTTGGCTGTAAGAATGGTAAATGTGATCTTTAGTGTAACTAGATAGGCTTCTACTGATGTTGCTTGTACAGCAATATACTTAGAAAATATCATTAAAAGATTACTTCCATGGGTAAAAAAACCATTTCTCTATGAGAATGAATTATAACTTGCTAACAAGCAATATGCATATTCAGCCCTACAAAATATTTAAACGCCAAACATTTCAGGAGAGTGGTTGAATTTTTAGAATATATTTTCAAGATGTAATTAATAAGTACCAATTCTATTCTGTTTAGCTTTAGGAAAACAAGGTTATTTTCTTCCAATGAAGTTTTCTAAACACAACAAAAGGTTACAATTTAAGCTAAATATCATGGACCATTTTTGTCCATCCTTGTGGAACTTATTTTTTGTAAATATAAAGATTCAATATTCGGCCGGGCGCGGTGGCTCAAGCCTGTAATCCCAGCACTTTGGGAGGCCGAGACGGGTGGATCACGAGGTCAGGAGATCGAGACCATCCTGACTAACACCGTGAATCCCCGTCTCTACTAAAAAATACAAAAAACTAGCCGGGCGAGGTGGCGGGCCCCTGTAGTCCCAGCTACTCGGGAGGCTGAGGCAGGAGAATGGCGTAAACCCCGGAGGCGGAGCTTGCAGTGAGCTGAGATCCGGCCACTGCACTCCAGCCTGGGCGATAGAGCGAGACTCCGTCTCAAAAAAAAAAAAAAAAAAGATTCAATATTCAGGCAACGACACATATTCTGGATACACAACTATTACAGATTTTCCAAGAGCGAATACCCCATACAATAAACAGAACACAATAACTATAGGAAAGCAGCATAATTTCTCTTAATTCATCAATTTTATAAGTCTTCACAATCTTACAATGCATTCGGATCTTCATATGAAAATGAGATCAATGATATTGACACTGGACGAGCACAGAATGGTAGAAACTGGTTGCTCACATGACAATGAAGGTAATTTTCAGTATTTCTGAATTTATTAATTTTCATTTAAGCAAACCTAATACTAATATCCCATCATTTTTTGATACACTGTTTACATGCTCATTAAAATTATAATAACATTTTTGGTATTTTTTATATGTACATTAAAATTAGAGCAGGAGCAAATGATCATGTGTGATACCATTGGGTGTCTAGAAGAGGTAAACTTTTCCAGCTAGAAATAGATATTTGTTATATATATAACTTCAAAGTCTAAGATATTTCCAGCCTGCCACTGGACTTTTTCATATGAAATATCTGACACCTGAGAGGAATGTTCACCTGCCATTATTAGCAGTGCCAAATGAAGTCACTTGTCTGTGTAAATCTTGGGTAATGTGGCATGTTAGGGCTCAAGATCATAACCAGAGCTAATCGTTAAACTATAGAAAGTTTAGCTGGCCTGCCACTGAAAGATTGAACGTAATCACTCTTTGAACTTCAGTCTGGAAAAGGCACAGTATGACTGATATTTTAAGAATTCTCTCTTTACAGGACAGGAAAAAATGAAAATTTGAGTATAGTTTTTAAAATATCCAAACTCTTCATGATCTTTCTGGTTAAGGCTTTGGCTGTATAGAATAAGTATAAATGTGATAACTTCTTGGTGACAAGAAACAAGAGGGAAAAAAAGGCTTCTAAGAAAAATAGGTATTACTAATGTTAATGAATACAATAACTTGCTTACAAGCAATATGCATAATAAATTCTCATAAAGTAGATATTGAGTTTGAGAGTTCATTAGAAAACATGTCCTTTTTTATTCTCTTCCAATAACCGCTAGAGACTCAAACAATAAGGAAACTATATTCTTACAAACAAGAGTGTAGTACTACTGATTACTCATTGAAACTTCCATGCCTGAGACATATTTACCAGACTTAAAGTTACGAGAAAACTTTAGCTATTGATTTACCACTTAAAGTAGCTTACATGTTTTAATACAACCTAGTTATTTTTAAAGGTAGAGTGGCTTGATCACTATAAAAACATCAATAATGAACATATTATGCAATAATACCTTGAAAAACTGTTTTAAAAAACAGGAAAAATGAATGTCAACTTCTTGTGCAAAAATCTGTAAAAGTTTAAGATGCCACTTTACAGAGGTCAAGCTGATGATCCATTAACGTTAATTAGGTTATGACTGCATTATTTTAAATACATGTATTGTTTTAAGACACTCCTTCACATGTCTGCACGAACAAAAGAAGCAAATACTCCATCTTCCCGAGCCAAGAGGCTTTCTGGAGTGTCATATTCTAAAATATTTCCTCGCTTCATCACAATAACCAGGTCTGCCGTCAGAATAGTGTGTACTCGATGCTGTGAGTGGAAAGAATACATGTATTTGTTATACATTTCAGGGCACAAGCCAAAACAATGGAATATGTATATTTCACGAATTATTCTGGGATATTTGTTTATCTTGGTGAGTGACGAGATGTAGGGATCACAGACACCTCCCCTTTTGTCCTTATTTAAATTATCATTTATTTACATACTTTTAAGCAATGGCCAACATGGCTGGGTTTTCTATGGGCTGTACTAATTTGAGTGTAGCTAATATATCAGCATCATCATTTCATGAAACCTTCAGTTTAAGTAGGGTAAAAATGTTTATTGAGTAATTAAACTAAGAGAGGTCATTGCAAACCCGTTGGGTTATAATGTCAGCAATAATTATCTCTTGTGTAGAGTCACTAATTCTTTGGGCTATAACACAATTTGAAGAACCCTGGAAAGTGGTTTAGTTCCGGGATGACAATTTGGGGAAGTCCATTCTGGCATGCAGTAATAGAATGGATTATCCAGGCCTTTAGACATGCAGTCTCAGTCTTTGGAGATCACTGCCACTGACCCACTCCTCTCCACGTGATGCCCTTTGGATTAATTAGTAACTAACAATGATAAAAGCAACCACTTTCTGAGCGTATGCCATCTATTAAGTGCTCCACACACATTCTTGTGAATCATTAGAACATTCCTCAGCTGTGGGTGTTATCTCTCTCCACTTTATAGGGGAGACCATTCACAGAGATAAAGCAAAATCAGGAGATCACATAGATAATAAGTAGCAGAACCAGTATGTAAATTAGGTTTACCAGTTTCAAAATGTGAGATATTTCCATCCCGTCATCTAACTGTTTCATAAGGCTCTCTGATACCTTAGAGGAGCATTCACCTGCCATGTCAGTGTTATGGTTAAGAGAACAGGCTCTGAAGATAAACGGGCCTTGTGTATTTTGGCTTTACCACCTGTTAGTTGTGCAATCTTGAGCAATATACTTAACATCGTATAGTTCCAGTTTCACATCTGTAAAATTATGGTGATAGTACCTGCCTCAGAGAAGGGTGATAAGGTTCAAATGAGATAATTCATGTAAAAAAATTCAGCACTTTGTCTGACATATACAAACAAATAATAAATGTCAACTATTATTTTTTATGTTTATAAATTAGAAAGGAAAAATCTGTGTGATGGGCTTTTACTTTTGCTAAGATCAGTATTGTTCAATAGAAATATAATGGGAGACACATGTAATTTTAAATTTTCTAGGAGCTACATTTTCTTTCTTTCTTTTTTTTTTTTTTTTGAGACGGAGTCTCGCTCTGCCGCCCAGGCTGGAGTGCAGTGGCCGGATCTCAGCTCACTGCAAGCTCCGCCTCCTGGGTTTACGCCATTCTCCTGCCTCAGCCTCCCGAGTAGCTGGGACTACAGGCGCCCGCCATGTCGCCCGGCTAGTTTTTTTGTGTTTTTTTTAGTAGAGACGGGGTTTCACCGTGTTAGCCAGGATGGTCTCGATCTCCTGACCTCGTGATCCGCCCGTCTCGGCCTCCCAAAGTGCTGGGATTACAGGCTTGAGCCACCGCGCCCGGCCCAGGAGCTACATTTTCAAGGTAGAAATAAACAAATGAAAGCAACTTTAATACATTTTAACCCAATCTATTCAGATGTTGTCATTTCAATATGTAACCAACATAAAAATGATTCATGAGAACTTTTACATGCTTCTATTAGTATTAAGTCTTTGAAATCCAGTATATATTTTACACTTATGACACTCCTCAGTTCGAACTATCTCCATTTCAACTAATAGCCACATGTGGCCAGGGACTACCATACTGAACCTGAACTATGCAGGTCAAAATATTAGTGTGCTGATGGGAGTCCCTGTCCAGAGTTCTAAACCTAGAAATGCCATCTGTTTAGCTGATACACAGTCTTCCGAAGTGCTTCTCTGAACAATCCAAAGTCCTACCTAAAACCATCCCCAGAGTTGAGAGCGTACATTCTGCCCTGGGCCATGTAGGTGGGGTGGGTTCAGTGTTTATGCTTGCAGAAAAGTCAGCAGTTATAGTTGTGGCTCATGACTCGAAGGGAAAAGAAAACATATATGGAATGTGATAATGATGCCAGCTTAGAACATGTGCCAGTTTTCAACACCCATGACAAGCCTATCATTTGCTGAATATTGGTGACAAATGATGTATTAGGTTGGTGCAAAAGTAATCGTGG
This sequence comes from Rhinopithecus roxellana, assembly GCF_007565055.1. Lineage (NCBI taxonomy): Eukaryota > Metazoa > Chordata > Mammalia > Primates > Cercopithecidae > Rhinopithecus > Rhinopithecus roxellana. Next base: position 129,223,130 of record NC_044558.1, read on the forward strand.
TCTTTGCCATTACTTTTAATGTCAAAGACCACGATTACTTTTGCACCAACCTAATACACTGAGGAATTAACAAGATTTTGGAGGCTAACATTTATTTATCTTTGAGAAAGGCCCAGAGCCATTTGCACACCCATGTGTTTAGAAAAAGAAACTTAACAAGCTATCCAATAATATCTGCTGTGCGTTTTCCCTCCAGAAAAATATTAGTTGTTCAATAGTCGTATCATGGATGTCTAAAAAAAGAATATGGCCTCTAAACCCATAAATATAATATTATAAACATTGCATTGATATTCTAAAATAATATTTACTAGAAGAAAATAAAAATAAAAACATTGAAAAATCTTGACCAACAGAAATAAATATAGTTGGTTTTTATTCCATTAATTCAAATAATTGTTCCTTGACAAAGTGTGATGTCAATTGTAATCGTGTTGATAAAATTTTCAAAATGTTCCAGATAAATTAATGGTGTAATCACTTTTAAAAATAAATACCATGGACTATTTTGGTGTGTGAGTGCTTCCTTTTAGAAGCTGGAGAAAATTATCTTTTTAAGGCATTCCACAATTTTAGTGGCAGCTACCAAAGTAATAAGCTCTCAGGCAGGGAAGGAAAAACAGTTGATTTTAAGAGTTTAAGTTAATTATACAAGCAGTCTACCATAAGCATGGTGGTGCTCTCCCTTTTGTGGGCCTGTTATGAGGAGTTGGTCCTCTACAAAATCTTACAGTGATTCTTCCTTGACAGCTTCATGTGTATTAGGGGCGGTTGGGAGCACAGAATTCTAGGTATCCTAGCGGCCACCTTCACATGAGTGGTTTTGAAATGAAGAATGAGTGAAAGAAATATAAGTCTATAGAAAAGTATTTAGTGAATGTAGGAGAAATTAAGTAAGAGGTAACCTAATTAGGAAACCTAACATTTTGTTAAAAATACAAATTTTGCTCAAGTAATTTTCCACATATAGACTGAACAGAACCATCCAACAATGCCATGCTTCATGCAAAGTAGGAAAAATTCATCTTTTGAATAGGCAATGGTCTCTTTTCTCTCCCTCTCTCCACCCATTTTGAGGCAGCAGGAAGTTATTTCTCTTCCAAAATATCTCCCCACCTTTTTCCAGTAAGGAAATTCTTGAAAATACTGAATAATTATTTTTAAAGTTAACCAATTCTACCCCTTAAATCATTCACACCTTAATATCAATGAGTTAATTGGGTGACTCTCCTCCAGGAAAGAGGAACCACAAAGTTCACTGGAAAAATTCGAGAAAGTAGATTTTTCTTTACTTAGGCAGTTTGCAGGAAGTAGGCCCTGATGCAACATCATTTCCTGTAATCTTGAAAAAAGCTGCACTCCAAAGGGTTCTGTTTCTCCCATGCATCATCTAAGAAAGTCGAAGCATAGCAAGCACTCCATACACCACTCTCGTTACTCACGAGTGAAACTCAAGTAACTATTTAAATGAAACAATGCATTCTCCAGGGCAGGTAAGAAATGTGTATGGCATTTTTATGGATGCTTACAAAACATCCCCAAGGACTAGTGAAATTGGTCCTTAGAATAAGAGGTAAATTCAGTTCATGGGCTTCGTAAATACTCTCTTTTGCATGTATATATTTGAAAACACATGCATGAACTCCATTCGGTACTGAGCATGACGAAAGCACTGGTTGAGCTGATTTTGTAATAATACCCTGCAGTTAGTTCCCTCATCCCAGCCCTCCCATTTATTCACAGCATTAGCCATGCCTTACTGAGGGGATACTGCCAAGATAACTACCGGAGAATGACAGACTTGGCGCAATAGATCATGATGGTCTACTTGTTGGTCATCACCAAAGTGGAAAAGAGGCCATTCTTGTGGGCGAGTAAATTTGGAGCAGTATCACACTCCACTAAAATACCCTCAGAAAAGACTAAAACAAGGCCTGCATCCAAAATAGAAGAGACACGGTGCTGGAGAGAAAAATAGAAGAGAAGAGAATCAGCAGAAGAATAAATGTCCAAGTGACTCATTAAAAAAATAGTTTTTATTAAGCAGTAAGACTAAGTATGAGCAAGAATCCCCTTGCAAAGAGGAAAAGACAAAACTATGGACTATTGTAAGTCAGCTATAACGTGAATTACAAATATTTAAGCACTTCCTCTATTTGATTGGTGCAATCTAAAATAGAGAAAATTACCTGCCCTTACTGTGAGATATCTCATTGTCTATTTTTTAATAGATTAATGAATGGAAACATAGAAATTAGGTATAGATAGTAGCAGAATAAGCAATCCAATTTAGGAATTTTCTTTCTGAAACTGCTCATCAGACCATCAGGTTATAGAAAAGATAATTATTCTATATGAACTACCATTTTATCTGGTAAACAAGCAGAGGCCATGACCTGCTGGAATCCTTAGATTTACAATGTCCTATCATTGTCACTTAAAGAAGTCAGTTAGGTAGAGCAGACAGTTTGGGAAAGAACAATGCTTTCAAAACATCTTCGTATTTTTTTTCTTTTTTTGCACAGATACGGAAACATTAGCAGAGAAATACATAATTCGACACAAGTATATTTTGCTAAAACGTAAAGATGATAACATGTTAGAACCAAAACCAAAGAGGTGTACCAACTCTGTCTTCTCATACTTACAGCTATTGTCACCACGGTCCGGTCTGCAAAGGCTGTCATTACTACTTTTTGCAAAATATTCTCCTGCAAAAAAAAAAAAAAAAAAAAAAAAAGTGTAAATTTTCTCTGGATGACTTTGTCATCATAATATTTTACCCCAAGAACAATATTCCACTGAATCCCTTGTGAGCGTTCTCAATCCCTCATTTTCTGTGGAAGTCATAAAAAGGGGCAGTCCCCAGCAGCAGGTTCATGCTGGATTCTACGTGTCTTCAAAACACAAATGAAAGTCAGTCACTGATCAGCCATAAGTGGGTAATAGATTTATGTCCAGGAAACGCAAAGAAGAAAATGAAATTAAATGGGTATCAAAATGCTCACTTGAGTTATACCACAGAAAGTATGTATTCGAAACCAGCAAAATTCTGTAATGATGTTAAGCTTTGAGTCAGAAAAGGGGAAAAACTAAAATTGATGCCACAAATTTGGACTTTGACACATAAATGAACATTCTAGGAAGAAACACTTTTTATCCCCACCACAAAGCACTGTTATAATTATATATATATATATATATATATATATTTTTTTTTTTTTTTTTTTTTTTTTTTTTTTTTTTGAGACGGAGTCTCGCTCTGTCGCCCACGCTGGAGTGCAGTGGCCGGATCTCGGCTCACTGCAAGCTCCGCCTCCCGGGTTTACACCATTCTTCTGCCTCAGCCTCCTGAGTAACTGGGATTACAGGCGCCCGCCACCTCGCCCGGCTAGTTTTTTGTATTTTTTAGTAGAAACGGGGTTTGTATAATTATATTTTAAAGGCTGTTCTGGGTACAGATTCCATCTCTGTCCTAGAGGAAATCTTGGTTCAATTTTTAGAGTGAAGGAATTCTTTCAATCATTTAATTCACACTATCTCTCTTTTCTGTTGAGGCAGTATTACCCTTATGATAACCCTCATGTGTCCTTTCTGATGTCAAATTTTAATATCAAGTTAACTTTCAAAAGAACATTAATTTCTAGCTTATATGCAGTTTGTGATTTAACGTAACATTTTCCTACTCATGCACAGCCTTCTGGACAGATCTTTCTTAGATACATTTGACAATTTCAAATAATATATTTCAAAAGGCAAAATTTATGGCTTTTTACCATAAACACATAGAGAAGGCCATTATTAATTCTAGCCATCATTAATCCCAGTGAATCATTCTTCTTCAAATTGCTTTAGGAAATAATGAGTGGTGTTGGTTATCAATAGATTCTATTAAACAGAGATTTTCACACTGCATTTCAGAACTTTTATGGCATAGTACTTGAATATAATACAGTACCTCTCATCAACTAAGCCCTGGAAATTTACTGTTCTGAAACATTTTCCAAAAGTTGTGGCAAATTTATTTTATGTTTATTGGTAATAGGAATGCCTTTAAACCATATGTCAGGTCCTATTTATTGTAATTCTCAACGTGCTATCATCAGTTCATCAAGGAGATGATTGAGCAGATTCTCAAAACAATAGTACTGAGGATTCAGAACCCATTCAGGAAATAATAAATTATAATTTTCATGCACATTTCTCTAATTCATCAATTTTAAAAGCTTAGATAATGCACTCACTGTGGCCATGTCAATGGAAGCTGTTGCCTCATCCATAATAAGAATGCTGCTTTTGCGGACAAAGGCCCTGGCAAGGCAAAATAGCTGTCTCTGTCCAACACTAAAATTCTCCCCACCTTCAGTGACAACCGCATCTAAATCAGAGAAAGAAGCAAGGATTTCACTAAAGAAATGCTACTAACATTTTCCTTGGGCAAAATCATGAAAAACACATTACGTTGTATGACAGCATGATGGATATCACTTAGTGCTGGTGCAAGGACTTCACACTGGAACACAAAGAGGAACTCCGCTTGAGAAAATAAAGATGTTCCTAAATCATCTCATTTATGACAATAGGTAGTGAATTACCTCTGATAGTAGGATATAAAACATTCTGACAACAGAAAGACCTTGGAAATTATTTAATTATTTAATACAATTCTCTAAGGGGATTACTTAACATAATTACCTAAGATCCAGAGAGATGAAATGGCTTGCCCAAAGTCACATTTAGCTAACTTGATAAGATACAGAATATTCTCAACTCTAATTCCACTTCTCTTTTAATTATACCATCTTTCTGAACTGTAAGTACCAAGTGGATAAGGACTGGGCTTGTTGTTGTTTGTCAGTATGTCCCTAGTACTATGATATCTTACACAGGAGCTGAATAACACACTGTTGTATGGATAAATGAATGATGTGTCCTCATTATCCTTTTCTTTTTTTTGGTTTCCATCTACATTTCATAAACTGTACTATTGTGAGTTTAAGATAAATTCTGTTTCCAAATGTATTTTTTATTAGAATTCAAACACCTTTTCCTAATGGCCTGGGGAAAATTTCTATTGATTATATTCTAATGGTATCAAAGTCTTATAATTTGTCATGATTGGAAAATAGGTATTTATTTTCCAAACTCTAATTTACATATAAGAGGATGCTGGAGACAAGGAATGTTTCCACTAAAGCTGGCCTGAACCAAATCTTCATTAAGCAATTGGTCATCTTTACTAAGATGACGAGCACAATATTCATCAGTTACATAATGTAAATACAATCCCCTGTTGCCTGTGCTGTACCATAACCCCAAAACACTATGCTCACAATTCTAAACAGGTGCATGCAGCTCTCATGTTAATGAAGAGGACTAGAAAGATGCAATTGTCTGTCTTTCCAAATATTAATGGTGAGAGAGGGGATCTCTAAATGCCAAGAGAGAAAGTTTTATAAGCATGTATTAATTTCTCAAGTAGACTTGCTGGGCTTTCCACAGGAGACATCAAAAAAACTATTATGGGAGCTAGGCATAGGGGCACCTATAGTCCCAGCTACTCAGGAGGATCACTTGACCCCTGGGATTAGAGGATGTAGTATGTGATGATCTTGCCTGTTAATGGCCACTGCACTCAAGTCTGGGTAACATAGCAAGAACTTGTCCCAAAAAAAGAAAAAGTCATTATGGAAAGTTCATCTAGAGTTCTGGAATTACTTTCACAACCTGACCCTGGCAAGTCAATAAAACATTCCTTAAAGATATGCTGTCTTAATTTTTGGTTGTGGCATACTTTCTCTTTGGAACTTAATTAAAATAATAAAATGTAGTGTTTTTGAGTTGGTCTTCCTTTTCGAATAAACTAACAGATAAACATAATTTTATTTTGTAGGTTGATTTTTAAAAAACTAGATGCCAAATAACACAATTTGGCAACTATATGTTATATATTAAATGTAGAGTATCAATCAATCAACTATTATCTTTTCTAGTGTTTTCTTAGAAGATATTAAGGAAGCAGAAGTCAAAAATTATACATGTTCCTTTTAATGAGTTAAAGATAGTATGAACTCTGTGGTTTCAATAATCACATTGTTCTTTCATTCTGTCATCATTTATTTGTCAGACATTGTACAACCTCTAGGAATGAATTTTTATCAGTGATTGAGTACATGTTGTGTTCTTTACACAAGTGTTTAAAACTGATACTGCCTCAAGGCAATACAAAACAATATCTTAAAACACAAACAACCCCATCAAAAAGTGGGCAAAGGATATGAACACACACTTCTCAAAAGAAGACATTCATACAGCCAACAGACACATGAAAAAATGCTCATCATCACTCGCCATCAGAGAAATGCAAATCAAAACCACAATGAGATACCATCTCACACCAGTTAGAATGGCAATCATTAAAAAATCAGGAAACAACAGATGCTGGAGAGGATGTGGAGAAATAGGAACACCTTTACGCTGTTGGTGGGACTGTAAACTAGTTCAACCATTGTGGAAAACAGTGTGGCGATTCTTTAAGGATCTAGAACTAGAAATACCATTTGACCCAGCCATCCCATTACTGGGGATATACCCAAAGGATTATAAGTCATGCTGCTATAAAGACACATGCACACATATGTTTATTGCGGCAGTATTCACAATAGCAAAGACTTGGAATCAACCCAAATGTCCATCAGTGACAGACTGGATAAAGAAAATGTGGCACATACACACCATGGAATATTATGCAGCCATAAAAAGGGAGGACTTCATGTCCTTTATAGGGACATGGATGCAGCTGGAAACCATCATTCTCAGCAAACTATCGCAAGAACAGAAAACCAAATACCGCATGTTCTCACTCATAGGTGGGAACTGAACAATGAGATCACTTGGACACAGGAAGGGGAACATCACACACCGGGTCCTATTGTGGGGAAGGGGTAGTGGGGAGAGATAGCATTAGGAGATTTACCTAACGTAAATGATGAGTTAATGGGTGCAGCACACCAACATGGCAAATGTATACATATGTAACAAACCTGCACGTTGTGCACATGTACCCTAGAACTTAAAGTACATATATAAAAAAAAAACCAACACCACAAAGTAACTTAGTTTAAAATAAAATAAAAATTTTTGAAATCAGACCTAATCAAATTTATATATCTCACATTTTCTTTCAAAATTTTGACCAAGATATCAATTAATAAATCCACTTTGAAAGACATTTTAAGGTATAAATGTGTCTGTTCATGTGGATAAAATTGTGTCATTGATATAACGTTACTATTCCTTTAAAGATTTTTATGTTCTGAAAAATATCTCCTCTTAGTCTATAAAATTGAGCAAAAGGATTACTGTTTTGAAAGACTTAAAAAAATGCTTAGCTATTTTTTAGCTAAGAAAAAAGATTCCTTTTTCAGTAAATGGATAAAGCTGAAAAATAATAAATTAATAAAATGTTTTAAATAAAAAAAAACAAAGAAAATTATGTTATATAAATAAAAGGAATTATCCCTCCTGGCAGCAGAGAAAATGGCTACTAATGTGGCAAAATTGCCCTTCCCTAAATGGTGCCAAACTTAAGCCTAACAGCTCCTGCAATCCTCCTATTCATTTCCTGATGGTAGGTGATCAGACAGGTCGACTGAGAAAGAATAACTACAGGGAAACATCCATTACAATGACCTGTACCCACCAATTGTGAAAAGATGGCAGAGATAAATGTATTAATTATAATATTTTGGAGTAGTCACATAGAACAGAATTTGTTATTGGGTTCACCCTCTTGTACCCCATGGAAAAACATTAGATTTTGAAATATTCTAATGACTTATAGGATGTTATTTTAAATATAAGGGGATTTAACACTAAAGTTATGTGATTATAGCATAAAATGTAGATAGACATATGTAGGATTAATGGCATATATAAAAAATAAATATACTATTTAGAAAATATACCTAGACCTCCTGGAAGAGATTTGACCATATTCTTCAGCTGAGCAATTTCTAAGGCTTCCCAGAGTCTGTCATCTGTGCATTTGCACTCTGGATCTAAATTAAATCTGAGGGAAAAATTAGTTAATTAGTCAATAAGTCAAAATAGAGAAACTTTTATGTATATTTGCTTATTGCTTTTCTTTCCTTACAATGTAAGTTTCATTTGTTTTGGTCACTGCTGTATATTCAGCATCTAGAACAGTGCTCAGAGCAGTGCAAGCACTGAATTCATGCTTGATGAATGAAAGCATGATCTTAATAGTATAAAAAATTGTCTTGATGATATCATTATAAAACTTTATATACATTATATCATATTACCAAGTTTGTTACCTAGATCCATTGGCTCCAAACTACGCTTAGTATAACCCAAATAGTATCTAGCAAAATATTCCTGCAGGACTGATGCTACATACATACATCTCTATAGAAATATATGACACTATTTTAGATAAGCTGTGCGGCATCACCAACAATAGTAGTGTACTTGTCCATTCTCATGCTGCTATAAGGACATACTCGAGACTAGGTAATTTATAAAGAAAAGAGGTTTAATTGACTCACAGTTCTGCAGGGCTAGGGAGGTCTCAGGAAACTTACAATCATGGTAGAAGGGGAAGCAAACATGTCCTTCTTTACATGGTGGCAGGAGAGAGAAGTGCTAAGCAAAGTGGAAAAGTTCCTTATAAAACCATCAGATCTCACGAGAACTCACTCATTATTATGAGAACAGCATAACTGCCTCCATGATTCAATTACCTCCTATTGGGTCCCTCCCATGACACTTGAAGATTATGGGAACTACAATTCAAGATGAAGTTTTGGTGGGGACACCAAACCATATCAAGTAGTATTCATAATAAATATATTTGGAGATATAAATTCACTGTGGTATTGCTAAATTACTTGACACATCCAGAAGTTTTAAAGTAGTTTTATAACTAAATATTAGGCAATCTTACATACATTTTTTCTTTAAAATAAAGAGTAATTAGTAAAAGGAGGTGGCAAACACTTCTTTGTAATTAAGTAGATGGAGGTTAGGAGCAAGATAGAACAAAATATGATCAAATGAGAGATGTGATCTGGGGGACAATGCTGATATCATTTTGCTCCAAATCTCACATGTCCAGGGAGGGACCTTGTGGGAGGTTATTAGATCACAGGGGCATTTTACCCCACCCTGTTCTCATGATAGTAAGTGGATTCTTATGAGATCCGATGGTTTTAAAGTGTGGCAGTTCCCCCTTCACTCTCCCTCTTTCCTGGCACCATGAGAAGATGTGCCTTAGCTTCCCCTTTGGCTTCTGCCATGATTGTAAGTTTCCTGAGGCCTCCCCAGCCATGAAGAACTATGAATCAATTAAACCTCTTTCCTTTATAAATTACCCAGTCTCAAGTCATTCTTTACAGCAGTGTGAAAACAGACTAATACAGATGCCAACATGGACTTTGGAATCAGACAAACTGCAGTTGGAATAGCAGTTCTTCCGCTTACTAGGTGTATGAACTTGGTTTAAGTTATAGCTTCTTTGAGTTTCAAAACCCCCATCTGTAAAATGGGGATAATAAATACGTACCCTAGAGAAATGGTTGGAGAATTTAAACAAATAATATATTTAAAGCAGCTAGCAGATGATTGATATCCACCCCGCTTTTTTTTTTTTTTTTTTTTTTTGGTGGGAAACCCTGAACCAGGCATGAAGACTGTAGCAGCTTTATTCATAGCAATTTCGGCTGAAGTAAAGTTGTAAGGGGTGGAGGGGTAGGTAAAGGGATTAACCAAAGTCAGAATATCTGCTGAGGTCAGGCCAGACACACAAGTTAGACTGGATATCTGTAAGATAGAACACCTTAAAAAAGTCTGCCAAGCATCACCGTTCTCAAATATAGAGGAAAAAGTGGCTTTTATAGAATCAAACTGAAAGGGATGAAGATCTCCTGGAAACATAATTTTATAGGTTAACTCAGCAACTCTAGACTTTTCCAATCCAAATTGTTGGATGGCATATTTGATTTTATTGTCTTGATATCAGTTCACTCAGACCTGAAAAATGACTCTGAGTAAAACCTTTCTATGAGTCAAAGGCTAAATCCCGAGGCACACAGATGCTTGCTAAATATGTTACCTACCTAATGGAACCACTGAATAGTATTGGATCCTGCAGAATGATTGAAAGTCTAGAACGGAGTGTGTGCAGTGGTAATTTGGAAATGTCTATCCCATCAATGACAATTTTTCCTGTTAAGGAGAAACAGAAGTTACAGACACATAGTAAAATCACAAGTGAAATAATATTTGTTTACAAATTGAAAGTTATTTCCTAGTTCAGGGTTGAAATTCAAGAGACCAACTTTTCCATTTAAGCATGTGGTGATTCCTCAAGTATCTAGAACTAGAAATACCATTTGACTCAGTGATCCCATTATTAGGTATATACCCAAAGGATTATAAATCATTGTACTATAAAGACACATGCACACATATATTTATCACAGCACTATTCACAATAGCAAAGACTTAGAACTAACCCAAATGTCCATCAATGACAGACTGGACAAATAAAATATGGCACATATACACCATGGAATACAACGCAACCATCAAAAAGGATGAGTTCATGTCCTTTGCAGGGACATGGATAAAGCTGGAAACCATCATTCTCAGCAAACTAACACAGGAACAGAAAACCAAACACCACATGTTCTCACTCATAAGTGGGAGTTGAACATGAGAACACATGGACACAGGGAGGGGAACATCACACACCAGAGCCTGTTGGGGGGTCGGGGGTTAGGGGAGGGATAGCATTAGGAGAAATACCTAATGTAGATGACGGGTTGATGGGCACAGCAAACAACCATGGCACATGTATACCTATGTAACAAACCCACACGTTCTGCACATGTACCCCAGAACTTAAAGTATAATAAAAAAATCATGTGTCTTGGCCGGGCGCGGTGGCTCAAGCCTGTAATCCCAGCACTTTGGGAGGCCGAGACGGGCGGATCACGAGGTCAGGAGATCGAGACCATCCTGGCTAACACTGTGAAACCCCGTCTCTACTAAAAAATACAAAAAAAAACTAGCCAGGCGAGGTGGCGGGGGCCTGTAGTCCCAGATACTCGGGAGGCTGAGGCAGGAGAATGGCGTAAACCCGGGAGGCAGAGCTTGTAGTGAGCTGAGATTCGGCCACTGCACTCCAGCCCAGGCGACAGAGCGAGACTCCATCTCAAAAAAAAAAAATCATGTGTCTCTACATAATATACACATTTGGTGACGGTTTGTCTTTCTTATATATTTCTCCTAAAAGAATTCAGAGTTTTAATTCTGTTTATGTGATCATACCAACCAAAAAGTACTTTTATCCCTTCCTGAGTCCTTTCCCTTCTAGTATTCCCTTTATCTTCCTTCCCACTTTATTTCTCTCCATGGGATTTATCAGAATCTGATATTCTATATACCTTTACTTATCTTTTTATTGTCTGTTCCCCAACTAGGATATAGGCTCTTTAAAAACCAGGATCTTTGTCATTCACTCCTGTATTGATTTAATAGTACAATGCATTACAAATAGAGAAGTACATTCTGTGATATGAATATCAAGTTTTAATAAATTTCTCCATACTGCATATGGACTTATAGAGATTTGTGCAGTGTTGATGTTGCTTCTCCACCATGATATATGCAGTTAATCATACCACTTTTGTGCAGAGACCATATTGCCTTGTGAGATAAGATGTCAGGCTCAGAATGGTAGCTACAGTCCTTTTACCAGATAGATTTAGAGTAGACAAGATTAGCTTAACCTATGTCTTTCAGGAATAATAGATCAGAAATAATAAATTATGTATTAAAATCCTAATAGCCTACTGCTATTAAAAAAAGAATAAATCATTGATAGTTCACATGGGACCTGAAATCACGTGTCTAGACTCACGAGGATCAGGCTAACCTAACATGATCGGTCATAAACACAGTGTTTTAATGAAAAATGTCAATTGATTTTTGATCACTTAATTGCCTTATAACTTTAATCCCACTGAAAGTCCTTAAAGTGTCTGTGCATTATTACTAGCCATGGAAAAAATAAGCTACTAACCTCATAACAGGAGTTTACCTTATTCCTGAATCTAAACCCCACAGATATTACATTTACTATAGTTCCATGTTGTTGTTCATAAACTGACCTCTTTTTCTCACAGAGCCGTTGTATAGATTAAATTCAATAATATAAACTGTCAAGTACAATAAACATGCAAAGTACTGTAATAATCATAATCATTACATATAATAATAGTAAGCACTCCTTGTACTGTCAAGTACACTAAGTTTGATCAAATCATTGCTGGATCCTCTTTCATTCAAGATACTTTATGTGCTGGGCTATTTATACGTCACTTCATAGACTAAATAATGGGACTTCTTTTAAAAAAAAGATTAAGTTATTTCTATGCTCTTGTGTATCATATTATTAATAATTTGGTGGATGAATGTGTATGTTTTGTGTATGTTGTTATCATGAGCTTTATCACTTTGCAGCAAAGGTTGCCTCCTCACAAAATGTTCAGTGTCATTAAGCCATGTTATTAAGCAGATGATGGTAAGAGTTACGTACAAAAATTTAAAATGCAGACTACTTATCTCCTTGTACTTTTTTCCTTTGTTGGAAAGAGACATATGTTTAATCTAAAGGAAGCAAGGCAGTTGTCCTCCCTCTTTCTTTCTCTTGAAATTCTACCTCCACCTACTGCTCTTCAAAGTGGGTGGTCTTGTTTTCATTTTACCAGTTTATTAAAATGCTTTAGCAATAATGTATAGACACGAGTTTAAGGTTCATCATTTTATTTCCCCAATTCTATGTCCTTTATTTACTTTTGAGCTGTTTATTTGGGATATCTGCCTTCAACCATGTGTAGAGCACAAAGTCCTTATAAATATTTGCTTTTTATTTCTGCAGGATTAGGTAAATTGATTTTTTTAAAGGAAAGCACCACATGGCCACTTAAAAAATTTAGTTAGCAACTCACCATCAAATATATCAACCATTCTGAAGAAAGCCAGAGATAACGATGATTTCCCACTGCCAGTGCGACCACATATGCCCACCTATGAAAACAGCTGTCACTCAAAGAGAAGAGGACTCAGACAAAGAACAGAAGATTAGCTTGTTTTATTTTTTAACTTAAGATATTATGATAAAACTGTAATTATGTTTAAATAATTACATTATAGTCACCATTTTTTCTTAGGTCTACATTATAAACTATTATCAAGATAAAAACAGGCTGGGCACAATGGCTCACACCTGTAAACCCAACACTTTGGGAGGCTGAGGCGTGTAGGTCACTTGAGGCCAGGAGTTCAAGACTAGCCTGGGCAATATTGTGAGAACCCATCTCTACAAGAAAATACACAAATTAGCTGGGTGTGGTGGTGTGTGCCTGTAGACCCAGCTACTTGGAAGGCTCAAGTGGGAGGATAGCTGGAGACCAGGAGGTCGAGGCTGCAGCGAGCCGTGATCACGCCACTGTGCTCCACCCTGGGTGAAAGAACAAGACCCTGTCTCAAAAAATAAAAACTAAAAATATGAAAAGAGTCCTCATCCAATCTTCGGTGATTTCATTCTAACTATTTTTATTTCCATGTGATTGCCTTGCTTTTTCTTCGTGGCTTTTTTTTACATTTAATATATTGTCGGACTAACAAATAATGATTCCATATTATCTCAGAAGTTATAGTTTTATAACGAAAAGCAGAATGATTCCATTTTATTCTGCCCACGTATTCTTTTTATGATAACTAAAAGAAGTAATTTGGGGACTAGAGTTATTATGAATGCAAAGGCTCCCAAGGGGATGGCTATTTTGGCCAGGAGCCAGAAGACAGAAATTTTTAAAAACATGCCTATTGTTGACTTTTCTCATCTTCATGGGAGACTAGTGAATTACAATATGACTTGGAGAACATGTATTGTAGACTGATCCTATCTCTCCCTTTTTTCTTTCATGCAGATAATTTGACCTACACCAGGTAGGGAATATTATGTGAGGCCCGTGAGAATATACTTACTTGGCTGGGAAGTATGAAGAGTTTAGGTAGTAAAAAAGCAGACTCCATCAGAGGTTTTATGTAGAGAACAAATAAAATGCAATGATTTCATACCTTTTGTCCAGGTTTGATGTAAGCCTTGACGTGCTTAAGAACAGGTTTCAGATTATTTTCATATCTGACACACAGATCGTGTATCTTAATCTCCCCTTCTTGTGGCCAATGTTCTGGAACTTGAGAAGGATCTGGAGGATGGAGTGGGGAAATAGACAGATAGATAATAGGCAGATAGAGATTGATGTAGAAAGAAATGTATACATACCTAAATACATTTATACATATAGATTTTTTTTTTCTAAATTTAAAGTAATACTGAATGAAACTATGTGGCAGGATTTTTTTAAAAAATTTAAATCATATTCAAATAAACACCTTTTGATTAAGCACTTTTAAGACAGTTTTTTCGTGTTTGTTTCTGGAGCCATAACCATCATCACCTCTCCTTAGCATTCCGTCACTCAATTCTATTCAAACTGGACAGAGATAGTTCTTTTCTGAATTTATTTATTTGTTCAGTCAGTTGGTCATTAAACACTTATGTGCTTTAAATGTGAGAGGTGCTGTGCAAGGTACTGGGAATATGGAGATGAAAGACACAGCTCGAGGTGCTTGCTGTGTCCTTGGGGAAGTGTCCAGTAGGTCAGCACCTACAGTACTACATGGAGGCCCCTTGATGAAGGCAAACCTACGGTGCTAACCTCGGAGGTCCAGGAGGGCTCCAAGAGGAACCAGTGCCTGAGATGAATCTTAGAGGATGGGAGCTGGGGAAATTCATTTTAAATATATGTACATAGGAGAATAAAGAGGAAAAGAAAGCCTAGCATGTTAGTGTGGCCAGAGTAAAAGCGGTGCAGGTGGATGACAAGAAATGAGACAAGATAGATGGACAAGGGTTGGCTAACGAAGGGGCTCATGATCTTAGCTAAGTTTTCTGGATTTTGTCCTTGAAGAGCTAGATGGCTGTTGAAAAACTTAGGTAAAGG
Source organism: Rhinopithecus roxellana (assembly GCF_007565055.1). NCBI lineage: Eukaryota > Metazoa > Chordata > Mammalia > Primates > Cercopithecidae > Rhinopithecus > Rhinopithecus roxellana. The sequence continues at coordinate 129,238,231 of NC_044558.1, forward strand.
AATGCCTTTTAAGCTTGGAGATTTGCATTTAATGAAGATTATTCTGTCCTCAGTATTCAATTTCCTGACAGTTTTATTCTAGCAAAGTTGGGAATCTCAGTCCGTATTTTAAGATCCAAATTTCTTGACACTAAGTTAATAACGTCTTGAGAAAGAGAATTAATAGTTTATAGTTTAGGTCAGCAATTAATGTAATAAAGCCCAAATATTTTTATAAGTCTCTTTAAATATCATTAAATAAATATCTGTTTGGACTCTGGTTTTATCCAAGACTTTTCAGGCATAAATAGTCACATCTTTTCAGGTGTACATAATCAAGCAAAGCCAAGATGAGAGACAGTTTTCTGGATATTGAAGTGGAAAGCAAAAGCAGAAACAACAATATGCCTAACACACACTAATATTTGATTAAAATAAATATTTAAGTGAAACAAACAATATTTAGAGCAATACCCATTGTGCCTTCATAGTTCTCTGACTCCATAGTCAGGAAACTGTTCACTTTCTTCACTGCACCCATCTGGACCTCCAGGTCAGCCAAGTTCCTCACAACCCAATTCAAATAATTGGTTATCTGTGTCAGGTGATTAAAAAAAATTTTTAAATAAATTTAAGTAAGAAGTTGTGGTTAATCACCGGAAATTTTGGAACGAGATAACTTGGACCATTAGTGTACATGTGTGATACAACTCATAAGTGCTACAGAATATTAGAGACCAAGGAGAATGTCATGTGATATATCAGCAAAGAAGGTGTCTGCTCCCTTCAAGGGTCCATAAGCATCACTATTTTGTGAACTGTCCTGATTTCCCCGCATGGTGGATAGTGGTATACACTTCTGTTTGCACTTATCTCGTGTATATTCACTTTCATTGTAGCGTCCCCAACTGGGTTGTGTACAACTCAGGACAGGGATCCCAAACAGCCTGGAGAGTACTCTGACCACAAGATCTGAGAAGTTCTTAAAAATTGGTTCACAATGCTAGAAATGAATCCAACCTGTTCTATAAACCTGGGTTTGGGCCCCAATCTACTATTATTTGCAAGATGTAATCTTCTTATGAATTTAAACCTTTCCTCTAACATCCATGAATAAGAGTTGATAATAACTGTAGTAGACCCTCCAACACTGCACAAAATGAGATGTTTTTCCCTTTATTTATTCTTTAAAAAAAGGGATACATGTGCAGAACGTGCAGGTTTGTTACATAGGTATACGTGTGCCATGGTGGTTTGCTGCACCTATTGACCCACCCTCTATAAGTTCCCTTCCCTCACCCCCAACCCCCGACAGACCCTGGTATGTGTCATTTCCCTCTCTGTGTCCATGTGTTCTCAATATTCAACTCCCATTTATGAGTGAGAACATGCGGTGTTTGGTTTTCTGTTCCTGTGATATTTTTATCCATACCTACCGTAAGTGCATACAGAAGACCCAAGCCTACCAATCCAGAATTCGAAGACCCACTAATGGATGCTATAGATGCAGTGAGGACAATGCAGGCTCCCAGATAATCCTTTGAAAAAGCAAGAGAAAATGTTAAAAGGTCACTCCCAAGTTCTTAAACCAAATATTTCAATCAATTTACAGAGGTGATCACTAAGAGAATATACATCATTCCATATGTGTCCTGTTAAGTTTCAGAGGAAGAATACCTAAGATATAGAAGAATAATAGCTTGCAATATTAGGGCTGGAATGGAGAGTGATTCCATGCTCTCACTACACACACACACACACACACACACATATATACAGGATGTTTAGCATATATATATATGGTTATATATATATATATGGTTATATATGTATGGTTATATATATATATGGTTATATATATATGGGTGTATATATATATATGGGTATATATATATATGGGTATATATATATATGGGTGTATATATATATATATGGGTATATATATATATATATATGGGTGTATATATATATATATGATATGGGTTCTGAGAAGTTAAACATCTTGCCAGAAGTTAAGCTATAATTGGTGGCACAATGAGGATCAGATGTAGGGTTTCCTTTTTTTTTTTGTTTCCAACTTTCTACTGCATTATGTTGCCAGACAAGCAATTGCTTTTGGACCTGATGTTCTAGCTCAGATTTCATGTGTGCTTATGTCAGGATTGTGATTAGCTCCTTTGTGTCATGTAGTGAGGCCCTTGCAGAAATTTGTCTCTGGTTAACTTGTTGGGATTTGTATTAGGTTGATGCAAAAGTAATGGCAAAACCCACAATTACTTTGGTTCCAACCTAGTATTTGAACTTTTTGTCAACTATCTGGGCTCAGAGTCTGGGACACTAAACCTACAGATTTCATGTAAATAAGAATAAGGGCTATGTTTGCTCAGACAATACAAGTATGGACGTGTCTTAATGTATTTAAATAGTATATGATTCAATTATAAACTCTTTTCCAAAATTAAAACAATTCTTTAATAACAGCCATAGATTTAAATAAAAGATAGGGACATTTGTCCATTTCCTAATGCTTTCTTTTTATCCCATTTCCCAACATTCTAGGTATTGTTCTGTCTCATCATTCAAAAAAGAAATTCTAAAAACTTCTCATGTTGATGTGTCACATATCACCAAAGCAGATAGAATTTCAGATATGGTCACTTTCTAGAATTATCTCAAGTCTCATTCCACTGATAAAACTCCTTCTCTAGATAGATTTGTCTGTGGTCCCTCAACAACAATCTCACAATTAGATGATAACACATTAATGACAGTAATGGAATGTTGAACATGCTGAAGTCAAAGAATGGAGATGTTTCTCAAATGAGCTCACATGTTTACATTCCTGTCTCTTTTAAAAACAGCTCCAAAGATCAAACTGTTGGAACAACCAGTGATCCCAGCCGTGGAATCAAAAATCTGGGTTCAGACACTGACCTTGACAGTTACTAGTTAATGAGCTTAGACAAGCAATTTAAAACCCTCTGAGACTGTTTCTTCCTTGGAAAATATAAATGATATTTAATTCACAAGGATTTTTAAAGGAATAAAAATGTTAAATACTAATTAGATTTCCCCATCTCCACGTACCAGAATGTCTTTTTTTTTCCTTTGGATAATTTTCAAATGTTTAAAGCAAACTTAAAAATTTGTATGCATCATAAAAACCTCAAAGGTTAAAGCAGGCACTAAAATTTAATTCCATATGGATGCTCATGATCTTTGCAAAGATTAAAGGGAAAAAATCACATAGAGTTAATCCTTTGAGGCAATAAATTCCACAGAGGTAGTAAATACTTCCTTTGATGGCCTCTTCTGGTGTATCCTTCTGTTAACAACTTGCCACACCCCTACTAGATAGTTCTTTCTCTTTTCCTCTTTATTTGAATTAACTACACAGATGCAGAGAATAACCAGTCTGGGTTGCTCTTCTGCAGTTTATACATGCCAAAGTGCTCCCAAATACTTCTAAAATATTTACAGCAATATGAATTTTTTCCTTTCAGCCATTTTGGGTAAAGTTAATACTTTCAAATTTGTGTTGTACATTGTTATTTCCACATTATTTTTTTCTAAAAGTCTCATAGAGTTTCTGTAATAAGTTACAGAAAGTAAATTAATACCAGAAAATCCTTCCAGCAAGGTATGTCTGGCTTGACATTAAAAAACATATGTCATCTGTCTTCTGAGAAATTTCTGTGAGTGTTATATATGTTAAGAGTTTGAGGCAAGGTACTTCTTTTATTAATTTCTATTCTCTACCTCCTGTCAGCTGACTTCATTCATTCATTCATACATTCTTTTAAAAATGTAAGTTACATCATATAACTCCCCTGTTTAGAATTAACAGTGCCTTCCTGTTATACTTATAATACATTCAAACTCAGATGGATTACAAAGCCTTATATGATATAGTCTGGATTTTGCACTCTGTCTACTCTGACCTTGTCTGAGATTACTATTCTGCTCCTTCACTATACTCTGACCACACTAGCCTTTTCCCTATTCTTGGGAATACATCAACTTTGTTTCTCCCAATGACTGCCTGAAATGCTTGTCAATAGGTCCTTGATACCTGGCTCCTTCCTATCATTTGAGGGTCAGCTCAAATATCACCTCCTTGGAAAAGTCTTCCTTTTCTTGGTTCCTACCTCCAGCCCTGTGGCTCTTCTCTATCCCATCATCCTGTTTTATTTTCCTCAAAGCACTCTGAAGTGTATGAAGCAATCTTATTTGCTTGTTTGTTTACATGGTTATTTTCTATCTACTCTCATTAGAATCTACGTTCCATGAGGACAGGGTCTTTGAATTTTTACCATTATTATCTCCAGCAATAGGAATAATGCTAAATACATTGATTGTGAAACTTCAGTACTTCTTTGTGCAGTAAATGACTAGATAAATTCACCCCTTCATAAAACATTCACTGAGTTTTTCTATGAGCTGAGTATTTTCCAACTTAGGACTTCTCCCAACTTTGCTTTTAGGATTTGTACGAATCATTTAAGTCTCCACCAATCTCATTTCCAGGTTTTAAGAGCTGAACATGTAAAGATACTATAAGGGTGTATTTTTTATAAAGTGGGAAGTCCAACACCGAGTTTTATAATCTTTTAACTCCCATGTCCATTTAGAACTGTAATATGAGTCTCTTAAAACAACTTTGCTATGTTTAAGTGTTATGAGTTATTTCCTTTTCTAAAGCGAAAAGCACTTTTATTTTATCTAACTCATGAATTTCATTATTCAGTTCCAAATATATATATATATTTTACTATATAATATATATATTTTTTACTATTTTAATTGTGGGAAAAAAAACTCACAAAATGCTGTTGCTGTGTTTTTTATAAAGAACAGAATTGGACTAGAATATAACAAGGTCATAGCTGACTGAAATATCAAAAATCACTGGGTTTAAATAAATGGAAATTAAAAAGTGGGAGTAATATGAATATAAATATAATAAAGGAAAGGTAAAACATTATGCAGTCAATTTCTGTCTATTAAGTTTAGTTTACTATGGAAATCTTTGTATTCTAAATTGGGCTCCCGAATTCACCCACTGTAAAGAATGACATGGTAGATTTGATTAGAAGATAATTTAAACTATTTTCTGTTGAATTAAAATGATAATTCTGGTAACAGGTAGGTAGTGTTATTCTGGCAAAAGGGCCAGCAAAAGAAGTGAAAACAGATGATGGGAGAAAAAGGAGAAGATTCATCAATAAGTTGTAGTCAATATGTATTTTCTGGGCCCTTTTCACGTGGTTATTGTTTCAAAACTACTTGTATAATTTTCAGTACAATCACTAGATATTATTAGTTATTAGGCCAGCAATACAAATATGCTCAAATTCATATATTAAAATGTTTTAGAAATATTTTTGACCTTTCGGCAAAAGAAAGATAGTTTTAGAGGTACATTTCATAGCAAACATTTTCAGAAGAGGAACTGATTTTCAAAATCTATAATCTATTAAATTCAAATAGATATTATAGTTTGAAAGCCAATATGTCTATAGTTTAGTACCTGTAACAAAGTTACTTTATTATAAAAACATTTTTAAACTTTCTTTTTTTTTTATTTTTTTTAATTTTTTTTTTGAGACAGAGTCTCGCTGTGTCGCCCAGGCTGGAGTGCAGTGGCACAATCTCGGCTCACTGCAAGCTCTGCCTCCCGGGTTCACACCATTCTCCTGCCTCAGCCTCCGGAGTAGCTGGGACTACAGGCGCCCGCCACCTCGCCTGGCTAGTTTTTTGTATTTTTAGTAGAGATGGGGTTTCACCATGTTAGCCAGGATGGTCTCGATCTCCTGACCTCGTGATCCACCCGCCTCGGCCTCCCAAAGTGCTGGGATTACAGGCTTGAGCCACCGCGCCCGGCCTAAACTTTCTTTTTAAAGAAAAAGCCATTCAGGCTGTCTTTTCATCATACTAACTAGATACTTTCCAGCTCACTGCTGGATTATTATCACTGCTAAAAACTGTTTTTTGTTTTTTTTTCCTAAAGTACTGGAAATATTTTAGATACTTCTGATCAGAATTTTATCTTGATTTGCATAAGGGATGAAGCCCCTTTTTGTACTATACCTTTCAAAAAATATACAGCAAAATCACTAAATTTCAATCACTTCTATTCAAATATTACAGTAGTATAGGAATGTGAAGTTAATAACTAACATAAAAGCTTTTGTAGCCAGGCGCGATGGCTCATTCCTGTAATCCCAGCACTTTGGGAGGCCGAGGCAGGCAGATCACAAGATCAGGAGATCGAGACCATCCTGGCTAACACAGTGAAACCCCGTCTCTACTAAAAACACAAAAAATTAGCTGGGTGTGGTGGTGGGCACCTGTAGTCCCAGCTACTCGGGAGGCTGAGGCAGAAGAATTGCTTGAACACGGGAGGCAGAGGTTGCAGTGAGCTGAGATCATGCCACTGCACTCTAGCCTGGGCAACAGAGCCAGACTTCATCTCATAAAACAAAACAAAACAAAACAAAACAAAACAAAACATAAAAATAAAAAAAAATGTTTTTGTTAGGTCTCCGATTTTCACTTCCTTTACTGTTAAACATAACAAGTTTAATGAACCATAAAGTGACCCTATGGTTACATCTTTCCGTTCCTCTGCAAATATGTGAGTAGCAAAATGGCTTAGAGGCAATAAACTAAGAAAGGAGAAGCACATGGTTTGCATAACTTACACAGAGGACAGCAAATACTTAGGGATCACTAATAGCATTTATTCTACTGCTGTGGCCTTACACATCCTAAGCAATCTACTCAGTGAAAACCACCTTCCATCCAAATGATACAATGAAATGGGAGACAACTTAGGAAACAGAAGTTACAACATAGATGAATTATCTACTTTCAAAAGAAGGCTTTTATCTGTAGAACAGTAAATTATAACTTCCATCAATTTTGTGAATTCAATACTCCCCACCAGAAGATTCCCATGTCAAAAGAGAGGCCTCTTTTCAGATTTCTAGTGATTCAAAGACATCTATCTATATTTAGAATTATAATGAAAATTGTAATTCTTTATAAAGCAGCCTTGTAAATAGTTAATAGCAACCGAAAAGTATGTGATCCCTCTCCTTCATATAGCACTCAGGAGCACATTATGGTACCACTGGGTATCTGCAAGAATATATTAGGACCTCCAAATTATGAGATCACTGTATCCCTGTCTGTCGCTGAATTGTGAACACACAAAAAAGCAGTGTTGTCTCACAAACTAGACTCTTGCGCAAGTTCACCCTAAAGACCATTTTTACTTTAGCCTGTTGACTCTAAAGTCTTTATTTTTGGCTTCTTGATGTGAATTTTCTTTTATCCTTTCACCACATAGCAAGACAAAGCCTTGGAAAGATAGCCTTTAGATAAAGTTACACCGTTTTTGCAACTGAAAACACCAATGCCAAAGAACTGGAATTGTTTAGTGCAAAGGGATGAAGAGAAAACACTGCTGAACGAAAGGACGCAAGCAGCATTCAGAGGTTAGGCTATAGTGACACACTGCACTCAACCACGGCCGGCTTCACTTGGCACCCAGAGGAAAAACAGTCCCCTCTGCTGCCAAAGCAACTCTGGTGGCCAGCCACAGTCTAGCCGCTTTCTACCAGCCAAATGATCTACCAGCCAAATTATTTTATTCTTTTAGTCTCTTGTCCTTTTATGATTTGAGTGTGTTATGGCCTTTATTTTTTTTTCTCACAATTCAAAATGAATATGAAATGAATATGGTAGGCAAGGCTAGATCTTCCATAGGGAAAACTGTGTGTGCAGACAAAGAGGATAAATCATGACTGTCTTAACTCTTAACACGACTGGGAAAAGAAAAGAAAGCTCTATATTTTTAAAAAAACACAAACAATTATTTTGAGATACATTCCATCAATATCTAGTTTATTGAAGTTTTTAGCATGAAGGGGTGTTGAATTTTATCGAAGGCCTTTTCTGCATCTATTGAGACAATCATGTGGTTTTCGTTATTGGTTCTGTTGACGTGATGGATTATGCTTATTGATTTGCATATGTTGAACCAGCCTTGCATCCCAGAGATGAAGCCGACTTGATCGTGGTGGATAAGCTTTTTGATGTGCTGCTGGATTCGGTTTGCCAGTATTTTATGGAGGATTTTTACAATGATGTTCATCAGGGATATTGGACTGGAATTTTCCATTTTTGTTGTGTCTCTACCAGGTTTTGGTATCAGGATGATGCTGGCCTCATAAAATGAGTTAGGGAGGAGTCCCTCTTTTTCTATTGTTTGTAATAGTTTCAGAAGGAATGATACAAGCTCCTCTTTGTACCTCTAGTAGAATTCGACTGTGAATCTGTATGGTCCTGGGCTTTTTTTGGTTGGTAGGCTATTAATTATTGCCTCAATTTCAGAACTTTTTATTGGTCTATCCAGGGATTTAACTTCTTCCTGGTTTAGTCTTGGGAGGGTGTGTGTGTCCAGAAATTTATTCATTTCTTCTAGATTTTCTAGTTTATTTGCGTAGAGGTGTTTATTGCATTTTCTGATGGTAGTTTGTATTTATGTGGGATTAGTGGTGATATCCCCTTTATCATTTTTTATTGTATCTATTTGATTCTTCTCTCTTTTCTTCTTTATTAGTCTGGTTAGCAGTCTATCTATTTTGTTGATCTTTTCAAAAAACCAGCTCCTGGATTCATTGATTTTTTTTGAAGGGTTTTTCATGTCTCTATCTCAACATATGAAAAAAAGCTCATCATCACTGGTCATCACAGAAATGCAAATCAAAACCACAATGAGATACCATCTTATGCCAGTTATAATGGCGATCATTAAAATGTCAGGAAACAACATATGCTAGAGAGGATATGGAGAAATAGGAACGCTTTTACGCTGTTAGTGGGAGGGTAAATTAGTTCAACCATTGTGGAAGACAGTGTGGCCATTCCTCAAGGATCTGGAACCAGAAATACCATTTGACCCAGCAATCCCATTACTGGGTATATATCCAAAGGATTATAAATCATTCTACTATAAAGATACATGCACACATATGTTTACTGCAGCACTGTTCACAATAGCAGAGACTTGGAACCAACCCAAATGCCCATCAATGATAGACTGGATAAAGAAAATATGGCACACATACACCATGGAATACTGTGCAACCATAAAAAAGGATGAGTTCGTGTCCTTTGTAGGGACATGGATGAAGCTGGAAACCATCATTCTCAGCAAACTAACACAGGAACAGAAAACCAAACATTACATGTTCTCACTCATAAGTGAGAGTTGGACAATGAGAACACATGGACACAAGGAAGGGAACATCATACACTGGGGTCTCTCAGGGCGTTGGGGGCTAGGGGAGTGATAGCATTAGGAGAAATGCCTAATGTGGATCACGGGTTGATGAGTGCAGCAAACCACCATGGCATGTGTATACCTATGTAACAAACGCACAGGTTCTTCGTATGCATCCCAGAACTTAAATTAAAAAAAAAAAAAAAAAAGATAAACAAAAATTGGATGAGGTTCAGAGAACTTCCCAAATTCAACAAAAGGTGTTTCTACTCTGGTTTCTCTCTCTTCTTTCTTGAGGTTTTCTGTTAACAGCAGTGACATGACTTTGGAAAGTTAAAACTGGGCATGAAGAGGAAGGGAGGGGAAACATAGCCACAGAAAGCAATGATATCATGTTTTCTCCCGTTTCCATTATAGCTCTGAGTCCATGAATTATAGTTAGTGAAATCCGTGTGAAGAAATCCTGCTTGCCTCTTCTAATTTATGCCCAATGAAGTGACCTTCTTTGTACCATTTTGGTTGCGTTCCTGCTCTGGGAACTCTAAGAATATTTGCTAGAAGCAGGTATTTATGTGAACTTACTGAGTAATATGACAAAGACGGGGTTGTGACCATACCACAGATAAGATCAATTCAGATGTACTGGGCCAAATATAAATTTTTATTACTTTTTTTAAAAAGTGACTTATGAGGCAGCATATATCCAGCTGTGGGGTGTAGAGAACAGTTCACACCCTAGTCTCCAAGGTCCTATATCTCAACTTCATTTTTCTCACACAAGATCCAGTTATTCCAAACTAAAATTCTGTCTCTAGTGATGTGGACATGCCCGCAGAAACACAGTAGTAATGAGGTCATTTATATGTGCACAATTGAGAGAAAAGGTTATTCCCCAGGAGAAGTCATCTACCTTATTTAACACTCCTACTGTGGCATATGTTCTTGGATTATAGTATTTATATTTAAATGCATCTGGTTCCAATGAAAACTCTCAGTTCACTCAGAAGAGCAGAGCGACAGTGAATCTGACTGGTCTCACAGTGGATCTCTGAGATTGTCTAGAGGAGTGTGTATGTATGCGTGTGTACAAGTGTTTATCCATATAAAGTTACTGACATATAAATACAATGGACGGAGGCAAATCATACCCAAAGGACCTTGAACCTTCACTTCTGTCAGCAGATATGCCTGGAACTTTGCAATAAATCAACAAATGTTTCTTGCCAAAATATATCTTTGCCCACCAGAAATGAAAATAAAATATTCCTCAGTCTTTCGTATTAATTTTTTAGGGAGAGTTCTAGTAATAAGACTAGATTGCAAATCTTGGAAGGATTCTAATACACAGAAAGCAAAGAGTAACAAATGTATTACAAAGTAACCAAATGAATGGCCTGTTCTGCCCTTCCTGTTTCAAGTGTCAGTATTTTGTTTTTTGCAGGTGGAATTCAAGATATAGATTCTATTATATTTAGGCAGGTTCAACTGCTTTTTCACGTGGGGGTTAAAGTATTGGGTTATGAATCAAACTAAACAAAACCATTCTGAATTTGGCTGCTGTTCCTTTCTAATTTTTCCTGACCTTCCCTTTCTTGGCAGTGTTAAGGCTTTAATATCTTGTCTTCTGGCTATGAGAACAGAGCATATGGTTTGCTTGAAGATTCTTGTTCAACACGTATCCATTAACCTGACAGCAGGAAGTGTTAAAGAGTAGAAACAGGAGTCGGTCAGACTCTCACCTCAAGCCCAAGGCAAATATGCTTGCCCCTAAAAGACACACTTGATCTTCAAGTTCAGGAAAACCAGATACAAAGGTAACTGCTAACATTTCTCCCTTATGATTTCAGGATATTCTTTCAGTAAGCTATTTCATCAGTAATTATATTATTCATATATGATTTTTTCCCCTTATAGAACCACAGAAATTACACACACAGACACTCACATATCAAAACAAGGAATTAAAACAAGGAATTATGGAATTATGGTTTGGATAGGGTTTGGGAATAATGTTTTGGTTTTGTGATAAATCCTAAGTGACACTTCACTTGCCTTTATTTATCTATATGTAATTCCCAAGAAACTCTGCCCCGCCTTCTTCCAACGGTCACAGCTACCTTGAGGGAATTTATCAGCAAACAATACTTCTATCAAAACTTTGTGAAAAATAACTATGCGGTGCTGTTGAATAATTTCTACATAATGACTAATATAGTTGTAGAGAATCTCTATAAACCAGTGAGAAATCATAACAAAAGCTCACAAGGATGTCTAAGATTCTAGGTTAATCTGTATCCGTCAATCAACTACTCAGATTTTAACTTGGGCTCCTTCATTTCTACCCTATTAAAATCCCTTTACCATCTTCCTTCTCTTTTCTGTTGTGTTTTGAAAGAAAGCCTATATATTACTGAAACGCAATTAATGGAAATAAGATTCTCTCAATAGTACAGATAAACATGCTTTTTCTTTTCAAAACTGGCAAATACCTATTTAAAAAAATTACACTCAACTCACCATTACCGCCAAAGTAGCTTATCCATGTTCTGGACTGTACAGACTACAAACTATATTCCTTGCCTTCTGGAATGTCTTTCTCATCTCTCCTACTTGATACTCCAGCTCATTGGCTTATGAACCCCCTACTAGGGCAGGTACCAGTCATTATTCATTCATGCATGCATTCAAAAGACATTTCTTGAATGCATTTGCCAATCAGTGTAGTAGGGGATTTATGTTACTTTTAATCCAATGCCCATACAAGGTACACATTCTTACTTTATAGATGAGGAACTGGGACTAAAATTAACTTGCTAGACCAAGTCTGTGCGATGCCAAAGCTTGTGCTTGGTCTTCTATGTTATTCAAGACAGAAGGCAACAAATGATTAACCGTAGTTTTCTACATTTTGTACTAACATGACCCTCCACTGGCTTGAAACATAGAAAGTTGCCATCCTTCCAGGCAGAACCAACTCGATAAAGGAAATGAGAACATCTGTTCACTTGCCAAATGTACTCTTCTGGAAAAAAAAATTGATGTTATACAAATATTTGCCATTCCATTAACTTATGTGATCTAGAGACTAATGAACACAAAATGAAATTTTGCTTTTTGGGCTATTTGTCTTGTCATTAGCTAAAACATTATGACAAACTTCATCTGTAACATAAACAAACCTGAGCTATTTTAAAGTTCAGAAAATGTGAAGCTAGTGCTGAATCTCAGTGGAAGGCTAATTTTTACAACTGTCTGCCTCTTTGCAGCAGGCGTCTTCTCTATTTGGTTTCCATTTCGAAATCATGAAATGAACGTACCGTCCTGACCTCCAGCCATCTGTTGGCAGCTGAGAGGAATAAGTAGGCAATGTTGTTTGTGTCCGTCAGTTCCAGCATACGTTGTTTAAATCTGGTTTCATGCCTGCAGAAAACAAAAATACAGTGTTAGCCACACAACAGGAGAGGTCATAAAAAACAGTCACACTTACTACTACACTATTTACTCAACATAGTGAAAAACTGATGGCATGGAATGATCAGTAAATAGATTTCTACTTTAAAATAAAGACCAGCTGCTACTGCTCTTTGCATTCTTAGTAGAGATGGTGTGGTCAAGTGTTTATTTCCTTTCTTATACCCTTACTAGGAAAAAGAGTCCTTCTAACAACAACATTGTATTAAAGATCAGTTCATAAATTTTCACATAATTATTGTAGCCATGAGAACAAAGCATAGCCTACTACATTAAAAGGGCCTTATAAAAACCAAGATAAATTGTGTAGAAATGCAACTCTACTGACATTTTGTGGCATTTATTTTACTTTCCCAAACAACACAGTTAGAGTGGGTGGGAGGTGCTAGATCAGAACCAGGGAAGACGGAATACTATACATTTGCAATTGGCAAAAATATACTTTTAAAATTATCTTTTTTCCTAATATTTCTGCGAACCAAAGAAAAAAAAACTGGGGTGGCAACAAGTAGAGGATGGGGGACACTAGAGATGATGGCAAATGTTCTACACCCCCAAATTCTAAAGTATTTGTAAGGATGGTCATTTCATAAAAGGAATTTGGTCTGTGTACTTTCAGGGTTCTATGATATATATCGTTTGGATATTGATCTTCAACAAATTAAGTTAATTCTTGGTGCTCAATAAAATCACACCAAGTTCTGTGTAACCTATTTTACAAATGAAACGGTCAATAAAAGCCCTATCCATTTAAACATCTGAGCCAACATCTCAAAGAAATTCATTCTACGTGGTAGAAAAAAATCTTCTCTAAATCACAACATCTAAATCACAAAAATAATTTATTTCTCAATTATTTTCCCCGAATAACAGAAACATTGGAAGGTTGGATAATATAATAAAAATAACTGGTTTGAAGTTGGGGAAAATACCAAATCAAAATGTGATTTATTCACTCTCTGCAGTCACGGCTTGTCTTATAGAGACCTCCCATCTATGGGTTATGTTTGCAAGAAATAACCAAACTTCATTTGACAGAATGACAGTGATTCCTTCTTGATAAAAGACTTCCCCCACTCGCCTCCCCAAGTTTTAAGTAACATTGTTAAAATTTATAATAAATCATCACATGTCAAAGAATGAAGAAATCCTGGGTGGGGTGCCCATTTGGCCCACTGAAGTAATCCATACAGGCCAATATAAAGCAGACGCTTGATATCTATCCAGTCAATCTGATCATTCCAATATGTCAAAAAAGACAGATAATTCAGTCAGACAGTAAGCTCTAATCTACAATAATCAGAGAACTCAGCAATCACAGCCAAATAATTACCTCACTTTGAGTTGAGTATCCGTGACCCAAATGCCATGCTGCCATGCACAGGAGGACCTGGCCTGAACGGCTACTCTGCTGTGGGACTAAGCAGTCCAAACTTACCCTCCAGCTGAACCTTTTAGCGATGAATATAGAGAATAACTAAATGGTGAGGGGTGCGTTCAAAGGGTTATAGGATTTACTGAGACAATGAACATGAATCATAAAGATTATCTATCTATCTATCTATCTATCTATCTATCTATCTATCATCTCTCTATATACACACATGTAAAGCTTATTTTTTTTTCTTCTTCTTCTTCTTATTTTTTTGAGACAGTTTCTGTCGCCCAGGGTGGAGTGCAGTGGCGAGATCTCAGCTCACTGCAACCTCCGCCTCCCAGGTTCAAGCGATTCTCCTGCTTCAGCCTCCCGAGTAGCTGGAACTACAGGCACATGCCACCATATCCAGCTAATTTTTGTATTTTTAGTAGAGACAGGGTTTCACCATGTTGGCCAGGATGGTCTCGAACTCCTGACCTCAGGTGATCCACCCGCCTTGGCTCATTCTTTTTTGTACTTGCTAGGTACATGTTTGGTAGATTTTCATCCATTCATTCAGGAGCATTTAGCAATCATCCACTCTAAGCAAGACGTTATGCTAGACACTGAGGACATAAGAAGAAGACATGTCCTACTCCCTTGAAGGGTCAACTGTCTAGTGAAGGGAGGAAACACAGCATTACACAATAACAAGTAAAAATGGTGCAACACACTATCTAGCTATAAGGAGCTTATGCACAAAATGCTACATGAACATAAAGGAAGGGCATGATTTGCACCAATCAGAGGATCAGCACAGTAGGAAATGGAGTGAAGGATGGAGAGAGAGGAAGTGTTAAGCAATGTGTCACAAAAGACAAGGAAGATAGTCTGAGTGAGGTTTTTAAGGGATAAGCGGAATGTTTTTGGTGAACAAAGCATTCTAAGTGGCAGGAACAAGATGAGCAAAGGCACAGAAATGAGAAAGCGCCACATGTTCCGGGGCTTGAGACAGGTTCTTCTCCCTAGAGGACTGTGTGATGGAGAGATTGGAGTTGAGGCCAGGTGGACCAAAGCCAGTGGAAGACATTTGAGATGAATCTCAAACCCTTGATTCTGACAAAGTACTTTATCTGGAACACTTTTGACTCTTCCTCTAGTTTTGGGATATTGTGTCAGATCCACTCTTAAAGAGTTTGTAAACGCAGTTGGCAATAGTCTGAGACAGCAGTGAGAGGGGAGGGGTGAAAATGCAGTGAACATTCTTTCTGTGTGTTTCTATTTGGCAAGAAACCTTCTGTTTTCCTAATGGAAACTTTGACACACTCAGCCTGTATCTTTTCATCCATATCCAGCTCATCTTCTGAACATTCTTAGACCTTTATTCTGTCAGACAAGAAAAAAATAGGAAAGGTCACTGAAATCTCAGTCTAATTTAACTGTGATGCTTTCGTGGTAAACTACTTGAGGGAGTTCATTGCTTCATGTGAGTACACCACGAACCCTCAATGCAGGGGAGGAAAAGCAGCCTCATCAGTAAATACTAACTTTCCAAAGAGCTCAAGACTCTGGGGACTCCAGATAGTTTGAAAGAAAGGAACAGATGGATGGAAAAAGACACGTCCGATTCCTGACCTCAAGTACCAAATGTAAGGATTCTAGAATTTTATCCATGGCAGCAGGGCCATCCCCACATTTTCAAGACTTCTTTGGGTTTAAAAATGCTGATATTTATGATAGTTAATAAAAATGCTTTATGGCCCTAATCATGAGGGGAATGCAAAGTAAAACCACAATGAGACACCACCTTACCCCTGCAAGAATGGTCATAGTTTAAAAATTAAAAAAAAAAAAAAAGATATTGATGTGGTGAAAAGGGAACATGGTTACACTGCTAGTGGCACTGTAAACCAGTGCAACCACTATGGAAGACAGTATGGAGATTCCCTAAAAAACTGAAAGTAGAATTGCTATTTGATCCAGCAATCCCACTACTTGGTATCTACTCAGAGGAAAAGAAGTCATTATATGAAAAAGACAGTTGCACACACATGTTTAAAGCAGCAGAATTTGCAACTGCAAAAATATGGAACCAGCCTAAATGCCCATTACCCAGTGAGTGGATAAAGAAAATGTAGTATATATACATCATGGAATATTACTCAGCCATAACAAGGAATGAAATAATGGCATTCTCAGCAACCTGGATGGAGTTGGAGACCATTACTCTAAGAGGAGTAGCTCAGGAATGGAAAACCAAATATCCTATATTCTCACTTATAAGTGGCAGCTAAGCTATGAGGATGCAAAGGCATAAGAATGATATGATGGACTTTGAGGACTTGGGGTGAAGGATGGAAGAGGGGTGAGGGATAAAATACTACACGTTGGATACAGTGTACACTGTTCAGGTGACAGGTATACCAAAATCTCAGAAATTATCACTAAAGAACTTACCCAAGTAACAAAAAATTACCTGTTCCCCAAAAACCTATTGAAATAAAATAAAACCTTAAAAAATGAACTCTGGAAGATCTGAACCTGGATTAGTATTAGGCAGGTACCTCCAGATAGAAGTTGAGTTGTCTTTTGTTTCTTTCAACTATAATTCAAACATTGAAATTTAACATAATATTTTGTTCCACTTACAGTTACCTGGAAGTTTTCCTAATGTAAAATTAAGGATAGTAATGCTAAATTATGCTCATGTGTCTAGGGAAGAAGGTAAATGAAAAATCTGAATGTTGATGCTTGGTCATTTTCCTCTTTCATTCTAAATCTTCCTCATTCCCTTCACGATGCTCTGCCTTGTTCTCATCCCCATCCCTTTCAGAAGATGACCTCCCCTATTCTTCAAAGAGAAAACAGAGGCTGTTAGATGTTGAACTCATCAACTTCCTGTTTTTTACCTGTCGGTTTTCCTGAATCTATTCAGATCCTTTTCTTACGTTCATAAAAGGAGCTATATACCAAATACTCCTCAAGCTGAACTGGTCTTCACACTTGGACACTTAACATGTTCCTGCTAATCTGTTGTAATCATCTTCTCCATTAACTGCCCCATCCTGCCTGTATCTTCACTTCCTCCCTTCAGTCTTTGAAAATGTCTAGTTCATTACTCTCTCAAAAATGAAAAGACAATAGTAAAAAAGCTCCTTCTTTTAGTGAGCTCTCCTAAACTCCTTCCCACCTCAGTAAAACTCTTTGAAAGAGTAGTTTTTCTTTGCCATGTCCATGCTCTGATTTCCAATTGATGTTTTCACTCTCGGAATTTGGCCTTCGATCCTCTCCACTTTATCTTTACTTTTCTTGCTAAGGTTCCCAATAGCTTCATGCTGCCATATCAAATGGACACTTTTAATTCTTTTTATTCTTCTTTTATGTTGTTATTATGATTGACCATTCAATTTCTTTTTAAAATGCTCACGTGATTAACTCCAATGACACCACTATCCTGATTTTTTGCCTACTACTCAGATGGCTTATTTTATCAACTGGTCTGAATCTCTCCCCTTAGTAGGAAGATGGGCTCTGCCCTACTAAGTATTAACCTTTGGCACTTACATGTCATTGAGGTATTGGAAGGAAGCGGACAAGGCTGAATTAAGGTGCACTACAGTGGTGTTACCTAGGGTAATATGCGTCAAACATAGGTAGAGCAGCCCCTTAGGCTTTCCAGACCTGTCCTTGACCTAGGTAGAGCTGCTACAGGTAAAGGTTTGCTTACCAGAAAGTGTCATTTGGATAAAGGGCTATCAAAAATTTCAGCTGACCACTTAAGAGCCTTTAATGGCCTCTAGGGAGGCAAAGTGCTTGGGTGCTGGCCTCTCCTATCTGGATATATATACATCCAGAGAAATAAAAGAGGGGCTGACAATGATGTATATATATGACAATATACATATAGCATATGTAACATTTTATACACACACAGACAAACACACAGTGCACACATGAAGAGAGGGCCCAGTGAATTGATCTTTCCCACCATTAACTTCTTTTTTTTTTTTTTTTTTTTGAGACGGAGTCTCGCTCTGTCGCCCAGGCTAGAGTGCAGTGGCCAGATCTCAGCTCACTGCAAGCTCCGCCTCCCGGGTTCACGCCATTCTCCTGCCTCAGCCTCCCGAGTAGCTGGGACTACAGGCGCCAGCCACCTCGCCCGGCTAATTTTTTGTATTTTTAGTAGAGACGGGGTTTCACCGTGTTAGCCAGGATGGTCTCGATCTCCTGACCTCGTGATCCGCCCGTCTCGGCCTCCCAAAGTGCTGGGATTACAGGCTTGAGCCACCGCGCCCGGCCGGCCCCACCATTAACTTCTTACTCATAGGATAGTTGATCTATCATGGACCAACTTACTAAAACAGTAGTCACAACATCAAGGTTGCCAAGACGTGAATCCTCTTTCCGTAAAGAAGGCACTGGTTTGGATTTGATGGCATCAGGCTGGCCTGTGTTGGGGTTGGCCAGGAGCAGGAGAAGCTCAATAGGATATTTATTTGAAAGACTGAGACCACGACAAGGGGCAACAAAAACCCTTCCCCTTTACTGAGGAAGCTGACTGGAAATGGAATTCAAACAGTCTGTCCAAATTAGGAGGGCTGGAAGCAGACAGAAGTTGAAGTAAAGAGTCATGGAGATATTAGCAGAAAGTAGTGGGATGAGCAATGAAGTGTTCTTTAATTTATTCACAGAACATTTGGACACCTACTATGTGACCTGACTCTGTTAATATTCTAAAGATTAAGGCAAAGGACACATTACCAGCTCTTAAGTAGCTCCCAGTCTTGTAGAGGAATGCAAATACACAAACAGTTGATTATGATGCAGGATGCTAAGTTTAGGATGCAACTTAACATAGAGATCTAAGAAGGACATGAACTCTACATTCTAACATTCAGAGAGGGCTTCCCACAATAGATGATAATCATGGACTGATATTTCAGCAATGAGATAGGCACTGGTTAGCCAAATATAAAAGGATATTGGGAGGTACAAGTAATATAACCTATCTTCCTCTTAACCTAAGAGGACCAATTTTGTTTAATGAGGCAGCAACTGGCAGATCATATTTTCCACAGGATCTTTTTTATCTACTTGTTCTTTGAGTGCTGGTAGTCTGAAATTTTTGTGCAAGCTCCTCTTTTCTTAATCTACACCCTCTCCCTCGGCAATCAAATCCATGGTCAAAACTTTAACTCTTATCCATAAAAGAATGATACTCAAACCTGTTATCTTCTGCCCTTAGATATATCTTAGACACCAGACCTGTATACCAAAATGACCATAAAAAATGTCCAGCTGGATATTTCATTGCTACCTACACCTGTTCATAGCCAGACTCATGAACTCCTTCTCCAATCCTCCGTATCATCTTCCATTTCCTAACCTGGAAAACTACCTACTCATTGGAATCAGAAACTAAGAAGGAATCATCTTCAACTTCTCCTTCAACCTTATTCTTCACATTCAATTTGCCCCTAAATCTCATTGGTCCCACTTCTTAAATATTCCTTAAATCTGTGCTTTCTCTCCCAGTCCTTAGTTCCTTAGCTTGCCTTTGTAATCTCTCATGTGGACCATTGCAACAGCCTCCTGGAGTCTCTTTGCCTTGGGCGTTAACCATCCCCAGTTCATAGTAGTATCCCAGAGTTATTGTGATGAACACAACTCTGATCATACCACTTTCCTGCTCAAGATTCTTCAGTGACTACCTCACATTGAAAGAATCCAGTCTAAGTTATTTAAAGGTACTTATCAAAGCCCTTTATGTACTGGCCTCTACTATGGTTTCAAGCCTCATCCTCATAGCCACCTTCTCTGCACTTAATCTATGTTCCAACAATACTGGACTCTTTTGATTTCCATATAAAATAGAAATCTTTATGTTTTCACACATCTGTTACATCTTCTTTGAATATTCTATCTCCTGTATCTGCCAGGTCAATTACTCATCATTCAAAGATTTGTTGTTCAATAATTATCTCCCCATTCCTTCTAGACAGAGTGCTACCCTACTCTTTGACAGAGTTGTTTCTTGTGATATTAGACTATGTATAATGCCGTGTTGCTGTTTTTTTCTTAAACCCTCTCTCCTACTAGGTTGTGAGCTCCTTAACACAGCCCATCCTAGCTACTTAGTCAATATATATTTATTGAGCACTTACTTAGCCCCAGGCACTTTTCCCAGCTAATGGTGCTACAACAAAACAAACAAACAAACAAAAAAAAGAAAGAAAGAAAGAAAGAAAGAAAGAAAGAAAGAAAGAAAGAAAGAAAGAAAGAAAGAAAGAAAGAAAGAAAGAAAGAAAGAAAGAAAGAAAGAAAGAAAAAGCGGGGAGGATCTGATAGGGCTTACATTCCACTTGGAAAGGACAGATAACTTGTAAACAAATAAAAAAGATGATTTAAAATACTCAGATAACTATCACAAAGGAAATAAAAAGGATAACATGGCAGGTGTATGTTGAGAGGATGCAGGGAAGGAGGGCAACAGTGCCACTTTTTGCTGGTTGGCAATGAAAGGCCGTGTCTTTTTAGTCTTTATATATTGATAGCAAGAATAGTACCTGGCATATGTTCAGTACTCAGATATTTCTCAAATAAATTGAATTGAAAGGACTTATTTGGTGCAAAAAGTAATCTTTAGTATAGTGTACTTATTAATACCACTGATCATTGCTGGTTATTAGAATATAAACTTCATGTTAATATCTATATTCAGTGCCAATAAATAATTTTGACATCTCCAATAAAAGGGATTGCACATTATGATGAAAAAACATACCAGTGCAGAAAGCGTGAATGCTTCATGATGCCACCTACATAGATTGGGTACATATGCTGTGGAACATAATGTTGTGGATAGTTGTCTCTTTATATTCTACTCTGTGACCCAATTCTATATTTAAAAATAAATTTCTTAGGTTAGAAAAATCTCTGGTTAAAGTTTATATATACTTGCAATTAGGATTTCAGAAAGATATAACACTAAAATATCAATTTTCTGGATTAAATGAAATATTCAGTAATACCACCTCCTTGCTAATCTGACTTGAACAGGAGAATTGGGATAGGTAATTTTTTGAAAGTAAACACTCTTGATCAAAAGTTTAGGTTATTACTCTGTTTACAAACCTTGAATAAAAAGGATTAAATTCTAAAACAACTTTGGTGTAATAGCATTCCTTTTGTGAGAATTATTATTACTATTATTATTTATACATTTATTTTAACTTGTTTATTGGATGCTTCTTCAATAGTCAATGTGGTTAATGCTTTGCAGTGATAATATCAATTAGTCCAATGACTCTAAGAAGCGAAATTGACTTTCTCCATTTAATAGATGAGGAAACCAAGGTTAGGGAATTCAGATGCCTTATCCTAGTCACACAGCTAGTATTTTTCCAATCTGTTGCTTCATCCTTTATTATAGTTAGCATTTTGGAGGAGTAAACTCTAACTCTGATCATTGACATCACATTTTTCTTATTCCTGGTTTAGTACACTGTCAGGCACACAATGGGGAGATCAAACAAAATGAAAGCAATGATCAGTTATTTGTAGAAAAATATTTGTTGATGATGTAATTGCCTAGTCAGGTAATATAAAAATGTGTTTACTCACCTAAAGGCCCGAATGGTGGTGAGTCCTTCTGCTGTTTCTGAGAAGTGACAGAGTAGAGGGAGCTGGGTACTATCATCAAGTTCCTGGAGGTCCCTAGTAGAGACAGGGGCAAAAATAAACTTCACTTGCATTCAGACTCAAGAACTACCATGTTTATTATTTAAGAGAAGGTTATTTTGTCACTGTATTTGTTTTCATCATTGAAATTATTTTCCCCTAGCCCTCAATTAACAAAAACTTCAACAGCTTACAATCTAAAGAGGAAGAGAAAGATGGGTATAGAATGAATACAGGTAGAGGCTGAACATAATGTGTTGTACAAAACTATCAGCTCTGCGTAACAGCCAAAGTAAACTGCTACAGGACTTAGTGGAATGAGTACTTAATTCATACCTAGGACATGGTGGGATTTTCCTTAAACGGGTATAATTTACACCAGACCTTAAGCTTGATGAGGGCTTCAACAAAATAGATAAGAAGAAGAATAACAAGAACAAGCACTGGTGTCTGAAGAATCTTGCAAGTTCAATCTGTGTGGTACCCAGAGTCCTTTAGGGCTGTTGTAGTGGGAAGAGGCTATGTAAGGATATGGCCTTGTAAGGGTAACAGTGGATTGTAGAAACATCCTTAATGGGCTGAAAAAAACCACTGGAGACTAGAAATAAAGTAATCTGGCCAGGCGCGGTGGCTCACACTTGTAATCCCAGCACTTTGAGAGGCTGAGGCAGGTGGATCACTTGAGGCCAGGAGTTTGAGACCAACCTGGCCAACATGGCACAACCCTGTCTCTACCAAAAAATTAGCCAGGTGTGGTGGTGCACACCGGTAATTCCACTACTCAGGAGGCTGAGGCAGGAGAATCACTTGAACCCAGGAGGCAGAGGTTGAAGTGAGCCAAGATCACTCCACTGCACACCAGCCTGGGTGACAAAGCATGGCGCTGTCTCAAAAAAAAAGAAAGAAGGTAATTGGAACTGTCCTTTAATCCTTTAATCAACATAACTTGGGAGACAATGTACAGGATGAAAGAGAATGGGTGAATGAGGAAGATCAGTTAATATAGTCCATATAAGAGTATTTTTTAAAATGTTCAGCATTAGTGTGATGCTGGTCAAGTTTAAAATAAGAAGTAGGGGAATGTGAGACAGTCAGAAGAAGCCCTATTTGCTGTAATGATCAATTAGTTTTCACAGGGTAAACAAGAGTCACATATAGCTTGGCTATTTCTAGTTTAGCAGACTTGAAAAATGACAGTGCTGTTTCCCAGAGTGGTGGTCAGGGGCACAGAAAGAAGACGTTTGGAGAGAAAAGATAATGAGTTTAGTTTTGCGCACAAAGAGTTTGAATCCTTGCCTTCATGGAACTTCCATTCACAGTTTCTCTAAGGAACCACAGGTACATAAAACACAGACATACACTGAATGAATGGAAATGCCTGAATCTGACCCTTTTGATAAAGATATATTCATGACAACTTTTCTTTAAACCATATGAGCTAGAATTTATAGAAGATAGGCTAACAGTTACACCACATGTTTCAATGCATTCCATTTTTTACTTTTCAGACCTTTTTTCTTGCCCTTCTCTAGGTTTTTGGGGTTGAGAAGATTAGAGAAGTAGTGTTGGCATTCACCTGTGAGGGTCAACTGAACAGATGAACATGGTTCCATAATCTTACTTAGGCCATTCCTGGCTGCCAATGTAGTCTGGTTCCCAAAACAAATGCAAGTCTTTTCAAAGTGGAGTTTCTAAAATGGATTCCCTCATTCAGAATTTTCACATGGGGATTGGGGGAGAGAAAGATAGAAGGAAGTGGGAGAAGGAATATGAAGGAATGTGAATAGTCTGTTATTTGTAAACATAAAACCAAATGGCTATTTGTAAATCTGACATAAGCAACAGGTGGTCACTACATTGAGGTTTGGAGTGAAGGAAAAATACTGTGGAAGGAGGAAGCTTTGTTTATAAAACTCTGTTTGATAAAACCAAAGAGGTGAGGACACAGCTTGGTCTTGTATTCTTGCAAGAAGGAAACAGTTACTTACAAAGCTAAGCATGCATTCGGTCCATGATTTTAGATATTCATTTTTTCAGAGCATTTCCTGTAGCTAGTTCCCCACTTAAGTTCTCTTTAGTGTATTCAGAAATGTCATGTTAAGCTGCCTGAACTTTTCAACACGGATGAGTTCTAAAGAACCTTAACATCTAGAAGGATCCTTTTCTGTGAGGTTTAATATCATATGGTTATATTTGCTAACTTTCAGATAATTTCAAACAAGAATCGTGTAAAATCCACTGTCAATATTTATTCTTTAAAATAACTGTCCTCCCCATAATTTAGTCTCTAACAGATTATTCTCACTGATAGTGAACAGAATTCACAATTCAAATGTGTAATGGACTAGGAATATTTTCCTAAACTTTGCACTCCATTTGTATTGCTAAAGGGCAATCATAGGACCAAACGAGTATGTGATTAAAGTAAGACATGACTGATATCAGTGTTGAGAAGGCAAGGACAGATTTGGAAACCGTCAGCAGTAATGAAGTAACTCTGAACTTCTTTGCCCCACCAGCAAGTAGACCAGCAATAGTATCAGAAGAAATGAAATGTGAATTTGATTACTAGCTTCTCCGTTTGGGTCAGAATTTGCTGCAAGCAAGGAGGATGAGTCTAGGGATGAAAAAACAGACTCAATATGGATCCCTGACATTTAAAGGACCCTAATTCATAGCTAAGAGGGAGAAACAACTATTTCTTCAAATTATGAAATGCTACATTCAGAGGTTCCAACTACAATTCTTCTTTTCTTCTTATTTCCACCTATTTTATTTCACCTTCCCTGCACTCAAGTCATATTAACATTTTCAATTTCCTGAATAAACTCAATACCTGCCTTCTTATTTTAGCACTTAATCCACATATTAGGATTACTTTGTATATGTTTTATCTTCCTAAGAGACTATACATTTCTTGTCATATTGCTCTTCACCTGTCACATGGCTTAACACAGCTATTTGCGACACAATGAATGCTTAGTATTTGTTGAAATAACAAATGTTACTATTTATAGCGGGGCTTCAAAGTTAAACTGGAAATATTAAAACAGCTGGTATTATATTTCATTTATTCAACATTTCAGTAAATGACAAATTCTAAGCGAATAATTTTTTCCCATTTGTAGAGTATAATAATATTAAATCACTTACTCTTTGGGATTATGTTTGTGTTTTTTTTTTTTTTTTTTTTTTTTTGAGACAGAGTCTCACTCTGTTGTCCAGGCTAGAGTGCAGTGTCATGATCTGTCAGCTCACCGCAAGCTCTGCCAAGCGATTCTACTTCCTCAGCCTCCTGAGTAGCTGGGATTATAGGCAGGTGCCAATACGCCCGGCTAATTTTTGTATTTTTAGTAGAGATAGGGTTTCACCATGTTGGTCAGGCTGGTATCAAATTCCTGACCTCATGATCCGCCTGCCTTGGATCCCAAAGTGCTGGGATTACAATCCCAAAGTGCTGGGATTACAGCATGGGCCACCACGCCTGGCTTATGTTTGATTTTTTGTTTTCTATCAATGTCATGTTCAGAAAAAGGAACATGGAATGAAAAATTTGGCAGTCTTAGGACTCAAAACTCAATAGGTCAATCCACATGTTAATATATGTCCAGGGCTAGGTAAGGCCCAGACAACAAATTATAGATATAATTATAATATTAATTGATACCTAAATGAATCATAATGTCAGGATAGATTTCATCATGTTACAAATAGGTTGCATTTCTAAATTCCACATCTTATCTTGAAAAACACTACAGCAAATGTAGATCACAGTAAATCAAATACAATTGTCCCCACGGGGAAACGATTCCAGGACCTCCCATGGATACCAAAATCTGCAGACGCTCAAGTCTCTAATATAAAATGGGTGACATTTGCATATAACCTACATACATCATCCCATATACTTTAGATCATCTCTATGTTACTCATTCTACCTAATTCAGTGGCAACACATCACACATCGCTTCATCAGTGTATATTCAATGTAGTACTCGGCACGTGACAAATTCAAGTTTTGATTTTTGGAACTTCATGGAACGTTTTCTTTCCAAATATTTTTGATCCATTGTTGGCAGAACCCATGAATAGAGAAGGCTGACCGTAGATAAGCTTTTGAAAATGAATGGGATGCTGTTTTACTTACTTAGAGGCAACCCGAAAATACTTCTGGATAAAATAAAAGGCGATACCAAGGGGCAGGAGAGCAACCAGGAACACAGGAGTAGCATAAGAAATCATCCCAATGGCAGACAGGCAGAGCAGTGTTGAGCGAGTTAGAGATTCTAAGGTTGGAGGGATGTGCTATTAGGGTAGTTTAAAAGGAAAATATGATTAGCGCAATGAAATATTGGCTACAATGTAACAAAGTATCTATTTTTATATTGACACCAAGTTATACAGTTAGCTACAAAAGTAGTGTATAAGCATGTTCATCCTAAGCAATTCTTCACTCAATTTCCATAGTTTATTATGTCTGTCTATCTATCAACATGTCATTGATTCGTGGTCTGTCTCCCTATTTATTTTGGGTGTTTTATGTAAATGACACTGTACTATAAATATTATTCATTCATGTGTTTGTTTACTGAGCAAGACAGACTGTAAATCTTCCCATGGCAGTGTATATAAATCTATTTCTTTTTAATGGTTGCATAGTATTATCTTATTTAGCTATTCCTCTACTGTAATACATTTAAATTAATTTTCTGTAATTGCTTCCTCATATCTTTTGGGCTTTTTTGAGTGGATTAATTTTTCCTTATTGATTTTTAGATGCTCTGTATATATTGTGTTTATTTAAAAATATTTGCAAATTTTTCTTCCCAGTTACCTATTGTATTTAAATTTCTCTTTGGTGCTTTTAGCTCAATCACAATTTAAAGTTTTTTTATAGTTATTTCTGTTGACTTGTGGGCTCAAAAGTAACCTATTTTCCTTATTGTTTCTGAGTTCTTTGTCTTACTCAGAAAGACCTTTCCCACCCCGAGATTCTAAAACTATTCTCCTACATTACTTTATAGCTTTATGTTTTAATATGGCCACCTCTATGCTACATGCATTTGTTTTGTATTTTTTGGATAGCTAACTATCCAAATATCCTTTGTTGAAAAATTAATCCTTTCCTTATTAAGATGCCACATTTATACTGTTAAATTTCTACATATGATGGAGTTTTTGAATTCTCCATGCTGTTCTTTTGACCTACTCGTCTTCTGCAATTAACAGAGTGCTTGAATTTTATAGTATTTTAAAAATATCTAATAGGGAAATTCTTTTTCTATACAGGGTTGTTATGACTTCTGGGATTGTCGAACATATTTTCTTCACATTAAGTTTATTTCTGTTTTTATAGGTTTTGTTGTTATGAATGGAGTTTGTTTTTCATGATTTTCTTAAATTGGTGTAGAGGAAGTTGCTGCTTTTCATATGATATATCTTATGTAGATACTCTGCTGACTTTTCTAATTGGTGACTTATTTTACTAATTATTCTGAATTCTCTAAGTAACAATCAAGTCATCTTCTAAATAATGAGTGTTTCATTTCTTCTTTTCCAACATGTATTCCTTAGAAAGGTTTTAGGTGCAGTCTGACCTAATACCAACGCCATGAAAACATCAAAACTTCTCAACATACTCTGCAGTCAGCTGCATGCATCAACACTCTTTCTAAATTGAGGGCCATTTCAGTGTTCCTAATGCTACTCTGGAAAGTCAGAAAAGGCAAGGGCCGGATTCGATAAATTCCTTTCTCAGTCATCCAAAGGGTTCCACTTTTAGAGTGATATAATGTCAGAGTGTGATGTCTTTTATTTCAAACAAACTTTTAGATTCCTAAGGATCTTAGGCTAAACTGGGCATTCTTGGAATTCTTCCTAAGGTGTCACATCATCTGAAGCTTCAAGAACCAATCTAATAAAAGAAAAGGACTTTAAGACAGTTTGGCACCCCATCCTTCACTTTTGAGAGAAATTCTGCATGGATACTAAACTTTTAAGAACTTTATACTGTGAATGCTGATATGACACTAACAAAAACAATTTTTTTATAATCAAAATTTTAAACATTCAATCATTCTTTACTATTTCTCTTTACTTCATGATAGTTCTCCAAGTATCTTCTTCTACACGTACAAATTAGTCTGAGTTAAGATTTTCCTTTAATATTTCATTCTAGATATCATTTGCATGTACAATATTGATATAAATACAAGTAGGCCTTTATTTAAATTTTGGCAATCCTCTATTGTTAATAGGAATTATGCTTTATCTTAAAATGCTATTTAGCTTACATTGCAAAACTAATTTTTGAACTTGCAAGTAACCCAGTTACTCACCTGATCAATGATATTAGTATCAGCTGAAAAGCGATTGAGAATCAGTCCCAGGGGTGTGGTATCAAAAAACCTAGGCAATAAACAGATGGACGTATATGAAAATACTAAACTCTTTGGAACCTGAGCATTGCTAATGGGCATCTTAGGGTCATGAAAATGAGAAGCTCCCTATTCATTTGCTCAAGGACTAAAGAAATTCTTCAAACTTTCACATTTCACTTAAATTGAAAAATGCATGCTTTTATTATTTAAGGTGTGGGAGTGAGAAATAACCACTGTTTTACCTTATTGGTCCAAGGATTATCTTATTGAGAAGGTTGTGGTGAAGATTTTTGGCAGCTGTGAGACCCATCCATTCTACAGTGAGGGATGTAACAAGGCAAAGGAAAATGCCTGCTCCACAAAGTATGCTAAAGCCAGCCACATAGTAGGTCTAAAAAGGAACCAACACAAAAAGCACATAGGACATTATCAATGGAGTTCTTTCTTTTCTTTCCCTCCCTTCCTTCCTTCCTTCCTTCCTTCCTTCCTTCCTTCCTTCCTTCCTTCCTTCCTTCCTTCCTTCCTTCCTTCCTTCTTTCTTTCCTTCCTTCCTTCTTTCTTTCTTTCTTTTTCTTTTTTTGTAGAGTTTCGCTCTTGTTGCCCAGGCTGGAGTGCAATGGCATGATCTCGGCTCACCGCAACCTCCACCTCCCGGGTTCAAGTGATTCTCCTGCCACAGCCTCCCTGGTAGCTGGGATTACAGGCATGTACCACCATACCCGGCTAATTTTGTATTTTTAGTAGAGACGGGTTTCTCCACGTTGGTCAAGCTGGTCTCGAATTCCCAGCCTCGGGTGATCTGCCCACCTCGGCCTCCCAAAGTGCGGGGATTACAGGCATGAACCACTGTGCCCGGCCGGGAGTTCTTTCTTACTAGAAAACCAAATGTCAATGTCAGACAAGATTGTTGACTTCATTATTTTGCATGCATTTAGATGGTTGAAGGAATGCAATTTTTTGAGGCCCAGGGTAATGTCCCTCCACCTGCTCCTTTCACTCTCTTTCAGGGCTTGCTTAAAAGCAGATGAAGAGAAAGAGTTTGTTTTCAGGTTTGGGGCATATTCTTGGCTTTCTATGTTGTAAAGCTCACTTTTCTCATTCCTAGTCTCAAAATGACCAGCTAATACACTGATGTAGGTAGTTAACATCAAATACTATAAGAACAAATACAAAAAGGGCCTATATATGTGTGTATATATGTATAAAATACATAAAAATATAGGCATATAACTCCCTTGAATATAAGTCTAAATGTTATATTTAAATATTTCATATGATAAACTTTAAAAGTATTAATAATAGCTTCTATTTTAACATTTTTGATAGTTTATTCGATTTCAGGTCCTGTTGTATTAACTTATTAAATTATCACAGAAGTCCTGTGGCATTAGGGATATAAGCATATAACTAGATAAGAAGGTATCACTGTTCATCTCAATATTTCCTTGCTGATTTAAAAACAAAACCGAAACAATTGTACCTGATCAGCTTTTCCAGTATTGTTTATACTGTACTCCGATGTCCATGTGGCCAGCCAATAGTCTATAGCTACAATGACTGAATGCTTCAAAAGCTTAGAGAAAATCATCAGGATGAGCAGGAAGAATCCTCCAGATGTCAGGTAGCGCCAGCAGGTTTTCCATGGCATTTTAGTCCTGAGCCTCATTACGGTGGACATGTTATCATCCTCATCTTCCTCCTCTTCTTCCTCTACATACAAAAAACATTTGTTTAAGCTTCAGATGGGCACCAGATGGATATAATTTTTATTGCTCCACAAATAGTATATAAACATTCATGCATAAACATATTTGGATCCCTGTGGTTTAATAACCTAAAAAGTAAAGACAAGTCCTTCCTCCCCACAACTTGATATGTATATAGTAAAGTAGTGAAGTACATACAGGATAACTTTAATGAATAAAGTTCCTCTGGAAAAGGAACTTTTCCATACATCTATAAAAATGTAGGCATTACACATTTATAAAAATGTAAGCATTAGTATTGAAGTTTTAAATGCTTTTAGCAGGGCAAACCTCATTTCTTTCTGAAAATAGGTGAAAAATGAATGAATGAATGAGTAATAAACATAAAATCTATGTCTGGATGAGACTATTTGCTGATGTACTGCACATCAGATTGGAAGAAACTTACTAAGTTATTGAAGGAATTGTGTTGCCAACAAAAACCACATACCTGGCTTACAAACATCTACAACATTTTGGCCTGCAAATTTCTGAATTTATAAAGCTGCACCAGGAGGGAATAAGCTCTGAAATCTGTGCATAGCACAAGAGGGCACACTCCATGCTCTCTACGGCCCCAAGGAGGAACCTTCCAGTGGGCAAAGCCAAGGAACACAAAGGATAATGGGCCGGGAATTCCTCTCAGATGTTTAAACCATCTAGACACTCCAAGATGGGCTTCCCTAAGAATGACTCCACTGCTAAAGCGGGTTTTGCATTTCCTGACAATCAAAATTTAATGATTTCTATGGTCCAGTGACTGTGTTTCCCATCCTTTGCTTTTCCAAAGGAACTTTATTCATTAAAGTTATCCTGTACGTACTTCACTACTATATTATATACATATCACGTTGTGGGGAGGAAGGACTTGTCTTTACTTTTCAGGTTATTAGACCACAGGGATCCAAATATGTTTATGATGAGGAGACTGAGCATCACCAAAGATCCTGATATTTGAGCTGGATGCAGCAAATTACTATGTCTCAGATGGTCTCCCCTTTGGCAGGGATGTGTCCTTTGTGTGAGAAGAACAGACTGGAAATTTGCATGATCAAAGAGGTGGACACTTGCACGTTGCTAGCTGTCTCCCCAATACCCATTCTATATTAATTGAAATTTAAAGTTACCCATGGTTGCCCAGCTAAAGACAGCATTTCCTCACATTCCTAGTATTTAATCTTTCCAAGCAATGACCGAGTCAATAGTAAGCAAGCAGAAACAACATGTGCAACTCCAAGTCTCTTAAGAGAAAGAAAGTACCTCTACTTCTTTTCTTCCCCTACTGTTGGCTTGAGCATTCTGATAGGACCTAGAGCAACAAACTAATAAGTAATATGTACCGTAATTGGCTCTTCCACATACATTACTTCCTTTACCCTATAAGCAAAGTGCTATTACCTTATTTTATACCTGAGAATGTGGATTAACACAGCAAGCCAAGGGCACAGTCAGCATCCCCACTGAAACACTGAACAGAATAATTGGGTACAACTCCACTCTTATAGCACATTAGAAATAATTCGTTTAGAATTCTAGAAGCTGATATCTGTTTACAGCACCAAAAATTCTTTAAGAACATTTTTAATCATAGAAATTGAAAGTAAAATTTAGCCTTCATTCGTTAATTCATTCACTCAATGAATATTTGTTGAAACACAGAAATATAAAAGTAGCACATTTTGGCACTATTTGGCTTGAAATGAACATTTTCTCCGTTTTTTTAATTGGTTGGTAGAAATGTAGGCATAAGCAAAAATTACAAAGGGAAATGAGGCATAATGCGTTTACTCTATTGACTTAAAAGGTGCTTTATCTCACAACGTTCTTGGCAATGAATGTCAAAGCAGTATAATTATTTCATCTCATTCCTCACATTTCCAGTCAATCTTTTTTTCCCAGTGCACCTTATCAGATTCAGAAAACTGAAACATAACAAATGGCGTTCTAATTTTGTTATCCTTCATGGCTATATTGTCATGAAAACCTTATGAAGATGAACTGAATGAATCAAATACAGCTACTTCAAAATGCCATATTTCCCCTTTATTACTTATTTCTGAAGGATTGAAATTTTCTTAAGTAGATTTTGTCATTACACGAGACAATTTCAATTTTTCTGAACAAACATCTAGATCTATTTACAATCCACTGCCATTTCCTTTCAAGTCTTTCTCATACATAACAACTGTAGTAAGACACATTCTGTGGAGCCCCTCAAGATGACTGTTGATGGATTACATCCACCTTTCCTTGACTCCTATTGTTTCCATTTTTGTTATTATTTGATTTAACTTTTTCCCCTTGCAAACTGGCTTATTATTCCTCATGGAGACACTCACACATAAAAAAACCCTCACATTCTGTTACCCCATTAGAATGTTCCAGATAAAAGAAAAAAGATCTACCTTCATCTTCGTCCTCCATTTGGGCTTTGGCTTCTCTTGAATACATGGCCCTTCGGAGAGTTTTCCTCTCTAAAGTAGTTTGGTCAGCTTCCATATCCTACAGTAAACATTATACTATCATGCAAGGAGCTAACACCAATAGGTTGTGACTTATCAATGAATGACTCACATGTGTAAATGATTAGTTACCTTTACCAGTCTCAGGGGTTTGTGCTCACTCTGGAGATCCACAACTCCTGTCACAGAAGCAGCTGTGGGGGCAGAGCATTAGACTTGCAGGAAGTGCTGCAGGGCTCAAAGGTGTGGGGCAGCACACGAGGCCAGGAAAAGCAAGAATGAGATGCAACTGACTCCAGAAGTAGGGTGATATCTCTCTGAGCCCTAAAGCATAGTTCTACCACTGCTACTTATTTTTACATCACCTTGGGACTATCCTTGTAATTTTTCTAACTACGGATTCATTCATGTTAATACATATCTTCCTTCAAAAAAGTACATGGTTCCAAGTTGGTTAAACTGCTGTCAGCCATCCATTATTGTGAATTATTAAATCAGAACGAGTTTCTTTAGCATCTTACTAAGGGAGCTGCATAAAAGAAAAGGAATTCAATAGGATCTGAAAGAAGGTAGAGAACTTTGAAGAAAATAGGCAATGAGGATTCTAGGTGCCTAGCAGTGTAACAGAAAGGCCTAGGAGGAGAAAATATGCAAAACGAGAAGGGAAATGTGCCAAAAACAAACTTTGCAGATTTTTAAGAATTGCTGTGAACTTTATCCTGTAGTTAAGAAGGGGAGAATCATTTCATTTTCTCCATGTCCTGGCTTTCAACACA
Organism: Rhinopithecus roxellana; assembly: GCF_007565055.1. NCBI lineage: Eukaryota > Metazoa > Chordata > Mammalia > Primates > Cercopithecidae > Rhinopithecus > Rhinopithecus roxellana. The sequence goes on from NC_044558.1 coordinate 129,271,373, forward strand.
CCAGTTCCCCCGACCTCAGGACTGCAGTAGTAGTATCAGTTCAGTTACATTGTGGGTTAAATCAGGTTCTACCGGCTATTCTGGAAAACCAACCATTTCCCCTTTTCTGTGGGGAAATGCATTTTGAATTCTAAACAACTAACCCATAAACTTTTGGAATCTATGGTAAATTGGGAGCTTCCTGTATATGCCAATACAAAGAAAAAAAAAAAAAAAACCTATGCAGTTTTGCTGTTACATCCATAAACCAACAAACCTTTTGTGATCAGTTGCTAGGTAATGACCTTAGTTGATTTTTTTTGGCCTCATACAACATGTCCGATTTAGGAAACTTGCTATTCTAGAGGGTTCTACTACTTCAGATTCTTGGTTAAAAGAGTGAAAACAAAAATGTCTCCAGAATCCCATTTTTAAAGAGACAGTTTGACCCCAGTTTTAAATTTTGCATAACGATATGAAGACCAACATTTATAAATGAAGCTAAATTAAACACAAAAGTAAAGAGGATCCCTGACTTGTGCATATCATATAATGAAACAAAATAAACCTTCATATTGAAAAGTAGATTTGATTCCAGTTCGATTCCCCATGCTGTGACCAAAAGGTTTAAGATCTTGGAGACATTAAAAAAACAAATAAACAGACAAAAGAAAAGCCCAAACAAACTTTAAAGCATTTTTTCCTAAGAGTAAATGCTCATATTAAGCTCATTACAGGTTAAATGTTTGTTTTGTTTGTTTGTTTTTGTGTTTATTTTCTTTTTTGAAACAGAGTCGCGCTCTGTCGCCCAGGCTGGAGTGCAGTGGCGCAATCTAGGCTCACTGCAAGCTCCGCCTCCCTGGTTTACTTAACGCCATTCTCCTGCCTCAGCCTCCCGAGTAGCTGGGACTACAGGCATCCGTCACCACGTCCAACTAATTTTTTGTATTTTTAGTAGAGATGGGGTTTCACCGTGTTAGCCAGGATGGTCTTGATCTCCTGACCTCGTGATCCACCCGCCTCAGCCTCCCAAAGTGCTGGGATTACAGGTGTGAGCCACCGTGCCCAGCCAGGTTAAATGTTTTAAATAGTGTTGATACTTGGACTAAATAAATAAAAATTTAGTTTCATGTATCCAGTAAACATTCACTGGGCCGGGCCAGGTGAGGACAGTGGAGAGGGAAGTGAGGAGTGTTAAAGGAGTGTTAAATATTACCAGTTTATTCTGCTTAACAGCATTAAGAAGATAATGGTTCATGTCATTTATGCTAATATTTAAATCAGCTAAAGGTGTTAACTTCCTCTCCTTTGTAGTTTTCATTATTATCTTTCAGTCATATTCTTCCCTGTTTACCCCTTAATCCTTAAACTGACAGCTCTTTTTCAAGCACTGCACTAGGAAATTTTGTGCATCCTTCGGTTTCACCTTCCTTCTCCACTAGCTTGAGCTGGACAGCTCATTGTTGCGGGGTCTGCCCTAAGCATTGCAGAATGTTGAGCACACTAGACGATAATAGCATCCCCGCCCCCTTCCCCCACACTCCCCTAAGTTGTGACAACCAAAAATGTCTCCAAATATTGCCAAATGTCCTCTAGGAGGCAAAATTGGCCCAGGTTGATAGGAAACACCCTGTCCTGTCCTATAACAAACTAAACAGAAAGCTGTTTGTACAAAAACTTCCCCAAGGTATTGTAGTGGTCTTGTTCGCAGTGTAATTCTCTCTGGTTGCAGATGAATTCAGGTGCCTGCCCTTTGTTACGTGGCAGTAATCTCCCTCCATCCTGAGATAAGGATTCTGGGCAGGTGCGTGATTCATTCTGGCTTCTACGGGCTGCCATTCTACCTCGTAACTGGATTTACCCTGTCCATACCCTAACTTTCTCCATACCTCCTTCAGTTCATACATAAGCCTGTAATGTGTCTTTAATTATACAGCTATGCTATCTCAAGTGATCATTTCTAAATACAACTTAATGGAGTTTCTTCCTGGCTTGCTTAACAGTATTACTATAATATTGAGCCAACAGCTCTCTTTATTTTCCAGCTCTTCTTTCCAAAGTAAACCATAAATTGTCCCACTCCTTAAGTTTACGTCATCTTCTTTTGTCCCTGGCATTTAGATCACTGAAAAAAATGTCATTTGGAGTTATCCCAGGTACGTTTAGAATTAAGCTTCCCACAGCACAATTCCTAAGCAGGCACTTGTCGAGTGTAACTCATTATGTTTTGGAGATTTTTGTTTGTTCATTGCTTTTTTTTCTCCCAAACATCCTCATTTCAATGGTTCTGTGATTTGTCCTGTTCTGCTTGTATATTTTTGCATATATCTTTTCTTCTTTGTGTAGTTTGCTTTTGAGATCTTTAGCAAATCCGAAGAAGGTAGAGAAATCCTAGGATTTATCTGACTTTGTATCTTCTTCACTCTATGGAGACAGATCCTTTATTTTCTTTTCTAAAATAGTATATTTAAATTTCCTAATATTTTAAAGAAATTCACTGGTACAAATATTTCATTTTGTAAATGCTCATTCCTGGCTAAGAATACCAAGTGCTGGACACTTTGTACTCCCAAATCAAGAACAAAACATTTCAAAAATTTGCCAATGTAATTTACAATTTCACTTGTCAATCAAAAGTTTTTCCTCTTTTGTTGTACTCAGTCTGGTATCCAAATCTGTGATCACCTCATTCAATGTTATACTTATATCATCCATAACATTATGGTGCAATTACACTGGATACACACTTATGTTTAAATCCCATTGGTACCACTTATTATATATGCTGTACAACTTTAGGCAAGTTACTTAACTTCTCTGAGCCTCAGCTTTCTCATCTGTCTAAGTAAGGTAATATTTTCTTTGCTTATTTGTCAGGCGTTTGTGAGAATTAAAACAGATCATGTGAAAAGGGCTTTGTGGACTTTAAAAAAAACGTACAAATGTGAAATTTTATTTTTATTTCCTTCTGATTACCTTCTTTCACCCCAGAAGCCTTATCCCAGACATGCCTTACAACTTTGCCCACTACTCAGAGCTCTTCCTTCCAGATCACCTTGGCTTTTGACTTTCCATGACCCTCTATTTGTAAGTGGTTAATGAAAATATTCTAATTTTACAGATGAGAAGAATGAGCTATAAAGAAGCAAAAATAAGGAAATGTCATGCTTCAGTAAGTAGTTTGTCTAAGTTTTAAACACACATATAATTGCACTATGGTTGAAATTCAAACAAACGCTCTCTCAAAACCTGACAGCACCTCATCCAAAGATAGCATTAGAATTTCATAGGTTCAAAGTAGCCTGTTCATTAATAATATGTAAAGATACAATTGCTTTGGATTTCAGATAAAGACCATATTACCAAGCATTAAATGGTAATTTTAAAAACAGCATTCTTAGTAATTCTTAGTAAATTTCTAACTCTTCTGAACTGGACTCTGAACTCTTCTGAACTATGAGTACTTACCTTTTCTAATTCTTGATCTTGCCGATTCATAAGTGTTTTCCAGTGTTCATACAGCTCAACATCTTTGGTTTGAATGTCCTTCAAAGTTCCTTCTCTTAGGACACTTCCATCTTTCATGGCTATGATCTAAGGAAAGCGGGTATTTCCAGAAATGTGACAAAAAGCCTTGATTGGCAAAATGAACTACCTTTATTTCAGAAAGCATTTTTTACTCTCTCATTTATATGACTATAATATAAAAATGAGCAAAATTCTCTTCTAAACTCTTACCCAGTCAGCATGCGTCAGATACTGTAATTTGTGAGTCACAAGAACAAGTGTCCTTTTGTCATCTTGCAGGAATTTCAAAATCCCCTCCTGCATTAGGTGATCACTCAAGTGAATGTCCAGGGCTGAGAATGGGTCATCCTGCAACCAGGAAAATGAAGGAAAGATGGACGTTTTCTATACTTTTTACATAACTCAATTCCTCTCGAAAGTAGTAATACTTGGCCGGGCGCGATGGCTCAAGCCTGTAATCCCAGCACTTTGGGAGGCTGAGACGGGTGGATCATGAGGTCAGGAGATCGAGACCATCCTGGTCTACACGGTGAAACCCCGTCTCTACTAAAAAATACAAAAAACTAGCTGGGCGAGATGGCGGGCGCCTGTAGTCCCAGCTACTCGGGAGGCTGAGGCAGGAGAATGGCGTAAACCCGGGAGGCGAAGCTTGCAGTGAGCCGAGATCGCGCCACTGCACTCCAGCCTGGGCGACAGAGCGAGATTCCGTCTCAAAAAAAAAAAAAAAAAAAAAAAAAGAGAAAGTAGTAATACAAATAACTAAGGGCAAATCATCCCCCAGATCTTATTTATTTAAAAAAAGGATAAAGAAAAACTACCTGTCAGGTACCATGCTTATTACCTGGGTGACAAAATAATCTGTACACCAAACCCCCATGACACACAATTTATATAACAAACCTGCACATGTACCTCTCAACCTAAAATAAAAATTAAAATACAATAAAAAAGAGGTAGGAGAAAAACAAACAAACAACGAAATAAAGTTAGAAGTGCCTGCAGGTGAAAAGAAAAACAGACTTTGTATAATTATTTTAAAAGTAAATAACACTATTCAAAATGTTTTGAATTATTATTGAATCTGCAAGTTAAAAACCGTATTACTCAGCAATCTATAATAATAGAGCAAAACAAAGAATGAAAATATAATTGTACTTGAATTCTAGATAATAAAAATAGGTATAGAAAATGTTAATTGGGCTGGGCACAGTGGCTCACGCCTCTAATCCCAGCACTTCGGGAGGCCAAGGCAGGCAGATCACCTGAGGTCTGGAGTTTGAGAACAGCCTGGCCAACATGGTGAAGCCCTGTCTCTACTAAAAACACAAAAATTAGCCGGGCATGGTGGCGTGGGCTTGTAATCACAGCTACTTGGGAGGTTGAGACCAGAGAATCCACTGAACCCAAGAGGAAGAGGTTGCAGTGAGCTGAGATTGCGCCACTGCACTCCAGCCTGGTGACAGAACGAGACTCAAAAGAAAGAAAAAAGAAAATGTTAACTGGATCACAGCAGGACTTACTTAATGGGGATATTTTCAGAACTAAATGAGGTAATATGCATGAAATGCTTAGTATGGTACTGGGTATATAATTGACATTGTTAGCTATTATTATTATTATATATAAGAATAGCATGCCTAACACTTACCTGACGACAATTGTTCTGGGGGAATGTTTTCATCCACCAAGAGATTAAGATATTTAGAAAATAATTTAAGAAATTACATTAATTTTCTTTTTTTGTTGATGATATCACTATAAATTATTTTCATATATAGTTCATTCCTAAAATATTATATACAGCATCAAACTACATGTTTCACCTTTTTGGATCTTTAAAAGAGGACAGCTAGAAACAACTGAAGAAAATTGGAATGTATCCTCAAAACTATGAATTAGAAAGCAAAGTGACCTGAAGGGAGGAGGGTGCAACAGAAATATAATCACCCCTTAGAAGGACCAGGGATGGCAGGGAATGAAGGAAACTGAGGGAGCACTGACGGGACAAAGCAGTAAAGAATGGTGGACGTTTCAGGTAAAGAACTGGGAAGAATTATCAGAACAGTGGGAAAAAAAAGTTCATAAATGTCTTCTTCATTACCCTTCTTTCTTTGTTGCTTCTCCAATATGTAATATGCAAACAAACTTCTACTTTGTCTTATGGGCCCAAGAAAGAAGTAGCTGGTTTCTCATGCTACTACCCGCAGGCTACATGTTGAGATATTTAGAAATTACAATTCTGCAAAATTTTCAATTGAGCACAATCATAGTCTCTCTACAGATAGATTGCATTGCTTAATAATCTGAATAATGAAACAAAAAGTAATTTCTATTTAGATAGAAACTGAAGTTTGGAAGTTAGAATAAATTTGTGTATAATCATGATAGGTTGTCATATGATTAGCTCAGTAATTTTTCAACTTTCCATCGATTTGTCTGTATAGCTAGAAACTATAAGCAACGTGGCCTTATTAAAGCATTTAGGAGAAGCCTTATGCAAAATAAATATTAACAAAGCATTTTGATAGTTAAAGGGTGATTAAGAATTATAAGAGCCTTTAAAAAATCAGTCTGCTGGATATTGTAATTGTGAATAAATGGGTGATATAATCAGTGTCCTCAAATGACTTTTATAGAAAAAACACAATTATCTTGATTGTCCTGAAATTTCTTTGGATGACATGGGAAATATTTCAAATCTTTCAGATCCTCTGGATCATCTTAATGCACATAAATTATTTCTGAAATGTTACAATAAGTACTTTGTATAGGAACTGGCTTTCAACTGCCTGGTGAGTTGCTTTTCAAAATCATCACAGCCACTAGCTCCTTATTTGTCATTTAGCTCCTTTTAATAACAAGAAAAAAATATTCTTACTTGAATTTTAAAATTATTAGATTTTGATAACTGATAGAAAATTCTACCACTAATACATAAAAATTTTTAAACATAGGTGTTATAATGTAACTTTGCAATTACTTAAAAATGAAAGTCAAAGTACCAATAGAAAGTGGTATCTCCACAGCAATGGAAAAATATCAGGATTATACTGACAAAAGTGTCTCCATTTCCATCACCAACAATGCAGCAAGGATATAATTATCAAGATTTAGCAAATCTTGATATCAGCAAATTATTGGTTTAGAAAAGCAGATTTTCACAGGAGGAATCTGATTGCCTTTGAAATAACTTTCTGCTTCTGATTCCATTAAAACTCCAAGAATAATCTGTGATGTAGACCAAACTATCCCAAATGATTCTTCCTGGGAATTTTTCACAGTAAAAATAAGACATGAATTAAAAATAAAATTTTGTAATAACTCAATTAGACTGTCCATAAAATTCTTATTTATTTATTTATTTATTTATTTATTTATTTATTTTGAGATGGAATCTCGCTCTGTCACCCAGGTTGGAGTGCAATGGCATGATCTCGGCTCACTGCAACCTCTGCCTCTTGGGTTCAAGCAATTCTTCTGCCTCAGTTTTCCAACTTACTGGGATTACAGGAACATGCCACCATGCCTGGCTAATTTTTTTGTATTTTTAGTAGAGATGGGGTTTCATCATGTTGGCCAGGCTGGTTTCGAACTCCTGATCTCAACTGATCTGCCTGCCTCAGCCTCCCAAAGTGCTAGGATTACAGGCATGAGCTACCGCACCCAGCCTAAATTCGGATTTTACATGTTAGAAGTTAGTAGGGCATAATTGAAAGTATAGTATCTCTAAATTAAAAGGTCCACATTGTAGTTATGACCGCTCTTGGAGGCTGACCAATGTTTCAAACTCAGTCACTTCTTTTGTAAAATGGGGATAATAAAGAGGCCTGACAGAAAGCACCTTGGATTGCTGCAAAGATGCAACAAAATAATGTAATAAAAGTCTGTAAATCATTTCAAAAGTGTTGTTTTATTATTATTTTCTTATAAACAAAGCCATGGTGGATTAATATTGTGCTTACTCCTTCAATGTATCACAGTGAGAGCTTAGCATCTTCCAAGCATCTCTTAATAAGGAAGAGTGTGGTGACTGAGAACACAAGCTCTGGAATCTGGCCACCTGACTTTCTATCCCTGCTTCACTGTTATTATCTGTGTGATATTGGATAAGTTATCCCCCAAAGCCTCAGTACGTTCATCTGTGAATAGCGGTAGTAACAATAATAATAGTAATAACAGCAATAATATCAAACCTAAGAGAGTTATTATGAGAATTAAGTGAGCTAATGTGTATAAAGTACTTAGAATCATGCCTGGGTCACAGAACTGTCATTTATATGCCATATCACTTATATGTCATGTCTCACATGGTGGGGATTCATAGTGTTTTCTGTCAAATACAACCTTTTATACAACTTAATAAAAGTTGAGGCTTAATGGCTTGAGAATCACGTCTCCAGATTCAATGTATAAAATAAGATTATGGGGAAATACTTCCTTTAAAGAAAGCAAGATAATTTGCCGAATGGCCAATTCGATGAATGGTCAATTCTTTGTTCTCAAGCTTATATTATTTATTCTAATATACATATGTACAGTCTTCATTAATACATTCTCTTGTATATTCAATAAATGTGCTTAAATAGTATATTCTTTGTACGGATGTATTTTTGGAAATAATTTAATATATTCATTGATACAGCGCACTTGCACAATGAAGTTTCCAAAAATAATATTTTTGATATATAATTAAGACATTTTCATCTAACTTGTATACTGCATCAAGGCTAACATGATAAAAGTTTATTTAGAGCAAAATGTGAAACTATTCAAGTGACATGTACAAGTAAAATTCTTAAAGATATAAGTAATGCCTTTTTCTCAATTCTATTTCCTTTACCCAGCACAACAAATGGCATTGGGGATATTCACTGAATATTAATAGATAGAAAGGAGGAAAGAAGAAAGGGAGGAAGGAATAAAGAAAGGATAACAGGGAGTGAGAGAGTGAAGAAGAAAGGGTAAAAAAAAAAAGGAGAGAAAAGGAAAATGCAGCAATAATTTCAGAAAATACCAGAGAATCTTTGCTGATTAGAAAGCCAATACTCAAAAGACATGCATTTCTAGCCCAAACTCTGTAATTCATTAGCCATCAGTCCTTGGATAAGTTTCCGCATTTAGTTTGAGGATACCATCTACCCTCTCTCAGCACTGTGATGAGAATCAAATGGGATAATACTGTACCTTGTGAATTTTTAAACAATGGAAGTGTGAGATATTATTATTTTTGAGGAATTTTTAAAACACATCAACAGCATTCCATTGCCGCTAAAATGTTTTTCAGTAGGTTGCAATGGAGTAATAAGACCAAGATCATAAGATCCAATGGTTTTAAGGCTATCTGAGCTGATCAGTGTGCATCTAGCACAGATTTTTTCAAAGGGACACTTATAAACACTATACATCAGGGATTAAGAAAAGTTATACAAAATATGTTATTTGTGGAAGAATTGAAAATACTATGCTTGCTTGGCCTAGAGAAATGTAAATTTAGACAAGTTATGACACTAATATTAGAATGTTAAAATATATATTATATATTATATATATTATATATATTTATATATATATATTTTGCTACAGAAGTAGAGTGCAGGTTGAACAGACAGTACTCAGAAGCAGATCTCAATACCATAATAACTTTCCAATAATAAGAGCTGTCTGTGGTAGGAAGAATAATGGACCCCAAAGATGCCCAGGTCCTAATCCCCAGAACCTGTGGCTGTGTTACCTTATATGTCCAGCAGGATTTTGCAGATGTAATTAAGACTAAAGACCTTGAGATGAGGAGATTATCCAGACAGGCTTAAACTAACTCTATGCATCCTTAAAAGCAGAAAACTCTCCCCGCTGTGAAGAGAGGAAGACGTGACTATGTAAAAATAGTCAGAAAGACATCATGTTACTGGCTTCAAAGGTGGAGGAAGGCAGGCATGAGACAAAGAATGTAGGCAGCTAGTAAATGCTGGAAAAAGCAAGGATATTGACTGTTCCCTTCCCCAGAAGGGAACACAGACCTGCTGACACTTTGATGGACTTCTAATCTATAGAACTATAAGATAATATAATACATCTACATTGATTAAGTCACTGATTATGGCAATTTTTTATAGCAGTAACAGGAAATTTATATACTGTCCAACCAGGAAAAGCTGCCTTAAAGGTAAGCAATGTATCTTCAGGGAGAGTCATCAAGAAGCCGTTAGAGTTGATGCTAAAAGTCATCCTGTAATGAAAAGGTGGGAATTGACAATTATTTAGCCCTACAACTTCTTTGATTTCCATGATTCTAGAATTGAAGTGGGTTGGAGTCATTGAATCGCAGCAGGCAGTAAAATGAACTGAGGAAGAAAGCCACACCCAGGGGACCTCAGTCCCTTTCAGGTTTCCAAGGCAGTTCCTCAGGCTCAGTCAGTAATTGATCCCAAGGTTCAAGAAGTAATTTCTAGTTGTGGATCCATCCATTATTGTAAAAAGTATTTATGGCCAGGCACAGTGGCTCACACCTGCAATCCCAGCCCTTTGGGAGGCCGAAGCGGGCAGATGACTTGGGGTCAGGAGTTCGAGACCAGCCTGACCAACATGGTGAAACCCTGTCTCTACTAAAAATAAAAAAAAAATAGCCAAGTGTGATGACATGCACCTGTAATCCCAGCTACTCAGCAGGCTAAGGTGGGAGAATTACTTGAACTTGCGAGGTGGAGGTTGCAGTGAGCTGAGATAGTGCCACTGCAGTCCAGCCTGGGCAACAGAGGAAGAGTCCATCTCCAAAAAAAAAAAAAAAAAAAAAAAAAGTACAATTACATAGGCTACTGTTAGATCCTGCAATGGCTTGCATGGTGTTTTGAGGTTTTTTGGGGGAATAACTTTGGAGATAGGTATTCTTAGGGAGATGAATTAGTATGTCCAAATTCTTCTACCATCCCCAATAACAGATTCAAATTCAGTGGAAAACTCCAAAACCAACTTACTTTTTGAAGAGGTTCTAGAGATTAGACGGAGTGAAGACTCTAAAAATGTTCTGGGAACCGGATTTATAAGTGGTTAATAATTGTGCAGAAGGAGAAGGCAGGGATGCATTTACATACTCTGCCATCATCTTCCCATTGTCTACTTGTAAGCTATTTTAGGTACCTCCTGCTGGAGAGACCAAAATAGAGCAAAATTGTAATCAACATAACCATCAAATTTCTAGATCCACAGGGAGAAATAAATTATTAGTTCAAGATGGATATCATGAAAATCATTCATGGAGTTTTTAAAGACATAAATTTTAGATTCTACCTTTACAGATTATGCCACAGGTCTAGAGCAGAACCAAGATTTCTACAGTTGTAGGGAGCATCACAGATAGAGCTTATCCACAGCCCGAATTGCACAGCACTGGAATGGGGTACTAGGCTTACTTAGCCCTATGCCTACCAAGAGTATATTTTCTGGCTTTTTTTTTCTTTGCCATCAAATATAAATAAGAGGACTTATGATCCTGCCTCATTCATCCAATACCATCCAAATCCTCACCTGGTTAGGAAACACGGATAAACAACCACTAGGGCATCTCGGTCTCATGGACACCAATCTGGATCCTCCCAACTCTCAAGATATGCTGCTCTTCTGCTGATCTACTGATCTGTACTGCAAGGATTTATTTCCTCTATATACTTTATGATTTCACAAGTTAAACCATTTTGAGAGGGAGTCTCACTCTATCGCCCAGGCTGGAGTGCAGTGGCATGATCTCGGCTCACTGCAAGCTCTGCTTCCTGTGTTCACGCCATTCTCCTGCCTCAGCCTCCCAAGTAGCTGGGACTACAGGCACCCGCTACCACGCTTGGATAATTTTTTGTATTTTTAGTAGAGACGGGGTTTCACCGTGTTAGCAAGGATGGTCTCGACCTCCTGACCTCATGATCCGCCCGCCTTGGCCTCCCAAAGTGCTGGGATTACAGGTGTGAGCCACCGTGCCCGGCCTTGTCTTATCTTTTTAAAGACTCGTTTGTCCAGATGGAAGAATGAAATAGAAATAAAAGGGAAGGCCATATTCTTACCAAAAAGACAATGTTGGTGTTTTGATACAGCGCTCGTGCCACACAGATTCTCTGCCTCTGTCCCCCACTCAGGTTGATGCCCTAGAGAAGAGACACCCCCAAATACCCATTTTTTATATTAGTAAATGATCTCTTGGTAATATGACCTTAAAATACAAACGTCTTTTAAAAAATCTTAAATTGATAGTAACTTGTTAATTAAATTGTAGTAACATTGGTAAGAAAACATGAAAACTGTCTACTGGCCAACAATTCTCAAATTAATCAAGGCTGATATGGTTAATCCTCCTTTCACTCTAATAGAGATCTCTGCTGTACAGAAGCATTAATAACCAAAACACTTTCTAGGAAATGCAAGCAATTCCAAGATTTTTTCTTGTTTCCTGAGTTGTGTCTGTAGTTTACTTAACATACAACCCAAATTTGATATTATGAGTTATGTGAAACAATACTATCCTCAAGAGTATGCTTTCATAATAAAGTACCACTTACACATTTTTTTATAAAAAAACTAGTATTAATTGACCTCTTAGTATGTGCCAGACTTGTGTAAATGGCTTTGCATTTTAGAATTTCTCTTATTCTTCATAGCAATTCCAAGATGTAGGTATTGTTTTAATTTTACACATGTGGAAACTGAGGCTCCCAGAACTTAAGTTCATTCTAATACACACTGCGGTATGTAGCAAAAAAGAACAGTCATTAAGAACAAAGGCCACAGAACCAGACTAATCCTGGCTACACTACTACCTTGGCAACTGTGTAAGTTCCTTAACCTCTCTCAGCCTTGATTTTTGCAGCTTCATACGCAGATGACGATAGCACCCATAACACAGATTTGTTGTGAAAGTAGATAATGCATATAAAGTTTGTGCCCAGGACTGACAATGATGAAAACATTACAGACATTGTTGTTCTAAAGATTATAGGTATATTTCTCAGCTTGTCTGAATAATATGACATCAATGCAAAACATGGTTACACAAAGAGAAAAGAGCACTTTAATACGAATAAACAGATGTTTAACAAGATTGGGAGAAGTTATCGAAAGTAATCTTAGTTTTCAAACCCATTACAGCAAGTTCCACGTAAGCAAAAATGCATTTGGTCAAAGCCAGGAACTATGCTTCACTTTTTCTCGAGAACTCTTAAGTGACTAGTACCATGTTAAGTATACAGTGATTACTCAATAAATATTAATACGTAAGAAAGAGTGGCATCAAAGGACTCCTGTCCTTGGTTTTCTGGAACTTGTCACTCGGGACAACATACAGCTCCTAAGCTCTCAAATTTCATGATTCTCTATTAATGATTAAAGACAACCAGAAGACTTTTCTAGATTTTTGTTTATTGCTTAATGAAATTATTTATAGCTCACCCTCTCTCCAATTTCAGTTTGATCTCCAAATGGTAATAAGTCAATATCTGGCTGAAGAGAACAGGCATCCGTGACAGCTTTGTACCTTTAGGAGAAATGATTTTGAATTTTTAGATCTCTATGGATACATTGCCCATAAACTAAGTGCCAAGTTCAATACCTTGGAAGCTGAAACAAAACATTTGCTGAATCACTTATTATATGCCAGCTTCTGCTCTACATTTCTGGATACAAAGATAAATAAATACCACTTCCCACTCTTTTTTTTTTTTTTTTTTTTAAGACAGAGTCTTACTCTGTCGCCCAGGCTGGAGTGCTGTGGCATGATCTTGGCTCAATGCAACCTCTGCCACCTGGGCTCAAGGGATTCTCCTTCCTCAGCCTCCTGAGTAGCTGGGATTACAGGCGTGCGCCACCATGCCCAGCTAATTTTTTTGTATTTTAGTAGAGACAGGGTTTCACCATGTTGCCCAGGGTGGTTTCAAACATCTGAGCTCAGGCAATCAGCCTGCCTCAGCCTCCCAAAGTGCTAGGATTACAGGTGTGAGCCACCGTGCCCGGCTAGGTTCCCACTCTTAAAAAGCTAGTTCACGGAGCAGAAGACTGATACAAAAACATACAATGAAAATTCACCTTGTTAGGTGTTATAGTGGAAGCGGGTACAAAACACTCCTAGAATACAAAGGAAGAAATGACTGACCATTCTGAGAAGTTTCAGAGGAGGCAAAGCTTAAACTATATTCAGAAAGTTGAGTAGTAAGTTTTCAGGAAGAAAATGAGTAAGGAAGCATAAGGAACTTGAGAAAGTAAAAAAGTTCATGGTGAATGTAAGGGACCGTGGGAAGTTCATTATGGCTAAAGCAGAGGTGGTGAGTGGGTGCCTTTGCACACTGTCATGCATGCTGACGGGAAGAGGCAAGGGAGATAATGAGGACTGACAGTCTTCAAGTTCATATAAGGCTGGGACTGGAAATTAAATGAACTGGAAGTACAAGGAAGTGTGGGTATTGAAGATGCTGGGGGAAATGACAATGACTTTATTTTCCTAATTAGTTTGTCTTAAAATAGTCCAATCATTCTTGATTCCTCCTTCTTTCTGTTGATATCTGTCCATTGATGTTCTTCAACTTTTTTTTTCCCAACCATCCCTTCTTTTACATTTCTACTGTCATTCCCAAGTGTAGGCAACACACACTGCATGCCTGGATACTTACTCCAATTAACTCCTGAATGTCTCCATATATATGTATATATGCACATTTGTGAATCTGTATATATAGAATGCATATCACTATAGCCAGTTGGCTTTTAGGCCCCCCCACTATCTGATCTCAGCCTCCTTAATCTTTCTGTCTGGTTTGCTCCAGGGTCCTAAAGAATCACGAATAATTTAGGTTTTGTCTTTTGTATGGTCTACTTTTCTCCTCCCTCCCCCCTTCCTCTTGCCTCTCCACTTACCTTATTCTCCTTAATTTTCAAGACCCATCTATGGTCCTGAGACCCACTCTTGTAAGAGTGGCTCAGGGAAAGGGTCATGCCTTCTTATGTGACAATAGGCCATTGAAAGATGGCCTATTCTGGCTGCTCCCAGTCATCAGACCCCTCAGATCCTACATTCTTCTTCTTTCCTAAAGTCATCAGACCCCTCAGATCCTACATTCTTCTTCTTTCCTAAAGTCATCAGACCCCTCAGATCCTACATTCTTCTTCCATTTACTTGAATTTTTCCTTCTCTATCTTCTCACCAACAACCTAAGCAACACCCCCTCACTCTCACCCTCCCCACCCCACACACATACACACTTCAATTGCTGTTTAGTCTTGGTGTACAAATTTTTCTCAACAAGGGTTCAAGATGGGCTGGAACTTCCAATGAGGCGTCTCTTCAAATAATTGATTCAAAAGACCTTGGTGATGAGGATGAAAACGAGGCCAACAGGAAAGAAAGTACCAGATGTAAAAGTTCCAGAAACCATTGTTCATTCCCAAACACACAAGTCGGAAAGAGTTGCCATTTTGGTTCTAAATTTTATATGCTCAAAATTACCTCTGTTTGTTAAAAGGACTTCCAAAAGTAATATTTTCTTCTACTGTAGCATTTAATAGCCAAGGCTTTTGAGCTGCATACGCCACAGAATACCTGTTCCTACTGAAAAATGAAAAAGAAAAAGAAAACAGCAGGATTATGCGAGGGTACTGTGCGTGTATGTATTTTACTACAAATAGGGGAAATAAAATTAGTAAACTATCTCAGACACAGAAATGGAAAACTTCTAAAAGAGAAAAATTTAAAGACCACCAACCTTATTAAGAAATGATTAAATATGCCACCTAAATTAAAGGGATTAGGATTTAATCAAAATGTCACATGTATAAAATTTGGTTTTGTACACTGAAGAAGTGTTTTATAATCTAAACAACTAACTGAATTTTCGTTTTCTAAAATGACTACAATTTTTAAAAAATAATTAAAAGGTTAATAACAATTCACTCACTCCAGTAACCACAGATATTTTACTTTGTACTAATAGCACTTTACTAACTATAAATTCTACATGCAAACTTTAAAAAATATGTTAATTGATACTATAATTATTGTATGGCTTTGTGGCTTAATCACATTAGCATATTTTATGATAATAGATAATATGTAAATATTTCAAAACAAAGAATATCTTAAGAAGTCCCTGAAACTTTTAATATTGAAATCATGCATGTAAAAACTGCATATTTCAAAAAATATTGAAATAGTTTATATTTTTAAAATAACTCCCTCCCACTCTTTTGACTTGCAAATTCTAACAGATGGCTCTACATCAGAATTTAATTTCCAAAAGTTAGGAAAATACATGTGAGCTGAAGAGGATGATGGGATTGGGGTGGGGTAGAGGGCAGGTCAGTTTAAAAGTCAGATTTCCACAGTTAGTTCATGATCTGTAAAGTACTAATGAAGGAAATAGGGTTAAAAGAGAGAAGGGTTAAAAAAGAGAGTAGTTAGAAATGTTCAATGATCTTTCTAAAACATTACATCTTAGGAGTGCAGGAGACATGATAATATATAGTATGCTAGCAGTTTCTGAGATAATCATATGTACAGTAAAACAATGGTTCCCAACCTCTGACATGTCTGCCTTCCCTCCCCACCCCACTGGGGTATTGAAGGTTTTTGTTTTTCCTTTTAAGTAGATAAAGCACTTGGCTCTTCGTCTCCACCTTACAGGTTGGTCCCACCACTGTTTAACTCAAAATCAATGTGTGTATTCATTCTTACATTTTTATTTTATGAAATCCAAAACCCAGTTTACTGAGGACGGTTTGAGTTTCAGCCAAAGTTGGGACACGAGTGACTCAGTGAGAGGAAAACAGTTGACACAAGGAGCCACTTTGTTTGGTAAATTAATTCTTTTAGCAGTTTGCCAAGGTTGCGAACCACTGCTGCTGGAAATATGCTAGCACACTTTAATAAATAACTATACATCATCAGAATAAACAAAATTAGAATAAAGAGATTAAAGTCTGAGGAAGGAAGTTATTCTTATTAAACTCAGGTTAAAATAGAAATAATACCTTCTGGTTGCTTCAAAAGAAGGCTCAGATTCATTTACACTGCAAGTATGGCAAACAATGTTCATTAATTATGAAGTAGAAATACAGAACCAAGGTTTGTACACATCAGGTAAGAGATACAATAAACACTGGACATATTAAAGAGCTACATTTCCCAAATGGTTTCTGATATTAATTTCAAAGACAAACCAGATAAGTAGTATTCTTCTTTATGTCTTCATCAGCTAGGAAATAATTACTTAATAAGTTTCTAAAACATAGATAGCACTGTTCTCTTTCATAAAAATTTTTGTTCATACAATGACTGGGTTCTAGTGCCAACCATGCTCCAAACAGCTGTAAACTTGGGGAATCCTTCTAGAATGCAGTTTCCTAGTTTCATAAGGATTCTGTATTTCCAAGGCCTTCCAACCTTTATAATTTGAACTGAATAAATTTAAATTCCAAATTAGCTACCCTAAGGCAGCAGCAGAAGTACTTTTTGGGCGCTAAAAATGAAAGATACACAAAACACACTGGCCCCTCAGGAGCTTGTAAGAAAAACAGACATGCACCAGAAACCAAACTACATCAAGTGTAATCAATTATTGATACGATTTATGTAAAAAGTGGGCTTTGACTAGTCACAATTTGTTATGCCTGTATTATGAGGAAAGACATCTGAAGACCTATTTCTTTTATTGTTCTAATTTTTTTATAATTTAGGGTCATTTGAATTCTGTCATTCTGAAAGACCTGAATTCAATAACCCTATATATAATTAAAGCCTACAGAAACTCCAAAAATTGATTCTATTTGACTTTGCAAAATGTTGTATGATTTTGTGGAGAAAATTTACTAATTATGCTACCTAATGATATTTGGTTAAGAGTTACTAAGGATCATTTTCACTACTGCACACTGCTAATGACATCTTGGGATGGCTGATAGAGGCAAAAAAAGCAATCTTGGAATAAAAAAAATTGCTCCCGATAATAATTATTCCCTGATTTAAGTTACTGGTAAAAAATAAGGAAATGATCATTTTTCTGAATAATATTTTCCACACAATGTGTTTTAGATACCAAGAAATTTGGACTTTATTTTCTGTGGTATAAATCCAATGGGTGACCTCAATAGTTTTAACTAATTTAAGGAAGAGAAGGAAGAGGAGAGGAAGAGTGAGTGTGTGGCAGAAATGAATGTGTTAATTTGCATTCTAACCACTCAAGTGGAAATGCCCATTAGACATGTGTAAATACCTGTTGGACATTTGAGAATGTGAGCCCAAGGTAGAGATATGGATTTAGAATTCATTAATCTATTCAATAAAGGTTGATTAAATTCAGACTCTATTTATTCAATATCAGTTAAAAAATATGCATTGATCACTTCCTAGTGCCACACATGCTAAAGATACAGCGAACAGGAAAGATCCATTCCTTCTTTCACGCCACTTTCACTTTTGTGGAAGCATAATAAGGGAATAAGGGCTAAGACAGGTGGAATAAAAGATAGTATTAGGGCACTGATCAAGAACCAATGAAAAACAAAGAAATGAAGAACCGGAGAACCAGCAAATCAGAGTAAACAATAGAGTTGATGTCAGAGGGAATATTAAGAGTGTGCTAGATGAAAAAAAAAAAAAAAAAAAAAAATCCAAGAGTACTTCAGACCAGAGAAAACATGTATTAGAAGGCCATGAGGTATCCTGATTGCACAAAGAAGTGATTTATATTCAGCATGGCTGAAATGTAGGTGTAAATGGCAATGAACTTAAAAAAGTAAGCACAGCCAGATAATGAAGGGGCTCATAAACCATTTTATAGAGCTTGAACTTTTCCTAAAAGGAAAAAAAAAAAAAACCACTGAAAAGGTTTAAACAAGAGAGAGATACAGGTTCCATTTAGAAATATCACTCTGATCACAGAATGTAACAAATGCACTAGAGGGAACGAGACTGGAGATCATAAAAGAAATCCTTTGTCAACCTCACAGATTTGACTCAGTCAAGTCACCTATATTCGTTCTTATAAAACACTGTACTTCTTCCTAGAATTTACAAAACATTAATCAAATAACTATAAAATTATTTTCTTACTTCCCCTTGGTTTCCCCTGCTAAACAGTAAGCTTCATGAAAATAGGGGCCTGGCTTCTCTTGTTCACTTATTTCTCCCCCAACAATTAATACAATGACTTGCACATAAATGATGTGCAACAAATATTTTTTTTAACAAATTAATAAATGCAAGTGTCACAGAAACCAAGAAGCCAAGTTGATTTCAAGGAGTTGTCAATGGGTGAAGAGTTTCAAAATCTATGGAGAAGTAGGACTGAGGATAAATTATTGGGATTTAGCACTTAGGCAGTCATGTGCGAGAACCTTTCGTCCAGGTTGCAATGCTCAGAGTAAAAGAGAAGAACAGAGGTTAAGTGTGGGTGGACTAGGTCGTTAAAAAGAAAAATGTTCCAGTTGACTGAGAGATAAGCAAGATGATTATTTAAAAAATGGGTGGGGGGGCCGGGCGAGGTGACTGTAATCCCAGCACTTTGGGAGGCCGAGACGGGAGGATCACGAGGTCAGGAGATGGAGACCATCCTGGCTAACACAGTGAAACCCCGTCTCTACTAAAAAAATACAAAAATCTAGCCGGGCGAGGTGGTGGGTGCCTGTAGTCCCAGCTACTCGGGAGGCTGAGGCGGGAGAATGGCCTAAACCCGGGAGGCGGAGCTTGCAGAGAGCTGAGATCCAGCCACTGCACTCAAGCCTGGGCGACAGAGCGAGACTCCGTCTCAAAAAAAAAAAAAGAAAAAAAAAAAAAATTGGGTGGGGGATAATGGAGTGTGAAGAGCAATAAATAAAGACATTTATAAGAGAAAAGGGTTAATTAATGCAGTAAGTTCCTGAAAAAAGCAAAACAGCACATAGGGGATCTTCACTTCTGAAAACCTCTCCTTGAAGGATTTACTTATATTTTCCTTTAAAAGTTATATATACCACACATTTATTATTTTCAGAGAAAAAAAAAGAGGTAAATATAGACTCATTTGTAGGTAATCATCTTCCAAGAGCAAATTAACCCATTATTTCACTAACATTTGTATGAATAATGTTATAATCCTTAACTTCCAGAGACTACCTATTCCAGCCCTCTCACATATCAATATGTTTAACCAAATTCAGTTGTGGGAGATTATATATTTTCTCTTCCAAAATAAAGAAGTAGATTTAGCTCTGTCTAGACTCATCCTCCACCATTCAATGTGGTACTCAACAGCACTCAAGACAACAGGAGAATGCAAAGAGGTCAGATAGAAAATCCCCTTCTAGAAAATAGAATAAAGTTTCACTTCTGAAAACCTCTCCATGTAGAATTTGTATTTTCCTTCCAGAGTAAGAGGTAAAGGGGATACAGCATATTAGCAACTTCCAAGTATTATGGTTAATAATATTATGGAATGGGAGAGTGACTTTTGCAAATTTAAATCAGGAATGAATTTGGAAGAAGGGAAACTAGTGTTGGCACAAACATGATATATTATATCTGACCCAGGAAAGCTGACTTAATATACTATTCCTTCATGCCAGGCAAAGTCACATGAAAAGGAATAGCTCCTCCATTTGTCTGAAAATAATTGAAGCACTGTTACAAAGCTGGTTACAGTAAGATGGTGGGAGACAGAATGTCAGGACAGAAGGGGCCTGAACAGTAGGATGGTTGACGCCATGGCTGAGAGGGAAAAGAAAAAAAAAAAAGGAAAACAAAGATAAATGACAGCTGTTTCTCACATAAGTACCACCACAATTAAAAAGCATTCTCGACTCTCTCACTGAAAGTATTCATCAGATAAGGCATTTTAGTTCTAGTTCCTAAGATATCAGTAGAAATTGTTTATCATGACAACCAGGAAAGGACTTCAGTCAGGCAGAACATTTATTTTTCAACAAATATGAAGCACACCTGGATGCAAGATTGATGTGCACATTCTGAAAATTTTGGAGAATTTTTTTCATTCCTCTCGCCTCTCTCTCATCTTTTCCCTTCTGGGTCTACAATATGTCAGACTAAGTCAAAGGAAGCAGTTCCCAAGGAAACAACTATCGGGATGTTTGTGTACCACGTTCTCCCCACACAGGTGTGTGCTGGATGAACAGCAATGCCTTTTCTCTGGCCCAAAGTAAATATTTCCTGCTGCAATAGGTCAGAGTACTTTATTGGATTTTGTTCATACCTGTCTATGAGGATACATTTAAAAATAAAATTTATGGCCGGGCTGGTGGCTCACGCCTGTAATCCCAGCACTTTGGGAGGCCGAGACGGGCGGATCAGGAGGTCAGGAGATGGACACCATCCTGGCTAACACAGTGAAACCCCATCTCTACTAAAAATACAAAAAAATTAGCCGGGCGCGGTGGCGAACGCCTGTAGTCCCAGCTACTCAGGAGGCTGAGGCAGGAGAATGGCGTCAACCCAGGGGGCGGAGCTTGCAGTGAGCCTGGGCGAAAGAGCGAGACTCTATGTCTCCAAAAAAATAAATAAATAAATAAATAAATAAAATTTATGCAATCAGAGACACATGTAATGGTGAAAGAATGATAGCAAGGTATTTGGTGTCTTACCATATAAAAATTTAGTTTATTATTTTGCTTTGTTTTGAGCTTTAAAAAAAAATTCAGTTTGTTGAAGTAAAGAACATTTAACCATTTACACATCAGTAGCTTATGAATATCAATAATTTCTAAATTAGCTTTGCTGTAATTAATTGTTATATACCTTTATTTATTGGACTGGGCATACAGCTTTTGTTTCTGGAATGAAAAGAGTAATTACAAATAACTCTTTAAAAAAGAAAGTCAGTATCCTCTGAATATTCCTGATCCTAAAATATGTTTTATCAGATATTAAGGATATCATGAAAGAAAATTAAGTAATTCTTTTAATTAAAGAACAATAGAATTTGCATTAACTTATTCAATCTTTTAGAAGTCTACATTTTCATTGCTTTGTGTGTTGAACCAACTTAAACATTCTTGAAGAAAACTTTGGTCCTTTCTGCCATGAGGAGATGGCATTGTTGTCTAGTAAGGCAAATGCCCATAAAAAGATAATTTTTAAGTTACAGGAATTTTATAGATACTCAGAATTATCTTAATTTCCTTCTTACACTTTCATCCTGCTGGTTCTGACTCCAAGGTATATGCTGAATCTATTCACTTTGGTCCATTCCACAGCTACCATGGTACATCAAACTGTCTTCATCTCTCATCTGAATTAGTGAAATGAACTCTTAAATGGTTTCCCTCACTTCCCCCTTGCCTCTGTAATTCATTCTCCACACCACAAGTCAGAATCATCTTTTCAAACTGTACATCATATCTTTGCAAAATGTAAATCACTCCTCTACTTAAACTTCTACAATATTTTCCCACTGAACTTAGAACAAAATCTTGACTCCATAGCATACCCAGAACGCTTTCTTCCTTTTCCAGATAGCCTCAGCTTGCACCTGCATCATTCAGTATTTACTAGCCATTCTAGACCCTTTTTAGATCCTCAAACACACCTCACAGGTATAGTACTTTTTACTATATTGCCTTGTTTTATCATCGTCACAGCATTTATCAAAGTCTAATATTATGTCTTTTTTGTTGTTGTTGATTACTTATACACAGGCCACGTTCTAGACTGTAACCACATGAGATAGAGACTTGTCTTGTTCACTTCTATATCCTTGATACCTAAATCAGTGTTTGGCATGAAGGACATACTCAGTAAATGTTGAATGAAAAAAAAAAAGACTAAGAAACAAAATATCTATATTCCATACTAAACATAGAAGATGCTCCAACTGATGTACAATTTATGCATTTCTCCAAATGTAGTTAATTTCATTCCTGCATCAAACTAGATGTTGAAGATCTGCCTACTTAGACTGTGTTGTTCTGATCCTACCCATACCACATTCTTCACCCCCGCTTGCATGCCCTCTAAACCTTCAAATAGTAATATAGATTACTGTATAATCTGTAACTTAATATTATATTCTGAATTGTATTTGTAATAATTGGCACATGGAATTTGCTTTTGAATAAATTTTAGGACTGTTGAGGACATTAGGAATTAACTTTTTATTTTCTTTTCTTTTCTTTTTTTTTATTATACTTTAAGTTCTAGGGTACATGTGCATAACGTGCAGGTTTGTTACATATGTATACTTGTGCCATGTTGGTGTGCTGCACCCATCAACTCATCAGCACCCCTCAACTCGTCATTTACATCAGGTATAACTCCCAATGCAATCCCTCCCCCCTCCTTTTATTGACTTTTTATAAGGTATATGGAAGATTTTTCTTAAATTTTTTTTTTTTTTTTTTTTTAAGAGAAATGGTCTCACTCTGCTGCCTAGGCTGGAATGTGGTGGCACATTCACAGCTCACTACAGACTCAAACTCCTGGGCTCAAGAGATATTCCTACCTCAGTCTCTCAAGTAACTAAGACTACAGGCATGCATCACCATGACCTGCTTATTTAAAAAATTTTTTTTGTACAGATAGGGTCTCACTACATTGTCCTGGCTGGTCTCGAACTGCTGTTTTCAAGTGATACTCCTGCCTCAGCATCCCAAAATGCTGGGATTACAGGCATAAACCACAGCTGGCAGATTTCTTTCACAGTTCTCTCCAAAAAGAGAAAATCAGTCTCTACTGAGTAAATGTATGCTGTTTTTTTCCTCACGTTTCCTTCTTTGCTTAGCTTTCATGAAGTTCAGAGAGAAATTTGTGGCCCATATGTTATAATTATACAGGACTTCAGTACATGCATTTCTGTCTATTACAACTTCAGATGATTATTTAAATAATATTTTAAAAATTTATTTACCTTTATCTTTCAAACTCTACTATACTGTGTTATTTTAAATAAAACAATACAAAACTTTATGAAATAAGACATGATATAAATCATATACATGCTTAGGAAACCAAGAAAATAAATAAGTAGGCTATAAAGAATATTTTCTGCATCCTCACATCATTTCTTTATTCATTAACACAATGATAATTATGAATAACAATATTGGGGGTCAATTTAGCTCAAGTGGAGCTGGGGCCTGGAAGGTTAAATTACACTTGGAACAGGCCAGAGTAGGAGATCTTCCTGGTAGTATGAAAATAAAATCTCAAGCCTTTTCTGTCACTGTCATTCTTTCTCTCTGTTTTAACGATGGTAAATCAGGATAAAAACAAAACCCAAATAACTTAATTATTATTGTACAAGCCACACAATATAATTAAATCCAGTGGGATCTGCTTCTTCATCCAGGATGGAAGTGGCTTCATCCAAGTGGCTAGGAGAACATCATCTAGTGCCTGAGGTTAGTGACTGACACTGTCTACTGCCTGAGGATAGTGGCAGGGGAAACCTTGTCTACTGCCATGAAGCAAACTGAAGTAGCAATGTTTTACTGAGCTCTCTGCTGGAGGTGCACTAAACAGTTGCAAGGTTACTGTCTGCTAGATTTGCTCAACAGGGATAAAATGTACACTCGACAATTCAATCTTCTTCTTTTGCCAATGACATTGAAAACGGGATTTACACTTCTGCTAATTTCAGCCTGAATTTCACAACCAAGAATTTTTTTCTTAATTGGAGTTTAAAATATAATATACTCTTAAAAGGCCCATAGTCTTCTCATTCTTGAGAGATGTCTGTGTATGTAAACAGCAAATTCATCCACAGCGGAATTCATGATAGTAGGTACAAAATGATACGAAAGAACATCTGTGGGTTTCCCAACCTCAACACAATTGATATTTGGGACAAGAGAATCCCTTGGTATGGGGGCTGTCTTGTGCACTGTAGGACTGTTTAGCAGCATCCCTGGCCTCTATCCACCAGACCAGTAGCAACCCAATGCTTCAGTGTAAAACCAAAAATGTCTCCAGACATTGCCAAATGTCCCTGGGGGCAAAAATCACACCTGTTTGAGAACCACTGGTCTATAGCCTAATTTCTTAGATCAGCTGTAGGCAATTTATTCATAAACTACTTATGAGGAGTCTGCTAAGTAGGCCAAATTAAATAAGCATAATTTACTCTTTGTTAACCAATTATGTAACATATTTCTGAATCTATTCTGAATTTATTACCACAATGTGCTTTGACCACCATTCAACTATCTAGAAGAAACATCATTTTGGAAGCAATCATTCAAATGTCTGGAAGATGCACTTTATTTTCCATGTCATTAGAATTGCACAACATACTAATCAAACCTATTCATATCTCCAACTATATACTTCTAGCATCTAGTTTAAGTATAAGGATAAATAGTTGATTTTCATTTCTTATACAGATTTTGGAAAAGATCATTTGATATTTCTTCTCTGAACATTGAACCTTTAAGGCACTGTTTCTATTTAAGCCTTATAAATAATGTAAATTTTCCATAACTTATTTTATTATAAAGTAAACTTTTAAGTTATTTCTTTAAGTATTACTCACTTAAATTAAAAATGTATCTTTACAATCCTATCCTTACTTTTGTCTCAGTAATATACTAGTTTATACTATTATAAACAACCTTTGTAATAAATTGTTTTGTAACTTTTTATTTATGACTTTTAAGGTTTCCACCAATTTTTTTTTAAAGCTGTGCTTATTTCTGAGTGGTCTTCAGAGTTAGAACATGTAAATGTATTTGTCTAAGTTCTTTCCTTGGAAGATTATCAGATGTATGACATAGCAACGGAAGCCAACTTAAAATATACATACTTGCTCCAGTGAACTTTTCCTTCCAATGTTTGCATCTCACCGAGGATGGCAAGGAGAAGAGAGGACTTCCCACATCCTACTTGGCCCACAATCATGGTTAACTGACCTAAGAAAGCAAAACAAAGGATAACTACAGAATGAGATGGATTCTTAGTGAAGTAAAATCAAAACACATTTAGAAAAAGCTAATGTTTTACAATCAATGGCCCAGTTTTGATCTCCAGCAATAAGGTATTCTAAACAGCTCCTTTCTCTGACACATCTTTTTGGAAAAGGAAAAATATATATATAATGATTTATTATTTTAAAAACTATGAGAATGGCTGATATCAGTAAAGAGAGCAATGAAATAATTGCCTAGATCATCAAGGTTAGTTTTAACTTTAATATTCAATTCATTCAGAATAAAAAGGACAGTTTTGACTAAAATAAATAATTGAGATAAAAATGATTTGGGTGAATTTATTAAGGCACTCTCTTCTCCAATTTCTCTTTGAAGAAGAGAGTGTCTTTGCATGTATAATAGAAAAAATCTGTCTTTGCATTTATAATAGAAAAATCTATTTCTAATATAAATTTGTTTCGCATTCATAATAGAAAAATCTTCACCTAACGAACATCAGGCCAGGTCAAAAAATATTTCTATTCAATTACAGAGACATTTTAAGGAAAAATTACTGGGTTTATTCCTAAATATTTTATTCCTTTTGATGCCATTGTGGATAGTATTGTTTTCTTAATTTGAGATCATTTGTTGTTAGCATATAAGTACTTGGAAATAAAATTAATCAAGGAGGTGAAAAACATATACACTGAAAACTATGACATTGGTGAAATTAACACAAACAAAAAAATGAAAAGACATCTGGGCTTAGGGACTAGAAGAATTAATATTGTTAAAATGTCCATACTACCCAAAGCAATCTACAGATTCAGTGTAATCCTTATCAAAATCCCAATGGCATTTTTTTTTCTTTTTTTTTTTGAGACAGAGTCTTGCTCTGTCGCCCAGGCTGGAGTGCAGTGGCCGGATCTCAGCTCACTGCAAGCTCCGCCTCCCGGGTTTACGCCATTCTCTTGCCTCAGCCTCCCGAGTAGCTGGGACTACAGGCGCCCGCCACCCCGCCCGGCTAGTTTTTTTGTATTTTTTTAGTAGATACGGGGTTTCACCGTGTTAGCCAGGATGGTCTCGATCTCCTGACCTCGTGATCTGCCGGTCTCAGCCTCCCAAAGTGCTGGGATTACAGGCTTGAGCCACCGCGCCCGGCCACCCAATGGCATTTTTTACAGAAATAGAAAAATCAATTCCAAAATTCATATGGAAATAGTAGACCCCAAATAGCCAAAGCTATCTTAAGAAAGCAGAACAAAGCTGGAGGTATCACACTTTTTGCTTGCAAAATATATTACAAACCTACAGTATTCAAAACAGTATGGTACTTGCATAAAGACACATGCATATATCAATGGAACAGAAGAGAGAGACCGTAAATAGACCCATACATATACAGTCAACTGGTCTTCAGCAAGGGGTTTAAACAAACTGGATATCTACATGCAAAACAATAAAATTGGAGCCTATACTACACCACACACAAAAATAAATTCAAACTGGATTAAAAACTTAAATGTCAGACCTGAAACTATAAAAATCCTTAAAGAAAAAATAGAGGAAATGCTTCTTGGCATTGAACTTGGCAGTGATTTCTTGGATTTCACACCAAAGCACAGGCAATAAAACCAAAAATAGATAAGTAGAAGCACATCAAACTAAAGAGCTTCTGCACAGCAAAGGAAACAATAGAATGAAAAGGAGACCTATGGAATGAGAGAACATATTTGCAAACTATCTGTCTGATAAGAGATTAATATCCAAAATATAAAATAGTTAAAAAAAAAAAAAAAAAAAAACCTGAAACAGAAACAAAACAATTGAATTAAAAAATGGACAAAGAACCTGAATAGAGATATTTCTCCAAGTAAGACATACAAATGGCCACCAGGTATATATTAAATGACATTCAACAACACTAATCATCAGGGAAATGCAAATCACAACCATAATGAGATATCACCTCACACCTGTTAGAATGGCTGTAACAAAAAAAAAAAAAAAAAGAAAGATAACAAGTGTTAGTGAGGATGTGGAGAAACTGGAACCCTTACACACTGTTGCTGGCAATGTAGAATTGTGCAGCCAACAATGGAAAACAGCATGGAGGTTCCTCGAAAAACTAAAAATAGAATTGCCACATGATCCAGCAATCCTGCTTCTGGGTATTATGCAAGAGAATCAGAATTAGGGTCTCAAAGAAATATCTGCTCCCCAATCTTCATTGTAGCATCATTCACAATAGCCAAGATATTGAAACAACCCAAATGTCCATTGACAGATGAATGAATAAAGAAAATGTGGTACATACATGGAATGGGATATTATTCAGTCTTATAAAAAGAAGGAAATCCTCCCATTCACAACAACATGGATGAATCTAGAGGCCATTATGCTAAATGAAATAAGCACTGCCATAGAAGGAAGAATACTCTATGATTCCACTTATATGAGTTATCTAAAATTTTGACTATTTTAGGTATTTTAATTAATTTAGTCAAAATTTTAGACACTTCTTTTCACAGAAGCAGAAAATAGAATTGTGGGTTCCAGGAGATGGGGGAAAGGGAAAATGGGAAATTGTTGTTCAATAGTTATTATTGAATTTTAGTTATGTGGGATGAATAAGTTCTAGAAATCTGCTGGTCAATATAGTACGTACAATTAACAACATAGTCCTGTGTACTTTAAAATGTGTTAAGAGGATAAGTCTCATGTTAAGTGTTCTTCCCACAAAAAATAAAGTAAAAACAGAAGAAAATAAACACTAGAAGAAAAGAAGAACATAAGGAAATTTTTGGTAGCGATTGCATATTGAATACCTTTATTGTGGTGATGGTTTTCACAGGTATATACATATGCCCAAACTCATCAAAATGTAAGCATTAAATATGTGCAATTTCTGTGGATCAATTAAACTTCAATAAAACTTTTAAAAAATATTAAATATAATTATTGGATATTTATCGCTTCTCGGCCTTTTGGCTAAGATCAAGTGTAATTATTGGATATTTAAGTTTTAAGTATCTTGAAAACTTCCTCAGTATTTCTCAGAAATAGAAAATAAGTTTCTCATATACTCTTTCTTTAAAGTGTTTCTCAAACAAAAAGTGAAATCAACCACCCCACTGTTTAAATTGCCCAAATCAGCAAATGAACAGTAAATAATTGTCCAAAGGTATAGACTCCACGGTGAAAGGCAGGTCTTATCATTTCCAGCCATTCCCACAGTGACACAGTGGCTCACAAGCACAATGGTGCAAATAGGTAACCATAAATAATATTTATGTCTTTAAAGTCTCTTTTTGTTAGGCTCAATTATCTTGGAAAACTATGGTTATGGTCATGAACAATTACAAATATGCATAACAAACGACTCTTACCTGTTGGAATTCGAATGTCTATATTGGACAATGTGGCTAAACCACTGCCCCATGAAAAGTATCCATTTGTGACCTACAAAATAAAAATATAGAAATTAAATTATATGTGTGGTATCAATGAATAATTCTAATTAAAATAAAAATTTGTAAGGCTAAAAGACTCAACCCAAGGTAGAACACACAATGGTGAAATTCTGATTTAGAGTTATGGCTATTTAGTGGTGTAAATGAAAAATTAAAGAGAATGAAAGTGAAAGGAGGGTCTTTCAATTTGCGATATTATGAAGAATGCCAAAAATCTCTGAAAATTTGGGATTACCGAATTGTTTACATATGGACATTCTTAAAAGACAATTGTCCCAAACACTTTCCAATGAAATCCCTACATTAATTATTTTCTCACTGCCAGACAATTCCCCAAATCCTAGTGATTAAAATAAAGAAGAGAAATAACCACAAAGTATTCCAGCAAAATGCCTTCATTAACTGAGGAGGAAAACTCTGTAATTAATGAGTTTCCTGAACTGTGTAGGCCAACTATTCACTGAAGTTAAAAAAAAGAGTAAAGAATAATAAAAGAAGTGAGGCAATATTGCTTGTGTTATAAATGCCAGCAATCAGCAAAAATCACAATACCTTCTATTCATCCCACAGAATCTATTTGTTTTAACAAGCTTCAAGTGGACATTATACTTCTACCAGTTATAAAAATAGGAAATAAAACAATAACAGAACCCAAGAATTTGAAGGGTGAAGTAGACATAGATGACAGGAGGAAGGGCTCCTAAAAATCAGGAGAAATTAAAGATACACTTTGCTCATAAACTAATATCTTATTTCAAAACCATAAATGAAATTTCTAAGCACACTGTTGTTTAGGAATTTTGCAGAATGGATTTGTGATATCTCAATTATAACTACATATAACCCTAAAAACTCTTCATAAAATGAACAACTTAAAGAGTGAAAAACTCTGCTTGAAAAGGCTAGATTATGTTTGTCCATGCAGGTTTTCTCTAGCTTGTAATATACGTGGAACAACATTTAGTAATATCCATAACACAGTTATGCATGAAATTAGTCAGGGAAGGAGGGTCTCACGGAAGGGCTCGATTAGAATTACTGATTGCTTTATAAATATGGCTGATCATCCTCACTCTGTGTAAGGCACAGGGTTAGGTTGGCATAGATTACAAAGAAGGCATAATGCATCCTCCCTGCTCTCTTGAAGCCTGCAATCAGTTGAGTAAGTAAACCATGGAAAGAAGTGAGTACAAGACACAACATTATGGGCTAAATACCAAATAGAGGGGACACACAGACACTAAGTACAACAGCAGCTCATAAAGAAAATCATTTACATCTGGGATGAGTCAAAAAACTTTCTGGAAAAAGAGGCCTTTTAACTAGTTTTGTTAAATATACTGAATGTCATTGAAAGCATTTGTACGTAAAGAACTATAGTGAGAATAGGCCGAAGATCAAAAAACTATAAAATATGTCAGAGGAAACGATGAATAGAGCTAGCTGGGGCAGAGCTGGCTGGGGTTGTCATTATGGTTAAATGACAAAGGGCATGCAAACAAATTAAACAGCCTCAGAGGCTGAAGATTCCATTTTCTCTCCCAGAGTAGGTGAGGAGACTAAAAGAGGCACAAAAATAGATGCTTGTGGACAAGGGCCAGCATGAAACTGAGAGAGATCCTACATGACACCCTTGATGTTCTCAGCGAATTGGGAGCTAAGGTGATCTGGAGAAAGAGGAGGCAAAAGGGGAGAGAAGGAGGTGGGAATAGAGTGGTGACAGCTACATAGCTACTGTAGGTTTGGAAAATAGTGCTGCTAAGAGACATGTGAAAGGATGGCAGATAGCTACTGGGGAATGGGAGTGAGCTGAGATTGGAGATAATGAATCTGTGACCATGCTGGCCTGTATCACTGTGTCACCTTCTCCATAGCATGCAGCAGCCTGGTTATAGACGTGTAGAAGGCATGAGGTTGGATTGCTGCAGAAAGGTACTAAAGGACTGGAAGAAAAAGAAGGGGCTCAAGATATTGAAGGTTTCAATGGTGTTAAAAAAAACAATGACCATGAAATTAAAGTACTGAGAAAGCTTGGGTACCAGGATTTTGTTTGCTGACTAGCCTAATAGAGTAAGATAGAGGGGATGCAGTTCCAGGTGGTGACCAAGTGTGAATACAGATTATATGAGTGTGGCATTAAATTATACCTGTGATTATCAATGAACAATTTCTAATTAAAATAAAAATGTGTAAGTGCTAAAAGACTCAACCCAAGGTAGAACACACAATGGTGAAATTCTGATTTAGAGTTATGGCTATTTAGTGGTGTAAATGAAAAATTAAAGAGAATGAAAGTGAAAGGAGGGTCTTTCAATTCGTGCTATTATGAAGAATGCTAAAATTCCTTTAGTACCTTTCTGCAGCAATCCAACCTCATGCCTTCTACACTTGTAAAACCAGGCTGCTGAGTGCTATGGAGAAGGTGACACAGTTATCCAGGTGAGGTGCAAAGGAATGACAGTAGATTAGGGGATTTTCAGGCTGGGATGCTGGATAGACTGTGCCCTTGGAAGTTTAAATCCTAACCATGTGTGGCACGTACAAAGATAGAACGGTGGACTAGGAAACATACTCACATCTACAGTGAAGGTGGAAATAGTGATTATGAGGTCCTCTGATAATAGATGTGAGAGCAGGTAGAAAACACCATAGCATTATGAGTGTGACAGGGGAAGGTTATGGTCTGAAAGTAGCAGGAAAGAACTAGAAGAATGAAATGTCACCTTCTGACTTGGTGCTACATTGAACTAAAAGAAGGAACAACATCCACACAAGAAAGACAGAAGAGCAGGAAGAAATTAAAGTTAATTTCTCCTGCTACCATTTACACTTTCATTCCCTCCCACCTTTTACAAAATGCACTAAATTCCCCACCAGCAGGGTTAAAATCCTGACTTCCCCAACTAGATGTTTGAACTTGGAAAATCAGCTAATATATAAGAGTCTTTGCAAAGCATCTTGTAAGGATAGGTACAATGATGAACATCATAGCAGGGTTTCTGATAGAGGAAAGATGGAGGCAAGCTCAGTGTACATCACTAGGGGATAAGTAAAATGCAGTGACACAGTCTACAGGATACAATGGTGCACTTAGCAGAAGCAAATGATCAAGAAAACATTTAAGTAAATTGAGAGCACATACACACTTATGACAACACTACATATTTTACAAAGATATGAGCATGCCTAAGCACATCAAGCACATTAGAGCTGGTTCTATAATGATGGGGTTAGAGGGTACGTATATTGGAGATGAGGTGACTTTGATAGGAAGGAGTATCAGGGATACAGGGAAAGAATGAATTAAAATTTAAAAGCAGGAGCCAGATAGACACAAAATGTCACCTAGTATATGATTCCATTTATATGAAATATTTAGAATAGGCAAAATCCACTGGTTGCTGCCCAGGGCAAGGGGAGTGGGAAATGGGAAGCAATTGCTTAACAGGTTTGAGATTTCCTCTTGGGGTGATGAAACAGTTTTGGAACTAGGTAAATGTTGCACAACATTGTCAGTGTACTAAATGCCACTGGATTGTTCACTTTGAAATGGTTGTCTGCTAAGTGAATTTCACCTCAATGAAAAGAATGTTTTTTTAAATGTAAAGGCAGGGCACATACAGACCACTGTCCATTTTCTCCTGCTGAAAATAAGTAACAATGATGAACAAAATTTGGTTTGTAAAAAATCTCACCAAAAGAAGCAGTTAGGAAATGCCAAGTCAAAAATATAAGGAAAAAATACACATTCAAAGGTGTGAGCCCCAGACCACCTAAGCCTCCTTCCCCCAAGGGGCCAAGTATAGCTAAGAAGGACAAAAAACAAAAAACAAAAAAACCAAAAAAAACAGTTATAAAGACTTGTTCTAAAAGGTATCAATATTCATTAGAAAGCTATAGTAATCATTACAGCGGGATACTGAACAGACAAATAAGTCTGAGAAAAATCAATAAAGGCTATCAACTGATTCACACACATATAGATCCTGGATGTGTAACTGACATCACACTGAAGATCAGTGGGGACAGTGATCAATGTATGGGGCTAGGCAACTAGATATCACACTTGAAAACATTAAATCAGACCTTACTGATTTACTACTAAATTTGGGAAAATGACTACTACTAAATGTACTACTGCTACATTTATGATTTACTAATAAATTATTCATCACTGATTTACCTACTAAATCACATCCCTACTTCATACTAAACATAAAAATTGATTTTATGTGTATTAAAGGACTAAAGGTAAAAAGGGTAGCTTCAAAGCTTTTAGGAGCTAACACAGAACGTCATCATGGCCTCTGGGTAGGAAAAGTTTTCTTAAATAAGACCAAACACCAAAGCATTAACCATAAAGGAAAAGTTGTATACTAGACTATATTAAAATGAAGAACTTCTGCTCAGTGAAAGATATCATAGAGCAGAAAGCCAAGCCACATAGAGTGGGAGAAGAATTTTGCAACGTAGTTGACTGTCAAAGTAGTACCAAGAATTTTTTTTTTTTTTTTGAGACGGCGTCTTGCTCTGTCCTCCAGGCTGGAGTGCAGTGGTGCCATCTCGGTTCACTGAAAGCTCTGCCTCCTGGGTTCACGCCATTTCCCTGCCTCCCTGCCTCGGCCTCCTGAGTAGCTGGGACTACAGGTGTCTGCCACCACACCCGGCTAATTGATTGCATTTTTAGTAGAGACGGGTTTCACCATGTCAGCCAGGATGGTCTCGATCTCCTGACCTCGTGATCCACCCACCTCGGTCTCCCAAAGTGCTAGAACCACAGGCATGAGCCACGATGCCTGGCCAAGAATTTTTAAAGAGGAGAAGGACAAACAACCTGTTAATTCACAAAAGAGAAATCCAAACCCAAACCCCAGTGGCCATTTTCATAAATATATCTTTATCGCAAGTTGTCTGACCTCATTTGTAATGAGAAAAATGCAAATAAAAACCACAGCAAGATACAGTTGCATCTCTCCCAGCACATAACACTTGGCAAAAAAAAGAAAAAAAAAAGAAAAAAGAAAAGCATTTTTTTTAGTGAAGATGTAGAACAACTGGAACTCTCAGTCACTTCTGGTGAAAGTATAAACTGGCACCATCACTTTGGAAAGTAGTTTGCCATTATCTAGGAAGGCTGAGGATGCACATACCGTATAACTCAGCAACTGTTCACAATAGCCCCAAACTGAAAAACACCCAACAGCCCATCAAAAGTAGAACAGATAATTAACTTCTGGTATATTTATACAATAGAACAATTTATACAATAGAACAGCAATAAGAGTGAATGAATTGTGGTTACAGCAGTATGGATGAATTACACATACATAATGTTGAGCAAAAGAAGCAACACACACACATACACACATATTTAAACTTTTAAGAAACTAAAAATATGTTTTTAGGGATGCGTGCATAGCAAGAATAATCAAGGAAATGATGACTGTAAGAGTCGGGGTGGCAATTATATCTCAGGGGAAATATGTAAGAAGACAGCAGATACATGTGTTGCTGCATTTTCTGAGGGAGCTGATATAAACACGTACTTCTCCGAAGTATGTAGTATTTCACATTAAAAACATTTCAAAAAATAAATACATTATTACCAATTTGTGAGCTTTCGCCATAAATAAAAAATTAATTTGGGCTTGAAAGTGAGCCTGAAACTGCGGAGGCCATTCAGAAGCACAGCAAAGTCGGAGCCACTGATAAGCAGCTATTTTTCTAATGCATGAATGGTCAATTTTGGAAAAGAAATCATAATAGTCTCTCTTTTTTCTTTCAAAATGAAAATTAATGAAACACATGGAAAAGACATATTTTTAGATTCCTACTATAGTGAACAGAAAATGTCAATTAAAAACTGGCCCTGTTTTTTATTCACCAATACATTAGTTGTTATCTGGGCATTGTGGGGAAACAACAGCATAGAGGACCCTTTCCAATCTCTCATTCCTTATCTTTTCATAGCCCCTAGTTCACACTCTGCCTGACCATTATAATTGCCTAGGAACACCACACACACACACACACACACACACACACACACACACACTTTTTTTTTAAAGCTTTGTAGGTGATTCTAACGCATAACCAAAGTCAAGAATCACTAGAACTCTCTTTAAAATTCGCATGTGACATATCCTTTTAACCCCAAAACAACCACACTAAAATGGCATGTCCACCTCAAGATGGGCAAACCATGGCTCAGTGAGGCATAGTAATGTGCCCAAACATCACACGTCAAGTTAGTGGAAAAGGGAGGGCTAGCACTAGCTTGTTCCATTCAATCACAGGTTTGTTCCCATTATGAAGCGGCTATTGTGGGAAGGTATTGTGTCAGGTGTTAAGGAGAGAGAGACCTAAACATAGCTCTTGGCTCTACTATACACCCCA
Source organism: Rhinopithecus roxellana (assembly GCF_007565055.1). Taxonomy (NCBI): domain Eukaryota; kingdom Metazoa; phylum Chordata; class Mammalia; order Primates; family Cercopithecidae; genus Rhinopithecus; species Rhinopithecus roxellana. The sequence continues at coordinate 129,306,604 of NC_044558.1, forward strand.
TTCTGAGCCTCCCCGTCTCTCTGACTGGCCTAGGCTGTGCAGAGGAATTGGATATCCTCCAATAGCCAATGCAGCCAGTTTGCTAAGTTTCCAGGACTCTGGCAGCTCCCACGGATGGAGGCCCTTGACTGCTGCTGGCAGCTATTCCAGTTCCTGCACAACACTGACCACTCCCTCTTATCCCCAACTCTAGGTTGCCTGTTCTGCCTTAACTTAAGCGCAACGCCTGGGGAGAGTCCAAATAGCCAAATTTGAAATGAGATCAAGGGCAGTACCGGGAAACTGGTGAATGCATACACTAGTCTGAGTCTTCCCTGATTGAAAACAATGACTATCTAATTTATATTCCTAAAATAATGTTGGTATTCTCCATGAATCAATTTATTTGGTTGATAAACATAGGAATACCAGAAAAAAATACATGCGACACTAGCTTCTCAAGCAGATTCAGAAGAAAGGCACATTCTCTGGTTATTGAAATGTGCTGCTGGAGCAAAAATTGTGTCTGGGAGATGAGGAAGAACTGAAAACTAAAACTCAGATTTTTTAAAAAATGTTGTTAGGATTAATGACAACTGTAAAAAGAATTTAAAGGCACAATTTAGGACACTTTCACAGAACTTCGCCATAAAGTAGGAACATAAATGTATCTATTCATGTAAGAATCCAGGAAATAAAAATAACCTTTATTGCGATGTCCTCTGTTTCTGTGGGACGTAGACGCCGTGTTGATTGCTCATAGCTGTCCAGGTGATATCTTCCAGGCTGTTTCCTGTTTATAGTTTTTGGCTGCTGCATTCCAAATGGAAAAGAATACAAGTTGAAGCTTTATTAAAAAAATGAGGTTTTACCGAACATTTACTCACATTGCTAAGTTCCAAGAAAAAGAAACAAGTGGATGTCTATTTTAATTATTTCAATGACTCCTTCATAAAAATAAAAAGAAAAATTCTTAAGTTATAGTTAAACCTCATTCACATGCCTCTTAAGAAAATATGAAAATAGGATACTTGCAAATGATGGAAGTTAAAGTACAGAGTCCCATGATCTTTCTCCAGTGATATGGATGGATTATCTTTCTGCAGTGGTATGGATAATCTTTTTGGATAATATTTCTCCAGTGATATTTGGATAATATTTCTCCAGTGGTGTTAAAAGGTGATCAGATTAACTCAGGTCAAACTAACTCAGGTCAAACTAGACTATCATATGGTTTGGCTGTCGTGAGAGAGACCCAGTGGGAGGTAATTGAATCATGGATGGGGGGGCCTTTTCCCGTGCTGTTCTCGTGATAGTGAGTAAGTCTCAGGAGATCTGATGGTTTTAAATAGGGAGTTCCCCTGCACACGCTCTCATGTCTGCCACCATATAAGATGTATCCTTTGCTTCTTCTTTGCCTTCCACCATGATTGTGAGGCCTCCCCAGTCATGTGGAACTGTGAGTCCATTAAACCTCTTTCCTTTATAAATTACCCAGTCTCAGGTATGTCTTTATTAGCAGTGTAAGAATAGACTAATACAGCTATCAGGCTTGTAAATGTTCTACCAGTACATTATTGATTATTCTCTGAATCATGAGGAGTTTTAATCTGATACACTCACATAAATCAGATTGAGCTGCACAGCACCCAGCATCTGCTATGGATTGACAAAAGCATAAAGATCTAGAATTTTTGCCCAAAGATATTACAGTGTTTCATCAGGAGATCCATAAGTCTTATAGAATGATCTAGTCTATCTCCAATGTTATAGCCCTATTCCTAGTCAACGGACTAAAATATCCATTATAAAGAGGATGCCGGCTGAGATGTGACAGTCTTCACATATTTAAGGTGAATGTAAGTCATACCTAGAAATCTGTCATTCTCTAATTTTTTAGTTCAGTTTCACACAGAGATAAGTGGAATATTTAGCTCATAAACCTCTAATCTGGAAAAATTTCAAAACTCAAAATTTCTTCCAGAAACATATTGAGTCAGTATTTCAACATAAATAATTAACCTTTTTTTTTTTTTGAAACTGAGTCGTACTCTGTCACCCAGGCTGGAGTGCAGTGGCATGAGCACATCTCACTGCAGCCTTGACCTCCCAGGCTCAAGTGATCCTCCCACCTCAGCCTCCTGAGAAGCTGAGACTACAGGTGCATTTGCCACCATGCCTGGCTAACTTATCTACTATTTGTGCAGACAGGTTCTCCCTATGTTGCCCAGGTTGGTCTCAAACACCTGGATACAAGCAATCCGCCCATCTCAGTTTCCCAGAGTGCTGGGACTATAGGTATGAACCAATGCACTCAGCCATAATTGTCTTCCTACACAAATACCTTATAGAGACTATGAAGGCTAAGTAATAATACACTTTAAACTGTTAAGTTACCTAGAAAAGCAAAGGATTCTAGAATTGTGAACTTTGTTGGTTTTGGGGTTTTTTTTTTGGCCTAGAACTGCAGGTTTAGCTTTTTGAAAAATCCACTGGGTGCTACCATGGGAATTAGGAATGTCCTCAAATAATCAGTAATTTAATCCAAACAAGATATTGCTCTTCCAATTTCCATCAACTGGTGTATCAAGAGAACACCCAAACTATCAAATAATACATTGCTAGGGTACATGCCAATAAATACACAAATTAAAAAGCCACTGAAAAGATTAGAAAGTAAGACACTAGCAGTGGTTCTGTCACACAGAAAATACTAATCTATTTTGACTTAACACAAAGAGAAAGAGGAGGAGAGTATGTTCATGAACTTTATTTTAGTTTTATTTTTCCTTCTCACAGCCCTCACAAATACTCCTGGAAGTACACTGCATGAGAGGTTGTAGAAAGCCACTATCCTTTAGGCTAAGTATATTTTCCATACAAAATAGATCTACACCTACATATAAAATGTACTGTCTTCTAGAGTCTTTCATTCTGTAACATTATTGTCCCCACAGGTCCAAAAGAAATGACTTCATGCCCTTCACAAAACTAAGAAGAGGGTGGGAAGAGTAGATGTGTTGACAGAGATTTGAGTCGAAGTTCCACAGATGTAATATGAAGAGACTTTGGCCCTAGACTGTCACTAATTCTCCATGGAGGTTCTACAGCCAAAACCACTGAACTCTAAGTTTTTACAGAATACATAGTATCTTAAGCGCTCTCAAGAAGGAGTTTCCATTAGTGTTATTTTCAAACACACAACTTTTTTCACTCCATTTTAAAAAGTTTGTCATTTGTGGTTTGGCCCCTCAGCAGTGATGAATAACCCTGAAAGACATCAAGAAGTCCAGTCTGGTTTCAATAACCCTGAAGACGTTGGATGCATTTGAAGGGGATTCTTTTTTTCTTTCCAAAACCTTTTCTCAGTTCAATTTTTCTTCTATGCCACATCTCATACAAAAAAAATTCTTCAGATTTCCCTAACTCCATGAACTTGACCTTCTATATCCCATTTCTTGAGGTCATCTCATTCTGCTCATCCCCATATCTCTGAAAGATTAAGTTCCTTGGTAGTCTAGGACCATCCAAAGAGTGACAAGACTGGTTCTAATCAAATATTTGACCCCCTATTGCCTAAAAGTTTAGACACTCTTTAATATTTTTGTCTTTGTGTCCATGTCCACACAATAACAAACAAACACTTTGAGGCATTGTTCCCCCAGCGTATATAAGCATGGTGGTGGTCCCTTCTCAGACAAAATCATACCTGTTCAGTAAAACAACTTACCAGAAACTTAAAAAACAAAAACAAAAACAGACAAACAAACAAACAAACATGCTCCAGAACAGCAGAAGGAAATAAGTCTAAATATAGCTACATGATTGCCTTAACTATTTTTAGCAGTTTTAAACATGATGTAAAAAATATATAATATAGATTGATTTCCTGGCAAAAGCTTTCCAAATTCCAATCAGTTCCAGTCAGGAGATTGAATATACATTTGTGTTGGTTCACACAAATGGTAAATATATTCATATTTTTTCTAATAGTAACAATTATAACTAATGTTAACTTATGACTCACTGTGGAATAATGCTTTTCTACTTTGTGAAATATATTAATTTTTAAAAATTTCTTCAGAATTTTTTAGACACTTCCTTCAAGAAAATTGTATAATCCAGTCATTGATTTAAGTATTATCTAATGGCTGGTGACTCTTAAATTTATATCTCCAAAGCTTATGTCTCTTCTTGGGTTAAGAAGTATATCAAAATTTGCATGTGCAAAATGTACCTCTTGATTCTACCTCAACAGCTATATCATCTACCCAGAAGTCAAGCCAATAACCTAGGATTCTTCCTTGAATCCTCTTTCTCCCTCATCTCCTCCATCCAATCTACCGGCAAGTCTTCATCAGCTCAACCTCTAAAGTGTACACTGACTTTGATCTCCTTTTTTCACAATATCCACTGCAACTGGACCAAAAGCTCTAATTCTAACCGTCATCCTCTCCTGCCTATATTATTATAATGACTTCTTTACTGATCTATGTGTTTTACTCTTTGTCCTCCATTGACTTTCCTCTACACAGAAAACAACAACATATAAATGAAATTATATTAAAAATATAAATGAAATTATATTACTCCCTACCTTGAAACCTTCCAGTAATTTCCTATTGCATGTCAATAAAATCTAAATGCTTTCCATGGCTTACAGGGGCTCTCAATCATTGTTCTCACATCATCTCATCTTTCTCTTCTTTACCAGGCTCCAACCACAGTACCCCTCTGTTCCTTGAATACACCAAATTAATTCCTACCTCAAGATCTTTGCATCTGCTAGTTCTCCTGAGTGGAATACTCTTTTTCCATAACTTTTCAGGAAAGGTACCTATTTTTTTATTCAGGTCTTGGCTCAAATGCTGGATCTCCAGACGGGCCTTCTTGGAAATGACCACCCTGTTTCAAGTACCCAATTCACTCTCTAATGTCCTCTTTTATTTTCTTCACACAGTGAAACTATGTTATTGTTTTAATTTGCTTATCAATTCCTGTGACAGGAAGGATCTCACATGTCTTGTTCATTGCTACAACCCTAAGTCTTGGCACAAAGCACAGGTCAGCCAAAAAATCTAAAAACACAGGCGTATATTTAAAAAAGCTTATTCATATTACATGTAATGCACGACAAAATAATATTGACTATGTTTATAGATTTTATGTAGACACTAAGTAAATATTTGCATCATGGATAAATGAACTGGACTACAACTTACAAGATTCAAGTTTTAATTCTAGCTCTACCACTTAGTAATCTTACGACTTTATTTAAGCCTCATGACATGCAAAATAAGAAGAGCTGGAAAATAAAAAAAGAGACAATGTAATGTAATTCAACTGGAAAATAAAAAGAGACAATGTAATATATTAAGTGGAAAAAAAGATAAAATGCATCAGAAAATATGTTTTAAACTATAAAGTGTAGTATAGCTAAACGGTATTATAAGAAAATGGTGCATGAGTCGTAAACTTATTTTATGTTATTTTAATATAAATTTGGAGTAACAAAACTCTCAATTTCCTTTTGAATTAAACATGTATTATCTCTTAGGATAATTTTTTTCTGGATTTATAAAGACAAGCCTTATACATTTGTCTATTGATTTTAGACTCGTGAGGTTGTACAGAAGCAAGTGGCAATTTTTCTTCACATGGGTTAAAAACTGAAGCTTATAATCTCTTATAATCTCACTCATATTAATCTGTCCATTCTGCTGAGACTGTCCTCTATTCATAACTTCCATAACAAAAATAAAGCACTTACAACTCCAGTGTGCTTCTTACAGGACTCAAAAGGAAGTGAACCTTCACCAGTTCGCCAACTGTCATCACCAATCTCATCACTCAAGAGAAACTCATTCAGCTTTTGAACACTGCAAAAAAGCAACAAACACAGAATAAGAGTCAACCATAAAACCACCACCAACAATATGCTACCTAAATAACAATTTTAACACACATTATTATGGTGAGTACGATGCCTGCGAGAGTCATTTTTCAAGACCAACTGGGAATTCACCTACATCGACCAAACATCCTAAATTGCCAAGGACAGGGGGGCTTCCAGGACATGGGACTTTCAGTGCTAAAACCAGAAAAATGTCAGAAAAGTCAGGACCACTTGTCACCCTAATTTCAACACAACCTTCTGTGCATTTTTTTTTGCAATTATATTCCTTGTCAAAAACAGTGACGTTGTTTAGGAACTTGGAACAGGGTGGTTAAAAATAACACCAATGAGGAAATTCCTGTTAGTATTCTAATTTTACAAATGATGGGGAGGTGATGTACAGAGAAGCTAAGTAACCTGCCTAAAACCATTTAGCATGTAACATGCAGATCTGGAATCCTTGGCCACTGTGTATCTTGCTTAAGCACTGTGTATTATTCACATTTTCTGAAGCTGGCAAGGAGAGGGGCCTCTAGAGTCTTGCTGCTCAAAAGTTTCAGCCAAGAACCAGCAGCATCAACATCAACTGGGAGCTTATTAAAAACAGAAAATCTCAGCCCTGCCTCCAAATAAGAATCATGTTATGCATTTGACCAACACCCAGAGGCGCTTCACAAGCACCTCTAGAGAGGCCCTGCTCTAGAAGACTGGTTTGCAAACATTCTTTACTGTAACCTCCTTAGGCTGGGCACAAGACTCCTTGGCTCATCCACTCTACCCATTCTAACTTTCTCAAACCAGTGTCATAGGATCAGGATCAAAAATAAATAAGTAAAACAAAGAAAACAATAATGTGGTTTGTAAACATCATCCTAGAAATAAAATAACATACAGAAGGAAATTCAATGAAGTTGCAAAGGAAAAGAAGTGTTCCTTTTGGCAAGCTAGGATGCAGCAAGTGGAAAAAGTTGCTTGGTACGTGCAGCAGCAACTACAGGGGAGGTATTGCCTTTGATAGAAAACTAGAAAATGTATGTATGAAATAAATGGTTTCTTTTTTAAAAATTTTATTTGAACTTATAGTCAAGTTCCACCAGACAAGTCTTCAGAACTTGTTTCTTGTGACACAATAACAAAATGAGAAAAAAGTAAATTTAATTTAGTCTGCTGCCTATGATCTTTAAGCGTTTTGGCTTTGCATTCATTAGAAACATGAAGGAAGACGAAAATCCATTGAGCCAATCTATTAGCTGTCAAATTGCACTTCCAGGGAACTAAAAGAGGTGAATGTTTAGGAAGAGCTTCAGTTTGTACACTTTCTTTGAGTCTTTGACAGCAAAGTCTGACCACATAGACTTGAAAAACAGTGTTATAAATGGCTTATGAAACATTATTTTATTCCTCTTAAATGGCAGTTATTTCATCCCCACTTATATAGATTGTAATTGTCATTCTGTTCTTATGTTTTGAAAAGACTTGATTTTAAGAAATGCAGCTCTGTCAAAGGAATACCTTTAAACAGTCTCACACTATTTCTCCGCACAAAAAAGAAAGTTGAGCAGCCAGGCTTGTTTGCCTTTATAACTCCAAATCTAACAATGCCTGGCACATATCGTTCAAGGAATGTTTGTTGAATAAATCAAAGAAGAGATAAACCAATGATTCAGACATTAAGTAAGGTCGGTTGGTTCAATTCTCCATTCCCATTTCTAGTATAGATACGAATCACTAATCTTTCCAATGTAGCCTCAAAGCTTTTATGGAATAAATGAGCCCCACTCTTCCTGAGCATTGGAAGCAACAATCCCTGACCTTGGTTGGGAATGGGGACGACATTCTTTCTTCATAACTTCCCACTTTGAAACATCAATGACAAGGACCACCAATGGATGCCAATACTAACCCATCTGTTAGTATTACTTACTTCCCTTCCTTTCCCACGTCCCCAGTCATTCTAGACTCTGGCTGAGGATCTCCGGCGCTGCCGTTTTGTCATTGTTGTCGTTTGTTCCGTGTCTATCTCTCCCTCTAGACTGTGAACTCTTTAACAGCAAAGATTTTCATCTTTAGAATCTATCCCAATACCTAAAATATAGCATGGTAATTCCTCAAGAAATGCCCAATGAAATAATAAATGGGTAATACAAAAAGCATTTTCTATTCGTATGAGGTCCTTTCAGAAATCACAGAGGTAAAACAATTATGGAAAATGCACAAATCCTGACCAAGTGTGAAGTAATTTCCACCATGCTTCCAGGTTTATATTTTTAAAATGCAAATCTGTGCATGTAACAACCTGCTTCTTAAAGTCACAAATGGCATCCAGTTGCCTTTCAGCATCTTTAGCATCATCTAAAAGCTGCTCAGGAGTTTACTCTCCAGCTTCATGCCCTGATAATTCCCACATCAGAACCCTTCCTCCAATGACACTGAACTACTTTCAATCTCCTGAAGATACCAAGGTTTCTCACCTACTTACCCACCTCTTCCCCTTGAATATACTGCTCCCTCTGTTAAAACACGTTTTACATGTTTTTCTCCAGCTTTCCAAGTCTTACCTATTTTTAAGGATTCTACGAAAGAGCCACCACCTCCTTTAAATGTTTACTGACCGCACAGTTTCCCTTCTCTCTCAAAAAGCTTCAAGGATGCCCATTATAGGCCATAGCATTCTGTGTATAGCTTTATAACACCATAACCCATCATATGGTAATTAGTTTCCCTTCCTCGTCTCTCTAACTAGGCTGTGGACTCCCTGCAGATTTCAGCCTGTCTTTATCTTTGGAATTCTTAATGCCTAGCAATGTACCTGTATCAATAAATGAATGCACATCCACAGAAGATGCTCTGAGGCAGGGGGTGGAGATGAGTAAAATGGTGGTAAGATGGTAAAATGGAGATTTGTAACATACCTAAAATATTTAGGCCACATGGTGGGTACTTTTTATGTATTATCTTGTTTAATTTTCTCAACCACCATAAGCAGGTAACATTATCGTGCCATTTGACAAGTGAGAAAGCTGAGCTACAGAGACACTAAATCATGTTTGAGGTCACACAATGAGTATTTCCTGGCAGTGCTAGGATTTGAAAGCAGGTATATTTTATACCAATCAATTTGCTACCCTGCCTCTACCACCTTTCTAAATCAGTATTTTACTATTTTCTTATTTGTTTAGACCATTCACAAAAATATTTAAGGTCTTACACTTTGGGTGGGTAGACACAGCTTAAGTACCCTGGACAAGTGCTATATTAATTGGGAAAACGGACTTTGTTGCCAGCAGTCACATGGGGTTTTTTTTTTTTTTTTTGTAAGAATTATAAAATTTTGTAAACTGAAATACAAAGACCAGGCCAACGTATATGCTTTATGATAAATATCAATAACAATTTACTTGACTGAAGGTAATACAGTGGACAAGTCATGCATACATTCCTTTGGGAGGTACATGAGAGCAAAGACATAAAGTTATTTCCCAACAAAGTGACGGATTTGTTTTTCTCTTGGTAAATAGCCTCTTCAGACATAGGTATTGAATTGTGCATCAAAAACAATGTATAGAAACCTAAGCTCAAATTATTTATAAAGGACATAACATATTGTTTTCAAAAGAGCAAAACACATATATTATTTCCTTACAAATAAAGCAAAGTGGAGAAGTGAGGCAAGCCTCCTGAAAAAGAAATCTCTCTTCTTTGAGCATTTTATTATTTTAGATAATAGTTACTTTTCATTATTCTGTTTTTTGAAAGTAAACAAGAACACTTCATCATAAAATGTCCAGAAAAATCAAATGGTGTGGGGTGCTGGGAGGTGTGAGGAGACAATCTGAATCACACCTGCCTCATTCTTCCATTTTATGAGATATATACAGGTCTCAGTCATCGAATGCCATGAAGACAACTTTGGCTAATAACCCAAACCTTTTTCAAAGAAAGCATAGAATTATTTTGGAACCGAGAATTGAACATGGTATGAAATTTTCCTCCAGTAGAGAAGTTTACAAGTCCCTTACATGCATATATAACACAAGTTTGAGAGTGTGCTTTATCCCATTCTAACCCACCAAGTTTCTAAATGTATTTAAGAGAGCAGTGAGGGACTTAGAATTTCCACAGTTCCTGAAGAGGAGATTTCAAAATCAGCTGACCAAAGTCTCCGATTATAAACAGGCTGCTCAACTCACTGTGGGCCAACTGGCACTAAAGGTTGGTCACGGGTTCCCAGGCACAGAAGAAAATGCTCTAAGTCCAGTCAACACTGGGAGAGCACTTATTTGGGTTCCCAGAACTAGCACACAGTGGGAAAAAGGATTAATGTTCTCTGTGGACCAGCCATCTCTGTAGGACCTGCAATTCAACCACTGAAACTCATTTGAGAGAATCAGGCTTTTATAAGCAGATTTTGTTTGGCCTATGGCTTGGGAAATCTGGAACTGAGCCCTGAAAAAAGACTGGTCTTTATCAAACTGGCAAATATCTTTTCCATGAGATGTGCAAAAGGGAGAGTGCTATGCAGAAATATACAGGGATACCCATTCTCCACTGTACTAGGATTTACTACCACAGAATTATATACCACGGATTGGAGGGACACCCCTAGATTGTTTTGTTTTTTAATCAACTCAAAGTCCTTTTAATGTTCGGTAACCTCCTGATTTCAGAGATGTTATCTATTGCAAGTTATCAGCTGCTTTCTACCTCCACTTGTAGTATAAAGTCAAATTCCAGATAAAAGTGCAACCATGAAAGGGACAGTTGTTGAGTGGAGAAAATGAAAATAAGGACCAAAATAGCAGACTCTGGCCATTTATCAATTTTATTGTTTGAAGTAGCTTCTCTTCCAGAGCACTGCCTAATTTGGAAGTGGGGCTACAAAAAGTAGTCAGGGATATGGACAAGTGTTTCAGAAGGCAGAACAATAAGAAAATGAGGGCAGATGTGGCTAGAAGGCTTGAGCTTTAGACACTAACAGCTCTAGAACTGGTTGTTAATGATATGTCTCAGAGGTTGACATTGAAACTATATTACACTATCATATTCTGTAAGAATTTGGCTTATAAGATGATTTATATGCATTTTAATTTTATTTGGCATTAAGCCATTGTTAAGCCAGTGCAAACTATTGGCTTAAAGCTGAAGATTCTGGTATTTTGAATAATAAAGTCTAGTTTTCTCAGTAATATATAGACTCTAGCAAAATTATCTCATTTTAAAAGTCTCACAAATGATGTTCTATGTTTCCGTCAATTGCAACATGATACTTCATATATTTAAAGGCTCAATTTTCTAATTTTTCTTCAATATTGCAACATCTTGGCATTTCTTTCAAAAGCCAGATATAAATATGATAATGACTGTTTACAAAGCATTCTGAGGTTTTATAGGTTTATAAAGAGCCTATATCTAAAATGAAAAATTCCTTTTTAAGACAGCCTTATTTATGGGGGCATAAGACATATAGACTATGGTATAGGCAGTGTATCATCTAGTTTGGTAACATTTATATAAGTAAAAGTGGTGGAAAAATTGTCTTATCATATCACATCTATTTTTATAGTTGTGCATTATGAGAAATTATAAAGAGACAAAAATTTGCACTGGTTGGAAACACTATAGAAGCATATTTAAATGAGCAAAATACAAAATGGTTTTACAATTCTTACCATTTTCAGAGACTTTAAGCCTGGATTTTTTTCCAGATTAAACTAAAATTAAAATAGTAAATGTGATGATGTGAACATTCTCTGTCACTATTGTTGCCAATATAAACTGGCACAGTTTTAGTGGAAAACATTATGGCTGTATTCATTTTTAAAAATCTTAAAAATGTGTGCCCTCTTTGACCTACTACCACTTCAGTGGAAAGCAACATATTCATCAAGGACCTCAAAAATGTGCATATTATTAAAACTAGTATCCTCACTTCTAGAAATCCAACCTGAGAAAATCATCAGAGAAAAGTTTAAAGACAAACAGAGATGTGTGAACTTCCATGTTATTGTTAGGGAGAAAACAGAACCATTCTAAATGTTCAATAAAAAGGTAATCATTAAATAAATTAGAATATTTCCAACATAGAATATTACATAGTCAGTAAACATGGCGTATTATAAAACTTAAATGAGGGGAGAATAATTTTAAAAAAGTTTAATCAGGAGACAAACGCTAGATAAATTTAAAATTTTTGTTTTGAAATAATTATTTTTACATGAAATAAATAAAAGACTGAAAAGTAGCATACCATAATTTTTAACAATGGTTATCTTCTGCTGGTGATTTTAATGTTCTTTTTTATATTTTTTCAAATACTCCCATTAGCACACATAGCACACATCATGTCTATTATCAATAAGCAAAAAATGTCAAACACTTCAGTGCATACCTTATGATGGCTTTGACTGCAAATCTCACCACTGTGGAAAGCAGGAACAGTGGTGTGACCAGGATGTGGAAGAGAGACAGTGAAGCAAAGGCCTCTGCAGGTTTCAGATTGTTTCCACTGGCATACGCATGGGTCACAAACGTCTGTGCAAAGAAAGGAGCTCTTTAGAGAAAGCTGGAAAAAGTTTGACACACGCGTACATTCAGTCTTATCTAACCCACCAAGTTTCTAAATGTATTTAAGAGAGCAGTGAGGGACTTATATTCTGCTACGCCAGTATGTCCATTGTAACTATGATAACAATGACTTCATCCAAAACTCCCTAATTAAAACAATACTTGCTTTTGGTGAGTCCTGAAAGGTTTACCTGCAATTATGGTGGCAAACTTATGAGAAAGTTAGAAAAAAATTCTACTTACAGATTACATAATTGACTCTGTCAGTTACTAAGTAGGAGGAATAAAGGGGTAGAGAACCCAGAGTTTTTGACAACCAGTCAAGCCCTTTCCAAGCAATACTAAATATTCCAGGAGAAAAAATAATGTTCTCTTGTTTTGGGGTCCTCACTGTGGATCTTTACTAAAACTGTCAGTATTAATACCCAAAGAATACTTATTTACATTTTTTATTGAGACAGGGTATCACTTCATTGCCCAGGCTGGAGTGCAGTAGCATGATCATGGCTCACTGCAGCCTCGACCTCCCCAGACTCAGGTGATCCTCCCACCTCAGCCTCTCAATGAACTGGGACTACAGGCATGCACCATCACACCCAGCTAATTACATTTCTACAAATAATACCAGGTGCCGAGTTTGTCACTTTAGTATGAAATATAATGCAATTATAGGATTTTCTGGTTGATGATCTGGCTCCATCCTGTTGTAAGAATGTCTGGGAACTAGATCATTGAGATTAGAACAGTTAATTCCCAACCACTGTTCATTTTGCAATGTTTGCAAATGTACCAGTGAACATTTGGCAATGTTTTGATTGTTGTAACTGAGGTTGCTACTGGCACCTGGTAGCTAGAAGCCAGGGATGCTGCTAAATGTCCTAACACAGAGGGCAGCCCCTAGAACAAAATTTATTTGGATCAAAATGTCCATAGTGTCTTTATTGAGAAAGTCTGGATTAGAACTCTTGCAACGGAGACGGCAATAGAAGGAAGTCACAGAGGTGAGGTAATATACATTACTACCCACACATTCTTGCTCATAAATCATTTACAACACCGACTTGGTTTCATTTCTAAAAGCAAGAAAAAGTGTCTTACAGCAAGAACAGCTGCTATGGGAATTGCTGCATTCATGAAGACTGTGGAAAGAAATAAAATGCATTAGTTTTCATTGAACTGTGAAAACATTTTCAGTAACTTTAATCATCTATTATTGCTTTAACTTTCTTTGAAGACAGGAAGAACAAAGAGAATTAAATGTCATTGTGTCTGAAGTCCACAAACACTTCACAGTTAATATCTACTTGTCTGCAGTTTTATGAGCTCCCATACATTAGTCTTAACCAGTATCTTTTGTTCTTTATTGAATTTTTTTCTTACGAAATGTTAGAATTCATATAAAATCATCCTTTAATGATAAAAATTATTAGAACTTAACAAATGTGTATTCTAGAGAGGGGTTACAGTCTATCTTTTGTTTAGTCCACTAAACTAATTTAAATATGTGAAATCAGGTTATTACACAGATTAAAAACAAGAATTTGATATCACTTCAAGTTCTCTTTCCAGCAGTGATATTAATATTCATTTATGACCCTTTCAGTTAATAAAATAACTCCATATCCTGGACTCTCTGCGTGTCTAAATATCTCTCCTGGAATATATTTAACTATCATTGGATCAACATGATATGCCTAGTTGAAATAAGAAAAACTCACATTTTAGCCTGAAATACTAGTGTTTAGAAGTAACAGTAAAAATAAAAATCCAAGTTGATGATTTATAGTCAAACAGTCATAAACTATAGAATTTTAGGAACTGAGAAACCAAAGATGAACTGAATTGCTAATAACAGAGCCAGGCAACAGCAGAGTGAGAAGCTAGAATCTAATTATCTTAACAGTAGAGGACTCGGGTTTTAAAAATCTTCTGCTCTCAGGAATTATCCTTACCACTGTACATAGAACAGAATCAGACTGTGCTTTTGCCAGTCCAGATATGACTTAGTTGTCAAACATAGACTCAACAGTACCACGAATCCAAACACTGATCTGAGTTTTGTAATAACACAGATGAGGAGCCACATTTCTGTCTCAATTCTTTCTCTGACTATTGTCACCTTGTTTTATTTTATTTTAAGTTCTGGGATACATGTGCAGGATATGTAGGCTTGTTACATAGATAAACATGTGCAGTGGTGGTTTACTACACATATTAAGCCCAGCATGCATTAGCTACTTTACTCCTCACTGCCCTGCTCATAGGCCCCAGTGTGTGTTGTTCTCCTCCCTGTGTCCCTGTGTTCTCATTATTCAACTCCCACTTATAAGTGAGAACATGTGGTGTTTGGTTTTCTGTTCCTGGGTTAGGATAATGGCTTCCAGCTCCATCCATATCCCTGAAAAGGACATGATCCCATTCCTTTTTACAGTTGCATAGTATTCCCTGGTGTACATGTACCACATTTTCTTTATCCAGGCTATCACTGACGGACATTTGGGTTGATTCTATGTCTTTGCTATTGTGAATAGTGCTGTAATAAACGTATGCAGCATGTATCTTTAAAATAGAATGACTTACATTCCTTTGGGTATATACTCAGTAATGAGATTGTTGGGTCAAATGATATTTCTGGTTCTAGGTCTTTGAGTAATCACCACACTGGTCTTCCACAATGGTTGAACTAATTTACATTCCCATGAACACTGTAAAAGCGTTCCTATTTCTCCAAAGCCTCACCGGCCTCTGTTGTTTCTTGACTTTTTAATAATTTCCATTCTGACTGGCATGAGATGGTATCTTGTTGTGGTTTTGATTTGCATTTCTCTAATGATGAGTGATGTTGAGCTTTTTTTCATGTTTGTTGGCCACATAAATGTCTTCCTTTGAGAAGTGTCTCTTCATGTCCTTTGCCCATTTTTTAATAGGGTTTTTTTCTCATAAATTTGTTTAAGTTTCTTGTAGATTCTGGATATTAGACGTTTGTCAGACGGATAGATTGCAAAAATGTCTTCCCATTGTGTAGTTTGTTCACTCTGATGATAGTTTCTTTTGCTGTAATGTCACTCTATTTTCTAAGTGTATTCTTTTCTTTTAACCTGCTTTGTAGTAGATGCATATGAAGCACTTGACATAGTGCCTGAGATGGAGTGTGTGCTCAATAAATGTTTGTAGTATTCATTATTTTCTTTAATCTTTACAATCCTACATGGTAGATATTATTACTAGCTCATGTTACAGATTAAGAAACTGAGGCAAGGAGGATATAAGTAATTTTCTAAAGGCCATACTACTACAAAGTGTCAGAGCTAAGATTTATAGCCAGCTCTGTTCAACTCACCACCAAAAAGACTGTACTGAACAAAATAATAAAACTTGAAGTGATCAAACTGGAATTTTGCTCCATTGACTCAAGAATCCCAGCTGCCTATCAAGAACACAGGATAATGTACTTTACCCCTCATTACTTCTTATTGTTCTCCCCTAGGATGGCCTCCTCTACCTTCTCTCCTCTTGGATTTGACTCAAATACCAACCCAACTCTCATCTCTAGAGACACACAAGCTGGATTCTCATCTCACCTCAGCTCTTTAGCAGCTGGATGATTTGAAAGAAGTTCAAGCTACCTAAGTTCTGTATACATCAATCTTTTAATTTCTAAAGTGCAGCTAATAATAAAATCTAGGCCAGGCATGGTGACTCATGCCTGTAGTCCCAGCACTTTGCGAGGCTGAGGCATTTGAGCCCAGCAATTAAAGGCTGCAGTGAGCTAAGTTTGCACTGCTGCACTCTGACCTGGGTGATAGAGTGAGGCTCTGTTTCAAAAAATATATAAAAATAAATAAATAATAGAATCAAAACCCCTGGGCTGTTGTAATAATTAAATGAGATGGTATATGAAAAACCACTTATGGCAATAGTTTGCTAGGTATACTCTCAATATATCTTTGCTGTTGTTGCTGTCATTATTTCTGGCTGCATCCATCCTTCTTAAGAGAATTTCAGTCCTCTGAAGAGAAAGATGTATATCGAAGGGGTCACCAACTTAGAGTAGTACAATATAAGCAAGTAAATCTTGATCAGCCTGTCTTCTAGCATTTTGACGCCGTGTTAGTGGTGCATTGCTGGAAGATAAAACTCCTTCCAACTTTACGTCTAATACATCAAGCGTTCGGATTAGAATAAAAGAGTTATATAAGCCAAATATTTTCTCTAAATCTATTTCACAAAAGAAATGTTTATAATCTTTAAACTCTAAAGGAGTTTGTAATTCAAGAGGAAACAATATATAAACTTCCCAAATTTTAATTTGCTAAAGGTCTTGGGAGCAACAGAGATAAGCAAAACTGACACATAAATCAAACCAAATATCAGTGGGAGTAGTTTTCCTAAGTTTGTGTAAATTATACTAACATAAACCCTGTTATTCATGAGAATACTCAGAGCCATACTTTGAGGGAAAAAAAAGCAATATTTTTGAAACAGTTGCTTTTACAAGTTAGAGTTGAAGATGAAAGAACTCTGTATTTTGAAATTCTTGAAAATATATTGCAACAAAGGGTTTTATGTGAATGAAGTTGGGCTTCCTTCACCTGAAAATGATATAGTTTTTTCTCCTCAGTTTTCAAAAATGGCTGTATTTTCTTGATAATCTTCAAGAAAATATCAAATCATAAGCTCCCAAGGAGACAAGCTAGAAAGCTGCAAATATTTTTAACCCTTTTCCCATGTAGAAAATAAAAAGTGTAACTCACTGCCAGTACTCATTTAGTTTTACATAAACACACTCTTTGAGGCTGAAGCAAATCTAATTGATTTTTAATGTGAAAATAAAATGTAAAAACTGTTCTTGGAGTTATTTCTAAACACAACTAACAAGAGAATTGTCACAATCATCTGAATCATCTATTTAGGAAAAAATCGGATTCATCAAATGAATCTTCGGCCAACGCTGTTCGAGAAAGATGTTAACATCACGCGTAAGAATGCTATGTTTTTAGGATTTGACATTTTTAGCGATTGAGAGAGTTACTATATTTTGTAAACGGACACACCACTACTAAAAACAGAATGCTACAAATAGAATGATGCCTTTTGTTTCCAGAGTCGATATCCTAGAGTGATGCAAAATAATAATAAAAGCAAGATGTTTTGTGGCAAAGTTTTCTCGGCGTAAAAGCTGCAGCCACAAGCGCTCCCTGTGAGTATTCTGAGACAAAAGCAAAAAGAGTTAAAGAATCTTTGGGGACAAGAAGATCAATCATAATGTGGTCAAATCAATTTCAGTAAACACATTTTTAGTGAAAACCAACTATTTATCCTAACTGAACTGATACAAGGGTTTTAATCACAGTTACTATTATCATCACTATCTTCATTTTACTGATGAAGAAAACCAAGGATTTCAGTTTGTAGAGTAACATAGTCAAGGGCACACTAGTTGTGAGGAATCAAATCCAGGTCTACTTGACTCTAAACCTGTGCTTACTTTGGTCTTTAATTTAAATGTAAACAGATAGCCTCGTGTGGCTGGCGGCTATTGGACAGCACATGTTTAGAAAATAAATAGGTGTCCTTGAAGAACTAGAATGTTTCACTGATCACAATCTAAACTGAACAGACTGTTGGTTATTCTAGTTGCCCTTAAAGTCGCCTGTTCTTACAGCAACAGCAACTTACTGGAGAGTGATGTATAAAGTGCAAAGGTTTTGAGACTAGACAGTTCTTTCATTCTTGTTTCCTCCACGCTTTTGCAGAAAATGTGTTCCCAGGCATACAATTTCAGAAGTTTGATGCCTTTCAATATTTCATTTGTTTTCTTCAGTCTCTCAGTGGAATAATCCTATAAAACAAAGAAAGAAAAATAATACTAGTTGCATCCAAGTGAATCAGAAAGGCAGGACCATGTAATGGACGGGGATTGAGGAGATTTCTGACTGGTCATGTCACTCACTAATTAGGTTGTGAAATTCCCAGGAGAAGCAGTTAAGCCCTTTGTGCTTCATGAAATAAAGAGTTTAGTGAGATGGCCTCAACATTTCTTTCCACCTAAAAACATGTATGTCTCTGTTGCTGTGGTTTACATAAAAGCTAAAAACAATTTTCTAAAGTTTCACATGATTTCCTTGAATCATGTCTGCAGATAATATAGACATAAATTTAAATAATTAATAAGGAGACTTATAATGACTCCTAACATCTAACTTATTGTCTTCTCCAGTCAACTCTATCACTCATACTTACGGGAAGAAAAATAATAAATTTAAGAAAAGTTAGTGGGCTTCTTATTTGAAAATATGAGGGTACAGTGTTATGTGCATTCATATTTCATCTTCATAATTCAGTTATTGAAACTAAGCCTATTATCTTAGCTATCAAGAGATTTCCACATACTTCTTTGTAAGCTCTTGGTTAAAGCCTAATTTAGATTCACTTATAACTTGCAATAATTGTAGAGAGATTTGTAGCAGATACAAAAGCTTCAATTTAGCCAGCTGTTTTCAGCTTCCTTTATCACCACATGTTATACTAGAATTACTAACAAAGTACAATGTGACTAATTAGCTATCAAAGGGGGCAGTAGAGTGGTCAAAAGACAGATAAGAGAAAGCAAAAGTAGCAAACAGCCTGGTTTTTGTTCAACGTTTTGTCTTTACAGGGTCTTAAATGCCTATCAAATGATTGTTCAATGAGTAAATGATTATGGTATGAATAGCTAAACGAAAGACAGATGTTTAGGACTCATCATGTCTCTCTTAAGCTGCTCTTCCACACCTTTCTGTATTTGTGTGCTGGAATAAAAAGGATAGATGGCTCAGACGGAAATAATGAGTAACCTACCTAAAGCAGCAGAAAAACAAGTGATAAAAATCGCTTGCGTGACATACAACTCGCTTGTCACAGTAGAAACACGAACTTGAGAAACAATCCCGTCAGTGGCAGCGTCTCTACATTTTATGCCTGATTTACAGACAGCCTGGCTCATATTTAATCAAACTTTATTTGTAAACATGCTGTCAACAATTTTATTATTTGCAAATATTTCCCTATAAACAGCAAATTCATGCTCAAATAAAATGATTTCATGGCAAATTGAAGCCAGAAACGGTCAGTAACTGGGCTTTTTCTTGCTTGCCAAGTTGACCAGAAACATATTCAGCAAGAGCAGCTGCCACTGAAACATGTCAGTGTGACCCCACAGATCTTCACATGGTTTGAGTCTACCCTAGGGAAGAATAATTTCAGAAGCAGCAAACTTGACCCTTCCCTTGTGCCTTGATCCATTTCTTACACGTCAATAACTGACATTCAGTAGCCTCAAAGTATGCTTAAGAGGATTCTTTAGACAAGTGATCTAAGAAGACTGAAAGCCTTATCACCTCATGGTACTTTAAAACATCAGGAACTGTAATTCTAGTGTTTCGAGTCGACGATCATCAAGTTTTGAATTTCCAATCCACTTTTAAGAATTGTTTTTGTAACGTGGAAAATACACATTTGCTGCCGAAGAACTGAAGTGAAATATAATTGTTTCCAAATTTTCTTGAGTGGCATGTATTAATTTCCTACATTATAAAATTAAAACAACATTTCTCGATTTTTGTATTTAAATTTCCAAAAGATGTTACTTACAAGTGTACTTTTCTGAGCCTCTGCCAACTTCGTAGCAATAAAGTACTGAATTGGCGCAAGGAGCACAATGACAGCTGCACCAACCAATGCACTTGATCCAAGTAAATTATAGAGCAGAATCACGCCCATTATGATCTAGAGAGAAAAACACACGGAAAAGGGAAAATGAATGGGGGTGTGGGAGCCATTGTATGAAAGGAAATAATTTTTAGTGTAATTGTAGTATTTCTTAATTATTGTATTAAGTTTATTTGGAAGTCAACGGTATTAAGGTTCTCCAGAGGGACAGAATTAACCATCAAGTCAACCCAACTGTGACAGTTGGGTTTTACTCTGATTTATTTGGGGAAGGCTAAGTGCTAGGAATGTATTTTTAGTACGATAATCTGTACAACTGATGTCAAACCAATTTATTGCATGAAGTTGCAAAGTGGTCCCATGACGTTTTTGAGCTTCTAAAGTAGTTTTCAAATTTTTAAAAGGGCATAAATTTTTTCTTGAAAATGCTGTCACCCACCATAAATTTGATATTCTATATTCTCTTGGAATTGTACTAGCTTTTCAAGGCTGAGAGGATGAAAAACAGCGGGCAGCATCATGTGAGTAGAGGGTGGTTGTCTGGGGGCTAAAAGAGAATGAGCTGAGCTCCTCACCTCCTTATGACTCCAGACGTCACTTACTGACAAGAAGACTGGGGGTAACTAAAACTGGTAAAAAGCTAAAGTTGGTGCCCTGTCTTATTATACTTCTCTTTCCCCAAACCAAGGGCAAAACCATTCAGACCTATCTTCTCTGGTTTGCTATTGTCTTCTTTTTCCTTTAAAACTCAGAATTTACCCCTGCTTTCCTATCCTCTCTCTCTCTGATTTATCACTGCTCAAAACATCAATTAATGAACTGTATCCATGCAGTTCAAGTATGTAATTTATGCCTATATGCTAATGGTAATAGCTTAATAGCAGCTTTCTGGGGGCAATGTCACATTTACTGCCTAGCTAATTAGGTAGTTTGGGAAATCCAATAAAAACAAAAAATTCCTTAAGGTCATCCATGATGCAATCATTCAGAGATTTTTGGTGCACTTGAAATAATACCACCTAGGCAGCTACCTAATCCACCTTTATATAAGTACATTTTGATAAAATGAGACAAAGTACATCTTAAATCCTACTCTGTGCCAAGCACTGTGCATACTACACACTTTTATTTGCCTTGGTTTTCTATTAAAAAATGAAAAGGCAAGCAATAAGTTAAAAATTAGCATCTTCTTTATTACTTTATGCACTTTAATAAATGTGAGACACAGGGACTTAGATGACAGATTGTATCAAATAAGATCTAGTGCTTGAGCTTCATCTACAGAATGCAACACTTGAGATAATTAAAAATGTCCAGCTTATACAGAAAACCTGAGTATATTTCTTTTTTCTTTTTTTTTTTTTTTTTTTTTTTTGAGATGGATTCTTGCTCTGTCTCCCAGGCTAGAGTGCAATGGCGCAATTTCGGCTCACTGCAATCTCCGCCTCCCAGGTTCAAGCGATTCTCCTGCCTCAGCCTCCCGAGTAGCTGGGATTATAGGCATACGCCACCACATCCAGCTAATTTTTTGTATTTTCAGTAGAGACTTGGTTTCTCCATGTTGCTCAGGCTGGTCTCCAACTCCCAACCTTAGGTGATCCTCCCACCTTGGCCTCCCAAAGTGCTGGGATTACAGGTGCGAGCCACTGCACCTGGCCTAAAAACTGAGTATATTTCTTTTGCCATTTTTAGCTAATTAGGGGAAGAAGAAAACATGTGTCTTTAACTAAAATGTTATTTTACATAGGAAATAGCTAAATAGCACTCCAGTTTGTCACTGTTCCTACCGTTTTATACAGTTTGCCATTCTGCAATATACTAACTATTGAAACTATGGGATTGATTAAAGCAATTACTCTCGTTTAGAAATGCTATAAGAGAGCTTGCCAAAATAAAAGGGGTCAAACCATGGCTCTGTGACTTACATGAATCGAGGCGATAATACTAACAACTAACAATTACTGGATTCCCAGGAAATGCTGAGCACTCGCTAGATGCTATAGACCTATTAACCGATTTAACCTTGACAATTCCCACAACTGTACGAGAAAGATACTATTATTATTCTCATTTACAGTTCAGAAAACTAGGGCTTTGAGGAGTTAAGCCCTTGTGTAAATGAGGGGCAGGGCAGATATTTAAACCCAAGCAGTATAATTTCTAATTTCTCTTTCTTAACCTATGCTATAACATTTCTGAGTCTCAGCTTCCTTTTCTATAAAAGAGTGTAATATTTGCACATTCAAAAACTAGCCACCTTTTATGGAGCTAAATGCGTTACTGTTCTTTTTATTTCCTCTGCAAACAAAAATCATACTTATATTGATCTACCTACCTGAACAGGCATAGCCCATAGATTGGGACACAGGAACAAAAACCACATGAGTTGATTAGTTTCAATGGCAACTAAGTTGTTGATCTGTCCCAGAGTCATCTCCCCCATGGATAAGTTAGACGTAGAGAGCCTAAGGATTTTATTATAAATCATGGCCTACCAAAAAAAAAAAAAAAAAAAAAAAGAGTACATAAAGCTCTACGTTTAAAACTGACACTATGATTATTTTCATTGAAAATAAATAACAAACATTTAATTTTTTTTGAAAAAAAAAGAAAAGAAAAATTCTATAAGGTCATCTTCTTAAATCGACCACTACAGTTATTTCTATTTCAGTATACTTATTTCAACAAAATACGGACTTATTTTTTCTAGTGATATGGTAAAAATATGCATTAAACTTTAAGCATAAGCTCTAGAACAAACAGAAAAAGGCAAGTAATTGTAAGATTTCAAAAAATTTTTCTTCACATTATTTTAAAGTTATTTTTAATTCAACAGGTTTATTAATTAGCTGTGTTTCTTTCATTAAGTAGATCATAGAAACGTTGTCGTTGTAATACCAAAATGAAAATGGAATGAAGAAAGAAAACTGAAGCTATTATTATTCTTATCACTGAATGGTATATAGCATTCTTAGGAAACAAATACTATTCACAGCCTTTACATACCAGCAGAGCTCCACGGAGGTTAATGCCAGTCTCTATGGTTACATAGTAGGAAGCCTGCAAAAATGTCCTTTGCAGAATAAGAGCCAAGAAGAGAAGAACTGCTAGAACATAAGCGTTTTCAAGAAATTCCTTTGATGAAAGGGTTTCTGAAATCTTGTCCCAAAAGAAAAAAATGTGACAAATTAAAACTCATCTTTTCATAGACCAGGTGTACAGTTTGCATTTACTATAAGATGCATAATATTTAAATATAAAAATTCAATGTATGTGTAATACAGCAGTGAAATACAATGCAAACCAGTGAAATACAATACAAATCCATAAAATCCCTGATTAATGAGTGACGGAAATGCCTAATTGAAGAAAAAAAGGTAAAACGTATTTAAAAAAATTAGAATGCATTTCCTGCAAAGGTATATCCAACTTTAGTAAAATGGTAAGCAGTAAATAAAAAGGCAAGTTAGTTTACACTCTAATTTGGAAGTAGAAGCTACAAAATTGATAGCTGGTCAGCAAGACCAATGGAACAAATATACAATTTTGGTAGCCTTATTAGTTTAAAATAATTCTACTCAGTTGCCTTTTTCTGATTTTCAGATATCTTAATTTATACTAATAAAATAAATAGCAAATTGTAAAATAGGTAATTTGTCTATATCACCCATGCAACACTACCAGTAACAAAACATGACTTACAAAATTTTGTTTTAGTAGGAATATGACTGAATTCAGCCTAAGGATATCCAAAATTGATTTTTGTTTGTAACAATAGCATATGGTAACTTGTTTGTTAGAAAAGAAGGAAAGATAACATTTAACTAAGTACATTATATCAGTTTGGACACTTTATTTTCTATGATTTAGACCTAGTAGAATTTTACTTCTGGTCCCTTCCTCTTTTTTCATGGGAATATATACAAATGTATAAGTCCTATTCCTTCTCAGCAAAACATCGGACTGATATGTGCAAGGGAGAAGGGTAATGGATAAACTCTGTGGAATTTAGATATCTGTATGTAATTAGGCTAGTAGAGACAAAACATCACCAAAGTGTATTAGTGGTGAAAATACCTGGTTCATTTCAATTATAATTGAACACTAATGTGTGCAAGGATCTGGGCTAAGCATTGTGAACACAAATATGAATGGCTCACCGTAATTGTTTCATAAGCTTACAACCTAGGTAGATAAACATATCTCTAAGTAATAGGCTTCAGTAAGTGCCAACATAAAAAGAGTGTGTTAAGGGACTGTCAACGGGGGTCAAATTCCAACTAGGACAATCAGAAAAGGCCTCACTGAAGAGGCAACATTTAATGTCAGTTCTCATATTGCATAACATTTTAATAGGTGATGGAAAGATGGCAGGAAATCACATTGAGAGAATAGAAAAGGAAAATGGATTCGTCTGGCGATAGTTTTCATCTGTGGAACTACGAAAATCAATGCTTATCTTGGAAAGAAACTAGGAAGTTCACAATGCAGTCTTTATTAAAAATAGAAAATAAAAATTATGTATTTATGATAGTAAACACATAGTATTTTATACTATTAGCCCCAATATAATAACATAATATCTAATAAAATATCACAATGTGACTTGCCCTGATCATTGTGAAACAGGGTGGTGGTTTTTATTATATAGGAAAAGAGAGGCCGGGCGCGGTGGCTCAAGCCTGTAATCCCATCACTTTGGGAGGCCGAGACGGGCGGATCACGAGGTCAGGAGATCGAGACCATCCTGGCTAACACGGTGAAACCCCGTCTCTACTAAAAATACAAAAACTAGCCGGGCGAGGTGGCGGGCACCTGTAGTCCCCAGCTACTCGGGAGGCTGAGGCAGGAGAATGGCGTAAACCCGGGAGGCGGAGCTTGCAGTGAACTGAGATCTGGCCACTGCACTGCAGTCCGGGCGACAGAGCGAGACTCCGCCTCAAAAAAAAAAAAAAAAAAAAAAAAGAAAAGAGAAATGTACAATATTACAAACCACATTTCTAGTGTTATTGGTCATAGGCCTCTAAAGAAGTGATTCAGCCAGCTCTCATGTAAAAAAATTCTTTAAAGGATTGCTATAAAAATTAAATAAAACAATCAATGTGCAATTTCTACACAAAATTTCTGGCACACAGTAAATGCTTGCTGAATGTTTACAGGCTCTGAATCTGAGAAATAATTCTGTTTGGCAGATTCATTCAATGAATAAATACATAAACACGTGATTTTTTCTAAAAGGAAAATTACTGTTTTCTTTCCTTTAAAAAGCATTCAATTCTCTGAAAAAAAAGAGCCTATTTGAACAACTCATAAAACTGCATTAATAAAAAGTGACAATTACAATGAAATCCACCAATAATATGTTTCCTTTGAAAAGCACCAGGAACTTACTCCAGTTGTGTTGTTTGTCCTATTCTGGGTTTCATTCACACGCTGAACTATTCCAGAAATACAAAGAGGTCCAGCAAAACCCAGTAAGTCAGCCAGATAGCGGAATGTGCTACTAAGTAGAATTGGTCGCCCAAAAGCTCTGTACATTGCAAGCCATATAGATGGAGTCCGATTTGGATGATCTGCAACTTTTTTCTGGAAAAAAAAGAAAAAAAAAAAACAGATGTAACAAAATAAAACTGCTTAGAGCAGTAACTAATCTCAAGTATGGAAATTCCTTCTTATACTTCAAAAATATTTTAAGGGTTTAAAAATTGATGTTAAGGTGTGCCTTTCAACACAGCATGCATAATTCTGTATCCTTGCCTTCTATGCAAATAGTAGCTACTGAATGCATTTTAATAAAATAGAGAGAATGAGAAGTAAACAAGACAGTTTTTCTAAGACTCTGTATTATTTTAGTTATCAAAGGATGACACAGGATCCTTAAAGCCTAATTCATTTTCACTTTTCTTTGATTTGGTAAATGTATATTTGTCATGAAAACTGCCAAATAACATTACATAGCAAGCAAAAGAGTAAAGCACAAAGATCGAGGTTACAGGCAGACTGGTCAAGATTTCTGGAGTTACTAGATTACCACAGGTTTGCCTATCCGATGATTGCAAACTAAACAAAACAGATTATCCCAATTTCAAGTTGTTTCTTCTCCATGGTATTTCTTATCTCCCTGAATGGTAGTCAATACTTTAAAAAATTATGGTAGATTTGTGTTTCCTAGGTATTCCTCAAAGACATGCAAAATGAAGAACATCATTTATACTTAAGTCAACTCGGCTTCACACAGCTACAGTTGTTTGTTGTAAATACAATTTTAAGACCTGAGCAATCATCGTAATTAAAACTTAGGGAGGAGGTAGATAAAGTTTTTTCACTGTGAGAAGGAAGTCAACTCACTGGAGTAGAGTTCAACTACGTTCCCAATGCAACCCCCTGTTAAAATAAATGGTTTGTTTTCCAAAGTTTATGTAGACATTAACACACCAAGTTCAAGCTAATCTCTCTTGTAAAGAGAACTCAGAAAAATTAAGCTATGCTTAGGCAAGACTGCAAACATCTTTACTTTAGCAGTTTTAAAAATTTTATGCAATACTTTTCCCAGAGGTGAAACCAGAGAAATGACTCAGATTCATTTGTTGTAACCTTTTCCTGCCATTTAATCTCATAACACGTATTTCTGACACAAAACGGAGATTATTTTCATCATTTACCATAAATGCTTTGTTGATCTTGATTGAGAACAGCCAAAAACTCGTGAGCTGTTTTACCATACTCTATTTCCTTCCAGTGTGGTTGAGAATCCTAATATTTTAAATGGCAATGATATTTGCAGATGATTGCAATAGAAAACACACCTACCACTGCGGGTAGCATGCGTGACTATTTAGAATGATAAAAGACAAAATGAAAACACTCAAAGACTCTCATCTTTAAATTTGTTAAAACAACAATGAATACTTAGGAAAAGTGCCAGAGGAAGCCAATTTTGGCAGTCACGTAGGACGATACGTGGAAGAGGCAGACAATGTCCTTTTATTTAATTTAGTCTCCCATTTGGAACTATAGAAGCTACATTTTAGTCAGTAATTAATATAAGGCTTTAAATTTCTTAAAATTGATTATTAGTTGGTATCTATTTGACCTCTTTATATAACAAACTTATGCTTGTGAAAAGACAATACCAAAAATTTCATGAGTTATTAATATTATATGGTAATGGATTAGTTGTACATGATCATTGAACTTAATTCTTACTTTCCACTTGGTGACATGTCCCACAGAAAAGATAGTACTCACTCTATCCTTCCTCATGTACTAATTGAGCAAGTAATAAAAGTATACTTCATTGGCTCTTCCAGTCTTCCAGCCCCAATTAACATGATTCAAAAGTACAGAGGAAAACAGATGAAGGAAATCTGCTTCTCCTTTACCATAGATACGATTTAAGCTTTGTGTCATTTTATTTTTTATTTTTTATTTTATTTTATTTATTTATTTTTTTTAGACAGAATTTCACTCTTGTTGCCCAGGCTGGAGTGCAGTGGTGCGATCTCGGCTTGCCACAACTTCCACCTCCCGGGTTCAAGCAATTCTCCTGCCTCAGCCTCCCAAGTAGCTGGAATTACAGGCATGTGCCACCATGCCCAGCTAATTTTTGTATTTTTAGTAGAGATGGGGTTTCTCCATGTTGGTCAGGCTGGTCTCAAACTCCTGAGCTTAAGTGATCCACCCGCCTCGGCCTCCTAAAGTGTTGGGACTACAGGCGTGAGCCATTGCGCCTGGCCTAAACTGTGTCTTTATATATATATGAGTGTGTATATATATGTGGGTATATATGTGTGTATATATGTGTGTGTGTGTATATGTATGTATGTGTATATATGTATGTATATATGTATATATGTGTATACATGTATATGTGTGTATATGTGTGTGTGTGTATGTATATATATATATTTTTTGAGATGGAGTCTTGCTCTGTCACCCAGGCTGGACTGCAGTGGCCCAATCTCGGCTCACTGCAAGCTCTGCCTCCTGGGTTCATGCCAATAGGACCATTCTCTGTAATTAAGCACATAGAAGACAGATGCTAAATTACCTTTTGTTCTTCATATGCATCTTTCAGGCAAACATAATTTGTTACTGCTCTCATTGCTATTGGCAATTTTCCAATTGCCTTCAGATCAATAGGCTTTTTATGAGCAGTTATAATAAGTGTGTTCATCCACCAGTATGTTGCTTTTGACAGCAAATTCACAAATGGTTGAAGAAATCTCACTCCCAGATCCTGGAGGTCTTCAGGAGGCTTTACTTTCTGAGGATTCATGAAGAATACGTATCTCTGTGGCAAGAAAAATTCCACAGTTTAACAATTAGTCCAATTATTTTCCACATATTAAAAGTAAAATTTCAACCTTTTCTACATTTTCATTTGACCAAAATTTATATTTTAAAGCCTCCTTCCATCCCTTTCTGAAATATTCTTTGAGATACTTCCTTCTGTTGTGACTAGACTAACTAGTTAATGCCAGAATTTTGCATGTAATCCTCTTGGGGTCAATTCTGAAAGATCAGTTAACCTTTTAAAAGATAGTTTTTACTAAGAGTCAATGTTTCATGATATCCTATGATAGGGGTCAACCAAATGAAGGTTTTTACATTGTTTAGATATTAAAATGTGTTAACACCATTATTGAGTCTCTTGATCTATGGTTTCCTGATGTTAACTGACTACTCTCCACATTCATTGCAGCATATATCTTTCTACTCACTGATCAAGTTCAAAGTTCTCTGATAAAAAATGAGTACTGGAAAATCTCTCTCTAGTATCTCACACAACATAACTGACAGTATTAAGTGGTGAAAAGTATAATCGATTTGCAATTACAAACCAGGTATGGGTCTTGACCATATTACTTTGGATATATAACCAAAGCTATCTCTACATGTTTCTTCATCAGTGAAATGGGCAAACTGGATTACACTGTTTTCTTTTCAGTTTTAAATTTCTGAGAATGCAATATTTTGCTTAACCCAGGGGTGCTTTGAGACCAATCATGGATGATAGAACTTTCTCCTCAAAACAATTTCTTCTGTAATATAAACTGAGCATAATATCTGACACATAGCAGGCATTTGATCAATCAAGATTTGTGAATGAATAAATAGTTTCTAGGGTCACACTGAGATTTCTGAAACATTGATGGCCTGAATTTAGTGATTAGTTCAACTTTATTTTTATATTATATAAATCAAATACATGTATTCATCCTTGTAAATACTAATGATTTCTGGCTAACTGTAATCTTTTATATTGGGGTCTTGAATCCAAATAACTAAACAAAAGCCATTAGCTACATACCCTGACTCGAATGACGTTGATCTCCACAGCCATCAAGAGCCCATTCAAGATGACCATCATGCCTGTGATGCAGAAACGCAGGTTTGATATGTCCAAACCAGACTGACAGTATTTAACCAATTTTATTGTTTTGGTAATAAAAGCCATTACCCAATACAGGAATAGGGCTGAAAAGAAAAAGACAAAAAGAGAAAGATGCAATCTTTTCTTAAACTTCACTAGCATTTGAATGTAATTATGACGCTTTTAAATAACAAAGGCAATTTTATGTACGATATTTCCACATGGTTTTACTTGGTAAGAAAACAACATATATGATTTAGTGTACTTCTAGAGTTTTGAATTGAAGGAGTAATAAGTTCAAAATGTTGAGTGCTTCCACCCTGACCATACACAATAGATGGGAGGACGTAAAGAGATATATAATAGGATAAACTAGATTCTTCAAAATGTACCTGTAAGTCTATAAATTTTAAAAAGCAGCTTTATCTTCTGGTCTTGTTTTCAAAGAGCCTTAATTATATGAATAATTCACAAGTTGGTATCTGTGTAACCGACATCATAGGTGTGTTGCAAACCCAAGGATATGTTTCATGATATTATCCTGGAATTATCATGGAATTCATGTATCTGTGTAATTGAGTTTATGCCTGACAGATTCTTATTCAAGTAGTAAGTGACTTTTCTTAATCAAATGGTTTAAAACACCACGCCCATTCACATAGCACAAAGAACAATGATCCTATAGAGCAAACTGAGAGGTCAAGTACTCGGATCAGAAAAGTGAGGATTACACTGCCACAGAACTACAACCAACATTTTGCAGCCGATATGAGATAGAAGCAGAGACTTTCCTAGAAATATTTTGGCAAGGATACAATCTACTTTGCACTTTGAATAAATGTCAGTACAAATGAATATGGTCTAAGAAAGAAGAAATCTAAGACACATGTAAGACAATCCAGCTTGGACAACATTTATCAGAACCAGAAAAGTTAAGTGATCACTTCATTAGTGAGAAATACTGAACATTGGCATATGAACTCGATGTATATCTTCTTTTAGCTTAAATGTAGAGTCAGAATGGATTCATTAAAAAAAAAGACCAAATTATGTGCTATCTAAAGAGATTCACCTTAAGTATTAGAAAGAGTAGATTAAAAATAAGTAGATGGGAAAGATACACAATTAAAGCAATTAAGCATAAGAAACTTGGAGTGGTTATATTAATATAAAACAAAGCCAACTTCAAGACAATTATTATCGGAAATAAAAAAGACTTTTAATAATAATAAAAGGGTCCAGATTTTAGAAAGATACACTTAAAAATAGGAACATGACCAATGAAGATTTAGAAGATGTATTAGAACACTATAAAACACACCTCATACTATTTGATATTTATAAAACTATTTGAGATTTGGTACTCTAAAAATACTTCTAACATCTTCAGATTATACCTTCTTATTAACTGAATATGGTACTGGTGTAAATTATATGTTTAGTCAGAAAACAAAGAGAAATGAATTTGAAATAACAGAAATCATATAGAGTATATTTTCTGACCACAATAAAATTAAACTTAAAAAATCAAGAACAGTCAGACTATTGATTTTCTATTGCTACTTAACAAACTATAACAAACTGAGCAGCTTAAAACTGCACACATTTATTATCTCGCAGTTTCTAGGATTCAGGACTTTGAGTCAGGGTCAATTGGGTTCTCTATTCCAGGCTCTCATGAGGCTGGGTTCTCTGCTCCAGGTTCTCACCAGGTTCTAGGTATTGACTGGGTCTGCTGGCTCAATAAAGACTCTACTGATTTGAGACCTTCCTCCATGCCATACGCTATTGGCTAGAACCCAGGCACAGGTCCTACTCACACTCAAGGCAACAGAGTCATAAAGGGCAGGAACATCAGGCACAGAGATAAGGAAGTAATCTTTGATCTTTTCATGCAGTAAGATATCTAAAAGTTTCTAAATATTTGGAAATTAAACAACACATTACTAATAATCCACATGTTAAAGAAGAAATCACTAAAGAAGTCAGATAATATTAAAATACATTAACTACAATAAAAGTACTACATATTTAAAATTCAAGAAGTACAACTAAAATAAGACTCAGAGGAAAATTTATAGGTTTACATATTCATTTTACAATATAAGGTTTGAAAATGCATATTGACCTTAGAAGCTCAGGAAAGAAAAAAAGGACCAAAAAAGATGAAAACAGTAGAGATGAATAGAAAGCAATAAAATAGAAAAATGAACAATTGATAAAATGAACAAACTCAATGTCATTCTTTGAAAAGACTAATACAATTGATAAGACCCTAACTAGACAGTTCAAGAAAAGAAGAACACAAAAACCAATACTAGGAATGAAGGAGGCACTATCCCTACATACCCTACATACTTTAAAAGGAGAATCAGGAAATCTCATGAATAACATTGTGACAATGTATCCAAAAACTTACATGAAATGGAAAATTACTTAAAAATGTACCTTATGAAAACTAACATAAAAAGAAGTAGATACTCTGAAAAGTCTATATAGTCACTAAGGAAATTAGACAACATATTTACTAAATTATAATAAAATTTAGACCTAAAATTTTACTAGATATAAAAAAGTATTAGATATAACACTTTGTCTAATACAGATATAATTTTATAATTTTAAATCCTCCCTTAGTCCAAATCCCAGGTCCAGACGACTTCACTAGTGATTTCTATTCAACATTTAAGAAAGAGATAAAATTAACCTTATAAAAAGTCTTTCAGAAAAATAGAAAACACTTTCCAACTCATTTTATGAAGGCAGTTTAATGCAGCATGTATAAGCCTGAAAAAAGGAATTACAAGAAAATAACAGATGAATATTCTTCATTGCATAGATGTAAAAAGCTTTAACAAATAAAATATAGTGATACCAAGCTGGCATAATATATTATGACTATGTGTGGCTCTTCTCAGAAATGCATTGTTACTTTATTTGAAAAATAGATCAATGCAATTTAGCACACTAACAGAAATACAATTTTCCTAATGGATATAGGAAAAAAACTTTAATGAAATTCAACACCCATTCAAGACTTTAATCACACCCTGAGTAAACTTTAAATAAAAGAAAACTTACTAGGCAAATAAAGGTTCGCTGTGAAAAACCTATAACCAACATTACAATTAATTATGAAAGACTGACCATTTTCCCCTAAAATCAGGAACCAGACAGGATTTCAGTCTTATGTCTATTTGGCATTTTACTGGACATCTTAGCTATAGCAATATGACAAGAAAAAAAAGAAAAAAGAAAAAAGAAGGCATAAAGAAGGCTGAAAAAAAAATAGGTGTCTCTATTTGCAGATAGCATGTTTGTTTACATAGAAAATTTTAGGAAATGTACAAAGCAATAACTAAAAGTAATAAGTGAATTTCTAAGACTGCAAGATACAAAGTCAATATAGAAAATCATTTTATTTTATTTTATTCTTTATTTGTAGGTATATATTTATGGGTTACATGAAATGTTTTGATACAGGTATGCAATGAGTAATAATCACATCAGAGAAAATATGGCATTGATCATCTCAAGCATTTATCTTTTCTGTTAAAAAGAATCCAATTGTACCCATTTAGTTCTTTTTAAATGTACAACTAAATTATTATTGACTGTAGTCACCCTGTTGTGCTATCAAATACTAGGTCTTATTCATTCTTCCTAATTTTTGTCTCCATTAAACATCCCCATTGGCCCCTCCCAGCACCCCACTACCCTTCCAAGTCTCTGGTATCCATCTTTTTACTCTCTGTCCCCATGAGTACAATTGTTTTGATTTTTTGCTCCCACAAATAAGTGAAAATATGAGACGTCTGTCTTTCTGTGCCTGTCTTATTTCACTTAAACAATGACCTCAAGTTCCCTCCATGTGGATACAAATGACAGGATCTTATTCTTATTTTATGGCTAAATAGTACTCCATTGTGGTATATGTACCACAGTTTCTTTATCCATTCGTCTGTTTATGGACACTTAGGTTGCTTCAAAATCTTAGCTATTGTGAACAGTGTTGCAATAAACATGGGAGTGCAGATATCTATTCAATATACTGATTTCCTTTCTTTTGGGTATGTACCCAGGAGTGGGGTTGCTGAATTGTATGGTGGCTCAACTTTTTGTTTTTTAAGGAACCTCCAAACTGTTCTTCATAGTGGTTGTACTAATTTACGTTTTCACCAATAGTGTACAAGGATTTTCTTTTCTCCTCATTCTTGCCAGCGTTACTTATTGCCTGACTTTTGTATACAAGCCATTTTAACTGGAGTGAGATGATATTTCATTGTAGTTTTGATATACATTTCTCCAATGGTCAGTGATATTGAGTACCTTTTCATATACCTGTTTGCCATTTGTATGTCTTCTTTTGACAAATATCTATTCAGATATTTTGCCCATTTTTTATTGGATTGTTAGTTTTTGTTCCTATAGAGTTGTTTGAGCTCCTTATATATTCTGTTCATTAATCCCTTGTCAGACAGGCAGTTTGCAAATATTTTCTCCCATTCTGTAGATTGTCTCTTCACTTTGTTGACTTCTCCCTTTGCTGTGCAGAAGCTTTTTAACTTGATGTGATCCCATTTCTTCATTCTTGCTTTGGTTGACTGTGCTTGAGGGGTATTGCTCAAGATATCTTTGCCCAGTCCAATGTCCTGGAGAGTTTCCTAATATTTTCTTGTAGTAGTTTCATAGTTTGAGGTTTTAGATTTAAGTCTTTAATCTATTTTGATTTTGGTTTTGTACGTGGTGAGAGACAAGGGTCTAGTTTTGTTCTTCTGCATATGGATATCCAGTTTTTCCAGAACCATTCACTGAAGCGACTGTCCTTTCTCCAGTGTATGTTCTTAGCGCTTTTTCAAAAATAACTTCACGATAGATGTATGGATTTATCTCTGGATTCTATATTCTGTTCCATTTCTCTATGTGTCTGTTTTTATGCCAGTACGATGCCATTTTGATTACTACTTCTCTGTAGTATGAAATCAGGTAATGTGATTCCTCCATTTTTGTACTATTTGCTTAGGATAGCTTTGACTATTCTAGGTCTTTTGTGGCTGCCTATAAATTTTAGAATTTTTTTTCTATTTCTGTGAAAAATGTCATTGGTATTTTGACAGGGATTGCATTAAATCTGTAGATTGCTTTGAGTAGTAAGGGCATTTTAACAGTGCCATTTGTATGTCTTCTTTTGACAAACGTCTATTCAGATCTTTTGCCCTTTTTTTGTTGGATTATTAGTTTTTAACTATAGAGTTATTTGCATCCTATAGAGTTGTTTTACTCAATATTTAATTGCATTTCACATAAAGGAAGAAACAACTGAAAAATGAAATATGAAATAAATTTCACATGCAATAAAAGAAGGAAAACAAAGAAAAATACTTGAAATAAAGTTAACAAAACATGAAAGACCTCTACACTGAAAATTACAAAACATTGCAAAGGGAAACAAAAGACCTAAATAAATGAAGAATGCATTGTGAAACTCAATAGTGTGAAGATGCCAATTATGTCCCAAATTGTTTTATAAATTCGATGCAATCCCCATAATGGTCCTATAATGTTTTTTTTTTTTTTTTTTTTTTTGGAGAAATTGTAAACCTGATTCTAAACTGTATATAGAAACCCAAAAGAACTAGAATAGCCAAAGCAAACTTCGGAGAAAAACAAAGAAAATGCTGTGTGACTTGTAATTTATGACTTCAAGAACTCCAAAGCAAGAGAAAACGTTAGTGGCATAAAAATTTATGAATACATCAAAGAAACAGTAAATAGAGCCAAAATAGATTAAACAGTCATTTGATTTAATTTTTTTTTTTTACAGAAGTGCCAATGCAATCTTGTGAGAAACGGAAAGTCTATCCCACAAATGATGCTAGAACACATTGATAATCACTTGGAAAAAAAAAAGAAGAACTTTGACACCTACCTTACATCATACACACAATTAATTTAAAATGAATCATAGTCCTAAAAATAAAAATGGAAACCATAAAACATCTAAAAGCAAACAGGAGAATAGGAGGAAAACATATTTAGAGGCAAGACAAAGATGTCTTAAGACACAGAAAGCAGTAACTAAGGACTAGAAGAAATGATAAATTATACTATATCAAAGTTAAAAATCTTCTGCTCATTAAAAGACCCTATTAAATAAATGAATACGTATGCCACAGACTAGAAGGAAAACATTCTCAAAACATGTAACTGATGACTTACTAATATCTAGTATGTGCAAAATATTCCTACAACTCAATAATAAAAGTGCAACCCAATGAAACATGGGCAAAAGATATGAATAGCCACATCCCAAAGATAAAAAATGGCCAATAAACTCATCAAAAAGTGTTCAACATAATTAGCCATCAGATAAATGCAAATTAAAACCACAATGTGTTAGCAGTAAACACCCACTAGCATGACTAAATTAGAAAGACCAAGATCACCAAATGATGAACATGTGGAACTGGAACTCCTACACCTTGTTAGTGAGTATAAAAAACGATACAACCATTTTGGGAAAAGATGTCAGTTTCTTAAAATATGAACATTTACCCACTTATCCTATGACCCACAGATTTCACTCTTAGGTATTTACCTAAGAGAAACAAATGCATATAGCCACAAAATGCTCGTTAAGAATGTTGATAGCAGCTTTTATTCTCATGATGGCTAAAACCTGGAAATAGTACAGATGTAGACATTAACAAGGGATTGAAAATAGTACAGTAATATTACTGTACTTGAAATAGTACAGTAATAGACATTAACAAGGGATTGAAAAACTATGATATAGTTATACAATGAAATAAAGCAATTATAAGAACAAAATATTGATCTATGCTACATCACTGATGAGCATCAAAAAATCATGCTTAGAAAAAGAAGCCGTACTTAAAAGTCTACACTGTGTCATTCAATTTATATGAAGTTCTAGAACAGGCAAACCTAATCCATGGTGGGGGTAAAAATCAGAACAGGTATTGCCTCTGTAAAGGTGAAATTGAGTATAAGAAAATTTGCATGGATGATAGTTATGTCATGATAGGGTTATATAGGTACATGCATTTAGCAAATTAAGATCGCTGTGTTTCATGTATGTGAATTTTGTCTCACAAAAAGATATGCATGAAGCGTTCAGAGGTAAAGTATACTAATGTCTACAACTTACCTTAAAATGCATCAAAACTAAGATGGAGAGAGGTATGAATAGAAGGATGAAAAGATGTAGATATGTGATAAAACAAAGAGAACAAATGTAATTTGAAGAATTCAGGTGTTGGGTAAGTGGGAATTCACATGATTCTTTCAACTTTCTGTACATTTGGTGATTTTCATAATGAAATGTTGAGACAAAATTACTAGCTTTGTGGTCTTAAAATCAGAAACTTTCCTAGGTTCAAATTTTTCTTTGTTAAAATAACAAGAAATATTATACTTTATCTCCATGTCCTTCCAGCAATATGATCAAATTGTGCTGTCTTGCACCTACATAACAATAATAGGCCTCTTCCGATTGCATTTCCTTCAAAACATTATTAATACCTAAATTCCTTTCTAGTAATAACATTTTTTATTACCATCTACTTTTCAAAAATGTATATTTAGCTTATTAAATTATCAATTTTATATATTTTTTGCAGCTACCGGTTGGAAATTTCTTTTTTTTTTTTTTTTTTGGCATTTTCAGACTTCTGCAATAGCGTCTGCCTCCCATTTTGTACAAAAGACCTTTCTATTAAGATAATTCAAAATTTGACAGCCTTTTAAATTAATATGTAACCCTCTGTACCTTTTTTATTAGATTGCCTTTAACAATCATATAATGTCACACAACATAGAATAATCAGTATTTTTCATGCATCCATTTTCAATTTTAGTGTACTCAGGATGAATGAATAAAATACTGTGTGTGTGTTTTCATTATTTCTTCTCCTAATTTCTATATCATTCGTCAACATCATTTTCATTATACAACAATCAAATAAAATCAGAAGCAGTAAGCATCATTCACACAAACACATAATTCAAACTACAGTTTCAGGAGGTTCATAGCCCATCTAAGATCCTTGCTCCATATCTTTATCTCTTTAAGAAAGAAAGTATACTCCGAGGAATATAGCGACGGGTCAGAGTATTGAACATAACTAATATAGATGAGTTACATAATTTTGACCCAAGGCAAAAATAAAATTAGGAATATTTTAGATGGCCTTTGATTTCCAGAGAACAAGGAGGCAAGAGAGGCGAATAAAACAATTGTAGTCACAATGCAGGTGTGAAAGACTATGATTTAAAGGCAGCTGCTCCTCAGGATAGCATACTCTTCATTATGCTATGGCACATAGTCTGCTACATAGTAATTCTAGGAAAGTGTGGCATTCCCACAGCATCAGTGAAAGGCCTGAACCTTGGGAAAATGTCCTGGGACTCCAAGCCAGAGGTAGAAACACCTGGAACTAGAGGAGATGACTTGTTCACAGGGCAGCATGGTGCAGTAGCTCCTAACAAGAGCTCTGATTCTTTTTTTTTTTTTTAGAATAATTTTATTTTATTATTTTATTTTTAAATAAATAGTTTATTTTTCTTTAGAATATTGACATTGTTTAATCTTTCTCAAAGTTCACTCATATGTAGAATGAGGAGATTGGATTAAATATGAGCTTATCTAACTAGTGACACAAATAATACTGTTTTAATGAGTACTTTATAAAAATTGTGAGGTCAGACCACTCTGTGAATGGTTGCATGTAATATAGGATTTTGGCACATATAGGTTCATGAAAGTCCTTCAGTAGAAAAACCTGCTGTTTATCTGTTTCCCAAATTTACTTATGTCTGCTCACTTATATATATATTTTTGGATAACACATATGACAGTATTATCTGGGGACATATATACTTTGAGGGCTAAACTTTGGGAAATAATGAACCATAATTTTTCTAGTTCTAAAACTTTTATAAAGATTTAAGGAAATTACAAGGTTCAATAATTAGCCTGTTATACACAGAAACATATTCAACAGGACAGAATCATTAAATCCAGCCTACTATGATAAATCTGAGAATTACATCAAGAAAATAATACACACTTTGACAAATAAACCAAATTTTCCAAAATTAACTAGCACTAACAGGTCAAGAAATCAAGAAGCCACACTTGGAACAATCAGGTCACATTGACTGGAAGCTTCATACGCAAATGTAAAAACAAGACAACCCATGATTAAATGAAAGTAAATTTCTCTATTATATATTCTTTTTTTTTTTTTTTTTTGAGACGGAATCTCGCTCTGTCGCCCAGGCTGGAGCTTGTTCATTTTGGCCCACTTACATGATTATGGTTATCCCCTTAAGAAAAGTAACTAGAAATAGAATAGAGGGACCAAATGCACATTTACAATTTTGGTATTTAGAACCAGAAATGACAAGTAAAAATCACCACATTTTAATCTTAGAAGACTTTAAAAAATATAAAAAGAACTGTCCACTCTTAACTTTTATGAATAAATAAAACAGCCACTCTTTTAAAATTAATGTTTGAAACCAAAACATGAAAAATAGGAGTACATAATTAGAAATAGTTATTCTGTGTAATTCTATGTAAAGCAATGTCTTAACAATAGAAAAAAATGAGAGAACAAATGATCAAATTGAGGTGTTTTTATTGTAGAAAGTCTTGCCAATTAAACTAACCAAACTTTTTAATTTAAATGTCTAACTACACAATTAAATTAATTGATTTTCCAGCACAATTGTCTGACAGTTTGATGAGTTATTATAGAATGTTGAACTAAATTGAGTGATTGTAAATCTCTTATATAGAGGACCTGTGAACTAGTACTAATTTAATCCCTTCTATGCAGTTCTCCTTTCTTCTCATTTCTTCTTAGAACATATAGAGTAATTTGGCCGGGCGCGGTGGCTCAAGCCTGTAATCCCAGCACTTTGGGAGGTCCAGATGGGCGGATCACGAGGTCAGGAGATCGAGACCATCCTGGCTAACACGGTGAAACCCCATCTCTACTAAAAAATACAAAAAACTAGCCGGGCAAGGTGACGGGCGCCTGTAATCCCAGTTACTCGGGAGGCTGAGGCAGGAGAATGGCGTGAACCCGGGAGGCGGAGCTTGCAGTGAGCTGAGATCCGGCCACTGCACAGGGCACTCCAGCCTGAGCTCTGATTCTCAAAATACAACTTCTGCAAGCCAGAAGGCCAGCACATTCCCTCCACTTTCTTCCTCCGCTACATACAGACACACCACAGAGAGTGTTTATGGCAGAAGAAATGACCTGGGGGTATGGAATTTTCACAGCCTAGAGCAATTCAGCTTATCTTCAACCCCATGTTTACTGGGCAGCTACAGGAGAATTAATCACTGTGGTTTGCCCATACTTTCTACTCCCCACACACTCTGATAGTATTTACTCTGAGGAAAAAGAAAAACAACGCTTTAGAGGGAAAAAAACAAATAGCTCTTTAACGAGAAACAACAAAAGTGATCATACTTACCTAAAAGTAATTTAGGAAAATTGGATGTTTCGATATTATGATAATATACTATTGATGTTGTAGTGGCAACGAATCCCATCACGGCCGGCATAAAGAGGTGGAGGTGCCTTGATTCCCGTCGCCTACAAAGAACAGTACAAAGTCAATGCCTAAAGCTGATGGTTCCAGATAACTTCCCATTTTTTCCGAATTTTTTCATAAGAACTCTCTCTTAGTAATAAGATGTTTAAAATACAGAATGCAATAGTAGTTTCCAAGATAATACATAAGGGAAGAATATATTGAAAGACATAGTTCTGCAGAAAGGATTTATCTTAACATGAAGGGCCGAGTAAACAGCCAAACTATACCTTAAAATGCTTACAACAAAAGCAAATATATAACTACTCCTATACTGTAGGGCAGAGCTGCTGAAATAATTTAACAACTAAAGCAAGTGAAAACAGTTAACTCAATCCGAACTCCAATGTGTGTGAAAAGGGTGTGTGTTCCTTTGACAGCACTCCCAACTTAATAGTCTTCAGTGATTTCTCCATTCTCATTAATTCACTCAATGCATCTGTGATTGCTGGTCCAGATACTGCATTAGGTTCTTGGATGCAACAATGAAGAAAACAAGATGTAACATCTGTAGTCAAAGAAAAAAATCTAGTATATTGAGGATACTGTGATAGCAAATAGGAAATTACAACACAGCTGAAGGGACAGTGTGAAAACACAGAGTGCACGTCTGGGACAGAGAAAGCTTTGAGAAGGAAGTGACTTCCAAGCTGACACTTTCCGAATGAGGAATGGCTACTCAGAGGAAGAAGAGAGGAAGACAGTTCCAGGCAGAGGGGCCAGTGTGTTCAAGGGTATTGCAAGCAATTCAGCATGACTGCAAGGAGAATAAACTTCACTCTGAAGGCAACAGAGATCACCAGGCAAACCGGTGGTTCCAGACCAGATGAGTATTGTGGACAGCCCTCAACTCCATTGGCATTAATAATGCCACAGAGTGAAACATTTTGCTTTTCTCAAATTACTTGAAGATATTAGTACATAAATGGTATAGAGAAGAGAGTGACTATATCACTTTCTCTGGGGGAAAGGAGAACACTGAGAAGGTCATTCCAGGAGAGGCATGGTTGACAATAGGAACTGAAACAGGAAAAAGAATCCACTGGTCAGGAAAAGGGTCATTTTAAAAAAGGAACAGAATGGGCAAGTACACAGAAGCATGAAACAATTCAACATGTTCAAAATTCCAAGTAGTTTAATATTCTTGAAACGGAACGTTTAAGATAGAATGCATCATGGAAGGCTTTGTATGCCATGGTAAGAGGCTGGCATCTCAACCCATGGAAAACTGAAACACTTGAATAGGTAAGTGGTATAATCAGATTTGTTTTAAATGGATAGCTCTAGCAATCATGTGGATAAGAAAGTTGGTGGGTAATACATGAGTTTGTAGCAGAGGGAGTGAAATGGAAGGAAGAAAAGCAGTTAGGAAGCTATGGGTATAAAGTTGTGTGACAGATGATAAAGGTTTGACTTCAGCTTTGGCAGCAGTAACATGGAGGAAATGATACATTTGGAAAAAGATTGATTGTTAAAATGGGCAGGAGTTTACCAGCATTAGGGTATGAGGGTGATGGCAGTAGAGAAGTAGAAGATAATTCCTAGGGTGTCTGTGTGGATGGCTGTGTGACCAAATAAGATTTTAAGAGGATGAGCAGATTGGAAAGAGGAACTAATAAGTTTCACTAGACATTTATGGATTGTGAAGGTGTCTAATAAGGAGGAAAATGGAATTGTAAGTGTCTGTAGAGATTTGGAACATGATCAGTGATATAATTTGGAATCATTAATATAGACATGATAATAAAAATGTGAGAGTAGTAGGGTAGCACTTAAAAACCACCTACCATCTCCTGTAAATAGATCAAAATCATCAGAGGAAAAAATAGATAACAATTTTGTCAGCACAGAAATTAGGAAATGCTTCTAATATTCTCTGACTATTGAATCAAAGAAAGAATCCGGCTGAACGTGGTGGCTTACACCTGTAATCCCCGCACTTAGCAAGGCTGGGGCGGGTGATCACTTGAGGCCAGGAGTTTGAGACCAACCTGGGCAACATGGTAAAACTCTTATCTCTCTTAAACATACAAAAATTAGCCATGTGTGGTGCCGCATGCCTGTGACCCCAGCTACTCGGGGGGCTGAGGCAGGAGGATTGCTTGGACACGGGAGGCAGACTTGGCAGTGAACCGAGATCACACGGCTGCACTCCAGCCTGGGCAACAGAGCAAGACTCTGTTTCAAAAAGAGAAGAAAGGAGAGGAGAGGAGAAGGGAGGGGAGGGGAGGGGAGGGAGGGAGGAAGGAAGGAAGGAAGGAAGGAAGGAAGGAAGGAAGGAAGGAAGGAAGGAAGGAAGGAAGGAAGGAAGGAAGGAAGGAGAAAAGAAGAAAAGAGAAGAGAAGAGAAAAGGGAGGGAGGAAGGAAACCAAAATTCACTTACTAATATTATTTAGGAAATTTTAAAGTGAGAACACTCCCTATCCAATCCTGTAAAATGTGGTCACAACCATACTCATAAGAAAGTTTATAACCTTAAACAGGTTCAATAAGAAATAATTATAATAAATAAATTAAAAAGTCAACTTAAGATTTTAGAAAAAGAATGACAAACCATTATTAAGGGAAACAATAACAAAGAATTAATAAAGATAACAGCAGCTACAATAAAGTTTTGTACTTATTGTGGTACACCTTTATTAGGGATTTAACATGTCTTTTAACCATGCTAGTATTTTTATAAGATTGCTGTTATTTTGTTAGTTTCTGTTTACAAAGCTGCATAGGTTTTGAATGGTACTCCAATGCTATTTTTTTCCCTTCAGCTATGTTCTTTTCAGAGTATGAGTTGCAGACCTCGATAGTTTGGTAGGAGCGCATATGTCCCATTACAGCAGAAAATCTTTAGTCAGAATGTTGGAAAGAAATTTTTTAAGTATTATATTGTGAAGGTCAAAGAAATCACTTCAAAAGAGAGAAAATGATAAAAATAAAAACCTAATAAAAACACAGTAATGAAGATTTCAATACACTGCTTTTAGAATTTGACAGATTAAATAGTACAAAAACAAGCAACATACAGAACTTCGGTAATACCATCAGTAAACGCAATAAAATTATGTCTCTTACAAAGTGTATGTATTACTTTCTAATACTCGCTAAATATTTATAAAATAATCAAGTATTTGACTATAATAAAAATGTTAATAAACTGCAAAGAGTAATCATTTTACAAACTATGTGCTTTAATAATAAACCAATCAAATTAAGCAAAAGAGCAATCTGAAAAGGATTCCTAAACCTAGGAGAGTATCTAAACTGCAATCAAAGGTAGAAATATAAAGGAGAACAAAAGCCTGTGCAGAATAAAGGATGTTCCAAAAGAAAAATTACTAGCTTTAAATGTTTGTATTACTAAAAAACAAAATCAAATATTCTATTAGGAAAGCCTTTTGCATTGTTTTTCTAATTGTAATGAGCATTTGTCATATATTAAGTAAATA
Organism: Rhinopithecus roxellana; assembly: GCF_007565055.1. Taxonomy (NCBI): domain Eukaryota; kingdom Metazoa; phylum Chordata; class Mammalia; order Primates; family Cercopithecidae; genus Rhinopithecus; species Rhinopithecus roxellana. The sequence goes on from NC_044558.1 coordinate 129,350,204, forward strand.
ATTCATAAGGGTTTTACTTAAAAAAAGAAAGATGGAATGATCAGCAGTGTCATAAGTAATAATTACGATAAAGATAAAAGAGTCTCCATTAGTTGTTATTAATAACCATGAGGATTCTTACAGAAGCAGTTTCCAGAATAAGATGGGGCAAGAGAAAAAGCAAAACTAAATGCTTGGATTTAGATGTAACTAAAAGATGACGTTTTGAAAAGCCTGGATAAAAAGGGTAAGGATAAGTCTATACCTAAAGAGTAGAAGAGCATAATACAGAATCAAAGGTATATTTTTACCTGTTTTTAGGACCTCTTTTATCATGACCATTACAAACAAGTTTCCATCATTAGGATATATCATTATTATTATTAGCTCAGTCTGTGTTTTCTGAGGACCTGACTGAATCAACCAGAGGAGTTCTCCTTGTCCACATGATGTCAAGTTTCAAAAAAAATTGGATGATCTATCTTCTACTTTATACATACACATATAAACAGATACAGTAGCCTAAATGCTAAAGAAATTAAAAAATTAAGCCTAGAATTGGCTATGCTAGTAGAAATATACCAGAATTTTAAACAGTTACCAATAAGATAATATCCAATTAAGCTTCTAAATGCCTGGAGGGATGGCATCTATTAGAGTCTCTAATTTTTCTTTTTATCAGAAATTAAGACACGCACATATCTGCAAAAAATCCTTATAAAACATTACAAAATAGTTGGTTCCATGACAAAAGCTTAGGAGCTTCATTCCTTGTTAATTGCAACAGAAAACATAAACAGATGTCAGGGAGGTTCCAGTTCGATAAGAAGAAAATAAATTTTAGAATTTTCCTATCAAAAAATTTAAAGGCCTTCTAATATTAATTTCTCAACGAAAGATATACCATTTAGCACAATTTGATAATCAAAAATTTCCTATTCTTGAGTTTATTTTGTTACTATATAAGAAAAATATTTTCACCAGATTATGTTCAAGTTTATAAATATAATTCATTATATTTTAACTGCCTAATACAAACATCTTATTTTATAAAAATAACAAAATTCCTTTAAAAATATGAATTTTCAAAACTATAAAACCCTGGAAGACAACCTAGGCAATACCATTCAGGACATAGGTATGAACAAAGATTCCATGACAAAGATGCCAAAAACAATCGCAACAAAAGCAAAAATTGACAAATGGGATCTAATTAAACTAAAGGGCTCCTGCACAGCAAAAGAAACTATCAACAGAGTAAAAAGACAAATGGGAGAAGTTTTTTGCAAACTGCGCATCCAACAAAGATGTAATATCCAGCATCTATAAGGAACTAAACAAATTTACGAGAAAAAAACAAACAACAACATATAAAAGTGGGCAAAGGACATGAACAGACACTTTTCAAAAGAAGACACATATGCGGCCAACAATCATATGAAAAAAAAGCTCAACATCCTTGATCATTAGAGAAATGCAAATAAAAACCACAATGAGATACCATCTCACACCAGTCAAATGGCTACAATTAAGAAGTCAAAAAATAACAGATGTTGGTGAGATTGTGGAGAAAATGGAATACTTATACACTGTTTGTTGGAATGCGAATTAGGTTAGCCATTGTAGAAGACAGTGTGGTGATTCCTCAAAGACCAAAAAACAGAAATACCGTTTGATCCAGCAATCCCATTATTGGGTAATGGGAATATAAATCATTCTATTATAAAGACACATACATGCATGCATGTGTTCATTGTAGCACTATTCACAATAGCAAAGGCATGGAATCAACCTAAAAGTCCATCAATGATAGACTGCATAAAGAAAATGTGGTACGTATACACTATGGAATACTATGCAGCCAGAAAAAATCAACATCATATCCTTTGGAGGGACATGGATGGAGCTGGAGGCCATTATTCTTAGCAAACTAACACAGGAACAGAAAATCAAATACCACATGTTCTCACTTATAAGTGGGAGCTACATGATGAGAACACATGGACACAGGGAAACAACACACACTGGGGATTTCCGGAGAGTGGAGGGTGGGAGGACGGAGAGGATCAGGAAAAACAACTAATGGGTACTAGGATTAATACCTGGGTAATGAAATAATCTGTACAACAAACCTCTGTGACGCAAGTTTACCTGCATAATAAACATCCACTTGTACCCCTGAACTTAAAAGTTTAAAAAGTGGATTTTATTACAAATCTTGATTTTAAAACAGTTTGTGCTTTGCATCAATTTATGGCTCTATCCTCACTGATTCTCAGACTCATTCATCCTGACTCATCTATCTTTGCTTCTTTAAAAAATAAATGGAAACATCTGAGAAATGATTAATACATTAACATGAGTATATAGCTATTAGACCTATGTGTAAATGTAGACAATCTTTCCATTTATACCTATTTTTAACATTAAAAAGTTCAAAAAGACCTAAGAACTTCCTGCAAGAGCTACATGGATCAGAGAGCAAAAAATATAAAGCATATGTATAAGCACAAGTTACAAAGACGTGAACCTGTGTAATGAATATACCCGCTGATATACTGCAGTGGTATTATTAAAGTTAGATCACTTACGAGTCTGAAACAATGCCTTCTGCTATTTCACAGACATGCACAAACAGGAGAGCGAATGTAAGAATCCATCTCAGGTTATGTCCCGGAAAATGAAGCCATGTGTTGTGGTGAATTTGTACTTTTGAGCTTTGGCTCCCCCACCCTGGAAAAAAGAGAAAAGTAAAAAAAAAAAAAAAAAAAAAAAAAAAAAAAAAAGACATAAATCAAAGGCTCAACTGTAATAAAAGTAATTTAAATTATGATAAGCTTTAAGGGGAGGTCCTGAAACCTTAATACTTTCTAGAGTAGCAACGGAAATCCTAGTCTATTTTTGTTGTTAAAAAAAATTACAATTAACCTTTACAAGACTACCGAGGCTAACACATCAACATTTGTGGCATTACTCAGGAATAATATCAATTCTGGATGACAACATGGTTCTACCTCATGCTAATTGGAAGCTCTTCCTGACAGCTTTCTGATTAATCCAGAAGGAAATAAATTGATAATACATGAAATTTACTGTAGAAAATCTTTGAAGACATGAAATCTACAAGGGGACAAATCAAGGAAAGACATATTTGGTTACAAAATACGGGACTCATTAGTTGAGTCAACTCTTAATCATATGCACATCATATGAGAAAAATTGTTATGTATGACTAGGCAGGCACTGTTATTCAACAAGCAGTACTGATACTTTTCTCAAAGAAAGCTAAAGTTCTTGATGGTGAACTTTTAAGCAGGCTCAAAACCATTATAGGTCCACCCTTAGCTTGCCACTGAAGAAAACAATTCAAGATTATATGTTAGTAAAATTCTGATGGTTTCCTCCCTAAACTACTCTATAGTTTAGTTACTATGTAGAGTAATACTAGTTCATATGTGGTGTACTAGGAGGCCCCACTTTTGTCTCCTTTTGTCCCTTTTTTTCTCATTTTTTGACTGTAGAAAAAAAGCCCCACTTACTTCAAGAATGAATGGGGGTTTGTGCTTGAAATATTGCAGGAAAGAATTTCTGTATAGGCAGCAGATGCCCCTTTTATTTGAAATGAGTATTCATGTCTTAATTGTTTTCAATTTATTAATCATTGGAAGGTTAGTTGTATTTAATATATTCTACTAGAACTTATGCTGTAAACTCCCATAGGCAAGTTCTATGTCTTTTTTTTGCAACCTTATGATTTTCCTAGTACCTGATAGTTTTTTAAGATTGATTTGTGATCCCTCACTAATTCAAGTAGCCAATGTCATAAATAAAAAGTCTGAATTTTTTCTATTTCCCTTTGACAATATCCCCTCCAATTCTATTCTATTCAAATACCCTGGTGCCAGCCTCTGTGCTGGATGCTAGGGATACAGAATGGAATGTTACTGTTTTTGCTCTCAAAAAGTTAACCAGATGTCAACAATTGGGGAATTATTAATTGAGGAATTACAGTTAAAAAATCAATTTTTCTACTTTTGGCCAAAGGGCATTCTTCATGACCTACAAATAATACTACATAAACAACGACTGATGTTTCTACATATGGTCACTCTGGTCTCAATACATTTAGCATCTGTACATTTGTTTAACGTAACTATGTACCAAGAGTTATGTTGTCCTGTGTATATATCATATGATGAGTTCTTTAATCCCTCTTAGAATAATGCCAAGCACATAGTATCCTCTCAATTAATATTCGTTAAATGAATAAATAAAAGCATATGAATGATTTTCAAACATTCCCTTAAAGCAGATCATTAAAATTTGCTAGTTTTCTTAAGAAAATGCATCTGAAAACTTTTTCACTTTTTTAATTGGAAAAATATCACACACGAAAAAATTAAGCACAATTAACTCAAAATAGTGGTTGCCTCTGTGAACAGATAGGAACATAGGATATGGAAAGTGTAACAAGACCAGAAAATGGTGTGCAGAGACAGGCCCTTTCATTCTTACTTCTATATTCTTTAGGTGAGCATTGGTAGGCTCAAAGGATGTTTATTCTATTAATCTCCATCATTTTATGTATCAAAATACTTCATAATTTTTAAAAAGTTAAAGGGTCTGTTTGGGTAAGTTATACAAATTATTCATAATTGCCCTTAATTATCAGATTTTGTACATATGTACACTGTAAAATAAGACAAAACTGTATTATTAACTTCTTTCCAAATACTTTGTGAATGTCCTCTTTCTACATAAAACACAACCTCATCACTGCTACTATAACTTGCATGCTTGGCATCCTCCAATTCCCCAAACATGTCATTCACTATCTTCCCCACCACCTCCAAAGAGTGAGTTGTTTCAGTAGGTTAATTTGTTCCTGTACTTGTAAACAGACTTACAATGTGGCATAGTCATTTCTCATGACTTTAACACATTTGCCCCACTGGGCTATTCCCTGAAGGCAAGTACTCTTTTATTCATTTTCCATTCCCTTTACCTAACCCAAAGTAAGTGCTCAACTAATGCTGTAGATCTATTTCATGTATTTCTCTTTCCTTCTTTTTAAAAAACTGCTGCTGCTACCTGAAGGCCATTCCTAAGCAAGCATGTGACCTCAATTTCACCTATGGAAGATCACCTGTCAAAAATTTATGTTTGAAAAACACAAAATACCTGCTTGTTCATTTCTCACAGCCATCAGCTTACATGTTAGAGAAATTAAGTCAACATTATCCCAAATCTCATCCATTAGTGAGATATATAAACACCACGTGGTATAACATAGGACATTAGATTACTTACCAATAAACAATATTGGAAAAGTGATAAACAACAAAAAGACATGTGGGACCAAGTTGAGGGCATCCACAAAGCAGGAATTTTGTAATACACCATCATTAATATTATATGAAGAAATGTTGTTACCACAAAATGAAAGGCTCATTTCTTCTTATATGGTTTACTCTAAAAGGGAGAGAAATGAGAAAGAAAAATCCCCTTATTAGTAAACTCGTGTTCATAAAATTATAGCTTTGAATAGGAGGCCATATAATAAAATCAATCCCTTTTATTTTGATAGCTGAGGAAATAAGAAACTGTGCCAAAGCAACTTGAAGGTTTCTTACAAAGGCCTTATACATCCGATGAGATCTTCTTTTCCATAGCTTTTACTTCCAGAGAAAAATGCTTTCATGTGGAAAATGTTTATAATTAATATCTACCTATAGTAGTACCTCAAATGAGTGTCTGACTAAAATGCTTTCAAAGAACAAAAATGGTCTATATTAAGAAAAAGAAGGAAAAAAATTGAACCAATGACTAAAAAGTCAAAATGATATAATTTCAAATATTTTCCCATACTCACTGAAAATGTACTAATAAACAACTAAAGTTGTTCAGTAAACTGTGACAGAGTTTCCTGAAACATTTCACTAGTTGTGGGAAATACTAATATACAGAGACCAGTGTGCCTGCAGTAATGGCTAAGAGTAATCGGTCTTTCCCTGAAGAATATTAAAAATCAAATGCCCAAGATGAATTAAACGTAACTCAAATGACAAGTCAATGAAACTACTCAGATTCCATAGTTAGAATATTCTCACATGAAATACACTCTACTCAAGTTTGAAACGCAGAATGTCTTTTAATTGGAAATTGGTACTCCATGACTAGAAGTAGATGAGTTTAGAGAGGAAACAGAGGACAAGGTCACACAGTGCTTTGTAAGTCATTGTCAGGATTGTGGCTTCTACTCTTAGTGAAGTGGGCCACTGGGGATTCTGGGGCAAAGGAGTGACATGCTCTCACTTACATGTTAAATGGTTCTCTATTATTGCTGTGCCGAAACAGATGGGAGATGAGCAAAGGTCTGCTCCATCAAAATAGTGCTGTGAAATTCCAGGAAAAGCTTCAACATTCTCAAAACTTATTTCATAATGCCTACTACTTATTTAAATTCTGGGCACTTTGCATCTCTTAAATCCTCAGAACAACCTTGTAACGCTAGTGGTGTTATTCATCTTTTACAGTGGAGGATACTGAGGTCCAGATAAGTTCAGTAACTTGCCAACCAGTAGAGCAGCCAAGCCCACACCCAAATGTCTGACTTATAAACTGCTTCTTTCCACTGTATTACACAACCTCCAACCTGCTTTATAAAGAAAGTACCGTATCTATTCTTTAAAACAAGAAGCAATTTAAGATTTTAACCTCACTAGACCTAGTTTCCTTTCTATATTTATGTCACACTGGATTCTGAGTTGCATTACTAAAGACTGGCAAAAATTTTCTTGACTAGCATAGTACCTTTTCTTTCTTTCCTTTCATTGATAATAGATTTAGCAATGGTCACAAACAATACTTTTCCTAGAAAAAAGCAGAGTGTTATACAGAAAAGGTATATTATTATTAGAGAAATTAATAATAATTTCAAGCAAAGGTTTTATAAAGCATTATATGAATACCTCAGCGAAAGAGTCTGTGTATTTACAATCTTAAAAACTTATACAGAATGCTTCTCACATATTGTTCCTGATAAGCTCTTTTTATAATAAATAATTGATATGCTCCCTAGTTGAGTCTGTCCCCCATCTTTTTAAAAAAAAGTTGTATTTTTAAAATCTCAAGGTTAAGTTATACACTTGGTAAATTCTTACAAGCCATTAAGGTTTTAATCTGGATAAAAGAATAAAAGGGACTTGAAGTTTTTAAACAACAACAAAAATGGAAGTTATTAATTTCTAGGTATATGTTAGGTATATTTCTGGCAAAGACAGACAAAAACAAAACTAAAAACTGATAGCTAGTAATGAAATTTTTTAGACTACTTCCTTTATTTAGTAGAAATGATAAAAAGGAAACTTAAAGCCTACTCTTAATTGAAAGATGTATAAACTTTCCTTGCGCAAACTAGAAAATAATGTTTACTTTAGCAACTTTTATAACGTTATCCAAAATTATAATATTCCAGTTGGCCACATTTATAAACTAGTATCATTGAGGTAGATGCTAAAGTATAACCAGCAGCTTTGCAAATTATACCCTTCATTAGCTATAAGCATTGCTTGCCTGGTGTTTAATCAATCCTTAAATCTACCAATTAAATTGCCTTTGGATAATTGTCGTGTGTAACTGGAAAGAAAATCTCAGAGAAGTACAATCAACTGAAAAATTTAAGAACATTTTCAGACATACACTAGATATCTGAAACTCTATGCCATTAACTAATTAACTGTAAAAACACTGATGCTAACCACGCGCTAGTTACTAGGAATCCAATGGTGCACGTCAGAAACAGTGCCTGTGGTTTTAGACTATATAAATCAGATTATAGTAGTCGCAGTAGCTGTGGGTATATTGTAGGGGTATATGATCTAAAAGATAGGGAAATAAGCAATGATACAATCATACAAAGGTGTAAACTTGAAGTTGGTGAAGTAAACACTTTAGAATGATTTTTCTGTCTGCCATAAACTCTAACTTCACATTTCTGGCCAGCTCTGAACCTGTCCATTACCTTGCCGCAGGTCTCCTTTCACCTTTTCATTTGACGACTCCTTTATCCTTTCCCTTTAATCTGTAGTCTCCTTATCCAACATCCAGAGTCTGTATGGCACATTCTAACAGCCATCCTCCATTACAACCCAACATGGACAAAAAGAGGGAGGCAGTAAACTTATTGCTGATATATTGATAATTATTATGTTTATGAAAGGCATTTTATTCAATCCACGTTTCTAATTCTGAAATTTCCAATTGTCATTTAATATTTCCCTCCCAGACACCAGGTTCAACTGGGAATGTTTGGGGAAGGGTATACATCGCTGTTCTTAATGGCTAAACTCCGTCACCTGGCATCCTTCAGCTCCACCCCTTCTGGAGTTGTTTAGATTCAGCTGAGCACTGATGGAGGCCCAAGCATCAAGGAGGGAGAGAGAAGGGAGGGCAGATGGGGAGATATAATGTTTTCCTTTCCAGAAGCATAAGCCATTGAAATGTGTTCAGTTTCTTATGAGAGTTGATAGAGTTGGAGAACTTGACTGAATAAACTTTAAAAACAAAGATCGAAGTGAAATTTTGCTTCTAATGTATGTCTGCGGAGCAGAAAACATAAAATGGAAATACTCCTAATGATCTAACTTATCATTTCATGGCAAGAATCGCACCCTCAGTGTTCTTATTCCTTGAAATGCATTATAAGAAATTCCACACATCTAGGACATACACATTTTGGATTTAGTTGGTGAATGTAATACCTGACCTATCCAGTCTGTTGGTTCTGTTGCAAGAGAGGAACAGTAGTTATCTGATTTAATTCTAAAAACACATTTAAGTGTTGAGATATATAAGATACACCATTTATTTTGGCCAGCCCTATCCTTTGGAAATGGACTACAAGTAAAGCAAGTGAAAACTTGCGGTCCTTCCTGTTCACCTAGCCGAAAGCATTAGTTCTGGTCGAATAGCAATTGCAGAGAGCTTAAAATGCTGGAAACACCTAGAGAAAACACGCTAAACTTAAATAAAAGTTTTCATTCTTACATATAAAAGGATTCATTCTTCAATCGTTTAGAGATTAACCAAATTATGTTATAAAAGAGACACAGGACATTTTAAAGAACTTAGGGCTTTATCATCATCTAGAGCATGTTCAGGATAGACATCGCTTGCAAAAACAAATGCTGTAATCACTTCTTTGAAGCTATTCAGTCCCTAGTTCATGAAATAAGAACTAGAGAATGTATAGCTAGTTAGCTAGCTACCATGGCTGTAACTATGACAGATCCAAGTAGGAAAATCACTGCAAAAATCACCACTGACTTCTGACTTAGTGTCTGATCTGAATCCACCCAATTACTCTTCAGTGGCTGTGAAGTCCCATCCCACACCAAAAGAAATGTTGAAATTACTCAGTAGGTATTCCTTAGACAGATACCGCAATGGGATTTTTAAAAAAAATCCCAAACTGAACAAATAAAGAAAAAAATAAATACCTCGGGCAATAGCTTCACGCTGCTTCAAATGCCTGCCGGTGCACTTGAGCTACCTTCAAAACACCGACTTCCTACACTGTCTTAAGATGAAAATTTCAAACCCGGACGCAGAACTCCTAAAAAAAGCAAAGAGCAACAAAAATTAAGCAGATAGAAAACTAATTCTTGAACAAGACAAGAATTGTATACAAGAAAGGCGGCAATAATAACTCCTAATAATAACTCCTTTCACTGTTTCCAGTTGATTTGAGTAGGAGCCCGCAGTTTTGAGGTAAAACTGGAAACCTGATGCCCACTTCTTCACTTCTCCAGCCGGGCCTCTTCCCTTAATTCTAGAAATAGCGATCGCGAAAGCCAAGTGCCGAGAGAGTGCGAGAGAGTGCGAGGGCGTTTTTGGGTAGCAGAAATGTTAGCTCAAAATCGACAGCTTACAGTTATTCCTAAAAATGTTTAAACGGCATTTATGTAAAAGACACGGATTCACTTACTCCGATGACAGTTTTCCTCCCCTAGGCGAAGCACGCAGTGCGCCGAAGCGGATTATTTTTAGGGTGGTGGGAGACCAGCTGCTGCCTCCTATCGAGTTTCCAAATTGCACAAACTGCTCTGGGCCGGGGCGGACACCGCGACTGTGAGGCGGGAAACTGGGCAGAAGCCCCGCGCGCAGCGCCTGGGGCCGGAGACCCTCCCCATCCCTGCTCTGCTCAGCTTTGACTTGGGGCGCGCGCTACGCCGCGATTTTACAAACTCAAGTCATAGGCGTCCCCTAAACTTCATTAGACACTGAAACTTGGAATATGATTCCATGATTCTCCGGAGTCGGGCTTTCAAACGTTAAAACACTCAAGGTATTCTTATTTCTTTGTTTCGTTTTTTTTTTTTTTTTGTTTTGTTTTGTTTTGTTTTTCCGTGCTATGTAAGCACCCTTTTATTAGCCACGTAAGGAAGCGGATTTGGGGGTTTCGCTGCTTCCCCCTGAACGGATCCGGGAAATGAAGGGCTCATTCTAGATAGAGGCACCCACTGCTGGGCTATGAGTACACGAATGTCTCACAGGAGCAAGGCTGGTTCAAGTGTAATTTTCCACTTTTCCCCGGCGACGTAGAAAACTTGATTTCTCTGGTGGACCAGCCCCCGCGCTATCGAATGGCGACCCTTGCCCACGGTCCCCGAAAGTGAGACGCTGGTTCCCACGGACTGCACAGTCACCCTCTTCTCCTGTTTCCAACCAGAGACGTAATTAACTCTCGAGATAACGTGTTTATATTACGATCACCCCACAACTACTGCCCCGCAAAACACAAGCCGTGAATTCTGTCCCCGACAACCCTCTTTAATTAACACTGGATTTTCTCAAGAGCCAGTTCTGAGTCAGCTTGAGATAAGCATTGTTTTCAGGAACTGTCCTATTCTAATAACGGATGGTCAGCTGGGCTGACTGCTGCCCCCGAGGCTCCGCGTGCCGTCCTCAAGGGGCGCCGCTGCAGGACTGTGGGCTGCTGGCGCTGGTTCCCAGATCTGAACTCTAAACACCGGTGGCCTCCTGGCCTCTGCTACGTAGTGGGCGCAGGCCGACTCCAGCCCTGCCAATCCCAGGGGATTTCTCCGCGGGCGCCCCACTCTTGGGAAGTCGCTGCGTGCCTGGCCTGCGCCAGCGGCTGGGACTTGAACTCGCGGCCGCTAGGGATATGCGAGGCCACATAGGGCCGAAACCTGGGAGGGTCGGAAGACTCCGTTCCTGTGGCCTTTGAACGCTTGACAACTGTACCCTGGAGCTGTCTGCAGCGGCGCGGAGAAATTAGAGCGCGCGCTTCAACAGTGAGGATCCTGGTACTACGGACGGAGTTCAGGGAGACCGGGTGAGCATGCTGGACGCGGGGCCACAGGCTCCCCAGGGCGTCTGTGGAGAGAGAACTGGAAATAGGGGGTGCCGATAATCCCAAGATGAAAACTCTGTGACTACACAAAATGAAGTTTACTTGGGGATTTAAAAAGACTGTTAAAATTCATTAAAGTCATTTACAATGATGTTTAAAAATCATGCTTATTGTAGAAACTTTGGAAGATGTGAAAGTGTACAGAGGAGATCAAGGAGCCCCTCACAGATACACCTGTGCACACACAGCCATAAAACTGCTGAAAACATTTTTGTTATGTTTTAATAAACACAGGCAGTATGGTGTATTGATTAAAAGTGTGGACTAGGAAGACAGCCTGCTTGATATCACATCCTGCTAGTTAGTTCAGTGACTGAATAAATCGCATAAAACCCCTGTGTATCAGCTTCCTCTTCTGTTTAATGGGACAATAAAGGTAAATAATTTAAATAAATATGGAATAATTTTTAAAATAATTTAAATGGCTATATAATATTCCATTGAAAGGTTATACCCTAAGATTCATTTTACCATTGTTTGACATATATTTGCTCAATTTTACTAATATATGTGATATGATGACTTTTTTTTATAAACTTTTTTTCTTCCTAACAAGTAATTTTTTAAGATAAACTATCTGAAAAATAATTACAGGACCAAAAGTGGTAGATATTTTTAAGGCTGTCAATATAGAATGCAAAATCACCTGTCTATAAAGTTCGTATTAAGTTCCCCAAATTGTGTGAGATGACCAATTACACTTACACTCAAACCAGCATTGGATATTGCTATTGTTTATTAAAAAAAATATTTTGGCCGGACGCAGTGGCTCACGCCTGTAATCCCAGCACTTTGGGAGGCCGAGGCAGGTGGATCACGAGGTCAGGAGATCGAGACCATCCTGGCTAACACAGTGAAACCCCGTCTCTACTAAAAATACAAAAAATTAGCCGGGCGTGGTGGTGGGCGCCTGTCTCTCCAGCTACTCGGGAGGCTGAGGAAGAAGAATGGCGTGAACCCAGGAGGCGGAGCTTGCAGTGAGCTGATATCGCTCCACTGCACACCAGCCTGGGAGACAGAGAGACTCCGTCTCAAAAAAAAAAAAAAAAAAAAAAAAAACAGAAGTTAACTTGACAGGTAATATTCAATTCTGTTATTCACGTTCAACGTTTCCCCAATGTTGATTAATCTTTGTATCCCCTCTTTTGTGGCAGTTTGTTCACATACTTGTGTATCTCATGGGTCTTAATGAAGTTTATCATTTGTATAAATGTTTAATGAGGATACTAATCAAATGTTTAATAAGAGGGTACTAGTCCTGCTTCATATATGACACATTTCTCCCAATTTGTCATATTTTTAAAAAATGATAGTGCTGCTGCCTTTCAAAAAAGTAAGAAAAAAGTTTTCATGTGTTCTGTAAAGATTTATTAGAGCACACACTATGTGCTAGACATAGAAGCTAGTGATGAGTCAGATCGCTAGAGTTTATTTCACTTCATTGAACTTTCTTCTAAGGGAAATTTTATGTAGCAAATTTGCCACTTGTTGCCATTGCAATGTATTACAATGCTTTAGTTAATAGATATTTACCTTCATTTATGTTTGCTTAAAGGCGTTAGTAAAAATTTGATTTTGGAATTTATTTTCGCATATACCAGGGGATGAAAATGTGCATTAATACTTTGTTTGCTACAACAGCACCATTTACTGAATAATCTTTGTCTTCTGCATTTTGGTGTAATACCACCTTTGTCATATACACATAATTAGTTCATAATAAGATCTGTTTGCGGGCTACCTATTCTGTTCAATTGATCAGTGTTTCAATTTTTTATTATATAACTATGATTAGACTGATTTGATTATTAGAGATTAAATTATATTTTAACCCTGATAGTGCCAGTCCCCCCTTTTCACTCTTTTCAAAATTTTCAAAACTCCTCTCTTTTGGGGATTTTATTGGAATTTCACTAAATCTAGGAAGTAATTTATAAAGAACATATTTTTAGTGCTTTGTCTCTTCACCCAGAAATGTAGTTTCCCTTTTATTTGTCTTCCTTTTATCTCAATATTAAATTTATACAGGTCTGTGCATATTTTGTAAAGATTGATCATACCAATTTCATATTTTGTTTTAATATTTTGTACTGCTATTAAGGATGTACTATTTATTTTGTCCAAAAAATGTATATTTATCTTATATCCAGACACTTTATTAAGCCTTCTCAGTAATCCCAGGGCTATTTCACCCCGTTACCTTGACTTTCCAGAAATATGATTTCATCTGCAAATAGTGGTACTCTTCCTTCCCTTTTTCAAATACTTACAGCTTGTTTGGATTTTATCTCTACTTTTCATTAACTAAATTCCAGAAGTGTTAAATAATACAAGAAGATAAATCATTGTTTCTTTCAGAAATATATACAATATATTTTTAAATCAACATTGTAAGTATAATTTCCATAAAATAAAAAGTATCCATGATACATGTAAAATCCAAAGTCTTTTGAAATAACCATGATCCCAAAAAGGTAAGTATTTCTGTCTCCTGAGGGAGTTCTCTTGTGCCTTTAGTCAGTCTAACTATCTCTCACTTAGGGTAACAAGTGATCTGAAGTCTATCACTAGAGATTAGTTCACAAATGTCATATAAAAGGAGTCATACAGTACATATTCCCTTGTGGCTGGCTTCTTTAGGTAAGCATAATATTTTTGAGATTCATCCACGTTGTTGTATATATCAATAGTTTATTCCTTTTATTGCTGAGAAGAATTTCACTGTATGAATATGCAGTTTGTTTATTCATTAACCTATATGTATATGTTTGGGTTATTTCCAGTTTTTGGCAGTGATGAATGAAGTTTCAGTGAACAGTTTTGTAAACATAAGTTGTTTTTTTTTTTCCCCACTCGGGTAAATATTAAGCAGTGCATTTACTGAGTCATATGGTAATTATACATTTAACTTTACAGAAATTACCAAAATGTTCTTCAAAGTGATTGAAACATTTTACATTCCCTCCAGAAAAGTATGGCAGTTCCAGTTGCTTCACAATCCTGCCAATATTTAGTATTATCTTGTTTTTCTAAATTTTAGCCCTTATATTGCATGTGGACTAGTTCTTGATTGTGGTTTTAATTTGCATCTACCTTATAATGAATGATTTTGAACACATATTTTCATGGTGTTATTGGTTATTTATGTATTTTTTCATAGTAGGCATAACTCTAAGGTGGCTCCCATGACATTTGATCCTGGTGTTACTCCCATCATTACATTATGCTACATCACAAAAGGGATTTTGCAGAAGTAATTAGGGTTATTAACTGGTTGACTTTAAAATAGGCATATTAGGGGTGACATCAGCAAGATGACAAAGTAGGAGATGCCAACCTTTATGCTTCCACAAAACACAACAAGTAGACAGCTATCCACAAACAAAAATAGACCAAGGAGGGCTCAAAAATCCAGTTAGGAAAAACACAGTGGATCAAACAGAAAAAAAGGTCACTTGGCAGATTGGCTTAGCAATGTCTGTAGATGGCTATAAACAAAGATTAAACAAACAGGGATGAGGTATCTATATTAGCCATATGTTGGGTCCCATCATGATCCACAGTGGCCTACCCTCTAAAGGACCTTGGTAGTCTTAGCCACTGAGGACCTCAATAACCCCCACAGCAGAAAACCCTGTAGTGTTTGTTGGCACTGACACCATTGGCCTACTCTACAGAGGACATCAGCAGCTTTTGCCACGGAGTTAACCAACAGCCATCCCACCATAGATCTCCAGGAGAGGGAAACGTTGCTGCACACTTTCTAAAAGGATGTGCTTTTGTGTTGACCAGAGACCATGGCTGCCATCCCTAACCCCAACTCCATGCCTGCTCTAGAACCCAGAGCCACAATTTCTCTGCACACACATGCACCTCAGACCCCAGTTCTGTGAACACTCTGCACATGCCCACACTCCATACCTAGCTCTATGGCTTTGCACACATACTTGTCTCTCAGGCAGTAGAGCCACTGCTGTCGAAGTATAGCCAGTGCCCTGGACACAGAACCACTGTCTATCTGCATGTGTTCACACTCTGGACCCTAGCTATATGGTCATTTGGCAGGCTCCTGCATCTCAAACACTGGAACTCCTGTCAACGTGGGCTAGCCAGAGCCCTGGACCCTGGAGCTGCTGTCTGTCCACAGTGCCTGCACTCCAGACCCTATCTCTGTGACTACTCCACAGACGCCCACTTGTGCATCAGGCACCATTGTCACTGCCACTGTGAGGGTGACCATGTGCTGGGCTTGGCTCAAAAAGGGATTCCCTCAACCGTGACATCCCATGTGGGAGAAAGAGATCAAGAGGTTCCTAGCAGCCACCAAAGATCCCAACTGCTTTCATCACCACTGCAGACATGCATTGCCTTGGCCATTAAAGAATCCTGCAATCTTTGCCAATGTTAACCTTAGCTGATGAAGCCATGTGGAGATTACAACACTTGGCCTTCACCAAAGCTGTAATTTCCACACTCCATCCAGTCAGTGCCCTCACACCAACCTGCAGGTGAATGTCTTTTCCCAGTGAAGCTAGTCTATAAAGTCTAGAAGGAATAACTACTCCATCAATTGCTCAGATATTAATGCAAAACTGTAAGATACATACAAAGTCAAGGAAACAAACCATCAGAGGAACACAATTTTCCAGGAACTGACCTAAAAGAAATAGAGATCTATAAATTGCTGGGCAAAGAATTTAAAATAAATGTCTTAAGGAAGCTCAGTGAGTTCAAAGAGAACATAGATAACTCTGAAATAGGGAAAACATACAAGGCAGCAGCTCAATGGAGAGAAATCATAAAAAAGAACTTCTGGAGCTAAAGAATGCAATGAATAAAATGAAAAATGCAATAGAGAACATCAACAGCAGGCTTAATCAAGTAGACCAAAAATCTGTGAACTGTAAGACAAATCATTTGAAATTATCTAGTCATTCTAAGTGATGTAACTCAGGAATGAAAAACCAAACATCATATGTTCTCATTCATAAGTGGGAACTAAGTTATGAGGATCTAAAGGCATAAGAATGACATAGTGGACTTGGGGAACTCAGGGGGAAAGAGTGGGAAGGGTGTGAAGGATAAAAGATTACAAACTGGTTGCAGTGTATCATGCTCCAGTGATGGGTGCACCAAAATCTCACAAATCACCACTAAAGAGCTTACTATTGTAACCAAGCACCACCTGTTCCCTAATAATCTATGGAAATAATAATAGAAAAAGAATAAACATTGCAGAATCTCAATCCTTGAACAAAAGCTCTTTGGCATGTCCTTAAACTTTCTTTTCTTTATTAACCTCAACTTTATTCACATTGGAAACCATTGTATGTTATCTACTGGACCTATTTTTAATAGTCTTTCTTATCATATAAGCAATTCAGGAATACATTCTCCTTTTAAAAGATTACATTAATTTTACATAATTGAAAAAATATGAAATTATCCAGTCAGAGAACGAAATAGAAAAAAATGACAAAAGAAGAGAGTCTATGTGAATGATTGGACACCATCAAGCAAAATAATATTTGCATTAAACAATATTTGCATTATGCAATTTGAAGGAGAAAAGAGGAAAATGGACCAGAAGCTTATTTATTTAAAGATATAATGGCTGAAAACTTCCAAAATCTGGAAGGAGGCATGAACATCCTGAAATAAACCTGAAACTTCCCACACTGATTAAAGCTAAAGAGAACTTCACCAAGACATGTTATAGTAATGCTGCAAAAAAATCAAATAGTAAGAATTTTGAAAACTCAAAGAGAAAAAAAGAAAGCTTATCTCATACAAGGAAACTTCTATAATGCTATCAACAGATTTCTCACTGGAAACCTCGCAGGCCAGAAGAGAGCAGAATAATATATTCAAAGTGCTGAAATTTACAAAACTGGCAACCAAAAATACTTTACCTAGAAAAGCTGATCTTCAAAATGAAGGAGAGAGAAAGACTTTCCAGACAAAGTAAAGCTAAGGGAGTTCATCATCACCAGACATGCTTTAAAATAAATGCTAAAGGAAATTCTTCAAGCTGAAATGAAAAGAGACTAATTAGTAACATGAAAATATATGAACATATAAAACTCACTCGTAAAGGAAAGCATATAATGGAATTTAGAATACTCTAATACTCTAATGGTGGTGTGTAAATAAGTTAACTCTAGTATAAAGGTTAAAAGACAAAAATATTTAAAAATAGCTAAATGTTAAAAATTTGCTAATGAGTATACAATATAAACTATATTATGACATCAAAACACAAATTGTTGTGAGAATAAAAAGGTAGAGGTTTTTCTAAGCAATTGCAGTTAGGTTGTTGTCAGCTTAAAATAGACTATTATAACTACAAGATGTTTTATGTAAGCTTCATGGTAACTACCAAGAAAAAACCTATAGTAGACTCACAAAAGATAAAGAGAGAGAGAGAGAAAAAGCATACCACTACTATTTGATAGTTTGATAGAAAACTATCAAATCTCAAAGAAAGACATCAAGAAAAAAAAAAAACTATGAAACAGAAAACAGTGAGTTGACAATAGTAAGTTTTTATATAGCAATAATTAGTTTACATGTAAATTGATTAAATTCTTTGATACATCAATCAATTGCTAAATAGACGTTTTAAAGGGCCCAACTATTTGCTGCCTGTGAAATACTTCAGTTTTCAGGACACATACAGGCTGAAAACGAAGGGATGAAAAATATATTCCACACACATGAAAACTAAAATAGGGCAGGGATGGGTAGTTATACTTTAATCACACAAAATAGACTTTACCTCAAAAATGAAACAAGAAAAAATATAATTATGTTACAATAAGGGGGTCATATAACAACTGTAAATATATAGGTTTCGAACATTAGAGTATGTAAGTATATTAAGCACATATTAACCCAACTAAATGAAGAAATAAACAGCAATGTAATAACCATAAGGAATTTTAACACCCCACTTTCAGCAATAGATAGATAATTCAGATATAAAAATCAATAAGGAAACACTGGAATTGACATATTAGTCCAAACTGATCTAACAGGCATGTACAGAACACTCCATCCAACAATAATAGAATACAAATTCTTCTCACCTGCACACAGAATATTCCCTAGGATGGATTATATGTTAGGTCACAAAGCATGTCTTTAAAAGTTTAAGAAGATTGAAATCATACCAACTATCTTTTCCAACCACCATGGTATAAAATTAGAAATGAATAACAGGAGGAATCTTGAAAAAGCCACAAATATGTGGAAACTAAAGAACATACTCCTGAACAATTAATGCATCAAAGAAGAAATCAAAAGAGAAATACTTTTAAATCTTGAGACCTGTGGAAATGGAAACACAGCCTCCCAAAACTTGTGGGATGCAGCAAAACCAGTACAGGGGGAATTTGATAACAATAAATACCTACATTAAGAAAAATGAAAGATCTCAAATAGAAAAGCCCTAATGTTACACCTCAATGAACTAGAAAAAGAAAAAACTAAGCCCATAATTAGCAGAAGGGAGAAAATAACAATGCTCAGAGTTGAAATACATAAAATAGAGACAAGAAAAACAAAAGACCAATAAAATGAAGAGCTGATATTTTGAAAAGAGAAACAAACTTTAAAATTCTTAGCTATACTAAGAAAAAAGAGAGAAGACTCAAAAATGAAAGAGAAGCCATTATAACTGATGTGACAGAAATACAAAAGAGCATAACAGATTACTATGAAAAATTACATGTCAATAAATTGGATAACCCCCAAAAGAAGGATAAATTCCTAGAAACACAAAACCTACCAAAATTGAATCACGAAGAAATACAAAATCTGAGGAGGCCTAAAATTAGTCAGGAGATTGAATCAGTAATCAAAAATCTCCCAACAACGGAAAGTCAGTACCAGATGACTTCACAAAGGAATTCTGCCAAACATTTAAAGAAAAATTAATACTAATTATTCTCAAATGCTTCCAAAAAATTGAAGAGAATGGAACACTTCCAAACTTATTTTATGAGGCTAGAATTTCCATTATACCAAAGCCAGACAAGAAAATTACAAGTAAAGAAAATAGCAGCCAAAATTCCTGCTGGACATAGATGTAAAATTCTCAACAAAATAGTAGCAAACCAAATTCAACAGCACATTAAAAGGATCATACACCATGATTAAGTGTGATTTATCCCAGGGATGATTCAACATATGCAAATCAATAAACGTGATAAACCATATTAACAGAATGAAGGGCGAAAATCATATGATCATTTCAATAGATACAAAATGTTTTCAAAATATTCAACATATTTTATAATAAAAATTCTCAATAAATTTTATATTTAAAAGGAATATCCCTCAACATAATAAATGTCATATGTAGCCAGTCCATGGCTGACATCTTATTCATCATGAAAAGCTGGAAAGCACTTCCTTTAAAGTCAGGAAGAAGACAAGGGTGACCACTCTCATCGCTCTATTCAGCATACTACTAAAAGTCTTAGCCAGAATAATTAGGCAAGAAAAAGAAATTTTAAAAACATTCAAATTAGAAATGAAGCAGTATAATTTACAGATGACATGAACTTTTATGTGGAAAACTCTAAAAGCTGCACCAAAAAAACTGTTAAAACAAATAAACAAGTTCATAAAGTTGCAGGATATAAAATCAACATACAAAAATCAGTTGTGGCCAATGCCCTAACAACAACCTAAAAGAGGAATGATGAAAGCAACCCAATTTCAGTAACATAAAAACACAGTAAAATACTCAGGAATAAATTTAACTAAGAACCAAAAGATTTGTACAATGAAAACTGTAAGACATTGATGAAAGAAACTGAAAACATACATTTGCAGCAACATAGATGGAACTGGAGATTAATATGTTAGCTACAATAAGCCAGGCACAGAAAGAGAAATATAGTATGTTCTCATTCATATATAGAAACTAAAAAAGTTAATCTCATGTAGACAGAGAATAAAATAATGGTAGCCAGAGGCTGGGAAGCAGGTGGGAGTTGCCAGGGGAGAATTAAGAGAGGTTGGTTAATGACCACAAAAATACAGTTAGATGGAATGAGTTCTAGTGTTCAATAGCACAGTAGAGTGACTATAGTTAATTATAATTTATTGTGTCTTTCAAAATAATTAAAAGATAAGATTTTAAATATTCCCAACACAGAGAAATGGCAAATATTTGAGGTGATAGATTATCCTAATCACATTTGAATATTACATATTGTGTGCATGTATCAAAATGTCACATGTACCCCCAAATATGACAATTATTACGTATCAATTTTTAAAAGCAAGAAGAATTGAAGAGATATATATATATAAACAAAAAGTCATCCTGTGCTCATGGATTGGAGGAATGAATACTGTTAAAATGTACATACTACCCAAAGCAAACTACAGATTCAATGTAATCCTGATTAAAATTCCAACAGCATTTTTTTACAGAAATGGAAAAAAATCCTAAAATTCATAGGGAACAACAATAAGACCCTAAATAGCCAATGCGATCTTGAGAAACAAGAACAAAGCTGGAGACATCACACGTCTTGATTTCAAAATATATTGCAAAGCTACAGTAATCAAAACAGTAAGGCACTGACATAAAGACAGACACAAAGACCAGTGAAACAGAAGAGAGAACCCAGAAACAAACCCACACATATATAGTCAACTGATCTTCAACAAAGGTGTCAGTATCACATAATGAGGAAAGAATAGTCATTTCCATAAATGGTGTTGAGAAACTGGATATCCACAAACAAAAAGAATGACATTGGACTCCTATAATACATCATACACAAAAATAAACACAAATTTATTAAAAACTAAATGTCATATCTGAACCTATAAAAATCTTCAAAGAAACTATAAGGGAAAATCTTCTTGACATTGATCTTGGCGATGATTCCTTAGATTTAGCACCAAAAGCACAGGCAACTAAACCAAAAATAAACAAATGGGACCACATGAAACTAAAAAGCTCTGCACAGAAAAAAGAAAACAACAAAATGAAAAGGCAAACTACAGAATAGGAGAAAATATTTGCAAACCGTATATATGATAAGGGGTTAATATCTAAAGTATATAAGGAACTCATACAGCTCAATATCATAAAAAAAACACAATTAATCCAAGGACTTGAATAGACATTTTGCCAAAGAAGGCATACACATGGCCAATAAGTACATGAAAATGTGGTGAACATTACTAATCATCAGAAAATGCAAATGAAAACCTCCATGAAATATCACCTCACATCCGTTAGGGTGGCTATTACCAAAATGATAAGATCAGTATTGATAAGGATGTAGGGAAAAGGGAACACTCAAGGAGAACATAGCTGTACTCCCACGTTCTTTATGATATTATTCACAGTGATCAAGCTATGGAAACAATCTGTTTATTGATGAATAAAGGGATAAATAAACCATAAACATATATATTATATACATTATATATGTATGTACATACATTTCATATACATACAGAATGAAATATTATTCAGACATAAAAAGAAGAAAATCTTGCCATTCATGACAACAACATGGATGGATCTGGATGGCATGATGCTAAGTAAAATAATCCAAGCAGAGAAAGAAACTTTTGTGTGGAATCTAAAAAGAACAAGAAAAGTTCAAATTCATAGAAAGTGGAAGTAGAATGGTGGTTGCCAAGGGCTAGGGAGCAGCGGAGGTGGGGAGAAGTTGTCCAGATGGTACAAATGTGCAGTTATAAGATGAGCATGTTCTGAGTATCTAATATTCTGAGTATCTAATGTACAATATAACTAGAGCTAATAATACTGCATTGTATACTTGAAATTTGCTGAAAGTATAGACTTTAAGTGTTCTCACATTTTAAAAAAGCAATTATGTGAGGTGATCCATGCATTAATTAATTTGAGTGTGATAATCATTTTGCAATGTATATCGAATCACCATGTTGTACAGTTTAAATATATAAAATTTTATTTGTCAGTTATACTTTGATAAAGCTGAAAAAAGAAAAAAGTAGGCAGATTATCCAGGCCTAATTTAATCACATAAACCCTTTTAAAATCAGAGTTTTCTCAGGCTGGTGGTAGAAGAGAAATTCAGACAGAGCTGAAGAATTAGAAGTATTTGATGTGAGGGAGGTTCTCTGTTTCTTAGATGAAGAGGGCCATGGGTCAAGGATTTAAGAGTGGCCTCAAGACCTGCACATAGTCCCCAGTCAACAAGTAGCAATGAAATGAGGACTTCATTCCTTACAGCCATGAGAAGTGAAATTCTTCCAACAACCTGAATGAACCTAAAAGTGAATTCTCCAAATAAAAATTGGACCCTCCTAGTAAGATCCCAGGCTGGTCAACACCTTGATTTTTGCTGGAGAGACTCTAAGCAAAACACGCCATCAAGCCCACTTGGACCAAGAGAACTATGAGACAATAAATGGGCGTTGTTAGAAGTCACTTAAGTTTGTGGCAGTATATTACATAGCCATAGAAAACTAATGTACTTCTTCTGTAAAGCATCTGTTCACACTTTCGCTCATCTTGTTTTAACTGGGTTATCGTTTTATTATTGAATTGTAACTTTAAAAATATATCTATATATTTAATTTTAATTTTTAATGTTTGTGAGCACATAGTAGGTGTATATCTTTATGGGGTACATGAGGTGTTTTTATATGAGCATACAATCCATAATAATCACATCATGGAAAATCCATCCCCTTAAGCATTGATCCTTTGTGTTACAAACAAAACAACTATACTCTTAGTCATTTGTAAATATACAATTAAACTGTTATTGACTACAGTCATCCCATTGTGCTATCAAATACTAGGTCTTATTCATTCTTTCTATTGCTTTTTAAAAAATGTATTATGCATATGTTATTTGTCAGCTATATGTATTGAGAACATTTGTTGCCCATTGGTGGCTTGCTCTTTCATTTCCTTAATGGTGTTTTCAAGGAATATTTTAATTTTGATCAATTCAAATTAGCAATGTTTATTTGTTTATTTAATAGCTTAACACATTGACTTTCCTGCCTAAGAAATTTTTGTCTAGCCTAAAATCATAAATATATTCTCCTAAATTTATTTTTAGGAACTATATGGTCACAGCTTTTGTGTTGGTTCTGTGTTCTAGTTTTGGTTTACTTCTGTGTAAGGTATAAGGTAGGCATTGAGGCTCATTTTCTCATTTTTTTTATGTGTGGACAAAATTCATTTTTAAAAAAGCAATCTGTTCTCCCATTGAATTACCTTGGCATCTTTGTTGAAAATAACTTGACCATACATGTAAATCTCCTCTTGAACTTTCTGTTCTATGCCATTTATTCATGGCTATTCTTTTGCCTATACCATTCTGCTTTATACTGTAGATTTTTAGTAAATTTTGAAATAATGTAGAATAAGTTCTCCAAATTTATTCTTCATTTTCAAGATTACTTGAGTTATTCAATGCACCTTTCATTTCCATATAAATTTTGAAATTAATTGGCTTGTCAGTTTCTACAAAATTCCACTAATATTTTGATTATGATTGTGTTGAATCTGTAGATCAATTTAGGGAGATTTACATCTTAACAACCATGAGTCTTCCAATCCATGAATACAACATGTCACTCTATTTAGCTAGGTCTTCCTTTATCTCTCAGCTATGTTTTGAACTGTGTTCAGTGTATATATCCTGTATATACCATAGCTCACTAAATCTATCTCAAAATATTTTGTGATTTTGATGGTACTGTAAATGGTATTTTTAAATATAATTTTCTAATTGTTCATTATTAGTATGGAAATGTCTTTGTAGCCTGCAACATTACTAACTTAACTTATAAATTCTAGTACTGTTATAGATTCCTTAAGATTTTCTGTGTTCAGGATGGTATCATCTACAAATAAAGACAGCTTTACTTCTTTTCCATTAGTATTTGTTTCTTGTCTTATTACACTAGGTATCACCTCCAGTATGATGTTGAATACCAATAATGAGAGTGGACATCATTGACTTGGTATCAGTATGAGAGGTAAAAGGATTCAGTCTTTCACTATTAAATATGATATTATGGTTAGGATTTTTATAGATTACTTTTGTCATATCAGGGACATTTCCCATTATTCATAGTTTGCTGAGCTTATTATGAATTGTTGTTGAATTTTATCAAAATTTTATCAAAAAATTTTCTGCATATATTGTGATGATCATAAGCTCTTTCTCCTTTATTCTAATAGGCCAAAATGAATTGTTTGATTGTTGAGTATTAAACCAACCTTGAATTCCAGGGATAAGTTTTCCCTGGTCATGATACCATCTATATATTCCTGAATTCAATTTACTTATATCTTATTTATAATTTCTTCATCTATCTTCATGAAGGTCATTTTTCCATTCCTTTCCTTTCCTTTTCTTTTCTTTCTTTTTTGTGGTTTAGGGGTTGTTTCTTGTTTGTTTTATCAGCAATGTCTTTATCCAATTTTGATATTAGGATTCTGCTAGTCTCATAAAATAAATCTGGAGGTATTCCCTCCTCATCTGTTTTCTGAAATAATTTTGTTTAATTATTATTTCTTCCTTAAATTTTTGGTAGAATTAAAAGTTGAGATCATGTGAGCCTGGAATTTTCCTTGTAAAATGGCTATTAACTTCTTTACTAGACATGACGGTACTCAGATTTTCTATTTCTTCTTCTGTCAGTTTAGATAACCTGTGACTTTTAAGGAATTAGTACATTTATTCTAATTTATTGAATGCCATGGCATAAAGTTGTTCATACTACTTCTTTAGTATCCTTTTGATGTATACAGAATTTTTATTGATATCCCTTCTTTCATTCCTAATATTGCTGTTATAGTTTCAATCTTTTTTATTGATCAGTTTAGCTAAAGATTTAACCATTTTATTTAGCTTTAAAAATACTTTTTGTTTCATTGACTTTATATTTACCACTTTTATTTGAAATTTTTTCTTTGGCTCATTGGTTATTTAGAAATGTTTGTTTTAATTGCTAAGTATTTGGAGATTATCCATATATCATTTTAAAACATTTATTTAGCTAAGGTTTATTTAGGTAAAATTTGTATGCAATAAAATCTAATATTTTTAGGGTAGCAGTTTTTTTAAGTTTTGGCAAATGTATACTGTCATGTAACTACCACCATAATCAAGACACAGAATCTTTTCATCACCAGCCAGTGTTGGGGAAGGAGGCTCAACAAGTCTCTCTAGCAGGAAGAAGAGCATGTGCCAAAGCACAGAAGCTGAAAGAATCTTGCATGCTTAGAGAACTTTGAGTAATTTAATGTGGCATAAATAAAGATAGAGTGAGCTATTAATAGAAAGATTGCTAGAGTGAGCTATTAGTAGAAAGATTGCTAGAAGATTGTGATGGGCATATATTTCAAGCTAAACAATGTGGAATTTCTTCTCAGGTTTTCTAAGCAAGTGTGAGCTGCTATGATCAGTTCCCTGCTTTTAAAAGATCACTTTTCATTCAATGTGGAAGATGAATTGGTGGAGATAAGAATAGAGACAAGGATACAAAACAGAAAGCACGAACAGTAGTCCAGGTGAGAGATGGTGAGTGCCTAAATTGTCACAGTCACAGCAGGACAGGGAACTAGATTATTATGGAAGCATAACTGTACTAAATAGTTCCTTAATTGCCAAATGCTGCAGCCTCTTTTGGCCTGGCTTCTCTCTATCACTTTGATACTCTTGGTTAACTCTTCCTTTTTAAAAGCTTTGCTTCCTTTAGTTTGAACACATCAATTTTTCTTCTCTTGTCATAGTTTGCCTCTTTTCAATTTGTTTCAATGACTCATCTTTCAGTATTTATTCCTAAATGTTGGTTCCATTCTACACTCTTTTTTTCTTTTTTTTGAGACAAGGTCTCACTCTGTCACTCAGACTGGAGTGCAGAGGCATGATCTCGGCTCACTGCAATCTCTGCCTCCCAGTCTCAAGCAATTCTCCTGCCTCAACTTCCCGAGTAGCTGCGATTACAGGTGCATGCCACCACGCCTAGCTAACTTTTGTATTTTTAGTAGAGACGGGGTTTCACCATGTTGGCCAGGCTGGTCTCGAGCTCCTGACCTCAAATGATCCACCCGCCTCGGTCCCCCAAAATGTTGGGATTACAGGTGTGAGCCACCATGCCTCTCTTTTAAAAGAAAATCACCTTATATACTTGCTAGAAGAGAACTTATTCACCCCCGTGGCTTTAGCTAATATAAATGGTAAAAAGTATAGACTTTCCTGGAAATTGTGTCACTCCCTGCTCTCAAAGACTCAATTTCTCCAGCTGAAAATGGGTATAATAATGTTGTCTCTCCTAAGAGGATTGTTGAGATGACTTAATGAACTCTGTACCACATAAAATGTTTCCTGTACAAAGGTATTCAACAAATAATATTTCCCTTAGTTTTTCTTCTCTCAAGGTTGACTTCTCTAAATGGATGTCCTATAGGCACTTTGGTAAATACTATCTGCCCAGCATCTTTGTCCTAGGGTTTTTTCCCTCTCTCTATCTATTAGGTTGGTGCAAAAGTAATTGCAGTTTTTGCATTGTTGGAATTTGCCATCTGATATTGGAGTACATTCTTAAATAAATGTGGTTATGTTATACATCATTTTTTTCTCATGATTTATTACTTACTGTTTATTTTATGTTTAGACTATGGAAATGATGTTTGGCAAAAAGCAAATTTGAGCAATTTTCTTATTCGAGTTCAAAATGGACTGTAAAGCAGCAGAGACAACTCACAACATTAACAACGCATTTGGTGCAAGAACTTCTAATGAACGTACAGTGCAGTGGTGGTTCAAGAAGTTTTGTAAAGGAGACAAAAGCCTGGAATATGAAGAGCATAGTGTCTGGCCATTGGAAGTGGACTACAAAAAATTGAGAGCAATCATTAAAGTGGATCCTCTTATAACTACAAGAGAAGTTGCTGAAGAAATCAAAGTTGGCCATTCTATGATCATCTGGCATTGGAAGCAAATTGGCAAGGTGAAAAAGCTCAATACATGGATGCCTAATGAGCTGAGTGAAAATCAAAAAAACCTGTCATTTTGAAGTGCCTTCTCTTATTCTACACAACGACGAACCATTTCCCAATCAGATTGTGATGTTCAATGAAAAGTGCATTATACATGACAATCAGTGATGACCAGCTCCCTGGTTGGACTGAGAAAAAGCTCCAAAGCAATTCCTAAAGCCAAACTTGCACCAAAAAAGTAATTGTCACTGGTGGTCTGCTGCTGGTCTGATCCCCCATAGCTTTCTGAATCCAAGTGAATCCATTACATCTGATAAGTATGCTCAGCAAATCGATGAGATGCACCAAAAATGGCAATGCCTGCAGCTGGCATTGGTCAACAGAAAGTGCCTAATTCTTCTTCAGGGCAATGCCCGATCACACGTCCCACAACCAACACTTCAACAGTTGAACAAATTGGGCTACGAAGTTCTGCCTCATCCGATATATTCACCTGACTTTTCACCAACCAACTGCCACTTCTTCAAGCATCTCAACTTTTCACAGGGAAACCACTTCTACAACCAGCAGGAGGCAGAAAATGCTTTCCAAGCATTTGTCAAATCCTGAAACATGGATTTTTATGCTACAGGAATAAAGTCATTTCTCACTGGCAAAAATGTGTTGATTGCAATTGTTCCAATTCTGATTAATAAAGATATGTTTGAGCCTAATTATGACTTCAAATTCACAGTCCAAAATGGCATTGCTTTTGCACCAACCTAATACATGATTTCTGTAGGAGCCGCAATGTTAGTTTGTTACCCCAGACACCTAAATGCAGCTCATTTGACATGTAACGGGTGCACAGCCAAAGCTAGACCATCAGGGTCTTTCCTTAATATTGTGAAATTGGAACTGAAAAGAAAAGAGAGAAGAAAAAGAGAGCTCAGTTCCTCCCTAAGTGACTGAACCTGATAGAGAGAAATAGAAAGAGAATAAAGGAGATCTGCAGAGAGCCAAGAGAGTCTAGATGGCACTGGTGTCCCTTAATCTAGGCCAGCAGCTTCTGTCTTCCCTTCAGTTGTGCCAAGATCCCTGTGGATTCCTCATTTTGCTTCAGTTCACCAAAGAGGAAACTGTGTTAGGAGAAAAATGTCCTAATATAGTACCTTAAACTCTCTATGTCTATAATTGAGCTTATTACTCCCACCACTCCAAACTACCCTAATTTCCTATCTCTGTCCATGCTGCCACTAGCCCTGTAACAGTCATACAATTGTAATAGTCATACAATTTAGACACCTCAAAATCAGTTTTGCAGCACCCACATCCAATTGAACATAAATGCCTCTGAGATTTACCTATCACTTCTCTCTTTCCTTCCCCATCCCTGATGCTGTTGCCTTGATTCATGTTCTTATTTCTTGATGAGACTATTTTACACTTCAAACTGGCATTTCCATGGCTGAACTGTCCTCCTTTGCCTTTCTTCCACAAGATCCAGAATCATCGTCATATACACAAATCTCATCATAACACTCTGCCCCAATCCTTCAAAGTGTGGTCCACCAATGACCTTCATCAGAAGCACCAGAATCTGCCTGTATGTTCGCCCAAAAATGCTAATTCCTGGGCCCAATGCTGCCTAGATCTACTGATCCAGGAGAAGGAGCTCTCCTACCAAATATCAATATGTTTTACAAGAATCCTAGGTGATTTTTAGCACTATTAAATTTGAAGAAATATTGATCTACTCAATAAAAGCTCAATGCTTTAGTTTTCACCATAATTTTTCAGTCATATTTTTAAGATCATCCAGCTACCTTATGTTCTAGGCATACTTAATGCCTACTGTCCATGAATTATGTTTTTATGTCATTTAAATCTTTGTTCATGCATTTGTTCCACTTGTCTGAAATGCTTTTCAATTCCTTGTCCAGCTATTGAATCTAATTTGTTAATTATATTCTTTATGCTCCCATGATTGCTGGTAGTTATGTCTTTTATTGAACTGGACATTGTATCATATTTATTTATGTGTCTTTTTCCCCACAAAGTTTTAAACTTTTTAAAAGCTGGAACCACATTGTCTTCAACCCTGTAACTTCAATATCGATTACATTATCTGGAAAACAACAGACAATCAATGAATATGTGATGAGTGAAATCTGAGTTATCTCCACAATTGTCTTTTTTTACACTTTATTTTTCTGTGGTGTTGTTATAGGCCCAGTGATGCAGAAAGGAATAGAATGCAGAAGTATGTCCCTGTGGTATAGGAAAGAACTGCCTTACTTGGCTCTATCGAGCCCTCCCTGGGTTTAATGACAATAAGTCTTGGAAACTAAGACTCCTTCCAAACTGGAGGGTTGGTTCCTCATTCCAAGTAGGCTATATTGATCAACAGATTTCAGATGCATTTGTGTAAACAATCAAAGAGGGATTAGGAAGCAATACCATCCACTTGTCTGCTAGTATTCTTATCTAGAGCATATCTATGACACTGTCTTTTTATTGCTTTGGTAATAAATCTTAGTGATATTAACTTCATGAACACTGGTTTCTTTGAATTGGCCCAGCCAACTCCAGATATGCTATTTATTTCTTTGTGCAAATTCGATACTGGCATGGTGAAACAGTAAAAAAGAGGAGTGGGAAACCATTAGCATAAACAATATAAACTATTAAAAGTAATATAGTTGGAAAATAGGACTGGAATCTCCAGTCCTTATTTGTAAAATAAAGGGGGCTAGCCTGGCTCTAACATTACTCAAATTTACTAAAAATATTGATTTCAGAAAATCTAAACATCCACACAACTAGTGGCTCATACTTTTGTTCAGTGAATATTTCAGAAACTATACTTTTTGTTTATTTAAAGAGAAAATAGTAAAATTATTTTCACTTTGGTATAATAGTAATTTTGATTGGATTATGTACTTTTGTAGTATTTCTGACAATAGCTTATCAGATTGAAATTATAAAAATTTCAAGGGTGTTAATTACATAAGGGCCTATGCTAGTTGCCTCCAGCTCTTTTATAAGGTACTAATCCTTTCACCATGGTGGAGCACCCGTGACCATCCTAAAAGGTCCCACCACTTAATACTAACACAATGGGGATTCAGTTTTCAGAAGTACTGGAAATCCTAACTAGAGCAATTAGGCAAGAGAAACAAAATAAAGGGCATCCAAATTGGAAAAGAGGACATCAAATTGTTCTTCCTTACAGACAACATGATCTTATATAGAGAAAATCCTAGACTCTACCAAAATCTCTTTGAATTAATAAACAAATCCCATAAAACTACAGGATACAAAATCAGTGTACAAAAATTAGTAGCTTTCTATATACAAATAATGAGCTACCTGAAAAAGAAATCAAGAAAGCAAAACCATTTACAATAGGTGCAAAATAATAAAATACCTACAAATAAATTTAACCAGGGAAATGAAAGATCTCTACAATGAAAACTACAAAACGCTGATGAAATAAATCAAAAAGGACACACACACAAAAATGGAAAGCCATCCTATGCTCATGGATTGGAAGAATTAATAGCATTAAAATGATCACACTACCCAAAGCAATCTACAGATTCAATGTAATTCCTGTGAAAATACAAATTACATTCTTCATGGAAACAGAAAAACCTATCCTAAAATTCATAGGTAACTATAAGATGAATCAACAAAGCAAAACCGAGCAAAAAGAACAAAGCTTGGCTGGGCACAGTGGCTCACACCTGTAATTCCAGCACTTTGGGAGGCCAAGGTGGGTGGATCATCTGAGGTCAAGAGTTTATGACCAGCCTGGCCAACATGGTGAAACCCTGTCTCTACTAAAAATACAAAAATTAGCTGGATGTTGTGGCATACACCTGTAGTCCCAGCTACTTGGGAGGCTGAAATGGAAAATCACTCAAACTTGGAAGGCAGAGATTGCAGTGAGCCAAGATCACACCACAGCACTACAGCCTGGGTGACAGTCAGACTCTATCTAAAACAAAACAAACAGAAAAACACCACACACACAAACCTGGAGATATCACACTACCAGACTTCAAAGTGTATTGCAAAGCTACAGTAACCAAAACTGCAGGGTATTAGTATAAAAACAGACTCATAGACCAATGAAATGAATTAGATAATCCAGAAATAAATCAACATGTTTATAGTCAACTGAAATTTGACAAAGGAGCCAAGAATATACATTGAGAAAAGGATATCCTCTTCTGTAAATGATGCAGGGAAGCTGGATATACATATGGAGAAGAATAAAACTAGTCTCTCATCATGTACAAAAATAAATTGCATAAAGACTTAAGTGTAAGATCCAAAACTATGAAACTACTAAAAAAATAGAGAAAATGCTTCAGATCTCAGCAAAGATTTTAAGACTAAGATTTCCTATGCACAGGCAACAAAAACAAAAAGACAAATGGGACTATATTAAACTAAATGGCTTCCGCACAACAATGGAAACAATCAACAGAGTAAAGAGACAACCTGTGTAATGGGAGAAAATATTTGCAAACTATTCATCCAACAAAAGACTAATACTCAGAATATATAGGGAACTCAAACAGCTCAACAGTACAAAAACAAGCAATCCAATGACAAATTTGGGGAAAATCTGAATAAACATTTCTAAAAAGAAGACATACAGATTGCCAAGTATATGAAAAATGCTTAAGATCACTAATTATCAGAGAAATGCTAATCAAAACAAAAATGATACATCATTTTATACTAGTTAGAATGGCTACTATCAAAAAGAAAAAAAAATAGTAAGTGCTCCGGCAGAAGCTCAGAAAAAGCAACTCTTATACATGGTTGGTGGGAATGTAAATTAGTAGCGTCATTAAAAAAAACAGTATGAAGAGGCACTTCCAAAAGGCCAAATATGAACAGCTCCAGTCTACAGCTCCCAATGAGATTGACGCAGAAGACGGGTGATTTCTGCATTTCCAACTGAGGTACCTGGTTCATCTCACTGGGACTGGTTGGACAGTGGGTGCAGCCCATACAGCGTGAGTCGAAGCAGGGCTGGGCGTTGCCTCACTGGGGACTGCAAGGGGTTGGGGGATTTCCCTTTCCTAACCAAGGGAAGCCGTGAGTGACTGTATCTGCAGGAACGTTACACTCCTGCTCAAATACTGTGCTTTTCCCACTGTCTTTGCAACTGGCAGACCAGGAGACTCCCCCTCCGTGCCTGGCTTGGTGGGTCCCACACCCATGGATCCTTGCCTGCTGCTAATGCAGCAGTCTGAGATTGACCTGGGACACTGAAGCATGGTGGGGGGAGGGGCATCCACCATTGCTGAGGCTTGCATAGGTGGTTCTTTGCCCACAGCGTAAACAAAGCAGCAGGGAAGCTCGAACCACTGTAGCTCAACAAGGCCTACAGCCTCTCTAGATTCCACCTCTGGGGCAGGGGATATCTGAACAAAAGGCAGCAGACAACTTCTACAGATTTAAACATCCCTGCCTGACAGTGCTGAAGAGAGCAGTGGTTCTCCCAGCATCATGTTCGAGATCCATTAACAGACAGACTGCCTCCTCAAGTGGGTCCCTGATCCTCCCAGTAGGGGCTGACAGACACCTCATACAGGCAGTTGCCCGTCTGGGACAAAACTTCCAGAGGAAGGATCAGGCAGCAATATTTGCTGTACTGCAGCCTCCACTGGTGATACCCAGGCAAAGAAGTTCTGGAATGCACCTCCAGCAAACTCCAGTGGACCTGCAGCTGAGGGACCTGTCTGTTAGAAGGAAAACTAACAAACAGAAAGGAGTAGCATCAACATCAACAAAAAGGACATCCACATCAAAACCGCATCCGTAGGTCACCAACATCAAAGACTAAAGGTACATAAACCTACTAAGATGGGGAGAAACCAGAGCAGAAAGGCTGGAAATTCTAAAATTCAGAACACCTATTCTCCTCCAAAGGGAGACAACTCCTCACCAACAAAGGAATAAAACTGGACAAAGAATGAGTTTGACAACTTGACAGAAATAAGTTTCAGATGGTCGGTAATAACAAACGTCTCCAAGCTAAAGGAGCACGTTCTAACCTATCACAAGGAAGCTAAAAATCTTGAAAAAAGGCTGGATGAATGGCTAACTAGAATAACCAGTGTAGGGAAGAGCTTCAATGACCTGATGGAGCTGAAAACCACAGTATGAGAACTGCATGAAGCACACACAAGCTTCAATAGCCTATACAATCAAGTGGAAGAAAGGATATCAGAGATTGAAGATCAAATTAATGAAATAAAGAAAGAAGACAAGATTACTGAAAAAAGAGTGAAAAGAAACAAACAAAGCCTCCAAATAATACGGGACGATGTGAAAAGACCAAATCTACGTTTGATTGATGTACCTGAAAGTGACTGGGAGAGTGGAACCAAGTTAGAAAACACTCATCAGGATATTATACAGGAGAGCTTCCCCAACTTAGCAAGGCAGGCCAGCATTCAAATTCAGGAAATACAGAGAACATCACAAAGATACTCCTTGAGAAGAGCAACCCGAAGACATATAATTTTCATATTCACCAAGGTTGAAATGAAGGAAACAATGTTAAGGGCAACCAGAGAGAAAGGTCAGGTTACCCACAAAGGGAAGCCCATCAGACTAACAATGGATTACTCAGCAGAAACTCTACAAGCCAGAAGAGAGTTGGGGGCAATATTCAACATTCTTAAAGAAAAGAATTTTCAACCCAGAATTTCATATCAAACCAAACTAAGCTTTATAAGTGAAGGAGAAATAAAATCCTTTACAGACAAGCAAATGCTGAGATATTTTGTTACCACCAGGCAGGCCTGCCTTACAAGAGCTCCTGAAGGAAGCACTAAACATGGAAAGGAACAACCAGTACCAACCACTGCAAAAACATGCCAAATTGTAAAGATTATCGACTCTCTGAAGAAACGGCATCAATTAACAGTTGAAATAACCAGCTAGCATCATGACAGGATCAAATTCACACATAACAATATTATCCTTAAATGTAAATGGGCTAAGTGTCCCAATTAAAAGACACAGATTGGCAAATTGGATAAAAAGTCAAGACCTGTAGGTGTGCTGTATACAGGAGACCCATCACACGTGCAAAGACACACATAGGCTCAAAATAAAGGAAGAAGGAAGATCTACCAAGCAAATGGAAAGAAAAAAAAAGCAGGGGATGCGATCCTGGTCTCTGCTAAAAGACTTTAAACCAACAAAGATCAACACGGACAAAGAAGGCCATCATATAATGGTAAAGGGATCAATTCAACAGGAAGAGCTAACTATCCAAAATATATACACACTGAGTACAGGAGCACCCAGATTCATAAAGCAAGTTCTTAGGGACCTACAAAGAATGTAGACTCCCACACCATAATAATGGGAGACTTTAACACCCCACTGCCAACATTAGACAGATCAACAACTCAGAAAATTAACAAGGATATCCAGGACTTGAACTCAGCTCTGGACCAAGCAGACCTAGCAGACATCTACAGAACTCTCCACCCCAAATCAACAGAATATACATTCTTCTCAGCACTGCATTACATTTATTCTAAAATTGGCCACATAATTGGAAGTAAAACACTCCTCAGCAAATGTAAAAGAACAAAAATCACAGCAAGCTGTCTCTCAGACCACAGTGCACTCAAATTAGAACTCAGGATTAAGAAACTCACTCAAAACTGCACAACTACATGGAAACTGAACAACCTGTTCCTGGATGACTACTGGGTAAATAACGAAATGAAGGCGGAAATAAAGATGTTCTTTGAAACCAATGAGAACAAAGACAACTTACCAGAATCTCTGGGACACATTTAAAGCAGTGTGTAAAAGGAAATTTATAGCACTAAATGTCCACAAGAGAAAGCAGGAAAGATCTAAAATCAACACCCTAACATCACAATTAAAAGAACTGCAGAAGCAAGAACAAAAAAATTCAAAAGCTAGCTGAAAGCAAGAGATGACTAAGATCAGAGCAGAACTGAAGGAGATAGAGACACAAAAAAAACCTTCAAAAAATAAATGAATCCAGGAGCTGAGTTTTTGAAACGACCAACAAAATAGATCGTTAGCCAGACTAACAAAGAAGAAAAGGGAGAAGAATCAAATAGATGCAATAAAAAATGATAAAGGGGATATCACCACTGATCCCACAGAAATACAAACTACCATCAGAGAATGCTATAAACACCTCTACACAAATAAGCTAGAAAATATAGAAGAAATGGATAAATTCCTAGACACATATACACTCCCAAAACTAAACCAGGAAGAAGTTGAGTCTCTGAATAGACCAAGAACAGGTTCTGAAATTGAGGCAACAATTAATAGACTACCAACCAAAAAAGTCCAGGACCAGACTGATTCACAGCTGGATTCTACCAGAGGTACAAAGAGGAGATGGTACCATTACTTCTGAAACTATTTCAATCAATAGAAAAAGAGGGAATCCTCCCTAACTAATTTTATGAAGCCAGCATTATCCTGATACCAAAGCCTGGCAGAAACACAACAATGACAAAAAGAATTTTGGGCCAATATCCTTGATGAACATCAATGCAAAAATCCTCAATAAAATACTGGCAAACCGAATCAAGCAGCACACCAAAAAGCTTATCCACCATGATCAAGTTGGCTTCATCCCTGGGATGCAAGGCTGGTTCAACATACACAAATCAATAAACATAGTCCATCACATAAACAGAACCAGCAACAAAAACCACATAATTATCTCAATAGATGCAGAAATAGCCTTCAACAAAAATCCAACAGCCCTTCATGCTAAAAACTCTCAATAAACTAGGTATTGATGGAATGTATCTCAAATAATAAAAGCTATTTATGACAAACCTACAGCCAATATCATACTGAATGGTCAACAACTGGAAGCATTCCCTTTGAAAACCAGCACATGACAAGGATGCCCTCTTTCACCACTCCTATTCAACATAGTGTTGGAAGTTCTGGCCAGAGCAATCAGGCAGGACAAAGAAATAAATGGCATTCAATTAGGAAAAGAGGAAGTCAAAACTATCCCTTTTTGCAGATGACATGATTGTATAGAACACCCCATCATGTCAGCCCAAAATCTCCTTAAGCTGATAAGCAACTTCAGCAAAGTCTCAGGATACAAAATCAATGGGCAAAAATCACAAGGATTCCTATACACCAAGATCAGACAAACAGACAGCCAAATCATGGGTAAACTCCCATTCACAATTACTACAAAGAGAATAAAATGCCTAGGAATCCAACTTACAAGGGATGTGAAGGACCTCTTCGAGGAGAACTACAAACCAATGCTCAACGAAATAAAAGGACACAAACAAATGGATGAACATTCCATGCTCATGGATATGAGGTCATGATGGAATGTATCTCCAAATAATAAAAGCTATTTATGACAAACCCACAGCCAATATCATACTGAATGGGCAAAAACTGGAAGCATTCCCTTTGAAAACCGGCACAAGACAAGGATGCTCTCTTTCACCAAGAATCAATATCGAGGAAATGGCCATACTGCCTAAAGTAATTTATAGAATCAATGCTGTCCCCTTCAAGCTACCACTGACTTTCTTCACAGAATTGGAAAAAAATTACTTTAAATTTCATGTGGAACAAAAAAAGAGCCTGCATCGCCAAGACAACCCCAAGCAAAAGAACAGAGCTGGAGGTATCAGACTACCTGACTTCAGACTATACTACAAGGCTACAGTAATGAAAACAGCATGGCACTGGTACCAAAACAGATATGTAGACCAATGGAACAGAACAGAGGCCTCAGAAATAACACCACACATCTACATCCATCTGATCTTTGACAAACCTGACAAAAACAAGCAATGCGGAAAGGATTCCCTATTTAATAAATGGTGCTGCTGGGAAAATGGGCTAGCCATTTGTAGAAAGCTGAAACTGGATCCCTTCCTCACACCTTACACAAAAATTAACTCAAGATGGATTAAAGACTTAAATGCAAGACCTAAAACCTTAAAAACCATAGAAGAAAACCTAGGCAATACCATTTAGGACACACGCATGGGCAAAGACTTCATGACTAAAACACCAAAAGCAATGGCGACAAAAGCCAAAATAGCCATATGGTACCTAATCAAACTAAAGAGCTTCTGCACAGCAAAAGAAACTACCATCAGAGTGAACAAGCAACCTACAGAATGGGAGAAAATTTTTGCAATCTATCCAACTGACAAAGGACTAATATCCAGAATCTATAAAGAACTTAGATAAACTTATGAGAAAAAAACAACTCCATCAAAAAGTGGACAAAGGATATGAACAGACACTTCTCAAAATAAGACATTTATGTGGCCAACAGATATATGAAAAAAATGCTCATCATCACTGGTCATCAGAGAAATGCAAATCAAAACCAAAATGAGATACCATCTCACACCAGTTAGAATGATGATCACTAAAAACTCAGGAAACAACAGATGCTGGAGAGGATGTGCAGAAATAGGAACACTTTTACACTGTTGGTGGGAGTGTAAATTAGTTCAACCATTGTGGAAGACAGTGTGGCGATTCCTCAAGGATGCATAACTAGAAATACCATTTGACTCAGCAATCCCATTACTGGGTATATACCCAAAGGATTATAAATCACGCTACTATAAAGACACACGCACACATACGTTTGTTGCACACTATTCACAATAGCAAAGACTTGGATCCAACCCAAATGTCCATCAATAATAGACTGGTTAAAGAAAATGTGGCACGTATACACCATGGAATACTATGCAGCCATAAAAAAGGATGAGTTCATGTCCTTTGCAGGGACATGGTTGAAGCTGGAAACCATCATTCTTACCAAACTATCACAAGGACAGAAAATTAAACATTGCATGTTCTCACTCACAAGTGGGAGTTGAACAATGAGAACACACGGACATAGGGAGGAGAATATCACACACTGGCGCCTGTTAGGGGGTGGGGGTCTCAGGGAGGGATAGCGTTGGGAGAAATACCTAATGTAAATGACGTGTTGATGGGTGCAGCAAACCAACATGGTACATGTGTACCTATGTAACAAACCTGCACATTGTGCACATGTACCCTAGAACTTAAAGTATAATAATAAACTTAAAGTATAACAATAAAAAAATTACGGAAGTTTTGCAAAAAAACTAAAACTAGCACTAGTTTAGTTATGGCTCAGCAATCCCACTACTGGGTATTTAAGCAAAAGAAAGAAAATTAGTCTATTGAAAAGATATCTGCACTCGCATGTTTATTGTTATAACACTGTTCACAATAGCCATGATATGGAAGCAACCTGAATGCCCACCAACAGATGAATAAATAAAGAACATTTGGTTCATGAAGAGAATGGAATACTATTCAGCCGTGAAAAGAATGAATCTGTTCATTCTTTTCATGCAGCAACATGGTTGGGCCTGAAGGACCTTATGTGAAATGAAATAAGGCATAGAAAGATAAATACTGTACTCACTCATATGTAAGAGCTAAAAACAAGTTGCAATTACAGAAATGGAGGAAGAATTATGGTTACCAGAGGTTGGGAAGGGTAGTTTGGGGGAGAAATAAGGAAAGGTTGGTTAGAAGATACAAAGTTACAGCTAGAAAGGAGGAATAAGTTCTAGTGTTTGAGAGCACTGTAGATTGAATGTCGTTTGACATAGTTAATTTTCTTTTATATTTTCAATAAGATAGATTTTGAAAGTTCCCTATACCAAGAAATAATAAACATTTGAGGTGATGGATATGCTAATTACCCCAATTTGATCATTATACCTTATATACATGTATCAAAATATCATTCAGTATCCCAGAAATGCCTATAATCATTACATGTCAAGTAAAACGGAAAAAAAAAAAAAAAAAAGAGAGATTACCAAACGTAAAGAAAAAAAGAGGGAGAAAGTTATTCATGCTCTGCCAGTGTTCAAAGGTCACAGGTAAAGAGTATTCTTTGGGCCAGGAGCTAATCACTAGTTTCAGTGAAGACACTACCTGTTTGTTAAAGACAGTCAACCTCTAACAGCCAGGGCAGCTCACAGGCAGAGTAGGAACCTCAAAAACACTACATCTGCTCAACGAAACTTCAGAACATATTTCTCTCATGCTTCTCCAGTTTTACATATGTTTCTCCAAAGCTGTTCCACAGAGCTACCCTCAACATTTGAGAACAAATGTATATCTTCATGAACCTGACGGTTTAATCCAAAGAAACCTATCTCAAGATCAATGTTTCTTACCATCTTGTGTTTCAACTTAAAAGTAGATACAAATTTTGCCCTTTATCCTATAACCCCACCACTACCACCAATAAAGAGCCATGTCCATTTTCTAAATCAGAATTTTGTAACATCTGACATTCTGCCTGAATGCAATAAATATTTATTTAATTACTAAATTGTACATCCAAGTTGACTTTAATGGAAAGAGGTATACCTTCCTGTATTTTCAAGCAAAATCAGTGCACCAGGAATATACTTCATGATTACTCTGTTGCATCCAGTATCAAAGGCACATATCACAGTTTAGAAATATGGTGGTATAATGGTCTCATAACTGATTCTTTACCACAATAACTCCCAGAAATACTTTTAAATACAGGCAATAGTGGAGACTCATTATGCCAAACACAGTTCTTGGGCCAAGGAAAATATAATTTACACTTGATCTTTGTTTCCTTACTGAGTTAGCTGTGCATTGGTGACACTGCCATTTAAACAGTCAAAATCAAACTTTCCATCACACACGTAGTCAGTGCCTCTCTTCCTTCAGCAGATTGTTTCAGCTCTTCCTTTGTCCAGACTCTGTGAAGAAGAAAGCGGAAGCAATCATCCTCATCGCTTAGGTAAAAATGGACAGAGTTGGGAAATGACACAATTATATGGATAACTTGGTTGGAGAAGGAGCCAGAAAAGAAGAGTAAAAAACCATCCTATCTTTATGATTTTACTTGGAAGTCACAAGGAGTTACTACTTTATTCACAAAAAGTAACAATAATGACAGGCAATTTGAGCAATTACCATGGGCCTAGCACTAGGTAGGCAAACCATCTTATCCAACCTCACTTCTACTCTATAAGCTAAGTTTTTAAATAATCCTTGTGACATTGGTGAAGAAACTAACAAAAAGGTAAATAATTACATTCCTCTTGGCACTGGAGATATGGTCAGAATTTTTCCTGCTGCCTTCCAGGAGCAAGGAGCATAGAGAACATTATGGAGTGAAGATAAATAGACAGATAATTAGAATATGTCTGCTTCACAAATACAGTGAGGGTTAGACATTATTTTGAAGGGCAGTAGGAAAAACCTAGAATATTGATATTGGTTAAGAAAAATTTCTACATATCATTAGGACTTCGGTAAAATCTAAACTTTTTTCTTAAATAAAATTCATAATATTCGAGCGCCTTGGAAGCATAATAGAAATTTAAGCTACTCATAGTGCATTTCTTCTCTTTCTCTGCTCCTAAACCAATTCCACCTCCAACTTTCCTATGTATTGCACTGGTACCTCCGACTTAAAGCCTTGCTTGGAGTTAGTCTTGAATTCATCACTCACTGTCTCTTACTCTGTCCCCTTCCCTTCTTATACAAATATTCAGTC
This sequence comes from Rhinopithecus roxellana, assembly GCF_007565055.1. Taxonomy (NCBI): domain Eukaryota; kingdom Metazoa; phylum Chordata; class Mammalia; order Primates; family Cercopithecidae; genus Rhinopithecus; species Rhinopithecus roxellana. The sequence continues at coordinate 129,391,232 of NC_044558.1, forward strand.
ATTTATGATACACTCAGCAATGACTGGCTCCATCTCTTCTTTTCCTTTCTGTCTCTTTTCTCCTTCAGATTAGTTACCGCATTAGTAATGTTATTGTATCATTAGTTATTAGTTATTATATCAATCATTAATTCTTGTATCAATCTTCTAATTGACCTCTCCCACCTGAAGCATTTTACACATACATATCATGTTAATCTACCCAGAATACATCTCCAATTACAGCTTTACCACACGCAGAAACCTCCCATGACTCACTGATGTTGTCACTCTGTCATTTAGTCTTCACAAAGCTTGCCCATCTTCACTGATTCCTTATATTCTAACCAAACTCTACCACTTACAGCCCCGGGACAGCCCTGCTCTAACCACTTCAATGTCCTTACTTTGTCTCATCCAACTGCCTAAGTAATCCTTTTCTACTTTTCCTTTCTGAAGAATTCTGTACTGTTTCAACACTCTTCCTAGATATCTCATTGCCTGTGTCACCTAACTCTGGATCTAGCAGTGTCTGCCACACATACTGGGTATTAAACTAGTGCTAAAACCCTTTCTTCCTGTAACTGCAGTAGTAGCACCACCTTTGATATGGCTTTTGCAGTGTTTCCCCCACTTAGCATAGGCTCCAGTTACAGCAGCAAATCCTCACCAAATAAAGACAACCTAGAGGCAGCAGTCTTAGTGGCTGCTACTCCTTCCTTCTCTTCTCCCAAGTGCAAAGCATAGATTACCCAGAGGACAAAGGAGAAGAAGCTAGCAGGCTCAAATCAAGCAAGCCTACACCTCAGCTCCCACTGCCCCATAGCAACTTTCATGGAAAACTTGGTAGTGTTCCTTCCATAACTCTTTAGAAAGAGAGCAGAGATGCAAGTGAAGAGAACTATCCAGGTTAAGAGTAATGAGCTGTGTTTCTGGAGAGATATCAGTGAGGACACTTGTAGATGTGAGCCCAACAGGATTCTGAGACAGACAAACTGTTTTTGAAGCAACGAACTTTGTTCTAAATCATGCTGTAATTAACATGAGTCAAGCAATAGAAACTAGAGAGCAGTTTACCCCAAAGATGACAGTTTGTGGGAATCAAAGATACTCACTTATACAAAACAAAAAGCATAATTAAGATGTATATCTCTATTATTATGTATCTTATAATTTTGGAAATACCAACTCATATACATGCCTTTAATACTTAATATTCAAAATTTCTATTGAGGATGTGAGTACAGATGAACTTCCTTAGGAAATGCTATAAAAGGACGTAAGGTTAAAGTCAGAAAAACAAAAAAAACCATGATGTTGTTCTTGGAATAGCAGATCACAGAGACCAATCTGGGAACCAGATCCTGAGGGCATTTAATATGCTTAGATAAGCACTAGAGATTACAGTAGTTTGGTCACGTAATAACAATTTTTTATTCTATTGCAAACGTAAACCATTTAAACAGTGCATTTCCTTCTGTAATGATTCATTTGGGGAAACAGACATCGGTCTTAAGCCACAGAAAGTACAGTTCATTCGATCTTGATGAAAATAAAGTAGTGAAAATTAACAGGTTTATATTCTTGGTTCTATCAGCCACAAACCTCAGAAATCATTTTTTTCTTGAAACAAAGAGTCTGAAGACTTGGGTTAATGTATTCTTTTCACAAATATTTACTGAGTGCCCACCATGTGACTCATATGTGGTAGAAGAAAATAGCATGAAGCAACTTAGACACACCTCTTTTCTTTCTAGAGCCTTAAGTCTAACAAGGGAGAAAACCATTAAATAAATAATACCAAAGAATTTTAAAATTAAAATCATGGTAAGTACTAAAAGAGGAAAGTACAGAATGGGATGAGATTGTATTATTGCAAGACTAAATCTAGTCAGTGAAGTTTCCCTGTAGAAATGACATTGAAGCTGCAGCTTGGAAGATGAGAAGGAGTAAGCCAGGTGAAGGCTAAGGTTTTGGAAAGATACTCATGTTCTAAGCCAAAAGAGCATATGCAAAGACCCCGCAGAGGAAGGAGGTACCTTTGAGGCACCAATAGAAGGCCTGTAGTTGAAATTTGGTTAGTACAAGGAAAAGTGAGGTGATATGAGACAGAACAGTGAGGGCCTTAATAAAGATCTTGGATTTTATTCTAAGATCAATAGGAAGACAGCCAACAGGTAACCATTTAAATTGTTTACTTTTTTCCCCTATTATGCATAAGACTATATAGAGATATCTTATACTCATCTATTTCTTTGTGTTGAATTATTTTTTGACTCATTACTACGAATAAACTTACTAATTAAATGGTAGAAATGTCTTTATTTCTCATATTATATGTTCATATAAAGGTTTTTGGAAGCAAAAGCAATATAAGCAACTGCGTATCATTTACCTACCTGTAATCTTTAGCATTATGATTTTCCTCTTGCACCTTTTGCAGATTTATTAAGTATATTAATCAGTACAATACTCTCTCAGAGACCTCAAAAGTCTTCTTTATATTGTAGACCAAGGTTTATGTTTCTGATGAACAGCTGGGTTTCCTCCATGTTACTTGATGTGACTTTCCTCCATGTGACTTCCCAGCTGGTGGCTCTGGTATCCCCTAAGACAGTCATTCCCAAGCTTTGCAATTAGAATTACTTGGGAGGTTTTAAGTTTTTTCATATCAAGATCACACCCATATGAATGAAATCAGAGTGTCTGGGGCATGGTAGTAAGGCATTCTGAGAATAATTGGGAAAAGAGAGTGTGAAAAAGGCACAGTCTCCCTAAATACCTTGTCTCAGAAGGGACACATATTCTGTTGGTTAGAACTAGGTACACAGTTATGCATATCTGCAAATGGGGCTGGAAAATATAATCTAGCTGTATGCCCAAAAGACAAAGGAACAGTTAAAGGCCTTTGTCTTTAAGAAAGTATTAAAAGACCTCACGTGTTGCTACAAATTTTATCCCATTTTCTTATGACTGTTAAATGTAACTTTTCAATATTTTTCAAACATTTGAAATTATTTTAAATATTTTTGTTTTGTCTGGGATTAGCATCTAGAAGATCAGAAGTGAATGTAGAATTTTATATAGGCTTATACAAAGTCGATGCTCAAAAATGTTGGGTGATGATCTTCTGAGATGTGAAGCCATGTATTTAATATCAAGGATGAATTTTGAAGTAGTAACCATCTATTTTGATAGAGAACCAGATCTCATGGCATTTACTTCTCTGTGTAAGCAGTGCATGGGTGCCACTAGGTTTTCAAACATTTATTTGAAATAAGCTATCAAAATAGAAGTTTTGGCTGAGACTAACAGATGCCATATATCAAGCTAAGGTAGAATACCCTGCAGGACTTGCAAAAATAATGTGACTAAAACCAGTTAGATAATTCTTAAAATGTCCTTGCCCACAAGGGCAAAGAAGGAGTCAAGGATTAGCATGCAGAAGATGATTTTTGAATGGGACTTTTGAAGAAGAGTCTTTAAATAGAGCTCTCCCAAAAAGGAAGAGTCAGGGAAGTTTCCTCCTAACCCCATGTTGTGAGAGAGAGGACTTAAGGAGATCAGTTTGTGAGCTTAACACATGTCTCCTGCAGTTTGAGACAAAGCGGACAATATTGCATCATGCCTGATAAATTTAAAGGGCGAGAGGCTAGATCAGGAGGTGAAGTTTGGGAAGTGCTATAACTTCACTCCCATCCTTTGTGCTTGTTCCACTGCGTATGTGACTGCTCTGAAGGCTCCCACCCACCCAGAAGCAAGGAGAGGGCTGCCAGGTAGGTGTCTGGTATCCCTGAGCTCTACTGTCTTAAGGTCTCAAGAAAGACTTTGGTTTTCACATTCCATTACATGTTGTTTTCAGTCTTCTTCATTTTCTGGAGCCTCTGAAAACTCTGAAAGCAACAGTTCAGCCTTTTTGGGTACTTTTACAAAAGATTAAAATAAGTTAAAGTGGAAACCCTTGGCAAACTGTAAAATACCATCAAATTGTAAGACATTAGTATTATTGTGTGCCTATTTATCATACATACTTGTTGCACCGAAAAGATCCCTTCTCAAAACATAATATAGGTATATGTGACTGTATTTTAACCAGGCTCCATTTGTTTGAAGTTTTCCTATACTTAGTCTCTAGTCAAGATGTCATGGGCTTAAACTTGGCAAGGAAAGTAAAAAGCATTAAAAAAAAAAAAAAAAACTATTAGGTTCACTTAAAACATTTTCCACAATTTTTTTTTTTCTCTTTTCATCTCTCCCTCAATTTTTTGCTTCCCTGGAAAAACACCAGAGAAAATGTTTCAAGTCATTATTTTAAAAGACAAAGAGGAAGTTAAGTGGAGTAAGATCTCTCTTACTCCATTTAAGAAAACAGTAAATAGTGCAACAGACATAACTCATGCTTGGAAATTGACATATTAATTACAAAGGTGAGGATCTGATGCCTGTCCTCATTAAGAAACAAAAACAATCACAACAAAACCTAATCAAAGGATGGGAAAATATACAAAACTTTTTTTCCAACTGTGTTAGTCTCCTTTTATTCTTTTGCAACTCCCTTCCAGAGTTAAGTATTGCTGTTTGCAGGTGATGAAATGCATAAGGACCGACTTCAAATGCTGATACTACTTTCAAAATGGTCTTTCCCTTTACTTCAACTCAGAATTAAGACTTTTAATTTATATTCCAGACCTAGAAGTAGTTTTCACTGTAGAAGTTATCCAAAAACAGTCTATGTTTTCTACTAGTGATCTATAACCAGACTCTTAAGATTCTCTCAGAACACTGCAGAATGATTAACTTTAAATATGTATTAAACTAATAAGGCTTCTTTAAATATGTATTAAACTAATATGGCTTCTTCGTTTAAACTAATAAGGCTTCTTAAACTAAGCCTGTTTTAAACTAATAAGCCTTCTTAGTTTAATACATATTTAATGCATTTAAATAAGTTTAATGCATTTAAACTTATTTAAATGCATTTTATTTTTGGACTTGCAAAAATAATGTGGCTAAAACCAGTTAGATAATTCTTAAAATCAAAAGTTTTAATTCTGAGCTGAAGTAAAGGGAAAGACCATGCTCAAAGTGGTACCAGCATTTGAAGTGGGTCCTTATGCATTTCTTTCTTTCCTTTTTTTTTTTTTTTTTTTGTATTTGTCGTAGAGTGCAGAATCAATACCCCAAAAGACAGAGCCTAGAACCACAGAGAATTGGCGGGGCACAGTGGCTCACGCCTGTAATCTCAACACTCTGGGAGACTGAGGCTGGTGGATCAGAAGTTCGAGTCCAGCCTGGCCAACATGGTGAAACCATGTCTCTACTAAAAATACAAAAATTAGCCAGGCATGGTGGTGGGTGCCTGTAATCCCAGCTACTCGGGAGGCTGAGGCAGGAGAATCACTGAAACCCATGAAACAGATGTTGCGGCGAGCTGAGAACGTGTCACTGCACTTTAGCCTGGGTGACAGAGCCATCCTTTTTGCCTGTTCCACTGCATGTGTGACTGCTCCAAAGTCTCCCACCCACCCAGAAGTAGGGAGAGGGCTGCCTAGTAGGTGTCTGGTATCTCCAAGCCCTACTGTCTTAAGGTCTCAAGAAAGACTTTTATTTTCACATTCCATTAAATGTTTTTTCAGTCGTCTTCATTGTTAGACTCTCTAAGAAGCAAATACCAACATGAGTTAAGAGTGCAAACAGTTTATTGGAGGAGTAATATCTTAAAAAGAAAGTGAAGGAGCTTTCAAACCATGACACGAACATGACGAGGTTTCTGCCAACCCAGCAGGGAGCTCCAGAGTGGTGTGTCCAAAGTTAAGCCCTTGTTCGTACCACCTTGTAACACTACTTTGCTCAGTTGTTGGCTACAGGGGCATACTGCGAAGAACTTGACCTCTATTTAATAGCTAAGGCAGATCCTAAGAGAGCCAATTGTGGGAGATTGTCAGCTACTGTATTAGTCATAGCCGGGTAGAAAGCCCTCTTGAAGGCAGATCTAAGCAGTACATCTTAGCGTCTGCCACAGACACATAGAGTTTGGATGACTCAAGAAAAGAAAAAAGAGAAATCATTCTTCAGATTCTAAATGTGTAAACCTCATTCCCTGAGGCACAGTACTTCAAATTTAAGAACAAAGTTATAAAAACAACTATTTAAGAAAAAAAATCTGTAATCCTACTTACTCCTCAAACAATATAATCCCCAGAAGTTCTTCCCAAATAAATTTATGAATATCCAGTGGGTGTCTCACAAAAGTTCTAACAACATGCTGTTGACTGCCATTGGGGAATCTACCAGTTTTCCTATCTCCTAATCTAGACCACTGGATAATGTGTCTAATTGCTCCTAAGTTAAGAGTGGTAGCTATGCCAAACCATTGGCAGTTTCACTTCCCAGACACTGAGAATGCTACGTAGCCCAAGACTGAGGATTCTGACTTCTATTCAGGAGTTCTGATGTTTTATATCCAGAGAATAGAAGACACTGAAACCAGCATTTTATCATTACCCGTATCAATAACGCAACTTGTCAACACTGCTAACATTCTGTCCCTGTATCATCAATATCATCACTTCTAAGAGGACTCAATGACTAATGAAGGTTATAGAACAACAGCTTTTTGATATTTTACTTACTTTTTTGTTGCAGTTTTCTTGCTCTCAGATTGAGAATGCCTGGTTTAATTGATCATCCAGTGACAGTAATGTATTGGACTTCTCCAAGTTTCTATATTTCCACTTTCTCCTTTTTTTATAGAATGAGTTCTTTCTTTCTTTCTCTCTCTCTCTCTCTTTTTTTTTTATTATACTTTAAGTTCTAGGGTACATGTGCACAACATGCAGGTTTGTTACATATGTATACTTGTGCCATGTTGGTGTGCTGCACCCATCAACTCGTCAGCACCCATCAGCTTGTCATTTATATCAGGTATAACTCCCAATGCCATCCCCCACCCTCACCCCTCCCCATAATAGGCCCCGGTGTGTGATGTTCCCCTTCCCATGTCCAAGTGATCTCATTGTTCAGCTCCCACCTATGAGTGAGAACATGCAGTGTTTGGTTTTCTGTTCTTGCGATAGTTTGCTGAGAATGATGGTTTCCAGCTGCATCCATGTCCCTACAAAGGACACGAACTCATCCTTTTTTATGGCTGCATAGTATTCCATGATGTATATGTGCCACATTTTCTTAATCCAGTCTGTCAATGATGGACATTTGGGTTGATTCCAAGTCTTTCCTATTGTGAATAGTGCCGCAATAAACACACGTGTGCATGTGTCTTTATAGCAGCATGATTTATAATTCTTTGGGTATACCCAGTAATGGGATTGCTGGGTCATATGGTATTTCTAGTTCTAGATCCTTGAGGAATCGCCATACTGCTTTCCACAATGGTTGAACCAGTTTACAATCCCACCAACAGTGTAAAAGTGTTCCTATTTCTCCACATCCTCTCCAGCATCTGCTGTTTCCTGACTTTTTAATGATTGCCATTCTGACTGGTGTGAGATGGTATCTCATTGTGGTTTTGATTTGCATTTCTCTGATGGCCAGTGATGATGAGCATTTTTTCATGTGCCTGTTGGCTGTATGCATGTCTTCTTTTGAGAAATGTCTGTTCATATCCTTTGCCCACTTTTTGATGGGGTTTTTTTTTTTTCTCATAAATTTGTTTGAGTTCTTTGTAGGTTCTGGATATTAGCCCTTTGTCAGATGAGTAGATTGAAAAATTTTCTCCCATTCTGTACATTGCCTGTTCACTCTGATGGTAGTTTCTTTTGCTGTGCAGAAGCTCTTTAGTTTAATTAGATCCCATTTGTCAATTTTGGCTTTTGTTGCCATTGCTTTTGGTATTTTAGACATGAAGTCCTTGCCCATACCTATGTCCTGAATGGTATTGCCTAGGTTTTCTTCTAGGGTTTTTATGGTTTTAGGTCTAACATTTAAGTCTCTAATCCATCTTGAATTAATTTTCTTATAAGGAGTAAGGAAAGGATCCAGTTTCAGCTTTCTACTTATGGCTAGCCAATTTTCCCAGCACCATTTATTAAATAGGGAATCCTTTCCCCATTTCTTATTTTTGTCAGGTTTGTCAAAGATCAGATGGCTGTAGATGTGTGGTATTATTTCTGAGGGCTCTGTTCTGTTCCATTGGTCTATATCTCTGTCCCTGGGATGCAAGGCTGGTTCACCATATGAAAATCAATAAACATAATCCAGCATATAAACAGAACCAAAGACAAAAACCACATGATTATCTCAGTAGATGCAGAAAAGGCCTTTGACAAAATTCAACAGCCCTTCATGCTAAAAACTCTCAATAAATTCGGTATTGATGGAACGTATCTCAAAGTAATAAGAGCTATTTATGACAAACCCACAGCCAATATCATACTGAATGAGCAAAAAGTGGAAGCATTCCCTTTGAAAACTGGCACAAGACAGGGATGCCCTCTCTCACCACTCCTATTCAACACAGTGTTGGAAGTTCTGTCTAGGTCAATCGAGCAAGAGAAAGAAATAAAGTGTATTCAGTTAGGAAAAGAAGAAGTCAAATTGTCCTGGTTTGCAGATGACATGATTGTATATTTAGAAAAACACCATCATCTCAGCCCAAAATCTCCTTAAGCTGATAAGCAACTTCAGCAAAGTCTCAGGATACAAAATCAATGTGCAAAAATCACAAGCATTCTTATACACCAGTAACAGACAAACAGAGAGCCAAATCAGGAATGAACTTCCATTCACAATTGCTTCAAAGAGAATAAAATACCTAGGAATCCAACTTACAAGGGATGTAAAGGACCTCTTCAAGGAGAACTACAAACCACTGCTCAATGAAATAAAAGAGGACACAAACAAATGGAAGAACATACCATGCTCATGGATAGGAAGAATCAATATCGTGAAAATGGCCATACTGCCCAAGGTAATTTATAGATTCAATGCCATTCCCATCAAGCTACCAATGACTTTCTTCACAGAATTGGAAAAAACTGCTTTAAAGTTCATATGGAGCCAAAAAAGACCCCACATTGCCAAGACAATCCTAAGCCAAAAGAACAAAGCTGGAGGCATCACGCTACCTGACATCAAACTATACTACAAGGCTACAGTAACCAAAACAGCATGGTACTGGTACCAAAACAGAACGAGTTCTTTCTTAGTAGAAAAACAGACTGTTGTGTTGGACTTCTAGTATTTTAGATTTATGCAGATTTTCTTATATCCTAGCATGGTCATGGCTTCATGTAAGGGCAAGCTGAGATACCTGCTACATTTGCCTAAGAGTTTTCTCTGATTTCTAAGGAATGGGAAATTAATATCAGAAATTAACTGAATAGCTAATACTTTTTATATAGCATAATCATAACTATCTCTATAAGACACTGCCTACAATTATCACTGACAGTGTAAATAGAGTTATTCTCAACAAATCCTTTTCCTGTCTTTATGAAGCATTAAAGAACTCTTCCTGGCAGGACAGTGGGCCCCACATGGCCATTCTTGCTATAAGTCGGTTTCTCAACTGGGCAGAATCAACATGCAACACTAGAATATTTTCAGTCCAGCAAGTTATGTTGAAGAAAGTCAAAATCATGCTTTGCATTTTGGAACCATAGTTTGAAGAGGCCAGTATTGGTCCTGCAGTTTGCATTTGAACGATTTATTAAAAGTTTTTCTTTCAGGAAGCCTAATTTCTTCTCACATGGCTTTGTATGGGCTGTTACCAGGTAGGACAATGTTAGTTTTCACTTACCATTAGAAGAGGCAAATTGTGTCAGTACTTTTAAGATAGCAGTACAGAAAAAAAAAATCAGAATTCAGGACATTATTCTTTTCTGTCATTCATTCTACAAACAGGAATTTCCAATTTCTTTGGAATAAAATGAAAACCAAGGGAAGCTGAGTTTCAGTTGTTCAGTTATTCTAGAAATCATATATTATTTTCCAGGAAAAAAGAGTATAAAAGAGAGACTTCCCTTGCCAATTCCTCTCATGCTATCGAAATAAAATACATTTGTAGGCCATAGAGCATACAAATATGTTCACCACATTCTCTGGCTATAGTGGTGATATGTTCTTCCTGTTTATCTTTCTTGAGGATATCAACTTTTCTCCATTTCCATTCTCAGAACTCTTTAATCTCACAGTGTTCTCTACACCCTCTCTCCAGCGTTCCTCCATCACTGATCTCAACAATCGGGGCCATTACGGTTCACTCAAGACTGCTAGGGTCCAAATCAAGACTAGAAGGATAAGAATCTTACTTCCAGTTTGAATTTGAAGACACACACACACACACACACACACACACACACACAAACTCATTTGAAAGAGAGACAAGATAAAAGATCCAAAGTTGAAGGACTAAGTAAGCAGAAAACCAAAATAACAGTAAGAAAAGCCCTTTCACAGATATAGCCCAAAGTTTGTAAGCACAATAGTGTGCAAATGCGTACAGTCATAATTCGTAGTTTCCCGAGCTTTTTCTAATGTAGAAAGCATGAAAAAAAGGAGCTCATTTTTTTGGAGTTAAAGACATTTCACACTCTTTGGTTAAAGTGACTATCACTGAATATAGCAAAACCATAGGAGCGTCAATGATTTCATTATTTAAATGCTAGGCAAATTGAGCTAGGGATAATATGCAGTTCAGGGTTTGCACTTAATTCAAGAAACAATTGATACCACACGTATTTATTCAGCTCTCACCATTACAAAACTGAGCATAATTGAAACATTTGGTTAAGAGCATTCAAGACAAAAAAAAAAAAAAAAAAAAAAACTAACATAAGCAAAGGTAAATAATCTGTAGTAGAATCAAAATAGTAATGGATTCAGTTTTACCAGAGCTCAGGGAGGACCTGAAGAGAGAAAAAAAAAAAAAAAAAAAAAAAAGATAGAAAGGAAATAGGTTAGATTGCAATCAAGGAAAATTTTGGTTGACAGATTAAAGAATTCATTATTTCATGAGGAAATAGGAAAAAATATTGAAGATTTCTAAACAGGAAAAATACATAATTAAAACTGTTTTTTAGATAGATTAAGTTGACTGCGACCTGCAGATTGGATGCCGGAATAGAGATCTACTCGAGGTAGAGACATCTCACAGCTATGAGACTGTTGCTTCGTTTTCATGGACCAGAGTAATGACAATAAGCGTAGAGAACATGATTTGGAAAATGACAGTTGATGTCATTGAAGCTCCATTGATTTTGCTATAGCCAGTGATACACGCTGTAACCAAAAAGTATCTACATGCCATTAACATCAAAATAATGAGATCTTTTTTTTTTCATCCTCTCTACATCAGAATCTCATGTCTCATTGGAACGTGAGATATCAGAGAAAAGGAATAAAAGGTATTTCAGGTTTTAGACCAAAATTTCTGAAATGGGGCTATTACTGCAACAATGTAGGTTCTGAAAAATACAAGCACTCCATGAGATTGTTTAAAATAACATTGATGACTAACGAGTTTATGAGAAAGTGAACACATTTAGCAATAAATGTATAAAGTATCAAGACACTTTTACTTTCAATTCATTTTATAACTAGTGACTGAGAAATAATGATGATCTAATAATGTTCTTATTCTATACAAGAAATTATGCCACTATTACAAATATGTACCCGGCACTATTCTTTCACGTGTATATATTTAAATTTTTGTGGTCTCACATATGGACTATTAACAAAATAATGTTTGTTTCTTCAAGGAAGATATTTTCTTAGACACTCAGTCATTTGTTTGACAAATCTTTATCAAAGGTTTACAATTTACATGGTCCAAGTTATGGGGAGCAAAACACATAGTACCTACCTTCAAGGCGCTTATATTCTCACAATGAAGTGAACAGGCAAAAGTTTATTAGGACTCTGGATTTCCATAATGTAAAAGAAAAGCTTATATGAAAAATCATTCACACTACGACTCCTAGAAAATCTGGATGTACAGAAGAGGTCGATGCATAGCTGAGCTCTCTCTAAAGAAAAAGATATCAGAATCAAAGGGTTCTAAGTATAGAGTTTATACTATGATAGCCTTAGGGGGTGATACAGAGGGAGGAGGAGAGATAATTAAATTAGCTAACAATTGGGTTGGATTCTAACCCTTGCATAGGACAGGGGATTAGGGTTTAGAACTGAAACTTTGCTTAATGACCTTTCCCAGAAGAGCTGTATCCTCAATATAAAGAGAAAGTAGGAAGGAAAAAAATGGCTTAGCAGCCCAGGGACCTAACCTTCAAGCTTGCCTTGGCTTCTACTTTGGTGAAAACAAATCGTAAATAAGAAATCAGCTTCTTTGGCCTGCACTTTTCACAGGTTAAGAATAGAAACCCACATGGTATCCGAGAATCCCCAAGCTGAGAAACAAACATCAATGTTGATCCTCAGCCAGTTACGTTCTTCAGTGCCTGGCAGAATTGAATGCAAAATTGCCCTTGGGAGTCATTGTCGTGGATAATGTCAACGTCCAATGCTTCAACCAGATCCCCTGGGCCCATTTTTACTATTTTTGCGGGGGCCAGGGGACTCCCTTTATGGTGTGCTTTACCATCCAACAGCCAGCATCTACTGAGTCTCCTTTTGCAGATGACTGCCCTCCGTGACACATCTCCCACCCTAAGTTTTTCAGCAACTTCCTTGCCTCTGTTTTCATAACTCTAAGGCATGACTTACCAGAGTCCCCAGCAGATTAAGCCTGAGATCACTTTCTGTGTGATTTTGTCTGAGCTCATATCCTTGCTTGGCTTCCTCCACTTCCCTCTTCAGTCTTCCCCCACTCTCTTGCCAATTTCCTCTAGAGAGCCTCCTTAAGAGAAACAAAATCCTTTACAGACAAGCAAATGCTGAGAGATTTTTTCACCACCAGGCCTGCCCTACAAGAGCTCCGGAAGGAAGCACTAAACATGGAAAAGAACAATCAGTACCAGCCATTGCAAAAACATGCTAAATTGTAAAGACCATCGATGCTAGGAAGAAACTGCATCAACTAACGAGCAAGATAACCAGCTAACATCATAATGACAGGATCAAATTCACACATAACAATATTAACCTTAAATGTAAATGGGCTAAATGCTTCAATTAAAAGACACAGACTGGCAAATTGGTTAAAGAGTCAAGACCCATCAGTGTGCTATATTCAGGAGACCCATCTCACATGCAGAGACACACATAGGCTCAAAATAAAGGGATGAAGGAAGATCTACCAAGCAAATGGAAAACAAAAAAAGGAGGGGTTGCAATCCTAGTCTCTGATAAAATAGACTTTAAACCTACAATGATCAAAAGAGACAAAGAAGACCATTACATAATGGTAAAGGGATCAATTCAAGAAGAAGAGCTAACTATCCTAAATATATATGCACCCAATACAGGAGCACCCAGATTCATAAAGCAAGTCCTTAGAGACCTACAGAGACTTAGACTCCCCCACAATAATAATGGGAGACTTTAACACCCCACTGTCAACATTAGACAGATCAATGAGACAGATTAACTAACAGATTAACTGGATTAACTATCCAGTTAACTAACAAGGATATCCAGGACTTGAATTCAGCTCTGCCCCAAGTGAACCTAATAGATATCTACAGAACTCTCCACCCCAAATCAACAGAATATACATTCTTCTCAGCACCACATCACACTTATTCCAAAATTGACCACATAGTTGGAAGTAAAGAACTCCTCAGCAAATGTAAAAGAAAAGAAATCACAACAAACTGTCTCTCAGACCACAGTGCGATCAAACTAGAACTCAAGATTAAGAAACTCACTCAAAACCGCTCAACTACGTGGAAACTGAACAATCTGCTCCTGAATGACTACTGGGTACATAACAAAATGAAGGCAGAAATAAACATGCTCTTTGAAAGCAATGAGAACAAAGACACAGCATACCAGAATCTCTGGGACACACTTAAAGCAGTGTGTAGAGGGAAATTTATAGCACTAAATGCTCATAAGAGAAAGGAGGAAAGATCTAAAATTGACACCCTAACATCACAATTAAAAGAAATAGAGAGGCAAGAGCAAACACACTCAAAAGCTAGCAGAAGGCAACAAACGACAAAGATCAGAGCAGAACTGAAGGAGGTGGAGACACAAAATCCCTTCAAAAAATCAATGAATCCAGGAACTGGTTTTTTGAAAAGATCAACAAAATTGATAGACCGCTAGCAAGACTAACAAAGAAGAAAGAAGAATCAAATAGATGCAATGAAAAACGATAAAGGGGATATCACCACTGATTCCACAGAAATACAAACTACCATCAGAGAATACTATTAACACCTCTATTCAAATAAACTAGAAAACCTAGAAGGAATGGATAAATTACTGGACACATACATCCTCCCAAGACTAAACCAGGAAGAAGTTGAATCCCTGAATAGACCAACAGCAGGCTCTGCAATTGAGACAATAATTAGTAGCCTACCAACCAAAAAAAGTCCAGGACCAGATGGATTGACAGATGAATTCTACTACAGGTACAAGGAGGAGCTGGTACCATTCCTTCTGAAACTATTCCAATCAATAGAAAAAGAGGGAATCCTCCCTAACTAATTTTATGAGGCCAGCATCATCCTGGTACCAAAGCCTGGCTGAGACACAACAAAAAAAGAGAATTTTAGACCAATATCACTGTTGAACATCGATGAAAAAGTCCTTAATAAAATACTGGCAAACCGAATCCAGCAGCACATCAAACAGCGTATCCACATGATCAAGTGGGCTTCATCCCTGGGATGCAAGGCTGGTTCAACATACACAAATCAATAAACGTAATCCAGCATATAAACAGAACCAAAGACAAAAACCACATGGTTATCTCAAGAGATGCAGAAAAGTCCTTTGACAAAATTCAACAGCCCTTCATGCTAAAAACTCTCAATAAATTAGGTATTAATGGGACGTATCTCAAAATAATAAGAGCTATTTATGACAAACCCACAGCCAATATCATACTGAATGGGCAAAAAACTGGAAACATTCCCTTTGAAAACCAGCACAAGACAAGGATGCCCTCTTTCACCACTCCTATTCAACACAGTGTTGGAAGTTCTGGCCAGGGAAATCAGGCAGGACAAAGAAATAAGGGGTATTCAATTAGGAAAAGAGGAAGTCAAATTGTCCCTGTTTGCAGATGACATGATTGCATATTTAGAAAACCCCATCATCTCAGCCCAAAATCTCCTTAAGCTGATAAGCAACTTCAGCAAAGTCTCAGGATACAAAATCAATGTGCAAAAATCACAAGCATTCTTATACACCAATAACAGACAAACAGAGAGCCAAATCACGAATGAACTCCCATTCACAATTGCTTTAAAGAGAATTAAATACCTAGGAATCCAACTTACAAGGGATGTGAAGGACCTCTTCAAGGAGAACTACAAACCACTGCTCAATGAAATAAAAGAGGACACAAACAAATGGAAGAACATTCCATGCTCATGGATAGGAAGAATCAATATCGTGAAAACGGCCACACCGCCCAAGGTAATTTATAGATTCAATGCCATCCCTATCAAGCTACCAATGACTTTCTTCACAGAATGGGAAAAAGCTACTTTAAAGTTAATATGGAACCAAAGAAGAGCCCACATTGCAAAGACAATCCTAAGCCCAAAGATCAAAGCTGGAGGCATCACACTACCTGACTTCAAACTATATACTACAAGGCTACAGTAACCAAAACAGCATAGTACTGGTACCAAAACAGAGATATAGACCAATGGAACAGAACAGAGCCCTCAGAAATAATACCACACATCTACAACCATCTGATCTTTGACAAACCTGACAAAAATAAGAAATGGGGAAAGGATTCCCTATTTAATAAATGGTGCTGGGAAAACTGGCTAGCCATATGTAGAAAGTTGAAACTGGATCCTTTCCTTACACCTTATACAACAATTACTTCAAGATGGATTAGAGATGTAAATGTTAGATCTAAAACCATAAAAACCCTAGAAGAAAACCTAGGCAATACCATTCAGGACATAGGCATCGGCAAGGACTTCATGTCTAAAACACCAATCTAATTAAACTAAGGAGTTTCTGTACAGCAAAATAAACTACCATCAGAGTGAACAGGCATCCTACAGAATGGGAGAATTTTTTTGCAATCTACTAGTCTGACAAAGGGCTAATATCCAGAATCTATAAAGAACTCAAACAAATTTACAAGAAAAAAACAACCCCATCAAAAAGTGGACAAAGGATATGAACAGACACTTCTCAAAAGAAGACATTTATGCAGCCAGCAGACACATGAAAAAATGCTCATCATCACTGGCCATCAGAAAAATGCAAATCAAAACCACAATGAGATACCATCTCACACCAGTCAGAATGGCAATTATTAAAAAGTCAGGAAACAACAGGTGCTGGAGAGGATGTGAAGAAATAGGAACGCTTTTACACTGTTGGTGAGACTGTAAACTAGTTCAAGCATTGTGGAAGACAGTGTGGCCATTCCTCAAGGTTCTAGAACTAGAAATACCATTTGACCCAGCAATCCCATTACTGGGTATATAGCCAAAGGAATATAAATCCTCCTACTACAAAGACACATGCACACATATGTTTATTGCGGCACTATTCACAATAGCAAAGACTTGGAACTAACCCAAATGTCCATCAGTGATAGACTGGATTAAGAAAACATGGCACATATACACCATGGAATACTATGCAGCCATAAAAAAGGATGAGTTCATATCCTTTGTAGGGTCATGGATGAAGCTGGAAACCATCATTCTCAGCAAACTATCGCAATGACAAAAACCAAACACTGCATGTTCTTACTCATAGGTGGGAATTGAACAATGAGAACACTTGGACACAGGAAGGGGAACATCACCAGTGGGGCCTGTCGTGGGGTGGGGGGAGGGGGGAGGGATAGCATTAGGAGATATACCTAATGTAAATGACGAGTTACATTAGGAGATATACCTAATGTAAATGACGAGTTATACCTAATGTAAATGATGAGTTATACCTAATGTAAATGACGAGTTAACAGCAACATGGCACATGTATACCTATGTAACAAACCTACATGTTGTGCACATGCACCCTAGAACTTAAAGTATAAAAAAAAAAAGAGAGAGAGAGAACCTCCTTGATAAAAACTATCTCTGAATCCTCATCTCACATGTCTGCTTCGAAGGACCGGGACCCAACACATTGCTGTGGGATTCCCACAGGAAAATAAACAAGCACCTCTAAAGATAAACTCAAGAAAATAATTGCAATGTCAATTATTTACAAGGGAAAAAATTTTTACAAGGGAAAAAATTCATCTAAGACAGTCTGCAGAAACAATAAGATGTATTAATGCAACCAAGAACTTCATGTACTAGAAAAATAACTTGACAAAATATATAAATTACCCAGGATACAGATGGAGAGAAGCAAAAATGGAAAGTTTGACAGAGAGTTTAATATATACGGTAATATAATGATAAGATTTGACATAGATCTAACAGTGGTTCCTAAGAAGAGAGAAGAAAGAAATGGAAAGGGACTCTCTGAAGCAATATGTATAAGGAGTTTACAGAAATTATGAAATACAACAAACATACAATTCCTAAGTAGAGTAAATAAAAATTAAATCCACATGAAAGAAAGATTGTACAACACAAAAGTAGAGAAAACATCTTGAAAGCAACCGGAGAGAAAAGACAGATAACCTGTAAAGAAACAAGAATTAAACTACCAGGAATATATTATCAGTAGTAACAGCAGAGACCAGAAGATGGCAAGATAATGTCTTCGAAGGGAAAAATAACTGTCAACATAAAGTAAATTAACTAAAATATTATTCAGGAAGGAGGATAAAATAAAGACATTTTTAGATGAAATCTGGGAGATTTCATAATATAATACATTTTCATGGAAGAAAGAAATTGACCTCAGAAGGAAGATGTGAGAGGCAAGAAACAAGGTAGTAGAAACCAACAATGGGTAATATGTGGGCTCAACTAAATTAGTGTCAACTGTAAAAAAACAAATAACAATCCCCATAACAAAAATGGTTTATTTGGGAACATTGGTGCTTAAAAGCAAGTTGAATTTTAGAAGCAATGACATGTGAGTAGCATGCAGAGATCAGAGTTAATGCATTCTACCAATTAGATATTGTCTGAGAGGAGAGTAAAGATACCACTTATCTTTACTCTCTGCACATAATGTATGAACATTACAGATTTATCTACTTGAAGCATAACGACTTAAGGTATTCTTACTACTGGAAAGGAGGCCTTGTCCTAGATCCCAAGAGCAGGTTCTTGGATTTTATGCAGGAAAGAATTCAGGGTGAGTCACAGTGTACAATAAAGTTAAAACAGCTTATCAGAAACTACTCCAATACAAAGTAGAGTGTCCTCAGAAAGCAAGAGGAGGAATACTCCTACCTCAAATGTAGCGCTTGCTTATATTAGATATTAAAGATAAGAATAGTGTACTTTATTATAAAGACTTGTGATTAGCTTGTGACAGACTATTAGTATTGTTTTTCTCTTTTGTAATTATTAGAAAGAAATTGTTATCAGAAAGAATTTATGAGTTTACTATTATCTTTAGAGCAAAACTTACCATTATTATTATTATTATTTGAGATGGAGTCTTGCTCTGTCACCCAGGCTGGAGTGCAGTGGCATGATCTCGGCTCACTGAAAGGCATGAACCTCCTGGGTTCATGCCATTCTCCTGCCTCAGCCTCTCGAGTAGCTGGGACTACAGGCACACACCACCATTCCTGGCTAATTTTTTGTAGTTTTAGTAGTGACGGGGTTTCGCCGTGTTAGCCAGGATAGTCTTGATCTCCTGACCTAGTCATGCACTGGCCTTGGCCTCCGGAAGTGCTGGAATTACAAGCATGAGTCGCCATGCCTGGCTAAGCAAAACTTATTTTAAACCAAGAATGCCTTTTTCCATTAACTCGTTTCCTCAACCAGAAGCATCTTGTGATCAAGACTGCCTAACTTTCTGGAGCAGGTCTTGCTTTCTCCAGCCTTTATTCAAGATGGAGTTGCTCTGGTTTGGACGTCTCTGACATTCTCACCATACAACTATAATAAAAGGATATTTTGAAAAAACATCATTTATCCAATAGGAAGAGAAAAGAAAGGACACAAAGTAAAATACAGGAAGTGGAAAAACAGAACGAAATGTGTTGGCCAGCTAATCAGGTGATAGTGGCAGCGACAAAATAGACAATTGGATGGGAGGAAGCATTGTTATTTGTAAACAGCGTTGTCACACCATGATAAAAGGAGCAATTCATTAGAAAAATAAGTTAATTCTAAACCTGTAGATGCACCCAACAATATATAAATTACAATAATATGAAAAGCAAAAACTGGCATAATTACTAGGAAAAAGTGACAAGTCTACAATCTTGATTGTAAACTCTAGAACACTTCCTTCACTAATTGATAGAACAGATAAAAAATGAGTCAAGAGGTGATTTGAACAACAGTTCACATACCTGATTTCCATATTACACATAAAGAAACATTATTTGAAGGACACAAAGAATATATACAGTCATACTCCACCTAACAACATTTTGGTCAATGACAGATTGCATATTTGAAGGTGGTTTCATAAGACTATAATACAGCTGAAAAATTACTATCATCTAGTGACACCTTGTGACATTGTAGCCATTGTAACATCATAACACAGGGCATTACTCACCTGTTTGTGGTGATACTGGTGTAAACCTACCGTACTGCCAGTCCTATGAAAATACAGCACTTGCAATTATGTACAGTACATAATAGTTAATAGTGATAATAAATGACTATTGCTGGTTTATATATTTACTATACTTTTTATAGTTACTTCAAAGTGTACTTCTTCTTATTAAAAGAAAAAAAGCTAACTGTAAAATATCCTTAGGCAATTCCTTCAGAACTTCCTTATTCCAGAAGCAGGCATTGTTATCATAGAAGATGACATGCATGTTATTGCTCCTAAAGACCTTTCAGTGGGTCTTCCAGTGGGGTGCAATGTGGAGGTGAAACACAGTGATACTGATGCTCCTGGCGCTGTATAGGCCTAGGCTAATGTGTGTGCTTTTGTCTTAGTTTGTAGCCAGAAAGTTTTAAAAGTAAAAAAAAAAATTTAAAATAGGAAAAGCTTTTAAAGATAGAAAAAATAGTTTTATATAGCTATACAATGTGTTTTAAGTATTATTGCAAGAGTCAAAAAGTTAAAAAGATTGAAAAGTTTCGAAGTAAAAAAGTCAGCTAAGATTAATTTACTATTGAAGAAACAATTTTAAAAATAAATGTAGTGCAGCCTAAATGTACAGTGTTTATAAAGTCCATAGTAGTATACAATAATGTCCTAGGCTAAAGTCTACAGTAGTATACAATAATGTCCTAGGCTTTCACATTCACTCATAACTCACTCACTGACTCACCCAGAGCAACTCCAGTCCTGCAGGCTCCCTGCATGGTGAGTGCCCTATACAGGTCTACCATTTTTTATCTTTTATACTGTATTTTTACTGTACTTTTTCTATTTTAGATATGTTTACATACATTCGTACTTACCATTGTGTTACAATTACCTATAGTATTCAGTATAATAATATGCTACACGAACTTGTAGCCGAGGAAGAATAGACTATACTGTATAGCTCAAGTGTGTAGGAAGCTACACTATCTAGGTTTATGATGTTCACACAGTTAGAAAATCGCCTAAAGATGAATTTCTCAGAACGTATCTCCATTGCTAAGTAACGCATGACTGTATGAAAATTGACTTCATATTAGGCTACAAAGCAAATCTTAACAAATGCCACAGAATTTATATATCTTGCAGAACCACATTTTCTTACAAAAAAATTAAAACTTAAAACAAGATAATTAAGAGTTCATACACTTGGAGATTTAAAAATACACTTTTAAAACTCTAATTGTCAAAGAAATCTTTTTTTTTTTCCCCTAGAGTCTGGATCTCACTCTGTCACCCAGCCTGGAGTGCAGTGGTGTGATCACAGTTTACTGTGACTTTGAACTCCTGGGCTCAAGTGATCCTCCTGCTTCAGTCTCCCGGGTAGCTAGGACTACCACCACACCTGACCAATTTTTAAGTTGTTTTGTAGAGACACGGTGTTTCTATGTTGCTCAGGCTGGTCTCAAACTCTTGGGCTCAAGTGATCCTCCCACCTTGACCTCTCAAAGTGCTGAGATTACAGGTGTGAGTCACCGTGCCTGACTTCAAAGAAGAAATCTTAATTATGATAAAAACATATTTTATGTTTTACAAGAACACTACACATCAAAACACAGAATAAAGTTAAAGCAATCCTTAGACAAATTTTATAGTATATGTTCATATATTAGAGATGAGGAAATATTAAAAATGGGTTATCTAAACATCAAAATCAGGAGTGAAGAAAACGTAAACCCAACGAAAGCGGCTTACAAAAAAAAAAAAAGCAAATAATAATAACAAAGTGAAAAAAACACACTCAATAGCGTAGATCAAGAAATCATTGCACAACGTGATAACTTATGAGGAAAGTATGTGCAAGTTTCCTCCTGTTCACAGTGGCTTCCTAGAATCCTTCATGCCAAGTCCCGTCTCCCTGTCTAACCCCGCTTTCTTCTACTCTTCCTCTATCCTCCTCTTCTCTTTCTTTCCCTCAGACATGCCAACCTCCTTCCACCTATTTAAGACCTTTGCACTTGTTCTTTTCTCTGCCTGGAGCACTCTGCTCTGTTTTTGCATTCATCCCAAACCTCTTTGTTGCATTCACATTTGCATCAAAACAGTGTTTACTAAAAATCAGTGACATTTCCTGACAGTAGGGATACAGCAGTGAACAGAATAAACAAAATACCTGTAATTATGGAATGTATGTTCTAGTAGCTGGCAACATTTTTCACTCAGTAAGGTCTTCCCTGACCCCCAATATGAATGTCAATGTTACTTATTTTCCTGTTTTCCTATTTATTATGTTTTTTCGCACTAGTGAGCCACATCTTTGAGAGAAGAGACCTTGTCTATCTTGTTTGTCACTTTACTCTGAGGGCATGGAATGATACCTAAAACAATTATGTGTTCAAGAGCTATTAGGTGAAAGAATGAATGCATGAATAGGGGATTCATGGAAGGTGTCTCCTCAATTACATTTGAGGAAAACATTTGCCTGAAGCAAAGGGGTATGTGTGTGTGTGTCACCAAGCAGAACAAAGATCCTGTGTAAACTCAAGAGAACGGATATTGTGGCATTAGAATGAGAAGTTAGATGCAGGCAGGGACCAGATGCCAATAGTCTGGTCGCTGTGCAAAAAGAGTAGACATTTCATGTTACAAGTAACAGTGCTCATGAGGGCCATTTGTTTCAATACAAGATGGGAAATTTAAATCTCCTTTGGGGATTTAATTTTAAAAGTAAAGAATGTTTCTATTTGGTTTGAAAACAACAACTCTTTGGTTGTAATTATTTTTATGAGCTCAGTTTTAGTTACCATATAATATATAATTGCAAACACTATAGAACTGAAAAAGGAAATGTCATTAATAATCAGCTTTACATGATGCTTTATTGGAACACTGAAATATGTGTAGATCAAGCACTGGAACTTAGTTATGTACAAATTTAGAATGTATTTTCCCATAACTGGTGTCAAGTTTACTTTCAGTGAACCCACTTGTGCCATCATCACCATCGCCATCAGATCTCACATGGATTGAGTGACTCTTATATTCAAGACACTGTTCTAAACCATTTAATTCTCTCAAAAACTCTTGGTGCAGGGACAATGAGTTGCTCTAAGTCCCATAGCTAGGACATGCAGTAACCAGGATTCAAAACGTGGTAGTTCAGCTCCGCAGTCTGTGCTCTTAAACCTTGTTCCTCACTGCTTCTGTCCTTCCTGATGAATTCCATCCCACCCATTGAGTTTTGTCACCTAATCTTATGGAAACATGTACTCTGCAGATTTGGGTCATCTTCCCATGCTATCCTTCTCCACCTCACTGATTTTCTCTGCCTACCTCCAATCCTGTTCCTCCTCACAAGTTTCTGCTGCTGAAGCCAAACCTGGTCTGACCCCTGGAATGGAAGGTCCTGGTGAAAGACAGAAGTCTTAGGTGCTTTCAAAGGGATGGGAGTCCGTGTTCTCAATGAGATTCAGTCTGTCAGTTGTCTCTAGGGATGTGGGGTCTCCATGTAGGTGACATATGGAATTTTCTTAGCCAACGTTCATCTCCCCCTGACCCCTCATCAGTGGTGAACACATCTTCCTCTGTGTACATTCTCCTGAGCAATCTGAGTGGCTCCTGTCCCTCTGTTCAACTCTTGGCTCTCTCATGTGGAATCTTGAGGACTAGCCTCCATGAGCTCTGGGAACTGGGATATAGTGGCCCTCAGCTCTCATCTTCATAGGAACACTGTGATACTCTCATGCTCTGCTGGCTTCTGGCCTCAGAGCATCTCTTCGGCAGTGGGGTTTCTGCCTTCACAAATCTCCGGATGAAAAGTCAATGGCATTCTCCAATTTTTAGAACTCCCCATATTTTAGAATATATAAATCTAGTGCCTCCTTCAATCTAGGGGTGGAGGGAGAAGTTAAATGCTTTAGAAATCGTGTTCTCAAGAAAGTGATCACAAGACTCCGTCTCAAAAAAAAAAAAAAGAAACTGACAGTTTTTACCCTTCAAGGTGCTGTAAGAACCCACCATTTTATGGACTCAATGATGGATATCTCATACTACAGGAGTGGGGAACAGCAGACATTGTTCATATTAAAAGGTGAACTCCCAGTACATTTTGTTCTCAGCTATTAGTTTAGCAAGTCTTACACAAAAGCAGTAACACCAGGGAGTTGGAAAGAATCTAAGCTGGTACATCACATCCCATCGTCCACATCAACACACTCATGTCATAAAACCTTGCAAAGTAAGTGATACCGACACCACTTGAATCGGTACAAGGAATTACAGGGACTTTGTAGGGTTTAAGTGACTTCTGATAATAAGCACTTCTATGTATTAGCTCAAATATGTTAATATTTAAACCATCACTTTCAAAATTCAAGAACAATATGACCTAAGCTTTTTATTTTGGTAATAAGATATATAGTTTACTTCTGAATGATTAATATTTCTACTAAACGTCAAAATCCAAAAGCTAAAAATTTTTCTTAGATAGTACACATGTTTAGGTCTTTATATTACAACAAAGAATAAATTTAGCCATGTTTTGTATCAATCCTAATCATATTCCTGACTACCAATATGAATGTTAATGTTACTCATTTTCGGTATTATATATTACATAAATATACTACAGTGTGATGATCCAGTAATTATTACTATAACACTTGGCTTATATTAAGCCTGTTTTCTGATATGAGAAATACGGAACTACTTACCTCATTAGGGTCATAGTGAAGTATACATAACAATGTATTTAAAGCCAAGGACAGGCACTTAGTACATGGTAGTTATCATTCTGTCCTCAGTACTAAAATTTTTGCATAATTCTTTGTCTTCCATTCAAATTTTTTTTGAAATTTTCAGAAAGTTCTTATCAGAAAATAACACAGCATGTCCTCTGCATTATACAGTTATTCATTCTAAAAGTACTGTATTTTCAAGGGTCTGGTCATTGAGCAGGTCAAAATTGTATTGCTTGTGACCAAAAATGTTTCTACCCACTTATTCTTGTCTTATCCTTGCTGATTGGTGGCACTTGTCAATAAATATTGGCAGTAAAATCTTTGAGAGTGATGTCTCCTAGTCTCCTAGATACTGTTTAATGTAGATTTCAAGCCCTATTCTTGGAAAAAAAATCCCTCAGAAAGACTTCAGTTCTCCAAAGCTGTATCTCCAACTTTCCCTGACTTCACTTAGAAGGTGCTTTACTGACGGGTTAACCACTCACCTCCACACACTGCTAGACTTTCCACCACCTTTCAGCCCTTTTTTTTTTTCTGAAATTTTGTGATTTTCAGTATTGCTATAATAATGGTGAAACTCACATTTCCATAGCTTTTTTTCTGCAGTGTTGCTCCCTCTAGTGCTGAGTTGAGAGACTGAATATTCGTGAGACAATGTAAACATTTTCCTAATTTAACTAACAGAACAGTTAACTGTAGGGGGGAAAATATAAATATATATAATTTATACATTAAAAGTATTTCTACATGCCAGGGCTAGGGTACTATTCATATCTCCAGCAGCAAGTGCAGCATTGACTCCTAACAAATGTGCTTTGAACCAAACTGCTGAAAGAATACATAGGATGGAAAAAAAATTAAGACTCTATCTCTATCTTAAATTTTTAAATTCAAGATGTGTCTTTTATAGCCACACCTAAAGTTTTAGAAAGATCTTATCATAGAACAGCATTATTTAGTTAGCTTTGAAAAATGAAATAATGCTGGCCGTGGTGGCTCACACGTGTAATCCCAGCACTTTGGGAGGCTGAGGCAGGCGGATCACAAGGTCAGGAGCTCTAGACCAGCCTGACCAACATGGTGAAACCCCGTCTCAACTAAAAATACAAAACTTAGCCGCGCATGGTGGCATGCACCAGTAATACCAGCTACTCAGGAGGCTGAGGCAGGAGAACTGCTTGAACCTGGGAGACGAAGGTTGCAGTGAGCTGAGATCGCGCCACTGTTCTCCAGCCTGGGTGACAGAGTGAGACTCCATCTCAAAAGAAAAAGAAAAATGAAATAATTAATTATTTAGAATATTTGTCTTAAGAATAAGGTATGTGATTCAAATATACGTAGAAAGAAGCAACTTAGCAGTTTCTAACTTAGCAGGAATTCTGACATTTGGAAGTTGTGCACACAGACTTTTGAGGAATTCTTCTGCATACCACAAGCTAGAGCTACTAAACTTCTGTGAATCCCATAGTCCTTTGGTGTTGGGGATAGCTGCTGGCAAAGCTTCCTTTACTCAATGAGACCTACCCGGAGTTCTCTTGAACTCTTCTCTCAGTGGTCAGCCATTTACATCCAGTATTGTCTTTACTTTTCACCTCTCCTGCTTAATGCTCCCAAATCCAAGCAGCTCCATTTTACAGCTGAGCATACTTTACTCACTTTACTCTGACTTGCAGGTTGTTGGCTTGGATCCTTGCTACAATACTCACTTCAGATTTGGAGCAGGATTCTCCATTTAAAGTAATAGGGGCAGGAAGACATCCACATTTTGCATGACAGGTCGTATACTATTCAATATGTTATAAGACACCTATATACATCTAAGAGGCATTCTATTGATTTTTATAATACAAGCTACAGAAAGTAAATTTGACAAAATTGCCTTGGCTGGTGAGAAAACATAGATTCCCCAGTGACTTTCAACTATGCCCTCATGAGCCATGTCAGAATCCCTGAAAGTGGGTGGTCATAAAATTTTTGTGTTAATCCATGGGTTATCAATGGTTGAGAAGTATGGGTCTAATTTAGAGGGAACTCTCTAACGAGTTATGAGGGGTTAAGTCTATGACCTTATTAAACTCTAAGGCTGATTGCTCACAATTACACTATCCAGCTACCAAAAAGTAATTTCAGAATAACTCTGTATCTTTACTTTTATTTCACAAACACTGTGAAGTTTATACATAGCCCCCTCTTCTTTTCCATCTTTCTTTCCTCCATTCCACAGTCTTTCATATGATTTGTCCTGTGCCTATCACTTTTTTCCTTATTCTGCAAAGCTCAGAAGAACCCAGGTAGCAAAAAGCAGAACTATTCACAGAGGGTGAAGGAAAGAAGACTTGGCAGATTGGTAGACAGAGTTAGAAAATCTTGGAGGTCAGCAAAAGTTTAAAAAAAAAAAAAAGGTTAAGCACACACACACGTATTTGCACATATGTTAAAATATTTTGACCCATCACATAAATGTGTGTGAATTGGGGGTGAAGACAAAAAAAGATGGAAAGACACATTTCAGTCTCTTACATGACGGAGGAAACAAAATGCCTCTGGTCATTTCTATTCTGATTATTCACTGCATGTTTAAATAAGGTTTAAAGAGACTCTCAGTGTCTCTCTAAATTATGGAGGCAAGTAGCTGATTCTTAGCTTTCTTGTAAATTTCACAAAGATTCCTTTGAGGGAAAGCCACAGTCTCCCAGAAGCTGTTAACTTGCATTAAACCGATTGCATTAAACCAATTGCATGAGTTAGGAAGTTTTATTGTCACTTTAACCACAAGAGTAGGTAAAAAGATAAGACAAGATTTGAGTGTAATAAAGATTCCTACCTAGCAGGCTAGTAATCTATATAGAAGAATTAGATAGGATTATTTCCAGTGTTAAATAATGCAAAATTTCAAAAATATTGCTGAAGCACATTTAGGAACCCCATACTTCTCTGTGCCTCACTGTTGTTTAGACGGTTAACACTTCATCAAATGTGCTTCCTGAATTGCAAGTCCAACTATCATATTAGTTGATGCTGGATAATTTTGGTTTACTATTGCACGATTTTATGCTAGGATAAGGAGCTCTACATTTCTCAGGATGCAACCAACTGGTTTGGAAGGGATAATTTTCCTATTTATAAGAATATAGTCATAAAATACAGTGAATGTTTGTCTTAGAGTATTTATCTTTTCTAATGCACAGGACAAATAATCTTTCCCACTGTTATCTTTGAGATCCTTCTTCAGAATGTGGTTTCTACCTAGAATTCGGCTGCTACTTTCCTGTGGCCTCTGATTCATGAAATTGCTTGCCATAAAACTAAGTGAAGGAAAGGGTATCAGTTAGGATTTGGTTCAGCTTCATAGAACAGAGACCCTACTATAGAAGCTTAAGTGCACAGGTTTATGCTCTCAAGTTTAATGAAGACTAGAGAATGCAGCTGGGGCCTGATACAGTGGCTTCCTGGAGTCACAGGGACCCACAGAGATCTCTGAGCTCTCCCATCCATAGTGCTTACAAATGCATTGCATCTGCATCTTAAGCAGCAGGAAGGAGGAAGTAGCAGAGAGGCCAAAGGGCACCCTCCAGCTGTCTTTTATGAAAATTTCTCAGAAGTTACACACTTCCACTTCCATTTCATTGATGGTGCTGAATAAGATCAAGGCATAGGAGAGAGAAAGATATAGGGGCAAACAACAGTCTCTGTAGCAGAATGTGACGATGACACAGCATACCATCATTTCTGATTTTAAAGCAATCAACTTAGTACTTAAATTCAATCACTCAAGATTTTCCTTTGTATCTTTGCTTTCCTCCCTTTTCTTAAAGTAAACTTAAATTTCCAGAGAACGTACATATTATGCTGCAATCAGAAGAGGGTCTCTGCTTTAGCTATAGTGTTGCTGATCACAGCAAGACTTTTTATTGCCATCATGAGGCCAGTATTACTGCTGAGTCTATGCTTTCTCTGTGGTCCTTGGTCATGAAGTTCATACACTCTGAATCCTACTCATTCCAACCTCAAGTCTCTTTAGGGCCTCCAATCTTCTGCCATTTGTAAGGTTGGAGATCCTGTCCTTGCCCATGGTTAGGATAGGAGAGGTTATGCTGCAGGGAGTAGAGAAGAGAAGAGAAGAGAAGAGAAGAGAAGAGAAGAGAAGAGAAGAGAGGAGCGGAGGGGAGGGGAGGGGAGGGGAGGAGAGCGGAGGGGAGGGCAGAGTATCCCCAAATCTCAGTGATTGAACACACAAAAGTTTATTTCTAACTCACACTGCATGTCTGTCGAGGTTTCTGGAAGCCTCTGTATAGTCACTCAGAGGCCTAGTCACTCTGCATAGTTACTCAGTTGGTTTTAGAACCTTCCTCAGCATGTCCTCTGCTATAGTGGGGTCTCTGAGTGACTACACAGTCACTCAGAGGCCACGCTGAGGAAGATTCTACCAACCAACTTGTAGCCATCTTATCCAGACCGTGTGGTCTTCTCTGTCACTATGGTAGGGGAAGACAGACTGGAGAATCACCTTGGGTTTTTTGCTGTCAGCTCCCTAATT
The DNA here is from genome assembly GCF_007565055.1 of Rhinopithecus roxellana. Lineage (NCBI taxonomy): Eukaryota > Metazoa > Chordata > Mammalia > Primates > Cercopithecidae > Rhinopithecus > Rhinopithecus roxellana. The sequence continues at coordinate 129,420,194 of NC_044558.1, forward strand.
GATACAGCATCACTTCCTGCCAGGGATTGAATGTTTGTGTCCCCCAACATTCATATGTTGAAACATTCATATGTTGGAACCCTCCCCCCTAAAGTGATAATATTTGGAAGTGAGGACTATGGAGGCTAATTAAATCTAGATGAAGTCATGAGGGTGGGGTCTTCATGATGGGATTGGTGTCTTTATAAGAAGAGACCAGAGCCAACTTCCTCTCTGCCTCTGCCATGTGAGGATACAGCAAAATGATGGCCATCTGCAAACCAGAAAGAAGGCCCTCACCAGACACCAAATATGCTTGCACCTTGATCTTGGACCTTCCAGCCTGAGAACTGTGTGAAATAAATGCTTGTTGTTCAAGCCACCAATATAAAGTATTCTATTATAGTAGCCAAACTGACTAAGACACTTCCAATCTCATTGATCAAATTGATCAATTTATTGATCAAATTTATTGACCATATCTTATGGTCCACCTAATTGCAAGAGTAGGGGAAAATGTTTCTTTCAATGCCTGTGAAGAAAGAAGAAAGGAGTAATGGATAGAATTGATAATGTCTATCTCTCAAGCTGACTATGACGCTGTAAGTCCACCCTCAGGCCCCTCAGTCTAGTCAACTCAATCACTGGTGATCTACCTGTAAGGCACAGTGTTTGACATGGAACTTCTCTGTGAAGTTTAGGGTCTCCTAGGCCACTTTCCAGAGTCCAGAAAATGGTTAACATTTGCTCTTTAATACTTTCAAATATATCTGGGATTTCAATTATCTCATTCCAGGAGTGGGTAGGAAAAGATGTTTCTTAGAAACCAGCTTGTTGTAACCTCTCAATACATCACCTCTATTTTCTTCTTTCATCTGGTCAAACTCATATCTCTTTCTTTTCTTGTGCATAATATAACTTATTCTTTGGTGTCATGTTGTATATACAATAATCTTCTTCAAGTCATAATGGCTCAGTCATGTCAGAATTCACTTACCTTTTTTCTCTCAATAGAGCCTTGCTCTCACAAATGAAAGCTATGTTTTCAAGATTATTTGTTTCTGCTATAGATTTACAAGTCTCATGTAGAATTTTAATTAGCTTATTTGCTGTACACTGTCCTATCTACTCAACCCTTGAGGGTGGTCCATATAGAAAGGTGTTTTTAGCACTTGGAGGATAACAGTAAATGCAAAGATAGGGGGAGGATGCAAATAATTTAAAAATTTTAAGTCTATTATACCAATATATCTACAGTTAGGAAAACTACTGTTATATCAGGTATAATCTTTGGAAAACTTTAAGCACAAGTATGCTCATTTCATTTACACTGTGATTCTTTGTGATTCTTCATCCTTTGAAACAATGGGTTTTAGGGTATCAGGGAACCATGAACTTCCCAATCAGCTTTGATTATCTCATTAGATTTTTAAAAATTATTTACTCTATAGAGAGAGACTTGATTTAAGAGCCAGACTGTCTAAAGAGAAAGGGCATTCCTAAACCCCAAAATGCCATTTACAAATTACAAGGCAAATCTTGTGGACTTTGACAGTGGAGCTATTCTACAACTCAGAGTGAAGAGTGCTCAGAGATCGTGGCATAAATAATGCTATCAACTCGAAAGGAAGGCGAGATGCAGGTGGGGTGGAGGAAGACGTTAGACTCAAGGGGTCCTACTCCTTTTCTCAAGATTGAAATGTCTTAAAGTGTTCCTGAGATAGAAAAAAAAAGAAAAGTAAGTATGTCAATATGTCAGTAAGAGAGCCAAAGCGGATCCTCTTTGGTGCTCCAACAGGAGATCATTTCATAGAAATAGATACCCTTTTTACCCTTTTACCATCATGAGGCATTTACTGCAAAGGAGAATGATATTAAAGCATGTGTAAGCAGAGAGTACTGGAGATAACCCCAGCCACCCCACATGCCTTGCCCACTGCTATGGTCTGAATGTCTGTAATCCTAACCCCACAATGTGATGGTGTGAGAAGGTAGGGCCTTTTGGAGTGATTAGGATATAAGGATGGAGCCCTCATGAATAGAAGTAGTGCCCTTATAAAATAGAACACAGAGAGCTACTCATCCCTTCTACCATGTAAGAACTCGGCAAGAAGGTGCCATCCATAAACCAGAAAGCAGACCCCTACCAGACACTGAATCTACCTGTACCTTGATCTTGGAATTCCCAATCTCCTGAACTGTGAGAAATACATTTCTGGTTTTTATAAGTTACCTAATTTACAGTATTTTGTTACAGCAGCTCAAATGATTAAGATACCCACATTCCTGACTGAAATGGGATATTTCAAGAAGTTTCCTCATGCTGTCAGTAATGGACACAGTGTACCACCAAAATACCCTTCCTGAATAAAAAATTTCTTTTCCTAACTGCTGGAAGGATTCTCAACAGATAGCCCAGCTATCACTTCTCTTTGGTGAGTGCCTCTGCTGAAGAGTCCCAGCTCCCCGATGGTCATGATTTCTTCCAAGCGTGGTCTATATTCACTGATTGATTCAGGGACATAAATGTCTCCCCCTTTGCCCTAAGTTGATACAACTTTAAAGGGCTATCCGTCTCAGTTTCAGAACCCCCCCCAAGGAGTCAGCTGAGGCCTCTGTTGAGACTATGTTGCAGCCCAATTTATTCCTCCGGCCAATCCTGTGTCCTGTCTTGCTTTTCCATTCCGTACATACTGATTCCAATAGCATTTCCAAATGAACTTCCTGCTCTGCAGTCTCTGAGTCTGCTTCATAGGGAACTAACCATGCAATAGTACCAGAAGTATAGTACCAGTACTGATAGTACCAGAAGTGGAGTCAAGAAAGCAGACATTAAAATGGACTTTTGAAGTTGAATTACCCACCACTCAGCTGGTAATGAGGATTTTAGCACTGGTAATAGTTGAAACACAGATGGTCCCTGAACTTGATATTAGTCAGAAGGCTGAGAAGTAATACAGATAGTCCCTGGCATAAAGTCTCCATGCTACTGCTAAAACTCATCGATGGTGAACTGCAGCGATATTTTGGTGAAAGAAAGTACACTAGAATGTGTGATGTTTCTGGCATTTGAAAAATACTAGGTAAGTAATAGCTATAAGGACAGAAAAATTGGATGCTATATTCTATGGGCATTTTAGGAAAAAATTAAATGATGAGGCTGATTAATTGGCAATTAAAAGTTAAGTTTGTAGCCAGGGTGCCTCCTTTGTACCATGCAAAAGATATTTTGATCTTCTACAGTTAATGGGCAATAAAAGCTGAAGACCAAGACCAGCACATAATAAGAGTAGTGGAACTTCAAGTTCTGCTGCTATGCCTGCTGTGCCAACAATCAGACCTCGTATAGGAAAGAATGGGATCCTGACTCACGGAATCGTGACATCCAAAATCCTTGAATCCCCAGATGCCCCTTCTTTGCAAGTCTCAGAGGTGGTCCGCTCCTTTCTACTAAAAGTCGAAACTCCCCCCTTTACTTGAAGATAATGCAGACAGGTCATCCCCTGCAGCACAGTAGAAGCTACAACCAGGATCTCCCCCAACTTCCCCTCCTCACCACTAGGACAATAATGGCCCAGATGGAATATGCTGGAACATCCCGATAAGGAAGAAAGGGGACTCTACCCCAAAGAAGCTGTAGGACCTAGCCAACATGTACTGGCAGAAGCTGGGAAAATTCACATGGCACTGGATTCTGAGAGTGCTAGATCAAGAGGGGTGGAACATAAATTTGAATAAGAGAGAGCTTCTCCTGAGATACATGCTTTCAAATTCTGGCAAAGGCCTAAGGAGATGGTGTAAACATTATGTGAAGACAGTTCCTAGAAGCACAGGAAAAGTGATGGCCCATAGTACATGAGGTAAAAATAGACTTAGAAGTATTAGTTCTCATAGAACTGTATAAATGGTATGGCTACCTATAAAAATAATAAATTCTATGCAACTGGAATAACTAAATATTACAAAATTCAGATTACATAGTTAGTTGCATAACAATGTTTTATTCTCTGTCAGTAGATTTGAAGCTCCTTGAGGTCAGAGACCATATATTTTGTTCAGAGCTCCATACCCAGTGCTTAACAGAAATTAATAGATTTATAAGTGTCAGCTAAGCAAATAAATTAAAGAATGTAATTAAGAGAAATTATATTTCACGTAAGTAGACTAGAGATATGCAAGATATCTTTGAGATATTTTTCCACCTCTGACATTTTAATTTTTAAATCTTGATTCCACAAAAAAGTTTCTATAGTGTTAGTCAACATCTCAGAGCATTTAAAGAGAATGCTTTTGCTTTTTAAAAAGCTTTTGCCAAACCAGTTCTTCCTTTGTCTTTTTTGGGGGCATAATTATTTTGGGTACAAGATTACAGAATGGTTTTTAAAGGAGCCAAAAGTAACATACGTTTGAGTTGGCCTGAGGAGAGCTCTTATCTGTAGAAAGTCATCAAACACCTGATCTGAAAAGAACATATTGACAGTCTTTTGGTTATTGTCCTCTTTCAGTTCTTCTTGTGGTGATGGGAATGGGTAAAATTTTACACAAGTGGTGATGGGAGGTACACACAGTGTTAGCCCTTGAGTGGCTATAACAGCAAAGACAAAAGACAGGAGGGAGACACTGGTTATTGTCCAATAGTTTTTGACAACTACATTTATCCTCTACTAAGTAATTTTTTTTTATCTTGCCACATTACTTCTGGCAATTAAAACCCACTAATGACAATAAAGACTAAGTCTAAAAAGCACCCTCCATTTCGAGAAAGTTTCTGGAAAGGGCAATAAGACAGAAGCATTAGTTGAGGCTTGTCTCAAAACAACTGAAGTGTTGCTACTGGTTGATTCTTCTGCCTTTTACATTCCACTTTACAAAATAGGGTTTATGTTCGTTGATAGAAGTATTTGTTGTTGTTGTTGTCTAAATGCAAGAATTTTCAAATTGTCAGATTGTTTTCCTCAATTCATTTGTTTCCATTGCATTCTCCATATGAAAAACTCATTATACTTTTTGCTACCGTGGGAATATTTTATTGCTTAAAACAGATGTTAATGACAATTTGATTAGAATGAGATGTCAGGAAAGTCAAAGTGACTGTGGGAAAGAGTGTTAACACTCTTTGGGGTTAGGAAAATATCTCCATGTTGTATTGACACACTGGAGGACTAATGTCACAGTTCTTTTTTTGGTTATTATTTCATGTGAAACAGATTTGTAAACCAATCTTGAAAGTTTCTCCATTCAAGAGACATTTTTCTACATGTTTAGTTTTGAAATTTTTCTGGAGAGGAATAGTAAAAATATTCTTCCCAGTTATCCCACATTATTTCTCCCTGCTCACCCCCATCCCACCTCCTTGTATCACAACTGAAGTACCAGGTGGTCTCTGCACTTGCTCTAGTCTGAAGGTGTGGAAGAAAGAAGGGGGAGAACCCAGATGGGGCTGAATGAAATACCTGCTCAGGACCTAGATTCTGTTTTGTCTTCTGAGATATTGTTAATTATGCTATATCAGAGGCCCTTATTTCCAATCAGTGTGTGACTGCTGTGAACTACACCTCATGTGCTGCATCTCTGCTCAATTACACGGTGCCTCTACTGTGAACTTCAGATGGGATGCAGGGGCTTCTATTCTTGCTTTAGCTTGACGTATTTGTGGATTCTTTCCTTGCACTGTCCTCTTGCCTTCTGACTGCATTAGCCAGCTTCTTTTCAAAGTGAAGGATGTTGGTGATACTTCTTAGGATCTTATCAGTTCCTCTTGTGTCCTCAGTACTGCTCTTGGATGAGGGTGCCAGGGAAAAAAAATGTTGCTGCATCACAAACTTCGGTTTCTGTTATTAAAAAATAAAGAATTTGAAATGTGCGTCCTGATGTCATTCTCTATTACTTAATTGGTTTCTTCTGGTGAATTCTTAGCTTTGTTTAACGTGATTATCATTATTGCCTATTTTAATCAGGTACTGGGGAGATTTTAGGCCACTACATCACTATGCTATCCTAACTTGCAAATGTTCCTGCTTAACACATAGCATGCAAGAAATCTGAACTTTGTGGAGCGATTTAACTAGGGGATGTAGAAAGAACCAAGACCCATTGACAATCTGTCTGGACAGATTATCTTCTTGAATAAGATGACAAATTGAAGTGACTAAGTCCATGTCTTGTTAATCACAGATTCTTACATAAAAGAGGAAAAATAAGAGCAAGTTTGTATGCTAGACGTTTGGCATGCTCCTCTTCAGCAACGTATTTTGGAACACTTCAGTCAAATCCATACTATATAAGCAAGGAAAAATAAAAATATGAGTAATTATTATTTGAGCTTAGGCAATGAACAAACTACATGTAATTATCAGCCTTAGCTATTTCCTTTGGTTAAATTCATGAAAAAATTTCCTGACATATTTGTTTATTTTTAAAATTAGCTTGCTTCATTTGGATTTCCAAAGAATTCGAATGTGATTAATAATTTAAAAGTCTGATTTTAAACACACACACACACACACACACACACACACACACACACACACACAGAGCCATGCATCACTTAACAAGAGGGATACATTCTGAGAAATGCTTCATTAGGCAATTTCACCATTGTGTGAACATTATCAAGTGCACTTACACAAACGTAAATGATACAGCCTACTACAAGCTTAGGTTATGTGGTATAGTGTATTGCTCCTAGGTTACTAACCCGTACAGCATGTTGTTCTATCAAATATTGTAGGCAATATTAAGTTTTGTATATCTAAATGTATTTAAACATAGAAAAGGTACAATCATCTGTGATCTTTTATATCATAGAAATATGATATAAAAGGTAAAAATGTTACACCTGTAGAGAACACTTACCATGAATGGACTTTGGAGGACTGGAAGTTACTTTGGGTGAGTCTGTGAGTGTTGAATGCATGTGAAGGCCAAGTACATTACTGTACATCGCTGTGGACATCATAAATATTGTACACTTAGACTACACTGAATTTTTAAAAAACCTCTTTCTTCAATAATAAATTAACCTCAGCTTACTCTAAATTTTTATTTTATAAAGTTTTAAATTTTTTACCTTTTAAAATTCTTTTGCAATAACACTTAAAACACAAACACATTGTACAGCTGTACAAAAATATTTTCTTCCTTTATATCCTCTTTCTATAAGTTTTTTTATTAAAAATCTTTTGTTTCTTTTTTTACTTTTAAAACTTTTTTGTTAAAAACTGAGACACAAAAATGCACATTAGTCTAGGCCTACACAGGGTCAGGATCATCAATATCACTGTTTTCCACTTCCACATTTTATCCAACTGGAAGATCTTCAGAGTCAATAACACGCATGGAGCTGTCACCTTCTGTGATAATAATGCCTTCTTCTGGAATACCTCCTGAAGGGCCTGCTTGAGACTGTCTACAGTTAACTTTCCTTTTTAACAAGTAGAAAGAGTACACTCTAAAATAATGATAAAAAGTACAGCGTATATATAAACCAGTAACACAGTTGTTTATGATCATTATCAAGTATTATGTATTATACATAATTATATGTGCTATACTTTTATACTATTAACAGCACAGTAGATTTGTTTATACCAGCACTACCACAAACATGTGAGTAATGCATTGTACTACAATGTCAGGACAGCTACAGAGTCACAAGGTGATAGAAAATGCTCAGCTCCATTGTACTCTTATGGGATCACCATCTTATATGTGGTCCATCATTGAGTGAAAAATTGTTAGGTGGTACCTGAGTGTATGCACACACAGAGACATAGACGTTTTGAAACTAGGATTAAAAAGTATGCCTTTATACAATCCTTCACTTCTTTAAAAGATAAATTCTATCTAAATTCCTTGCTTAATGCCAGGAAAAATATCTATATATATATAAAGAATTCAACCCATAAAATTAAATTAGAAAATTATTGGCATACTAAAAAGCTTGTATAATCTCTTTAAAAAATTCTGAAGATCTTTCAGTATTTAAAAACAAATTCAAGTCAATAAGAGGATAGGATTGATAGAAGGAAATATACGAAATTAGCTTTGCATTTTGAGTATCTATTTATTTATTAAACATTTCATATATAGAAGGTATTTAAGGTTTAGTTTCTCCAGATACCTGTAATTATCTCATATGCAATGTTCCATTCTACTTTGTTCTTATTTGTCAGCAAATAAACTATTCGCTTAAAAATATATGTATGTATATTTTAGCAACTACTATATTTTCCCTTTTCAAATATGCACAGCAAAACTTGCAAGCCAAAAACATGATAAAACGAGAAGTTATTTCATCTGCGTGAATGATATGAAATACACATATTACAGCTGAATTTATAAAATAGTTGCTTTCAGGCACATTACTCCTAAAATAATGACTGAATTTTGAGGTAGACGCTGATTCTCCTTTCATAGATTGTGTCTTTCGGGTTTCAGGTAGTCAGTATGGTAAATGTCAACTCACATTTTTTTCAAAATTACATGTTCTTTGTGAACTTCCTTAATAATTAGAAATTAAGTATTTAATTTTTCAAAAGATAGGCACTTTTGTCTTTTGGAGCTCACTATTGCCTAAATATTATGACAAAATATAAAAACACTACCAAACAATAATATATAAATAGTTGCAAATTTCTACCATTCAATAAATGACAAAAAAAAAAAAAAAACTATAAGAAACAGTGCATTATATATGACGGAAGTGAAGACTGCCCAATTACAATTTCCTGCATCTATTTCATATAGACCTAAGCTATGATTTCCTACAATTCACCCTAACCCTAGCAACTGATGGTGTGGCAGCTTCCTGCCTCTTGTAGACTGTGGCATAGACTGGTGGGTCCTTTAGTGGTGGCAAGGGCAGTGAGTGTGAACACTTCTCTACCACCACTGAAGACTTGCAGGATTTTTTGTCTTTATATGCACCTTTAGGCATTCTGTATACTACCATTTAAAGAGAAGTGTTAGTTACACTGCGTGTGGGAAGGGTTTCAAAAAAGAGATAGCGTGTTGCTTGCTGTCTTTCACACTTAATCACATGTGAAGTACAATCTTCACTGCTTGTACTTCTCACACACTACCTAGGACTAGCGCAGAAAATGGAAATGAAAGTGGTTGGCCTGGCGCGGTGGCTCACGCCTGTAATCCCAGCACTTTGGGAGGCCGAGACGGGCGGATCACGAGGTCAGGAGATCGAGACCATCCTGGCGGACACGGTGAAACCCCGTCTCTACTAAAAAATACAAAAAAACTAGCAGGGCGAGGTGGCAGGCGCCTGTAGTCCCAGCTACTCGGGAAGCTGAGGCAGGAGAACGGCGTGAACCTGGGAGGCGGAGTTTACAGTGAGCCAAGATCCAGCCACTGCACTCTAGCCTGGGCGGCAGAGCGAGACTCCGTCTCAAAAGAAAAAAAAAAAAAAAAGAAATGAAAAGTGGTGCTCTATCAGATCCATGCTGGATTATTTTATTGCAAGCATTAATAATAATGCTTAATTGGAAAATAAAAACTGAGACAAACGCTAAGCCAGACAGGAGATTAGGACAGCTGGTATAATCCTAGACTTTCTGGACAAACTAGAATATATGGCATTTACCTCTTAGTTAACACTATTATCATGGCCTCTCCTCAGCCATTTAAGATGCACCTGAAAACTATTTTGTAGGCTAGGGGCAATACACTGTGTAGTCTTTTCTTCTTGGTTAGAGAATGTGGGTTTCAGACTGTCCTTCAGCCTTTGAGATGAAAAGATCCCTGTATGTAAAAGGACTCTACACTGGACTAGTGTTTATGTCCCTCAAAAGTTCATACATTGAAATCCTAACTCCCAAAGTGGTGGTATTAGAACATGGTACCTTTGGGAGATGATTAGGTCACAAGGGCAGAGCCGTCACGAACGGGACTAGACTACTGTCCTTATAAAAGAGGCCTCAGAGAGCTTAATCACCCCTTTTGCCATGTAAGGACACAGCAAGAAGGCACCATTAATGAATCAGAAAGCAGGCTCTCACCATGTCAAATCTGCTGGCACCTTGATGGTGGACTTCCCAGCTTCCAGAACTTTGAGAAATAGATTTCTGCTTTTTATAAGCTATCCAGTTTATGGCATTTTGTTATAGGCATCAGAGCAGCCTCAGATCCCTTAGGAAATAGAACCAAGAATTAAGGGCACATTAATACTCTCTCTCTTACACAAACACATACACACACACCTTTTCATCTTTCTGTGTGTTGGGTTTATTTCCCCCACTGTCAACCAGTTCCTTTCACATGGCCATATGACTGGGGTCATAGCCTGTGGCTGCTGCACTACCAAAGCAAAGAATCTTCTCACCCAATTTTTGTAATGTCTTTTTTTATTGATATATAATATTTGTACATATTTATGGGGTACAGGTGATATTTTGTTACATGCATGAAGTGTGTAGTGATCAAATCACAGTATTTAGGGTATCCATGGCATTGCGTATTTATCCTTTCTATGTGTTGGGAGCACTTCAAATCCTCTTTTGGTTATTTTTAAATATACATTATGTTATTGTTAACTGTAGTTACCCTACTCTACTGTTGGACATTAGAACTTATTCCTTCTATCCAACTGTATGTTAATGGGTACGAACATACAGTTGGATAGAAGGAATAAGTTCTAATGTCCAACAGTAGAGTAGGGTAACTATAGTTAACAATAACATAATGTATATTTAACATTTTTTTTAAATTTGCCCCTCCCACCCTCTCATCCTCCCTGCCTCTGGTATCTATCTTTCTACCCTCTGCCTCATGAAATCAACTTTTTGCATTTGTCTTTCTGTCCCTAGTTTATTTTACTTAACATAATGACCTGCAGTTCCATCCACATTTTTGCAAATGGTATAGTTTTATTGTTCTTATAATTGAATAATATTCCACTGTGCATATACACCACATTTTCCTTATTCATTCATATATTGGTGGATACTTGGATTGATTCCGTATCTTTGCTATTGTAAATAGTGCTACAATAAAATAAGGACACAGGTATCCCTTTGATACGTTGATATCCTTTCCTTTGTATAAATACCCAGTAGTGGGATTGTGGGATCATATGTTAGTTCTAGTTTTAGTTTCTTCAGAAATCTCCACACCGTTTTCCATACTGGTTGTACTAATTTACACTCCCAACAACAGTGTATAAGAGTTCCCTTTTCTCTGCATCCTTGCCAACATCTGTTATTTTTTTTTAAATCTCTTTAATAGCCATTCTAAATGGGGTAAAATGATATCTCATTGTGGTTTTGATTTGCATTTCCCTGATGATTAGTGATGGTGAGCATTTTTTTCATATGTCTGTGGGCCATTTGTATGTCTTCTTTTAAGAGTGTGTATTTATTTTCTTTGCCCACTTTTCTTTTTTCAAGACAGGATCTCATTTTGTCCCCCAGGCTGGAGTGCAGTGGCACAACCAGGGCTCACTTCAGCCTCCATCTCCCAGGATCAAGCAATCCAGCCACCTCAGTCTCCTAGGTAGCGGGGACTGCAGGCATGTACCGCCATACCAGGTTAATCTTTTTATTTTGTGTTTGCAAAGACGGAGTCTCACTAGTTGTCCAAGGCTATCCTTTGCCCAGTTTTAAAAGAGTTATTTGTTTCCTGACTATTATGATGTTCGAGTTCCTTGTATATTCTGAACATTAGTCCCTTGTCAGATAAATAGTTTACAAGTATTTTCTCCTATTCTACAGATTGTCTCATCATTCGGTTGACTGTTTCCTTTGCTGTGTAAAATCTTTTTAAATTAATATAGTCTCATCTGTCTATTTTTGTTTCTGATGCCTGTGTTTTTGAGATCTCAGCCATAAAATTTTTGTCTAGACCAATGTCCTGAAGTATTTCCTTTATGTTTTCTTCTAGTATAACTTTCTTTTATAGTTTCTGGTCTTACATTTAAACCTTAATCCATTTTGACTTGATTTTTGTATATGGTGAGAGAGAGATCCAGTTTCATTGTTCTGCATATAGATTTTCAGTTTTTCCAGCACCATTTATTGAAGACGATGTCTTCTCCATAGGGTATATTCTTGATGCCTTTGTCAGAAATTAGTTGGTTGTTAAAATATGTGGATTTATGTCTGGGTTTATCTATTATATTCCATTGGTCTATGTGTCTATTTTTTTTGAGATGGAGTCTCGCTCTGTGGCCAGGCTGCAATGCAGTGGCACGATCTTGGCTCACTGCAACCTCCGCCTCCTAGGTTCAAACGATTCTCGTGCTTCAGCCTCCGGAGTAGCTGTGATTACAGGCACACACCACCACACCCAGCTAATTTTTTTCCATTTTTAATAGAGACAGGGTTTCTATTAAATTGAATGATTTTAGCTTTAGTTGTGGGTTGGTCATCGATGACCTTTACTCTGTTGAGGTATGTTTCTTCTATTATGAGTTTGTTGAGAGGTTTTATGAAGGGTTGTTGAATTTTATCAAATGGTCTTGATCTCCTGACCTTGTGATCTGCCCACCTCAGCTTCCCAAAGTGCTGGGATTACAGGCGTGAGCCACCATGCCTGGCCTATGTGTGTATTTTAATATCAATACCATGATGTTTTGGTTATCATAACCCTGTAATATATTTTGAATTCTGGTAGTATGATGCCTCCAGCTTTATTCTTTTTGCTCAGAATTACTTTGGCTATTCAAGATCTTTTATGGTTTAATACAAATTTTAGGATATTTATTATTTCTGTGAGAAATGGCATTGATATTTTGATAGAGATTGCATTGAATCTGTAGATTGCTTTGGGTAGTTTAGTCATTTCAATAATATTAATTATTCTAATCCATGAGCATGGGATGTCTTTCCTTTTTTTTTTTCTTTTGAGACAGAGTCTCGCTGTTTCCCAGGCTGGAGTGCAGCAGCACAGTGGTACAATCTTGGGTCACAGAAACCTCTGCCTCCCAGCTTCAAGTGATTCTCCTGCCTCAGCCTCATGAGTAGTAGCTGGGATTGTAGGCACATGCCAGCATGTCCAGCTAATTTTTGTAATTTCGGTAGAGACTGGGTTTCATCACATTGGCCAGGCTAGTCTTGAATTCCTGATCTCAAGTGGTCTGCCTGACTCGGCCTCCCAAAGTGCTGAGATTACAGGCATGAACCACCATGCCCAGCCTTCTTTTCATGTTTTGTGTATGTGTGTGTGTGTGTGTTTGTGTGTGTCTTCTTCAATTTATTTCATCAGCATTTTGTGGTTTTGTTTTTTGGTGTTTTTTGTTTTTTGTTTTTGTTTTTGTAAAGGTCTTTCACCTTCTTGGTTAAATTTATTCATAGGTATTTTACATTTTTTGCTATTGTAAATGGAATTGTCTTCTTGATTTCTTTTTCAGATAGTTCATCATTGGTGTAAAGAAATATTACTGATTTGTGTCTGTTGATTTTGTATTGTGTACCTTTGCAGAATTTTTTAATCAGTTCTAAGAGTTTTTTGGAGTAGTCTTTTGGTTTTCCTAAATACAAGATCATGCCATCTATATAGAGGGACAATTTTAGTTTCTCTTCCAATTTGGATGTTGACATGGTTTGTTTGTGTCCCCACCTGAATCTCGGGTATATCTTTATCAGAAGCATGAAAACAGACCAATACAGATGTCTTTCGTTTTGTCTTGCCTGATTGCTCTGGCTAAAACTTCCAGTATTGTGTTGAATAGTAGTAGTGAAAGTGGGCATCCTTGCCTTGTGCCGGTTCTTGGAGGAAAGACTTTCAGCTTTTCCCCATTTGATATGATTTTACCTTTAGTTGTGGGTTGGTCATCGATGACCTTTACTCTGTTGAGGTATGTTTCTTCTATTATGAGTTTGTTGGGAGGTTTTATGAAGGGTTGTTGAATTTTATCAAATGCTCTTATGTGTCTATTGAGATGATCATATAGTTTTTGTCCTTTATTCTCTGGATGTGATATATCATTTTTATTTATTTGCATATGTTGTACATCCTTGCATTCCTGGAATAAATCCCACTTGATCATGTTGTATTATCTTTTTCATTGTGCTGCTGAATTTGATTTGCTAGTATTTTGTTGAGGACTTTCCTTCTAATCTCAATTTAAATATCACAGGAGCATCTCCTTAGAGATAAAACACCTAACTACATTACAAGGTCAATGATACCATTATCATCAAAATGACAATAAACAGGTTGAGCGCTGTGGCTTATGCCTGTAATTCTAGCACTTTGGAAGGCCAAGGCGGGTGGATCGCTTGAGCCCAGGAGTTCGAGGCCAGACTAGGCAACATGGTGAAACCCCATCTCTATAAAAAATACAAAAATTAGCCGGGCATTGCGTTGAATGTCTGTAATCCCAGCTACTAGGGAGGTTGCAGTGGTAGGATCACTTAAGCCCAGGAACATGAGGTTGCAGTGAGCTGTGATCACACCACTGCACTCCAGCCTGGGTGACAGAAGTGAGACCCTGTCTCAAAATAAAATAAAAATAAAATAAAATAAAATAAAATAAAATAAACATGCACTTTCCCTATACCTTTGAATCACACAGGTGTTCATAGTTATAGAACCTCAAAATGAAGTTTAGTTTTTATGTTTTTTAATGTTACAAAAGCTATGAAATGAGATGATAAACCAGATCTGGCCACTGCACTCCAGCCTGGGTGACAGAGCGAGACTCCGTCTCAAAAAAAAAAAATAAATAAATAAATAAATAAATAAATAAATAGGCCTCCCAAAGCAAACTTGGAGACTGAGTTTGTTTGCAGTCATTCCCATTCCAATATTAGCAGGTATTAAAAACAGAACAAAAAGCTAGGTGTGGTGGCTCGCACCTGTAATCCCAGCACTTTGGGAGGCTGAAGTCGGTAGATCGCTTGAGCCCAAAAGTTCAAGACCAGCCTGGGTAACATGGTAAAACCCCATCTCTACAAAAAACACAAAAATTAGTCAAGCATGGTGGCATGCCTGTGATCCCAGCTCCTCGGGAGGCTGAGGTGGGAAGATCACGTGAGCCCAGAAGGTGGGTGTTTCAGTGAGCTATGATCACATCACTGCACTCCAGCCTGGGTGACAGGGCAAGACCTTGTCTCAAAAAAAAAAAAAAAAAAAAAAAAAAAAAAGCCATCCACAAAACAAAACAAAAAAAAAAAAGAAAAAATGGTGATAATTCAGGTCATGTACAAAGCTGATTTGTTTGATATTATATGCTTTTCAAATGATATATATGTGTAGGTGTGTATATATATGCATGTGTGTGTATATATGTGTATGTGTGTTATAAATTTTGTTCTGTAGAATATTATTACTGCATAAATAATTCTTACCTGCATTTCTACAAAAATACTTTATTTACAAGGCAAAAGCAAATTATGAACTGGAACAAGAATAAAGAGGGTTATTAAGGCATAACAAGAGAAAAGGCATGTTTTATGCTTTGAGGCTGATTGAATCATATAACCTAACTCTATATGAATGCCTAGTTTCTTATTTTCCATTCAAACAGCACTACTTAAGTATCTGTCTTTTCCCTGTCTATTCCGTTGAGCATACATGTTCTATATTTGTGATACTTTTAAATATCTTGGCAGAAATCATGTCAACGAGAACGTATTGGTTAATTTCCAGGAAAAGAAAGATAAAAAAACCACACACACACAGAGATTGTTCTTAACTATCCAACCTTTTTCCCCAAATCATTTGTTTGAGAAAAATATTTGAAGTGACACTGTCAAAATCTTGTTCTTTCAAGTGGAATTAAAGCTTTGCAAAATTTGTTCAGGCACAGTGGCTCATGCCTGTAATCACAGCACTTTGGGAGGCCAAGGTGGGTGGATTGCTTGAGGTCAGGAGTTCATGCCTCTAATCTCAGCTACTCAGGAGACTGAGGCAGGAGAATCACCTGAACCTGAGGGGCCAAAGTTGCAGTGAGCTGAGATCACACCACTGCCCTCCAGCCTGGGCAACAGAGAGAGACCCTGTCTCAAAATTTATGACACTTTGGCTCTGAATTCTGGCTCCACCACTCCATCACAGATTAATTGATGAGTAATCTTCAGCCAGTTAGGTAACCTCTAGCAATTTCCTCCTCCAGAGCAACAGAAACAATGTTAACTTTCTCAGAATTGTCACAAAGAGTAAAAGAGATGGGCTATAGAAAGCACTTAATTTAGAACCTGGCATATAGTAACATTCAATAAATCGTTCAATAGGCTTTTCTATAGCTTGAAGTCTGCTCAAAAGATAGCTAATCGAGGTTTTATGCGAAGTAAAGTAATTCCTCATAGCATAAGAATCAGATCTTCCTCAGTCTTAGAAATACAAGGGCTGGGGAGCCCTACTGGACTTTGATGATACAACAACTAAAACAACATTTAACAAAGAAACGGAAAACCTCCCTGAACCCTTCCAACTTTATCCATACTCCAAATTTTTTTCTGTTTGGCAGGGAACATAATTTGAGTTTCATAGGAGTATAACAGAACTACATAACAAAATAACATAACAAAATGATTTCCTGCTTTTGGGTAAACTGCTACTCTATTTCAATTGCTTTGGATGCTTCATTAATACCCGGCTGAAACTGCTAATTCATTTTATCCCTGTGATTGGTGGTGGCCAACAAGAGTAGTATCACTATGTTGAAAGAAATTGGATAGCGATTGATAATATCCACTTGTTGTAAGTGTGATTCTTGCTTTTGGTTTGTGAGGTACCAGGTTCAAATTATAGCCCTTTCTTTCTGCTAGATGCTCATGGCAAAGATTGAATGTAACTCGCCTTTGAACCTCAAGCTTAATTCCTAGCATATCAATCATGATACGTGGTTGTTGATCTGAGCTGCACCACATCATATCTCAGTCCTCCTTGTCCTTTCTGCTGTATCACCAGGGCTTTGTGTTGGCATGAGCAAGAGCAGTGTGAAGGTAACACTAAGCCCAAAGTCACAGAGAATGGTCTTTTATTAACTCATAGATGTTGGAGGTTTACGATTCTCCCTCTTCCTTTCCCCCACAGAATGGCATAGGAGGACTTCTTGTGTTATATTATCTCAGCTACTCAGCTACTTTACATAACCTTAAATTGGCCCCTCAGGTCACCAGAGAACTGAATTGACTCTCATAAGCAAGGAAGCTGTTCATGTGGGAAGTGTTATTCCCATGGGATCTTTTGCAGAACCGTTCAAATTTAAACAATATATCTGGGGAAAAGAAAAAATGTGGGAAAGAAATATAGTAAATTGTTCCTGCATGTTTGTATAATTTCTGCTTTTTGGCCAAAAGGAATAATATGTAATCAATGGTTTTACGTTATTTTGGCACTTGGTCCTGAGCCAAATTGAAAAATAGCTCCTCTCCCACTGAGGATTATTCTAAGGCTTTAGTGTCTCCTTTGTGTTGTGAGAACCACAACCCAGGATGTTTCCCTTGTTGGGAAATGGGGAGAGTGGACGTGCAGACCTGAGCGCTGTGGGCCTGGTCATTAACACTCACCAGCTGTGTCAAGACATGTGATCTCAAAATAAAAGTCATGCAGAACATCCTCAAGCCTCAAAAGTCACTCGACTAACACTGGGGCATGAGAGAGGAAAGAACTTTCTGGGAGTCTGAGTTGTAGCTTAAGTGCCAAGGGAACACTTTCCCTGGTGGTAGTGCCACAAAACGGGTATGGGGAGAATCTGGGTTCTGTTTGATCATTAGCCGTCTCCAGAAAGCAGGGGTGGGGAGCAGATGTGTGAGTTAGGCGATTTCATTTCATTTCAAAACAACAGATGACCCTTGCATGCACTTTGCTTATGTTTTGCCCTTTGAGTCATTATCATCTGGAGGCTGGGACCAGAAGCAGAATCTACTTCAGACAGAAGAATTTTGTTCTATTTTTTTTTCCATCCAAGTTTAGGAGAGGAGATAGATAGGGTAATTTTTTTTTGGGAATCAACTCAAAATCTAGCTTGGCGGCCAGAGTGATCAGAATAATCAAATTGAGTATGTCCCCATCAGGTGGATTTTATTATATAGATTACCTTGTTTTGTAATTTATGATGGAACCAAAGAGTTGAATGTACAATAGGACTTGAAAAACACTACCTTCAGTTATCCAGATATAGAGTATGAAGGGACCTAACATGAGTGTTTCTTTTTAATCTATTTCTCATGTAAATCAAAATAAAATAAAATAAAATTCACCCTGGACCAAGGTTGAAATTGGAGGTGGGTCTAGAAGTTGAGGTATCTCTGGACCATAAACGTTAGCAAATCACTGATTTGTCTATCTGATTTTTTATTTACCTGTACTTGGTCTTGGCACAACAAATACATTCTGTTAAAGATTTAAATATATTTCCTCTTAAAGAATAGTGAGGCAGAATCATGTCATTAATGACCATGAGCTTAGGAATCAAAACTGGATTTGAACCCCAACTGTGCTCCCAAGTAGTATGTGATGGTGGTCAAGTACTTATATGTTCCCAAGCCAAAACCTCCAAGTCAGCAAAATTAGGGCAATACCTACATCCCAGAGTTGCAAGGAGTAAGTGATAATATGTGTGTGAAAGACTTGTAGTGCCATATGTATGTTAATAGCCCGATCAATGTCAATTTCCTTTCTTACTAGGCAATCTGGATATTCAATATATTAAATATTTCTCAAATCTTAGATACCTTCTCATTATACCTTAAATTGTGTGAATTATATTTTTAACTAGGCCAGCTGTACAACACTTTGAAATTTCATTCTAGTTCAACCTACCATTGGTTCAATCAACTTTAAAGAAAAAAAACTACTATATCAGTGAATCATCCTTAAAAATCTGAGTGATCATTTCTAAATTAACAATCTAAGCAATCTTTAGAGACCCTGAATACTGAAAAGTTTGTGGTGAACTATCTTCCCACCATTCATTCATTCATTTATTCATATTTAATATTTATTGATTACCTACAATATTTATTAACTACCTAAAATTAGGCATTGTTCTAATCACTAATAGAGGATTGATTCAAAAAGACCATCTCTGTTCATATGAAGCTTATATTTTAGTGCAGAAAATAATAAATATAATAAACCATTATATAATTTCTATATTAGTTATGAATGTATATTAGCTATAAATGTATCTATATTATTTCTAAAATATGTTTATATTTTTATATACTATATAAAAACAATATATACATTATACCAAAGATGACATATTATTTGGTGAAAATAGAGAGTAGGGTAAGAAAGATGCGATGCTGGGGTCAGTGATAAAGTTTGAAACTGTAAATAGTAACTTCACTATACCCCTCAATGTGAGAGGAGAAGAGAACAAGGAGGAGAGAGAGAGCAAGCCACAGAAAGAACAAAAGGATGTCCGGGCACAGTGGCTCATGCCTGTAATCCCAGCACTTTCGGATGCCAAGGCGGGCAGATCCCCTGAGGTCAGGAGTTCAAGATTAGCCTGGCCAACGTGGTAAAACGCCGTCTCTGTAAAAATACAAAAATTAGCCAGGCGTGGTGGCACGTGCCTATAATCTCAGCTACTAGGGAGGCTGAGGCAGGAAGATCACTTGAACTCGGGAGACAGAGGTTACAGTGCCTGAGATTGCACCACTGCACTCCAGCCTAGGCAACAAAGTGAGACTCTATTAAAAAATAAGTAAATAAAGAAGAATAAGAGGGAAGCTTTTCAGGTAAAGGAGACACCTTGTACAAAGACCCTGAGATAGGAGTGAACCTGCTGTGTTTGAGGAATAGTAAGAGAGGCCAGTATGGTTGAAGTGGATGAAATGGAGTGAGAGAAGGGGAGTAGTAAGAGATGAGCTTAAAGAGGTAATAAGGACTATGTTATGTTAGGCCTTAAAGTATATTTTAAGGACTTTGATTTTTATTCTGCATGAAAAGAGGAATCACTACAGAATTTTGAACAAGGGTGAAATAAACTGACTTCCATTTTGAGAGGAACTCTGGCTGCTGTGTTGAAAGTGGATTGTAAGGCAGTCAGGATGGAGGTTGAGAGGTTAGTTGGAAGGCTAATGCAATAACTCAAGTGAAACGTGATAAATGATTGGATGGTGGTAACAGTGGAGATAGTGAGAAGTGGTCAGATGCTGGGTATATGTTGAAGGTACAACCAACAGGACTTCCTGGCAGGTTGAAAATAAAAGAGTCAAGACTGCTTTCAATGGTTTTGGCCTGAGCAATGGAAAATATATGTAGTTAACATTACCTGAGCTGAGTAAGACGGAGGTGGAGGAGGTTTGGTGGTGGGAAAAAAATTGGGGCACATTTAATTTGAGATTTTAATTAGATATCCAAGTAGAATTGCCAAGTAGGTAGTTGAATTATATTTGGAATTCAGAGAGAAGGTCTAAGCTAGAGATGTACATTTGGGAGTTTTCACCATAGGAATGGTGGTACACAGAGATTACCATAACACATCTCATGATTTTGTGGAACTTAAATGTAACTTGATTTGCAATCAGGTTCCCCTTAAAATACTGTAATAGCTCCTTTCATACAACTGAAG
Organism: Rhinopithecus roxellana; assembly: GCF_007565055.1. NCBI lineage: Eukaryota > Metazoa > Chordata > Mammalia > Primates > Cercopithecidae > Rhinopithecus > Rhinopithecus roxellana. The sequence continues at coordinate 129,440,655 of NC_044558.1, forward strand.
CTTTTGAACTCCACTTAAATTATGAAACTTTTACTTATATTTAAAACTATAAATCTGGATGATATCAGTGAGGTAATGAGTGTGGGTAAGAAAAAAATCAACCAAGAACCGATCTCTAGGGCATTCAACATTAAAAGATTCAGGGCAAGTTGAAAAAGCAAAGAAAACAGAGAAGGACCAGTCAGTGATACAGAATGAATACTAGAAAGGTGTGGTGTCCTAAAAGCTTAGGGAGGATAAAAAGATGTTTTCAGGAGAAAAGCGTAGGGCTGGGAGCAATGGCTCACACCTGTAATCCCAGCACTTTGGGAGGCCGAGGCAGGTGGATCGCTTGAGGTCAGAAGTTCAAGACCAGCCTGGCCAATGTGGTGAAACCCTCTTTACTAAAAATATAAAAAATTAGCCAAGTGTGGTGGCAGTCACCTGTACTCCCAGCTACTACAGAGGAAGAGGCGGAAGGATCACTTGAGCCTCAGGGGTGGAGGTTGCAGTGAGCCGAGATCACGCCACTGCATTCCAGTCTGGAAAATAAAGAGAGACTGTCTCAAAAAAAAAAAAAAAAAAAGAGTAATCTGTTGTGTGAAATACTGTTGATATGTCAAACATCATGAGGCCTGAGAATTGAAAACTGGATTTAGCAGCGTGGAGGTCAGTGGTAACATTTTTTAAAAGCACATTAAAAATTCAAAGTAAAAAAAAAAAACTAAGAAGACCAACAAAATTCTAATTTTGACATTAAGTCTACTTTTTTTTTTTTTTTTTTTTTAAGACCGTCTCACTCTGTCATCCAGGCTGGAATAAGTGGCATCATCATGGCTGGCGACTGAGCTCCGAGGCTTAAGTGATCCTCCCACTTCCACCTCCTGAGTAGCTGGGACTACAGACACATGTCACCACACCTGGCTAATTTATTTATTTTTATTTTTTTGTAGAGATTGGATCCCATTATGTTTCCCAGGCTGGTCTCAGACTTCTGACCTCAAGCTATCCTCCTGCCTTGGCCTCCCAAACTGCAGAGATTACGGTCATGTGCTACCATGCCTGGCCTGATTTCCTCTTTAAAAATCAGTATTTAAAAACTGGGGGAAAGGTAGCTCGTTTGTCAGTGCCTAAGGAATATACTCAGTCTTTATTTTGGATAATGTAACACTGAAATGATTGACTCATTAAAAGTATTCACTATACTAAATTAAACAATAATTTGGTATTGCAATATCAGTAACATAATATTTTTCTACTCTCTCTCACATACAGACACGCACACACCCTTAATAGCTATAAATGATAGTATTGCAAATGAATTTTGGATATACATTCTAAATATATCAGAAATGCATTTCTAGACATTAGACAATGGTCCATTTTTCGAACAACGTTAAGTGCAACAACTTCAAGTATTAAATACAAATTACATGTTGGAGTTTATTATAAATTAATTTGGTCTCTAATGAATGCATACTTATAGTGCCACCTACTGTCTGGTAGTAAAATCATAACATCAATCATCCATACAGGTGAATTAAGATAAAGAAATAAAACACATAATACTCTTATTATCAGTAATCTCTTTTTGGAAATCAGGCATTCTGTGTGATAACACTAACTTAGAGAACATATCACAGTATCTCAATGAGGAAAAAGTTAACAAACACTACTTATCAACCTGCAACTCCTATCAATTTTATAAAATACACGAAAGCCCACTAAAACACACACACACACCCCAAATTATTATGTTAAGATGTAAATGCTTAAAACATTACTTTTTGATTACCAATCACGATAGTTTTTAGTAAGCAGCTCTTTCGTAGCATGTGGTAACATTTGTTGACCATTGACATATATTCCAAAAGTCTACAAATGATTGCAATTTTATTTGTGGTGTTACTTTAGGCTTTTTCCCTAATAATTCTGTTAAATATTTATATCTACTATAATACTATAGAGTTACCTGTAGGGTCTATCATTAAGCTTAAAAATGTAAGGTAGAAAACATTGGCCATAATCTATCATTTATTTAAGAAAAAGAGGAAAATATTATAATATACAGTGACCTTTGAGCAGCATGTGTTTGAACGGTGGGAGTCCACTTAATGCACAGATTTTCTCTTCCTCTGCCATTTCTGAGACAGCAAAACCAGCCCTTTCTCTTCCTGTTCCTCCTCAGTCTACTCAACATGAAGACAATGAGGATGAAGACCTTTATGCTGATCCACTTTCACTTAATAAACAGTAAATGTATTTTCTCTTCCTTATGATTTTCTTTCACATTTCCTTTTCTCTTGATACTTTTTTGTAAGAATACAATATATAGGCCGGGCGCAGTGACTCATGCCTGTAATCCCAGCACTTTGGGAGGCCGAGACGGGCGGATCACGAGGTCTGAATAGCGAGACCATCCTGGCTAACACGGTGAAACCCCGTCTCTACTAAAAATACAAAAACTAGCCGGGCGCAGTAGCGGGCGCCTGTAGTCCCAGCTACTCGGGAGGCTGAATGGCGTAAACCCGGGAGGCAGAGCTTACAGTGAGCCGAGATCGGGCCACTGCACTCCAGCCTGGGCGACAGAACAAGACTCCGTCTCAAAAAAAAAAAAAAAAAAAAAAAAAAAGAATACAATATATAATATATAGAATATACAAAATATGTGTTAATCAACCATCTTATGTTCTTGGTAAGGCTTCTGGTCAACAGTAGACTATTAGTAGTTAAGTTTTGAAGAGACAAAAATTATGCATGGATTTCTGACTGCATGGGAAACCTGCATTCCTAACCCCCACGTAGTGCAAGGGTCAATTATCTATATATAGTTATATAAACAAATAAGTATATATAGTTACATGTGTGTTAAGTAGTATCCTATAAAAGGAGGAAGAAACTCCAGCAGAGAAAAAAAATGGAAACAAAGTTTCCTTAAATATACCTTGCTTAGTAGATTCAACTACATAATTATAAAGCACAATTAAATAGGAGAAGCAATTCAATTAAATACTGTGAAAGAAATTAAAAGCTGTATTGGGTTTTAGCAATGTAAATAGAAAATATGTAAGCCAGCGAAAAAAAATGCAGTAAGGAATAAATATGTTCTATGAAGTTAGGGTATGAAACACCAATAGCCATTTTTAACAGGAAACTGTTGAATAGGGAGAGTTCTGTGGGGGCCTGTGGACTTTGGCACATTGAGGAGAATAAGGACTAAATTTCTATTAACTAATGTCTGTGTGTTGCACAGACTTGTCACATCTTTGATAGACAACAACCTGACCTGGATTCAAATATTATCACTTAATTTCAGATATTCACAAGCTTTAACAAAATTTTATATTCAACATTTTCTCACCTTATGCTCCTTTTTAAAATTCCCTTTAAAATTACACAAAGATATTTTGTTTGATAAGATGACTTTAATTTAAAAACTACTAGGATACAAATCTTTGTGTTTTCATAATGCAAGATCATTGTTTGACTCTTTTATTTTTTTCTGGGCTTTAAGTTCTCTGCATCTACAACAAAGTTAAGTATCATTTTACCTGTCAACATTCTAATTATTCTACAATAAGTTTACAGAAAAACTGGTAAACATTAAAGATGTGAGGTTATTAAAATAAAATGAAGGAATTGTAAGTGCAAATATCTTTATGCAGCTGAGTGCGGTGGCTCCTAGCACTTTGGGAGGCTGAGGCAGACAGATTGCTCGAGGTCAGAAGTTCAAGACCAGTCTGACCAACATGGTGAAACCCCGTCTCTACTGAAAATAGAAAAATTAGCCAGGGCATGGTGGTGCATGTCTGTAATCCCAGCTACTCCAGAAGCTGAGGCAGGAAAATCACTTGAACCCGGGAGATGGAGGTTACAGTAAGCCGAAATCATGCTATAGCAGCTCCAGCCTGGGCGGTAGAGAGAGACTCTTGTCTCAAAACGAACAAACAGAAAGTCTTTAGGCTTTCCTCTGTTCCTTCCTCGCGTCTATACTTGCATTTGTTTAGTCATTCAGCAAATATTTATTGAATTCCTGCCACTTGTAGCCTGTGGGTATGCAGTGGTGAGCAAACTTTGGTGTCATGAAGTGAAGTGTGAATCATAGGAATAGAAATGGCAAGGAGAAAACAAAGACAAAAAGTATATATGCAGAAGATCCTCAGTAGGTTTTCATTTTATTTTAACCCATTATTCTTCGGCCCATAGTAATACTCTATTGTGTTAAAAATAAAAATGAACTCTCAAATTCACTTGTGTCCTCAAATTCACTTAGTAGGCCAAGAAAAAGAGGCTTTAGAGGAAGAGGGCCAGAGAGAGAAAAAGGTAGTGATGAGAGAGAAATAAAAACACCTATAGTATCTAATAGCATAAAGTTTCCTGTCCCATCCCATCAATATCTGTTAAAATTCCCATACCTTTGTAGGGCTCATTTCAAAAGGCCATATACTCCTTGAAGTCTTTTCTGATCCTCCAAACTTGCTGTAATTTCTCCGAACTCAATGTAATTTGTTTCTCCCTTTAAACAGCCAAACTCTACTATTTACTTTTTGGTACTTATGTTTCTCCACTTATCTTCTGTTAAATCTGTTTGTATAATGCCCTTCAATAATTCCCTTAGGACAGAAACTGTCTCTTATTCACGCTAGTGTCTTCTACATGACATGAGCTTAATAAATGTTGATTTGATTGAACCTCGAAAAGGTATAATTCATCTGCCTATAAGCACGTTACTCAAATCAAACTGACTTGTTTACCACCTATTGTCATTACACAGCTTGCAATGTAAACGTGCTCATTTCAAAACTGTATACACTCACACACACATATATGTATATACACATGGTCACACATATTTATAAAAGTATATATTTGTATTTTATTTAGTGAAATGTTTCAGTCTACATGCTATTCTATTGCATTTCCTAGGAGATCACTTTAAATTTGAAAGGTTACTTCTTCAGCACTTCCAAACTGATCTAATTTAAATAAAATAAAATCATTTTCCAGGTTACTGAGCTATCTTTCATCTTCAATTCATAACCTTTTATATGAAAGTAAAAGTTATGACAAAAATTATTTGTTCATTTGAAACCTCATAGGATATAACCCCCCAGCACTGTGTGAGGCCTATGAAAGAGTATTTGTGATTGAAAGATCAAATCAGAAGGAGGTAACAAAGGTAAAAGTAATATTTACACAATTTTGTTTACTTATCAAAGTGAACAGTATTACAAAATCTGTCATATCATTCAGGAATTGAGCATGTAATCATCTCTGGGGAAGGCCTCTTTCCACATTTGCTGAAAATAAAATGCCTATGAATTAAATTTACTAAAAACCCAAAAGAAAGTGGCAGGTTACAATGTAGGTAGTCAGAGAAACAGTCCAGGCAATTAGAATAACCATAAAGATGCTTAGTGCTAGAACCCAAAATGTTCAAAATAGATTTAGAATTAGAATCATGGTAACTAAGGTACCAGACATATAAAATATGACACCAGAACAAGTGCTTCTTATAGGTACTCCCTTGATTCACGTCTATAGTGGAGACAAACATCTACTCAAGCAATAGTTTTTGTTAGGATTTTTAATCTTCATTAAAAGATTATTACGAATAACTGATAACAGTAGTTAAGCATGTAAGTAGTAAATTAAGGCAAAATAGTAGCATGATTGTTAATTTTATTTGTCAACATGGTGGGGCCAAGGGGTGCTCAAACAGCTGATAAAATATTACCTGTGTGTCTGTGAGGATACTTCTGGGATAATCTGAATCAGCAGACTGAGTAAACATCACCCTTAGCAATGTGGGGGAGTATCATCCAATCCACTGAGGGCCTGAATACAACATGAAGTTGGACCAGATCAAGTTATTGATATGGGCTCACTAAGCAGATTCTGCACTTAATGTTGCAGCTACAGAAATCTGCGCAAGTAATGAGGAACCAAGTGTTAACCACCAAGAAAGTGGGGAAAATGTCTCCAGGGCATGTCACAGATCTTTGCAGTTGCCCCTCCCATCACAGGCCTGGAGGCCTAGAAGGAAAGAAATGGTTTTGTTGGCCCTCTTGCTATGTGCAGCCTAGAGACTTAATGCCCTGGGTCCTAGCCCTTCCAGCCATGGCTAAAAGAGATCAAGGTACAGCTTGGGCCATGGCTTCAGAGGGTGCGAACCCCAAACCTTGGCAGCTTCCGTGTGGTATTGAGCCTGTAAGTGCACAGAAGTCAAGAATTGGGGTTTAGGAAGCTCTGCCTAGATTTCAGAGGATGTATGCACGTGCCTGGATGTCCAGGCAGAAGTTTGCTGTGGGGCGGGGCGCGTGTGGAGAACCTCTGATAGGGCAGGGCAGAAGAGAAATGTGGGGTGGGCACCCCCACACAGAGTCCCCACTGGGGCACTGTCTAGTAGAGCTGTGAGAAGAGGGCCACTGTCCTCCAGATCCCAGTATGGTAGATCTGCCAACAGCTTGCACTGTACACCTGGAAAGCAGCAGACACTCAATGCCAGCCCATGAAAGCAGCCAGGAGGGAGGTTGGATTCTGCAAAGCCACAGGAGGAGCTACCCAAGGCCATGGGAACCCATCTTTTGCATCAGTGTAACCTGAATGCAAGACATGGAGTCAAAGGAGATCATTTTGGAGCTTTAAGATTTGACTGCCCTGCTGGATTTCAGACTTACATGGGGCCTGTCATCCCTTTGTTTTGGCCAATTTCTCCCATTTGGAACAGCCATATGTATGCAATGCCTGTACCTCCATTGTACCTAGGAAGTAACTAACTTGTTTTTGATTTTACAGGCTCATAGGTGGAAGGGACTTGCCTTGTCTAAGATAAGACTTTGGGCTGTGAACTTTGAGTTAATACTGAAATGAGTTAAGATTCTGGGGGACTGTTGGGAAGGCATGCTTGGTTTTAAACTGTGAGGACATGAGATTTGGGAGGGGCCAAGGATGGAATGATGTGGTCTGGCTGTGTCCCCACCCAAATCTCATCTTTAATTGTAGCTCCCAAAATTCCCATGTGTTGTGGGAGGGACCTGGTGGGAGATAATTGAATCATGGGATCTGTTTCCCCCATGCTGTTCTCGTGGTAGTGAATAAGTCTCATGAGATCTGATGATTTTATAAGGGGAAACCTCTTTCGCTTGGATCTCATTCTGTCTCTTGCCTGCCACCATGTTAGAGGTGTCTTTTGCCACCCACCATGATTGTGAGGACTCCTCAGCCACGTGGAACTGTGAGTCCATTAAATCTCTTTTTCTTTATAAATTACCCAGTCTCAGGTATATCCTTATCAGCAGCATAAAAATGGACTAATATAGCCAGGCTGGTCTTGAACTCCTGACTTCAAGTAATCTGCCCACCTCTGCCTCCCAATGTGCTGAGATTACAAGCATGAGCCACCACGCCTGGCTATGTGATGGTTAATTTTATGTGTTAACTGAGCTGGTAAAACATTATTCCTGGGCATGCCTATGAAAGTGCTTGTAGAAAAGATTAGAATTTGAATCAATAAACTGAATAAAGATCACCCTCACTAACGTGGGTGGGTATCATCTAATTTATTTGGGGCCTACAAACAGAACAAAAATGCAGAAGCAGTATGAATTTTCCCTCTGCTTCAGTTGGGACATCCTCTTTTCAGACATCAGTGCTCCTGGGACTTAAACTATTGGCTCCATTCTCAGGCCTTTGAGTTTGGACAGAAACAACATCAGAAGTTTTTCAGGGTCTCCAGCTTACAGATATCAGATGAACTTTTCAGACTCCATAGTAGCATGGGCCAAATCTTCATAATAAGTATTTTTCTATTTCGTACAGTAGCAATATTTATAATAGTAAAGACATGGAAACAAAACAAATGTTCATGAAGAGTTAACTGTATAGAGAAAATGTAGTATGCACTGCAATAGAATGTTGATCAGCCTTTCAAAAAAGGGAATCCTACCATTTGTGACATCAGAGAAAAACCTACAGGTTATTACACTACATGAAATAAGCCAGTCACAAAAAGACAAATGCTCATGATTCTACTTACATAGGGTACCTGAAATAATCAAACTCATAAAAAGCAAAGAATAAGTAGAGATTGCCAGGGGGTGGGGGAAAGGGAAAAGGGGAAATTATTTTCAATAGGTATAAAGGTACAAAGTTTTAATAGGTATAAAGTTTTAGTCATGCTAGATAAATAAGTCCTAGAGACCTTGTGTACAATATAGCGCCCTAGTTAATAGTGCAGTATTGTGCACTTTAAAATGTGTTGAGGATACATCTCATGTTAAGTGTTCTTACCAAAACACACACACACACACACACACACACACACACACACATACACTTTTGGAGGTGATGGATATATTCAGTACCTTGGTTGTGGTGATGATATCACAGGTTTATATATACATTCACATTCATGAAATTGTATACATTAAATATGTGCATTTTTGTATATCAAATATACCTCATTAAAGCTTTTAAAAATACTGATATGATACTAAAATATATTCACATTGAAAAATATTAAAAATAAATGCAAACCATTCTGTTATATAATGAATACTTAAAAGTTATTAACATTATTAAGTATTTACATGTTTAATTAAAGATTTTATTTTATTATTGTGGGTCTAAGTAAGCCAAAATTAAATAAGCCAGGCAGAATAAACATTCTGAAGTAATCCGGCGTTTCTCTATGCCTCATCAACTTGCAGAGGATTATAATTTTAGAGCAAAGAGTTATTTTATATATCAGCAAACACATGAGGAAACTTTCATGCAAATGCTAAAGGAAAAGTTTATAGTGCTAAATGCCCACATCAAAAAGTCTGACAAATCACAAACTGACAACCTAACAGCATACCTCAAGGAACTAGAAATAACAAGAACAAACCAAAACCCAAAGCTGGCAGAAGGAAAGAAATAACGAAGATCGGAGCAGAACTCAATGAAATTGAAACCAAGAAACAATACAAAAGATTAATGAAACAAGGAGTTTATTCTTTGAAAAGAAAAACAAAATTGATAGATCATTAGCTAGATTAACCAAGAAGAGAGAAGATTCAAATAAGTTCAATTAGAAATGAAAATGAAGACATTATGACCAACACCACAGACATACAAAATATCATTCGAGCCTACTATGAACACCTCTGTGCATACAAAGTGAAAAATCTAGAGGAAATGGATAAATTCCTGGAAACATACAACCCTCCTAGCTTGAATCAGGAAGAAATAAAAACCTTGAACAGACCAGTAACAAGCAATGAGATTGAATCAGTAATTTAAAAATTGTCACAACTAAAAAATTCCAGGGCCAGACAGATTCACAGCCAAACTCTACCAGACATTTAAGAAAAATTGGTACTGGTCTTACTGAAACTATTCCAAAAGACTGAGAAAAAGAGAATCCTCTCTAACTCACTCTATGAAGTTTTACTCTGATACCAAAGCCAGGAAAGGACATAACAACAACAACAACAACAACAACAACAACAACAACAACAACAAAAGAAAGCTACAGAACACACTAATATCCCCAATGAACATGGATGAAAACATCTTCAGTAAAATACTAGCAAGCTAAATCCAACAGCACATCAAAAAGATAATACAACATGATCAAGTGGGTTTCATTCCAGGAATGCAGGGAGAGTTCAACATATTCAGCTCAATAAATATGATTCATCACATAAACAGAAGTAAAAACAAAAACCATATAATCATCTCAATAGATGTAGAAAAAATATTCAATAAAATCTAGCATCCTTTTATGATTAAAAAACCTCAACAAACTAGGAATAAGAGGAAATAACTCAAAATAATAAAAGCCATGTATGACAGACCCACAGCCAACATCATACTGAGTGGGGAAAGGTTGAAAACATTCCCCCTAAAAACTGGAACAAGACAAGGATGCCCACTTTTACCACTTATTTTCAACATATTACTGGAAGTCTTAGCCAGGGAATCAGGCAAGAGAAAGAAATAAATGGAATCTAAACTGGAAAAGAGGAAGTCAAATTATGTTTGCTGATGATATGATCATATACCGACAAAATTCTAAAGACTCTTCCAAAAGACTCCTAGATTTGATAAAGGGATTCAATAAAGTCCCAAATTACAAAATCAATGTACACAAATTAGTAGCACTGCAATACATCAATAATGACCAAGCTGAGAATCAAATAAAAAACTCAGCTCCTTTTACAATAACTGCAAAAATAAAATAAAGCAGAATCCCTAGGAATATACTAAGCCAAGGAGGTAAAAGATCTTTACAAGCAGAACTACAAAACACTGGTAAAAGAAATCACAGATGACACAAACAAATGTAAATACTTTCCATGCTCATGGATTAGAAGGATCAATGTTGCAAAAATGACCATGCTGCCCAAAGCAACCTATGGATTCAAAGCAATTCCTATCAAACTACCAAAATCATTTTTCATGGAATTAGAAAAAAACAATCCAAAAATCCATATGGAACCCAAAAAGAGAGCCCAAATAGCCAAAGCAATCCTAAGCAAAAAGAACAAACCTGGAGGCATCACATTACCCAACTACAAATTATACTCTAAGGCTATAGTAACCAAATCAACATGATACTGGTATAAATGTAAATACACAGACCAATGGAACAGAAAAAGACAAGGCAGAAATAGAGCCAAGAACTTGTAACCAACAGATCTTTGACAAAGCATACAGAAATGTAAATTGGGGAAAGGACACCCTATTCAATAAATGGTGTTGGGGAAACTGGATAGCCACATGTAGAAGAATGAAACTAGATCCTTATCTATCACCATACACAAAAGTTAACTCAAGATTGATAAAAGATTTAAATCTAAGACCTGACGCCATAAAATTCTAGAAGAAAACCAAAAAAACCTCTTCTGGACATTGGCCTAGAGCAAGAATTTATGACTAAGACCCCAAAAGCAAATGTAACAAAAATAAAAATAAATAAATGTGATCTGATTAAATGAAAATGCTGCTGCACAGCAAAAGAAATAATCATCAAAGTATACAGACAACCCAGAGAATGGGAGAAAATATTTGCAAACTGTACATCTGACAAAGAACTAATATTTAGAATCTACAAGGAACTCGAACAAATTAGCAAGAAAAAATCCCATCAAAAAGCAGGCAAATGATATGAATAGATCTTTCTCAAAAGGAGATATACAAATGGCCAAGAAACGTATTTAAAAAGTTCAACATCACTAATTATCAGGGAAATGCAACTTAAAAGCATAATGAGATGCCACCTTACTCCAGCCGGAATGGCCATTATTAAAAAGTCAAAAAACAGTAGATGTTGGTATGGATGTGGGAAAAAAAAAAACAAGAAACACATACACTGCTGGTAGGAATGTAGATTAGTACAAACTCTGTAACGAAAAACAGTATGGAGATTTCTCAAAGAATTAAAAGTAGATCTACCATTTGATCCAGCAGCATCAAAGGAAAGGGAAAAGAAGTCATTACATCAAAAAGACACCTATGCACATATTCATCACAGTACAATCCACAATAGCAAAGATGTGGAACCAAGCTAAGTGCCCATCAACCAGTGAGTGGATAAATAAAATGTGGTATATATACACCATGGAATACTAGTCAGCCATAAAAAGAATGAAATATGTCGTTTGCAGCAACTTGGATGGAGCTGGAGGCCATTATTCTAACTGAAGTAACTCAGGAATGAAAAACCAAATCGCATTATGTTCTCACTTATAAGTGGGAACACAGAGGCATACAGAGTGGTATAATGGACACTGGAGACTCAGAAAAGGGGAGAAGAGGAAGTGGGTGAGTGGGAAAAAAAGCATATATCGGGTACAATGTACACTACTCAGGTAACTAGTGCACTAAAATCACGGACTTCACCACGATATAATTCATCCATGTATCCAAAAACCACTGTACCCCTAAAGCTATCGAAATTTTTTTCAAAAAGAGAAAGAGACTTGGCCAAGTTATCAAAGCTGGGTAAGTTAAGAATCAGGACGAAGTATTGAATTGATATTGAGGTGATGAAGCTAAAATATGACATTCGACTGTGTTTTAAGTTCTCTTTTTTAACCAGTTTTATAAAGGTGTAATTAACAAATGAAAATCGTATATATTCAAAGTGTACAAAATTATGCTTTGATATATATATACACTGTGAAATGATTACTGCAATAAAGCAAATTAACATATGCATCAAATTTAGGTCTGGATAAGGGAATTAAGAAGGGAAACTTGGGCCGGGCGCGGTGGTTCAAGCCTGTAATCCCAGCACTTTGGGAGGCCGAGACGGGCGGATCACGAGGTCAGGAGATTGAGACCATCCTGGCGAACACGGTGAAACCCCGTCTCTACTAAAAAATACAAAAAACTAGCTGGGCGAGGTGGCGCCTCCCAGCTACTCGGGAGGCTGAGGCAGGAAAATGGCGTAAACCCGGGAGGCGGAGCTTGCAGTGAGCTGAGATCGCGCCACTGCGCTCCAGCCTGGGCAACACAGCTAGACTCCGTCTCAAAAAAATAAGTAAATAAAAAATAAAAGGGAAACTTGGTGTGATAAACATGCAAGAGTAGCAGCATAGGGGACAGGGTCTGCATGTCTTGTTCCAACAGCTATCTTGAGTTATTGTCAGTCCGGTACAGACTTGTATCATCTTGACAATGGCTGTGTTGTAGATGAACCAGCCTGAGGTAATCTCTAGATGGGGAGGATTCCACTGCCGGATCTCCATACTGGGTTTATTTCAAGATTAGCCCCTGTAATTTCTAAGCAAGTACATAATTAGATAAACTAGCCCAGTGCAAAAAGTACCCAGAGAAGGGAGGGAAATAAAGGGCTTCAACGTACATGCCAAGGCCAGAGAGAAGAAAAAAAAGCATTTTAAAGTGAATTATGAAGCTAAGTTACTTGGTTATGTTATTACATATTATAAAATGAAATTCAGTGAAATACTTAAAAATATTGTATTAGTAAAATCAAAATTATAAAAATATTTAAATAAATACAGATTAAAGCCAGGCATGGTGGCTCACACCTGTAATTCCAATACTTGGAGGCCAAGGCAGGCAGATTGTTTGACTCCAAGAGTTCAAGACCAGCCTGGATAACATGGTGAAACCCCATCTCTACAAAAAAATGATACAGAAGAGGGTCAGGGAAGTGCTGGGTTGAGAGGGTGGGGTCTCTGGCAAGCGGTCCACCACTGGGCCTGTGACCACAGACCTAAATGAGAACAGGCACTCCTGTTCTCATGCCTAAATGTTGCATTTTCCAAGACCATTCTGGCCCACCCTGTGCCCATATAAACCCAGGACCTTAGTGGGCACACATGCAAGCAGCTGAATGTTGAGACCTGCAGGCCAGCAGACCAGACATGGCAGAATGACGTGACAAGAAGAGAGAAGAGGAGGAACATCTGGATGCTGAGGGGGGTTCGGCTGGGGGCTTTCAGAGAAGAGTTTGGCCACTGGGCAGCCCGACTCCAAGGAAAGACCACCTTCCCACTCGATCCCTGCTTCTGGCTTCCCATCCTTCTCATTGAGAGCCACCTCCACTACTCAACAAAGCCTTGCACTCATCCTTCAAGCCCATGTGTGATTCAATTCTTTTGGACACTGGGCAACAGCTCAGGATACAGAAGGCCGTCACACCGGCCCTCTGTCCTTGTGATAAGGCAGAAGGTCCATTGAGCTGATTAACACACAGGCTGTCTGCAGACAGGAAATCTGAAAAAGCCATGCCAATGCCCACTTGGGCTTCGGGAATTGCAGACATCCACCCCTAGACACTGCCATGGGGCCAGAGCCCAAAAATTGCTTGCCCTGGCCTCTGCACCTGCCTGTCTGCATGCTCTCCTTACCCTCTATGGGTTTGAGATTTGGGGCAACCAAGCAGGTGAGCCACACCCCTGTCACATGCCCTGAGAGGGGAATCGAGGAACTCTTCTGTTTCAAAAATACAAGAAAATTAGCAGGGTGTGGCGATGCGTGCCTGTAGTCCCAGCCACTCAGGAGACTGAGGTGGGAGGATCACCCTAACCCAGGAGGCTGAAGCTGCAGTGAGCTGAGATCATGCTATTGCCCTCCAGCCTGGGTGACAGAGTGAGACCCTGTCTCAAAAACTAAAAAATAAAACAATACACACAGATTTGTTGATTTCAAATACCACAATTACTATACATTAAATATTGCTATGGCTTAATTAAATGTTTATGTCCCCTCAAAATCCGTATATTGAATTCCTGCCAAGCTGTCTCTTGTGGGGAAACTCCACAATCTGAAGAGAATCCCCTTCCTTTTTGAGGTCTTTTTCCTTGATCCAGGAGAAAATTAACTAGAGTCTGGCTCCCTTTTAATTCTAATAAGAGACAATCTATTCTCTCTGAAGCCTGCTACCTGGAGTCTTCATTTGCATAAAAATCCTCTTGGTCTCTACAAGTCCTTATCTTAATGTAGACACTCAATACTATTGATTCCAGGTCTTTAGATAAACGGTCTCAACCAATTGCCCTCTGAATCCACCTGGAAACTCCCACTTCGAGTTGTCCTGCCTTTTCAGATCAAACCAATGTACATCTTACATGTATTGATTGATGTCTTATGTTTCCCTAAAATGTATAAAACCAAGCTGTAGCCTGACCATCGTGGGCACATGTTCTCAGGATCTCCTGAGGGCTATATCACAAGCCATTGGGTGGCCATATTTGGTTCAGAATACATTTCTTTAAAGATATTTTTAAAATCTATATATTGAAATTCTAATCACCAAGGTGATGGTGTTAGAAGGTGGAGCCTTTCAGAGATGATTAGGTTGTGAGGCTTCTGTCATCACGAATGGGATTAGTGCACTTATCTCCAGTCCCTTCCACCATATGAGGGTGCAGCAAGACTTCTATGAACCAGATGGTCCTCACCAGACACCAAATCCACTGACTCCTTGATCTCGAATTTCCAGCCTCAAGAACTATAAAAAATAAATTTACATTTTCCTGATTTATTGCATTTTATTATAGTAGCTCTAAAAAATACTTTATATTTATTTCATTTTATTAGAGCTACTATAAAATAGCAATAAAATAAAATTATTTGGTTTTATATAAATATATATAAAACTGGCCCATATATATAAAATTGGCCAGTTATATATATATATGAAACAATTTTATATGATTTGAGATATATATTCACACTATACATAAAAAATACTTTTTATACTATATATAAAAAATTTGGATATATATTCAAAAAATATATATACGTATTCAAAGTCAAATACAATCAGTAGGATACACTAGAAATATATTAGCACAAGTTATTTAAATTCAAATCAAACAATCGTATCCACTCTGCAAGAACCTGTGTTATGTAGTGTGGTTAATATAAGCTGAAAAAGGCATGGCTCCTGTGCTTCAGGAAATCCAAAAGTAATGAGGAAGGCAGACACATACATGGCATGCATTGTTGGGTATAACACTTAAGTTGAGAAAAGGAAAAAAGAAGGCCAGGTGCAGTGGTTCACACCTGTAATCCCAGCCTTTTGAGAGGCTGAGGCAGGTGGATCACTTGAGCTCAGAAGTTTGAGACCAGCCTGAGCAACATGGTGAGACTCCCATCTCTACTAAAAATACCAAAAATTAGCCAGGCGTGGTGGTGCATGCCTGTAGTCCCAGTGACTCCAGAGGCTGAGGTGACAGAATCGCCTAAGCCTGGGATGCAAAGGTTGCAGTGAGCTAAGATCACACCACTGCACTTCAGCCTGGGCAACAGAGTAAGACCCTGTCACAAAAAAAAAAAAAAAAAAAAAGAGAGAGAGAGAGAGAGGAAGGAAGGAAGGAAGGAAGGAAGGAGAGTGTAAGGAAAGGAGTGACTTGCAAATGGATATTTTGAAAGGTCCTCTTTAAGCATAACCTTGAATTAGCTTGATTCAATCATTCCATATTATATACACATGTCAGAACATCCTTGTGTAGCCCATATTTATATGTAATTATAATTTATCAAAAAAATAATTGTTTTTAAGAAGAAGATCCTTGCAAGCTAATCATGACATCAGCAAATGGGGATAAATAAATAGTTCTATCAGGAAAAGAATGAAAAATAAAAAAAGTTACAGCAATCGATGAATGAAGAGTAGAAAAGAACCAATAATTTTATGTTAGTAGAGACTTTGGATGTCAGTTTATGGAAGGTTAAAGAGATTATTCTGTGTTGGAGAACCACAAAGAGTTCACAGGAAAGAGTAACATGATCAGATAGATAGATAGATAGATTTTAGATAGATATATATTTTTTTTCTGTCATCTGGGCTGGAGTGCAATGGCACGATCTCAGCTTACCGCAACCTCCACCTCCCAGGTTCAAGTGATTCTCCTGCCTCAGCCTCCCAAGTAGCTGGGATTACAGGTGCCTGCCACCATGCCCAGCTAATTTTTTGTATTTTTGGTAGAGATGGGGTTTCACTACTTTGGCCAGGCTGGTCTTAAACTCTTGACCTTTGATCCGCCTGTCTCAGCCTCCCAAAGTGCTGGGATTACAGGCGTGAGCCACCACTCCAGCCAGGTCAGATATATTTAAGGAAGTTAACTGTGGTACAATAACCAGGCTAATTAGATAAGAAAACCAAGAATATTAGGTGGTATTCAGATGTGGGGTCCAGACTAGGGTCTTATTAGCAGAAATTAAAAGGAGACAATGAGACAAGAGATATTTTGAAAACAGAATGAACAGAAACATGGCATCAAATAGGATTCCAGTCGTTTCAGCCAGGTTAGCTGGGAGAACCTGTGATGCCATTGATATAGAGAATGACAATAATGGAAGTCTCCTGGGAATATCCATGTGAAAATGACATTAGGGCAAAAAAGAGACTAACCAATAGGAGAAAAGCAAGAAAAAGACAGTGATTCCATAGTTATTTCATTTAGATGAAACTGTGAGCAAAGATGAAATCACAGAGAAGACTATAAAGTGAAAGAACAGGGGGAAGAAAAGCAAGTGCAAGAAATGTCCAAATTCGAGAAGGAGATATTTGTTTCAAAATAGTAGTGTAGAGTTGCCATTTCCGACTTTTCCTAGAACTCATCCGAAAGCAATGAGGAAAAAGAGGAATAAAAGAGTAAAACTATTTTTGGCAAGACGAGAAGTCAGTTAAAACTTTACCATAATATAGGTGAAAGCAGTAAATTCTTATAAGGAAGCAGAAAAAAAAAAAAAAAAAAAAAAAAAAAAAAAAAAAACATGCTGCTGCTGTTTACCTTGGAAGGAGCCAGAAAAAAAGGACATTTCATGAAATAGGGTGACACCCTAAAGGACAAAAATCTATGTCCCTGGTCCACAATGGTAGGAAGAAGAAGCATGCACTAAATATAAGAAGTCAGTTTATTTTCAAATGGTGCAGGCTAGGCCACATGAGGAACCACACACAGGGGCCATTTTGGTTAAAGCAGCCTGTCTCTGTGGCAGTAGAGGAGAGACTGTGCCTTGCTAAAGAAACAAACAAAACTTAGCTTGCCTATCCAGCTATTCTGACACAAGACCTTGGTCCTCCCTCATGGCCCCAAATTCCTGTAGATATCTGGAGGAATGTACTTGTTTCAGTAATAAATAATAAGGAGGAAGTCTGTTCAGAATCCACATAAAGATACTAGAAGGAGAAGGAAAATAAGAATGGGGTGAGAGGAGAAAAAGAATCAGGAAAATCAACTGACAAATTAGGGACACTCAGCAGAATAAATTTGCAAAGGAGTAAATAAAAATTCTCACCGGATGTTTGATAAAAATGAGAAAATCTTAATGTAGCAATTGCCTCTGTGGAAGAAAAAAAAAAAAAAAGAAGCAGCAGCAGCAGCAAAGATCCACCAACTCAGCAAAGATTTAGTGAGAAAATAGAATGAGATGAAATAAAAGCCGGGAGAAATCAGAAATGAGGGGAATACATAGAATCATTACTAAACCAATATGAGGTGGAAGAGACACAGCGGGAAACAGGTACTTTTGAAAGTATAGCAAGTGGCATCACAGATAAAAATAAAGTGAGCCCACAAAATTAAATGAAAATGAAGAGTTACAAATGATCAAAGAAAAAGTAATAGAAATTGACAGAAGGCAAAGACAGATAACACACATCACCAAAATTCCCATGTTAAATAAAACTTCAATAATAGGACAGAAGATGCATTTGAAGTGACAGATGACCCCTGAACAACACGTTTGAACTGCGAAGTCCACTTATATGTAGCGTTTCTTCCACCTCTGCCACCCCTGAAACAGAAGATCAACTGCTCTTCTTTCTCCTCTTCCTCTGTCTACTCAATGTGAAGACGACGAGGATAAAGACCTTCACAATGATCCACTTTCCCTTAATAAAAGGTAAATATATTTTTCTCTTATTACGATTTTCTTAACAACATTGTCTTTTCTCTAGCTTACTTTATTGTAAGAATACACTATAAACACATGGAACATACAAAATAAGTATTAATAGATGGTTTACGTTATCAGTAAGTCTTCCAGCCAACAGTAGGCTGTTAAGTAGTTAAGTTTTTGGGGAGCCAAAAGTTATACGCAGATTTTTGACTGCACAAGGGGTTAGCACTCCTAACCCCAATGTTGTTCAGGGTTCAACTGTGTACTAAAAAAATTTCCTGAAATAAAAGTGGATATGAATCTTTTCAGGGAAACAATCAACCCTAACTCTGAAGTCTTACCATTTCCCCAGTCTCTGCTTAGGAACAGGGCATTGGTCTCTTCTGCTTCTGGCATCTTCAAGGTTATCTGGTATTTTTGCTCCCCTCCTTATACCAGTAGCCTGGTATATATTCTGGACACACTTAAGTGAAAAAAGAAGGAGTTTTGTTTTAGTACATAGTACTTTTAAAGTACAGAAACCAAAGCTACATCCACATATACATGCGTAACCAAAGACATATATGAACCATAATAGGGTAAGTGTCTGTGAACAGGAATAGAAAGTTAGTAGGGAGTAAGAATGAAAGGGAAAAAAATAAAATTAGAGGGAAAAATAGAATTAGGTCTCATAGACCAGTGATAACAGAATGTAGTAAACAAGACTGTTGCCTCAAATCTCATCACCTTAATGTAGGAAACAAAACAAAACCTGCTGCCCAAACAGTGAGAAGGACAACCAGGTAATCGGGAGAATACATTAGTATTTTTCAAATATTATTTGTATTTCAAAATATTATTCTACTACAATATTTTTATTTGTTTCCATTTCATTTTTGGTCATTTAGAGAACAAAGTAAAATTCTCTATTTTTCCCATTTCCTGGACTTTCTAAAGATTTCAGATCAATTTTATGGATAACTTGTCATTTCTCTTATATCTAGGGATATGACTGCTGAATTTATAATGGCTGTGTTTCAAGATTTTATTTTTTGTCAGTTGTTTGGAAGCTCAAACACATTTTCCTAGTGTAATAATATTATAAATGTTAGTGAAAGGAAGTGGCAATGTATCAAGTATAAAAATAAAGAATGTCTGACAGTTGAATGCATGAAGATTGAAGACAGCTTATATTATATATTTTATTTCCCATATGTCATATTTAATAATTTACATATCTGTTTTCTTCCATGAAATCTTAAGTTTCTTTACAGTTAGAGCTGTGGGTTTTCAAAAAAATGTATATAACCTATCACAATACTCAGTGAATGTGTTCTACTCAGAATAGGCCTTCAATAAATGTTTGTTTGATGAAGAGATGGATGAATATATTGTTGTTAACAACATTTAAAGTGGAAAACAGTTAAATTATTTTGTATTATGTCCTTCCATCCTTCTAAAAAGGAGAAAGAAACTAAATCTTTGAAACAAGATTAATTTCAGTGTTTTTCCCTCCTACATTTCAAGCCTACTAGGTAACATAGAATGATATGACTTCATAGATAAGAAGGTCCTGGTCAACGTGCAAGTGACCAAACACTTGTAAGTAAAAGAGAGTGAAAAAAAGGAGCGTAGTGCATTAATCTAACCCTGTAAAACAAACAAGCAAAAATAGTACCCGCTGATTATAAGTCTCAGGTTATTGCTCTGGCAAACCATAACGATGTGCAATAAGCTCAAACCAGTCCCCTGGGCTCAAATCAAGGCATCCACAGTCCTGAGTTCCTTCTGGAGGCTCCAGGGGGGAATTATTTTCTTCCCTTTTCTAGGTTTTAGAGGCTGCCTGCATCCTTTGGCTCATGGCCCCTTTCTCTGTCTTCAAAGCCAGCATCTTCTTCCCTCCATGACCCCTGCTTCCATTTTTACAAGGTCTCTGATTCTGACCCTACTACCTCCTTCTTTAAGGGCCTTTGTGATTACACTGAGTACATTGTCCCCACCTGGATAATGCAGGGTCATCTTGTCATCTCAAGATCCTTAACTTAAATGCCTCTGCAAAGCCCCTTTTACCATGTAAGGTAACACAGTCACAGGTTCTAGGGATTCAAGTTTGGAGATTTTTGGGGAGCCAATATTCAGCCTACTGCACTGTCCTTCAGCCTTCATGAAAACAAAGATAATTGGGTAAAGAGCCATCATCATTTTTGGCAATCATTCGCCAACATTATTAAGTTTGGAATCAAACTAGTAATAATTGTAACCTAAGTATCAGTTGTGTGTAAGTCATCAGAGTCCTTGAGCCTGGTGTGGTTACAACTGAAGTACAATTTTACTACAAGATTTAAAGAAAATGTCCTCCAACTCTTGCATTACATATAATTGGATAGCCATTATCTCTCTGTGTTTCTCAGAGTGCTTGGGAGGCTTGCACTTCTGCTCATCAGTAGTTCTGACTTCTTGCTTTTGCAGTATTCATAATCTCACTCACATCTGGTATCCTGTGCTTTCTATGCCCCTTTAACATGCTCTCCCACATGCTAGACATAGCCCTGAGGACTGCACTTCCTTAACCCTGACCTTAATCCAGACACAGGTTATTTGGATAGCTGACTCTAGTTGAAACAGGAAGGCACAGAAGGTGTTTACAGCAAAGCACAGCAGGAACACAGCGAATATCTTAAAATGCCCTAATTCTAGCTCATCCAGGCCATGCCCTCCACCTCTTTTATGCAGAGCCTCTCTCGGTATTATGCTTTAAGAAACTAAAGCACTTCAGTTATCTTCTTATGAAATATGTTATTTTGCATCTGCTTATAAACTAAACTTTGTTGACATACAAATATTCTAATAACTCCATTTGTTAGACTCTTATTATATGCTATTCACCGTGCTAAATCCTTTTTATGCATTGTCACTTAGTCTTCAAAACAACTTTATGATGTGGTCATTATTATTATCATATCTATGAGACGGATGAGAAAATTTAGACTCATAGAGGATAAGTAATTTTCCCAAGGTCAGTCCACTCATATATGGTCAAGAAAAGATCTGAACACATAGGCCATTGAGCACAATGCATGCACATGTCACATCGTGGCAGCTGGAGAAATGGGCAATGTGTTAACTAGGACAATCTGGTATTTCTGGCTTCTTCCCAGGGTCACAGATTCCTACTTGTTGAAAGGAGCAATGCTATCCAGTCCCATTCCCACGGTGAGAAGCAGCAGCACAAGGGGGCAGGGACATGGGGCAACTTTGTGACATTCCCTACAGATAACTCACCTTTGTCTAGAGCCTCCTTTTCCCCAACATGGGCTCCTTCAGCAATGGGGCTGGCCCCTGTTGATATATTTCTGTGTGACTTAGGGATAGTAGCTGTCTTCTGCTCAAGACATCTGGGGTCAAAGATCTGGTAAGATGACCCACCCTCTTCATCCTTCGATGAGGGGTTACACTTTTGTCTTTACATCCTTGGGGTTCCAACTGGAACAATTCCTTCCTACCCTACTCCAGCCTTAATGCCTCTATAGCGAGTGTGTGGTGAACAGTGGAATTCTCCATCAGCTCCCTTTTAGGAAGTAACCTGGGAGGACATTTGATACTATCAGTACCAATCTATTCTTGGCCTCACTCCTAAAATCTCATCTACTATCTTGCCCAAGGGCCCCATCTATCTAAAAGAAGAGAACATGCTATAAGGATATCGCTCAGTAGATCATATCTATTCTGAGTCTGGGTAGATGCTACGTGCCTCTATTTTTTCTCTCCCCATCAAATTCAACTTTACTAAATCATTCAAGTGGTTTTCATAGCATAAGGGCTTAGAATATTGCTTCTAGAGCTTAAGACTACGTTCAAATGAAACCCTATCTCTACTAAAAATACAAAAATTAACCAAGTATGATGGCAAGTGCCTGTAATGCCAGCTACTTGGGAGACTGAGGCAGGAGAATTGCTTGAACCCAGGAGGCGGAGGTTGCAGTGAGCAGAGACCACGTCATTGCACTTCAGCCTTCAGCCTGGGCAACAAGAGAGAAATTCCATCTCAAAAAAAAAGTCTTATCTTGACCACTTGCCAGCTGTGGGGATTTGAATAGGAGTCAAACATCTCGAAATGAGGCTCCATTTTTTATCTGTAATTGGGGATGATATTAAGTGGTTAAGAGTTATTGCAGGGATAAAATGAGATAATGCACGTAAACACTGAATAGTCTGAATGCCATATAAGTTCTCCATAAAGGTAAACTGATTATGTTTAGGTATCTCTAGAAAATGACCATTCTCCATCAACATTATCAAAGTAGTCAGCATTTTTCATTCGTCATATTGCAGGGTATTGTTCTGGAAGCATTCTTTTTCCAGGACTGCTAGGCAGAACCTTTTCTGGTTTTGGTGGTCTTCAATTAGTTTGAGGATTAAACAGATGCCAAAAGAAAGAGTTTATTTGGGATTAGGAGAGAATTACAAGTCAGGATATGCAATTTATGGTGGATCAGAGGCACATCCAAGGTTGTGGTAAGGGTAAGGTTCTAAAGACAGAAGAGAGAAAGAAGGCCAGGCACAGTGACTCAGACCTGTAATCCCAGCACTTTGGGAGGTCAAGGCGGGCAGATCATGAAGTCAGGAGTTCGAGACCAGCCTGGCCAACATGGTGAAACCCCGTCTCTACTAAAAGTACAAAAATTAGCCAGGTGCGGTGGTGGCACCTGTAGTCCTAGCTACTTGAGAGGCTGAGGCAGGAGAATTGCTTTAACCCATGAGGCGGAAGTTGCAGTGAGCCGAGATCGTGCCACTGCACTCCAGTCTGGGTGACAGAGCAAGACTCTGTCTCGGAAAAAAAGAGAGAGAGAGAGAGAAAGAAAGAAAGAAGTACATACAAGTTGTTTTGAAACCGAAAACATTGGTTACAGAGTCTTATGGCAGAAATTGACATCCATTTATTAGTGGAGACAGTCAGGCAAGTGTTCTTGTGCAAGCAGCTAGCTGTCCTTGCATGGCTAGCTTTGTGTCCTTGTGTGGCTGCTAGCTCTCATTGTATGACTCATGTAGCAAGCTGCACTTTGAAAACATTTCCTGTGGTATTTTTTTTGGTGGAAGCCTAGAGCATGAGCTCCCCTCCCTCATGGCCTCCTGGCTCTATTGTCTTAGGGTTAAACATAAGCAAATTCATTTTGGTATTGATGACTTTCACAGTGACAATCACAGCATTTGATATAATTGATCACTTTTCCCTCCTTCCAACACTTTTATTCCCACAGGTTTCAGGGTACCCTATCGCCTTCTGTTTTGCATTCTGTCTCAGTCTCTTTTGCTGTGTCTTCTCATTTCCTTAACCTCTACGTGTTGGGAAGCCCCAGGGCGCAGTCTTCCGACTCGTTTTCTCTTCTGTTAACTTTTCAATCTTAGTTGATCTCATCTAGTTTCTTCTCTTTTCTGTCTACCATCACCTCTCACTCTCATCTAGTTCTATGGCTGTGAATAGTACCCATATGCTGATGACTTCCAAGCTATATTTATATCCTAGACTTATGAACTCTAGGCTAACATATTCAATAGCCCACTGTTTATTTCCCTTTGGATAGCTAATAGATGTTCCACACATGGCATTTATAAAACAGAATTCATAATTTTGTCTCCAAACCTTAGTCCTTCTTATCTTTTCTATCTCAGTTAATAGCAACTCCTACTAATGGTCAGGCCAAAGATTCTGGAATCACACCAAATTTCCTCTTTCTCTCACGCATTTCACCTAGTCTGTCAGAAAATCCTATTAGCTATACTTTTAAGATATACCCAGAATTTGAACACTTTTCATCACCTCAGTGTATTTTCAGTGCCCAGGAAAGTGGCTGACACAATTGTCATGCAATAACGATTTGTTGAAAGAATGGCATGAATCAAGTTATATCCCTCCTATCTGTAACTTCCTTAACAAAGCTGAACACATAAGGTCTTTATGTGCTGTAATCTGGGCCACGCTTTCCTCTCTATTTTCATCTTTTGCCACTAACCAACCAGTATATTCTGCTTCAGTCACAGTGACTCACTTCAAGTTTCCCAAATCATCCTGTAGTTTCATTCCTCTGCACCTTGCACAATGCCATTCCCTCAGCTGAGGTCTTTTGTATACTTTAACAGTCTTTCAAGAGTCATCTCAGCCAAGAAAAATCTTACTCTAGCCGAAATACCTCCCTCTGTGCTTGCCTACTTCATGTACACTCTTTCACAGCACAAACCACACTACTGGGGCATGCCTGTCTCCTGTCATAATGCTAAGTTCGCTGCCTTTCTCCTCTTGGTTTGGTATTTCTAATATATAGCACAGAGCCTGGCTTTCGGAATGCAGTGAATGTGAACGAATGAATGAGTGAAAGGACTCCTCTGTGTACGAAGTTTGTTTACATACAAAATCATAAAACAAGAGATAATATAAGGACATATTATTTCACAATAAATATGAATGAATTATTCTTCAGCAGCAACACTTCATACTGATCTTTAAAGGAAAGATGACCGAGTATTTGCTTTGAGAGTAGTTTATTTTATTCTTCAAAATTAATCCGAAGAAAAAGATTGATAACCCATCCTCTTCCTCTTCCCAGAACAATCATTCTCTCTTTGGACTAAGTAAAAATATTGTTAATGAGTAAACTCTAATTTCATTTTTAAAAAGTCATCACATTTCTGTGTGCCATATATTGAACTAGATGCATCACTTTCCACTTTTACTACCACCACCTCTCTCTCTTCCTTTGCCTCCCCGTCTCAAGATTGGGAACAGCCAATTGTCAGGTCTAATCAAAATTCTGCTGTAACCATACAAAGGATATAAAATGTTTTATTATCATAAGTTTGCAACTATATTTTAAAAAGCATGTGTGGGCAGAGACTGAAAAAATAATATGAGAGGCAGTTCACCAATGTTTACTGAGCAGTACTGTGACCAATTCATTGTTCTGGATGAGAAGATTACAAAGAAGGAACAGTCCATCTCCTGGAAGAGTTCAAAGTCTCTTGGTATTTATGTAAATTGCTGTAATCTCATTTGATAAAGTAACAGTGGTGCCACTTGCTCTGTTCCCAGCTTAGAGGACACCAATGTGTTCCAGGAGTCAAAACTACTCAGGTGTCTGTAGCCCACTAGGATTGATTTACAGGCCTGTAGGGAATTACTGTGGAGAAGGGCAACTACATCATTAATAGGAACCAAGATTGTTATTGGGGTGTACTCGGGGTCCTCACATGATTACCAAAAGCTCAGTGCTGGCGTCTCTGAAGCACAGCAACTGCAAAGGCCCTACTCAAAGAGCCAGTGTATAGGGGCAAGTTGTCCCCTTGCCCTTCAGTGCTGGAATGGCTCATAGAGCCTGCCCCTTTCCCAGGCATGGCATTGATGTCTGTTCACAGCCTCCCTTCTCTGTGTCTGCACGAAACACCTTCTCCCAGCACCAGTCCCAGGAAGGGCTGGGTCATCAGTTAATTCACAGACTAAGAGATGTAAAGTATCCAGTACTTCTCCTAGGACCCAAAACATCAAAGACTTCTCTCCTCTCAAAAATGGCCAAGACCAGAGAAGCACAAAATCCTTTTACCCTCTAGGAGAAGGCAAGGCGATACACTACAATCCTTTCCTTCTGTTTGCATCAGCCTCCATCTCAGAAACGTAAAAGACTCTACTTTCAAATATAGGCTTGCAAACATGCTGAAAGACAAAATGCATGCTAGGTCAGAGATGCCCGCTTTAAAGTATTATTATTATGTTTTTTTTCTAAGAGAGGTGTGTGTGGGTGTATGTCCTTGAGCCTCTTGACTGGATCAGGGTTTAAATGGTCAGGAGCGGCGGCTCACGCCTATAATCCCAGCACTTTGAGAGGCTGAGGCGGGCAGATCACTTGAGGTCAGGAGTTCAAGACCAGCCTGGCCAACCTGGTGAAACCCCCATCTCAACTAAAAATACAAAACTTATCTGGGTGTGGTGGTGCACCTCTGTAATCCCAGCTACTCAGGACGCTTGAGAATGGGCGGCGAAGGGTTGCAGTGAGCCGAGATCGCGCCATTGCACTCCAGCCTCCTGGGGCATACAGTGAGAATCTGTCTCAAAAAAAAAAAAAAAAAAAAAAAAAAAAAAAAAAAAAAGAGTTTAAATGATGCCTTCAGAGTTCTTTCTCTTTAATCCCTACATGTCTTTGTTCTGCTTCCTCAGGCTGAACATCAGTCTCCCAGTCCATTTCAGAACAGCAAAGACCCCCTGCCACCCTACCCTACCCTTGCCCTGAGGCTTCAGGTTAACAAGGTCCTTAGCACCCAAAAAATCAGCACGAGAAAGATCCTTTCTTTCCAAGAGTCTCTGGAAAGGACTCCAGTGGGCTCTGCTTGGTCATATGCCTGTCCCTAGACCTCAGCTGTGTTCAGGAAAATGGGGTGCTTAGATGGACCAGCTTGGGTCACACACTTACTATTACAGTGCAGAGAACGTGAAGGAAACCCTCACCGGGTGAGAGAGTCATCAATTCCTAAAAGGAAAAGATTTTTAGCAGACAACAAAACAAAACCAAAAAACCAAGTGTCCGCTACACTAGAGGTGACCAGTAAAGCTGACTTCCAAATTTCTGCTGCCAAGGAATGCTGATGTTGATCAAAGTGCAGAGATAAAAGCAGTTTGAGCGCATATGAAAAACTGAGTTTTTAAAACGTTGAGTTTAAGGCACCTGTAGGATATTTGAATGAGCTGGTCAGTAATTTCTTGGAAAAAAAATGACCCGGGACATTAAAATAAAGGTGTATATTTAAAATATACATTTTAAAATATAAAATGAATTCGTGTTAGGGTGCATCAAGGTATGCAACGGGAAACCCACTACAATTCTAAAGTGGGGAAGTTCTTTAGCAAACATACTCTATTTTTTAGTTTCAGAAATCCCCAGACACATGCAAGCACCCCCAAAAGCCGCACTTCCTCCAAATATCTCCGGACTCCCACTGCTTGTCTTAGCTTTGGGTCACCTCATCAGAGCCTACTCGGCCTACTGGCCCCAGACGAGGCGGCTGCGGACTACAATTCCCAGCGAGCCCCGCGGGGAGCGGGGGAGTGGGCGGGGCGAGGGACGGCCGCGCGCGCCAGCTGCCAGGCGGGGATCGGGCGGCGCCGAGCAGAGGTGGTGAGGGACTAGCTCCCGGATGTGGAGAAGCTGGGGAGAAGGCGTGGGAGGAAGATGGACTCGGTGGAGAAGGGGGCCGCCACCTCCGTCTCCAACCCGCGGGGGCGGCCGTCCCGGGGCCGGCCGCCGAAGCTGCAGCGCAACTCTCGCGGCGGCCAGGGCCGAGGTGTGGAGAAGCCCCCGCACCTGGCAGCTCTAATTCTGGCCCGGGGAGGCAGCAAAGGCATCCCCCTGAAGAACATTAAGCACCTGGCGGGGGTCCCGCTCATTGGCTGGGTCCTGCGTGCGGCCCTGGATTCAGGGGCCTTCCAGAGGTGCGCATGTGCGAGAGTGGGCGGCGCGGCCTGGGCGGGGGTCGGGAGAGGGAGTCGGGCTGCTGGAGGGGCTGGGACCCCCGGGGCCAGCGCTCTTGGAAGGGGGCCATCTCTCTTGCCAGGGACGTGCAGGATCCGGGGTGCCTGGGGCCGGGCTGAGAGCCCAGGAGGAAGGGCTCCAGCTCCTTCCTTGTTCCGTAGCTGCCAATGGTCATAACCTGGGACAGTTCCTGTCTCCGCCCTTGAGAATCATCCGTAAAAGGGGACATTACACCTCCCCAACCGTCCCCTACTCCCGGGTTGACCTTACGGGGAAAGTAAAGGAGGCCACCCCGGTGCAACGTCTGTGATAATATGTGAACTCCTTTGGATGGGGGCCATCGAGGCTCCCCTGTTGCTCAGCCTCTGATAACTGCTTGGTGCTGATCGATTAGGGAAGCATCAGGTTCATGAATGGAGTTGAGTGTCGGGGTGTCAGAGCTGAATTTCAAGCTCAGCTTGGAGATCTTTTCCTAACCTTTGAAAAATACTCTAGCTATCTGCCTGTGAGTCAGCACAATCTAGAAAGCTCCCTACATTTATAAATACGTGAGACCCAGTGGGAAGGTATACAACTGTCTGTTTTATGGTATATTAATGCTTACAAATCATTTAATCATACCTTTGGAACCTTGCCTGCCCTAAGGACAGTTTTAATTATGCATAATTTAGATACATTGCCAAATTGGTCAGGAGTTACAAGCTGATGTCATTCATAAAAGAAGGGAGATGAAATTCTGTGCCAAGAATGAATTTACACATATAGCTTCAACCTAACTACATTTGAATGTGTCGTTATTGTGGAAATTAATTTATGTTAACCTTTTAATGTTTCGATTTTTAAAGAGATGACTGTTTTTGAAGTCATCTCTTTTTCTTTTTGAACCTGTATTTGCTTACCCATGTTAATACATGGGTAAGTGATTTTCATTTAACCAGTCTTGTTTAAAAAAGGGAGATTCGAAAAAGTATAAATGTACTAATTTTCTTAATGTTTCAACCCAAAGGAAGTCCTGGATGGAGCAAAGCAAATAGGAGCTACCACTCAGAAGATAACACTAGTGCAATAGGAAGTGTGCAAAGGAGAGATAGGGAAGGAGCTGGGGATTTTGTTCAATTCGGTAGCTATTTACTGAGCCCTAATTTCTGCTATACATGTCCAAGGGAATACCAAAATGATTGGGACACAGATTTTGTCCTTGTGAAGCTCACAGACTTTGGGATATTTTTACCTTCTTAGGGTACAAACTAAAAAGGACTGAAAGAAGTAGGTGCATCCAAGCTACAGTAATATAGTGAAATATAATCTTTGTGAAATGAACTAGAGATCAAAATCATATTCACAGTAAATGGAGAACAAAACTGTTAATACCATTTACAACTCTTAGGTTGTATGTCGGAAAACCCCGTTCAAACTGGCATAACAAAAGAGGGAAAGGCTTGTTAAGGTACAATCAGATTCAAGGACAAAAAAATGATTCATTCATTCAGCATACTTACTACCTACCTGCTGTGTAACAGGCACTGTTGTATGTACCGAACCAGGTGTAGTAGCAGTAGAGACAGCCCTTAGTCTCATAGTGCTTATGTTATAATAAGGAAAGACATGCAGTATACAAGAACATTAATATGTGTTGTATCAGGTTATGATAAATGTTTTTAAGAAAAAGTAAAGCAGGATAAGAGGATGGGGCACTTTGTTGCCAGAATCTTCAATTTCTTAGTTCTGGATAGATGCTTTATAGCTTCAAGGTGGTTGTAGTGAGAACTACAGAACTCTCAGGGTACCTAATGACTTGCTCCAAACCTCTGCTCCAAGAGACTTGACCAAGCCCTAGCATGGCTTCTAGCAGCTTAAGGCCATGTCCCTAGGATGATCTCAGGTTCCCTTAAAATGCCTTCCTGAAGAGGCTCAAAGCTGCTAGAATTTCCTGATGGTTCCAGGAAAAACCTGGTGATAGGCCCCTGAACCCTCTTTTAGAGCAGTTAGTTTAGAAAGCTTGCAATTATAGGCCGGGCACGGTGGCTCAAGCCTGTAATCCTAGCACTTTGGGAGGCCGAGACGGGCGGATCACGAGGTCAGGAGATCGAGACCATCCTGGCTAACCCAGTGAAACCCCGTCTCTACTAAAAAATACAAAAAACTAGCCGGGCGAGGTGGCGGGCGCCTGTAGTCCCAGCTACTCGGGAGGCTGAGGCAGGAGAATGGCGTAAACCCGGGAGGCGGAGCTTGCAGTGAGCTGAGATCTGGCCACTGTACTCCAGCCTGGGCGGCAGAGCGAGACTCCGTCTCAAAAAAAAAAAAAAAAAAAAAAAAAGGAAAAGCTTGCAATTATAAAAACTTTCTCTGCCTTTTGAGATGTAAATCTACCACACAAAACTGTTTCCTCAAGGACCGGAGAGCCTCAGGACCCTGTCTCAGTGAAATGCGAACATTCCAACTCCCACTCTCCTTCGCAGTCCCTCTGGGAGGATAAAGGGCGAAGTTCAGTGGACACCTTGCTTCAACTTGCCCAGTTGCTTTGTCTCATAAAGATAGAAGATTATTTCTCCTCCAGATAAGCACCAGTTAACAAATCCAGATGGCTTAGTCACATGGACTAAGCCCCCTTAGCACCCTTCAGTGCCTTTCCCTTAGCGCAACTCAGCCTTTAAAGTCTCCAGCCTTTCGTTTTCTGGGGCTGTGAATGCAATTTGCGTTGGACTCTTTTCCCTATTGCAGTAGTAACAGAGTATAATCTGTGCTTAACACTTTAGTCGCCAATTTTGTGTGTCTTTGATAGCGGTCCTCATATTCTTCCAAGTTTAAATGTAGTCGGGAGTGCTCTCCTCGAAGCTCAAAGTTTCATTGTGCCTCATTGGGTACCGTGCTCACTCTTCAGCCGGTCTCTATGGCAAGAAGAACACAGTGCTTGTATTGGTACAGTATAGCTGCATCTTCCGCTCTTGTAACCAGCGATGGAGCCCTCACTGAACGACATGACAGGTTCATCAAGAGGAAAATTGGAGTACAATTACCAAAAGTGAGAGGGAATAGATTCTGTTGGTGAGAACCCAACAACCAACCATTACATCAAGCATTGGGGATTTTGCTATGAAATGATTGGAAAATATGTGTGTATGTTGACCAATGATTCTCCCATTTCCACATTTTAGCATTTGTATAACACTTCTTTTAAAAAAAATACTCTAGTATCAACTTTTTCTGTACCAAGTAGTTTTATTTAATACATGTAGACTAGAGTATAAACTCATTGACCACAGGGATAATGTTTTATACTTCCTCAAGCCACCTATGGTATCTGTCACTATATCAATAGTGGCGATTAGAAGAAATAAAATTGGCTGGGCACGATGACTCACACCTGTAATCCCAGCACTTTGGGAGGCCGAAAGCAGGCAGATCACATGAGGCCAGGAGTTCAAGACCAGCCTGGCCAACATGGTGAAACCCCATCTCTACCAAAATACAAAAATTAGCCAGTTGTGGTGGTGCACGCCTGTAATCCCAGATACTCAGGAGGCTGAGGCAGGAGAATCACTTGAACCCGGGAGGCGGACGTTGCAGTGAGCCGAGATTGGGCCACTGCACTCTAACCTGGGCAACAGAGCAAGACTCTGTCTCAAAAAAAAAATTAGTGTTTCTAAACTAGCAAAATGAATGTATTTCTAACTTAACAGTATCATGTAACAATGTGAATTTACTCTGTTCAAGTTTTGTGGCTATGTGCTATTTGTCATCCTTTCTAGGCATCTGGAGAGATTAGGTCAAAAGATAATAGAAGGGACCAGCACTTCTTCCTCCATGAAGCCTTTACTGATCCCCTCAGTGAAAAGTAATTGTGCCTTTGTTTTCCCATACATAGCAACATTGTTTGTACCTTCATGTGCATGCCCTATGCAGGGAGATAAGGTCACAGATTCTGAAGTCAAACTGTGGATTTGAATTTCAGCATCACCGTGTATTAACTGTGCAAACTTGGGTAAATCACTTAACCTCTCTGTGCCTCATCTCTTCATCTGCAAAGTGTACTGAAGTGTCTGCCTTACAGGCTTGTTGAGGGAATTAAGTGAGATAATGTATGTGGAGCTCTTAGAATAGTGCCTGGCACATAGTATGTAATTTATTATTGACATTTTCCTCTTGTTCAGAAGGTTTTTCCTATCTTCCATGCTTGTAAAAGGGAAACTCTCCCATTGCTTGTAAAATGGGAAAGTTGTAATGATCTTCAAAATTCTTTCTAGTGCTAACATTCTTTGACATTGAAGAGTTAATGGAAAGATATCTTTGTTCTCTTTTTCAGTTTCAGTGGCCGGCAGACTTTCTGTAAAGGGCCAGATGATAAATATTTTAGGTTTTGCAAGCCAGATGGCCTTTGTTGCAACTACTCAGCTCTGCTGTTGTGTATGTTATGAAAGTGGCCATGACAATACGTAAATGAAAAAGTGTGGCTGCATTCCAATAAAATGTTACCGAAACAGGCTGAGAAGTGGGCAGAATTTGGCCTGGGGAGACTCCTGCCATACTAGGTGAAAAGCTAAGCTGCTTGTGAGCAGGTGCCCTCTTATTCATCATGGTATGGTTTATATATTATATCATTAAAATGTGTTGACTTGAATTCACTTGACTTACTGTGAAGCTGTAGGAGGACTTTGGAGCACCCTGCCTGCCTCCTACCCTCTCTTTTCTTCAAAAAATTTTTACCTTAGGAGAGAACTGAAGAAAATTGCAGCTGTCTGATTTGTGTTTTTCAGGGCTAGAAGATACCTTTGAGATTATTTTGTTCAAAACCACGATTTGACTTAATTGAGGCAGATTTCTCTGGCTTGCTCAGAATCAAAGCTAACAGTACTTTTCAAGGTTGCCCACTTTGCATACTAACTAGGCTAGTTAGCAGTTAAGAAAAATGCTGAGATTTTTTTTTCCCCTTTAGTACAGAGTTATTGCCAGAGTTGATTTTGTAAGAGCTTAATTTTCAACAGTGCTTCAGTGCTGTGTAAGTAAACCTCAGAACAAATTGATTTGTAAGTGTTGCCTAACATACTTGTGAAAAATAAACATGTTTTAATTTTATGCTTAGGGTATAGACTTTTGATTAATGAAAGGCCTATGCTATTATTATCCCTAAAATGGCAGCTTCTGATTTAAAATAGTTGTCACAGGCACCACAGTTGATATTCCTGTTGGTCCTGTTAGGTGTAGTGTGACTTCATTTGAGGATAAAGCCATTGGCATTAGACTTTGGTATTCACTCTGCTTGACTGGCCTGTTTGTTCACTTGCTCATTTTCTCTTTTGCCCATCCTCATCTTATGTCCCTGAACCAAAGAAAATTATCTACTCAGTCCCTTTCATAGGTGATGATCATAGTATTTTAAGTGTACATATGGGATACTATTTTCATATTTTTTCACAGTGCAATTGCTTAATATAACACAGACAAATTAGACATTTGGACCTTTGAAGGTCTGGAAGCAGGCCTTCAGTCTACCTTCTGAAGATTGTGAGAATCAAATGAGACAGAGTGGATATTACTTTATTACCATTCCTATTTTAGTATTTTGAATAGCTAACATTTATTAAATGTTGATTCTGT
Organism: Rhinopithecus roxellana; assembly: GCF_007565055.1. Taxonomy (NCBI): domain Eukaryota; kingdom Metazoa; phylum Chordata; class Mammalia; order Primates; family Cercopithecidae; genus Rhinopithecus; species Rhinopithecus roxellana. The sequence continues at coordinate 129,474,092 of NC_044558.1, forward strand.
GGTTAATGGTTTATATTTAATCCTCTAAACCATTTGAGGTACCCACTATTATTACTCCCTCCATTTTCCTGAAAATTGAGGCATAAGGAGATTATGGATTTTTCCCATGGTCATATAGCTAGCATGTGGTGGAGTCAGAATTGAACCTCTTCCTTCAGAACCCATCCTCTTAATCACTTACTGTTTCATTCATTCAGCAGATCTGTATCGAGTACCTGATGTGTAGCAGGCACTGTGAAAGTACTTTGTAAAAAGTAAAGCATTGAAAAGACCATCGTTACTTAATTGATCCTTTACTTCTCTTTCCCTGATGGTTTAAAGAGAATTACAGTGCCATACTGGTCTCAGTCTCTATTGATAGGCCAAGACTTTCTCAAGAAAATAAACTATGCTGTATACATTATTATATCCCTAGTGTCCAGAATCATGCCTGGGACAGAATAGGCACTTAGTAAATAGTTCATAAAGGAAGGAAGGAAGGAATGAAAGAAGGAAGGAAGGAAGAAAAGCAAACCTCCTCCAAAATTCTTTTTTTTTTTTCTTACCTTTTAAACATTTCTTAAAGACCACTGAACCCTCTGGTATTGAATTTTCATTGCAGTAAAAATCAGGATAGTAAAGTAAATGGCTTCAGCAGCTTATTTCAATTAATAATGTAAATTAGATGCCAAATTACCGTGTCTTTTGCTTTCCCTATTTTTTATTGTATTCTAATTCCATCTTATCATCCTCCCCTCACCTCTGTTTTAAAAATCCACTAGGTTTTCATTGGTACTTTGTTATATACCTTTGACTATGACATTTCCCAAGAGAACATTTTTTCCCCACTATTTCAGATTTCAAGATGGAGGAAAATGGGGGCTCCTGTGTTCCGCCTTGCATAGAGTGACATGAGTAGATATCACGGGACTCTTGGCCCCTAGCCAGTGGGTCATTTTGTTTGCTAGGCTTCCTTTGATTTTTTTTTTTTTTCTTACTGACTTTATCCCTTGATTTAAATCCTTCTATAAATATTAAAGGGAATAAGTGAAATAAATAAATGAACTCCAGGGATATTAGAAACTTTTATTTTCTCACTTTCTTTTCACTCATGATAATTGAGCAAAGACATATTAAACATGCAGTTCAGCCGAGTGTGGTGGCTCACACCTGTAATCCTAGCATTTTGGGAGGCCAAGGTGGGAGGATCACTTGAGGTCAGGAGTTTGAGACTATCCTTGTCAACATGACGAAACCCCATCTTTACTAAAAATACAAAAATTAGTCGGGCGTGGGTGACACATGCCTGTAATCCCAGCTACTCGGGAGGCTAAGGCATGAGAGTTGCTTGAACCTGGGAGGTGGAGGTTGCAGTGAGCAGATATCAGGCCACTGCATTCCAGCCTGGGTGACAGAGCAAGACTATCAAAGAAACAAACAAACAAAAAACAAAACATGCAGTTCATCTTTCCCTCAGTAGATACTGAAAGAATGGGATAAAAGGAAAAAAATATATATACACTATATGTGTATATATACATATATACACACACACTATATATACACATTATTTTATATATATATAATTTTGTATATATATGATAATGTGTATATGTGTGTTTGTGTGTATATATATACTATATATGTATATACCAAAGACTGTTAAGTCATTAAGATATCTTTGCATAAATCACTATTAAAACATTGTGGGGTTTTGTTGTTGTTGTTTGTCTTTTTGAGACAGGGTCTCACTGTCTCTCAGGCTGCAGTGCAGTGGCGCGATCTCGGCTCACTGCAACCTCTGCCTCCCAGGTTCAAGCGATCCTCCTGTCTTAGCCTCCCTAGTAGCTGGGATTACAGGTGTGCACCACCATGCCCAGCTAATTTTTGTATTTTTAGTAGAGACCAGGTTTCACCATGTTGGCCAGGCTGGTCTCGATCTCATGACCTCAGGTGATCCACCCACCTCGACTTGCCAAAAAGTGTTGGGATTACAGGCGTGAGACTCCAGGCCCGACCAAACATTGTGGCTAGAGGAGTAGTTACATCTTCGGCTTCTAGTAGTGGGAATTTGTGACTGTCCAGGAAACAAAACTTCAATAGAAACTGGTACCCCTCTCCAAAATAGCATTTTGCCTACTCATCATTTTATGAAGTCTAAACAGGCAACTGTGTAACCTGCGGTTAATAGAGTATTAAGTTAAATTATTTTGAGCCAATGAAGTCATGTTCTCTACGTTTGTTGTTATCAATGGCTATAACCCAGCTGATTCTATATCTATATACCCATCGTTTGTTGTTTAAAAAAAGAATTGTATTATCTGATTGTTTTTTGAGACCAGACTTGGGCATTTATTATCTTCTAAGCTTGAAACTGTTTCACCTTTAGGGTTTGGCTAAGCCAGGTCCATTTATTTTTTTTTTTTAGCAAGCATATTAAAATATTTTATACAATGTTTTGGATTTGAATGGAGAATAAGCAAGATCTTTAATTTTCTTTAGATTTGCCTTCTAGGGTATTTTAAAAAAAACGTTTATTTTAGGTTCAGGGGTACATGGCAGGTTTGTTACAGAGGTAAATTGCATGTTGCGGGGGTTTGGTGTACAGATTATTTTGTCATCCAGGTAGTAAGCATAGTACCTGATAGGTAGTTTTCTGATCCTCACCCTCCTCCCACCCTCCACCCTCAAGTAGGCCCCAGTGTCTGTTGCTCCCTTCTTTATATAAAGTATGTCTAGGACTGCATTTTTATTCGTTAATATGTTTATATACAGAATACTTTATGATTTCTTACATTTTTATACTCCTTTGGATCTGTAACATTATTATCATTGTGCAAAAAGTATTCTCACATTATATAAGCTGTATTTTATGGTTACAGAGCTCCATTTTATTATTAATGATTTCTTTTGATTTAGCTGTTAATTTTTTTTGATACCTAACAGTGTATGGGTTTCGACAGACCATGATGAAATTGAGAATGTGGCCAAACAATTTGGTGCACAAGTTCATCGAAGAAGTTCTGAAGTTTCAAAAGACAGCTCTACCTCACTAGATGCCATCATAGAATTTCTTAATTATCATAATGGTATGAATTTGATTAATAGTTTATTCAAACTGTTATGTACTTTTCTACTTCCTTTATTATCTCATAAGACTTGTTTTAACATTTGAATTCCAAACCTTAATATTACTTGCTTGCAAGGAACTTTTTTTTAAATATCCTTTTCATTTCTCTCGTCCTTTTAAGAGGTTGACATTGTAGGAAATATCCAAGCTACTTCTCCATGTTTACATCCTACTGATCTTCAAAAAGTTGCAGAAATGATTCGAGAAGAAGGATATGATTCTGTTTTCTCTGTTGTGAGACGCCATCAGTTTCGATGGAGTGAAATTCAGAAAGGAGGTAATCTCTTATCAGTCTTTATTTTAGCTCATTTAATTGAGAATCAATTTTTTTATATATAAATATTCTTTAGACATTTATATGTCTAATAAAAAAGGAAGGAATCGAACCTTCTGAAACTGGTTTCAAGCCAATCCTATAACCCCTATAACTTTTTCAATAAGATATTAGAAAAATTATTTCATAGCTTTGTCAAAGCTAAATTATAGGACATACCCTATATATCTTATATGGCCCACCCAGTTCAACTAGGCCTACAAGATGCCACATCCCCTATCATAGAAGAACTAATTGCCTTCCACGACCACGCCTTTATAATCGTATCTAAAGACTAAAAGGGAGCTGTAAAAGAGAATATTTGACTCATTACTTTAGTAGGTAATGACATTTACAATCAGTTCTAAATGTGTTATTGAGCCAGCACAGCTAGACCAAATTAATTCTTTGCTTTACTCTTTACAAAGGGACATTCTAATCCTCTTATTTCTATTTGCCTTTTGAGGCAGACGTGCCGTTTTTCTAGATCAAATACTTCTATGTTGGTTCTAGACATGTTTGATGAACTCCATACGAATCATATAGAAATAGAAAGCATCCACCAAAGTGTTCCGAAGAATCTTAAGAATGACATTTCGAAGTTCTTCCCCAAATTCCTAACTCTGTATATAAAAAGGGTTTCATAGGGTTTACTAGGCATTTCGCCTGCCATGTCCAGTGTGCTGTAAATCTTATCCAGAGAATTATTATAAACACTGTGTTTTTCCATTCAGTACATTTCAGTTGTTTCTTAGGGATTCCATTTTCCATTGAAATTCTCCATTTTTTAAATCCATTTAAACAAAAAAGTCCTTTCCTCTAATTTAACATATTTTTGATAGCTATTCGAAAGTCCTTAATGCATATTTCAACATCTAGTCACTTACAGTTCTGTACTCTGACTGCTTCTCTCTTGATTGTGAGTCACCTATTTCTGCCTCTTCATTTGGCTCATGTTTAATTGTATATCTGGCATAGACACTTGAGTACATATTTTCCTCCAGAGAGGTTGCACCTTTTCTTCTATCAGGCAGGATAAGGGGCTGATCCCTTTGATCCAATTAGGAGTTGGACTGGGTTGAAACTTCAATTTCATCTCACCTCTTAGTTTAGGTGTCTTATTAGGAGATATATCTCGTATGTGTTACTGACACTCACACCCATCCCCTACTCTTGCTAACAAGACTCTTAAGGGATCTGAGGACCACAATACTGTAATGATATTTTTCCAGCCCATTCCGAGCTTCCCACGCAGTACACTCAGCCAAAGTCTTGTAGGAGGATTAGGTGGAAAAACTAGCTGTATGTTTGTAGTTCCTATAGATGACAATCTGTAACTCAAGTTCACAAGGCCATTAAAAGCCATTCTAGTTTTTGCCTACCTCAGCAGAGTCCCTTTGATTATGCAAAGCTTGATCTTTCTTGCACCTTCTCCTCATACTCAGCAGATATGCCCAGGGAGAAAGCAGCCACTGATACTAGGAAAGACTTGTCCCTCTCTTTTCTTCAGAGTACCACTTGAATTATCTAGTTGGTTTAATTACCTGTCTCTACCCCTAGATTGTACACCTTTTGAGAATAGAGAGGGTTCTGGTCACTACTCTGTAGCCAGTGCCTGTAAAGCTATGTTATCTCTAGCTATTTAATTTATATTTGCTAAGGTTTTTTCCTGGGTTATTTCAAATACCGGGGTGGAACTGAACAGGGGATGGTTTAGTTAAACAAGTAAGTAGAGGTTATTCCTAGAAGCCTTTATACACACAGAAATGACAGCAAAAAGTGAAGAAAGATTCTGGAGAATAAGCAGCTGTTAAACACACACACACACACACACACACACACACACAGAGGCACACAGATTTGAGGAAAACTCAGTGAAAAGACAAAAGAATCTATGTGGCAATACCAAAGGCTTCATTGATTACATTATGTTCTATTCATTAATATTGACATTACTGAGCTTTTATTATCAGGTATACTCATAAACATAATTTGTTGTTATGTTTAGTATATTTTTAACTAATGGTAATGTAGAATATGTTACATAAACATTTTCATCAATATAAAATCTTCAATAATTTAATGGAGAAATCTGTAGTTTTCAGCAATAATTGTACAAAAACACGTACTCAACCACATTAGATAAATAAAACTTATTTCTGTATGTGCAATGAGAAAAGAGATTAAAGGGCTCAAATATTGAATATAGGTATTTTGTGACCAATTCAGTTCTTTGAAAGCTGCTTTAAGGTTGTCTTGATGTCCTCCCAAAGCATTATATTTGTATGAATACCTTGTTTCACATTTCATTATAAAATACTTCATTTTTCTAGTAGCTATTGGAAAGCAAATATAAATCATCAGAATCATTACAGATTTGATTCCTTTAAAAAAAGTTCTTCAGTGAAACCCCGTCTCTACTAAAAAATACAAAAAACTAGCCGGGCGAGGTGGCGGGCGCCTGTAGTCCCAGCTACTCGGGAGGCTGAGGCAGGAGAATGGCCTAAACCCGGGAGGCGGAGCTTGCAGTGAGCTGAGAACCGGCCACTGCACTCCAGCCTGGGCGACAGAGCGAGACTCCGTCTCAAAAAAAAAAAAAAAATGAACTTTTTTTTTTTTTTTTTGAGACGGAGTCTCGCTCTGTCGCCCAGGCTGGAGTGCAGTGGCGCAATCTCGGCTCACTGCAAGCTCCGCACCCCCCACCCTGAGTTCAAGCAATTCTTCTGCCTCAGCCTCCCAAGTAGCTGGGATTACAAGTGCCCACCACCACACCCAGCTAAATTTGTATTTTTAGTGGAGACGGCGTTCCACTATGTTGGCCCGGCTGGTCTCTAACTCCTGACCTCAAGTGATTCGCCCGCCTCGGCCTCCAAAGTGCTAGGATTACAGGTGTGAGCCACCGCATCCAGTCTAAAAATAGTTCTTTATCAGGCTGGGCGCAGTGGCTCACACCCATAATTCCAGCACTTTGGGAGGCCGAGGTGGGCGGATCACAAGATCAGGAGTTCAAGACCAGCTTGGCCAACATGATAAAATCCCGGCTCCACTAAAAATACAAAAATTAGCCAGGCATAGTGGTGGGTGCCTATAGTCCTAGCTACTCAGGAGGCTGAGGCAGGAGAATCACTTGAACCCGGGAGGCAGAGGTTGCAGTGAGCCGAGATGGCACCGTTGCACTCCAGACAGAGCGAGACTCTGTCTCAAAAAAAAAAAAAAAAAATTCTCTATCTCGATAGAGAAATGCTCTGCATTCTGAGTTCGTTTTTATTAACTTTTTAAAAGTTACTAAATGAACACTTTCTACATTCAGAGCAACATGGACTTACTCTAACTTTTTGCTTTTAGTTCGTGAAGTGACCGAACCTCTGAATTTAAATCCAGCTAAACGGCCTCGTCGACAAGACTGGGATGGAGAATTATATGAAAATGGCTCATTTTATTTTGCTAAAAGACATTTGATAGAGATGGGTTACTTGCAGGTTTGTACATTCATTTTGCATAATCCTTTTAAGTGCTTTTGTAGGCATACTTTGAGTTCTAGGGAAGAAGTATGGTACAATTTCTTTATGATAAAAGTATCAACCTATAGAGGAAAGGTAATAGCTAACAACATTTGCTATCTGAGACATTTATCCTGCAGGTTTACCCCAAGGTGATCTTTGGAATCCATTCAGTAAATATACAAGGAATTCTGCTATAACGAGAAAAAAAAGAATCAAGTACTACGTGTCTACACATGCCCTAGTACTCATATTATTCCATTTAAAACTATGTAATCCATGTTTGTGTTATAGTTATGTTGTGGCTGTAGGGTTGGATAACTTGTATTGCTCTAAAAAGATAAATAATTTCATAGAGGTGAAAAGAGTTACAACCTGGGCGACAGGAAACCCGGATTCTTACTCTAACTGCCTCTTACTATGTAAGCTTGAATATGTATCATTTTATCTGTTCTGACTCTCATTTCTCTCATTTTCAAATAACAGATTTAACGTCTCTCTCATTTTAGAGCCTGCAACATGGTTGCATCATTTATTTCTTTACTTGTTAATTTTAGTTATCATTATTATTTATTATTTACTGTGTACTGTGGAGTATGTGAAACACTTTGCATATGTTATCTTACGTAATCTGCATAGCAAATGAATGAAGTGGACTTTTCTACCCAGTTTTACAGAGGAGAAAACTGCATCTCTGAAAAATGAAGTAATTGACTCAAGGCAAAAACAGCTAATAAATGGTACTGTCAGGATTTGGATTCAGGTTCTTATGTTACTCAAGAAATAGCGTTTTTAAAGAGAGAGAGGGAAATCTCTCCATTGTCTAATAAAAATTCTAATGGGACTCTTATTCTGAGCAAAAGAGAGAAAAACATTTTTACAAATTTTCTGGTCAATGTATAGGCAAACTATAGACTGGCTGTATAGTTAAATTTAAGTGTTCAGAGAAATTAGATTTGACACACATAGATACTACTATTTTTAAGCTCTTTTCTAAGGAGGACCATGGTGCAACCCATTCCTAAAGTGTGGAGAAAAATGTTTCTCATTAAAACAAGATTTATGAAGAGGCTGACAATTCTGAAAAAAAAAAATGAAATTGAAATTATCCAATAATTGATCTGGTCATTCAAATAATTACTATCAGAAGAAAGGCCCCTTCTCTTGCCGACCCTTGCCTAGAATCAAGAGACTGCCCTTGCCATTGCCCACATGTGACTTGGATGACTATTAGTCATTTTCATCAGTAGCTCAGGGATCTAAGAAAACTCTCTACAACAGATGCTACAGTTACTTTTCCTCCCCTGTGTTGCCTGGTAGTTGCAAATTAGAACAGAAGTTCCAAAAACCTTTATACTGCTTTGGATGATGACAGGAGAGAATTCTTGAAAAAAAGGAGGATATGATTAAGGGATTTCCACAAAACCCCATGTGGTCAGAATCCTGGAGGCTATAATATTTCTGCTTTTTTCAATATTAAAATAGAAATTTTCTTAAATAGGGAACTTGAACTGTTTAGATAGAATTTGAAAAATGTTAAAGTTATTTTATGTGAGCTTTCTCCTTAAAAAAAAAAAAAAAAAAAAGCTGGGCATGGTGGCTGAAGCATGTCACCCAGCACTTTGAGAGGCCAGCTTGAGGCCTCAAGAGGATAGCTTGAGGCCAGGTTTCCAAGAGCAGCCTTGGCAGCATAGCAAGATCTTATATCTACAGAAAACTTTAAAAAAATTTAGCCAGACATGGAGTTGTATACCTGTAGTACCAGATCCTTAGGAGGCTGAGGTGGGAGGATTGCTTGAGCCCAAGATTTCAAGGTTATAATGAGCTATGATTGCAGCATTGCTCTCCAGCCTGGGTGGCAGACTGAAACCCTAACTCGAAAAAATAAAGTAAAAATAAATTTAAAAATCATTTTTATGTGACTGATTTTTACTGGGTTATTCATTTTTCTCAGTACTGTAGAAATGAATTCTTTGTGCTGTATTATAATGAAGTTTTGATATATGCGAATGAATATTAAAAACAGTATTCATGACATTTGTACTATCTTTAGGGTGGAAAAATGGCATACTATGAAATGCGAGCTGAGCATAGTGTGGATATAGATGTGGATATTGATTGGCCTATTGCAGAGCAAAGAGTATTAAGGTAAAAACAAACAAACCTGTATAACCTTTGTACTAAATCCTAATAATTATACTTCTAGATGCTGATTTCTGATACTTCAAACATCGTAGGATCTTTGTAATTACTTTGTTCATGTGGGGAAGACGTATGTAAAATGTGTTTTTACATGGCTTCAATAAAGTAAGAAATTATCTGGTTAGACCACACTACTTTTAGTTACTGCACTGAAAGTTGAAATATATATGTGAAGTAAATTTGAAGAGTAATGTTTGAATAGTTGAATGGAGGGTGACATTTAATGTATTGGTTTAGCCAGTTGAGAGGGAGTGATTAGTATTGCCCTTATACTCAAAGGTCTATTTTGGTTTCTTTTAGATATGGCTATTTTGGCAAAGAGAAGCTTAAGGAAATAAAACTTTTGGTTTGCAATATTGATGGATGTCTCACCAATGGCCACATTTATGTATCAGGAGACCAAAAAGAAATAATATCTTATGATGTAAAAGATGCTATTGGGATAAGTTTATTAAAGAAAAGTGGTATTGAGGTATGTGCTCCCTGAATACAGCAGTATTTCATAATATTTTCATTCAAGGTCAAAGAACATGCAAGGAATTAAGAGATTTAAATTTTTAGTATTAACTTTTAAAATATCTGAAATTTGGCCTTCATATGCCTAGAAAATTATTATACTATTTACTTTTAGAATAGAATTAGGAATTTGTTAATCAGCAAATAATATTTCTTGTTTATTCAGTAAGTATAAACATACTATTTTTAAATGGGAGCTATCTAGTGTTTCCCATAGGATCTTGCAACAAGAAAGATTTCCTAGATAATAGGTATGCTATTTCAGAAAAGGACAATATCTTGTGGATTTTTAAAATCTAGCTTATTCTTATGAATGACATTTTTGATTCAAAATAACTTAATGTAAGTGTATTTTTTTAAATGAAAGCTAAGATAATTATAATTTACAAGAAATCCTAAATATGTGTTGCTAAGCAGCACGAGATAGGTTACAGACTTTCCTCTGGATAAATTGAATTATAGGAGAATCTTAGATTAGTATCAGACAATATATGTTGTAATTTTTACCTGTAGATAGAATCCTGTCTGTTGTAGAAAATAAAATACTGTGTCTCACCTTTACTGGGCTATGAGAAATAAGCTTTGTTTTAAAGCATCATGATTTTAAAATGACAGTCAGTTTTCTTACTTGGACCTTCAGAAGGTCAAAAGATGACTCGTTTGTGATTTGGACTATCTACAAGGTCAATTATTATGAAAGATTTCTGTTTTCTTCATTTTTTAATTTTTCCCTTTTTCCTCCGATCCTGTTTTTTTTAAGGTGAGGCTAATCTCAGAAAGGGCCTGTTCAAAGCAGACGCTCTCTTCTTTAAAACTGGATTGCAAAATGGAAGTCAGTGTATCAGACAAGCTAGCAGTTGTAGATGAATGGAGAAAAGAAATGGGCCTGTGCTGGAAAGAAGTGGCATATCTTGGTTGGTATCTTTTTATTCACCCGTAGTAAAATGGACCAGGATTTATTTACTTATTTTTACAGAAATGAGTACATAACAAAGCGCGTCCCCCAGATGGGCGTGATTGTAGGAAATAGGAACTCTCCTCCACTGCTGATGAAAGTGTTAAACTGGGACAGTCTTTCTGGAGGTTAGTTTGAAAATGTGTATCAAATGAGGAATGATTACTAGCCTAAGCTGTGAAGTCAGACTCTACCACGGATTAGCCAGTTGTGATAAGATGAATGTTGTTTCCTCCTCTGTAAACTGGAGATAACAAGAATATCTATTATCATAGGGCTCTGGTAGGGATTAATAAAATAATATGAGTAAAAGCACTTAGCAGAATTTCTAGTACATAGGAATTACACTCTGAATATTTTTTGCTGTTAATTGAATGTACATACTTTTTCCCCAAATTCCAATTCCAGGAAAGAAGTGAGACAAATGGGCCAGTAGTGAAGTTAAAAGAACCCACTTAAATGTCCTGCGAAAACTAGAATATCCCTAAAAAGGAATACTATGCAATCATTACAAACAGTGCTGTGACCTGTATTTATTTGCATGATCAAATATAACAATAAGTTTTTCACTTTGATTTTAAGCAATACACTTATCAGGTGCCCACGATGATACGCAGCATGGAACTGGTTGTGGGAGCTTGCTGCTTGCTGAGCTTACAGCCTGATGATGTCAACATTTAAAAATTGATAATCATAAGTTATTAAGATGCATAATAACTATAAATCATGTATGAAAGCAATATTTACAAGGGTAGTATGAGCCTCAAAATAAGCAGTACAGGAATACTTTGGGAGCATATGATCTAGGGACTTCAGGAATAACCCTTAAACCATGCATGAAGATTCAATGGACATAAATACTGCAGAATGTTTGTGAAAGGCAGATTCAATTTTTATTAGAAGAAAACAATTTTAATGGGATGTATAACAAATTCCAACTAATTATCTTTGGGATATTAAGCAAGCTTCTATATACCTTAGTTTTCTACTTAGAATATAAACACAAACCAAATTTTATAAAGCCATCAGAAAGGAAAACAAAGATAATATAAAATACTTAACATAGTGCCTACAGATAGTAATAAGTGTATCATTTATATAGGTAAAACTCTAGAATTATATGTGTCAAAATGTAGTGATTATCTACAAATAGTGATAATTAGGATGATTTTGATTTTTTTGCTTCTGTTTTTTTAAAAAATATTTCTACCATGAATATGTATTATTTATATGACATTAAAAAAAAAAAAACTTTAAAAGGAGAGGTAAGAAAATAGAGAAGAATGTTTAAATTTTTATTTTAAACTCAGAGCAGGCCAGGCATGATGGCTCATGCCTGCAGTCCCACCACTTTGGGAGGCTGAGGCAGGCAGATCCCTGGAGCTCAGGAGTTTGAGACCCGCCTGTGATACATATTGAGGCCCCATGTCTACTAAAAAAAAACAACTCAGCAACGTTTTATATGGGTGACATAAATGTATACAAATATATTCCTTAAAATTCAATACTTTTAAAAGTAAAATTTAGTAAATAGAGCTTAAAGGCTGGATTATGCAAAAACTAACTTTAACTTTTATTATGTTTTAGTGAAAACAATTCAAATCTCAACACATTTAATAATGAGAAAATTTCAGTAGATAAGCATAGAACAAATTTAAAAGAAATTCTTTTCAACCAAGATTGTATGGTTGTATGTGGTCTAAACTATGGTAATAGTTTTACTCAGAATGGTGAATTGAAGATACTGGGAGCTTCTGAAATACATCCTATTCCAAAAAAGGGATAAACAGAGAGGGAAGAAAAGGATATCATTATGTCAGTGTGATTTAGTATTTATTTTTATTCTTCAAAAATGGTAATTTTTCAGTAAATATTAATAAGTGGCATACCAATCAGAACTATTACAGATTTAAAAAGATTTAAGATATATATAAACAAGAGACCATATGTTAACCTTATTTCACTCCTGATTCAAATAAGTCAACTATAAAAGGACAATTTTGAGATAGCTGGGAGTATCTCAACATATACTAGGTTATTAGAGGATATTAAGGAACTATTATTGGTTTTGTGGGTTTAATGATATTCTGTCAGATAAAAAATTATATTTATCTATTAAAGATAAATGCTGAAGAGTTTCTGGATAAAATATTATGTCTGGGAATTCCTTCCTCTCCCTCTCCCCAAATAAACTAGGGGGCAGGGCATAGAAAACAATATTACTACGTGATTTTAAATTCTGATAATTTTTCAATATAAAATTGGGGTTCTCGCATATGTTTGAAATTTTGCTTAATAAAAAATTTAAATAACTTAGAATTCATATATAAAATTTCTAACATTTGTAATATGCATGGCAGGTAGGAAGTATGCTCCATTCTTCTTCTCTAGCTCATAAGAGTTCATTTTTGATTGCTTAGGGAAAACCCTGGACCTCAATTACACTGTGAAATATTTTTGTTCCATCTAATCTTTAGTATTCTTATATGCAGTGCCCCTAGGTCTTACTGAAGTTGCCAGTTACCTGTTGGTTGCTGTCTGCATTATTTAGCTAGAATATTCTTTGTCTGTTTAAATGTTTGCTCAGTATTTATTTTACTTGATAGGAAATGAAGTGTCTGATGAAGAGTGCTTGAAGAGAGTGGGCCTAAGTGGCGCTCCTGCTGACGCCTGTTCCACTGCCCAGAAGGCTGTTGGATACATTTGCAAATGTAATGGTGGCCGTGGTGCCATCCGAGAATTTGCAGAGCACATTTTCCTACTAATGGAAAAGGTTAATAATTCATGCCAAAAATAGAAATTAGTGTAATATTGAGAAAAAAAGATACAGCCTTCTTCAGCCAGTTTGCTTTTATTTTTGATTAAGTAAAATTTCATGTTGTAATGTTACAGAGAGTGTGATGTGGTTTGTGATATATATATTGTGCTCTACTTTTCTCTTTATGCAAGATAATTATTTAGAGACTGATTATAGTCTTTCTCAGATTTTTAGTAAATGCAAGTAAGAACATCATCAAAATTCACTTTGTATTGTACCCTGTAAAACTGTGTTTGTGTGCTTTCAAAGATGTTGGGATTTTATTTATCTGGGGACAGTGTGTATGGTAAGACATGCCCTTCTATTAATAAAATTACATTTCTCAAACTTGATGAAAACTGCCTTGTTGCTGTAGAAGAAATTTACCAAGCATTTTCTTTCTTTCCTTTAAACATGAACCAATCTTAGAAACAAGCCATTCGATGCCGGGGTAGAGCATCTGATTGTACTTCCCTTATGTATACGTAACAGCATATGGTCTATGTGGGGGATTGGTTCTAGGACCACCCACATATACCAAAATCTGTGCATAGTGAAGTACCACAGTCAGCACTGTTGAACCCACATATACAAAAAGTGGGCCCTCCATCTACTGCATGATTCACATCCTTAGAATATTGTATTTTTGATCTGCACATGGTTAAAAAAATTCATGTAAAAGTGGACCACACAGTTCAAACCCATGTTGTTTAAGGATCAACAGTATATACAAATATAAATATCCAAATAAATTTATGTATTATGAAGGTTATGTATTTATTTGGAGGAAGCAAATTATTTGCAGTTACCCCTGAGATAATGGTAATTTTGCATACAGGAATATCTTGGAGATATTACGGGTTTGGTTCCAGACCATTGCAATAAAGCGAGTCATAGGAGTTTTTTGGATGCCAGGTACATAAAATGTTATGTTTAAAGTAAACTGTGGTCTATTAAGTGTACAGTAGCATTATGCCCAGATAAACAATGTATATACCTTAATTTTAAAATATTGCTAAAGAATGCTAACAATTATCTGAGCCTACAGCAAGTCAATCTTTTTGCTGTTGAAGGATGTTGCCTTGAACAGTGGTGGTTGCTGAAGGTTGAGGTGGCTGTGGCAATTCCTTAAAATAAGACAACAATGAAGTTTACCGCATCAACTGACTCATGAAAGATTTCTCTGTAGTGTGTGATGCTGTTTGATAGCATTTTACTCACAATTGAGCATCTTTCAAAATTGAAGTCAGTTCTCTCAATCCACTGCTTTATCAGCTACATTTATATAATTTTCTAAATTATTGGTTGTCACTTCGTGTTCATAGCATCTTTACCAAGAGTAGATTCTATCTCATGAAACCACTTTTTTTGCTCATCCATAAGAAGCAACTCCTCATGCATTCAAGTTTATCATGAGATTGCAGCGATTCAATTACATCTTTAGGCTCCACATCTAACTTCATTCTCTTACTATTTATACCGTATCTATAGTTACTTCCTCCACTGAAATCTTGAGCCCCTCAAAGTCATCCATGAGGGTTGGAATCAACTTCCAAACTCCCATTAATGTTGATATTTTGACCTCCTTCTATGAATCATGAATGTCCTTAAAGGCATCTAGAATAGTGAATACTTTACGGAAAGTTTTCGATTTACCTATTTCCAACAGAGGAATCACTATTGATGGCAGCAATACTCCTAGAACTGTATTTTTTTAACTACTAAGACTTGAAAGTTGAAATTATGCATTGATCCATGGCTTCAGAATGGATGTTATATTAGCAGGCATGAAAACAGCATGAATCTAGTACATATCCATCAGAACACGTGGGTGACCAGGTGCATTGTTCATGAGCAAGTACATTTTGAAGGAATCTTTTTTTCTGAGCAGTAGGTTTCAATAGTTGGCTTAAAATATTCACAAAACCATGTTATAAACAGGTGTGCTATCACCCAGGCTTTTTGTTCCATTTATATATACAGCACAGATGGTAGACATAGCATTATTCTTAAGGGTCATAGGATTTTTAGAATGGTATTGAGGTTCAGCTTCAATGTAAAATCACGGCTGCTTTAACCTTCTATCAAAAGGGTCAGCCTGTCCTTTGAAGATTTGAAGTCAGACATTGATTTCTTTCTAGCTATGAAAATACTAAATGGCACCAGTGGAAGGCGCCTTCCAGTGGAAGGCGTCTTTCAGTGGAAGGCTGTTTGGTCAACACTGAAAATCTGTTGTTGAGGATAGCCACCTTCATCAATCATCTTAGCTAGATCTGGATAACACGCTGTAGCTTGTACAACAGCACTTGCTGCTTCACCTCGCACTTTTATGTTATGGAGATGGCTTCATTCCTTAAACCTCATGAACCAACATCTGCTAGCTACCTGCTTTTCTCCTGCAGCTTCTCCATCTCTCCCAGCCTTCATAGAATTGAAGAGAGTTAGGGCCTTGCTCTGGATTAGGTATTGGCTTAAGGTAGTGTGGCCTGTTTGATCTTTCCAGACCACTCGAACTTTCTTCATCTCAGAAAGAAGGCTGTTTGACTTTATTATTTGTGCGTTCACTTACGTAGCACTTTTGAGTTTCCTTCTACAACTTTTTCTTTGTATTTACAATTTCGCTGACCATTTGGCACAAGAGGCCTAGCTTTCAGCCTATTTTGGCTTTTGACATGCCTTCCTCACTAAGCTTAATCATTTCTAGCTTTTGATTTAAGTGAGTGATGTGTGACTATATTCCTTTCACTTGAGTTCTTAAGGGCCATTGTAAGCTTATTAATTGACCTAATGTCAGTATTGTTGTGTCTCAGGGAATAGGGAGGCCCAAGAAGAGGAAGAGAGATGAGGGAGCACCTGGTTGGTGGAGAAGTCAGAACACACATTTATGGATTAAGTTTTCTGTCTCAGCATAGTTCACAGCCCCCCAAAACAATTACAACAGTAACATGAAGAATCACAGATTCACAGATCATCATAACATCATAATAATGAAAAAGTTTGAAACATTGTGAGAATTACTAAATTGTGACACAAAGACATGAAGTCAGTCCATGTTGTTGGACAAGTGGTGCCAATAGACTTGCTTGATGCAAAGTTGCCACAAACCTTCAATTTGTAAACAGTATCTGTGAAGCACAATAAAGCAAAGCTCAATAAAACACGGTATGCCTGAATTATATTTGGCTATCGTCACAACTTTACAGCTGACATAAATCACTCTTCTACCTGATTAGATTCCAATGGTGAAGCATTATCTCATAAATGTGGACACTTACCTGATAAAAATCATTTCTGGTGGAACATTTACATCTATTTCTACCATAAAAATAATTCATAAAAATAATTCATGTAAAACTATGACGAGAGGTTGATCTTTCAGGCCAACTATACAGGAAGCTGCTTTCCTCTGTGAGGACTGTTGGATTTGCATACTGCAGAGCATGCCCCTATAGAACACACATAAGTTGGAGGAAAAAAACAAACAAAACACCAATTTATTTTAAAAACTGGAATGATTTATTAATTTATTTTAATAGCTTTAAAATAAATTAATGGCTTATTAATTTTCTTTATATCTTGTCCTAGTTTTACTCTGATCCTTCCGGTTTTCCCGCTACTAACTTTATTTTTTCCCACCCCTTTACAGTTACATGTCCACAAAGGTTCTAACCCCACTTCTTGTTCTCTCCCAGGTATCACATCTCTATTCAAGGTTTCAGCTACAACCTCCATGCAGACAAACCTCAAATATAGTCTTCAACCCCAATCCTCAGTTGTAAGTTCTAGTCACATCTCAAATTCTTCATGTTATAGGCCAGACTCCTGGACTTCATCCCTCAAGTTTCTGATTTTATCATTATTAAAATGTTGCAGCTTTTCGGTTTCTCCTTTTCATCTCTATTCAGACACCAAAGCTTGAGTTTGATACTACTAGCCCAGTGTCCTTTCAGTTTATTCAGTACTGTCACCAGATTACTTGTTCAGATTCTTGCTAGCTATTAATCTTTTTGAAATCTTTTAGTGACTCCATGCTGACCACAGAATAAAGCATACTTCAAACCAAACACTATAGCCTGGTCACAACCTAATATTTCCAGCATCGTTCCTACAAGTTACTGTTGGCTTTTCACCTCAGTCCTAGCTTATTCTCAAGTCCTACCTTTATCAGCATGAACAATTCATTCCTCAAAAAACTTCTGCTAAAATACTTCCAAAATCAATTTCTCTGTATGAATGTAAATCATATTGGAGTCCTTGTTTTCTTTCAGTGACTCCAAGCCAAGTACAAGGAGATAATTCAGTTCTCACTGTTACAACTACTCCCTGTGTTCCCAGTAGTAGGAAATATTACTCAAGAAAATACAGTATGTTCAGCTCCAATATGTAAGGAACTTAGAAGTTGCCTTTCCCATCCTTATGTCAAGAAAAACTGAACAAACTGAAAATCAATGACTTTTGGGCCCACCGGAGAACCAAGGACTCAGGGCAAACAGCCACCCATCTGGAGAGAGATGCACATCCAGAGAGATTCAAGAGCATCTGATACTTGCAGGTACATCCAGCAGAAGCTCCTGGATGCCCTAAGCTGATTGGAACACTTACCTAGTAATTTTCATGAATTGCTAGACCCTGAGTATGGTCTAATGTGAGAGTGAGAAACTCCTGGTGGTTGCTGTCATGCAGGGGGCGGGCGTGCACATACACTTTCCAGAAATACCAGTAGGTTCTCACAAGGAGGTTCCGAGGATTCAAGAAAAATCTCCCAATGGCCCTGGTAGGAGGAGGGTAAAGAATAGTCATTGTTAAATCCTGCCAGCCCCTTCTCCTAACAAAGGCCTTGTCTCCAATAGAAAGGACTTCTCCCCAGAGGGCAATACTGAAAACTCATCTAGCTAGGAGAAGGGAACTCTGCTCAACTCCAGCCCACTTTCCTGTCTCACCTAAGGGACAAAAAATCCATAGTCAGCAGGGGAGAAGGCAGCAAGGAAGTTGATTGAGAATGCCACAGCCAGAAAAAACGGGAAGCAATGGGATAAAAAACTATCCCCCTGGAGGAGAAATTGAAACACTTGTGAAGGTCATCTCCCAAGATACAAGCCCACTAAAAGACCAAGACACAGATGATTTTAGAATCCTTCCTCTCTTCACACCATACACTACACCAATAAGTCTCCAATATAATAAAAGTGAATTTCAGCCAAAAGAAGCTGCAAGACACAGATTTTCTCGAAGGAAAAATACAAAAGGAAGTCCCAAAGCCAAAACCAAGGACACTGAAAGGATTTGAAATCTCTGGTATCTATGGCTATAAGAAAGATTAAATCGCATTTTAACTCCAAGCAAGATTAATATAACGCTTCACACTAAAGACTTGTCTTGGTACCTATTACCTTATGCAGTATATCTGGTTTTCAACAACAATAACAACAGAAATTGTAAGATATATCAAAAACAAGAAAAAGCAGAGTCTGAAGAGAGAAAACAGTCTTCAGGTTCTGGCTCAGATATGACACACGCTGGTACTATCAGGCAGGCAATTTAAAATGCTATGGTAACCAGAACACAGGTTCAGTCACTTGCCACATGCGGAATCCAATCAATTAACAAAAGCAAGGTCTGGCATAAAGAAAGTGACTTTTTATTCCAAAACTTGCTTAGGGGAAGAAGTACAGGCTCTTGCCTTTAAGAGTACTGCTTTGCTTTTGGAGCAGAAAGCAAGTACTTTTAAAGGGGGCCTGGCATGCTGGCATGAATGGCATCCAGAGGAGAAGATGAGCAGGTGTGTATGAACTGCAGTGGCTTATTTACCCCTGGGCAGTTTAGCAGGTGACTGCTGGCCCCTTCATGGGCAGATCTAGGTTGTAAAAGCATTTGAAAATTCTCCAGGTGAGAGAGAGTTTTGTAGCAGGCACACTTTGGATTGTAGATGGACTGTTTTTTGAGACAGCCTCCTGGTGGAGAGTTCTGCTCTGGAGCTTCTAAGCACATAGTTAAATGAATGTGCCCTGTAGGGAGTATCTGGTGAAGTAGGTGTCACGACTATAATTCCATTTTTAAAGAGCTAACTAGAGAAGTGGGGAAATGGAAGAAAGAGAAAAGAGTGAGAAAATAAATTATCTCTTAGAAAAATGGGAGTATAGCCGGGTATGGTGGCTCACGCTTGTAATTCCAGCACTTTGGGAGGCTGAGGTGGGCAGATCACGAGGTCAGGAGTTTGAGACCAGCCTGACCAACACAGTGAAACCCCGTCTCTACTAAAAACACAGAAATTAACCGGGCGTGGTGGTAGGCACTTGTAATCCCAGCTACCCGGGAGGCTGAAGTGGGAGAATCACTTGAACCCGGGAGGCAGAGGTTGCAGTGAGCCGAGATCGTGCCATTGCGCTCCATCCTCGGTGACAGAGCTAGGCTCCATCTCAAAATAAAAAAAATAAAAAATAAAAAAAAATAAAAAAAAAAAGGAGATGGGAGTATTGGGTTACGATTCTCCACTGCCAAGTTCCATTTCAATTCTATGGGATTTAGGTGCCGTATTCATTCTGACTGCTTCCTGCTGAAAGGGGCATAGTCATTGTGCATCAGAATGGAACTGATCTATTTGGAACTGAAAATATTCATGAGTACCCGAATTTACAGATGATATTGGTTGGGATATTATAGTGTGAGGTCTGGAAAGTCTACGGAAAATCCTGTCTTGCATTTCTCTACACAGGGTGCAACAGTAGTAAAATCCAAAGCAGAGAAGTATGCCTAGTCCTGCAGCCAGGGCTAAACTGATAAGTAGCTTCCATCACCAGGACAATCCTGACCTGAAACTGAATGCTAACTATTGATCTAGCAATATGTGGGGTTAGAAATAGCTTTGATTTGTTGGTTTGTGTCTTGCAGGCTATCAAGACATTTCCTGAATTATCTTGGATCTATATGTAGTATTTAGTCTTGTCATGCAGGCTCCCCACTGCCAATTATAACCAGATATGATAACAGGTTGGTTAAAATATGTTTAACGGATTATAGGAAGATCTGTGAATATTCACGAAGGTGGTCATAAATCCTATCTAGTTTCTGAGAATGAATCAGTTTAGTTAGCTAGCTGTGTCTCTTCTAGGAGGTGGCATTGCAGATGGGCTAGTCCTCTGTATGTGATGAAGGCAAACAGATTTTTAATAAGAGGCATTTCTATAGAAACAGAAGAAAAACAAAGGTTAATGTGGGCACAATTTATCCAGATGTTAGACTCAAAGCATCTTTAGTTACAGAGGAGGGCGGTAGCAGCCTGACACATTTTTCTCTCCTGTATTATGACGAATAAGGTAGTAGTGATTTCATTAAGTCCAAATCAGAAAAATGCAGGAAGGCCAGGCACAGTCTTAACACCTGTAATCCCAGCAATTTGGGAGGCTGAGGCGGGTGGGTCACTTGAGTTCAGGAGTTCAAGACCAGCCTGGCTAACATGGTGAAACTCCATCTCTACTAAAAATACAAAAGTTAGCTAGGTGTGTTGGTGCTCGCCTGTTGTTCTAGCTACTCGGGAGGTTGAAGTAGGAGAATTGCTTGAACCCGGGAGGTGGAGTTTGCAGTGAGCCAAGATCATGCCACTGCACTCCAGCCTGGGTAACAAAGTGAGAGTTTGTCTTAAAAAAAAAAAAAAGAAAAGAAAAAAATGGAAAAAGAATTTGAAAGCATTTGTTTAGAGACTTGTAACCCAGAAAGAATTCAGGATTTAGTCCAAATTGCAGAAAATAATAAAAACTCAAAAACAAAGGACAAAACTAGAATCAAACAACAGGTGTACTATAGTTTTTTCTGAAATATAATTTTTTATCTCTCCAGTTCCTGTTATTACTAAAGACAAATCGTAATAGGACAAATTTATTTGCAAAATAAGTTTTAATCTTACTATGTTTGGCCTGATTATTTGCAAAAAGTGCAGCAAGAATAACTATTTGTCAAATTGGCTCCTTTTAAAATTGGCTTTGCTGAAATTTTTACTTATAAGAAATCTTCAATGGACCTTTTAAAACCTTGAGCACAGCCACAGACTTATCTGTACCTGCAAATACCTGTATGAATTGGGTGAATTCCTCTTCTTGAGGCCTCAAGATAATTTGGAGCTCTTGGGCCTATCAGAAAGTGACATTCTTTACTTACTACAGGTCAGGAAATTCTGTACAGGGATTTAATGAACAAGGTATGAAGCCAATTTTTTCCAAGAGACTTTAATTGGCTCTATAAGTCAACTTTGATTCCTTAAAGCAGTTATGTATACCTGAAAGTATGCCATTTCAGTCAAAGCCTTGGCAAAATAACCAGTGTCTTCAATGGTGTCCTTTCACAGAAGAAAACAGATTCTTCTTGAACGTATGCAGATAACTATACGGCCATAAATTAAGTTTACTTACAAATAGTTTTCAAATTCTGGAGAAATCAGGTAAAAAGAAAGAAAAATTCTCCAAATTTTGCTCACAGGAATATACTTTACTCAACTATAAAAAGCTGTAAATAGCTCAAAAGGAAAAAGGTTTTTTGGACTCTGAAAAATCAAAGAATTAGCAGTGTTTCAAACAAAGTGTCGTAAAGATTATTTCAGTCTTCCATTAGTTCAGTCTATGTAATTTACTCCTGTTCCGTTTGATATTCATAAATGCATTAGCTTTTTATGGGAGTTTTGGAAGTTTTTTTCTTTATTCTAATGTCAAAATCTCCAGTTATCAGAAACCTGCGTTCAAGAGCACCTGTCAGAGTCCTATAGCTGGTTATAAAACCACCTTTGAAAAGAATCGGAGTAAAATAACAATTATGGGTGACAAAAGTCTCAGAATAGCCACAAAGACACAATCAATGAGGAAATCTGGCTATGTGGCACATAGTGATTTAGGATAACAATCATAATTATTACTGACAACATATGCTAAGACATATCAGAATTATAGGAATCATACAATTTTGGAACACATGCTCAGAATGTATTTACATAAATGTAACTGAAAGAAATGTAAACATCATTTTATATTTGACAATGTTTCCTGTATGGTTTTTATATGCCAAGTAAGCCAGATATGTCTCTTTTAGACTTTAGGGGACTTAATATCTGAAAAGTTTAACCAGGTTAAGAAAAAAAAGAACTTAATTTAGAATTTCACTTTGGAAAGTTTGTCAGATATCAAAGGTTTAAACACTTGGTATTACAAAATAAAATCTCAGGTCACTATAAGTAAAAGGGAAAAATTTTTACTTGTTGATGGAGGACAGACAGCTTTTCAAACAAAACCCAATAAAGACAGTGTGAGGCCAACTGAATCTGTCTCTTTTCTTTCCCCTCTGTTTTCTGTCATTTATTCAAAAGGCAAACAAATTATTTTTTATTATTTTTTAATTTTACACAAAAATTTGTTCAAAAGAGAAAGCCAAATTTCACCTTTGCATTAGTGTACTATTAATGTTAAACCCAATTCTCAATAAAACCTTATAAACAAATCTATCCAATCTTAATTAATATGACCATAAGGTAAAATTTCCATAAATTTTTTATAATCCTTTACAATGTTGTGTTAAAGAGCAGATCAGCTTTCTAAGAAAACCTTGTTATTCAGACACATAGGGCCAGATTCTCATCCTGCATCAGTGTGCTTTTATTTTAATGTTTGATTTATGGAAAAACTAAATAATCCCTTTCAAATTTTAGCCAGCTTTCTCACACCCATGGAACTTCTTTTACAAGATTAATCTCTCACAAATCTTTCACAATTTGTTTAAACTTTCAGTTTTGTTCTATTGTTCTTTTTGCTTAGACCAATCCTTAAAAAACCTCTGAATTAGACAAAATTACATTCCCTTTAACAAAAACCATATCATAGTTATATGCCTTCTTATAACCTTCTACTAAAATCACATTCTACTTTCCTTATATATCTTGTGTGTGAAACTGTTTCTCCAGTAGTCTCAATTACATGTTACAATGTTAACTCTCAGCAACTTTTATTTTTGGTGAAAAACCTGGTAAGTAAGTAATTTTAACCATATATTGGATTGTAAAGCCCAGGACAAGGACAGAGCTGCAGACAACTGTCTGACTCTTGCAGCCTAGGTAGGGAACCTGGCTAACTCTGTATGTCCCTAGACCTTACCTAGAATCTAATAGCTGTAAAACAGGCAAGCCAAATAATTATTATAACTCATAAATGTATTTTATAGCCTTAAAGCATCTAGCACCAGGTGAGCACTCACAGTACCTGGTTTTAACTTTGTATCACTGAAAGAGGAACTGAAGAGGTAGAAAAAACACTCTTGAATCACCGATGCCACTCCTTGCCCCCTGCCCCAAACCACCGTGGCAGCAGCAGTGTGGGGCAAAGAGTGTCTCTGAGTCCTGGGGGAGGGAGAGCATTCCAATTGTAAGGCA
Source organism: Rhinopithecus roxellana (assembly GCF_007565055.1). Taxonomy (NCBI): domain Eukaryota; kingdom Metazoa; phylum Chordata; class Mammalia; order Primates; family Cercopithecidae; genus Rhinopithecus; species Rhinopithecus roxellana. The sequence goes on from NC_044558.1 coordinate 129,497,886, forward strand.
TTGAACGCAGCGCTGCCCTGTTATAGCAGAAAAAAAAAATCAGACCAAATTCAGCTGATGCCTATCCATAGAGGGAGCATTTAAACCAGCCCTAGCCAGAGGGAAATCACTAATCCCAACTGTCAGATCTTGAGTTCCTGCAAGCCTTGCCACCATGAGCTAAAGTGTTCTGAGGCTCTAAATAAACCTGAAAGACAGTCAAGGCCACAAGGACTGCAACACCTAGTAGCGTCCTAGTGCTGGACTGGGTCTAGAGACAGTGGACTGGAGGGACACGTGACCTACTAGACACCAGCTGGGGCGGCTAAAGGAGTTCTGGCATCTCCCCTCCCCAATCCCAGGTTGCACAGCTCCTGGCTCCAAAAGAGACCCCTTCCTTATAAAAGAGAGAAAAAAAACAGACTCATCTTTTCTTCCCTCAGTTGCAGAACAGTTTCCGACGTTTCCATTCTAGTTAGACCACATGAGTCCTGTCTCAGCACCAGTAGCTTAGTAACAGCATATTTAAAGCGGGCAGGAAAGAAGAGAGAGGGAAAGACAGCCCTCACTGGAGCCAGGCCTATGCTCCTGTGAAATCCATACTGGGCATAGGAGCCAGGTTTCACAAGGAGGGTGAGAGAAAGAAAGGAGGAGAAGGGGAAAAAAAACATAAAGTGACCAGATGGAAACTTGGGAAGCTTCCAACCATGACACGGTGTGGGGGCACTAGGCCCACCATTCTCATTTATCTTCTGTCAGGGAGAGTCTCAGCACCCTAGGTGGGCAGCTCTCCAAGATAGTCAGGAGGGTGAATTGGGAGGTAGAGAGTAAAGAAAGGCAACAGGGCCCACACAGAAAGTCATTCATTCATACATGCAGACAGTGTGCTTCAAATGAGTCCCCAGTCAAGGGTCTGGGTGAGGTCCTGAATCCCCCGCCCCAGTTTCAAATGGCTCCACAGGAAGCTAAGTCTGAGCCAAGTTCCTATGGAACTTCATATTCAAATAAATACAAATGCATAAAATGCTCAAATGCTATCACTAGCAGCCAAGTCTTAAATACAGCAGGGCCTTGAGCCAGGCGTGGTGGCTCACGCCTGTAATCCTAGCACTTTGGGAGGCCAAGGCAGGCAGATCTCCTGAGCTCAGGAGTTCAAGATCAGCCTGATCAACATGGCAAAACCCTGTCTCTTCTAAAATACAAAAATTAGTGGGGCATTATGGCGGGTGCCTGTAATCCCAGCTACTTGGGAGGCTGAGATGAGAGAATTGCTTGAACCCAGGAGAAGGTGATTGCAGTGAGCCGAGATCAGACCACTGCACTCCTGCCTGTGCAGCTGAGCAAGACTCCATCTCAAAACACACACACACACACACACACACACACACACACACACATATATGGCAGGGCCCCAGTGACACTCCAAAAGAGCCAAGTCTAAAATAGGGCAAGACCCCAGTGATACCTCAAAAGACCCACCCAGTTCGGGTGCACTCCGACTACTCAGTTTCCAAGTTTGTCAGTGTCTTAAGAGGCCATTTTGCTTGTACCAGTGAAACACGAAAGGCAGCAGATGTCATGCCATGAGGCAAAAGGGAGCTTCCCCCAAAACAAATTCATTTTTGGCAGCTTCTGGGAAGTTTCCTAATGTTCCCATGATGGGGTCTGCTAGCCATGAGCAGCTGGCACTCACAGGTGACCCCACACCTCACCCGGTAGTGAAACTGGGCTGACAAACTTAGCTCACTCAGGGCATGCAGCACTTCCCCATATAAGCCACAAAAACTGTAACCAAAACACAGGTTCAGTCACTTCCCACTCCACATTTTGTAACCAAAACACAAGTCCAGTCACTCCAATTAATAGGAGCAAGGTATAAAGAAAGTGACATTTTATTCCAAAGCTTGGTTAGGGGAAGAAGAGCAGGATCTCGTCTTTATGGGTACCTCTTCACCTTTGGAGCAGAAAGTGGGATGCTTTTAAAGGGGGCCTAGCATGCTGGCATGAATGACATGCAGAGGAAGCAGTGAGCAGGTGGGGGGGTCTGCATACTAGCTTTAGTGCCTTATCTACTGGGTGGTCAAGCTGGTGACTGCTGGTCCCTTTGTGGACAAGACTAGTTGTAAAAGCAGCAGAAAATTCTCCAGGTGGGAGAGAGTTTCATAGCGGAAATACTTTGGGTAGTAGATGGACTGTTGTTTCTTTAGGCAGCCTCCTGGTAGAAGAGTTTCACTCTGGAGCTTCTAATAACATAGCTAAATAAACTTGCCCTCTAGGACTGTCTGGTGAAGAGGAGGTAAAAGCTATAATTGCATTTCTAAAGACCTAAGTAGGAAGTGAGGAAAAGAAGGAAAGAGAGAAGAAGAAAGAGAGTAAAGAACTCTCGCCGGGCGCAGTGGCTCACGCCTGTAATCCCAGCACTTTGGGAGGCTGAGACGGGCAGATCGCGAGGTCAGGAGATTGAGACCATCCTGGCTAACACAGTGAAACCCCGTCTCTACTAAAAATACAAAAAATTAGCCGGGCGTGGTGGTGGGCGCCTGTCGCTCCAGCTACTCGGGAGGCTGAGGAAGAAGAATGGCGTGAACCCAGGAGGCAGAGCTTGCAGTGAGCTGATATCGCTCCACTGCACGCCAGCCTGGGAGAGAGAGAGACTCCGTCTCAGGAAAAAAAAAAAAAAGAGAGAGTAAAGAACTCTCTCTTAGAAAAATGAGGGTACTCAGTTACACTATGATTAATAAAAGGATTGAAAAAAGTACACAAATGCAAAATCAGATAGATAATGTCAATACAGATAGAAACTATAAGAAAGAATCAAAAGGAAATGCTAGAAACCAAAGAAACAGTAGCAGAAATGAGGAATGCCTTTTGGTGGTTTATCAGTAGACTTGACATAGCTAAGGAAAGAACAGGTAAACTTGAATATCGGTCAATTCTTTTTTTTTTTCTGAGATAGAATCTCGCTTTGTCACCCAGACTGGAATGCAGTGGCGCAATCTCAGCTCACTGCAACCTCCACCTCCGAGGTTCAAGTGATTCTTGTGCCTCAGCCTCCCAAGTAGCTGGGATTACAGGCACGCACCACCATGCCTGGCTAATTTTTGTGTTTTTAGTAGAGACAGAGTTTCACCATCTTGGTCAGGCTTGTCTCGAACTCCTGACCTTGTGATCCACCCACCAGCCTTCCAAAGTGCTGGGATTACAGGCGTGAGCCACTGGGCCCGGCCAGAATATTGGTCAGTTTTTAAAGCTCCCAAACTGAAAAACAGAAGGAAAACAAATTTTAAAAAACAATAGAATATGCAAGAACTGTGGACCAGTATCAAAAGGTATAATTGAATATCAGAAGGATAACAAATAGAACAGGACAGAAGAACTATTTGAAATAATACACGGCCAAGAACTCTCAAAACTAATGACAAACACCAAAGCCAACCTTTCTGTGGCTAAGCTTCCTGGCTCTAATTGAAGATAATAACAGTATCATCAAATGACAGATCCAGGAAGCTCAGAGAAGGCCAAAATGATTAAAAATAAAATTGTACAGCCAGGCATTTCATATTCAAACTGCAGCAAATCAAAGACAAAATCTTGAAGGAAGCCAGAAGGGAAAAAAAAAAAAACCCAAAAAACAAAACAAACAAATAAAAAAACAGAAGTAAGGATACAGATTATAGCAGAGTTGGCTTCAGAAACCATGCAAGCAAGAAGAGTGAAGTGAAATCTTTGAAATGCTGAAACAAACCCTGTCAACCTGTATTTCTATATCCAGCAACATTTTTCTTCAGTGGTGAAAAATAAAGGCTTTTTTAGAGAAAACTGAGGGATTTCATTGCCATCAGACCTGCCCTGCAAAAACATTAAAGATATTCTTCAGAGATAAGAAAAATGATATAGGTCAAAAACTTGTATCTATACAAAGAAAAGCATTAGAAAAAGAATAAGTGAAATTAAAATAATATTGTTAATTGATCTAAAAGATAGCTATTTAAAGTAATAATAGTAACAATGTACAGGGTGACTATAGCATATGGACAAGTAAAATAATTGACACCAATGTCACAAGGAATGGGACGAATGAATCGGAAGCACGTTCTTATAAAGTTATATAATGTTATTTGAAGGTGGACTTATTTTAAAATGTATATTGTAAACCCTAGGGATATTACTAAATTTTTAATAAAAAGTATATGATACACCAAGTAAACATATAAAATCAAATCATACAAAATGCTTAATTAACCCCAGAGAAGTCAGAAAAACAGCAAGAGAAAGAAATAAAGAACAAATGCAATGAATAGAAAACAATTACAAAGATGGTAAATTTTAATGCAACTATTTCAATAATCACTTTAAATATGAATGTTCTAAACACCAGAGACTGTCAGGTTGGATTAAAAAAATAAAAACTAGACTTAACTGTGTACTGGCTACCACAAACCTACTTTAAATATAAAGACTCAGAAGAGTTAAAAACAAAGTGATAGGAAAAGAAATACCATGCTAAATCGATCAAACAACAATATCATATGCTCTGTCAGTTATCAATTACTATATAACAAATTGCTTCAAAACATATTTGCTTGAAAAAATAACTATTTTTTTGTAATTCTGTGGATCAGCAATTTGGGCTAAGGTAAGTAGAGTTGTTTTCATGGTCTCACTCTGTGGTTGCAGTCAGCTGATAGTGGGAATTGATAGTCCAAGTGAGTTTCCCTCACATATATATCTACTGGTGTCTGGGCTGTTCTCTTCTTGCAGTCTGTCAACTTTAAGGAAACTAGTTTAAGTGTCTTAACTTGGCAGTCTCTGAGCAGCTGGAAGGTGAGATTGGATGCTGCAACACTTTTTGATAACTTCCCCAGAAGCCACACAATGTTACTTCAGCCTCAGTTTTACTGGTCAAAGTGAGTCAAGTTTCTGACCATCCAGCTCAGATCAAGGGGTCAGAAGATGGAGTCTACTTTCTAATGGAAGGAGTTTAATTTTTAATGCATTATGTATGTTGATATGTCTGGGTTTGGAAATTTGAGAAGCTGAAAAGAGAAAGATCTTTTTGAGGGTTTTTATTATAATGATTCTGCATTTTACAATTTGGACAAATTTAGCCAACCTTTCTGTGGCTAAGCTTCCTTGCTCTAATTGAAGATAATAACATTATCGCCTCATAGGATTGTGAAGATTAAATGAGATAATATACCTAGCATGTTCAGAGGAGTACCTGGCTCATGTAGGGCCTCTAAATGTTTCTTATTATTGGCAATAAATGAACTTAGTTTCTAGCTTCGACATTGTCACGAACTAGCTAAGGGATGCTTTTCAAGCCATATTTAACACCCCCAAGACAGTTCATTTGACTATAATCTGTGGGGCTTATAATAGACGATCTTTATTGTCCCTTCTAATTGTTCCTTCTAATTCTACAGTTGCAAATGTACTAATGTTTTACTTAGAAGAAATATTTCACATAGAAGAAACATATCATATTTATCATTAACATGAGCATTTAAGGCTCTGGGGATGATTGGCTACAAATTATAGTGCAGAAGTCTTAAATTTCTTAGTACATCAGTGAACTTAGAAAAGAAATACTCTTTATTATTTATTTATTTATTTATTTATTTATTTATTTATTTATTTATCTGTAGAGATGAGGTCTCACTACATTACCAGGCTGATCCTGAACTCCTGTGCTGGAGCCATCCATCCGCCTTGGCCTCCCAAAAAGCTGGCAGCACAGGCATGAGCCATTGTACCCAGCCAATACTCTGCATTAAGCCATGATTCTTTGAAGGAGAAGAGTTATCAAAAGTAAGTAATTTTATTTGTGAAGATTGTTTACCTTTTTTCAATTTAACAATGAAGCATTTAGCATGTCAAAGATACGATTATTTTTCCTGAAATTATTAGGTTGGTGCAAATGTGATTGTGGTTAATGGCAAAAACCACAACTACTTTTGCACCAACCTACTAAAAAGCCAAATAAGGCACAAGTTCCCCACGTTGGCAAACAAACATAGGTGAATGGGATGATATAAGTCTGGCAAGGTGAATAAACAGAGGCCAGATCTTACTCGTTTTTGTGAGTTACAGTAAGACATTTTTGCTTTATCCCGAAAATAAGGGTAGAGAGAGACCCTTGAATGGCTTGAAGCAGAAAAAAACATTTCAAATGGAGGTGAAATTTGAGCTGGATCTTAAAGACTAGAAAATTTCATTGGTGTCAAAGGACAATATAAAAAAAATGGAGTTAACATTTATGTTCAGATAATGGAAGAGGCCATTACCTGTATAGGCCCGAAAGGATCTAGAAGGTAATGGTGAGAAATGAGACCAGAAACACAGGCCCAAATTGGAGATGACCTTCAAAAGAAAATGCTTGATTCCTGTGTTGACTTTAAAATGCTCAATTTCCTTCTAATCTAATCTACTCCACTACCACTTCACTTGTCTACATTATGCTTTCTGTTCCCTTTGTAAAACCTCTCAGTGACTGCATGCTACCCACAGAATAAAGTGAACAATTCCCAGTCCAAGCGTTATAGTTCTTTTTTGTATCCTTCCTGCCACTCTGCCCTGATTATGAAACCAGCAGACAGCCAGGCATTAGCCCTCCTCTCCTTCCCCCAACCCCTGCCCATTCTTGTCTTAAAGCCCTCTCTTCCTTCACAGCCTTAAGTATATATCGAAGTGTTCATTGGCTTAACGCTTATCTTTAAGTTACAGAAGATCAAAAAGCCTGTTTATTTTGTTGGCATCATATTGCATCAGTGTGGTGGATGCTGTGGTGGGCCATAGAGATCACGCTTGAGCCTGGAGGTCTTATCCCCCACCTAGCTGCTGGAGTGTTGTCAGTAGACAAGCCTCAGCTGTCAGGCCTCTTCAGAGCTGCCTCACCTAAGGTTACTCCCTTTCTGGGAGTAGCCCACATCCAATGACTGGATGGAGGCAGAGGATAAAAGCCCTGCTTCATTACCCCAAGAATGGACAACACTGAGAGGCCAGGCTAGCTTCAGAGAGCTCTCTGTGAGGTCAACTGAGGCTGTATAGGAACCATCTCCTCTCTCTCTCCCCACAATCCTCCTCCTTCATTTTCCATCTACAAGTGTGATCCCAAGAGCCTGCCTTCACAAATGTCATGGATATTAATCTCCTTCTCCAAGTCTGCTTCTCAACCCAGGACACCAGGAAATATTTTTGAATGAGCAAGTGAAACAGTGTACAAAACATCCTATACATTTTGGGATGGGTACTGGCTAAAGTAATTAATGTGATCTGAATTGCCAAGCTAAGCATGTTAATGATTTTCTAATTATTTAAAGGGCCATGTGTGAAGGCTTAATAATCTCTGTTTGTACTCTCCTGTATTTGGTCTTTGGTTCTTTGCTATATACTGACACAAATTACATTTTCCAAGTTTAAAAGCATTTTTTTTTTTTTTTAGGAATGTGTCACCTTTGACAACCCGGTGCTTTTATCTGCCTGAACTGGTTGGGAAAGTTCTACTAAATACAGTACTAAAGAAAGTTGGTTTGTCCACATTTCATTGATGATATTCTCAATGTAGAACATTTTCATGCTTTGTTATTTAATCAAAATTTAAAGTTGATGCAATATTATTTGTGTGCTGATGAAAATACTGGATATATTTTTTAAATTTCAGTGGTTGACATTTTGGCCACTGGGTGTCATCACAGATCTAGGCTTTAAAATGTGCAGTTGTCACTTGCTGATTGAAATTAACTAATAGAGTCTGATGAGGCTTCATGGCACATCTTCATCATTTGACCTTCATATATCGAATGTTAATCTCCACTATGGGAAATTCTTTATAAAGTACAATTTGGATACTTTTTAGTCTTTCTTTACAACAAATCACGTGGATAGAAGGAAAGTTTCTTCTAACAATGTCTGGAGTGAGCCTTGAGGACCAGTGTCAACCAAAAAGAAAGATGTATTCACAGCCTGGCATGGTGGCTCAAGCCTGTAATCCCAGCGCTTTGGGAGGCCAAGGCAGGTGGATCATTTAAGGCCAGGAGTATGAGACCAGCCTGGCCAACATGACGAAACCCCGTCTCTACTAAAAATACAAAAACAATTAGCCAGGCGTGGTGGCGCACACCTCTAATCTCATCTACTTGGGAGTCTGAGGCACAACAATCACTTGAATCTGGGAGGCAGAGGTTGCAGTAAGCCGAGATCGTCCCACTACACTCCAGTCTGGGTAACAGAGCAAGACTCTATCTCAAAACACACACACACCGACACACACACACACACACACACACACACACACACACACACACACACACACACATGTATTCCCTAAGCTACCCAGATCTATCACCTGGTTACCTCAGGCCATTACCATGACCTCTATCTTAATTTCTATATTCTCTATCTAAATTCTAATGTTTTATAAGAAGTTCTCCTTTACAAGGAGAAATTATCAAAGAGAAAAGGCTAAAATACATTGAGTGAAATCCACCAACCTCTCTGCCAGATGTGTTTATCATATAAGTAGTAGCTACAAGCTAGTTTTATAATTTATAACTGATTTTTGCTTACCTTTATGTTTGAAAGAGGATGGGTAAAATTTCTTATTGCACTCAGAGTAGATTAAGAGGTACTGAAAGGTAAGAATCAGTAACATATTGTGACTGGTTTGATTTGGAAAGTGGAGGAAAAGCAAAGAATTAAGTGACACTAAGCATTCATGCCTACAGGATCAGGAAGCTGAGGAGTAGATAAAAAGACAGAAGTGTGTTTATTCATTCTTCAAATCATGCATTAATTCATTCTTCCATGCAACACACATTTATTGAACAATTTCTGTGGAAAATACACTGCATCAGTCCCTGAAGAGGCTGGTTATGAGCTCTCTGTATGTTTACAATAAAATGAGGGAAAAAAGGTTTACACAATGTGTAACAGCTAAATGATAATGGAAGAGAACATATGATTAGGTTAAAAACAAAGAATTGACTAATGCAAGCATGAAGTACTAGAAGAATACAAAAATAGGATCAACGTGGGTTGCAGTATTGGAACTGAGTTTTTCTAGAAGACATAGAATTTAAGTTGGTCCATGAGCTCATTCACAACCAACATTTGTTAAACATCTATTATGAGTGCTGTACTTGGCTAGGTGTGCTGAAGGATGCAAAAATGAACAGCACGTGGACTCTAATTGGCAAGAACTTTACAAACTGGAATGGCAGGTAGACATTTACTTAATAACACAAGGCTCAAATGATAAAATATGAAAAGTAAAATATAAGTGAAGAGTCTATAGGGAATCAGTGAGGAAGAAATGAAAAATAACAGGGGCACGGAGTGGGGACTATCAGAGCAGGTTGTCATGGAACTGGTGTTGATCGACTATGGGATGAAATGCCTGTGAGTCACCAACAAATGCTTGGGGGAAAGCGCTGGTCAATAAACCTTAGAAGAATCATTCACATTTATCAGTTACTCATTGACAACAAAGGGGCAAGGGTAGACCAGAGAAAGGAAGAGAAGAATGAAAAATATAAATGACAGAGAGACAGTAGGGAAATAGTGGAAGGTAGCTTGGATGAGGAAATGCATATTGAGTTGCTCTTAGGAAATGAGAAAGCAAAGTCAGAGTTTGTGGGGAGAGATCAGGGAGAAATCCCTTCTGAAAGGGGAAAAACCCCAAGGGGCATGGACATCAGGCAGTCAGTCTGCAGCAGTCTCCAGGACTGCCAGGATAGACTTAACCCACCTGGCTGGCTTGACTGGCAATTTCTTCCACTCTTTGGGCAATGATCCAGGAGATGAACAAAGGATGAGTACTAAGATTTGAAAGAACTTACCCAAGTCTATTTGTACATTCTCCAACCTTGCTCTGCCCTCCAAAAGTGGAGCCCCTCCCCTTCCCAATGGGTGTAAGTTAAAGTTAGGGGAGATGGCATTCTCATTAAAATCTAGATACCCAGTGATTAGGTACCTGATTGTGCCTGGTATCTACAAGTAAAGAAAAAAAAGGTGAACTCTTAGGATATTTTAGCTGTATTTGGCCTCTTTAATGAAAGAACCAACCATTTACAATTTATATCGTTGTATTTGTGTGCACTAAGACACAACTCCTGGGTGGTGTTTATTATTGAACTATTGAACTCATGGGTACAGAATAAACTTTGACAAAATAATTCTTCCAAAGTTTCATTTTAGAAAGATTAATCAGGAAAATGATTTTAAAATTGGTTATTAAAATTTTTTATGAAAAAGAAAAAGCTAAGAATAATTCTCAACATCATATGCAGTTGAGTATCATTAAACTGTCTCAGTGGAAGCAAGCCAAGTAATGACCAGTATCTACATCTATTGTATGCTCTGACTTGCAGGATCAATCCATCTTAATTTATATCCCAAGCTATGTCAGCCACTCTCAGAAGTCCAAGATTCCCAGGTCATTCATCATCACATAGATGCTCATTACCATAATGTTCTATAAATCTTGTAATCTGATGCAACTTCCCACTGGAATCCAGCAAAAACTGCAGCAGTAATAATGATTCTTATATACAACCAAGTACCTGGTATCTAATAGACACTTCAAAGAGCATGGCGAAAACAGAAGTCTTTATCCACTTGCTTCCTACCCACCCACTAAAATCATTCTGCTATCAAGCCTTCTGATATGGTTTGGCTCTATGTCCCCATCCAAATCTCATCTTGAATTGTAATCCACACATGTCAGAAGAGGGGCCTGGTGGGAGGTGATTGGATCAGTGGGGCAAATATTTCCCTTGCTGTTACTGTGTTAGTGAGTTCTCATGAGATCTGATGATTTAAAAGTGTGGCGCTTCCCTGTTCACTCTCTCTCTCCTGCTCCACCACGGTAAGACATGCCTTGCTTCCCCTTCTGCCATGATTGTAAGTTTCCTGAGGCTTCCCCAGTCACGTGGAACTGTGAGTCAATTAAACCTCTTTTCTATATAAGTTACCCAGTCTCAGGTAGTTCTTCATAGCAGTGTGAAAATGGACTAATACACCTTCACACCTAAATAAGTGCCCTCCTCAGATATTCAGTTGATGAGCCAAAAATCTAGTCTTCGTCATCTATTTCTTTCCGTCTCTTACATCTATTATAGGTTAACCAGTTCAATACTCATATTATATGCTGAAAGTGTCCACTTCTCACCATCTTCACTGCTCTAATAATAGTCCAAGATGCCTCTTCTCTCACCTACACCATTGCAATAGCCTTTTATCCCTACACTGCTGCCCTTGACCTCTTAGGTCCATCTTTCATCTAGCAGTTGAGTAATCTTTCAAAAGTGTCTGTTAGAATGTCTCACTGCCTTGTGGAAAATCCTCCACCTAGGATAAAATCCAAACTCTTTGCCATGCTTCCAAACTCATCCAGCCCCATTTATCATCCACGTTGGAATTCCCATGTCACCTTAAGGTCTTCAGCCAAACACACCAGCTAAGGCAGTCACTGTCTACTGCATTAACCTTATTTTATCTTCTTTATAGCACATATTAGTACCTAGCATATCTCATGTTTACTTTTTAAAATTATTTTTATTTTTTGAGAAAGAGTCTCACTCTGTCACCCAGGCTGGAGTACAGTGGCATGATCTCAGCTCACTGAAACCTCTGCTTCCTGGGTTCAGGTTAAGAACCCTTGTTGGAAAATTAGTGTGGTCATTTGGAGGACATATGGCACTCTGGCCATTGAGTTATGGGAATTCTTATATTACTTCTTTCTCATCTCTGCATGTGAGTGTTCCTTTAACTGCAGTGTAGATTGAGTATAGTCAATAGACTTCTTTTCTGGACGTTTTCACAGGGCTGAAGCTTTATGCAGGTTTTTATTTGTGGCTAACTTCTTGTCTTTGGTTTTACAAGGGAGTATGTTACCTAGATATTTTTGGTGTTGAGGCTTTGGGGTGTGATCCAGGAGGTGGCGTTTAGGCGTAGTGGTCAGTTGGTAGGCTCTGGCTCAGCTGTGTGGCTCCCCTATATTTCCTCACAGTGGCAGCCATGCTGCTCTGTGCTCTCAATGCTATGAAAGCATGGGCCCCTCTTCCACTTGAGCGCTGGCTGTAAATTGTGTTTTGGCACTCCTGGGCTGTCCACCAGAGCTCTGGGGTGAACTCAGGATTTATGTTTCCTCCCCAACTTAGAGTCAGCAGAGGAAGGAACCTTAGCAGTGGTTGTAGCTGATGGTCTTTTATTTGTATCCTAGGGGCTCCACCCCGGAGAAATGCAGGTCAGCAATTGCTCAGTGCAATCAGCCTAGGATGCGTCTGTGCTGTGGGCCCCGGCCAGGAGTTCCCTTTCCTGCACTCCATCTTTCTTGTAGGTGGAGCCTCCAGGGGCAACCAAAAGCCTCTCTGCCACTCCCTCTGCCTTTGTTAGTCTGAAGGTGGCCGGGGTAATACCACTGCAGAAGCAGTGGCACAGAGGATTTTAGTTGCCCCTGGGGGCTCCATCTCTGTGAAACAGAGCTGCTCTTACTGGGAGTGTTCAGCCAGTGGGGAGGGGCGGCTGCAGTGCTGGCATGAGCTTGGGGCTCTGCTTGTTTGGCAGCAGGGGGTGAAGGGTTCACTGGGAGGAGAGACTGGTTTCCTCTCCATATGACTGTGGCATGCTGTAGGCTCAGATGTAGCCCTCAGGCTCTTTGCTTCTTCAGACTGAGGGCAGCAGGGATAGAACCAGTGACAAAGGGGCTGTAACATGTCTCTACAAGCCTCTCCTCAGGCCATTACTAGTGGGCATGTTCAGCCATGGGTGGAGTGGCTATTCTGCAGTCATGAGCCAGGGGCCCTGCCTGGTGAAGAGTCTGGGGTGGGGATTCCCCTGGAAGTAGGGCTGGGCTCCTCTCTATAGGGTGGCTGTGGTGTGCTGGAAGTGCCAGCATAATGACTAAGCCCCTTGTTCCTTCCCAAGCACGAGGGCTGTTGGAACTGTACCTACCACTGCAGCTGCAGTGGAGGAGGGTTTGTGGGTTGACTCTGGGATTTCCTCCTAGGAGAAGTGCTGAGCTGGCTCTGATTGAAGTGATCAGGCAGAGGCAGGGTGGTTGTGCTGGAGGTTGGATAGCCCTGCCCAGTGAGAAGTGAGGATCAGAACCTGTATGGGGAACAACCTGACCACTTTTCCGTGGGGTTGGTGTTCTGTGCTGGGGGTCTGGACCAGCTCCTGGTCCTCGCAGACTCTGCAGAGCCTGCAAGACAGCCAAGATGGCAACCTGCCCCTACCATGGGGAGCCCTGCCTCAGGGAGTTACAGAGCTGCTATTGACTCTATAGCTGCAGCAGAGGGTAGTTGGAGACCCAAGCCAAGAGGACCTGCCCAGTGAGGAGATACAAGATTGGGGACCCACATGACAGTCTGGCCACTTTTCCACAGGGCTGCTGCAGTATGCTGGTGGTCCATCCAGTCCCCAGTTGCCTTGAATTTTCCAGTATCTAAAGATATCAACAGTGAAGGCTGAAAAACAGCAAAAATGGTGGTCCACCTTTCCCTCTGGGAGCTCCATCCTAGGGAGGTCGGACCTGTTACCGACCTGAACACACCTGCAGGAAGTGGTTGGAGACCCCAGTCGGGAGATCCCACCCAATGAGGAGGTATAGGATCAGGGACCCGTGTAAAAAAGCAGTCTGGCTGCTTTTTCTCAGGATAGCTGTGCTTTTCTGGGGGTCCACTACAGCCCCTGGTCACCTTGGACTCTCTAATACCTGAAGGCAACAATGGCTAAGGCTCCTAATGAGCGAAGATGGTGGCCTGCCCCTCCCTCCAGAAGCTGCATCTCAGGGAGGGGTTGAAACTGCTGTCAGCCAGAAAGCACCAGTGGGGGTGACAGGAGGTCCTGGTCAGGAGATTCTACCCAGTGAAGAGAAAAGGGATTTGGGATCCACATGAAAAGCAGTCGGCTGCTGCTTTGTAGAGCTGCTATGCTGGTCTGGGGGTCCGCTCCAGCCTCCAGTCACTTCAGACTCCCTAGAGTCCAAAGGCAACACCTGCTAAGGCTGTAAAACAACAAAGTTGTGGCCCCCTCCCCTCGCCGGGAGCTCCATCTCAGGAAGGTGTAACTGTTGTTGTTGGTGACTGGTTGGATTCCCGAGCCAGCGGGTTTTACCCTGTGAGGTGCCATGGAAGCAGGGCCTGCAGTCTGTCGCTTCTCACTCCCCTGGATTCAGCCCCTTTCCTATGGGTATGTACAAGGGTCTAACCTCTCACTTTGCCAGAGTTGCAGCTACTTTTTGCCAGGAAGCTGAATATCTAAGGCTCTCAGGGCTCCACGTGTGCCTGAATGGCTACTTTGCAGAGACATTATGTAGCTCTGCATGTCAGACTGAAGGTTCTGTAGAGTGGGTCCATGAAGGGATCTCTTGACCTGCGGGCTGCGAAGATCTGTGGTAGAACAGTGGGTCTCTGCAGTCACTTCCTCATTCAGTCAACACTTCCCTAGGCAAGGGAGGCGCCCCTGGTTCCATGTCACTCCCGGGTGGGCAGTTGCTCTTCTCCATTCTCCGTGAGTCAAATTGTTTCCTTGATGAATCCCAATGTGCGTACCTGGATGCTTCTGTTAAAGGTGCTGTATTTACTCACCCCTTCTATTTCTCTTAGATTGGCACAACCTAGCTGCCTCTAGTCAGCCATCTTGGCTAACCCCCTCACCACCACTTTTTTCCTTACTAATAATTCTCTACTACCACAAAATATGATAACAGTCTATCACACATGACACTTTTGACACATTTATAAAGTGTCTGTTTTGCACTGAAAAAAAATCTGCTTTCTATAATGGTGAAAAAATATCTATGTTTTCCCCAAGCACTGCATTACATAAAATAAAAATTGGTTTCATTTCCCATTTGTACTAAGAGTGATCTTCAAAATATCTTACCAGTTCACTGTGTTTCATCTTCTCTGTGAATACTTCGTCAAATACTCTTCTGCTCGGAAGTAGTTTATACAATCACCCACCACTCCTGGATAGATTGGAAATGTACCAGACAAGAACCAATTTATATGTATTGTATTCGCAAAAGAAATCTGCCAGTTTTAAAATAAAATGTGAACATTTTGTATCTCTTGGTGCCAAGATGATAGGGGATTATTCTTTATTGACTTATCTGTTGTTTCTAATTTTTTCTGTAATGGTTGTATATTGTGCACTTTAAAAAGTTATTTCTGGAAAATAAAGGCAGATTAAAAATACACGAATGTCATAGGTTTTACTCTAGCAGGCAAAGTTTATCACCTAAACTTAATGAAATCATAAAGTGGGCAATATGGACATAATGATGTTTCGTTTATTTCCTGACTTGCACATCTCCACATCAGAAGCTGTGCTGATGACTGGAGGGTGGCGATAATTAGTCTAATTTTAAAGACATTTATTTTACAAAGTTGATATTAAAAACATAAGTGCCAAGTTATATAAACACAAACAAAATTTAGTTGTGTGATATCCTCACCTTCAATATAAGGTGTTGGGCGATTGAGACAAGATAAACACCTCACATAGTCCGTCAGCCTCTCTTGATCGTACAAATCACCTCTCTCAGCCTTGGCCACAGGGTCAACCACACAGGACTGCCTTTTTTTTTTTTTTTTGCCTCCATTATGGACACAATGCTAAACCCCAACCCTGGATCTTGCCCACAATGGTCTTTTGCCACTTCTGGCCTCAAACTTCATCTCTGGGGTCTACCTGTACTGGAGCCAGTGACACATTTTACCCATTCATTACATTACAGACCATCTTCTATTGTTCTCTATCATCTTTTCTTTCTGAATAGCTTATACACTCATTCATGTTAGGAACTGTGATGTGCTGTTAGTGTGTAATCCTGCAGAACCTCTCATCCAGTGCTGACCAGCAGCCAGCAGGTCCCCAGTAAATACCTGTGTTTTGACTGAATGTCAGACAATTTCCCACAGCAAAAAAAAAATAGTAAAATCTAGGAAGTTTTGATGTTGTTGATTCCTGGTTCAAAAGACTGAGTTTAAGAAGAAGCAGAGAGAAACGACAAAAAGTAGTACCAGAGAGATCTCAGAGTAAGGAAATGACATTGATCCTAAAAGGCACGAATTGGGAGACAAGGTCAATTTCATGAGGTTGAAGTGCCTGGCCCATAGAAGATTAATATTAATGTCAAAGGCATACATCGGAGATATTGCAGGTTCAGTCCCAGACCACCCCAATAAAGTGAATATTACAATAGAGTGAGTCACATGGGTTGTTTTGTTTCCCAGTGCATAAAAAGTTATATTTACACTATACTATAGTCTATTAAGTGTGTAATAGCATTACGTATAATAATAAACAATGAACATACCTTAATTAAAAATACTTTATTGCTAAAAATTGCTAACAAACATCTGGGCCTTCAGCAAGTTGTAATCTTTTCTCTGATAGAGGGTCTTGACTCCATATTGATGGCTGTTAACTGAACAGAGTGGTAATTGCTGAAGGTTGAAATAGCAGTGGCATTTTCTTAAAATAAAACAGTGAGTTTACACGTCAATTGACTCATCCTTTCAGTAAAGGTTTATCTGAGGCATGCAATGCTATCCAATAACATTTTATCCACAGTAGAACTTTCAAAACTGGAGCCAGTTCTCTTAAGCCCTGCTAGTGATTTATCAGCTAAGTATATGTAATATTCTAAATTCTTGGTTGTCATTTAAACAATGTTCACAACATCTCCACCAGGAGAAACCACTTTTTTTACTCATCCATAAGAAGAAACTCCTCATCTGTATTAGTCCATTTTCATACTGCTATAAAGAACATTCCAAGACTGGGAAATTTCTAAGGGAAAGAGGTTTAGTTGACTCACAGTTCAGCATGACAGGAGAGGCCTTGGGAAACCCACAACCATGACAGAGGTGAAAGGGAAGCAAAGCACCTTCTTCACAAGGCAGCAGAAAGGAGAAGAGTGGCAGAGCGAAGGGAAGAGCCCCCTTATAAAACCATCAGATCTCGTGAGAACTCACTCACTATCACAAGAACAGTACGGGGAAAACTACCCCCATGATTCAATTACCTCCCACTGGGTCCCTGCCATGGCTTGTGGGGAGTATTACAATTCAAGGTAAGATTTGGGTGGGGGCAGACAGCCAAACCACATCATCATCTATTCAACTTTGACCATGACATTGCAGCAATTCAGTCACATCTTCAGGGTTCATTTTTATTTCTAGTTCTCCTGCTATTTCCACCACAACTTGAGTTTCTTTCTCCAGTGAAGACTTGAACCCATCCATGAGTATTGAAATCGACTTCTTCCAAACTGCTGTTAATGTTGACATTTTGACCTCTTTCCATGAATCCCAAATGTTCTTAATGGCAATAGAATGATGAATCCTTTCCAGAAGATTTTCAATTTGCTTTGCCCAGTTACATTAGAGAAATCACTATCTATGACAACAGCCGCCTTATGAAATGTATTCCTTAAGTAATAAGACCTTGAAAGTTGAAATTAGTCTTTGATCCATGACTGTGAAATGGATGCTATGTTAGTAGGCATAAACAGGCATGAAAACAGCATTCATCAGCTTTTATATTACCATCAGAGCTCTTGAGTGACCAGATGAATTGTCAATGAGCAGTAACATTTTAAAGGAATCTTTTTTTCTGAGCAGTAGGTCTCAACAGTGGGTTTCAAATATTTAATAAATCATGTTACAAACAGATGTGCTCCCATCCAGGCTTTGCTGTTCCATTTATAGAGCACAGGCAGAGTTGATTTACCCTAATACTTAAGGGCCCTAGAATTTTCAGAATGGTAAGTGAGCATTGACTTCAACATTAAGTCACCAGCAGCATTAACCCCTAACAAGAGAGTCAGCCTTTCCCTTGAAGCTTTGAAACACTGACTTCTCCACTATAGCTATGATAATCTTAGACGGTACCTTCTTCCAACAGGAGGCTATTTCATCTACGTTGAAAATCTTGTTTAGTGTAACCACCTTCATCAATGATCTTAATTAAGTCTTCTGGATAACTTGCTGCAGCTTCTTCATTAGCACTTGCTGTTTCTCCTTGCATCCTTATGTTATAAAGACATCTTTGTGCGATTGAGTGAAAATGGCAGATAGGAATGAAGACTAGTTTGCAGCTTCCTCTCGGACAGACAGGGCAGCACGTGGAGACTCACATCGTGAACTTTGGCTCCTAGGACTACTGCAGAAACATACCAGGAAAGTCAAGAGAATCCACGGACCCTTTGAAGGAACTGGGTCACTGCCTCAGAATCCCTAAGATGCCAAAAAATTGTGAGTCTGCTTGCTTTCTCAATGGGGAGGCTCGCAGGGATGGTTTAACATACATAAGTGAATAAATGTGATACATTACATAAACAGAATTAAAAACAAAAACCAGGCCAGGCGTGGTGGCTTACGCCTGTAATCCCAGCACTTTGGGAGGCTGAGGCAGGTGGATCACGAGGTAAAGAGATTGAGACCTCTTGGCCAACATGGTGAAACCACGTCTCTACTAAAAATACAAAAATTAGCTGGATGTGGTGGTGCGTGCCTGTAGTCTCAGCTACTTGGGAGACTGAGGCAGAAGAATCACTTGAACCCAGGAGGCGGAGGTTGCAGTGAACCAAGAGTGCGCCACTGCACTCCAGCCTGGGGACAGAGTCAGACTCCATCTCAAAAAAACAAAAAAGTCTCATGACTATCTGAATAGACACAGAAAAAGCACTTGACTAAATCCAGCATCCCTTTGTGATTAAGACCCTCAGCAAAATCGGCAGAGAAAGGACATATCTTAAGGTAATGAAAGTCATCTATGGCAAAATCTCAGCCAATGTTATACTGAATGGGGAAAAGTTGAAAGCATTCCCCGCGAGAACTGGAACAAGACAAGGACGTCCGCTTTCATCACTTCTATTCAACATGGTACTGGACGTCATAGCCAGAGTAATCAGATAAGAGAAAGGAATAAAGGGCATCCAAATCAGTAACGAGAAAGTCAAACTGCCGCTGTTTGCTGATACAATCGTATGCCTAGAAAACCCTAAAGACTCCTCCAAAAGCTCCTAGAGCTGGTAAATGAATTCAGCAAAGTTTCAAGATACAAAATTAATGTACAGTAATTAGTAGCTCTGCTATTCACCAACAGCGACCAAGCTGAGAGTCAAATCAACAGTTCAACCCCTTTCACAATAACTGCAAAAATAAAAATAAAATACTTAGGAATGTACTTAACAAGGATGTGAAAGCCTTAACAAGGAAAACTACAAAACACTGCTGAAAGAAATCATAGATGTCACAAACAAATGGAAACACATCCCATGCTCATAGAAAGGTAGAATCACCATTGTGAAAATGACTGTACTGCCAAAAGCAATCTACAAATTCAATACAATTCCCATCAAAATACTACCATCATTCTTCACAGAACTAGAAAGAAAAAATCCTAAAATTCATATGGAATCAAAAAAGAGCCTACATAGGCAAAGCAAGACTAAGCAAAAAGAACAAAGTTGGAGGCATTGCATTACCTGATTTCAAAGTATACTATAAGGTCATAGTCACCAAAACAGCATGGTATCGGTATAAAAACAGGCACATAGACCGATAGAACAGAATAGAGAACCCAGAAATAAAGCCAAATACTTACAACAAACTGATCTCTGACAAGGCAAACAAAAACACAATGTGAGGAAAGGACACTGTATTCAACAAATAGTGCTGGGGTAATTGGCAAACCACATGTAGCAGAATGAAACTGGATCCTCATCTCTCACCTTATACAAAAATCAACTCAAGAAGGATCAAAGACTTAAATCTAAGACCTGAAGTTGTAAATATTCTAGAATATAACATTGAAAAAACCCTTCTTGACATTGGCTTAGGCAAAGACTTCATGACCAAAAACCCAACAGCAAATACAACAACAAAAACAATGATAAACAGGTGGGACTTAATTAAACGTTTCTGCACAGCAAAAGAAACTAAGCAGAGTAAACAGACAACCCACAGAGTGGGAGAAAATCTTCACAATTTATACACCTGACAAAGACTAATATCCACAATCTATAAAGAACTCAAACAAATCAGCAAGAAAAAAAAATCCCATAAAAAAATGAGCTAAGGACATAAATAGACAATTCTCAAAAGAACATCTATAAATGGCCACAAACATATGGAAAAATGCTCAACATCACTAATCATCAGGGAAATGCAAATCAAAACCACAATGTGACACCACCTCATTCCTGCAAGAATTAAAAAATAATAGATTTTGGCATGGATGTGGTGAAAAGGGAAAACATTTTTACACTATTCGTGGGAATGTAAACTAGTACAACCACTATGGAAAACAGTGTGTAGATTCCTTAAAGAACTAAAAATAGATCTATGGTTTGATCCAGCAATCCCACTACTAGGTATCTACCCAGAGGAAAATAAGTCATTATACAAAAAAAGATAATTGCATATGCATGTTTATAGCAGCACAATTTGCAATTGCAAAAATATGAAAGGAGCCGAAATGCCCATCAATCAATGAGTGAAAAAAGAAAATATGTGTGTGTGTGTGTGTGTGTGTGTGTGGATGTGTATACCACGAAATACTACTCAGCCACAAAAAAGAATGAAATAATTACATTTGTAGCAATCTAGATAAAATTGGAGACTATTATTCTAAGTGAGGTAACTCAGGAATAGAAAACCAAACATCATATGTTCTTACTTATGTGGGAGCTAAGCTATGGGGATGCAAAGGTAGAGGAGTGATACACTGGACTTTGGGGACTCAGGGGAAAGGGTACGGGGTAGTGAGGGATAAAAGACTGTGCACTGCTCAGGTAATGAATATACCAAAATTTCAGAAATCACCACTATAGAATGTATTCATGTAACCAAACTACCTGTTCCCCAAAAACCTATTGAAATAGAAATATAAAGACATCTTTTTGTTATAACATAAAAAACAGCTTTATAACATAAAGAAAGCAGCAAGCAGCACTTGCTGTTATTCTATGTGGCTTTATGTTCTAAAGATGGCTTTTTTTTAAAAAACCTCTGCTTGCCTTAAACCAACCTCTGCTTGCTTTAAACTTTTCTTCTATCGTTTTGTCACCTCTTTCAGCCTTCACAGAATTGAAGAGAGTTAGGGCCTTGTTCTGGATTAGACTTCGACTTAAGGAAATATTGTGGCTAGTTTGATCCTCTCTCCAGACCACTCAAACTTTCTATATCTCAGCAAGAAATTTGTTTCACTTTCTTATTATTTGTGTAAATAAATACCAAAGTAGCACTTTGAGTTGCCTTCAATAACTTTTCCTTTGCATTCACAAGTTGGCTGTTTGGTGCAAGAGGCCCAGCTTTCAGCCTAAAGGCTTTCAACATGCCTTCCTCACTAAGTTCAATCATTTTAGCTTTTGATTTAAAGTGAGTGATGTGCGACTCTTTCTTTCACTTGAGCACTTAGAAGTCATTGTAGGTTTATTGATTGTCCTAATTTCAATATTGTTGTGTCTCAGTGAATAGGCACGCTGGAAGAGAAGGAGACAGATGTGGGAACAGCTGTTTGGTGGAACAGTCAGAACCCTTACAGCACTTATCAATTAGGTTCACCATCTTATATGGGCACATTTCATGGCACCCACAACAATTACAATAGTAACATCAAAGATCACTGATCATACATCACCCTAACATATATAATAATAAAAGTGTTTGAAACATTGGGAGAATTACCAAAATGTGACACAGAGACACAAAGTGAGTGCATACTTTTGAAAAAATGGCATCCATAGACTTACTTGACACAGGGTTGCCACAAACCTGCAATTTGTAAAAAAATAAAATAAAAACAAATACCAGTATCTGCAAACTGAAATAATGCAAAGTGCAATTTATGAGATGTGCCTGTGATTGTCAATATTCTTTTGTCTTTTCTGGTTCTACCGTCTGGCTTCTATATTATTCACCTGAACTCTTACTTCATTTAACCTGACTTTTGTTTCTTTGCCCTGTTTTTAATTTGTTCTTTCTTCATACCATTTTTTTTCTTTTTTAAAAGAAAAGCTACTTAAAAAATATCGTAGTTGTATACGTAGGTTATGGAAAATTACATAAGCAAACGATGAAATAGAGTAAATACACTCAGCTAACATGGCCAACAGATCTGCTAACATGCATTCTTCCAGATGTTTTTCTTTGCAGACACACACACATATATAAACTACATTTAAAAATCACACAACTTCAACCTGCTTTTTTACTTACTAAACTTTGATTATCTTCAGTGTTAACGTTAATATGTGTATATATATACAGACAAATACACACACACACACATATACCTACAATAAAAAATTATGGTTCAGTAGAGCAAGATGAGTAACCAGTAGGTCAAAAAAGAAATCAAAAGATTAGAAAATATCTTGATACAAATGAAAATGAAAACACAACATATCAAAAATTATAGGACGTTGCCAGGCACAGTGACTCATGCCTATAATCCCAGTACTTTGGGAGGCCGAGGAGGGTGGATCACTTGAGGTCAGGAGTTCAAGACCAGCCTGGCCAACACTGTGAAACCCCCATCTCTACTAAAAATACAAAAAATTAGCTGGGCATGGTGGCAGGCATCAGTAATACCAGTTAGTCAAGAGGCTGAGGCAGGTGAATCACTTGAACCTGGGAGGCGGAGGTTGCAGTGAGCCAAGATCATGGCACTGCACTCCAGCCTGGACAACAGAGCGAGACTCCATCTCAAAAAAAAAAAAAAAATTATAGAATGTATTAGATTGGTGCAAAAGCAGTACAAAGAGGGCAGTTCATAGGGTTAAACACTTATATTTAAAAAGAAGATCTCAAAAAAACAACTTAACTTTATACCTCAAGGAACTATAAAAAGAGTAAACTAAGTCCAAAGTTAGCTGAAGGAAGAAAATAATAATGCTTAGAGCAGAAATAAATGAAATAGAGAATAGAAAAACAATAGGAAAATAGTCAACAAAACCTAAAGTTGTTTTTTGAAAAGTAGACAACATTGACAAACCTTTGGTTAGACTAAGAGTAAAGAGAAGACAAATAAGACTATTTGAATTCAAAGCTTGACTACCTCCTACTAGCTCTGTGACTTTGGACAAATTATTCAGGTGCTTGACATCTCAGCAAAGCATGGATAGCATGAATGTCATCCTCAAGCCTGCTTCCATGTTTAAAATAAACCAAGTACTATGCCTGGCACATAGGAAGCACTCAATAAACGCTAGTTATACCATTTTCTGTATTTTTCATGACTTCATACTGAGTCCCTATATGGTTGTGTCTTAACAGTTTTTGATTAATGATAATTTAAGTGCATTCTAGGTTTTCACTGTTATAAGCAATATTGCAAGATGTATCCAGTCCATACGTCCCTCCATCCACCTGTAATTCTTCCCCTGACTTTTAATATGTATGGGCCCTTGGACTTGCGACACTTGTGTTCTCACCTCTTACCTTATCTCCATGATGACTATAATCTCTTTCTTTTTAAAAAAGTGTTTAATTATTTACTTTTTATTTTTGTAGAGATTGGGTCTCATTCTATTGCCCAGGCTGGTCTTGAATTCCTGACCTCAAGTGATCCTTCCATCTTAGCCTCCCAAAGTGCTAGAATTACAGTCATGAGCCACTGCTTCCAACCGACTTTATTGAGTATCAGCTCTATTTCTGACATCAGAGTAAAGAGAACTGCTGGCAGGGCACAGCGGCTCATGCCTCTAATCCCAGCACTTTGGGAGGCCAAGGCAGGAGGATCACTTGATGCCAGAAGTTCAAGTCCATCCTGGGCAACATAGTGAGACCCCCCTACCCCCCAAAAAATAAAAAATAAAAATAAAAATAAAGAACCACAAGCATAAATTCTTTGTAAAGCGTGGAATAACTCTGTGAGCCAAGGAGTCTGAATCAATGACTTCAGTACTTTATTTGAAATAATTATTTTCACATGATAGGTCCGTAACTCCCACCCAATCCAATCAATCAATGAAAGGAGTGAAGCAAATGGGCTCTATTGGTTCACCCCTGTGTTTAATTCTGCAACAGGTGCTCAGGTGATAACTGTCAGTGAGGATGTTTCCACTTGTAAGCTTCTGTGATTAGATCCAGCACAAGAAAAACACTTATTAGATAGAATTTCAATGCATTAGAACTAATGTCACTAGCTACAATCATGTCGATATGATTTCACCTGAGGATATTTACCAGGGTTACTAGTGTGGCAGGTCAGAGATTAACTCTCTATTAGAGTAAAATTACCCAAGTTTGTAGGACACTATGTGTGAATCCTGATTATTTTGCTCATCCGCATCTCAAAGAGCAGTGACAATGTGTGAACAGTGACACCAAACACCACTGAGCATCAGAACTTCCTCATTTCTCACTGTCCTCTTTACCAGGGTCCCTCCCAATCTCTTTCTCTCCCCTTTGCTTATTTTGACTTCCTTCATGTATCCTTTTCTAAAGTCTTTCTGTCTTCCCTTCATCCTCTCTCCCCAACCACTATTAATCTTTGCCTTGACCCTGCCTCTCTCTCACTCGAGCTCCCACGTCGTCTTGTCCCCATTCTCCACTCTCAAACTTCTTGGAAGAGTGCCATTGCAAAATTATAACTGAGACAGTGAAAGAGATCTAACCTAACCAGCTCCATGTTGCTTCTAACCTCCAAGCTGTCTTCGTTCATTCCTAGATGTAGGCTGAACTAATTTGGGGAAGAACTTAGTTTATGGTTTAAAACAAAGACAGTAACAGCCTTTTCCCAAAACAAACCTCCTTCTTGGTTGGAGACTAGACTGCCTTTGTAGGACTAACAAATTACCCATAATTGGAAATTATGGTTTAGGAGTCATGGAGCTGGAGTTTACAACATTCTGACCCTTCCTAAACTGCTCCTAAGGTCAGTGCTGGAGATATTATGCAGATCCTGCACTGATGGGTCAGCTGGCACCACCCAGATCGATAACTGGCTCATCTGATCTTGTGGCCACCACTCAGGAACTGACTCAGTGCAAGAGGACAGCTTCAATTCCCTATGATTTCATCTCTGACCCAATTTTCATGACTTCATACTGAGTCCCTTTATGGTTGTGTCTTAACAGTTTTTGATTAATGGTCATTTAGGTTTTCATTGTTAAGAGCAATATTGCAAGATGCATCCATTCAGCCCTCTCGACTCACTGGCCTTCCCCCAACCCACCAAATTATCTTTAAAACTCTGATCCCCAAATTCTCGGGGAGACTGATTTGAGTAATAATAAAACTCCAGTCTCGCGTAAAAACAAAGAAACAACTACTTGGAAGAGTGGTCCTTATTGCTGCTCCCCTTCTTCCCATCTCATCTCTTCAAACCCCTCAACCTGGCTTCCATCTCTACTGCTGTAGATGCTGTGCTCTCAGAATTCAGGAATGATAAACCAATAGCCACATGTGATCCTGGTTTTCCTCCTAATTCTGTCTGATCTTTTTTTTCTTGGCTTTTCTTGGACCGTTTCATTCCCATTGATGTTAAGGTCTCCAGGGCTCCAGGGCTCCATCTTCTATCACTTTTTTCACTAGCTCTTCCCACTTGCCTTGACAATTTTACCTAATTCCATGACCAGCTGATGGCTCCTAAACTCACTTTTCAGCTGAGCTCCACCCAACAGTGATTCCAATGTCACCGCTCTAATTATGACCCTTGATGTTTCCCACCCAAAACTATTACAACATCTTAATTAGATGTTCTGCTTCACCTTTCACCCTCTTCTAATCAGTTTTCTACCCTGACTCTATTCTTTTTTAGCACATAGGTCTGATGATGTCAGATCCCTTCTTTCAGCAACAAACCAAGGGGGGAAAAGAGCTCCTCATGCTGTCCACCAAAGCTCTCAGGCATCCAGTCTTTATCTACCTCATTCTGTTTCACACATCATATAACACTCCAGCCCACGAGACTACCTGCTATTTCTAGAAAATGACATCCAATCTTATGGTAGTTTTGAGCTTTTCTTCTTGCTATTAGCTCTTGCTGGAATGTATTTCTTCCCCATCATTTTCCTAGTAAAATCCTGCTCATCCTTTCAGTTTGAGATCCAATATGATCTCCTCACCCTACTTTGCTGGGGTAAAATGATCTCTCTTTTACCCATGTTCCCATCCACATTTGCTCATACCACCTTTTATTACGTGTATTATCATCTTGTATTACTATCTAAATTATGATCCTATGAAGGAATGGTCTGTGTTTTGTTCAATTTTTGAATGGTAGTTCCTAGAAGTAATCATGCACTAATAAATAGTGGTTGAATTGAATTCTCAAGTCCCTCTAGCCCTTTTGCAACCATAAGGAAATAAAAAATGAGCCACCAAAAGAGAAAATAATAATTTGCAAAATTAAAACAATATCTGTTCTACATGAGTTGGCAAATATGTGCTTTGGAGTGAATTCAATCCAGTTGGGGCAAAGAAGGGAAACAAATGTGTGTTTTCTGGTAAGAAATCCAATTTGCCTTTGTGATTACATTAAAACATTTGCCCCCACATCTAGATAAAAATTCACAGACTTTAAAACAATTCTATATTCAGATGTATCCAACTTACTTTTTTTTGTCTTGAGACGGAGTCCTGCTCTGTTACCCAGGCTGGAATGCAGTGGCACAATCTCGGCTCACTGCAACCTCCGCCTCCCTGGTTCAAGCCATTCTCCTGCCTCAGCCTCCCGAGTAGCTGGGATTACAAGCTGGGATTACACCTACCACCATGCCTGGCTAATTTTTTTTTTTTTTTTTTTTGTATTGTTAGTAGAGACGGGATTTTGCCATGTAGGCCAGGCCGGTCTTGAACTCCTGACCTCAGGTGATCTGCCCACCTTAGCCTCCCAAATTGATCTGCCCACCTTAGCCTCCCAAAGTGCTGAGATTACAGGTGTGGTGCACTGAGCTCGGCTGACCCCACTTACTTTTAAGTTGAACCTCAGGAATTAGTGGGAAAAGATTTATTTCCTTCTCTCTGTGTTTTCACGCAGAGGAACTTCCTTAGATAGAAATCCCAGCTTTACTCTTAACCTCTTACTTATTTCTGCAGGGTAATTTTGCAGGTTGGTGAGTTGAGGGAAATGCACCATTCATACTCCTCAGCTTCCTTCTGTCTCCTGAAGAACAAGTGTCTTATAGGGCTCCCTACCACAGTCTGGTGGCTGGCCCCAGTGGGAGAAAGGCCTGCATCCAATTGACTGTAACTAAGTGGGTATGTTTGTAAAATTCAGGGTAAATGATAAGCAAACACACTAGGCTGCAGACTTGTGGCATAGAATTCAATAGCTTTATCATTTCCATCTTTTTGACTCCTGTGCCTCCCTCTCAATTGGTTTCTAACTGGGCATGGAAATCTCAAATCTGGAAAGAATGCAACTCAAGAATTTCATTTAATAAACATTCACTGAAGGGTGACAATGTGGAATCCATTGCACAAGGTATGGGGTGTATGAAGGCGAAATGAGAAATTTAAAGGGGCAAAACTCTGGAACTGAAATGTCAGTTCCCTGATCCCCTTTGCAGTACATGAAGCAGGGGTGTGGCTTGTCTGTTCAGTCGCCTCTGCTGCTCAAACCTCCAATAGGAGAGAGAACACATAGTTAGGCAGGTGCAGGAGCCAAGGCAAGTGCTGTGGGCTCCCGCTCCCCAGTAGTGTCCAAGGGTGGGTGCCTGCAGCCCCAGTGTTACAATGCTCTTTTAGCTCTGCCATCCTCAGATGGTTTAAG
This sequence comes from Rhinopithecus roxellana, assembly GCF_007565055.1. Classification (NCBI taxonomy): domain Eukaryota; kingdom Metazoa; phylum Chordata; class Mammalia; order Primates; family Cercopithecidae; genus Rhinopithecus; species Rhinopithecus roxellana. The sequence continues at coordinate 129,525,606 of NC_044558.1, forward strand.
TTTTAACCAGCCCGTGGACCCTCTGTCTTTTCACAAGGGTGGGGGGCTAGAGTGACAGTTTTCTGTATCCCGAGCTCTTGCCCAGCATCCCGGAAGAATCCGGTGACACATGGGCTTGAAGGATGAACGTGAGGTTTTATTGAGTGGTGGAGGTTGCTTAGTGGGATGGATGGCGAGTTGGCAGGGGGATGGAGTGGGAAAATGATCTTCCCCTGGCGTTTGGCCGTCCAGCTGCCGAATTCACCTCCAACTGTCCCCAGCTGAATTCCTCTTTGCCTTCAGACATTCCTTCTCTTCTCCCTTTCTCTGCCATGCCGTTCTGCTATTCATCTGCTTGCCTGTTTGTCTCCTCGTCTCCTCATCTGCTTCTGGAGCCTTGGGGTTTATATGGGTACAGGATGGGGGGCATGGTAGGCCAAAAGGCAACACTTTGAGCACGAAAACAAAAATGCCTGTTCCCACTTAGGGCTGCAGATCTTCAAGCCTGAGGATGGGGTCTTTGCCAGGGAACCACCCTCTTCTACCCAATATCGCCCTGTCTCCTGTCCGTATCAGAACTGCTTCCAGCCGGGCGCGGGGGCTCAAGCCTGTAATCCCAGCACTTTGGGAGGCCGAGACGGGCGGATCACGAGGTCAGGAGATAAGAGACCATCCTGGCTAATACGGTGAAACCCCGTCTCTACTAAAAAATACAAAAGACTAGCCGGGCGACGAGGCGGGCGCCTGTAGTCCCAGCTACTCGGGAGGCTGAGGCAGGAGAATGGCGTGAACCCGGGAGGCGGAGCTTGCAGTGAGCTGAGAGCCGGCCACTGCACTTCAGCCTGGGCGGCAGAGCAAGACTCCGTCTCAAAAAAAAAAAAAAAAAAAAAAAAGAACTGCTTCCAAATATAGGCTGCAGACAAAGCACCACATGGCTTTCTGGCTTACCTTTCCTAAATACCAGGTTCCTGTTAGATGTGAGGCACAGATGGTATGATTTGGATCACAATTTTCTTTGGCTGCATTATTTCTCATTTCACTGAATGATATTTTCTAAGCAATCTTATTAATTTCACTATCATTTCACGTTTATACTAAGGAAAGTAGTTGTTTTCTTTATGCTTTCAGAAAGATACTGAGCAATAATTGAATTAAAACAATAAGTGCAACTCTTGTCAAAATACCAAATTAATTCCCAGAAAACTAAGTTTATTGACCAATTTTGTGTTTTAACTTCATTTGATTTAAATTTGGGTTGTTGGAACACTGGGAAGGACTTACATTTTTTTCATTTCTTCATAAAATACAATTTTTATCACTCTTGTACTCTTCCCAGCTTAAAATATGATCAAACCAGGATCTATATACAACTGGTAGAAAGGTGAACTGTTCATATTAAACATTATGGGTTTGCATCCCTGAGTTCTTCCCACTTCAGCAAAAAGTGAGAGGGTTTTCCTTAGAAGAGCTCAATTTCACTATTGTTTCAACTAAATACAATGTTGTGATATGAAACTGGATGGCCATATCTTTTATTAAGCCTATTAGTGTTTTTTTTTTCCTATTTCTAGTTAATATGATCTTATTGTAAGCAAAAGGGGCAACAGAAATACAGAGTTACACATTTTTCCTAATAACTGTGTTCTGATTACTGCTTTGGTTTTTGAGAGAAATAGACATTGAGAATTTATCATTTTCTTTCTGAAAGTGACATGCTTTTCATAATTATAGGCTCGCCACAAAAAGTTTACAGACTTCAAATAAGAGATTCTATTCGCTTATCTTAGTTCAAGGCTGAAAAACACAGTCCTAGGGATTTATCTGTAGCTGATTTTATCTCTTTCTTGTTGGTAAAGGACAGTCTTAAAAAACCTTTAGGGTTTAAAAGTAAAATATTATCGTGCAAAATAATCTCTTCAGCAGTGATGATTAAAAACAAAATGTGAGCAACTTCTTGTCCTCACAAGAAGTCAAATAGTATGAAAATCCCAAGCATAAAACATAGTAATTGAAAGTGCTATAATCCATCATTCCATGCACTCATCATCCAAAGTTTAAATTCTAGCTAATGCCCCAGCATAAAAGAGCTACTCTGCTAGTGATTTCCTGAAGATCTGCTGACTTTTGATTCATTGAATAAACATTTATTAAGCCATTAGTGTCTGCCAGACATTGTGCTAGACATTCTGAACATTAAAGCTTTGATTAAATTGAAGTATAATTAACTCCAAACTAACTGCAGTTTTTCATGGCTTCAGTTCTTGAGGAAATTAGAGGCAAGAAAATAACCATAATATATTTTTAGAACAAGAATTTCCAGGATGACTGTAGTGTCATTAAAAAATCAGTACCATTTCCTGTCCCTGGGACCCACAAGGTTATATATGTAATAAGAATTGGTGCTTAGAAAAGCTGTCCTGATACAGTCTTTAGTTATTAGCAATCTCAGACTATTCCGATGACTTACAAAAAACATTATCTTAAAATTACTCAAATTACTATGTCAGTGATAAGGGATTTGCCCTCTAAGAATAGCCAATCTTTTCCCAGACACAAAAACTGGATGATAGAAAAACTGATCTCTGATGCACATTTGGGAAGTTAACTAGTTCCTAGCATCCAAACAATGTTCAAAAATATTACCTGCCTCCCCACCTCGCACCAACAGCTACAGCCCAGGCCTCCTGGATGATGTCATCCCTGTGCCCAGGGTTGCTGAGGTTGCAGATGCCCTTGAGACTGTCAGGGAAGCTCAAGCTCTTGTGCCCAGGAAGCTGGGCAGGGACGGAGACTCAGTGTCACACTCCAAGGTCAAGTGTAATTAACTCTGCCCATTATGCTTTTCAGTTGAAAATGTATTGCAACATGCCTCAAAATAGATTTTAAAAAGAACTTTTGGAGCATAGCCTGATTGCAATTTGACAACAAGCTGTTCTGTTACTAATTAATTTATATCCCACCTTGTTCCAAAAGACTTAAGTCAGCCAAAAGAATGTAAACAATTGGCTGCCTGTGTCTTCAATACTACCATAGGAAAGTGAATGTATTAATATATTTAAAGACTTTTTTTAAGGAGTTAATTTTTTTTTTTTATTTTTAATTTTTTTGAAACAGCGTCTCATTTTGTCACCCAGGCTGGAGTGCAATGGTGCAATCTCTGCTCACTGCAACCTCCGCCTCCCAGGTTCAAGCTATTCTCATGCCTCAGCCTCCTGAGTAGCTGAGATTACAGGTGCATGCCACCATGTCTGGCTAATTTTTGTGTTTTCGGTAGAGACAGCATTTTACCATGTTGGCCAGGCTGGTCTCGAATTCTGGGACTCAAGCAGTCCACCTGACTAGCCTCCCAAAGTGCTGGGATTACAGGTGTGAGCCACCATACTTGCCAAAAGTTAGAATTTTTAAGAAAGCATTTTAGTTAATTTTTAAATCAGAATCCTCATTTTCCAGGTTATTAATAGATCTGGGGCTTTAAAGAAAATGTAGCTTCCAAAATAGAGATTTGAAATCCTTTTCTAGGAAATGGTTTTCTTTGGTTAATTACAGAATTATCCTACCACCTCTTGGCCTTAACATATGCCTGGACTGCCCTTTCTCTGTGGTCCAAATGGCTCCTTCCCCTGTGTGCCCCTGAATAGAGGTTGCTTACTCTCACCCAACCCATGTCTTAGGGTCTGAAGAGTCAACAATCTCACTGCTTCCTAGAAACTTTCAGAACTCCCACCTCCTATAGAAACCAGGCCTCTTTGAGAGTCATGGGAATCTGCCACTTTTTCCTTCAATATTTCAGTCATAAGTTGACCTCCTGTTCTCTCCCCTACATTCACAGAAGATTCTGACTTTAGATCAACATTTTCTGTGTCATCTCAAGTTTCACCATCAACTGGAGTGACTTTAATGAAGAGTTTCTGCGATCCCTACTCTGACCACTTTTGTCCCTTTCTATCTTCACTTTCCCTTTTTCATCCTCTCAACAGTTTTCTTGTCAAAACCTTCAACCTCTTTGCCCCTTATTGCTTATTTCAATCACCTAAAAATGTGCCCAGTGTTGAATCAAAACACTTTACCATGTTTTCTTCTCTCCATTGCTACAGAGTGCTGCTGGAGAAATTTACACAACTCTATTCACACCAAGGCCACCTACCAAACCTACTTGTCCTACATTAACACATTCTATTCTTTGCGTCAGCTATTTCAAACCTTCCATACTTTCTGCAAACCTTCTGCCCCACTCTTGTATCTGATTATAATGAGCATCTTAGTCTTGAGTTTCTAGAAAGTACTTTGAGGATAGATAATTGTACAGAAAATATAAATTCTCTAGGATGAAGTGGCCTAGGAAATATAGAGTAACAATATGAGACTGGAGATAGAGCTATAAGGAAAAAAAGAAAAAAATGCTAATATATTAATTTCATCAAAATATTAACTTGTCAAAATCTTACTAGAGCACATTTTCAATTATTGTTTAACTCAAAAAAAATAAAGCATATTTATATACTATCTAAGAGGTAAATTACAAGATTAGATAAATGGAGCTGTTTCTTTTTTTTTTTTTTCTTTTTCTTTTTTTTTTTTTTTGAGACAGAGCTTTGCTCTGTCACCCAGGCTGGAGTGCAGTGGTGCAACCTCGGCTCACTGCAACCTCTGCCTCCTGGGTTCAAGTGATTCTCTTGTCTCAGACTCCCAAGTAGCTGGGATTACAGGCACATGCTACCAGGCCCAGCTAATTTTTGTAATTTTTTTAGTAGAGACAGGATTTCGCCATGTTGGCCATGCTGGTCTCAAACTCCTGACCTCAGGTGTTTCGTCTACCTCGGCCTCCCAAAGTGCTGGGATTACAGGAGTGAGCCAACATGCCCAACCTGCTGTCTCTTTATTATACTGTCTTGTCATATAACTCATGTCTATGACTACATTTGAAGATGAATACAGACTATCATGATGCCTTAGTTGTAATCTCTTTAGATAAATATCTGCTTACCATATTTTCATGTTGATATAAAACTACTTAAAAGTCTTCTGTGTCTAGTAGAATAATGAGTAGATTTCTATAGCATATTTTAGTCATTACTTAATTTGAATTTCTAATCCTACAAAATAAATTTATTAGTCATTTTATATTAGAAATGTAGAACTCAGAATGGTTACTCTGCTCATCCAAAGTCACACAGGGAATAAATTGTAGTCAGAACTTGATGCCAAGTCTTCTACCTCCATCACCTTTTCTTTCTACTGCATTATGTTTTCATTTGCAAGAGGATAAGCCTCCCCTCAAAAAGTCATTGAAGGCTGGGCGTAGTGGCTCATGCCTATAATCCCAGCACTTTGGGAGTCTGAGGCAGGTAGATCGCTTGAGCTAAGGAGTTCAAGACCAGCCTGAGCCATATGACAAAACCCCATCTGTATAAAAAATACAAAAATTAGCTGGGCATGTTGCTGTGCACCTGTAGTCCCAGCTACTCAGGAGGTTGAGGTGGGAGGATTGCTTGGGGCCAGGAGATCAAGGGTGTGATGAGCTGTGGTCACATCACTGCACTCCAGCCCGGGTGATGGAGTGAAACCTTGACTCAAAAAAAAAAAAAAAGAAAGGAAAGTCATTAAAGAACATCCCTGAAACACAGTCACATGCATATAACACATCCATACATGCATACACTCAGAAAGACAAACAGCACTATCTTAAAGAAATGGGAGAGTCCCCCAATTCCCCTCGCAGGACATGTGCCAGAGGTGTGGCTCACCTGCTTGGTCACCCCAAAGCTCAAACCCCTAGGGGGAACATGCAGACAGGCAGGTGCAGAGGCCACCTGTGCACTTTTGGCCTCTGGCCCCACGGCAGCATCTAGGGATGGGTGTCCGTGACTCCCAAAGCCCAAGTGGGCGTGTGTTACAAAGGTCTTTCAAATTTGCCACCTGCAGATGGCTTGTGTGTTAATCAGCTCAATGGACCCTCTTCCTTGTTGCAAGGGCAGAGGGCCAGTGTGACAGCCTTCTGTACTCTAAGCTCTTGCCCAGTATCCTGGAATAATCAGATCACACGTGGCCTCAAAGGATGAGTTCGAGGTTTTATTGAGTGGTGGAAGTGGCTCTCATTGAGATGGATGGAGAGCTAGATGTGGGGATGGAGTGGGAAGGTGGTATTTCCCTGGAGTTGGGCTGCCCAGCAGCCGAACTCTTCTCTGACCACTCCCGGACAAACTCCCCTCAGCTTCCAGACATCCCTCCTCTTCCCTCTTTCTCTGCTGTGTGCCATTCCACCATCTCTGGTCTGCTGGTCTCAACATTCAGTCACTTGTGTGTGTGCCTGCTAAAATCTCAGGATTATACGGGCACAGGATGGGGGCATAGTGGACCAGAGTGGTCTTGGAAAATGCAATACTCAGGTGTGAAAACAGGAGTGCTCATTCTCATTTAGGTCCACAGGCACAGGCCCGAGGGTAAAGCCCTCGCCAGGGATTCCACCTTTCTCTACCCAGCACCTCCCTACTCCCTCCTGTATCGTTACAAGTAAAGAAAAGTGAAGCTACTGCTTCCATTCATACAGATTTCCTTTAAAAGCTCTAGTGATTCAGTGACTATTCCTGGTGGTGACGGGGTTTGCACAGTCTGGATCATCTTGATGTAGAATACTTACAAGTAAAATCTCCTCGTACCTAAGGTGTAAAAGAATCGTGTGGAATATTTTTCCAACCACACTCTGCCCCCCTAGATATTCTGCTATGAGTCCTGATTAACGTGGTGACAACAAAGGCAGATGTTCCCTGAAGGCCAATGAGCTTCACCGAGTTCTGGTCTGGGCTGGCATTTCCGTGGCTGCAGTCACAGAAAAATGATCTCTAGAATAGAAACAATACTAGGTCTGCTCTACCCTGCCTTAGTCAGACCATATCTACAGTGTGTGTTTCCTTCTAAGCACTGTACAATAATAGAGATGTGGCCAAATCAGAGCTCATGCAGCCAGCAGAGAGAGGTGGTGAACCACAGTGTGTAATGACAGTAGACAAAAACAGCATTTCTTTTCTTGAGGAAAAGCAGACTCAATCTTTGTTTTTTTAATATATGTATTTCAACTCTGTTTACTCCAAAAATGGAATTGAGGTAGAGTGAGGCATGCAAACTATCTTCAAATATTTAGAAGTCTTTCATATGGAGGAGGAATTAATAATCAGGAGGACTGGTTTTTTGCTTTGTTTTGTTTTGACAAATTATGACACAGTGGTAAAGGCAAAGATTTTCGAGCTGCTACTTGAATTTATATCTTGAGTGTTTTCCTTATTAGTTACACATCTGTGGACAAGTGAGTTGGCCTCCCAAGGTCTGCATTTTCCTCCTCTATAAAATAAGGATAATGACATCTATTTCATGGTGTTCTAATAAGGAAGACATGAGATAATGTTAGCACAGCACTTAGATAAGTGTCTGTAGCACATGGTTAGCAAACAGTAAATGTTTAAGATTTTTTTTTTTTTTTTTTTTTTGAGATGGAGTCTCACTCTGTCACCCAGGCTGGAGTGCAGTGGCATGATCTCGACTCACTGCAACCTCTACCTCCCAGGTTCAAATGACTCTCCTGCCTCAGCCTCCTGAGTAGCTGAGATTTCAGGTGTGTGCCACCAAGCCTAGCCAATTTTTTTTTTTGTTTTTGAGATGGAATCTCATTCTGTGGCCCAGGCTGGAGTGTAGTGGCACAATCTCGGCTCACTGCAACCTCTGCCCCTGGGTTCAAGTGATCCTCCTGCCTTGGCGCCCAGAGTAGCTGGAATTACAGGCATGCGCCACCACCGCACCCAGCTAATTTTTGTATTTTTAGTTGAGACAGGGTTTCACCATATTGACCAGGCTGGTCTCAAACTCCTGACTTCAGGTGATCCACATGCCTCGGCCTCCCAAAGTGCTGGGGTTACCGTGCCTGGCCAAGAACTTTTTTGTAAACATCTCAGCAGTTCCAACATAGAATGTGTTGCTTTGTAAGGGTAATTCAAACATTGGGTAGATGTTTTGACCAGATAAACATTAAGGTACCTGTCCTTCCTGAAACTTTATGATTCCTCTAAGTGTGTGCCATTAGTTAAAGAGGAAAACAGATAATGAAAAACAGGAGTTGAAATAGTGTGAGCATTCCATCTTCTTCTATAGGGAATAGCAAACCTATTTGCTGGTGAATTACCAATGTCCTTATGTTAAAGTCACACTTGCTGTGACTTCCCTGAAATGAAAATATAAAAGTGTAACAATTTTCAAGCAAAATAACAATATTTAACAATTAAAAAGATCTACTCTAAGTCCAATAAGAGACAGGATTCTTTAGTTGTGCAGCATTCCTAGATAATTTGTCTTCAAAATTCTGTATCATCTTGGCATATTTATTTTTGTTCAGTGAAAGCCTTGGGAATTCAGAATATTTTTTTTAAGTGCTTCAGACACCAGTGAGTCAGGAGAAAGGGTTAGAGTCAATGGTTGTGTGCTGTACAGGTTGTGTGCTGTACACACAGGACCAATGTGTGCTGCACAGCTTAATCAAATCACATTTCATTGTGATGTTTTCAGGATAAATTACTTTCCTTTTTTTTTTTTAAATGAATATATTTTTAAATAATAGAGACAGGTTTTCTCCATGTCGCCCAAACTGACCTCAAACTCCTGGGCTCAAGTGATCTACCTGCAATGGCTTCCCAAAGTGTTGGGATTACAGGTGTGAGCTACTGCACCTGGCCTTTATTCATTTTTATAAAACCAGTTCTCTCACTGTTTGTTTGAGGAACTTACTTGTATGAGTGTATGTATTTTTTTATTTGTGTTGTTTTATTTTCTAAGCAGGTATATATATAAGGCACATTTCAGACTACCTCTTCAGGTTTCAGCTATGTGTCTATGCACTTCAATCAGTGAATAATTATTTCACTAAAAAGGTTGGTGATATATGAAAACAAAAGGCACTTGTACAGAATTAATCTCTGTTTTGAACACACTAGCTCAATAAGTAATCAGTAATATGTGCTATCCACAGGTTATAAGAAAGATTGTTGTTATGGTTTAGCTGTGTCCCCACCCAAATCTCATCTTGAATTGTAGCTCCCATAATTCCCAAGTGTTGTGGGAGGGACCCAGTGGGAGATAATTGAATCATGGGGGTGGATTTTCCCCATAAGTTCTCATGGTAGTGAATAAGTCTCACAAGATCTGATGGTTTTATAAAGGGGAAACCCCTGTTGCTTCACTCATGTGTCTTTATTCACAGCATGAAAATAAAGCAATACAGTAAACTAATAACTAATACAGTAAACTAATACAGGAAACCAGTAGAGTGGGTATCTGCTGGAAAAATACCCAAAAATGTGGAAGCAACTTTGGAACTGAGTAACAGGCAGAGGTTGGTACAGTTCGGAGGGTTCGGAAGAAGACAGAAAAATGCCGGAAAGTTTGGTACTTCCTAGAGACTTGTTGAACGGTTTTGCCCAAAATGCTGACAGTGATATGGACAATAAAGTGCAGGCTGAGATGGACTCAGATGGAGATGAAGAACTTGACATTTGGGCTGTTTTCATGGCAACCCCTCCCATCACAGGCCCAGAGGCCTAGGAGGAAAATGGTCTTGTGGGCTGAGCCCAGGGTCCTCGTGCTGTGTGCAGCCTAGGGACTTGGTGCCCTGCCTCCCAGCCACTCCAGCTGTGGTTGAAAGGGGTCAACACAGGACTCAAGCCATGGCTTCAGAGGGTGCAAGCCCCAAGTCTTGACAGCTTCCACATAGTGTTGAACCTGTGAGTGCACAGAAGTCAAGAACTGGGATTTGGGAACCACTGCCTAGATTTCAGAGGAAAATGGTCTTGTGGGCTGAGCCCAGGGTCCTCGTGCTGTGTGCAGCCTAGGGACTTGGTGCCCTGCTTCCCAGCCAGAAATGTCCAGATGCCCAGACAGAAGTTTGTTGCAGGTGTGGGGCCCTCATGGAGAATTAGGGCAGTGGGGAAAGGAAAATGTGGGGTTGGAGCCCTCACACAGAGTCCCTACTGGGGCACCACCCAGTGGAACTGTGAGAATAGGGACACTATCCTCCAGACCCCAGAATGGTAGATCCACCCACAGCTTGCACCATGCACCTGGAAAAGCCGTAAATACTCAATGCCAGCCTGTGAACACACCCTGGAGGGGAGCTGTACTCTGCAAAGCCACAGGAGTGGAGCTGTCCAAGACCATGGGAACCCGCCTCTTGCATCAGCATGACCTGGATGTGAGACACGGAGTCAAAGGAGATTATTCTGAATCTTTAAGATTTGGCTGCCCCACTAGATTTTGGACTTGCATGGGACTGGTAGCCCCTTTGTTTTGGCCAATTTCTCCCATTTGGAACAGCTGTATTACCCAATGCCTGTACACCCATTGTATCTAGGAAGTGAATAACTTGCTTTTGGTTTTACAGGCTTATAGGTGAAAGGGACTTGCCTTGTCTCAGATGTGACTTTGGACTGTGGACTTTTGAGTTAATGCTGAAATAAGTTAAGACTTTGGGGGACTGTTGGGAAGGCATGATTCATTTTGAAATGTGAGAACATGAGATTTGGGAGGGACCAGGGTGGAATAATTTGAGTTGGCTGTGTCTTCACCCAACTCTCATCTTGAATTTTAGTTCCCGTAATTCCCATGTGTTGTGGGAGGGACCCAGTGGGAGATAATTTGAAACGTAGGGGCAGTTTCCCCCATACTGTTCTCATGGTAGTGAGTAAGTTTCATGAAATCTGATGGTTTTATAAGGGGAAATCCCTCTTGCTTGGCTCTTATTCTGTCTTGCTGCCACTAAGTGAGAAGTGTCTTTCACTTGCGCCATGATTGTGAGGCCTCCCCAGCCATGTGAAACTGTGAGTTCATTAAACCAATTTTTCTTCCCAGTCTTGGTTATGTCTTTACAGCAGTGTGAAAATGGATTAATACAACTGTGAAGAAGCAAACTGAGAAAGAATTTGCTTAGAAAGAATATAAGAATAATATATTTAGTGTATTTCTAAAAATGGTTACGATCCACTTAAACTTTTAGAAAATGCTTGCATTTTTGAGTGAGAAAGTTCACTGTGAATTAAAAATAAAAATTATTGTTATATTTACCATTTCCTCTTAGGAATAGCTCTAAAATCACAGCCCATGTTTTAATGCAGATGAGATTAGGGTTATCTCTGTAGTAGTGGCATAAAGAAAGAGCTGTGTCTTTTGGATTCCTAATGATGTAGAAAATCTGTTAGATTCATTTATTCTTGGATGGAAATAACCCCAGTACAAAACATTTCTATAAGGAAGTAGCATTTAAATTCACCTGTGCAAGTCACAGTTGTTTTGGGAAGCTTCAGCTGATGATTAAACCCAGTATTAGAAGTTGGATGTGATAGTAATATTTTCAATCATGCTCAACATTGCATGCTCTGCTTTTAATTGATAATCAGAACAGGCACATTTTACTTAGGTAAGAAAGCATTTGCTGAGTCATTTTTAATACATAATTCTCCTTCTGTGTCATGTTTATAACATCACCTGATGGGTTCTTTCTGCCTGCTGCACAAAATCAATTGACTGAGACCATGGCATTGCAGTAGAGAAATAGCTTAATTGATGTGAGACTGGCCTCAAATCAATCTCAAAGGCTCAAAGGTTAGGAGTTTTCCAGGAAGTTTGTGAGCAGGGGACTAGGGAATGGAGAATATTGATTGGTTACAAATGAAATCATAGGAGTGTAGAAAACAGTCCTTGTGCACTAAGTCCACCTCTGGGTGGGACCACGGGATCAGTTGAGTCATGAGTCAAGAGTCTGGATGGAGTCAGCCTGAAAAATATCTCAAAAATCCAATCTTAGGTTCTATAATAGTGATGTTATTTATAGGAGTAATTGGGGAAGACACAAATCTTATGACATTTGACCACATGACTCCTGAGCAGTAAGGTATTATAGAAACTATACCTACATCTTATCAGAATTTAGGCCCCTCTCATCATCCTAACATTGTGGTGTGTATTAGTCCATTTTCACGTTGCTGATAAAGACATACCAAAGACCGGGCAATTTACAAAAGAAAGAGGTTTAATGGACTTACAGTTCCACATGGCTAGGGACAGCCTCACAATAATGGCAGAAGGCAAGGAGGAGGAAGTCACAGCTTATGTGGATGGCAGCAGGCAAACAGCGAGAGCTTGTGTAGGGAAACTCCTGTTTTTAAAACCAGTAGATTTCATGAGACTGATTCAGTATCACGAGAACAGCACGAGAAAGACCTGCCCCCATGATTCAGTTACCTCCCACCAGGTTCCTCCCACGGCACATAGGAGTTGTGGAAGTTACAACTCAAGATGAGATTTGGGTGGGGACACAGCCAAACCACATCATGGTGTTACATTGGTTTTACAAAGGTGGTTTGGTTTGGGAAGGGCTATTTTTATCCTTGCTTTAAGGTTAAACTATATATTACATTTCTCCCAAAGTCAACTTGGTCTACACCCAGAAATGACCAAAGACAGTTTAGAGGTTAGAAGCAAGATGGAGTCAACTGTGTCAGATTTGGCTTGCTGTAATAATTTTGTAAAGATAGTTTCAATTATAGTCCAGGTATTGTGTGAGTCCACATGAATAGCACCTGCTATTTTTAATTGAGAGATGTATAAAGGCCACTGTATACAAGAATAAATAGTCACTAACCCCCTCACTGACCTCCAATACCACAATATCCTCTCTTTATCCAAGGAAGGAATTGTGGAGCAACCCAACATGTCATGCTTTCTCCAACTGTTCTAGATTTTCTCAGCAGATCACAGAACCCCCAGGCTCAGGGAGCACAATTTTTAAAATCTACTTCTTAATAAAAAGGAATAAAATGGCAGAACGTTAGGCCTCATCCATGTAGTTGGATGTATTTGTTTTGACAGAGAAGAGAGATTTTAGGGCCTTTGGAGAACACCTAAAGTTACATATCTGTAGTATCTTCTGGGAAAGACAATGCAACCCATGGCAAAATAATGCCTATTTTGCCAAAGACTGTATTCTATGAAATCAGAAGAACTATTGGAGTAGGTTGGGAGACATACAGGGAAGGTGGAACAGGACTCTGGAAGTGACAGGGGATCAAATATTAAACAAAACATCATGAAATGTGCTGGGAAGCATACCTTTCACATCAGAGAGTTTAGAAACATAAAGAAGGAGAAACAAAGATTAGGAAGAAAATATAGAAGGCAAAGTAGGGTTGAGAGCTGGGAAGGAAAGACTAGGGGAGGAAGCTCCTATTTGACAGGCCCTGTTAGGGCAAAAGAAGCTTGTCCAACCTGGGAGCTCTCAGAGACCAAGCCATCAGTAACAGCAGACAGGTTATCCTCTCAGGTGACAGAACTGGAAGGTCTCAGTTCCCAGTATGGGGCACACTGAAAGTATTGTATCTTAAGGCTGTACCTTCCTTCACTGTGAAAGTTTAATAGTATCTCAATCCTTCTAAGCTTCAGTTTCTTTACTCATAAAAGCAGAAATACATACACTTGTCATTGTTGTAATATATACAAAACACATAGCTTACTATCTGGCAGTCATTTGTTATCAGTGTTATTGCATTACACTAAGTGTTACTTAGTTTACCAGACTCCTTTTCTCCTCAAATCTCTCTCTCTTCTCTGTCTCTGTCTCTGTCTCTGTCTCTCTCTCTCTCTCCTTCCTGCCTGTCTTAGAAATCGTCTGCTGGAAATGAAAATGATTTGTTCAATAAAACTGTAATCCGGTTAATACATCCTCCCCTGTTCTGACAGATTCACTGGGGGCAAAGGCAAACTCTCCGACATTTTGCCTCTGGTTGATTGTGTTTACTTTCTTTGGGGCACAAGAGTAGATGGTGTGGGCAGAGTCACTGTGGTCACAGAGTTACAATCAGTTACACATATGACTGGTAGGTTGTTTCTGTTTTTATGTTTAGAATGTGGCTGACATCGTTTGAAGAGGCTTTACTACCGGGAACTTGCAATGTATCCTGATTTTGCTTTTCAAATATTCTTTTTTCCTGATCAAAACAGAATTTTAAAATATTCCTCATACATATATCTCTAAAGAAAATAAAATTCAACACTAATGCCATACTATAGAAAATAACTTGGCACATTGATATATTTATATCTGCTCTTTTTTAATGCATATATGTGTATATTTTAACTAAATTCAGATTATTTCATATATATGAATTTAAAAACATAGTTTCTACTTAACCTTAACCCACATGCGTTTCTCCATGAAAACTTAAATTTGAAGAAGAGAGTTTTGAAAATAGAAAGCATTCTTTTAAATTACAATTCACTTTTAAAATAATGTGTGCACGTTAGCTGGGTGCAGTGGCTCACGCCTGCAGTCCCAGCACTTCGAGATGCTGAGGTGGGAGGATCGTTTAAGCCCAAGATTTTGAGACTAGCCTGGGCAACACAGTGAAACTCTATCTCTACAAAAACAAAATACAAAATATTAGCCAGGCATGGTGGCACACATCTGTGGTCCCAGCTACTTGGGAGGCTGTGGTGGGAGAATTGCTTGAGCCCGGGAGGCAGAGGTTGCAGTGAGCCAAGATTGTGCCACCACACTCCAGCCTGGGTGAAGGAGCGAGACCCTGTATCAAAAATAAAAAATAAAAATAATAATGTTCACTTTTAAAGTGGCTTGAGGTAACTATTCTTTGCATTTTTACTACAATTTATTTATTTAGTTTCCTATATAATCCCATGCAAGGATGACAGATAAAATTATTAAAATATAAGTGGCATTTGCTCTGCTTTCTTTTTTTTTTTTTTTTTTTTTTGAGGCGGAGTCTTGCTCTGCCGCCCAGGCTGGAGTTCAGTGGCATGATCTTAGCTCACTACAAGCTCCGCCTCCCAGATTCACGCTATTCTCCCGCCTCAGCCTCCCGAGTAGCTGGGACTACAGGCGCCCACCACCACGCCTGGCTAATTTTTGTTATATTTTTAGTAGAGACGAGATTTCACCGTGTTAGCCAGGATGGTCTCGATCTCCTGACCTTGTGATCCCCCCGCCTCGGCCTCCCAAAGTGCTGGGATTACAGGCGCGAGCCACCGTGCCCGGCCTGCTCTGCCTTTCACGCTGCATAACAGACCGAGCATCCAAGCCTGGTTTCGTCAGATCTCCAAACCTCTATCTTTATCCCATAGAACTTACCTTGCATTCCATTTGTTTAATATTCCTGGGTGGCGTATGTCATAGCTCAAAGACATTGGAATTATTCTTCTGTTAGAATACAACTTTAACTCTTCAAATTCAGAAATGTCTCCCAATTCAATAG
Source organism: Rhinopithecus roxellana (assembly GCF_007565055.1). Taxonomy (NCBI): domain Eukaryota; kingdom Metazoa; phylum Chordata; class Mammalia; order Primates; family Cercopithecidae; genus Rhinopithecus; species Rhinopithecus roxellana. The sequence goes on from NC_044558.1 coordinate 129,540,881, forward strand.
GCGATGTTAGAGTAATTCTGGTGTTGGGAATGTTCCCAATGACGTCTGCATCCCAGTGAATGCCTTCAAGCTAAAATAAAACACAGTCTTCATGACATGTCACTCTTGACAAAATGGATGTAGAGAATTAGCATGTTATAAAAGTGATTAATACATTAGTTTTATTGTAAATAGTTATTATTACCTCCTGAAACCTGTCAAAACCTGCTGAAACACTTGAGACGCTAACTCATGTCATAGGTAGGATCATATTCTAAAGAGTGTGAAAAGGTACGAGAACTGCATGCTGTTTTCTCAGCTTGAAATACTCTTCTATGCTATGACTCATCCCTAGGCCCTTCTCCATATCACAAGTTCACACAGATCTTTCCATGTAGGATTCCTACTGGTCCTGCAAGCTCATGCATTTTCCTCTTTTATAAATTGTCTCCTGAGTCCCCATCCCTGGGCAGAGTTGTTCATGGCTCTCTGTCTTCCCACAGTGTACCCAGCTCCTCTCTCCACTGGAACACACACCAGAGGACAGTTGCACATCTCATGTTCTCATCTATCTTCCCACTCTCCACTGGAAGATAGCCATTGTATCTTGGTTTTGTTTGTGCGTAGATACATAGTAGTTGTGCTAAAAAAGCATCTGAACAAAGAACGTATGATACATTCAAACATCATTGACATACAAGCCTGCTACCATGGAACCTGGAAGGAATACAACTTTATATTTACATGAAGCGAATGGTGGATATGCTGCAGTGTGGTAGACAATAGTAAGTTGGGGCAGGGAAATAGAAATTTGCAGGCAGTAGGATAGATGTCTTATTCATATGAAAGCAATGTTCTCAAAGAGTTTAAATCAGGCCTAACCTTCATTTATCTCATTGTAATTTCAATGAGATACAATATTAACAAATTTACAGTTAAACAAATATTTAGAGTTTAAACAATGTCCTCATTTGCATTGTATATTTTAATATTAAGACTATTTTAAATTATGTTAATATGTCTTAAGTATTTGTAATTGTAATATTCATACAAATGTGACTAGTAGTGATAGCTGCATTATTCTAACAAAACATATTGATTTACTTTGATGAGGGAGAGAGAATATACATGGCTTTGTGCTATTAATGAGGACCTCCTGGTACTTGATGCTTTAGATGGCAGAAGATGTTAAATTATAGGCAGTGAAATTACACAGTGAAAGCCTATATTGGTTGCTTTTAAACGGTATAAGTTAGCTACCTTCTCTAAGAACATTTAAAGTATCATAAATTACTTTCTAAACTAACAGATCAATTTTAGGTAAGATATATTTATTCACAGAGCACACTAATACATTTCAATTTTACCTTAAAGTATTTTAAGGGCAATCATTTAATATCCATTTGCAACAATATTTTCTTATTTATCAACAAACATAGCTATGGTTTATATTTATTTTCAAAAAGCATCTGGCAGATCTGGCCCAATGTGAGCTCTGCATCTTCCCTCTGGTAGGTTCTCTTGGTCCTCAGATAAAGGAACTAAAATGCACATACAACTCAAAGGGAGCTTGGCTCTTAGTCACTCACGCCAGCAGTTACATGCCCATCCCCTATGCCTACTCTTAGAATGAGCAACAGGCAGTTGGATATTACATAACTTGGTAATTTCTCTAAAACAAAAGCAACATAGAACTAATTTTGATTCTCTATAAAATGATATTATTCATAACAATTATTCCTTCCCTTCATGGCATATACCTATATGAAGGAACAAACTTTGACAATAAAAATATGTATGGTTTTTATTCACCCAGAAGAAAATAACTATTTATAAATCAACTATTAAGTGTGAATTGAGCAAACACTATTTACTTATCATTATGACTTGTACAAAGCATAACTCTGTAATGTTGTAGCTATTATGCTTATCATATATTGTCTATAAGTATTCATGAATAAAATAGAAACAAGAGTATAGTAAGCTTGAATTTTTCCAATTGAATTTTCAAGAAGACATACTGTTTATCTCTATAATAGCAAGGTTGTAAATTAGAATCAGCTGTGGGAATATTTTTAAAATCAATGTTTCATGAAAATTATTATATTTCTTCAAATTGCATTTCTATATATTTTTTATTATTATACTTTAAGTTCTGGGATACATGTGGAGAACGTGCAGGTTACACAGGTATACACGTGCCATGGTGGTTTGCTGCACACATCAACCCGTCATCTACATTAGGTATTTCTTCTAATCCTATCCCTCCCTGCTCCCCCCATCCCCCAAAAGGTCCCAGTGTGTGATGTTCCCCTCCCTGTGTCCATGTGTTCTTGTTGTTCAACTCCCACTTGAGTGAGAACATGCAGTGTTTGTTTTCTGTTCTTGTGTTAGTTTGCTGAGAATGATGGTTTCCAGCTTCATCAATGTCCCCGCAAAGGACAAGAACTCATCCATTTTTTATGGCTACATAGTATTCCATGGTGTATATGTGCCACATTTTCTTTATCCAGTCTATCATTGATGGGCATTTGGGTTGGTTCCAAGTCTTTGCTATTGTGAATAGTGCTGCAATAAACACATGTGTGCTTGTGTCTTTGTAGTAGGATGATTTATAATCCTTTGGCTATATACCTAGTAATGGGATTGCTGGGTCAGATGGTATTTCTGGTTCTGGATCCTTGGGGAATTGCCATACTGTCTTCCACAATGGTTGAACTAATTTACACTCCCACCAACAGTGTAAAAGCATTCCTATTTCTCCAGATCCTCTCCAGCACCTATTGTTTCTTGACTTTTTAATGATCACATTCTAACTGGCATGAGATGGTATCTTATTGTGGTTTTGATTTGCATTTCTCTAATGATCTGTGATGATGAGCTTCTTTTCATAGGTTTTTTGGCTGCATAAATGTCTTCTCCTGAGGAGTTCATATCCTTCACCCACTTTTTGATGGGTTTGTTTGCTTTTTCTTTTAAATTTGTTTAAGTTCTTTGTAGATTCTGGATATTAGCCCTCCGTCAGATGGATACATTGCAAACAATTTCTCCCATTATGTAGGTTGTCTGTTCACTCTGATGATAGTTTCTTTTGCTGTATGGAATTTTTTTAGTTTAATTAGATCCCATTTGTCAGTTTTGGCTTTTGTTGCCATTGCTTTTGGTGTTTCAGTCATGAAATCTTTGTGCATGCCTATGTCCTGAATGGTATTGCCTAGGTTTTCTTCTAGGGTTTTTATGGTTTTAGATCTTACATTGGTCTTTAATCCATCTTGAGTTAATTTTTGTACAAGGTGTAAGGAAGGGTTTTCTTTCATATGGCTAGCCAGTTTTCCCAACATCATTTATTAAATAGGGAATCCTTTCCCCATTGCTTGTTTTTGTCAGGTTTGTCAAAGATCAGATGGTCGAAGATGTGTGGCATTATTTCTGAGGCCTCTGTTCTGTTTCATTGGTCTATATATCTGTTTTGGTATTGATGGAATGTATCTCAAAATAATAAGAGCCATTTATGACAAACCCACAGTCAATATCATACTGAATGAGCAAAAGCTGGAAGCATTCCCTTTGAAAACCGGCACAAGACAAGGATGCCTTCTCTCACCACTCTTATTCAACATAGTATTGGAAGTTCTGGCCAGGACAATCAGGCAAGAGAAACAAATAAAGGGTATTCATAGAGGAACAGAGGAAGTCAAATTGTCTCTGTTAGCAAATGACATGATTGTATATTTAGAAAACCCCATGGTCTCAGCCCAAAATCTCCTTAAGCTGATAAGCAACTTCAGCAAAGTCTCAGGATACAAAATCAATGTGCAAAAATCACAAACATTTCTATACTCCAATAATAGACAAACAGAGATCCAAATCATGAGTGAACTCCCATTCACAATTGCTATAAAGAGAATAAAATATCTAGGAATAGAACTTACAAGGGATTTGAAAGACTTCTTCAAGGAGAACTACAAGCCACTGCTCAAGGAAATGAGAGGACAGAAACAAATGCAAAGTCATTCTATGCTCATGGATAGGAGAAATCAATATCGTGAAAATGGCCATACTGCCCAAAGTAATTGATCGATTCAATGCTATCCCCATCAAGCTACCATTGACTTACTTCACAGAATTAGAAAAAACTACTTTAAATTTTATATGGAACCAAAAAAGAGCCTGCATAGCCAAGACAACTCTAAGCAAAAAGAACAAAGCTGGAGGCATCACGCCGTCTGACTTCAAACTATACTACAAGGCTACAGAAACCAAAACAGCATTTCTATATATTTTTTAAATGCATTAAAACAAATGTACCAGAGTTTGGATTGGAAACCAGAAAGACATCATTTTCTTTTGTACCAACAAAACAAAACAAAAAATAGGGAATTTAAAAGTTCTTCTGAAGACATGGTGGAAAAGAGGACCTCCTTGAAGTTATGAAGAATACTTAACTGGTCCTGGGATGGCATCTTTCATCAAATCTATCAAAAAGTACTTACTAAACACTGATATTACACAAGACACAGAACAAGTATGGTCCTTAATCTTAACCTTAGCTCAATGTGAAAGTAATCTTAGAATAACTAAGCTAGTATTCGAACCAGGGAACCCTTTGCAATTCTTCACAAGTAGCTTTTAAACCATAACCGAGCCAAGGTCTACTGTGAAAATGATATCTGAACTTTGATAATACACATTACAAAACGTTTCCTCTAACTGGGCACTCAAGATAGTTTGCATAAAAAGCTACCAAACTATCATATTATAATCATTAAATTAAGGTACAAAATTAATCAAATTCTTTGGCCTAGATAAAGAAAGGCTATTAATGGCTGTAATGGATTATGTCACTGTGGAAAGTATTAGAAAAATTAGTTTTCTTCTTATTAATATTAACACAGAGATGAGGAAGTAGCTAGTATTGCATTTCATGAAAAGAGAGCCGTAGAATGAGAAAAGATAAATATAATTTTTTTGACGGAAATTGGCAAATAAATCTATGACTAAATGCAAACCTTACAAGCAGTCCTTTAGCTAATAAGGGAATTAGGACACCTAGGCCAGAAAATAAATATCTTGAGCTTTCCTATAAACATACATCTTTAGGTTGATGTGTATAAACCCTTGTCTGAGTCATGTGTAGCTTTTGTCACTTATATTGTGATACTCTGGATTCAGTTAGATATGGCAACAAAGTGCCCAATTATTTCAGTGAACCACAGTTGACTCTTTGCCTGTCAAACCCTTAAAGGAATTGTATATCAACAAGGGACTGACCAACATTTTAGCTGAGTACAAAAAAATATAAAGGTCTACTGTGGAAGAAATGAAGAGAATCATCATATACACAGAAAATCCAAAGAATCTCAATTAGAATGAACATGTAAATTGAACATGACTGTTAGATTACCAGTCAATACATGAAAATAAATTGTATTTCTATGTTCTGGGAATAATCAACTGAAAAATAAAATTTGAAAAACAATACTATTTAAAATAATATAAAAAATCAATTTTCTGAAAATAACTCTGTTACTGTAAGGCATGGAAAACCACAAAGTATTACTGAGATCAGTTAAATAAAGGAATAGAAATAAAGAGAGACATATAACATATACTATGTCCGTGTACCAGATGAGTTTATATTAAAATGACAAAATTCACCTTATTGATTTGTAAACGTCAATTTAACTTGATCAGAACCTCAATGTGCATGCATGTGTGTGTGTGTGTGTGTGTGTGTGTGTGTGTGTGTAAATTGACAAGCAATCATTTATATGAAAATGAAAAGGTCGAGAAAATCTGAAAGAAGAAAAAATTCTGTATGATTTATACTATCAGATTTCAAGATTTAGCACAAAGCAAATGTAGTTAAGATAGCATGACCTGAGCTCAAGCCTACATATATAGAGCAATGGAACAGAATAAAGAGTGCAGAGAAAGACACACACATAAATGGTCATTTGATTCCTGACAAAGGTTAACTCTAGTGAAGAAAGTTGTCTTTTAAAATGAGTGGCACTTAATTTTTTGATCCATCTGAGAAGTAAAATGAATTCCACTTTATACTATATACAAAGAAAAAATAAAAATGGATCAGATAATTAAATTAAAAAAATAAAAGCCTCTAGATGAAAACATGGGAGAATATTTTTATAATCCTTGGAAAGGTAAAGCTTTCTTAAACAGGATACACCAAAGCCCTAACCATTAAGGAAAAAAATTTACAATTAAATTTCATTAAATTGAGAACCTCTGTTAAAGTCACCATTTAGAGAGTGAAAAACAAGCCACGGTCTGGAAGAAAATAGGGTAATGCACATTAATATATTTCATACTGTACGCATTTCCAGACTCTTTAATAAACTCTTACTAATCAATAATTTAAAAATGAAAAATGTCAACAACAAAAAAGAGCAAAAGACATAAATAAGCCTTCGAAAAGATATTTAACATTATTTGTCATTAAATAAAAATTAGCCTGAGGAGGTGGAACAAGAGGCCAAATAGAAGCCCCTTCCAATCATCCACCCCCCCAACAGAGACACCAAATTTAACAGCTACCTACACACACAAAAATGACTTTTCAAGAAAATCACTGAAAATCAGGTGAACAATCATAATACCTGGTTTTAACTTTATATCACTGAAGGAGGCAATGGAGAGGGTAAGAAAGATAGTCTTCACTTGCTGATGCCACCCCTCCCTCATACCCTGGCAGTGTCATGTGGCACAGAGAATGTGTACACTTAGGGGAGGGAGGGCACAGCCACCATAGGACTTTGTATGGCCTATAGTGCTGCCAACGCTGGGCAGAACTCTGCTGACACCTACAGAGGGAGCATTTACACCAGCCATAGGCAGAGGGGAATTGTTCATGCCAGAGGTTGTAATTTCAGTTCCAGCAAGCCTTGCCTCCATGGGCTAAAGTGCTTTGGGGTCCTAAAGTACCTTTACAGGCAGTCTAGGCTACAAAAATTGCAACTCCTAGGCAAGTTGTACTGCTGTGCTGGGCTCAGAGCTAGGGGACTTGGTGGGCACATGACCTACTGAGACGCCAGCCAGGGCAGCCAAGGGAGTGTGACACCACCCCTCCCTCAATTCCAGGCAGCATACCTCACAGCTCCAAAAGAGCCCCCCTTCCTTCTGCTTGAGGAGAGGAGAGGGATAAGTAAAGAGGACTTTGGCAACTTGACTACCAGCTCTGCCATTTTAGAATAGGGAACTGGGCAGAGTCATGAGGTCCTCATTCCAAGCCCTAGCTCCCAGACAAATTTCTATATATACCCCGGGCCAGAAGGGAACCTGCTGCCTTGAAGGGAACAATCCAGTCCTTGTAGGATTCATTGCTTATTAGTAGCCAGGTAATACATGCCATGGGCCTTGGGTGAGACTGTGAGACGTGTTGGCTTCAGGCAACACCAAGCATGTTCACAGCTGTGGTGGCCATGAGGAAAGACTCCTTCTGATTGAGAAAAGGTGAGAGAAAAATAAAGGGGACTTTGTCTTCATCTTGTAACTCAGCCACAGTGGGGAAGACCATCAAGTGGGCTTTCGGGGCCCTTGATTCCAGGCCTTAGCCCTTGGATGGCATTGCTGAACCTACCCTGGGCCAGAGGGGAGTCCACTGCCCTGAAGCATGAGTTCCAGGCTTGGCAGGATTCACCACAAGCTGACTGAAGAGTCCTGAAGACTTAAGTGAACATCAGTGGAACCTGGCAGTACTCCCTGTGGGCCTGTGGTAGTGATGGACATGGGGAGAGACTTCTTTGCCTGTGGAAAGGGGAGGGAAGAGTGGGAAAGACTTTGTCTTATGGTTTGGATGCTGGCTTAGCTGCAGTAGAATGAAGCACCAGGTAGATTTCTAAGGTTTCCAATTCTAGGCCCTGGCTCCTGGACAGCGTCTCCGGAACCACAGGGGGCCTGGAGCAACTCACCACCCTGAAAGGAAGAACATAACATTGACTGACTTTGCCAGCTGCTGATTGTAGAGCTCCAGGGCCTTGAGTGAATATGGGTAATAGCCAAGTAGTGGTTACAGTGGACCTTGGGCAAGACCAAGTGCTTTTCTGGCTTCAGGTCTGAACCAGTGCAGTCCCAGTGGTGGTGGCCATGGGGGTGTTTGTGTCACTCCTCCCCCAGTTCCAGGCAGCTCAGCATAGATAGAGAGAGACTCCTTTTGCTTGGGAAAAAGTAAGGAAAGAGAACAAGAGTCTCTACATGGGACATGTGCATAATTCTTCAGAATCTTATCCAAGACCAACAAGGTGGTACTTCTACAAGACTACAGGAACTAGTGCGTGATGGGGCTGGGGTGCTCCCTCATGTAGATATGGCTGTAGTGACCAAAAACTCAGATCACAACACCCAAATCCCTTCAAATATCTGGGAAGCCTTCCCCAAAAGGACTGGTATGCAAAAGTCCAGACTACGAAGACTACAATAAACACCTAACTCTTCAACGCCCAGACACTGACAAACATCCACAAGCATCAGGACCATCCAGGAAAACACGACCTCACCAAATGAACTAAATAAGTCACCAAAGACCCATCCTAGAGAGACAGAGATAAGTGACTTTTCAAACAGAGAAGTCAATAGTTGGGTTTTTTGCTTTTTTGTTTTTTGTTTGTTTGTTTTGAGACAGAGTCTCGCTCTGTCACCCAAGCTGGAGTGCAATGGCATGATCTTGGCTCCCTGCAACCTCCACCTCCCAGGTTGAAGTGCGTCTCCTGCCTCGGTCTCCCTAGTAGCTGGGATTAACGGTGCCTGCCACCACACCCAGCTAATTTCTTTTGTATTTTTAGTAGAGACGGGGTTTCACCATGTTGGTTAGGCTGGTCTCAAACTCCTGACCTCAGGTGATTGCCAGCCTTTGCCTCCCAAAGTGCTGGGATTACAGATGTGAGCTACCACACCCGGTCAAATGTCTGTTTTGAGTGAAGTCAATGAAATTCCAAATAACACAAAGAAAGAATTCAGAATTTATCAGATACCTTTAAAGAAGACATTAGAATGACTTAAAAGAATCAAGCAGAAATTCTGGAGTTGAAGAATGCAATCGACATCCTGAAGAATGTGTCAGAGTCTCTTAATAGCAGAATTAATCAAGCAGAAGAAAGAATTAGTGAGTTCGAAGACAGGCTATTTGAAAATACGTAGTCAGAAGAGATAAAAGAAAAAAACAAGAAACAGTGAAGACCTAGAAAATAGCCTCAAAAGGACAAATCTAAGAGTTACTGGCCTTAAAGAGAAGGCAGAGAGAAACATAAAAGTGGAAAGTTTATTCAAAGGGCAAATAACAGGGAACTTTCCAAACCTAGAGAAACATACCAATATGCAAGTACTAAAAGGTTATAGAACCCCGAGAAGATTTAACACAAAGAAGACTACCTCAAGACATTTAATAATCAAACTCCCAAAAGTCAGGGATAAAAGAAAGGACGCTAAAAACAGCAAGAGAAAAGAAACAAATAACATGCAATGGAGCGCCAATACATTTGGCAGCAGACTTCTCAGTGGAAACCTTACAGGCCATGAGTGATTAGCATGATATTTAAAGTGCTGAAGGAAGAAAACGTTTTTACCCTAGAATAGTATATTTGGCAAAAAATTTTCCTTAAACATGCAAGAGAAATAAAGACTTTCACAGATTTAAAAAAAAAAAAAAGCAGAGGGATTTCATCAACACTAGACTTGTCCTACAAGAAGTGCTAAAGGAAGTTCTTCAGTCTGAAAGAAAAGGACATTAATGAGCTATAAGAAATAATCTGAAGGTACAAAACTCACTGATAATAGTAAGTACACAGAAAACACAGAATATTATAACCGTGTAATTGTGGTTTGTAAACTGCTTAAATCTTAAGCAGAAAGAGTAAAAGATGAACTGATCAAAAATAATAAAGGCCAGGCACAATGGCTCATGTTTGTAATCCCAGTACTTTGGGAAGCTGAGGTGGGCAGATCACCGGAGCTCAGGAGTTCAAGACCAGCCTGACCAGCATGGTCAAACACTGTCTCTAACAAAAATCCAAACATTAGCCAGGCATGGTGACGCATGCCTTAGTCCCAGCTACTTGGGAGGCTGAGGCAGGAGAGTCACTTTAAACCGGGTAGGCGAAGTTGCAGTGAGCCAAGGTTGTGCCACTCCACTCCAGCCTGAGTGACAGAGCAAGATTCCATCTCAAAATTAATTATTTAATTAAATAATAATAATAACAAATCTTCAAGACACAGACAGTACAGTAAGATATAAATAGAAAGAGAGAGATCTAGCAAGATGGCCGAATAGGAACAGCTCTGGTCTGCAACTCCCAGTGAGATCAACACAGAAGGCGGGTGATTTCTGCATTTCCAATTGAGGTACCCAGCTCATCTCATTGGGACTGGTTAGACAGTGGGTGCAGCCCACAAGGGGCAAGCCGAAGCCCTCCACTAGCCAAGGGAACCTGGGAGGGACTGTGCTATGAAGAACAGTGCATCCTGGCCCAGATAGTAGGCTTTTCTCACAGTCTTCACAACGCACAGACCCACAGACCAGGAGTTCCCCTCGGGTGCCTATGTCACCAGGGCCCTGGGTTTCAAGCACAAAATTGGGCGGCCATTTCTGCAGACACTGAGCTAGCTGCAGGAATTTCTTTCATACCCCTGTAGTGCCTGGAACACCTGGAAAGGGGACGAAAGCCAGGAAGTCAAGTGGTCTAGCTCAGTGGATCCCACCCCCACAGGGCCCAACAAGCTAAGATCCTCTGGCTTGAAATTCTCTCTGCCAGCACGGCAGTCTAAAGTCGACCTGGGACGCTGGAGCTTGGTTGGGGGAAGGGACATTCGCATTACTGAGGCTTGAGTAGGCAGTTTTCCCCTCACAGTGTAAACAAAGACTTGGGAAAGTTCCAACAGGGCAGAGCCCTCCACAGATCATCAAAGCCACTGTTGCCAGACTGCCTCTCTAGATTCCTCCTCTCTGGGCAGGGCATCTCTGAAAAAAAGGCAGCAGCCCCAGTCAAGGCCTTATAGATAAAACTCCCATCTCCCTGTGATAGAGCACCTGGGGGAAGGGGAGTCTGTGGGCCCAGCTTCAGCAGAGTTAAATGTCCCTGCCTGCTGACTCTGTGCAGCAGATCTCCCAGCACAGCGTTTAAGCTCTGCTAAGGGTCAGACTGCCTCCTCAAGTGGGTCCCTGACCCCCATGTCTCCAGACAGGCAGACACTTCCAAGTAGGGGCCAACAGACACCTCATATAGGAGAGCTCTGGCTGGCATCTGGTGGATGCCACACTGAGATGAAGCTTCCAGAGGAAGGAACAGGTAGCAATCTTTGCTGTTTTTCAGCCTCCATGGGTGATACCCAGGCAAACAGGGTATGGAGTGCACCTCCAGCAAACTCCAGCATCTGCAGCAGAAGGGCTTGACTGTAAGAAGGAAAACTAACAAACAGAAAGGAATAGTATCAACATCAACATCAACAAGAAGGATGTACACTCAGAAACCTCATCCGAAAGTCACCAACATCAAAGACCAAAGGTAGATAAATCCATGAAGATGAGGAGAAACCAGTGCAAAAAGGCTGAAAATTCCAAAAACAGAATGCCTTTTCTCCTTCAAAGGATCATAACTCCTCACCAGCAAGAGAATAAAACTGGACAGATAATGAGTTTTGACAAATTGACAGAAGTAGGCTTCAGAAGGTGGATAATAAAAACCTCCTCTGAGCTAAAGGAGCATGTTCTAACCCAATGCAAGGAAGCTAATAACCTTGAAAAAAGGCCAGAGGAATTGGTAACTGGAATAACCAGTTTAGAGATGAACACAAATGACCTGATGGAGCAGAAAAACAGCACGAGGCCAGGCGCGGTGGCTCAAGCCTGTAATCCCAGCACTTTGGGAGGCCGAGACGGGCGGATCACGAGGTCAGGAGATCGAGACCATCCTGGCTAATACGGTGAAACCCTGTCTCTACTTAAAAATACAAAAAACTAGCCGGGCGACGAGGCGGGCGCCTGTAGTCCCAGCTACTCGGGAGGCTGAGGCAGGAGAATGGCGTAAACCCGGGAGGCGGAGCTTGCAGTGAGCTGAGATCCGGCCACTGCACTCCAGCCTGGGTGGCAGAGCAAGACTCCGTCTCAAAAAAAAAAAAAAAAAAAAAAAAAAAAAGAAAAACAGCACAAGAACTTCGTGAACCATACACAAGTATCAATACTTGAATCCATCAAGTGGAAGAAAGGATATCAGAGATGGAAGAATTTAATGACATATAAGCATGAAGACAAGACTAAAGAAAAAAAGAATAAAAAGGAATGAACAAAGAATCCAAGAAATATGGGACTATGTGAATAGACCAAACCTATGTTTGATTGGTGTACTTGAAAGTGACAGGGAGAATGAAACCAAGTTGGAAAACACTTTTCAGGATATTATCCAGGAGAACTTCCTCAACCTTGCAAGACAGGTCACCATGCAAAATCAGGAAATACAGAGAACACCACAAAGATACTCCTTGAGAAGAACAACCCCAAGACACATAATTGTCAGATTCACCAAGGTTGAAATGAAAGAAAAAATGTTAAGGGCAGCCAGAGAGAAAAGTTGGGTTACCCACAAAGGGAAGCCCATCAGACTAACGGCTTATCTCTCTGCAGAAACCCTACAAGCCAAAAGAGAGTGGGGACCAATGTTCAATATTCTTAAAGAAAAGAATTTTCAACCCAGAATATCATACCCAGCCAAACTAAGCTTCACAAGAGAAGGAGAAATAAAATCCTCTACAGACAAGCAAATGCTGATTTTGTCACCACCAGGCCTGCCTTACAAGAACTCCTAAAGGAAGCACTAACCATGGAAAGGAACAACTGGTACAGCCACTGCAAAAATATACCAAATTATAAGACCATCTACACTATGAAGAAACTGCATCAACTAACAGGCGAAATAACCAGCTAGTATCATAATGACAGGATCAAATTCACACATAATAATATTAACCTTAAATGTAAATGGGCTAAATTACCCAATTAAAAGACATAGAGTGGCAAATTGGATAGAGTCAAGACCCATCAGTGTGCTGTATTCAGGAGACCATCTCACGTGCAAAGACACACATAGGCTCAAAATAAAGGGATGGAGAAAGATCTACCAAGCAAATGGAAAGCAAAAAACAAAACAAAACAAACAAACTAAAAACACACACACAAAAAAAACAAAAATCAGGGGTTGCAATTCTAGTTTCTGATAAAGCAAACTTTAAACCGACAAAGATGAAATGAGACAAAGAAGGGCATTACATAATGGTAAAGGGATCAATGCAACAAGAAGAGTTACCTATCCTAAATATGTATGCACCCAATACAGGAGCACCCAGATTCATAAAGCAAGTTCTTAGAAACCTACAAAGAGACTTAGACTCCCACAAAATAATAGTGGGAGACTTTAACACCCCACTGTCAATAATATACAGATCAATGAGACAGAATATTAATGAGGATATTCAGGACTTGAACTCAGCTCTGGACCAAGAGGACCTAATAGACATCTACAGAACTCTCCACCCCAAATCAACAGAATATACATTCTTCTCAGCACCACTTTGCACTTATTCTAAAATTGACCATATAATTGGAAGTAAAATACTTCTCAGGAAATGCAAAAGAACAGAAATCATAACAGTCTCTCATGCCACAGTGTAATCAAATTAGAACTCAGCATTAAGAAACTCACTCAAACTGCACAACTACATGGTAACTGAACAACCTGCTCCTGAATTACTACTAGGTAAATAACGAAATGAAGGCAGAAATAAAGATGTTCTTTGAAACCAATGAGAACAAAGACACAATATAGGAGAATCTCTGGCATACATTTAAAGCAGTGTGTAGAGATAAATTTATAGCACTAAATGCCCAGAAAAGAAAGCAGGGAAGATCTAAAATGGAAACTCTAGCATCACAATTAAAAGAACTAGAGAAGCAAGAGCAAACAAATTCCAAAGCTAGCAGAAGTCAAAAAATAACTAAGACCAGAGCAGAACTGAAGGAGATAGAGACACAAAAAACTCTTCAAAAAAATCAATGAATCCAGCAGCTGTTTTTTTTGAAAATATCAACAAAATAGATTGCTAGCCAGACTAATAAAGAAGAAAAGAGAGAAGAATCAAATAGACACAATAAAAAATGATAAAGAGATGTCACCACTGATCCCACAGAAATACAAACTACCATCAGAGACTATTATAAACACCTCTATGCAAATAAACTAGAAAATCTAGAAGAAATAGATAAATTCCTGGACACATACACCCTTCCAAGTCTAAACAAGGAATAATTTGAATCCCTGAATAGATCAATAAATAGTTCTGAAATTGAGGCAATAATTAATGACCTACCAACCAAAAAAAGTCCAGAACCAGACAGATTCACAGCCAAATTCTACCAGAGGTACAAAAAGGAGCTGGTATCATTTCTTTTTAAACTATTCCAAACAATAGAAAAAGAGGGACTCCTTCCTTACTCATTTTTTGAGGCCAGCATCATCCTGATACCAAAACGTGGCACACACAGAACAAAAAAAGAAAATTTCAGGTCAATATCCCTGATGAACAGCTACGCAAAAATCCTAAATAAAATACTGGCAAACTGAACCAGCAACACATCAAAAAGATTATCCACCACGATCAAGTCAGCTTCATCCCTGGGATGCAAGGCTGGATCAACATATGTAGATTAATAAATGTAATCCATCACATAAACAGAACCAATGACAAAAAAACATGATTACTTCAATAGATGAAGAAAAGGCCTTAGATAAAATTCAACACTCCTTCATGCTAAAAACTCTCAATAAATTCAGTATTGATGGAACCCATCTCAAAATAATAAAATCTATTTGTGACAAACCCACAGCCAATATCATACTGAATGGGCAAAAGCTGGAAGCATTCCCTTTGAAAACTGGCACAAGACAAGGATGCCCACTCTCACCACTCCTATTCAACATAGTATTGGAAGTTCTGGCCAGGGCAATCAGGCAAAAGAAACAAATAAAGGGTATTCAAAGGGTATTCAAATAAAGGGTATTCAAATTGTCCCTATTTGCAGATGACATGATTGTATATTTAGAAAACCCCATGGTCTCAGCCCAAAATTTCCTTAAGCTGATAAGCAACTTCAGCAAAGTCTCAGAATACAAAATCAATGTGCAAAAATCACAAGCATTCCTATACACCAATAACAGACAAACAGCCAAATCGTGAGTGAACTCCCATTCACAATTACTACAAAGATAATTAAATACCTAGGAATACAACTTACAAGGGATTTGAAAGACCTCTTCAAGGAGAACTACAAACCACTGCTCGAGGAAATAAGAGAAGACACAAACAAAAGCAAGAGCATTCCATGCTCATGGATAGAAAGAATCAATATTGTGAAAAGGACCATACTGCCCAAAGTAATTGATTGATTCAATGCTATCCCCATCAAACTACCGTTGACTTTCTTCCACAGAATTAGAAAAAAACTACTTTAAATTTTATTTGGAACCAAAAAAGAGCCCACTTAGCCAAGACAATCCTAAACAAAAAGAACAAAGCAGGAGACATCATGCTACTTGACTTCAAACTATACTACAAGGCTACAGTAATCAAAACAGCATGGTATTGGTACAAAAGCAGGTATCTAGACCAATGGAAGAGAACAGAGGCCTCAGAAATAACACCGCACATCTACAACCATCGGATCTTTGACAAACCTAACAAAAACAAGCAATGGGGAAACGATTCCCTATTTAATAAATGGTGTTGGGAAAACTGGCTAGCCATATGCAGAAAACTGAAACTGGACACCTTCCTTACACCTTATTCAAAAATTAACTCAAGATGAATTAAACATGTAAATGTAAGACCTAAAACCATAAAAAT
This sequence comes from Rhinopithecus roxellana, assembly GCF_007565055.1. Classification (NCBI taxonomy): domain Eukaryota; kingdom Metazoa; phylum Chordata; class Mammalia; order Primates; family Cercopithecidae; genus Rhinopithecus; species Rhinopithecus roxellana. The sequence goes on from NC_044558.1 coordinate 129,556,763, forward strand.
TCTAGAAGAAAACCGAGGCAATACCATTCAGGACATAGGCATGCACAAAGACTTCATGACTAAAACACCAAAAGCAATGGCAACAAAAGCTGAAACTGACAAATGGGATCTAATTAAACTAAAAAAATTCCATACAGCAAAAGAAACTATCATCAAAGTGAACAGGCAACCTACAGAATGGGAGAAAAATTTTGCAATGTATCCATCTGACAAAAGGCTCATATCCAGAATCTACAAAAGCTTAAACAAATTTACAAGAATAAAAACGACTCCATCAAAAAGTGGGCAAAGGATATCAACAGACACTTCTCTAAAGAAGACATTTATGCAGCCAACAAACATGAAAGAAAGCTCATCATCACTGGTCATTAGAGAAATGAAATCAAAACCATAATGAAATACCATCTCACACCAATTAGAATGAAGATCATTAAAAAATCAGGAAACAACAGATGCTGGAGAGGATGTGGAGAAATAGGAACGTTTTTACACTGTTGGTGGAAGTGTAAATTAGTTCAACCATTGTGGAAGACAGTGTGGCGATTCATCAAGGATCTCGAACCAGAAATACCATTTGACCCAGCAATCCCATTAGTTGGTATATACCCAAAGGATTATAAATCATTCTACTATAAAACCACATAAACACATTTGTTTATTGTGGCACTGTACACAATAGCAAAGACTTGGAACTAACCCAAATGCCCATCAATGATAGACTGGATAAAGAAAATGTGGCACATATATACCATGGAACACTATGCAGCCATAAAAAAGGATGAGTTCTTGTCCTTTGCAGGGACATGGATGAAGCTGGAAACCATCATTCTCAGCAAAATAACACAAGAACAGAAAACTAAATACCATATGTTCTCACTCATAAGTGGGAGTTGAACAATGAGAACACATGGACACAGGGAGGGGAACATCACACACTGGGGCCTGTTGGGGGGATGAGGGGCTAGTGGAGGGATAGGATTAGAAGAAATACCTAATGTAGATGATAGGTTGATGAGTGCAGCAAACCACCATGGTATGTGTATACCTATGTAACAAACCTGACACTCTGCACATGTACCCCAGAACTTAAAGTATAATAATAAAAAAAGAAATAAAAAAGATTATAGGTGAATACTGTAAACAACTATATTAAATCAAATTAGATAACTTAGATGAAATAAACTAACCCCTGGGAAGATACAAATCATCAAAACTGACTTAAGAAGTAATAGAAAAACTGAACAAACTATAAAAAGTTAATAGATTAAATTTGTAATCAAAATTATTTCACAAGTAAAAGTCCAGGTCCAAATGGCTTCAGTGGTAAACTCTACCAAACATTGAAAGAAGAGTTCACAATTCTTTACAAACTCTTCCAAAGAATAGAAGAGGGGAGAACACTCCTTAACATATTCAAAGTTATATTCTGGCCTTGGTATCAGGGTGATACTAAAGCCAGACAAAGGTTACAAGAAAACTACCTACTAATACCTTTGGCACAAATGTTCAGTGGAATGCTAAAACTAAATCCAGCAACATATATAAATGATTATGTACCATGACCAAACAATTTTAATTGAAAATAAACTAATGTAATACACTACTTAAAAGTAACGACGAAAATCAAATAACCATTGCAATAGATACAGAAATAAATTTGAAAATTTAAACAGCCCTTCAGGATAGAAACATTAAATAAACCAAGAATAGAACAGTACTGATAAAGGTCATCTACAAAAATCCAACAGCTGATGTCACAGATAATGATAAAAGACTTAATGCTTTTCCAGTAAGACAGGAACAGAACAAGAATATTTGCTCTCACCACTTCTATTCAATTTTGTACTGAGTTTCTTGCCAGAGTAACTGGGTAAGAAAGTGGGGGGTAAAAAAGCTATCTATATTGAAAAGGAAGAAGTAAAACTATTTATATATACAGATGACACAATCTTGTATGTAGAAAATCTTGAAGAATCCATTAAAGTGTGGTAGAACTAATAAACGAATCCAGCAAGTTGCATGAAAAAGATCAACATATGAAAACAATTCTGTTTCTACACATTAGCAAAGAATAACTCAAAAATGAAATTAAGAAAATTCTACTTATAATAGCATGAAAAGAATAAATTCTTTCAGAATAAATTTAACAAAGTTTACATCCTGAATATTATAACATATTGTTGAAAAAAACTAAAGAAGATCTAAAACAGTGGGAACACATTCCATATGCTCATGATTTGGAAGAACTAATATTTTTAAATGGCAATACTCTCCAAATTGATGCAGAGAGTCCAAGAAATCTGTATTAAATTTCCAGCCGACTTCTGTAAAGAAATTGAGAAGTTGATCCTGTAATTCATATGGAAATACAAGTGACCTAAAATAGCCAGATGATTCTTGAAAAGGATGCACACTTCTGGATTTCAAGACACACAATAAAGCAAAATCATCAAGATAGCATGGTACTGGTATAAGGACAGACATATAGACTCTAGAAATAAACCCTCATATTAATGGTCAATTGATTCTTTATAAGGTTCTAAAGATTATTCAAGGGCAAAAGAATAGTGTTTTTAATAAATATTGCTGGGATGAGTGAGTATCCACATATAAAAGGATAGAGTTAGACCCCTTCCTCAAACTTTATCTAAAAATTAACTAAATATAAGAGCTAAAACTGCAAAATTTTTTGGAGAAAACATCTAAGGAAATCTTCACAGCCTTGGGCTAGACAATGCTGTCTCAGATCTGATACCAAAGGCACATGCAAAAAAAAAGATATATTGGACTTCACTAAAATTAAAACTTTTCTCCTTCAAGATACCATCAAGAGAGTGAAAATACAACCTATGCAATGGGAGAAAATATTAGCAAAGTACATACCTGATAAGGAACTTGTGCCCAGAATATGTAGGAAATACTTATAATTCAGTAATAAAACAAAATCCAATTAGGAAAATGTTCAAAGTATCTGAATAGGCATTTCTCCCAAGAAGATATTCAAATGACCAACAAGCACATGAAAAGTGGCTTAGCAACATAAACCACCAGTGAAATGCAAATCAAAACCACAATCAGCATTTCACACCACTACGATGGCTATAATAACAAGACAGATAAAAAATGATGACAAGTTGTGGAGAAAGTTGAACCCTCAGACGCTGCTGGTGGAAATATAAAATAGCACAATTGCTTTGGAAAACAGTCTAGTATTTCCACAAAAGGTTAAACATAGTTACCCTCTGATGCAGCAATCTTTCTCCTAGCTGTATACCCAAGAGAAATGACAACACAGGTTTACACACAAAATTACACACAAATGTTCACAGAAGCATTATTCATAATAGTAAAAAAGTAGAAACAACTTAAATATCCATTACCTGGTGCATATGTGTGTGTATATAGACACACATGTATACGCACATACACACACACACATATACGATGTGGTACATCAATATGTCTTAATTTCCTATTGCTTCTGAAACAAATTACTACAATTTGGTGGCTTAAAGCAACGCTAGTTTACTGTATTATAATCCTAGAAGACAGAGGTTTTAAAATGAGTGTTGGCAGGGCTATTTTCCTTTTGGAGGTTCTGAGAATTACTTTCTTGACTTCTTCAGCTTCTAAAGGCTTCCCTCATTCATTGTTTCATGATTCTGCAAAACACAGCCTCCTTTTCCTCTGTTTCTGTAGTCCCATCACCTTCTCCTTAACTTTGACTGTCTTGTGTCCCTCTTATAAAGCCCCTGTGATTACATTGAGCCCACCCAGATACTTTAGGATAATCTCCCCATCTCTAGACTGTTAATCAGCTCTTCAAAATCTCTTTTACTATATAAAGTAACGTATTCACAGGTTCTGGGAATTAGGATATTGACATCTTTTGGGCAGCTGTTTTTCTGTCTACCACACCATAAAATGGAAACTTATTCAGCAATAAAAAGGAATGAATTACTGGTAGATACTTCAACATGGACAAACATTGAAAACATTATGCTAAGTGAAAGAAGCTAGTCACGCACAAAAAAAAACATATTTTAAGGTACATTTTATATTGAGTGTCCAGAATATGCAAATCTATGAAGCCAGAAAGCCTACAGTCCGAGAGGTTGAAGGAAAATTGACAGTAACTGCTAATGGGTGTGGGGTTTCTTGTGTTCAAGGTGATTAAATGTTCCAAAATTGATTGTGCTGATTCTTTCATAACTTTGTAAATATATGCTAAAAATCATTGAATTTTCTATTTCAATGATTGAATTGCATAGTATGTGATTATATAAAATAAAGCTGTCATATTTTAAAAAATCAACCATCTAACACTATACATCCACCAGAATCTCTCAGCAACAAAATGTAAGAACTCTAGTTGATTCAAATCCTTACCAACATATGATATTGTCATACTTTACTGATAGGAGTGTAAATTGGCTACAATATTTCAGAAAAGTATTCAGCAGTATCCTATTTTTCTATTGCTGCTAACCACCATAAAGTTTAGTGACTTAAAAGCAACAATGTGTTATCTTTCACGGTTCTATGGGTAATTTAGCTGAGTAGCTCTTGCTTCAGATCTCTCAAGCAGCTGATGGCAGGTGGCAGTAAGTACCATATTCTTCTGAAGATTTGATTGGACATGACACAGAAGGTGGCTCACTCATGTAGCTTACAGTTGATTCTGGCTGCTGACTGTGAGTTTAGCTGGGTCCTTATATGTAGCTTTGCCATGTGGTTTGGGCTTTCTACAGTATTGCAGCTGGATTTTGGAAGGGAGTGTTCCAAGAGGAAATATGCCAGGAGACTTCAGCAGGAACTTCAAGGCTTCTTATGACCTAACCCGGGTAGTCACACAGCATCACATCAGTCATATTCTATTGCTTATATAGGGTTAGCCCAGATTCAGTGTGGGTGGGAACTACACAAAGGCATGAATAAAGGGAAGTGTAGTTCACTGGGGCCATCATGGGAAACTAGGTCTTGAAGTCTTCCTCTTACTTCCAATGATTTATTTTCATTCCACCAGCAAATTGCTCCAACAGCCTTCTCTCAAACCCCCAAAGTCTCACTGTATTAAGTCACGAGGGTCAGGTTGTAAGTCTGATTTCATCTAAAGCAGGTCCAGGTATGAATGGGGTTCCGTGGGGCCAGTTCTTTACTGAAGCACCTTGAATGCAGTCTTGGAGCATGATTCCTCTCAATCTGAAGACTTGTGAATTCAAGAGACAAGTTATCTGCCCTTACACACCCAAGTACGATGGTGAGACAGGGATGAGAGAACTGTATGAAACACTTCCACTTAAAGGCCCGGCGCGGTGGCTCAAGCCTGTAATCCCAGCACTTTGGGAGGCCGAGACGGGCGGATCACGAGGTCAGGAGATCGAGACCATCCTGGCTAACATGGTGAAACCCCGTCTCTACTAAAAAATACAAAAAAAACTAGCTGGTCGAGGTGGCGGGCGCCTGTAGTCCCAGCTACTCAGGAGGCTGAGGCAGGAGAATGGCGTAGACTCGGGAGGCGGAGCTTGCAGTGAGCCGAGATCCGGCCACCGCACTCCAGCCTGGGCGACAGAGCGAGACTCCGTCTCAAAAAAAAAAAAAACAAAATCAAAAACAACAACAAAAAAAACACTTCCACTTAAAAAGGGGGAAGATCAGGAGGCACATCACTGTCAGTGGACTGTGGAAATAGTGCTGAGTCCATCCTACAGGTAATCCTGAGAATTACCTACAGGTAATTCTCTGTGGGATTTTTTTTTTTTTTTTCTGCTCTGTAACCCAGGCTGGAGTGCAACGGTGTGATCTCAGCTCACTGCAACCTCTGCCTCCTGGTTTCAAGTGATTCTCTTGTCTAAGTAACTAGGATTACTGGCACACTCCACCACGCCCAGCTAATTTTTTTTATATTTTTAGTAGAGACAGGGTTTCACCATGTTGGCCAGGCTAGTCTCAAACTTCTGACCTCAAGTGATCCACCAGCCTCAGCCTCCCAGAGTGCTGGGATTACTGGCGTAAGCCACCACACCATGCCAGTTCTCTGTGGTTCTGGGCTGTGTCTTTTGAGCTCTTGATGCTGCACTCCAGGACATCTTTCCTTTCCGTAAGAGATAGCACTGTTAACAGCTGAGCTGATTTCATAGATTTATTCATGCCTGAAGATGGCTGGGGCCTCTGTGAGCACTTTTCCTTTTGAATTGCCTCTGTTCCTTTAAGTCCAAGTAGATGGGGTGTATGTTTGTTCGTATGTTTCTCCAACACAGTGTTCTTTAAGGTTCCCAATGAATATTACTGGTGCTACCTCCATGAGACAAAAGACACACACATGAATATCTTCAGGATAGGCCACATTCTCCTTTGGAATGAGCATCAGGTGCTTTGAGATGATGCCAATATTCTCAGAAACTATTTGCCTGGCAGATTAGGACTGAGTGATATGCCTTAAGATTGCTAAAAGCCTTCTTGTCTACCTCAGAGGTCTATGAGAACATTCATTTTAATTTCTCTGAGGTATCTATGAGGGCCATATTTTTTATTTCATCTGTAGCCTGAAACTATGTGTCGCTGGTAGTGCCATGGGTATAATCTTTGCTCTGAGCCAATTTCTTACTTTGAGAAGGTTTTGCTAGCTAGAAGGACTGTCATGGATCCTATTTTCCACTAAATTTTAATAAAAGCTGATCAGTTTCATCTTTATTTCAAACCTTCTTCTATTTCATCATAGACACCAGAAGAAGCCAGTCGTCACTTTCAACATTCTGTCTGAATATTTTCTTTGCAAAGCCAAGTGTTTGTTAAGTACCCTTTCTATATTCCACAGGAACTCAGGACATAGTGTTGCTAATTTTTCTGTTATATATAACTCTCATTCTTTTCCATCCAGCAACTAATAATAACTTCCTTATTGTTCTTCAAGAGTTTGCCAACATTTTTCCCAACTGCTAAGGTTCCACTCAACTGTTCAATCCCAAAGTCAATATTACATGTTTTAGGTGTTTGTTACAAAAACACCTCTCATACAAGTACCAATTTCTGTTCCATTATCTATTTGCTATATAACAAACCACCCCCAAATGTGGTGCCTTGGAACAACAGTTTATTATCTCTCATGGCTTTATAATGTTACTGGGCTCAGCAGGGCAATTCTCATTTGGAGTCTTTCATGGTAGCTGGAACTGAAGTCACCTGAAGACTGACCTGGTCATGCAGGTGTCTCACCTATATGGCTAGGAGTTCATGCTGGCTATCAGTTGGGAGCTCATCTGAACGGTTACCAGGTAACTTTCCTTCCTACTTATCTTCCTTCTTTCCTTTGCATTTGTGTATATATAATGATGTGAGCAGTAGAAAGATATGAAAATTTACGATACATAGATGTTATCATTTTATGACAATGCATATGAAGAATGAAGTAATTTTTTAAAGAACTAGATTGATTCTGACAAGAACAGCAAGTACATGATATAAATTATGTGAAAATATATACACATAATATTTGTCTATTTGCATGATGAGATATAGAAAATGAGAGTCACTGCATGTTAACGGTGGTTATCACAGGATGAATAGATTTCAAGTACCAGTGTTTATTTCTTCTTCATATATTGTTTGCAATTTTTTACAGGGGGCATATATTGTTCATCTTCTCAAGAAGTGAAATTATTTTCATTTTACATTAAAAGGAAGAGGACAGATGAGGGCTAGATAAACTTTTGGAGTAAACACGCCTGGACATAGAAGACGAATGAAGGGATGACTGGTTGATCATAAGCAAGAAATGTGTTTAGATACAACACCGGGTGATCCTGCAGAAAGGTCAAGACAGCTCTAATTGTATGGGCAGGAAAAGCCCGTCCAGCATCATATTCACAGGAGTGCTTCCTTCTTTTTTCTGAGAAAGGGTTCAGTATCTTCGTGGGCGTGGTGACTGAGCCAATAGCAGTGTTGGAATGAGAGAAAGAGCATCAGTGTGTGTGACAGTGGTGGGTGCTAGCAGACAACTAGCAATAGCAACACATGTGTGGTTCTCTCCCTCCCTCTCTCTCCTCCCTGTAACCCCCTGTGGCCAGAAAAGTGCAGGCTCTCCACTTGAATCTTGCTGTCTGGGACTCCTTAGGGAAAACTCTAACCTCAAGAATCTGGTTATGAAGCTAAATATGCTCACCTTGATATGCTAAAAAATAAGATTGGGGAGAATATTAAGGACATTTTAAAATCCCCTCTCAAAATGATAATCTGTTTTACTAGGCTATTGTCTTTTTTTTTTTTTTTTTTTTTTTGGAGACAGAGTCTCACTTTATTGCCCAGCTGGAGTACAGCGGTGTGATCTCAGTTCACTGCAACCTCTGCTTCCCAGGTTCAAGCGATTCTCATGCCTCAGCCACTCGACTAGCTGGGACTACAGATGCATAATGGTTAACTTTTGTATTTTTAGTAGAGACAGGGTTTCACCATGTTGGCCAGGCTGGTCTTGAACTCCTGACCTCAAGTGATCTACCCGCCTCAGCCTCCCAAAGTACTGAGATTACAGGCATGAGCCACCATGCCTGGCCTAGGCTGTTGTCTTGATGCATAAATTCCACTTTCAATGTCAAATATGAAAAATAATGTTTTCGTTATTTTTCTTTTGTAACACTGCTAGTTTCCTTTCCCCATCTCCAGTAGTACTGGGGTAAGATTTTTACACCTGAAAAGTCAAAAGAGGAAAGTATATTAATTATTTTAAAATTATTACCATTGTCACAATGGATACCATTTATAATGTGCTTATTATATCATGCCAAGCATTGTGATAAGTGTTTCATGTTCATTTAATCTTTTTAACAACACTGTGAAAGAAATATTAAACCTGTAGTTTTTTAGTGATAACAGATTCAGTGGGATTAAGTAATTTACCCCAGAATAAATTTAGTTAGAATATCACCGCTATTGGTACATATGATTAACCTGAAAACCCATTCTCCGAATCCCTGTGATATTCCTCCTAGAAGTGTTTGTGCAAGAATGTGTGTATGCATGTATAAGTAAAATGTCCTGAGTAATAAATCTTTAAATGTCAGATGTTTATATCTGCTGTTTATTGTCCTAAGTTCTTTTCATTGTCTTCCAGTTCTAAAAATATTATTTGCATCTTTGGAGCTTTCCAGAACCCTAGACATAATCCCTAGTGGGATATTAAAACTTAAAGCAGAATATAGGCCCCATAAGTGCGCAGAAGAACAAAGCTATGGAAGCTGAGAGGAAGGAAGCCACATCTGGTAGATAGATCAGTAACGATTACTAGGGACAGTCGCCTTTGACAAGGGCCAGTTGGAAGATGGAAAGGCTTTTCACAGAAAAAGTGTGGGCGGGCTGTGATTTCTGAAGAGTGGGGCTATAGGAGAAAGATTTTAGGCCTGGAGGACAGTACATAAGAAGTTTCAGCCACAATAATCTCAGTTGAAGGTAGAATAGTTGCAGTAAAAGATGAGGTTAAAAAGTCCGCTGGGCCTCTGCCTTGGAAAGCGCTGAATGTCTGAGTGAGGGACCTGCTCCCGTTCTGGAGTATAACCAGATGGAGTCACAAACTCTCCTCCCCACAGAGGCTAGGTAGGTAACGGAAGAGAGTAAAGAGTGCTAAATGGCCGGGCGCGGTGGCTCACGCCTGTAATCCCAGCACTTTGGAAGGCTGAAGAGGGCAGATAACGAGGTCTGAATATCGAGACCATCCTGGCTAATAGGGTGAAACCCCGTCTCTACTAAAAATACAAAAACTTAGCCGGGCGCATTGCCGGGTGCCTGTAGTCCCAGCTACTCGGGAGGCTGAGGCAGGAGAATGGCCTGAACCCGGGAGGCGGAGCTTGCAGTGAGCCGAGATTGCCCCATTGCACTCCAGCCTGGGCCACAGAGCAAGACTCCGTCTCAAAAAAAAAGAGTGCTAAATGTATGACGAAAACATACACTAGCTTTTCCATATTATATACTTAGAAACGGTCTGCATTCCCATAAGCAAATAGGTAGCCTTCTCAGGCTTTCATTTTCTTATGTTTGAAAGATAGATGAGGTTAGAGAAATATTTCTCCACTCTAAGAAAAACAACAGCACAAGAGTAACATAAATAACAAATTATGCTTGACTTCAGCAGGGAAATAATAGGGAGTGTTGGGGACTCTGGCAAACTGGAGAGTATTTACTTTGTCTACAGGGAGAAGCCAATACTCAGCTGTTTACTATCTCATGACAGCCTAGGCCCACTGTTTGCAGATCTTTTAGTTTTTATGAGAAATCAGATTTATATATAAAATCCCTTAACTATTTAACAAACAGGTAAAAATTTTGTTTTAAAACTAAGAAACCCAAACAAACAAAACACATATTCCATCTAAATTAGAACCATAGGGGGCTCATTTGCAACCCTTGCCTAGAAAGCCATTCGGGTTTTTTTTTTTTTTTAAATAGAATAAAAGGCGAGAATTTACTTTGGGAATGTTATCTAGATGCTGCACAAAAAATGAATGAAAGAAAACGGGGAACTTGGAAGCAGGGAACTCAGTCAGGATGGGCAAAAAGCTTGGCTTGAACTCACTAGGTAGCCAAGGAAATGAAAGGTGTTTTCAGGTTTCGGACTATGGAGAAAGAAAGTAAGTCTGGGATGTGGCAGCAGGATGGAGGGTATAACAAACAAACAACCACCACCAAAAACATAAAGTGGACTGATTGCTTACAGAAATAATAAACTCAGGAAGGAAGTTATTTTTCTTTCTCCCATTGCTTTGGTACCAAAGAGAGGTATGATGATGACTTTGAGGTCAGGATAAAACAGATTCCAGAACAGGAAATGTTAAGTAACAGGAATCACAACTGGTAGAATGAAATCACTGGTGATATGAACAATGAAGTCATAAGTAGAGACGGAGAGTAGATGTCAGTGACCATGGAGTTTCATTGTGGTGCTACTTTTTAAAACAAGTTGATTTTTCTTTTGAAACTCTTTCCATTGGAGCAACAGCTGCCATCACGCCAGAGCTGGAAAACACTTTTTCAACATTTTATTCAGCACTTAAAATGGGCCAGATATTATTGTGGCTAAGGGAAACAGACCCTGAATGAGATTGAAAGGTATATGTTTTTATGAAGAGAATTTCAGCTCACGGGATAGAGAATTATTTTTAATTGACAAATTAACAAGAAAATATCAAGTAGCGATAAGTACAATACAAAAATCAAAACCAGGGGGATACAGTATGGAATAATTGGGGGGCTACTTTAATTTGGGTGGTCAGGGAAAGCTTCTCTGATGAGGGGCTGGTCTTTATTTTCTGTATTCAAAGGGTGATCCTCTAGAATCTTAAGTATGTCTTGTATGAAATAAAACAAGCTAAAATTAGAAAGACTGACCACACCAAGTTTTGGTGAGAATGTGGAAGAACTAGAATTCCCTACTTTGTGAAATTGTTTGAGAATTTCTTGAGATGTTAAACATATTTCTGCTGCATGATTTAGCCATTCTACTCTTAGGTATTTACCTAACAGAAATAAGAACAAACCTCCACACAAAGACCTGTACATGAATGCTCACAGCAATTTGATTTGTGATAGCAACAAATACAAAGGTCCATCAGCAAGTGAATGAAAAAACAATGTATGATATATATCATATTCACCAATAACAAGAAAGAAACAGTTGATATATGCCCTACATGGATGCATCTCAAAATAATTTTGCTGGGTTAAGAAAAGTCAGACAAAGGGTACATGTAGCATGATTTTATTGGTGTAAAAATCTGAAAACCACCAGGCATGGTGGCTCATGCCTGTAAACCCAGCACTTTGGGAGGCTGAGGCAGGCAGATCACTTGAGGTCAGGAGTTTGAGACCAGTCTGGCCAAGATGGCCAAACCCCATCTCTACTAAAAATGCAAAAATTAGCCGGGTGTGGTGGTAGGTGCCTGTAATCCCAGCTGCTATGGAGGCTAAGGCAAGAGAATCACTTGAACCCGAGAGGTGAAGGTTGCAGTGAGCCGAGATTGCGCCACTGCACTTTAGCCTTGGTGACAAAGCGAGACACAGTTTAAAAAAAAAAAAAATCTGAAACTTGTCTGTAATAAAAGAATGCAGAATACAAACTTGTCTGTAATAAAAGAATGCAGATCATTGGTTCCTCGGGGTAGGAAGGAAGTGGGCAGGGGCAGGAGGCAGGGACACAAAAGGTCATGAGGCATGAGAAATCTTTTGGGTGTGATTGATCTGCTCAATATGTTGACTGTGGTGATGGCTTCACAAGTGTGTCCATATGTCAGTTACACACTTTAAATATGTAGTTTGTTGCATACTAATTATACCTGAATGAAGCTATTAAAATGATTGAAGAAAATATTTACATAATTAGAGTCCAACAAACAGAAGATGACCGTAACACTCCATGTGATGTGTGTCTCATGTGTTCACTATAAAGTGGGTCTTGAAAATTGTTACTGAAATTATCTGATAAATCATTTTTTATCAATTGTTCAAAGTCTTTTGCATTAGAAATGCTATCAGTTTTTTATTAATGTAAAATCTATTGGAGATATCATGTAATCATTTTTGTGTCTTTCTTGCTAGAGTTATTGCTTTTTAATGTTTTTTTTCTCAGTGGCTCTGCCCTTATTTTCTCCACCCTCACTGCCTGCCACTTCCTCCTCCTCTCCTGTGTCCTTTTCAGTGTGTTACTTCCCCTCAGCCATAAAAATATACTACATCAAAAGGCAAATGAACCAAAGCATTACCGACTTTAAATATCAGGGCTTTATTTCCTCATTTAGCTGTTGATTCAGACACACTTTATGCAGATGAGGCACAGTTTGGGAAACTATTTTATACCTGGACTGTGGGTGTTTTTCTGTAGTTCAGGAGATTAATTGCTTTTCTTCTTTTAAGTTTCACACAGGTTTTGGTCCATAGTTACCAAGGAGCTTAGCGATGAATAAATAGGTATACCGTAGAGATTGGTATGGGAGGAGTAATTAGGTTTTTCAATCAAGTAGGTCTTGTTTATTGATTCAGCTCAGTTTATACACCATGCTACCAGGTACATATGAATTCTCAAAGGTTGCTATGATAGTTAATTTTTTTTTTAAGATAAAATTTCACTCTGTTGCCCAGGCTGGAGTGCAGTGGTGCGATCTCAGCTCACTTCAGCCTCTGCCTCCCAGGTTAAAGAGATTCTCCTGTCTCAGCCTCCTAAGTAGCTAGGATTACAGGTATCCACCACCACACCTGGCTAATTTTTGTATTTTTAGTAGAGATGGGGTTTTGCCATATTGGCCAGGCTGGTCTCGAATTCCTGACCTCAAGTGATCTCTTGCCTTGGCCTCCCAAAGTGCTGGGATTATAGGTGTGACCCACCACACCTGGCCAATGGTTTATACTGAGTGTCAATTTATGATACTTTGGACTTGGACTTTCAGGTTAATGCTGTAATGAGTTAAGACCTTGGGGAACTGTTGAAAAGGCAGCATTGTGTTTTGAAATGTGAGCACATGCGATTTGGGAGGGGACAGGGATGCTCTGTCCCCACCCAAATATCCTCTTGAATTGTTATTCCCATTATTCCTACATGCCGTGGGAGAGGCCTGGTGGAAGATAATTGAATCATGAGGGTGGTTATCCCCATGCTGCTGTTCTGGTGATAATAAGTGAGTTCTCAGGAGATCTGATGGTTTTATAAGGGGCTTTTCTCCCTTTTGCCCGGCACTTCTCCTTGTTGCTGCCATGTAAAAAAGAATGTGTTTGCTTCCCCTTCCACCATGATTCTAAGTTTCCTGAGGCCTCCCTAGCCATGCTGAACTGTGAGTCAATTACTCCTCTTCCCTTTATAAATTACCCAGTGTCTTGGGTAATTCTTTATAAGCAGTGTGAGGATACACTAATACAGTTGCTAAAAGTAGCACTAATACCAAGTGAAGTCAGTGTTAATTGAAGTACCAAAGATGCAAACTTTCAGTTTTTTCTCATGAACCTTGGAAGAGTGACCTATGAAAAGTTAAGATGGTTTGGGATCAGCTATTGGATAAAATCATTGGTGCAAACATGACCTCTGAGGTTGGTGCAAACCAGAACTCAGAGGAAAATGACAAATCCAGAACTCAGAAAGAAAAGGAAATTTAATCAATAAGAGCAATTTCTTTCCTCTTCCCTCCACCCATAACCCTTACAACTTCGGAACTTGATTGTTCCGAATGAATTGGAAAGTTCCGGTGAACAATTTACAGGGGTAGAATTAAACGTTTAGCTCAGTTCCTTTCTTCTTAAGAGCTAACCACTGATCGCAGTATACAGTTTTCTAAAGGTATAAGAAGGTTTCTCTACAATGGAGAATAATGTCTTTGGAAGATACGAAATCCTATCACAGAAGGTTTATAAAATGTTATTTGATAATAAAGTTCGAACTCATAAAAATGACCTCTTGAGATTTTCACAGATATTATACTTCTGTCATCCTTTGAAGGCTTAGTGAATTGACATAGTAACAAGATGAATAAGAAAATTCAGAATGAAGACTGTATTTTATTTAAATTAGAGGAATTCCATTTTATATATAGTCTGTATATTCAGGCCATCTAACCTGTGGATACAGGGTCATATTAAAAATAGTAAATCTCATTTCTTTTGTCTAATATCCCATCAGAATACAAACAGTATCCTTCTTTTGATAGTGTCTTAGGGTTTCCATGGCACGATCCCAAGCAGTCGTGACTAATTCAGCTCACCTACCATCCAATGTCTACCAGATACATCGTCTCATGGACAGTCCAATTTTCCCTCACCAGCCACGTGTATGCCCTGCAATACACTTTGCAATTACCACTACAGTTGATTGTTCTGAGGCCACAGATATGATAGAGGAGAGCTTGGGGAAAATTCTCACCCACCCAACCTGCCTCTCCACCCAGTTCCCCACAATACTGTAAAAGCTACTCTTTTGGCTTAGCATGATGTGGGAAGATTATTAGCAAGTACTGAATGATACATATGGAAATTAAATATGATACTCATAGTTTTCATCCTTGGTATTGATAACTAGGTTGCCTTAGACCAACTTCTCTACTGAAAACAATAAAAAACCGACAAATTTTTTAAAAATCCATTTGAAGATATAAGAAATGGTGAGAATTTTAAAGGTGAAAGTCTAGAAGAAGAGAGATTAAGAAATGAACATAGCATTTGAGTTGAACTTTTACTTCAGTTTACTTGGCAATTTCAAAAGCAAAAAGCATAGCTGAAAACCTAAAAACTATGCAGAACTTCTGCAGTCTCAGAAGAGTTGAAGAGCAAAAACGACAGGTTAGGACTCTTCAAGGAGGGGCTTTTGGTAAAGATCCCTGACATAGAAATAAGGGTGACCTGAAAGTAGACCATACTCACAGACACTGAAGTCTTTGTATCAACTAAGTCTTTAAAAAATTTAAGGTGACCCACCTCTATAAGTTTCTGTCAAAGCAAAATAAATTATTCATGAAGGAAGATACAATAATTAAGAGCATCGAGTTATCTTGATGTTTTTTAATATGCAATTTCCAGCACTCAATCCAAAATTGACAAATTAAAAAATTTGACTCAAAAGCTAGAGAAAAAGCAGACAAAAGAATCAGAAATATATAGGTGACCTAAATATTAAAGTTGTCAGACACATAATTTAAGTATGACAATATATTCAAGAAAATAAATGAAAGAATGAAGAATTTCAACAAAAATCAAATATAATTTATATAAAAAAACCAGGCCAGGTGTGGTGGCTAATGCCTGTAATTGCAGCACTTTGGGAGGCTGAGGCAGGTGGATCACCTGAGGTCAGGACATCGAGACCAGCCTGACCAACATGGAGAAACCCCATCTCTACTAAATACAAAAAATTAGCCAGGCGTGGTGCCGTGTGCCTGTAATCCCAGCTACTTGGGAGGCTGAGGCAGAATTTCTTGAACCCAGGAGACAGAGGTTGCAGTGAGCTGAGATTGCCCCATTGCACTCCAGCCTGGGCAACAAAAGCGAAACTCTGTCAAAAAAAAAAAAAAAAAAAAAAAAAAAGGGAAATTTTGAACTTAAAATTTTTTAAATGAAATTCAGACCTCAGTGAATACATTTAAAGTCAAATCACACAGAGCTAAAGAAAGAATTAATAAATTGGGAGAAAGGACAGAAGAAATTATTCAAACTAAATCAAAGAAACAAAAGGATGGAAATACACAGGAAAGAACGTAAGAGATAGATGCCATACAGCGAAAAGATCTAAAGTATGTACAATTCAAATCTCAGGAGAAAAAGTTAGAAAAGATGGGCAGAGCATTTTGAAGAGCTAATAGGCAATAATTTTTCGCAGTTTATGAATGACATCAAGCTTCCAATTTAAGAAGGGCTACAGCAACAAGCAAGATAAATACAAAGAAAACTACACATAGGCACACTGGTAAAAAATTAGAGACAAATTTTTTAAAAATATTAAGAGCAGTCAGAAAAGGTGACCCACTTCTAACAGGATAAAGTAGTTCACAACAGGCCGGGGACACCAAACAAATAACCAGAAAATCCAGGTAAATTACATCAGTCATATATTTAAGAGCATCAGAGAGTGGTGAAAGCAACAAGGACTTGGAGAAAAATTTCCAAGAAGGGAAATCCTTCAGAAGGAAGCAGAAGATCTGCAACTATTCATAAAGGCATTTGCTGATTCTGGGCACTGCCAGGGTGAAAAAATCAGGCTTGTCCCCTGAGAGAAAAATTTTGTTGAAAACAAAGCGGTGGGGAGAAAAAAGAAATTTTCATGAAGCTAGAGTGACAAAAGATTTGAGATTCTCAAAATAGATCACAGACCTAAATGTAAAGCTAAAACTATATATATACACACATATATATTTTATATGTATATATAAAATGTGTGTATGTATATGTATGTATGTATATGTGTGTGTATATATGTGTGTATATATACATACATGTATACATACACACTTTTTTATCTCAATGTAATTTATTTTTCGATTTTTACTCTGTTATTCTTTGTTTTGTTTTTAATTGACAAATAAAAATTATATGTTTATGGGACACAACGTGATGTTTTGATATATGTCTACATTGCGATCAAACTATAAATATTCTAGAAGAAAACACGAGAAAATCAACCCAACCTTATGGCATGTTTTCTTAGATATCACACAAAATGCGCACCATAAAAGAAGAAAAATGATAGGCTTCATTTTATCAAAATTAAAACTTCTCTTCGAAAGATAAAGAAAATGAAAAGACAGGCACAAACTTGGAGAAAATATTTGCAATCCATACATCTGAGTATTTCTTAAACTCAATAATAGACAAACAACCAAATAATAAACAGGCAGAACATTTGAAAAGAGACTTCACAATACGAGATATACAAATGGCACATAAAAAGATGCTCAAAATCATTAGTCAACATAAACATGCAATTTAAACCACAATGGGAGACCATTATACACCCACTGATTCTAAATTAAAAATAAACATACCAGCTGTTGGTGAGAATGCAAAGAAATTGGAACTCTCAAACATTGCTGGCGGGAATGTAAAATGGTACAACCTCTTTGGAAAGCAGTTTGGAAAGTTCTTATCAAGTTAGACAGACACCTGCAATATGACTTGACAACCTCATTCCTATATATTTACCTAAAAGAAGTAAAATCATACGTCAACACAAAGACTTGTTCATAAATGCTCATAAATTATTCGTAACAGCCATGAATTGGAAGCAAAACATCATAAAAAAGACAATAGATAAATAAATTGTGGCATAGTCACACAATGGGATACTGCTCAGTAATAAGAAAAATAATTTGCCGGTATATGCAGCAATGTGGGTGGGTTTCAAAAGTATTATGCAGAGAAACAGAAGCCAGGGCAGACACCACGTGTACATGCCTTATGTCTTAGCTTGTTTGTGCTGCTATAGAGGAATACCTGAGGCTGGGTAATTTATAAAGAAAGGGGGATTATTGGGCTTGTGGTTCTGCAGTCTGAGGGCCTCAGGCTGCTTCCACACATGGCAGAAGGTGAAGGATAGCTGGTGTGTTAGAGATTACATGGTAAGAGAGGAAGCAAGAGAGAGGAGAAGCAGGTGCCAGGCTTTTTTTTAAACAACCACATCTCTCAGGAACTAGTAAGAGTGAGAACTCACTTTTGCAGGCATTAGTGCATTCATGAGGGAAATGAATAGGATGGAGTAGTTCAGCCACAGAGCATGACCTAACACCTCATATTAGGCCCCACTGCCAACATTGGAATCAGACTTTAACATGAGGTTTGAGGAGACAAACATCTGAACTACAGCATCGGCTGGGCACAGTGGCTTACGCCTGTAATCCCAGCACTTTGGGAGGCCGAGGCAGGTGGATCACTTGAGGTCAGGAGTTCAAGACCAGCCTGGCCAATATGGTGAAATCCCATCTCTACTAAAAATACAAAAATTAGCCAGGTATGGTGGCAGGCACCTATAATCTCAGCTACTCAGGAGGCTGAGGAGGGAAAATCACTTGAACCCAGGAGACAGAGGTTACAGTGAACCAAGATCACAGTACTATACTCCAGCCTGGGTGACAGAGCAAGACTCCATGAAAGAAAGAAAAGAAAGAAAGAACGAAGGAAGGAAGGAAGGAAGGAAGGAAGGAAGGAAGGAAGGAAGGAAGGAAGGAAGGAAGGAAGGAGAAAGAAAGAAGGAAGGAAGGAGATAGAAAGAAGGAAGGAAGGAAGGAGAAAGAAAGAAGGAAGGAAGGAGAAAAGAAAAGAGGAAAAAGGAAAAAGAAAAACTATATCACCTTATGATTCCATGTGTATGAAATTCTAGCATCCACAAATATAATCAACAGTGTCAGAAAGCAGATCAGTGTCTGTCTGGGGCAAGAATTTGGGGGGATTCAACTAAAACAAAATGAGAAACTTTTTAAAGTGATGAATATAGTCTATCTTATAAGTGTTGTTGAAATTCATCACATTGTGTGCTTAAAATGGATCCATTTTATTGCTTTCTAATTCTACTTCTATGAAATTTATTTCTTAAAAACTACATCAAGATATCATAATATTCACCAATCATATTGGGAGTTAATGCAAAACTTGACAACACACTCTGTTGGTGAGGCTGTGGGGAAATCAGTACTTTTATATTACTTGGGGAATTAAAAAAATGGTTTAACCCCTAACAAGGGGAATCTCAGGCCTCCTAATATAATATTCTCAGAATATGCTAAATTCCTGCCAAAAATGTATTAATGGGATGAAATCAGACAAACATCAGACAAACCCAAATTCAGAGACATGTAATTGGCTTGAACTTGTAAAAAAATCAACGTTGGGGCCAGACGTGGTGGCTCATGCCTGTAACCCCAGCACTTTGGGAGGCTGAAGCAGGTGGATCATGAGGTCAGGAGATGAAGACCATCCTGGCTAACACGGTGAAACCCCATCTCTACTAAAAACACAAAAAATTAGCCGGGCGTGGTGGCGGGCGCCTGTAGTCCCAGCTACTGGAAGGCCGAGGCAGGAGAATGGCATGAACACAGGAGGCAGAGCTTGCAGTGAGCCAAGATCACGCCACTGCACTCCAGCCTGGGCTGTGAACAGAGCGAGACTCTGTCGCAAAATGATAATAATAAGAATAATAAATAAAAATCAATGTTAAAGATGATGAAAGATAGAAGAATAGTTCCAGATGAAATGAGACTAAAGAAATGACAATAATCCTATGTGTGATTCTAGATCCAATCCTAGAATGGGAAAAAAAAATCACCAAAAAGAACATTAATGAGAAAATTGGTAAAATCTGAATATGAACTGTGTATTAGACAATATTACAACAGCATCAAATTTCTTACCTTATTATTATACTATTATTATCTAGGAAAATGTCCTTGTTAGGATATATACATTGAAGTAGTTTGGGAGTAAAGGATTATGGTATCTACAACTTACTTTCTAACATTTCAGCAATAAGAATAATAATTAGATTTTAAAAAGCAAATATGGCAAAAACATTAATGGTTGTTGATAATGAGTAAAGATTATATGGGCGTACTATTTTTGCAACTCTTAAAATTGATGGTTTTCTGTTTGTTTGTTTGTTTGTTTTTTGGCAGAGTTTTGCTCTGTTACCCAGACTGGAGTGCAGTGGCACAATCACAGCTCACTGCAACCTTGGCCTCCCAGGTTCAAGTGCTCCTCTCACCTCAGCCTCTCTGGTAGCTAGGACCACAGGTGTGTGCTGTGGCTAAATTAGCTGCCATGCCCAGCTAATTTTTGTATTTTTCGTAGAGATAGGGTTTCACCATGTTGCTCAGGCTGGACTTGAACTCCTAGGGTCAAGTGATTTGCCTGTGTTGGCCCCCTAAAAGGTGTTGGCACTACAGGCGTGAGCTTCTACACCCAGCCTGATAGTTCTTTTAAATTAAACATTTTAAATAAATAAATGAAACAAATCTTTAAATAGATCTTTCTCAACTACCAAACATAAGACAGAAAGCCAAAGTGAGAAAGCAGGATATTTTTTTCACCGTGGGCTCCTGGAACAGTGTAGACTCCTGCAGTTCTTGTAAAGACTTCTTAATGGATTTATAACTTCACTTGTACAGCAGCTTATAAAGTAAGAACAGGACCGGGCGCGGTGGCTCAAGCCTGTAATCCCAGCACTTTGGGAGACCGAGACGGGCGAATCACGAGGTCAGGAGATCGAGACCATCCTGGCTAACATGGTGAAACCCCGTCTTTACTAAAAAAATACAAAAAAACTAGCCGGGCGAGGTGGTGGTGGGCGCCTGTAGTCCCAGCTGCTCGGGAGGCTGAGGCAGGAGAATGGCGTAAACCCGGGAGGCGGAGCTTGCAGTGAGCTGAGAACCAGCCACTGCACTCCAGCCTGGGCAACAGAGCGAGACTCCGTCTCAAAAAAAAAAAAAAAGAAAAAAGAAAGTAAGAACAGAATATAGCCTGGGTAGAGAGTGGGCAAGAGGGTGTATGTGAGATGGTAAAGGAAGGAGGGCCACAGCTCTGCTCCTGCACCTGCTCTACCACTTTGCCTCCCTAATTCAAAGGGCTGTAAACATTGTCTTGCAATCTTGGCAACATTTGAAAATGCACAGACCATTATATCAGCAAAGGGTGTTGGTGGCCACAATAATTTTTGAGGCAACAAGATGTCCCAGAATTTACCCGAGAGCTGGGGTGAGCAACTTCTTTAGTCCAGAATGCCACTTGAAAGATTAAGACTATATCTTAGAGTCACTGCCAGGTAATTATGGTCTAGAGTACACCAAGGAAGAAGTCAAAGGAGGGAAGTCTGAAAACGGTAAGGAAGGAGACGAGGACAAGAGGAGGAACGTAGTGACTAAGGTGTGGAATAAGTATGTGCCCCGGTACTACTCAGCTGACCCTCAAGGATATTTGCAAGAGGCAGCCTCTTTTTTTCTTACGCTGCCCACAAACTTTGGTCAGGAGGATCCCCTGAAATACACGGTCTGGTCAGTCATTAAGGAGATGGTTAAATTTTTTCCAACTCAAAAAATTTCAACTGATGACCCAGGCCAGGGGTGTCCAATCTTTTGGCTTCCCTGCGTCACATTGGAAGAAGAATTGTCTTGGGCCACAAGTAAAATACACTAACACTAGAGATAGCTGATAAGCTAAACACACACACACACACACACACACACACACACACACACACACAAAATCTCATAATGTTTTAAGAAAGTTTATGAATTTGTGTTGGGCCACATTCAAAGCCATCCTTGGCTGCCTGCATCCCGTGGGCTGTGGGTTGGACAAGTTTATCTAGACAAAGATTCACTACTCTTCTGAATTTTTATAATTCTTTGATCTAGTTTTATGCCTTCCTTTATTTTAACTTTTGTCTCACACCTCCCTTTATTTTAACTTTTATCCATGCTTTGTCTCCCTTACCAAATTATAAATCTCTTATAGGCTGAGTACAGATTATTGTCATTTAATATTCCTTACAATGATCAGCATAATGTTTAAGAATTCATGTTCAATAAATATTTGTTGAGGAAATAAAATTTTAAAACAAACAAAACGAGCTATCAATTTTTTTTTTTGACATGTTGTGTGTTAGAGCCCTCTAGTGTACAAAAACATCTGTCTAGAGGAGCCTGAATTAACTGGAATTTGAACAAATTGCCAAGGGAATGATCTCTGATTCACTCCTTTAATTCAAGATTCCCTTGCTTCTTATCAGCCTGATTTATTCTTCTGAGGGGAAGGACCAGTTTTAGAATATTAGAACCCTTCCATTCTCCGTGACTGCATCACTGACTTGTGCTTCATCCTCCTTCCAAAATGCCTTTTCTTTCGTCCGAATGATGGAAGATAAAAGTATTTGTTGATTCTAAGATACACTTTTTTTCACATTCTAACATTTCTGAGATCAAACTGTATCTTACAATTGAGGCTGTCACTATTACTGTTAGGTATGCAGTCTCATGATGTAACCGTCATTTCCTATACATACACAAACTCTGTTACGGCACTTCTCAATCTCCCATTAGTTGACTAATGGGCATTGTTTGGGTCATTTCTGTTTAATTTAACTGCCATTTAAATGTCTTTAAAAAGATATGATGAACCAACAATTACCTATACATATACATGTAGTCTATAGAGTGAGTCGTAATTGCGCATTAAGACACAAAGCTATTGTATGTGTAAAATGGCAGGAAAATTATGCAGTGAGATGTAAATTGATTACTATAAATTGATTATTTTTTGGAAGAATGACTACATTTCCAAATTATGCTGCAATACAACAACCAAGTTTTCTATAAGACCTAAGAAGTAAAGATACCCAGAAATGAATAAAGCTGGATTATATTTTATTGCTGAGATTCATGCAAAAATATTGCTTATTGCATGCCATGCAATCCAACTAAAGGCAGAAAAATTTGCAATGGTACCTCTGAATAGATTAAACTTCAAAAGAATGAGATACTGATGTGAACTATTCATTCATTATGCAAGACTATCAATAAAATGTCAGTTTGTCAGCGTCTTCCTGATAATTTCGAATAGAAGCTGATTACTTTAGTGATACATAATTCATTCAGGAAAAACATGGAAATGGTTAATTAGACATCCTAGTGAAATCCTAAGGTAGAAACATTCCTCAAAGTCATATGGCCAATGTTAAAGTTATTAAGGAAACCAAGATCGTGACTACCAGCTATAAAAATCAGTGTATCGCTGATAATATGCATAATTACTGAAGACCAAAAATTATTTCCACATATTTAATTTTAAGGCACAGCATGAAATCTAAGAATGAGAGCTCCAAAAATGCTCCTGCATATAAACTCCAAAAAAATTGGATGGATGAAAGAATGATGGACTGGCTGAAAGTCATTTGGAATTGATATCTAAGAGCTCCATGCAACACATACAAAAGTTTGATTTTCAATTCATTTCGTGCCCCACGTATCTTAACGGTTTAAGAAAATGCTCACCAAACACTATATCAATGTGGAGTGTCTTAGCAATTATCAATCCTTTGCTTTTCTATATAAATTATAAATTAAGTTTTACAACAAATTCTATGGGTCTAAATCAATTTTAGCAGCAAAGACATCTTTAAAATATTGAGTCTTTATGTCTATGAATATAGTACATTTCTCAATTAATTCAGGTCTTTTTTATTGTCTTTCAATAAGTTTTATAATTATTCCATAAGAGACATGTACATTTTTTGTTGTGTTTATTAGGTCTTGGCATTTCATTATTATTGCTGCCATAGTAAATAGTTTCATTATTCAAATTGCATTTTCTGGCTGTTTATTACTAATGCTGTAAAAATGAAATTTATATGCTGATCTTGTATTTGGTAACCTTATCAAATTTGTGCATTAATATTACAAACTTTTCAAATTTTGATAGGTGAAATTATAGATAATTTTGGTTTTTCTATTTTTAAAAAGAACAGTTGTGTTTTTTCTTTCAGATCTTTATGTTTTTATTTCTTTCTATTTTTGTGTATGTGTCATCTAGGTGCCCAGAGAAAATGTTGAATGAAAAGTTATCCTACTCTTATCCCTTATTTTTAAAGGTATGTTCTAATGTTTCACTGCTAAGAATGATGTTTACTATACATTTTTTAGGTACATATCATTATAAAGTTAGGGACATTATCTAAGAATTTTTAAATCAAAAATAATTTTTTTCTCATGACCCTTAGCTACTGATACGAACATAGATTTTTTTTTTAACCTGGTTAATGTGATTAACTATGTTAATATGTTCTCTAATGTTGAAGTCTCCTTCTATTCTGAAATAAATCTAACCTATTCAACAACCAGAAAGATGAACAGTCTTAAAACTGTACCTAATAGCATAGCTTTAAAATACGTCAAACAAAATTAGACAAAACTCCAATTTGACAAATCCATCATAAATATAGAACATTTGTGTTTCAATCGGAGACTTGAGTATATTTAAATTAATTGTGCTTGCTGATGTATTTGGTCTCTAGTTAACAAAGTGAACTATTCGTTTTTTTTTCCCCATGCAGTCTGTACTTGCCTGCCTTTGCTCGTCTTATTCCCTCTTCTGTGAATGTCTTCCCCATTACCACTTATCCTTCTCACTCCATCATAATCTACTCTTCAAGGCTTATTCTCCTCAAAGAATTCCCTGATTCAAGAATGGGAAGCACTGATTCTTTAAACTCCTATATTATCATTACCACTCCAGGAACAAAGCAAACTGAAAGGAAGTAGAAGAAAGGAAGTAATAAAGCTCATAGCAAAAATCAATGACATGAAAAACAAAAAAAGAAAATGTATGACGACACCAAAAGGTGGTGGGGTTTTATTTTCGCAAAGAGCAAAACAACTGATAAATCTTTAGTGAGACTTATTGTGAATAAATTAGAAAGACACAAACTACAATTCAGAAATAAAATAGCAGACATCAATGCAGATCTTAGAGAAATTAAAAGAATAATGGCCAGGCATGGTGGCTCATACCTGTAATCCCAGCACTTTGGGAGGCTGAGGCAAGTGAATCACTTGAGGCCAGGAGTTTGAGACAAGTCTGGCCACCATGGTGAAACTCCACCTCTACTAAAAAAAAATTTTTAAGTAAAAATTAGCCAATATGGTGGTGCATGCCTGTAGTTCCAGCTGCTTGGGAGGCTGAGATATGAGAATCACTTGAACCTGTAAGGCCAAGATGACACCACTGCACTCCAGCCTGGATGACAGAACAAGACTCCATCTCAAAAAAACAAACAAACAAAGTAACAATATTATTAATAATTTTATGCCAAGAAATTAGACAAACTACACAAATTAATAATACTGACTTATGGAAATTCGAAATAGATCTATATATAGGGAAGATATTTGAATTAGCAATTAAAATTCTTCCCATAAAGGAAAGCCAATCCCTAGCTGGCTTTACTGTGATTCTATCCACAATTTAATGAAGAAATAATACAAATCCCATACTACAAACTTTCAGAAAGAAGAGAAACACTCTCAATTTCTTTTCTAGGTCAGTTTTAACCTGATGCCAAAGCCAGACAAAGACATCACAAGAAAAGAAAATTATAGACCAATACACCTCATAAGCACACAAAATCCTTAATAAAATATTAGCAAACCAAATCCTGAAACACACAAAATCTTTATACACCATGAGAATGTGGGGTTTTTCACAGAAATGCAAGATTGGTTTAACATATTAACTGATTAATACACCACAATGATAGAATAAAGAAAACAAGAACAATCATCTCAATAGATATAGAAAAATACATTTGTAAGTAGTAAAGAATCATTCATAAAAATACTCTCAAGAAACTAGGAAGAGAAATCAATTTCCTCATTCTGATAAAGGGCATCTCTTTAAAAAACTTCAGTTAGTATCCTATTAATCTGGAAAGATGAAACTTCACCTAATATCAGGAGCGAGGCAAAGACATCCATTTTCAGTATTTGTATTAGACATTGTGTTAGAAGTTTTACCTAGTATATTAAAGCAAGAATAAAAAACTAAATGCATGCATATTGAAAATAAAGAAATGTGTCTTTACTTGCAGAAGACAGCAAAGGCACTCTCTTTATGCAAAAATACAACATGGTCTTTATCAAAATGAAAATCCCTGGGAAGAAGGATGGGATGGTTAATGGGCACAAACAATGGTTAGAAAAAATGCATAAGACATACTATCTGATAGCACAACAGGCTGACGATAGTCAGCAACAACTTAATTGTACATTTTAAAATAATTAAAAGAGTGTAATTGGATTGGTTGTAACTCAAGGGATAAATGCTTGAGGGGATGGATACCCCATTTGCCCATGATGTGATTACTTCATATTGCATGCCTGTATCAAAATGTCTCATGTACCCCATAAATATATACTCCTATGTACCCACAAAAATTAAAAGTGACTTTTTTTAAAAAACCCCTCTGATCTTAAGAGACACAATTAAGAAAATGAATAAATAATTTATAGACAAGAAAAAAATGCAAATGTTATATCTGAAAAAGGACTTGTGTGCAGATTATATTTTTTATAATCTTACAACCATTTCCCCCAAATGTGCAATGTAAAAGATTTTAACACATACTTCAACAAAGCAGATAGACAAATAGCTTTATTAGAGGGTTTTTCTATGTTTTCATTTGTTTGTTTTTATCAATACTTGCTCAACATCATTAGTCATTAGGGAAATGAAAGTTGAAACTACAAATGATATCATCACACAATCTCCAAGAGTGGTTATTTTTAACCAGACCACCAATAACAAATGTTGTTGAGTATGTGAGGAAATCAAAACAATCATAGGTTGATGTTGGCTGGTGTAAAATGGTATAGCTACTTTGGAAAACAGTTTAGAAGTGTCTTAAAATGAAAATTTTACCATGAGAACCAGCAATCGGTACACAAACGTTTGCACCAGCATTATTCAAAACAGCTAGAGACTAAAAACAATCCAAATGTACATCAACCCATGAGTGGATGAGCAAAATGTGGTAAATGCATACAATGAAATATTATTCTGCAATCAGAAGGAACACACTATTGATATATACAACATAGATGAACCTTGAAAACATTATGCTAAGTGATGAAGCCAGACACAGATGACCACATACATAATACATATTGTCTTATTCCATGTATATGAAGTTTCCAGAAAAGATAAAGATGTAGAGACCAAAAGAAGATCCATGGCTGTCTGAGGTCAGAGCTGGGAGCAGGGATTGACTCCAAACTGTAACTAGAAAACTTTTGGAAGTGGCAGAAGTGTTATAAAACTGAACTCTAGTAATGTTTGAACAACTATAAATGTTACTAAAAATAATCAAACTGTACATTTATAATGTGAATTGTATAGTACAAAAACTATCGCTAAATGAAGTTGTTAAAAATTTATTAGAAACCCAATTTAGTTTTAAGTAAAATATAATATTCATCTTTCACACAGATCTTGGGTAGCTTGTCTGTTAAATAATAATAATAACAATCATAAACCAATCAAGCTATTGGTACTTGGAGCAGAAAGGCCTGACTGGAATCTGGAAAAATCCTCAGATGCAACAATGATTGCCTTGACCTGACATCTCCTCTACCAAACCAACACCACCAACCATTTTGATATGAAAAGGTTAGTTGAGTTAGACCTGAAAAACACAGAGAAGAATGGTTTCTAGTCTAGCTCATAAGAAACTTGGAAATCACCACTCTCTTTTAACAATAAGTAAAAATCTAAACAAAGTGAACATTCTACAACTCTTTAAATGGTAATGAATGAATTGCAGGGAGTTCAGTGTGGCGAATTCTGAGAGTTAAAAACTTCAGGGAGACCCAGTCATAGGAGAGCCCCCAACACTTTCTTGAGTTTTACCTCCAGGAAATCAACTGGGTCCTCACAGTGACTATCAGAGAATAATTCCCATGTGTTTCTCGCAAGGAAAGGGAAAAAGGAACCATTCTGAAATAGACCAGAGCACTTCATTCTCCTTCACAAGGTCTGCCCTCAGGAGAAACTAACCAGAGCCTAAACTACTGGGGCTTTATCTGAGCCTTAATGACCTGGGGGAAGAGAAATCTTAACTCTAGCCAGCGGTAGTCTTCCACATGGGAGACGAGAAATGCCTAACTCCAACCCACTTAAACCAATTCTGTTCCAGTTGCTTTTGTTGTTGTTGTTGTTGTTGTTGTTGTTGTTGTTGTTGTTTTTAGGGAGAAAAAAATGAGAAGCATTTGTGACAGTCCAGAGGCACAGGCTTTCTGAGGACTGAGACCTAATCATAGAACTATAGGACATCCCCCTCCCCTACCACCTTACAACCACATGAGTAAAGGATTATTTACAGAAGTTCCTTTTACTCAGTACATTCTCAAGAAAATAATACACTAATTTACATTAGACTGAGTAAATTCTCTGGTTATTAAGAAAAAAATTACAAGGTGTACTAGGGGCAAAAAAACACAGATTGAGGAGACAAAGCAAGCATCAGAACCAGATTCAGATATGGCAGAGATGTTGAGATTATCAGACCAGGAATTTAAAACAAACGATAACTAATATGCTAAAGTAGACATGAATAATGGACAAAGCAGACAGTGTGCAATAATAAATGGGCCATGAAGGCAGATATATGAAAATACTAAGAAAGAATCAAAAAGAAGTGCTAGAGATCAAAACACTGCAATAGAAATGCAGAACGTCTTTGATGTGGTTGTAAGTACACAGGACACAGCTGACAAAGAATCTCTGAGCTTGAGGATATGTCAGTGCAAACCTCCAAAACCGAAAAAGCAAACAGAAAAGAGACTGGGGAAAAAAAAAAAACAGAATAAAATATCCAAGAACTGTGGGATGACTACAAAAGTTGTAACATATACATAATACATAATGGAAATATCAGAAGTAGAAAGAAGAGAAAGGGACAGAGAAATATTTAAAACAATAATGACTGAAAATTTCCCCCAAATGAATGTCTAATAACGAACTACAGACTCAGGAAACTCATAAACCAATAAGCAGAATAAATGCCAGAAAAAAGACTATATCTAGACATATAATATTCAAACTGCAGAAAATCAAAGATTAAAAAAAGTTTGAAAAAAGCTAGAGAGAAAAAAAATCCTTATCTATAAAGAAGCAATTATGTTTGTTTTCTCACAAACTATGCAAGCAAGGAAAGTGAAATGAAATATTTGAAATGTTGAGAGGAAAACGACCCACCAACCTGGAATTCTGTTTTCTGCAAAATTATTCTTCAAAAGTTAAGAAGAAATAAAGACTTTCCCAGACAAATAAAAATTGAGGGTATCTATTGCTAGTAGACCTCTTTCATAATAAAAATTAAAATAAGCTATTTAGAGATAAGGATTATATAGGTCAGTGTGATAGTCCATTCGCACTCTGCTATGAAGAAATACCCAAGGCTGGCCTCTATAAAAGAAAGAGGTTTAAGCCGGACGCGGTGGCTCACGCCTGTAATCCCAGCACTTTGGGAGGCCGAGGTGGGCGGATCACGAGGTAAGGAGATCGAGACCATCCTGGCTAACACAGTGAAACCCCGTCTCTACTAAAAATACAAAACAATGAGCCGGGCGTAGCGGCGGGCGCCTATCCCAGCTACTCGGGAGGCTGAGGCAGGAGAATGGCGTGAACCCGGGAGGCGGAGCTTGCAGCGAGCCGAGATCGCGCCACTGCACTCCAGCCTGGGGGCAGAGCGAGACTCCGTCGCAAAAAAAAAAAAAAAAAAAAAAAAAAAAAAACAGAAAGCAGTTTAATTGACCCATGGTTCCTCAGGGCTGGGGAGGTCTCAGGAAACTCACAATCATGGAAGACGGCAAGGAGAAGGAGGCACCTTCTTCACATTGAGGCAGGAGGAATTGCCCAGTAAAGGGGGGAAAGCCCCTTGTAAAACCATCGGATCTCGTGAGAACTCACTATCACGAGAACAGCATGGAGGTAACTGCCCTCATGATTCAATTACCTCCCACCAGGTCCCTCCCATGGTACGTGGGGATTATGGGAACTACAATTCAAGACGAGATTTGGGTGGGTACGCAGCCAAACCATGTCAGTCAGAAACTCAGACCTACATAAAGAAAGGAAAAACATCAAAGAAGAAATAGATGAAAGTAAAATGAAAATTATTTTCTTTCTTATTCTTAATTGACCTAATAAAGAAGAGTTTGTTCAAAATTATGATAGCAACAATGTATTTTATTATTTGCATATATATATATATGCTATGTGTATGTGAAATACATGGCAGAAATAATACAAGTGATGGGAGGAAGGAATTAGGAATATTTTATTATAAGGCACTATTTGTGAAGTAAGTATAGTTTTATTTGAAAATGGAGTTGAATTAGTTGTAACTGTATATTGCAAACTCTAGAGCAACTATTAAAAATATTAAAAAGTGCAACTGATATACTAAGAAGGAAAGAGAAAATGGAATAATGTAAAATGTTCAATCAAAGCCACAAAAGGCAGAAAAATAATGGAAGACAAAAAAAGGAACAAAGAACAGGGACAACAATGGAAAACACTAAAAAATGTGGTAGATACTAATCTGACCCATATCAGTAATCTCTTTGAATGACAGTCCACCAATTAAAATACAGAGAATTAAGAAAGCATCCAAAATAAAACCCAATTGTGTGTTGCCTATAAGAAATTTACTTTAAAGACATACAGAAAAAGGTAAATGGGTGGAGAAAGATATATTATCCTAACACTAATCAAAAGAAAGCAGGAATAACTATATTCTGTAACAATATTAATTTCAGACAAGGCAGAGTTCAGTGCAAGGAAAGTTATCTGGATAAAGAAGGGCATTACATAATGTAAAAAGAGGTCAATTATTCAAGAAGACATGGTAATCTTTGATGTGTATGCACCTAACAATATGGCATCAAAATAAGTGAGGCAAAAAGTAATAGAGCAGTCCAGATATGGTGGCTTATGCCGCTAATCCTAGCACTTCGGGAGGCCAAGGCAGGAGGATTACTTGAGGTCTCTCACTTTGAGGCCAGGCTGGGCAAACATAATAAGATCCCATCTATATAAAAAATTTTTTAAAATTAGTTGGGCATGGTAGTGTGTGCCTGTAGTACCAGCTACTCAGGAGGTTCAGGCAGAAGGATCACTGGAGCCCAAGAGATAGAGGCTGCAGTGAACTATGATTGTACCACTGCACGCCAGCCTGGGTGACAGAGCAACACCATAATAAATAAATAATTTTTAAAAAGCTAATCAAACAGAAAGGAAAAATAGATGAATCTATTATGATAGTTGAAGATTTCAATATTCCTGTATCAGAAATGGCAGATCCAGCAGACAGAAAGCCAGTAAGGACACAGTTGAACCCAACACAATGAATCACCTGGATATCTAGATATTTATAGATTGCTTCATCTAACAACAGCAAAATACACATTCTCTCAAACTCCTCTGGAACATTCACCAAGATATACCACATTTTGGACCATAAATCACACCTTAACAAATTTTAAAAGCACAGAAATTATACAATGTCTTCTCTCAGACCACAATGGAATTAAACTAGAAATCAATAATAGAAAGCTAGCTGAAAAATCCCCCAAATGCTTGCAGATTAAAATGTCTGGACTGCTCTATTAGTTTTTGCCTCACTTATTTTGATGCTATATTGTTAGGTTCATACTTTTAAATAACACATGGGTCAAAGAAGAAATTGCAAGGGGAAATTAAAAAATATTTTAAGCTAAATGAAAATGAAAACACAATGTATCAAAATTTATGGGATGAAGTAAAAGTAATGTTTAGAAGGGTATTTATAGCACTGAATACATATGTTAGAAAAGAAGGGCCAGGTGCAGTGGCTCACACCCAAAATCCTAGCACTTTGGGAGACCAAGGTGAGCAGACTGCTTGAGCTCAGGAGTTTGAGACCATCTTGAGCAACATGGCAAAACTCCATCTCTACAAAAAATACAAAAATTAGCCCGGCATAGTGGCGCAAACCTGTACTCCTAGCTGCTGGGGAGGCTGATGCGGGAGGATCATTTGAGCTTGGGAAGCAGAGGTTGCAGTGAGCCAAGATTGCACCACTGTCCTCCAAACTGGGTGACAAAGGGAAACCCTGTCTCAAAAAAAAAAGAAAAAAAAAAAAAAAAAAAGAAATAAAAAGGTAAGGAAAGGAAAAGAAAAGAATATCTAAAATCAATGAGTTAAGCTTCCCCCATAGGAAACTAGAAAGAACTTGAGAGAAAATAATTGCAAAAAGACAAAACCAACAAGAGTATTATTCAAAACGTACAAAATCTTAAAACTCAACAATAACACCAATAACCCAGTTAAAAATGGAGCAAAGACCTTAACAGACACCTCACCAAATAGACTATACAGATGACAAACAGCATGTGAAAAGATGCTCCACATCATTTTTTCATCCGAGAAGTGCAAATTAAAATAACAGTGAGATATCACTACACGCTTATAGAATGGTGAAAATCTAAAGCAGTAACATGAATGCTGGTGAGGATGTGGAGCAACAGAAACTTTCATGCAATGCCGGTGGAAATGACTATAAAATAGTACAGCCACTTTGGAATACAATTTGCCAGTTTCTTGCAAAATTAAATATACTCTCACCATATAATACAGTAATTGTGCTCCTTGGTATTTATCCAAAATAGTTGAAAACTTATGTCTACACAAAAACCCAAACTCAGATGTTTATACCAGCTTTATTTATATTTAAATGTTTATTCTTAATTCATTATAAAAACTTAGAACCAACAAAGATGTCCTTCAGTAGGTAAATGAATAAATAAACTGTGGTATATTCAGACAATAGAATACTATTAAGTGCTTAAAAAAATGGTGATCAAGCCATTAAAAGACACAAAGGAAACCTTAAATGCATATTGCTGAGTGATGGAAGCCAGTCTGAAAAGGGTATACACTATGATTCAACTACATGACATTCTGGAGAAGTCAAAACTACTGAGATAATAAAAAGATCAGTGGTTACCAGAGAGTAGGTGGGAGGGAGGAAAGAATAGACAGAGCATGAAAAACCTGTAGGGCAGTGAACCTACTCTTTATGATACGGAGTAACATACAATAAAGGGCATGACAATGGTGGAAACATGTCCTCATACATTTGTCCAAACCCAAAGAATTTTACAACACTAAGAGTGAACCATAATGTCAACTATGGATGTTGGGTGACAACTTTGTCAATGTAGGTCTCACTACTTGTAAAAAATGCACAACTCTGGTGGAAGATGTTGATAACGGGGGAAGGTCTGCATGTGTGGGGACAGAGAGTATTTGGGAAATCTCTGTACTTTCTCCTCAATTTTTCTGTGAATCTAAAAAATAGGGTATCACCTCTCCCTGCCCACCCACACACACAAAGGAATTACGTGGTTTTGCACATTCTAGTGATACCTGGAACTGTGGATACTACTGTTAAATCTCTATCAAAATGCTGAAACCTAAATGAAAAAAAGCACCCTAAAATACAAGGCCTCTATCTGTATAGTTCAGTACTACAAAAAATTATTAATAAACTAGGAATAATAATAGTAAAGCAATTTCCTCTAATGATTTATAAATTTCTTTTATTAAATTATCTATGCACACATTATTCATCTGCAAAACTAAACTTTTTCTTTTTACAATATGTGTCTGGTGACTGTACTTCAGAAGTCACTTGTGCCTCTGTAACTTGAAATTGACTCATCTGTAGAGTATTTTGATCAGATCATTTCTGAAATAACCTTTCGTTTTGTTCAAAACCAAAATCGTAGTGTTTCTTTTCCTTTGAATCTCTATGAATTTGCAAAGAATCATAGATTTTATGTTTCTGGTGTTTTGTCCTTACTTCGAATCTAATTGAATACATCAGCAGCATTAGTTGGCTCATTGAGTATTTCAGGACTCTTTCCCTTCTACCAAAAGAAAAGAGAAAGAAACAAAATGACATTATTGGTGGCTGCAGTGAGTCCGCCTGAAAAATACCATGCTTTAACTATTTTGTATTTACCTCAATAAAGCAGGGGCTCTAGTCTGCTGGGGGAAAAAAGAAAACCTTAAAAGAAGTTAGAGGGTGAAAGGAAAAGCAAACATCACCTATAATACAATGGTGATAATTCTAGCAAAATCTTCAGAAACATGGTAAACTGGAAGACAATGGGATAATATATTTAACAAGCTGAAAGAAAACCTGTCAAGCTATAATTCTATAGCAAATAAAATATACTTCAAAAATGAAAGTGAACTATAGACATTTTCAGGTAAACAAAAGCTGAGAGAGGCCATGTGTGGGAGCTCATGCCGGTAATCCTTGCACTATGGGAGGCTAAGGTGGGAGGATCACTTGCACCCAGGAGTTTGAGACCAGCACAAGCAACATAGGGAGTACCTGTCTCAAAAGAAAAAAAAGAAAAGAAAAGAAAGAAAGTAGAGAGAACTTGTTACCAGCACTACAAGAAAAGCTAAAGTAAGTTCTTAGGCTGTTGAGAAATGGTATCATTTCTACAGAAAGTATTAAAAGCAATAGATCTATACATAAAGGGGTATATAAATAAAAGTGTATTTTCATATTCTAATTTCTTTGAAAGGCATCTGTGTTTTTAAAACAAAAAACAACAATGTTGTATTATGGATTTAATCAAATATATAGTAATAATACACATGGCAATAGGAAAAAGGATCGGGAGACAGAGTAATGTGACATACTAATATAACATTATTTGTGAGGTAGTATAATATTAATTCATGTTACACTGTGATTAAAGATGCATATTATAATCCTTAGAGCAACAGATAAATATATAGTAAAAAAAGATTAATCTAAAAAAAGGCAAGAAAGCAGCATGAAAGGCAAAAAGAACAGAGGAAAACCAATAAAAAACAAAGTTATGCACCATACACAATATTTCTATCAGTGATGAACTGCATATATGACATTGGCCCCATAAGATTGTAAATTTAGTACAACCTAAGTGTACATTATTTGTAAAGTCTACGGTAGTGGACAGTAATGTCCTAGGCCTTCACATTCACTCATTGACGCACCCAGAGCAACTTCCAGTACTGTAAGTTTCACGTGGTAAATGCCCTATATAGATATACCATTTTTTAATCTTTTATATCATATATTTACTGTATCTTTTCTGTGTTTAGAAACACAAATACTTACCATTATCTTCCCATTGCCTACAGTATTTAATAGAGTGTCATTCTGTACAGGTTTCTAGCATAGGGGCAACCGGCTATACCATATAGCACAGGTGTGTAGTCGGCTGTAGCATCTCGGTTTGCATAAGTACACACTATGATGTTTGCACAATGATGAAATCACATAACTCATTTCTCAGAATGTATCCCACCATTAAGTGACACATGACTATAACAAAATGATAGACTTAAATCCATCAATATCAACAATTGCATTAAATATAATAGTGATAAATGCCTCAGTTAAAGGGCAAAGATTGTTGAAAGAGATAAGAAAAACAAGACCTAACTATGCTGCATACAAGAGATACATTGCAAAAATAGAATAACTATAATAAGCTCAAAGTAAAAGAACAGAAAAAGATACACCAGCTAAATATTAACCGTAAAAAATTTTGTAAGTTTTCATTAATGTTGATGTAGACTTCAAAACAGAGTATTACAAAAAAATAAAAAAGAAAAATGTATGTAATTATTTTGATACTTATTCATATTATAATACTTATATTGTCATAAAAGTTAAGAATAAAAGGGCCAATTCATAAAGAAAATATAACAATCTTCAATGTGTATTTCGAGCAATCAAGTGTTGGCCAATCAGGACAATAAGCCAACTGAAAGCAACAATCAAGCCTTTATTTACTTACTATGACACTGCAAGCAGGAGATACCAGTTTACTAGGGGGTAGTTTTTCCCCATGGAATGGTACTGGGCAAGAGTTAACTGAATGCAGTGTAGATGGGAGAATTGTCTCAATGCTAAGGAATCCTAAACAAAAGGCTCTTTCTCGCTTTATGGACCTATGGGCCAGGGGAAAGAAGAGAGGGCAGGTCTTCTAGCAGCGGAAAGATACTGAGTCAAAGTGGAGAAGTGTCTCAACAAAGTCCCCTGGCAAAAGGCCTCTACATGAAGGTGTTGGATTAGGAATGCCAATATGCATATGAGCATGGCTCTCCTAAGAGTCCTAAGTCCTTGACTGCAACTCACTCTAGAAAACTGATGAATTGGCTGTGCACCAAGGTGTGAGGAGGTGATATGGTTTGGATGTTTGTCATCTCCAAATCTCATATTGAAATGTGACTCCCAGTATTGGAGGTGGGGCCTGGTAGGTGGTGTTTGTCTGATGGGGACAAAACTCACATGAATGATTTAGCACCGTCCCCTTGGTAATAAGTGAGTTCTCACTCCAAGTTCACACATCTGGTTGTTTAAAAGTGTGTCGTGCCTCCCACCCTGCTCCCACTCTTGCCATGTGATGGGCTTGTTCCTGCTTTGTGCTTTCCCTTTCGACATGATTATAAGCTTCCTGAGGCCCTCACCAGAAGCCAAGCAGATGTTGGTGCCATGCTTGTACAGCCTGCAGAACCATGAGTCAATTAAACTTCTTTTCTTAATAAATGACCCAGCCTCAGATATTTCTTTATAGTGATTCAAGAACAAAATAATACAGGAGAGCAACTTCTCTCCATTAGGCCTGCCAGACAAAGCCTTATAATTATCTTTGGTCAGACACGAAGAATTACAGATAGGAGTTTGATCTGGAAGTCAGACTCCTCAATGAATGAAACTTATAATAAATTTCAAAGTAAATTCAGTAAAACTAAAATGTATAGAACTAAAAGGAGAAATTGGCATATCATACTTAGAGACTTTACTTTTTTTCTATAGTTAATAGAGCAAATAGATAAAATATATCAGTAAGGGTGTACAGTTGACCCTTGAACAGCATAAGTTTGAACAGCGCAGATCTACTTATATGAGGATTTTCTTCCATCTTTGCCAGACTGAAATAGCAAGATCAATCCCTCCTGTTCCTTGTCCTCCTCAGTCTACCCAATATTAAGGTAATGAGGAGGAAGACCTTTTTGATGATCCACTTAATGAATAGTAAATATGCTTTCTCTTTTTTATAATTTTCTTAATAACATTTCCTATTCTCTAGCTTACTTTATTGTAAGAATACAGCATATTTTTTATATATATATGCAAAATGTTTGTTAATCAACTGTTTATGTTATTGGTAAGGTCTCTGGTCAACAGTAGGCTATCAGTAGTTAAGTTTTGGAGGAATCAAAAGATACATGTCGATTTTCAAATGCATCGGGGTCGGCACCCCTAACCTTTACATTGTTCAAGGATCATCCCTACTTGACCTAATAAACACTTTCAGTACACTATTGCCAAGAACTACAGAATGGATGTTCCTTTAAAGTACTCATGGAACCTGTGCCATAAAATAATTCTTAATAAATTTTAGAAAATAAAATCACACATAATGTAGCCTCTGGTCATGCCAGAAATAAATGAGAAAGAGATAACAAAAAGATACCAGAAAATCTTCCATGTATTTGGAAATTTAAAATATACTAAGTAACAATTGATTTAAAGAAAAATCACAAGATAATTAGATAATATTCTGATTTAAAAAATGGTAAAAGCACAATGTATCACAACTTGTGGAGCCTCTTCTACTTCCATCCCTTGGTTCCCAGATCCAGATATTCTAAATACAACCCAAACATATAATGGGAGAAACTAGTTACTGTGCAAAACATACACCACATCCTATAAGATGGCACCCCATACTCCCAACATTGTCTCTCAGATGTTCCTTAAAAATGAGTCCCTATTAGGCCATGATAACTTTGTACAAGGCAGACACTTCTAGATCAGTGTTCCTCAAACTTTTTAAAATTATCCCCCAAATAAACTTTTAAGATATTTTTTCCTAACCATTATAGTATCTAATTTTTTTTTTAACCTCTGTCATTCAAAAGATACCCGGATGGCTAGATAGTAGAAAGGAGAGTTTTATTAGCCATATTGGTTTGCAAGCCAGGAAAAGAAAGTCTCCAGCATAGACCAAAGGTGCTCTGTCTTTGCAGAGGGGAAAGACAGGTTGGGTTATATGCCTGGCATGGTTTGTACAGTCATAAATATTCAGCGGGTTTGAAGGGAAAGCTATACATATTTATGAGGGGAGCAGAGTATATGCATGATGGCCAAACATCCACATAACATACAGCCGTGTTCACTTTGGGGCTGAGTTTTAGCATTAAAATGAGGTGGAATTTGACTCTTTACATCGAAAGGTGAAGTATAGGATGCAAAGAGTTTGTGTGTAGCCTTTATAAGCTGCTGAAACTGGCTTCAGGTCTGCAGTAGCTTATCAGAAGAGAATGTTTATGCGGCTGATCCCCTGTCCAATCAGAGTTGCAGGCCGGGCGCGGTGGCTCAAGCCTGTAATCCCAGCACTTTGGGAGGCCGAGACGGGCGGATCACGAGGTCAGGAAATCGAGACCATCCTGGCTAATATGGTGAAACCCTGTCTCTACTTAAAAGTACAAAAAAAAAAAAAAACTAGCCGGGCGACGAGGCGGGTGCCTGTAGTCCCAGCTACTCGGGAGGCTGAGGCAGGAGAATGGCGTACAAAACCCGGGAGGCGGAGCTTGCAGTGAGCTGAGATCCGGCCACTGCACTCCCGCCTGGGTGGCAGAGCAAGATTCCGTCTCAAAAAAAAAAAAAAAAAAGGGGGGTTGCAGTGGTCTGGGTTGTAAATCAGAGTTAGGATAACTTGCCTGAAAGCTCTTATTGTTACGGAGGTTGGTGAGTGGTGAGAGTGTGTTTTTTCTTGTAGGAATTTAGAAATGTGTCATGCCAGTCAGACCCTGAATCCTCCTCCCATAGGTTTACTTTGTTTCCTTAATCTTTGGGTCTGTCCTGATTGATAAAAAGGCACCTAACTTGGTCTCTCACATCACACTCCCTAAAACCAATTTTTGCCTTTTTAGGGGGCAGTATCTCTCCTGTTGATAATGTATGTTCTATATGATATGGTAAAGAATAATACTCATACAAGCTAGTTCCATGGGAATTAATTCCTTGGTACATTTCTTTAGCCATAAAATGTGTGTTCCTTGGTCAGAAGGATATTATATGTTGTACATGATGTCAATATGGTAAATGAGTCACTCTGTAAGTTCACAGATAGCCATGCTGGCAGAAGCACTGAGAACCGGAAAGGCAAATCTGGAATACACGTCTAGTTCAGTTAGAATAAATTGTTATGTGCTCCAGGATAGAACGCATTGAAAACCACTCCAGAAATTAACCTCACTACTGCAGTCATAACCTTTATAAGAGGCCCAGACTAAACAGTGTGTTGAATGGCTATCAGCTGGTCTCTTTTCTCAATTACTCCACTACTTTCTCAATGGATTTCTATACAAAGTGGTTTTGGTAACAAGTATGGAGGTTATGCATGGAATCGACATCAAAGACTAATGATAATCCGGCTTCCACCACTGCCAAGTGCCCAACGAACAATAGCAAAGGCTAATGTTAAACCCTTGGTAGGGAAACATTCTCTTTCTAGAGATCAGTAATCTGCCTGGTAGGAAATTGATTACAGTGCTCCCACCCAATGAACACTTGTACCTTATTCCTGCTGTCTCCCTTGCCCCCATATGCAAAAGTTGGAATCTCCTTGATTTACATCTATCTTGAGACCCACAAATTCTTGATTGCCTTTTAACCTAACATTTGATTGCACTGTTTACCATGAAAACGTTCCCAAGTATTGAGGGTGACTTTTTAATTCCTGTGCAGAATTCATGACTATTGAGAAGGAAAGAAATAACTTTTACTCTATCTGTATAAAAGAAACAAAGAAGTTGTTTTCTTATACTTCTAAATGCTCATAAAATGGAATAATATAAATTATAAATGAAGTCAATCCTTCTACATCTATAATTGTTCATATCATCAGGAATCTAACTGTATATCCAAAATAATAAGTTTTCAAGCAAAAATATAGTCTATGATTTATAATTATCCTCCTTTTAGGTTTCGGGGGAATTCTTGAGTAATTAATGCCTTTGGAGTCTTAATATCTGTTTTGGAATGCTCAAATTGAAACAAAGTAGAAGAGCAGGACTCAGTCAAATCTAGATTTGGGGACTTAATGATAGTTGGTGAAAACAAGTTGAGTCTGTTTTCCTCATATGGTCTGAGGATAGGTTAGGGTAACCCACATTTACACTGGAGCTTTGCATTTGTTTCCAAGTGATTCAGCTAAACACCATGTAGATTTTCCATTAGGTAATAGAATGTCCTTTCTTAAAATAGCTGTAGCCCAAAAAGCTGTGTCATGTGAGAATGAAGTCAGAGAATTAATAAGGAGATCTGTACAGAGTACCTTGATCAATTTCTGAGGAGAAATGTATAATAAAGGATGGATCAAGGTCACATTTCCTGATGTCACTGCCTTTGAGGAAGAGTCTGGCAGAACTGGGCCAAAAGTGCCCAAGGGAATTGGGAGTTTGAAGCAATTATCTAAATAATTCAGACAAAAAGGCACACTTGGGCTTTGAAAGTCACCCATATGTGCAGAAGGGGAATCTAAACGTATTGCATCTTGCATCTTGTTAGGAATGTATTAAAGTATCTCTTGGACACACATAGTGATATTGACAAAAAGGAGAAGTTTTATCACTGGAAAAACTAGCCTCATCTACATTCATCATATTAAATAAATGCTCAGTTTTCTTTCTAGTTTGCCCTATGGATAGTCCTTTCATCCACATAAGAAGTACCAATAGTGTTCTTATATTCTAGTAATTATAATCCAGTATTTCTAAAATGATTTCCTCACTAAGTCTCATGACTTTTAATCTGTAAGAAAAAATATCAGTGTAGCTGATATGGATACAAAATAAAGCAGGACTAGAAAATGAAAGAGCATCACCCATTTAATTCTGGAAAATAAAAAAACTTCACAAGCTATAAAAAAATCATTTTATTCACAGGGTACATTTACAAATTTTCTCCAAGTAAGGGAGGTAGAGAAATTGAAACTTACTGAACCTTCTCACTGCCAGCCATAATTACAATGAACACACCAAAGAAAAAGACATGTTTTTACAGCAAACCTCCTCCTATGACATTGCATTTAGATTCGGTGGAAAGAAGCAAGTCAGCAGAACCAACAGAGATAGATACTAATTTTTCTAGTCACACTGTAGAAAGTACCAATTAAAGTTTTCTTTTTTACCTGCAACATTTTATATGAAACTCTACAAAAAGAATTGAAGCACACTGATTTTCTCCACACTTTCTGCCAATGGAGGTTGGTTTTAATAGAAAGAAGCAATTCCATATACTCTTCAAAGGTGATTTCAATTTTATAGTCTAATCTAAATTTTTTCCCCAGAATTATTATATCCATGAACTAGTAGTCAGATTATATTATATGAGAAAAAATAATGTTTAAATTTTTCTTATCTCCAGCCTCAAACTTTGCTCTTGAGAAACAGTTTGCACACATGTGGAATAATATTAAAATGTGCCATAATAGAGTCAAAGAGACCAAAAAGACACCTTTCTTCCCCAGTGCTTTTAGACCAACTATGCTGCACGGTAACTGGAATTCTAGTAATATTTCAGACTTGTTAAAGATTAAGCAGACTTTTTGATGGAGCTGTATTTGTTCTCTTCTCTCTAGTGTCTCTAAGATGTACCCTAGTGGCCATCAGTCATCCTAAATTGTGAATCCTGTATATTAGTTATAAGGGGAGTGTCTATAGGAACCTATCAACAAGAGAGCCCAGCGGTGCTTAAGACTGAATGAAAAGCAGTGACAGTTTGATTCCTTGCTTCTGGTGTTTGCTGGAGAAACAAACATTAATCCTCTTGCAGTTATCACCTAAAGAGCTTCCTTCTAGAAGGTTCTACAACTTCAATAAAGGATATTTACATACTATTATCAGACTTCTCCAAGGCCTATATACTATTGTTCATTTCTATAAAATAGTCACATTTGCTACATTTATAGGACTTCTTGATAATAATGATACAACTTGGAACAGACATGGTTACAACTCTAAAGTGGCAGAGGTACAGGAAGGAAACACATAAGGAAGTAGGGGTCAAGCCAGAAAAAGTTAAGGCACCCTCTGCCACTTCCCACTCCCACTGAATCAGCCATCTCCCTCTTCTCCACAGGTGAAGGGCTTATGTGTGTGTGTTGTATACACTAGAATACAGGGTAGAAAATGCATCTAAGTCAGCTTAAGTAATCTTGGATACAAAAGTCTGTTACTGAAGTAATTGTGGAGACAGGGTTAGAACCTCCTGTTCTAACTCTAGCTATGCATAGCCCACTTTCCAAGGGTGAGGGTCAACGTGACACGTCCTGCTATCACTGCCTCATCATGACAGGAGATCTAAATAATAATCTTATTTGGGGAATATGTGCCAAAGTACAGACAAAAAAAGGCTATGAAAACAGGAGCGTGGGGCCGGGCGCGGTGACTCACGCCTGTAATCCCAGCACTATGGGAGGCTGAGGGGGGCGGATCACCTGAGGTCAGGAGTTTGAGACCAGCCTGACCAACATGGAGAAACCCCGTCTCTGGTAAAAATACGAAATTATCCGGGCGAGGTGGCGCATGCCTGTAATCCCAACTACTCCAGAGGCTGAGGCAGGAGAATCGCTTGAACCTGGGAGGCGAAGGTTGCGGTGAGCCGAGATCACGTCATTGCACTCCAGCCTGGGCAACAAGAGCAAAAAACTTCGTCTCA
Organism: Rhinopithecus roxellana; assembly: GCF_007565055.1. NCBI lineage: Eukaryota > Metazoa > Chordata > Mammalia > Primates > Cercopithecidae > Rhinopithecus > Rhinopithecus roxellana. The sequence continues at coordinate 129,599,595 of NC_044558.1, forward strand.
ACAACAACAACAAAAAAAAAAAAAAAAAAAAAGAAAGAAAAGAAAAGAAAAGAAAAAGAACTCCCCGGAGAGCACCTCTCGGAAATGGACAGCAAGGGGTGGAGCCTTGAGACTGGCATGGTCCGAGTGGGTAAGCAGGTACCACTCTGTTCTCTCCGTCAGCATCTCGCGATCTGGCTGTCACACTGCTTCCTCTAGCATCTTCTCTCTCTCTCTTTCTCTCTCTCTCTCTCTCTCTCTCTCTCTCTCTCTCTCTCTCTCTCTCTCTCTGTTTTTTGTTTTTTGTAACCAGGGAAAAGCAGGAACACACAGTCCCCCATTACCACAAATTATGCGGGCAACTTTCCTACATTTGGGGAAATCGCAGGGGTCAGCACATCAGGTGTGCAATGGATAAGCCTCACCCAGAGAAAACTATCCATTATTAACCATAACAGCTGGATGACAAGATATTTCCTTTAAAACATTTCAAAAAAGTTCCATTCTTGAGGCTCCCCTCAAGGTCAACAGCCTCTTTCTTGCTTCCTGCTGAACTCTCTTCTGAGATCACTCCCAATCATCCTTTCAAATTAAAACAAGATCTTCTCTCTTTTTTTTTTTCAGTTTGGTTAAACCTTTTTTTATTACAATTTTCTATTTTCCTTACTGTGCAGATAAAATAGACATTAACTGATTCTTAGTTTTCTCTGCCTTGGATTAAATCACATCTCTTAGATGTTTATAGGTATTGTGTGAAGCATATATTTTAAAAATAAACATTAAGAGAAAGTTTAATTACATAGAAGCAGAAAGAGGCAGGATCAATATATTTGGGTATTATTCTATAAAATTCTCAGACAGCTTGGCATCATTGCTTATATCCCACAGCTTCAACAAGAAAAAAATTACGTGAAAGAATTTTAGCACAATATAGAGATCAATAGAAACACAGAAGAGTGACCATAAAATATAATTCCTCTTCTGTGCTTTAAAAAGTTATAGTCATGGGCTTTGACTATCTGGCAAATGCTCACAGGTATGTAAGTCAATTTATAATATGGTATTTATTCCTTATGTATTAGAGACAGAAGAAATCAGAAATGTTGGCACCAGAGAAAGCAAATTAGAGGGAAACAGAAACATGTATTTTTCCTTATTGAAATGGTGAGCAGAGGCTGTGTTATGTTTGAATAAGCTTTTCATTCATGCTCTTGCTTCAATCTCTCACCCCTAAGATGTATGTAAAAAATTCAAAAGACAAGTCTGGGCTGAGGGTAAAGCAGATGGTATCCATTTTCTTATGATAGAAGGGAAAAAATGCTACAACAATTATAGATTCAAGTCTCCTTCCACTTGCAAAATAGAAATTTTGTAGTGCTCAATCCAAATATTGTGGCCTCATATTTAGGAGTTTATAAACAGATGCTCTGGGCTTCAGACTTCCTGTGAGTTAGTCTCTAAGACTTTTAAAGAAGCTATGTAGAAACTGGTGGAATATTTGATATCTCCTTAGCTTCAAGGACCCAGACTATCCATATGAATGAGGGGGAAAAGCTCCACTTTAGAATTGCTGGCAGGGCTGGCAGGGCTATAACTAGGTTGGGGTGATCAGACTCTGCCACAAGACACCCAAATTTAGACAGCACGAGTTTAAGCAAAAACAAAACAGTTTAAGGCAGTGTAAAATTTTGAGGTCCTCAGCGAATTTCCACACTACCTCTCTAGTCACAATGCTACTAGCTCAACTTTGGAGCCAAGGCAGCTCTCCTGGGAAAGGACAGAGACCGATGGTGCTAAAAAGCCAAGGTTTAGGGTAGAGACCACTCTGCCCTTTAACATCCTGAGAGCGTGGGGCTAGGGTCATCTCCTCTTTTCAACTTGCCTCACCCTCCTCCTAGCACATAGTGGAATGCTAGTTATATGTACTGCTGACTTTATTAGAGGCTTTGACCTAGGTTGCAAGTACCTTGAAACTGTTAACCCACTTCTACCACTTCCAGCCCTGATGTGTGCCCAACAAAATTCATATAACCTGAGAGTCGACCTATATGATGGGAAGATAAAGAAAGAAAAAGCATAATATTAGTCTCAGTCCTTATTTCTCCACAAGCTTATCCTCAAGTTCATATAAACATCCTTAATAGCTCTTGATCTTTGGAATTCTACAAACATAGAGCATATATTACCTGGTGCTGGTGGGAAAGTATTCACACAACACACTGAACATTTCCTAAAGTTTTCAGTGGACTGGTAACATTCCCCTCCCCCTTAGGTCCCTCCTGAAAAGGATTTGTCAGTGAAAAATTTCACAAAGTCGATATTTCAAACAAAGAAATTAAAACTCTGGATGGCTGACTTTCTATTAATAAAGAAATTAAAAACTGTCTATAATAAAGTTATAAAACTGGAATATATAACTGCTGATGAAAAGAAATGGTATCAATATTGTTTCCATTTTGAATCATCTATAACACTCTTGTAAAGCCCTTGACTAATCCAAAGATATTTTTGGCAAATTTAAAATCCCAGGATTTTTTCAGTTATTTTCCATTTCAAGCCATGTTATCCAGATTGCTTCAGGTACAAGTTATATATAGCCTGAGCAATTTTTTTAGCCAAGAGAAAGACATGAGACATCACAAAGCCAAACACAGTATTGTCTGAACATGTGCCATTTGGGATCATTTACTTCCTACCCTTGTGAAGACAGATAAAAGTGAATTGTACAGAAGCAAAATCCAGTGAGCACTTCCTTAACTTCTTACATGAGAATTATGCAGTTGAGATGCACAATTTTGTATAAACTTTTGGCAAAATACTCTATACAAAGCATATGTGTCTGTGAGTCATTGTCCATATAAAAATCTTTCATATAAACATTACTTTACTTTTCTTAATTATGGAATGACTTAATCCTTCACCTATCTTAATTTTACTGAAGTGTGATTAAAATTAAAGAGGCCATCCTTAGTCATGATCTTTGGAATCAATGCAGTTCTCAAATCAAGGCTAACAAAAACTAAAATCTTATCAGGATACTAGTTTTTAGCCTCTTCACCCTTCCTTTTGCCCCCATGGAGCAGCCAAATTTTTATGACCACACAACTATTTTTTAAATTAGTCTGATGGTACAAAGAGATGCCCCCTCTTGGCAGGTGCATCATCAAAAGTGATTAAAGATTTTCTTATTGAGTGTCTTCTGAGCTGAATTTTAAGGGTCAGTTATTTCAAAATGTAATTGATCAAATCTGGAAAGGTACCAGGCCCAATTCTGAAGGTCGTAATTTCAGATAAACAAAGAAAGATAGTGGGAGCTTAGAATTGAAGATCTTAATAATAATAGAGTATTCCAGAGCACTCTACAGGATGATTCTAGCAAGGTCCTTACTTAGGAACACATAACACAGTAAGGATAGAGATGCCTGACTTCATGACACAAACACACACACACATACACACACATACACACACACTTCTATCTAACCTATTATGGCCAAAAGGCATATGTATGTCATATCTAGTGAGTTGTAATCTACGGTAAGAAAATATTTTCATTAAATTGTAGTCATAGTTTGAATGCTGTGAGGGTGTATGTCTATCTTTAAGTGAAGACAAAGTGGAACAACCAAAATTTCATTTTGGTCTAATCCAGAGTGTCTCAACCTTGGTACTACTGACATCTCAGCCTGGATAACTATTTTGTTGTGAGAGGCTGACTTGTGCATTGTAAGATCTTTAACAGGATCCCTAACCTCTACTAATTACATGCTATCAGCACCCTCGAGTCATGAAAATAAAAAATGTCTCTGGTCTCCAGACATTGCCAAATGTCACCAGAGGGGGATAAGGAATCATCCCAGCTGAGAAGAACTGGTCTAATCAAACATCACCAGCACTGGCCATTTCTGTTTTGCCCTTCAGAACCCACATGAAATAGTTTCACAAGTTTGTCAACTAAAAATTATATATAAATCTACTGCATAAATATATCCCAGGCATCATAACAAGATGAAAAATTTCCACATAATATTTTTTCCCTTCCTTCCTTCCTTCCTTCCTTCCTTCCTTCCTTCCTTCCTTCCTTCCTTCCTTCCTTCCTTCCTTCCTTCCTCCCTCCCTCCCTCCCTCCCTCCCTCCCTCCCTCCCTTCCTTCCTTCCTTCCTTCTCCTTTTTCTTTTTTGAGATGGGATCTTGCCCTGTCACCCAGGCTGTAGTGCAGTGGCACGATCTTGGCTCACTGCAACCTCCACTTCATATTTCACAAATATTTTCAGTGGAACTGTGATGTATGGGCTTTATGGAGTCATTAATTACATTTTAACAATTAAAGTACTAATCTGAGTAACACATACTTTATTAACTTTTATATGTGTTTTTGTTCAGGCTTTTACATTTTTAATGGTATACTAGTGAAAATGTGTTCTTTTTTAGGTAACTACTAAATAATAATAGCTCAAAAGAGGAAACATATTCAAAGTTTCACTCAAAGTGAATATTTAACACAGTTTCTTCATGGTACATTCTCACGTTTTTGTTGCTGTATAGCAAACCAGTTCTCCAATAGAATCAATACTCTCAAATTCTTAACTTTCTAAGTAACAATATAATCTGCACTATCAACAAATCATATTTTAAATGCTAATTTTTATAATAACCTCAATATTTAATTGCATTTAGAAGTGGTCTACTTTAATGATGCAGAATTTTGCCAAGGGCTTTCTTATGTTGATGTCACGTTAAATTAACCCATCAAAAAATACCAGCCATTATTGTTTACATAGTAACATGGTATGCTAAGATTTTACTGTTAAAATTAAACTAGAACTTTTTGGTACAATTTACCTAAAATTTGGTGACATTTAAAATAATAAAGAAATTGAGTTCTAGTGTCTCATTTTAGCTTAAGACATTCCAAAGTATGAAGGCAACGAGAGGCTTCCTTTACCCTTCTCTGAAATGTAAACACATTTGGATGCTTGTAATCTGTCAGTAGAGTTTTCTTGCTGTGTATCAAAGCTGGTGTAAAAAGCTAAGTAGTCCTACCTGCTACTAAGGAAATAAATAGCTACTAATTCACATCTTTTTACTTGTACAAACTATACCTTGTGTGACCATGCTCAACACCAAGCCCATTCATGAGATTTTGGGTAAAATCAGGATGAGTAAGACAATTCTGCTCATTCCGGGTAAGCATTTGGGGGTAAGACTTGCATCTCGTGCTGCTGTGGGTAGTATGTGCAGCAACCAGTGAGCTTGGTTGTCTTATATCAACATGTAATGGATAGTGCATGACACATTTGTGATTCTCCAACACTGGTTACAAATTTTTGCCATACCAGGTCATATGAGTTCAGCTTTCATAGTTGCACAGAAATGAGCTTTAACTTTGTGTGTGTGTATGTGTATCTACATGTTTGTATATATGCATTCTTGCATGTATGCACACATGTCCTTTATCTTGCAGTGAATATGCCACAGTAGATAGAAAGGGGATTTGTCTTCTGGTCTGTCTTCCACAGAGACTAAGCTTTCCATCATTGTGCTTTACTGCATTTCTGAATATTGAATTACAAAGACAATTATGCCAATTCACAAATAAATAATGCACTTATATTGGTAGTCTTTTGCACTAAAATAAAAATGACAATGCAAACAGGCTTACATAATGCAGACCTAAAATTGGGTTTATGTCCTAAATTCTGAGGAAGGAAAGTGGCTCCTGTTATCCAGACTATGAATCAACACAGTCTAAATTCAATAATGCTTCACATTGTCTCTGTAGAGTTGACAAAAGAGGAAGAAGCAATTCTTATGTAAAATTTTAAAAATAGAGGGGAGCTATAGTTAATATAGACGTGGCTTAACAAATCACAATTATCAGCAGTAACATTTTGCATCTTTATTACTCAGGAAGGGATTTTTTAAATCTATCCACCCACTTCCCCTAAAGAGGGCAAAAATAAATAATAATTTTTTAAAAAACCTACAGTTCTAAAGCCAGTCTTAATAAGACAGGTTCTTATTAATATTATTAAGCCAGTTTGTGTTGACAATCAGCAACACTTTTACCCCAACACTTTCTTTATTCTATATTGATTGATTTCTCAGCCCTAACAACTCAAGTCTGTCTTGTTTTTGAACTGCATCTTCTAGATTTGAACCATGTGCTTTACCAACAGCATTTCACCAGCATTTTACTAGTTGCAAATCTGCCATGTGCTATAAAGTATTTCATAGGATGTTTCATTTCTTATTTGTCCTCCAAGCCAACACTGAAAGTAAAGTTTTGCTTGGATCTTCATCGTTCCTTTCCTGTTTTTCCAAGGGCCCATGCAAACCCATGAAACAACTTGAACATTCCCTCTTGGAGTCACATAGAAAACCTAACAAAAATACCCTGGTTCAGTCCTTTCTTCTTCCATTGTCCCTAGGAAGTGGGCTGGAGTGAGGTATCTTCACATGGGTCCAACTGCATTCTCAGTGCACCGATTTTATGAAGATACCAGAGTTGGAGAAATTCCTCGGGCATGGCATGGAAGCCAGAAAAGGGTAAGACGTTATCATAGTAGTGGTGGCTGATGGGCTGCTCACGCATATTCACAGAGAAGGGCCAGAAGCCATAAATGGCCACCTCTTCACAGAGACCCAGAGCTGCGCTCACCAGAAAAAGTCCTGTGGACAGGCGCTTGGCATGGATTCCTCTACTTTTCCAGAACTTTCCAATGCTACGCAGAAAGTTGGGGTTGGCAAACAGCACTGTTTGATTGGCACCAACATCTGACAGTGTATAATAAACCCGCAAAGATGGCTCTGTTCCTGTCTTCATAGAAAAGGCAGGCATGTAGATGTAACTGTGGTTATAGATTTTCATGTTGTCCACAAATGTCTTTCTGGACCACAGAAGGTTCTGAAACCTATTAAAGAAAAAAAAAATGGTTCAATTAAACCTAGAGAAAAAGAAACTCACTAAAACCCACTCTGTTGTCTTCTGGTGGCCGTGATACCTCAAATCATCTCAATGAAACACATGAAAAACACTTTATTCATATTTAAAATCCTCCTTGAACTTATCAATTATCTCTCATCAAATAGCCTGGCTTTTCCCCTGACCCCAACTTCTTAAACACAGTTAACATTCGTTAATGGGGCTCCCTCTGAACTACAATGCATTACACATTTGTTCTCTTCCAGAATGTTTCTGCCTGAAATGTAAAATGGTTTAATTCGCATACATTCCTAAAGGTTGTTGGCTGGAATTTTGATGAAAGGTACTTAGGCGGTCTAACGTAAGCACAGGAGTGGTTTCTTCATCTGCATATCAAAGGAATCACTTCTAAGATACCTCTTCCCACTGAAATTCTATGATTCTATAAACATTCAGATTCATCAATGCTACAACTATAATATTACATGGAAAAACAAAAGCTTGTTACTATTACAAAATAATGCAGGGAGTTGCCCATATTGCTTGCTCCAAAGAACTCTACTTTCCCATGTTCTTTCAGTTTGGATTACATGAAATTCTAATGCAGTTGTAAAAACAAAGATACAAATAAGTACAATATAATGTTCTAAATACAATGTTCATATTTGTATAAAGTACTATGGAATACAGATGAAAAAAATAATTCTGACTTGAAAGAGGGAGTGTGGCCCAAGAAAGCTACAGAGCCGGAATAACATTTAAATACACTTCTTATAGGGAAGCAACAGAAAGAACAGCAACTAAACTCAAAGAGACACTTTGGTTATAGGCAAGAGTGCACAATATACTGAGGCAATGACAAGGATTCCCTGTCCCTAGAATGTGGGAGGTGCTATTGGCAGGGGCAGTGGCTGAAGACAAGGCACTCTTTGAAAAACCTCTTATTTCTGTTTTGTTTGCTTGAACGTCACTCTGTGGTGATGGGAAATCTTCACAGCAGTGACTGCTTACAGCACTTATGACAACTGTCAGTCTGTGTAAAAAAAAGGTACTCTAATAGACTAGAAGATTACCTTGGAAGGAAGTGGTTGGTAGCCTGGAGACCGGGTAAGAGGTTGCTAAATACTCAAGTTAAAAAAAAAAAAAAAAGAAAGAAAGAGAGAGAGAAAGAGAGGGAGTGCGAAGGGTCGAGAGAGAGAAAAGCAACAAACTAGACTAGGGCCTTGCAACTTTTAATTCCTTTGACCATGGGAGCTGCCCATCTTGGGTTATGTGCAGGTGGAGCAGCAACATCAAAGCATGAACTGAGCCACAACTAGCAGAGGAAAGTCTGGCCTGACATGTTGGCAGGCTCATCATAATTAGGTGAAATTAAAGTTCTGAATACACAAATCCACAGGATTGTACGTAGAAATCAGTGTTATTTACTCTGCCTGCCCAGAAAGGTATGGTTCTCAAGGCCAGAAGGAAGGGAAATCTCTCAAGTTGTCTTCATATCCTTGATCCAGTAGCCTGCTTTCTTGATCCAGTAGCCTGCTTTGTCGATTTTCCCTGGGCCCTGATACAGAAGTAATAACAGGGTCTTTAGGTAGATTCAGTTTAACTTAGAAGGAGCCATGGAAGCACATTCAACCATATCTGGAGCTGGGCCAGCCTCTCTCCCAGGAATACAAATTCCTGCTTCCCAACTTCCAGATGGGCTCTGCTCAGCAATTCTTTTCTTCCTTCCATTGCCCACTAATGTCTTCCACTCTCTTCCTAAAATACTAGTGCTTTCCCAATCATATAGACACACCATGCAGATAACCTCCTACTCCTTTTGAGCCATTGGTTCTCACACTTTAGTTAGAATATCCCAGAGAGTTCACTAATATCATAGCTTCCTGGGTTCTGATGAGAGTGATCCAGGAGCTGAATTTTTGCCCAGTACTCCTGGATAATCTGACACAGTTGGGGCATACTTATTTAGAAGATCAAAGCATCAGTGTAAGCTGTCTGGCTTTCTGCATCCATCCCTCACCATCTTTTTCTTTACATCTTCTAATGACATCCTTACTGCCATTCTAAGAAGTGCTCCATCTTCCCCTCTGTATCTTGAGACAAGGTGTTTCACATATCCTGAAGAACTCATGTTCCAAAGTGGGTCTCTCCTCTTTAAAAAAAAAATTCAACCTCTCCATCTCGACTGAATTATTTCCTCTGTCTTCTACATATGGTTAGAACTTTCCCCTTCAACTTTACTAAGGTATATTTTACAAATAAAAATCGTGTATATTTAAGGTGTGCAATGTGGTGTTTTGATATACACATACACCATGAAATGATTACAACAAGCAGGTTAGAACTTAAAAAAAAACTCTTCTTAATATGTTCACACTGTTCCCAGTGCTACATTCTCGTTCTGTCATTTCACCATCAACCTTCTAGAGCAGTTAGGATACCTCTATTGCTTTCCTTGCTTGCTTCCATTCCCTCCTTATTCCTGTACAGAATGGCTCCCATTTCACAGGGCCCTGCTGGCTGATGGAACTGATCCCTGTCTCTGTAGTGGACTACATACTAGTGGAGAATTACATGCTGCTTCAATAAAGTGAGGATGATTGATTTTGTGTTTCCTGTCTTAAAACCAACTGATTAGTCTTGAAGGGGAGCTTTCTCTCTCTGAGTTTTCACTTTGAAAATGAACACACAGCTTGAATTTACTACAGTCCTAATTTTATTGGCACTGTTATTAGTTTTACCTCTCCCATTCTGTGACAAATGGCATTATTATTTAAGAATTTGATTCAGTTCAATAATTGCTATGGTATACTGAATATGTTTAATAATATCCTGATCAAGAGTTTAATGGGGTTGGTATTGAATTTTATTACATTATCACAAAATTCAGCTGGAATAAGAAAAGAGGGGTGCTCCAGTTTGTCTCTCCAGCCTCAAACTCAGCTACTCCTCATGTCCTCACCCTATGCCCCAGCCATCCCTGTGTGTGTACCTGTCCACAATTTTTATTGCATATATAGATTCATTTTTGCTGATCTAGTCATTGCCCTGGTGAAGTTGTGTCTATAAATCAAGATCCAACTTAAGCTTTCCTTTATTAGGCTTATTCCTTCCTTCCGACTTAAGCTTTCAAAAGTCTTCTTTGAATTCCTGAATAATAATTGCTCATACTCTCTAAGACTATGTACTCCTTGAAAACAAAGGATGAGTCCTATTCATCCTTTAATTTTTATAACCTAGCTCAGAATATTTGTGTATATATGAATAGAAAACTACTAAACAAAAATTTTTAAACATTAAAAAGAAATCAGACCAGCCTATGAATTAAGAATAAAAATGAAGTAAGATCAGCCCATGTATTATTAAAATAGAAATGATTAATTTATAATCAATATGAGCATAAAAGGAAAAACAGAAACAAAGTGGAAAACACAAAAGTGTACCACATTTTACAAAGGAATTGAATATGTGATAATGGGGACAAAACCAATAAGACTTTTCTAATTACTTAATAAACAATATTGAGATAGTTAGCTAACAACTTAGAAATCTGAGAGGGAACAGATTCATACTTCACAAGACAATTACTAAATAATTTTAAGATAAGTAAGATAGATATTTAAAATCTAGCTGGCAAAGCGACTCAAGTCTACAATCCTAGCACTTTAGGCAGCTGAGGTGGGAGGATCACTTGAGGCCAGGAATTCGAGACCAGCCTGGGCAACCATCTCAAATAATTATGAGTTAATATTCAGTAAATATTCAGTAAAATCTATGTTACAAAAAAACTAAAAAAAATCGAACTTGCCGGGCGCGGTGGCTCAAGCCTGTAATCCCAGCACTTTGGGAGGCCGAGACGGGCGGATCGCGAGGTCAGGAGATCGAGACCATCCTGGCTAACATGGTGAAACCCCGTCTCTACTAAAAAATACAAAAAAAACTAGCCGGGCGAGGTGGCGGGCGCCTGTAGTCCCAGCTACTCGGGAGGCTGAGGCAGGAGAATGGCATAAAACCCGGGAGGTGGAGCTTGCAGTGAGCTGAGATCCAGCCACTGCACTCCAGCCTGGGCGACAGAGCGCGACTCCGTCTCAAAAAAAAAAAAAAAAAAAAAAAAAAATCGAACTTATCAGACATTTGCAAAATATATTTCAACATAGGAAAATATTGACAACATTGATTATGCCATGTTGTAAATTTTCATTACCATGAAGAATAAGATAACTAAAGTAAAAAGGGAATTACTCCAAGAAATATTTACAGCAAATATGACAAATCGTTATCAATAAACTGTAGTGTCTGAATATATTGGTACATTGATATGAAAATGGACAATCCAGAAGGAATTTCAGTTAAACATGTTAAAGCATTTGGTTACAGTTACAAGATGCAAACTGAATACAAAGGGAATATTAATAGAATAGAAAGAAACACAATAAAGAGTGAGGGTCCAGCTCTCACCTCCTATGACAAATCTCTAGAAATAGGAGAAAATCAGTTTTTAAAAGTCCATCTCCATTCTGAAAATAAAAAAGAAAGCAAACCTCAGTGGATCCTGAATCTAGGTTACCTCAATAAAACAGACAGCTTACCAAAGGAAACCAGAGCGTGAAGTAACTTGTTGAGCATTCCTCTAAAAGGGAGCTAGTAGCAGTGCCCTACGCCTGGGGGCAGGAGATACTAGAGAAAGTGGTGTCTAACAGCAATCAGCAAGGTTATTGTTCGGATTATGGGGTAGCAGAGACACCCAGGTGGGTTGAACTCTAAAATCCTGCACTGATCAATTATCACCGTGTATGTGGAAGGAGGTGTCAGTTTCCAGGCAGGAAAAGTGGGTATGTGTCCAGAAAGGTGGCTCATCCCAGGGAAATGGAATTCTCAACTCTTACAATATCAGCAGTCAGGCCTATAGTTCCCAAGTGGAATACTGACACTGAGTAGCCCAAGGAGGAGACCTACAAGCAGTGACATTTGGGAACCGCCCAAGAGAAAGCAACGTTGCCACCTTCTCAACCCAGAGTCAAACCCACCTGTTGGTAGGTACAGTCTCTGCATAGAGCTTCCAGTCACCAAAAAAGAACACACAGGCAAGCTCAGAAGACATTGATGGACAGTGTCCAACACAAGAGTCAGAACAGAGGGACTCAGAGGAAACCAAAATCATTCAAGGGGCAGAGGAAAACTCTTAAACATGTATAATTAGTTTGCTTACTCATATTCATGGCTACCACATCTGGACTAGGATGATATAAAAAGAAAAAGCATTTAGGTAATAAGAAAGTGCTGCTGGCAATTTAAAATATATAACAAAAGGTGGATTTGGGTAAAGGAAAGCTCCAGAAAAATAGCTATAGAGTAGGCCTAGAAAGCCATCAATAAGGTTCAAGTAAGAGAAAAATATAGCTCCAGATGAACATCTCAACAGAAACAAACAGTGCCCCAGATAAACCAGTGTGCAGCAGGGATGGAAGAGCTGCACTTTCAAAGGATTCCAGAGATGGATTCACGACTGCTGCATGGAAGGGCTGTATGCGCTCTGGGAGAAAATTTAAATGTGGACAGGCTATCAATTCCTGTAATAAACTTTTTATCTCAGATGTGAACTACACTTAGGTAGACACTGACTATTGATTTGATAGTGATATATCTGGATTGAGAGGTCAAGAAAGTACAACTGTATAAGGTAGACAGCTGTGCTGTGAGGAGCACATGAAGAGAACTCAGTCTATTTTTCCATAAGAGATCAATAGACAAGCTGAAATTTTAAGAATTGTAATTAAGCATGTTGTTTTCACATGTGACAAGAAAAAAATCAGCCGAAGAAGTTGAAAGGTATAGATTTTTGGAACATAACTTGGGGGAGTTGGGGGGGTCTGAGACAGGAGATTGCTGGTTTTCATTTTGAGCTTTGTCATATGAGTTAATTTTTCCATGTATGTGTATTATTTTGGTAAAAACAGAAATTTAATGTTTAAAATTACAAAAAAGATAAGACAATTTTTATTGACCAAGTTCACAAGACTACCAAAATAATAATAGTCAAGAAACTTTAAATACCTAGCATGATAGCTTTTAAAAATATATATAGCATAAACCAATAAAAACTACAGATAGAAATTCACAAGTCCACAATCATAGTGAGTTTTCCATTTTAAAATATATTATTTAAAACACATAAAATACAAAATTTCTAGCCAGGTACAGTGCCTCATGCCTACAATCCCAGCACTTTGAGAGGCCAATGTGGGCAGATCATGAGGTCAGGAGTTCGAGACCAGCCTGGCCAATATGGTGAAACCCCATCTTTACTAAAAATACAAAAATTAGCCGGGTGTGGTGGCGGATGCCTGTAGTCCCAGCTCAGGAGACTGAGGCAGAAGAATTGCTTGAACCCAGGAGGGGGAGGTTTCAGTGAGCCAAGATCGTGCCACTGCACTCCAGCTTCAGTGACAGAGCAAGGCTCTGTCTCAAAAAAAAAAACCACCAAATTTCTAAAATGGTCACACATTATGTTACAAAAGAAAAAGCAGTAATAAAACAATTATCATCATGTGGGTCACACTGTCTGATCAAAAATGTAAAAAAAATGAGAAGTCTGCTGGGCAAGGTGGCTCACACCTGTAATCCCAGCACTTTGGGAGGCCGAGGTGGGCAGATCACGAGGTCTGGAGATCGAGACCACGGTGAAACCTTCTCTCTACTAAAACTACAAAAAAAAAAAAAAAAAAAAAAAAATTAGCCAGGCATGCTGGGGAGCGCCTGTAGTCCCAGCTACTCGGGAGGCCGAGGCAGGAGAATGGCGTGAACCCGGGAGGAGGAGCTTGCAGTGAGCCGAGATCGCTTCACTGCACTCCAGCCTTTGCGACAGAGTGAGGCTCCATCTCGGAAAAAAAAAAAAAAAAAAAAAAAAAAAAACGGAAATCAACAACATAAAAATACGCACACACACTGCACTAGAAAAAATATTTAAAAACATATTTCAATTATGTATATAAGGGGAAATCTGTCACTAGTTGAAGATGCTATAATTACCTATCTAGGATATACAAAAGAATCAACTGAAAAAAATACTTATTGGAACCAATAGAGTCTTAGCTTCCCTATATAGCAGGAATCATATATTAAAATAATACAATAAAACAAAAATTTCATTGTTAATAGCAACAAAGCCCCCAAAAACTTTGAAACAAGCCTAAAAATAAATACAACATTTTTATGGGACAATAATGAATACTGAAAGATGTCTCCCCATATAAATTTGTAGGTTCAAACGCAATCTCAACAAAAATCCCAACATTATTTCGAAGTAAAATTTGATTTTACTTCAGATTTAACTTATCGTTAAAATAATTTTAAACATCATATGGGAGGTGTAAATTAGTATGTATACTGACAAGAATTTTGGACAAAAGAATAACAGAGAAAACTTCAAAACTGATTATAAAACTATAATAATAAAAATACTATGGAACTCACGCAAAAATAAACCATGTATGATGAAACAGGAGAATAAGTCTTAAAATGTACCTAAGCATTTTTGGAGATTTCCTTTATGCTAAAAGTAACATTTCAAACCAATTCATAAAAATCTACTATTCCATATATTGTACTGGGTCTACTAGCCAGCCAATAATAGAAAATAAGATAAATTCCTACCTCACACTGTCCCGAAAATTAAGCTCCAGATGGAATAATCATATACCATAAAATTAGAAGAAAATATAAGAAAATGTCTTTAAGACCTTTAGGGCACAAAAGACAATGTAAACATGAGGCAATTCCTTAGCAAAATCCATAAAAGATTGTTAAACATGACAGCTTTATAATGAAAGTCTTCCACAAACATATTTTTAAAGAGACAAGCAGCAGATTGGGATGAAAATATTTACAACATACATGACAAGGGATTAGTATCCAGGATACAAATGATAAAAATCAGTAACAAATATGGCAAATAGCACAATATAGCAAGACAGTAGTGTCCAGAACACAAACCATAAAAATTAATAACAAACATGCAAATATCACAATGGATAAATGAACAACGATGTAGAACTGCCAAGTCCGAGAGGAGGAAACTCAAAGGGCCAATATGCATATTAAAATAAGCACAACTTCACTAGCACTCAAGTTATAACAAAACTATGTAGCAAATTAACAGTTTTCCACACATCTGACTGGTACAAATTAAGGAAATTGATAATAACAAAGAAACCTGTGAGACACAGTACACTTTTATGCTTCAAATGGGAGTATGAGTTGCTACTGACAGCTGGGAAAGTGATTTTGCATTTCAAATATGCACACCTACTGACCCTGCATTTCCAGTTCTCAGCTGGTGCCTTTCATATTTGCAGAGCACCATCCATCACTTCTTTTAGGTCTTGGCTCAAATGAAAGCTCTTCATAGAAGCCTTTACTGACACCTACTCTCTCATCTTTTCTTTCTCTATGTTTTTTACAACATCTTTATTGTATTTTTTTGTATTTTCTTTCTTAGATGTATTTTACATATACATCTTTACTGTCTCTGTTGTATTTCTTTTATCATACATACATAATGTTTTATTACATACACATGTCTTCATTTATGTCTGTCTCCTCTTACATGTTCACAAGAAGGATTATTTTGTTTACCATTAAATCCTCTCAACCAAGAAAGGTGCCTGGCACATGGCACTAAGTAAATATCCATGAATATTTGCTGGAGGATGCCGATTAGAAATCACCTAAATGCCATCACTAGCAGAATGCCAAATAAATTATATTATATCCATATTATTATACATGGCAATTTTTTTTAAATGACACAACTCTAATTTACATTGAAATAGAATTATTTCCAAGACCAATGTTATACAGAAACATGAAGAAGTTGCAGAATTACTACTGCAATTTGTATAGTGGATTATCATATATACATATCATAAAAGATAAAGATAGAAATTTTCTATAGTTACATACACATATGTAAGTGCATGGGAGAATGTTGAAAAGATACACATAAGACTGAAACCAATGGTTACCTCCAGGGAGAGCAGTGGTATGGAGGTAGTGCTAAGGGTCTCTGTGTAGAAAAAACAAATTCAAAGTGATTTTTCTGTTCTATCACTCAACACCAATCAACACAGAAAACTTCTGTGACCTATGTGTGGGTTTTCTCCCCCACACATCGAGCAAGCAATCAGTTCTACAGCGGACACCAGCTGGGGGTCCTCCAATTCAATTCCAACACTATCTACCTAGAGATAGAGTCAGATCCCACAAGACACTCCTCAACCCCTTAGATGTCAGTTGCAAGTCTGGGCCTCCAGAACTTCTGACCAGCCGGCTTCACGTTGAGGTTCCTGCAATCCCTTCTTTACGTTGGATTAATTTGCTAAAGTAACTCACAAATCTCAGGCAAACATTCACATTTACTGGTTTATTATAAAGAGTATTACTGTTAAATGAAGTTTAGTCTAAAGCTACCTCTTTACATATTTTAGGTTCAGCCTAAAGATTTCTCTATACACAGTGAACTGTAACTTAACAGGATGTGTAAACAGACCATAACCCACTCTTGTACTAATCACCAAGTTTCAGCCAAAGGTGGCCAACTGTTCCAGCTGTGTTCGAGTAAGAC
This sequence comes from Rhinopithecus roxellana, assembly GCF_007565055.1. Classification (NCBI taxonomy): domain Eukaryota; kingdom Metazoa; phylum Chordata; class Mammalia; order Primates; family Cercopithecidae; genus Rhinopithecus; species Rhinopithecus roxellana. The sequence goes on from NC_044558.1 coordinate 129,616,121, forward strand.
AAACACCAAGCTGTAACCAATCATGCTGTTTCTGTATCTCAGTTCCACTCTGCATGTCACTTTCCTTTTTCTGACCATAAATTCTCTCAGAAAACACAGCAGCATGGAGTTGCTCTGAACCATTTCTGATTCTAGGGGCTGCCTGATTCATGAGTCTTTGCTCAATTACACTCTGTTAAATTTAATTTGTCTAAAGTTTTCCTTTTAACATTACAAAGGATACAGAGGGAGAGAGATGCATAGGGCAATGTATGGAGGAAGGAGTGTGCAACCCTCCAGGAACTTCCACATGTTCAGCTATCCAGAAGCTCTTCAAACCCTGTCCCATTAGGTTTTTATGGAGGCTTCATTACATAGCCACGATTGAACCGCTGGCCATGGGTGATCACCTCAACCTTCAGCCTCTCTCTCCTCCCTAGAGAGTGGGGAATGGGCTAAAAGTTTCAATCCTCTAATATACTTTGGTCTTTCCTGTGATCAGCTGCCAGCCTGAAGCTCCCTAGGGACTGTCAACCATGATTGCATGCTAATGACTGGCTAATCATTAGCATACAAAATACATCACCTTGTGGAGATTCTAAGGATTTTAGGGGTTGTATGCGATGAACTAGGTTGAAGATCAAATACGTATTTCACAGGGCCAAAGCCTTATCTGTAATCATTTTAATTTTTTAGAAGGTGAATATATGTATGTTACTTGTGTTATTAAATACATCCTTTTAAAAGCTTAGGCTCTTTAGTGATCCTATAAATGCAAAGTAAACCAATTGTGATTTTCTAATTTACTTTTTTCTTTTTTTTGAGATGGTGTCTCGCTCGCTCTGTCACCCAGACTGGAGTGCAGTGGTACGATCTTGGTTCACTGCAACCTCTACCTCCCGGGTTGAAGTGCTTCTCCTGCATCAGCCTCCCGAGTAGCTGGGACTTCAGGCGCCCGCCACCACACCCAGCTAATTTTGTATTTTTAGTAGAGACGGAGTTTCACCAAGTTGGCCAGGCTGATCTCAAACTCCTGACCGCAGGTGATCCACACACCTTGGCCTCCCAAAGTGCTGGGATTATAGGCATGAGCCACTGCACCTGGCCCTAATTTACTATTTTTAATACAATGATAAATGAGGATTATGGAGTACTTTTATTCTTTTGATTTTTTAATATTATTATAATGTCTGTGCAGTATAAAACATATTTATAAAAAATAAGTCACATAAATTTTCAAGTTAATTATCTACTAAGCATATCGCATTTTAAAAGTCCACTTTTTTTACACAGAACATTTATTCTACTTTTTTCTGTATAATAACTTGAATTTGAACACTTCCTTTATTTACTTCTTATTCAAATGCTTCAGCAATTTTCCAATGGGTTAATTCATTTCCTCATATTATTTACTTGTTTTTCTAATATTTGGGGACCATTTTCCATGTTCACGGCTGCTTACTGTCATTTTTCTGTCTCTTCGAGCAGCTGTTTGTTTACCCAGCTGTTACTTCCTTTCCTTCTGTCAATGAATGTTAATTTTATGTTGATTTACAATACTTTCCTCCTCCGTACCTTCTCATTTTATGGGTGTGTTTCTTCCACAGGAAAGTATTTTACCAGATTGCAATGAACATTCTATGTCAAGCTATTCCATTGATAGACAAGACACGAACTGCCTTTAAAAAATTTGTAACAGAGAGAGAAATCTAACATAAACTGGCTCCATCTTGCTCTTCACCTCACAAGCTAACTGCCCTTGCTCATGCCTGAGCACAGGTTAAACTAACTATAGGAAGAATTTAGCTTACAGTTTAACCTTGAAGCAAGGATGATAATAGTCCCTTTCTCAAACTGATCCCTGGAGACTGACACCATCTTTGTAAGACTGTAGTGGAGCCTGATTCTGCTAAAACGTAGGCATAGTTAAACAATAACCAGCCATTGTTCCCTAGATTGCTTTTCTATAACTGCTCACTGCTCAGGAATCACATAGCCAGAAGGCAAAAGATTTGTAACTTTCCCAATTGCTCCTGTATATTCATCTCTATTGTAAAACCTAAGACTGGTCTTTGAGATCGTTTTCAGACTTTTGCATTCTGGCAGACCAACTCTTGCCACCTGAATCCATGACCCACACCAAAGAACTGACTCGACAGGTCCACAGGTCCTATTGCCCACCCCTGCCGGCCAGAAACTGACTCAGGACATGAAGATAGTTTCAACATCCCTACGATTTCATTCCCAATCAATCAGCCACTCCCTAGTCCCCTACCCACCAAATTATCCTTAAAAACCCTAGCCTCTGAGTTCTCAAGGAGGTGAATTTGAGTAATATCTCCCATCCTACTTGCTTGACACCCTATAATGATTACATTCTTTCTCTACTATAATACCTGATGTTTCTGTGTATTTGCTTTTTCTGTGCAGCAGGCAAGAATAATTCGTTGGGCTATAACAATAATAAAATATGACTTACAAATGCATGCTTTTAAAATACTTGCAGCATGGGGGTTCCAAACCTAGACTGGGGATGTTGGTTGCTAAGAGAGAAGGAAGTTAGGGCAGGCCTTTCAGATATGCATATATCTGAAATGAATTTTGAAGAATGAGTAAAAGGTAGCTATGCAAACGGAGTTGAAGGAGAAGAGCACTCTGCTGAAAGACCAGCAAGGGCATGTGGTAAGAGCAGGTAGTACCTGGGGAAATGCAAACAATTTAATATGGTAAACTTTAGAGCCTTGGGAGCAGTTAGAGATGTAGCTAGCTGGATGCACAGGACAGAGTAAACGAAGGATCTGTGCCACTCAAGGTTGAGATTTTACCTACAAGGAAAATGAAAACACATTAGAATGTGAATAATCCATGGTAAAATGATGTTACCACAGGGGCAGTAGGAGCTGGCTTTGGTAACTCAGTGTAGAGAGCTGATCTTTAGCTGGGAAGCAATGGTGAGGCATACACGGCACTGTCCAGTCTTATTTAATGCCTATATTGTGCCAGTTATTGAATATTTATTATTTTTAGATGTGAAAGTGGTTTCAGTTTGGGGGATTGAATGGCTTGGATTTCCGGTGACTGCTTTCATTGTGATATCTAACACAATAGAAGAAAATGGTTTGAAGAGAAAGACTATTATCTAAATTTGGACATGTTGAGTCACAGACATGAGCCACCCAGAAGAACAGTGAGTTAAAATAAAAACACTGACAAATTATCGCATTGAATGGTGGGCAAAGGAGGCAGAGCTGCCGCAAAGAGTAGACGAAAAAGGAAGGTGACAGGAAATAGAGGGAAAAGGGAGTTTCAAAAGTTTATCAACAGTGGCAAATGCTGAGGAGAGATCAATAAAATAAAGACAGAAAATGGTCTGTGGGGATTTTGCAACATGAGAGTTATTAAAGGTATGAGATATTTTATAGTAGAAATCAATAGTAGAAATTACTATGAAACTGATTTCATAGTAGAAATCAGTCTAGATCATGGGTTGTCTACAAGGGCCAAGCAGATTAGGAAAATATGTGAAGAGATGAGGCAAAAGACAAGACGGAGTAGACCTGGAAATGGAATATTGCATGTCCTATTTAAGGATTTCAGGTTAAGAAGAAAAAAGAAAAGTTATAGCCAAGTGAAATAATTCTGCCGGCCAGATTTGGCCTGTTGGCAACAAGTTTGATGTCAACCCTCAAAACTTATTCAAAATTCCAAAGGACATGAAACCATGAAATCCCAAATCCTTTTGGAGCAAATGAAACAAAAAAACATATAATAGATAGGGTCTCTTGTTTGTTTATGACACCAGTGATAATTAAAAATCTATAATTAAATTAGAGAAATAATCAACAAATTCCATCACAAGATTCTTGCTTAATGCATGTTATGCCATTTAAGCCTTGCAGTAACTCTGAGGAAAGCATTATCGCTTTTCTGCTGTTGAGAAAATTAAGGATCAGGGCAGTTAAGTATTCTAGCAAAATTTCATAACAAGAATGTAGTAGTCTCTGGCTTCCAACTCGGATCAGCCTGACACTTGATTCAGTGCTCTGAATTATACTGTGTAGCTTTTCCCTGAGTAGAAGACACATCCCTCCTGTCCTATGAGTTCATTCCCCGGTAGTCTGGGTTCCTTTTCACCTTCTACAGGACCTGGTCCACATCATTCTCTTTGCCTACTCCATGTCATTGGCCCCTTCCTCCACATAGGCTCTTTCCCAAGTCTCCCCAGACTGAAAACTAACACAACAAACAAAAATTTGCTCAAAAGTACATCTTTCTTTAGTTACTTCCCAATCTCTTTCCTTCTTTCAATGACTGATTTCTTCTCTCGTGTCACCGATACTCTCTGGAAAGCCTCATTCCACTGACCATTTCCATATGGATTCATTCGCACCCTTAGCAATTATTTATTAAGTACCTATCATGCACCAGATGCTGTTCTATGCACTGAGGGATGTAGCAATGAACAATACTGACAAAGTCTCTGCTGTCATGGAGCTTTCATTCAAGTAAGAAGAGACAACCAGTAAACCAAAAAATGAAGAATATGTGGAAAGTGCTATGAAGAGAATAAAGTGGGATAATAAGAAAAGAGAGAGCGAGAGTGTTGCTATTTTGTTTATGCTGATATTTTAATACAGGTTCAAAGAAAGTTAGAGAGTCAGCCCTGTGGAGATCTGTGGGAAGCATCTCAAACTCACATCTTTCCCCCAGTATCCATTGCGACAACCATATTCCTTGCATGAAAAGATTGCACAACCATCCACCAGTGACTCAACCAAAGTAAAAAACATATATTCTTCCCTTTTCTGCAACTTCTACATCCAGTTGGTCACTACGTTCCATTTTCATAGCATCTCTTAAGTTTACCTTTCTGTCTCTCTACCTATTACAGTGTTACAGACTGAGCCACATAAAATGGCCATTATGCAGGTCAAAGACAGTTGTCAGCAACAACAGAATCCTTTCAGCAACAACAGGATCTATTCAAGGACTCTGTAGCCCTAAGGGAATGGTGGAACCAGAGATGGAAGAATTTGGGGTCCATAAATGACAGTGTAGAATAGAATCATTCCCCTTTTCTGTGCACCCTCAAATTGTATCTCGATGAGAAAGAATGCTTCACCGCGTTAAGTCATGAAGGTTTGGGGTAGTTGATCATGGCAGTTGGCCAACCCCAAATAATGCATATCTTCAGTACCACAATTTAATTTCAGGTTGCCTTCAAGCCTCCTTCATATTATTTTAACAGCTCAGTCTCCAACACATAATTCTCAATGCTCCCCAAGTAATTGTCCCAAGTCCCAATTTGACCATGTCACTTCCTGTCAAGGGGGCATTCTTCAAGGGCTTCTCCTCATCTTCAGATTAAGTCCAAGCAATCTGAATATTGAAAGGGCTTTGGTGATATAATCCCTGCCTACACCTTCAGCCTCTTTTCTTGCCGCTGCTCATCAGCACTCCCTACCCTTACCCTGCCCAATGACTTGGTGTTCATCAAAAGGGTCATGCTCACTGAAGGCTCCAAGCTGTTGCACATGCTACTCGTTCTGTTTAAAGTGAATGCCCCCTTTGCCTGGCTAATTCCTACTAATCTTTCAGGACTCAACTCATGGCAACTACTATAAAAAGTTTTCCATGACCCTGAGCCTGGATTAGGTATCTAACTTTGTGTTCTCTTAGCACTTTATTTTTATCAAGGTACTTGCCACCTTGCCATGTCTTAATTTTTAGATCTCCTTTACTGAATTCCTTCAGAAAAGACTAATGTCCTTTATCCTGGTGTCCCCTAAGGCCAATGCTATGTCTGACATGCAGCATCTAATAAATATTTGTTGAACAAATAAATGCATAATGAAATGAGTGAGTTTCTAAGCACTTTTGTATCTTTGTCACAAAGTGCATTTAATTCTTACCAAAATATGCTAGAGGAAAAGCAAAATATGCTATTTCTTTTTTAAGGAATACCAAGATAACATAAGAGATACTTTGATTGCCTTCACATTTGTCATGCAACATTTTCTATCACTGGCTTTTATGCAAGCTATTTTCCTGACTGAAGCCAGAAAATGGGTAATTAGCAACTGAATAGCACCCTTAAATACAAATCTCTCATTAGACACTAGTTCATTTTCTTGTAAACAGAATATGATAATTCCTGAGAAACATTAAACTTTCCACAAATCACACCACTATTTTTAATATTAGAAATCATTTAGAAAAATCTCATTTTTTTCCAGGACAAATAAAATTGTACTTGCTGTTGTTTTGACCATAGGTGTTCATCTCTTATGGTTTCTCCCTTTTGAAGTTCTCAGAATAGCAATTTATTTGTTTAAGTTTCTTTATGTGAAATTAAGGCCATACTAAACTTTAAAAACAGATATTAATTTATTTCAAGACATAAAATTAAGTGAAGTATATTCTAATCTATAGACTATCCCCCTTTAAGTAAAAAAATGGAGATGATGGCATAAAGCAACACTTATATTTTAAAAATAGGCTGTATCTTGGAAAACCCATTGATTTTTGCCATGTTCGTATCTGTGTCTAATATAGATGATGGTTTCAAATGTGGTTTCAAATTTTAGGGAAGGTGTTTTGAGAAGCCTATATGTTCCGCCTTTTCCACAGGCAAACTGCACAACCTTAAGCTGGTTACTTCATTTCTTTATGCCTCAATTTTCTCATCTGAAAAAAAATAATAATAGCATGTAGTTCATAGGGTTGTTGTGAGGACTAGATGAGTTCATATGTATAACACACTTAGAATAGTGCCTGGCACATAAGTCTTACAACTACTAGCTATCATCATCATCATCACATCATCATTATCATCATCATCGTTAATCTCCTCTTTGCAAGAGCAAGATATGAAAATTTGAATCTCTAAAGAACTCTTCCAAAGAAATAATCATTATCTCCAAGGACACAAGTTATAAATTAATAGGAAACCACTTTCTAGTCTTGGTATGGCTGTGCATTTGTTTATATAGGCATTATCAGAATAGTGAGATGAATGTAAATAACTATTCATTTCTCATTGTTCTGTGAAATAAAATTTAAACATGTAACTGACATTCCAAACTGTCAGTGAACACTTAGAAATAACAAGAAATAGGCCCGGTGACTCATGCCTATAATCCCAGGACTTTGGGAGTCTGAGGCAGGAGGATCACTTGAGGCCAGGAGTTTGAGACCAGCCTTACCAACATGGCAAAACCCCGTCTCTACAAAAAATATAAAAATCAGCCAGGCTTGGTGGCGAGCGCCGGTAATCCCAGCTACTTGGGAGGCTGAGACACAAGAATCACTTGGACCTGGGAGGCAGAGGTTGCAGTGGGCTGAGATCATGCCATTGCACCCCAGTCTGGGAGACAGAGTGAGACTCTCTCAAAAAAATAAAATAGACTAGGCATGATGGCTTACGCCTGTAAACCCAGCACTGTGGGAGGCCAAGATGGGAGGATCCCTTGAGGTCAGTAGTTCCAGACCAGGCTGACCAACATGACAAAACCCCATCTCTACAAAAAATACAAAAATTAGTCAGGTGTGGTGGCAGGCGCCCACAATCCCAGCTACTTGGGAGGCTGAGACACAAGAATCACTTGAACCTGGGAGGCAGAGGTTGCAGTAGGCCGAGATCATGCCATTGCACTCCAGTCTGGGCAACAGAGAAATACTCAGTTTCAAATAAATAAATAAATAAATAAATAAATAAATAAATAAATACAAAAAGTAGCCAGGCGTGGTAGCAGGTGCCTGTAATCCCAGCTACTCAGGAGGCCGAGGCAAGAGAATCACTTGAACCTGGAAGGTGGAGGTTGCAGTGAGCCGAGATTGAGCCACTGCACTCTAGCCTGGGCAACAGAATGAGACTCGGTCTCAAAAATAAATAAATAAATAGGCCGGGCGCAGTGGCTCAAGCCTGTAATCCCAGCACTTTGGGAGGCCGAGACGGGTGGATCACGAGGTCAGGAGATCGAGACCATCCTGGCTAACACGCTGAAACCCCGTCTCTACTAAAAAATGCAAAAAAATTAGCCGGGCATGGTGGCGGGTGCCTGTAGTCCCAGCTGCTTGGGAGGCTGAGGCAGGAGAATGGCATGAACCTGGGAAGTGGAGCTTGCAGTGAGCTGAGATCTGGCCACTGCACTCCAGCCTGAGTGACAGAGCAAGACTCCGTCTCAAAAAAATAAATAAATAAATAAATAAATAAATAAATAAATAAATAAATAAAATAAAATAAAATAAAAAAGAAATAACAAGGAATAATAAGTGCAGGGATCAGTGAAAATGGTGAATTTCATGTTCTTTGTCAGAGACTCAGTGCAGAAAGGGAATATAAAAGAATCTCTTTTCCATAATCTAAAAGAAACAAGCTAAATGTAAGCAAAGTTTTATAAGAGAATGGAATCCCACCAAAATATTATAAAATGTATCATCTTTATTTTATGACAAAGACCTTAGCTATGCCCTCTCTATACTCTAATTTAAAACAACTGACAGAACTATTTGCATTAGCATTGAAAGTTTTAATATAATGCACATTTATTATAGGTATCACATTTATTTAATTAATGATGAATTTCATTATTCAATTATTATTTTATTAAAAGTTCTTGCCAATAACATACCACAAATGTAAATTATATCATGTTTTAATTTTATTATATTTCTATAGTTACATGGATAGGATATCGCTATAATCTCTCTGATTATCCTTCAATTTAAAAGTTCAGAAGTAATCTGGAATTTTTCTTTATGCCATAAACTCAAACTGAAAATCTGGGAAGGGTGTGAAGACAGGGATCCTTCTCTTGGGATGCAGCAGTGGAAGGGAGCATCAGCTGCACGTCAGAGCCCAGACAGGGTGGAGGCAAGAGCACTGGACACCATTTCCCAGGCCTCAGACTACATCTGAAGAAACAAGAGAGGACTTAATATTCCACTCACCTTGCCTTTGGTTAGGTGACCTGGCAGGTTGATTGTTGTCTACTGTAAGCCACAAGATAATCAATGTGGGGAACCTTGTGGTGGAGGATTTTTTAAAATGAAATTATCATGAACTAATCATTTACAGGATCTTTATAGCTGGTAGAGAGTGTATTTGCTAGTTCTGGGAAAGCAAAAGGAAATTTCTCACTGGTATGTGCCTGCCATCTATACCTTGCAATGACTACATTAGGAGGCTGCTATAAGACATCATGCCAGGGTGTCTATGACCCATCTGCAATGAATTTCCATTGTATTTGATGTGATAAAAATTTGACCCACATAGAGAAATCATTATATTTGAAAAAGAAACAACTACCAGATTTGACTTTGACTTTCACGTGAACTTTTCTAATCCATTTTCAGTATGATCACTTGAGTACCAGAGTATCATAACACTCTACAAACATCCTCCACTACTGAAGATCAAAACAGAGTTCTAGTTTATATGTAACCACAATATAGCCTAAAATAGTGAATGAAAAGGCTTGCATGGGAATTAAGCTCTATATAAGCCCAGTAAAATGATTCCTGAAAACCTTGGAACTTATATTTAACTAACCTCAACAACGTATACTGAGGAACAGAAGAGTCAACTCCAAGGCCTTGTTTTCAATTCACATCGTGAGACATGATCACTCAAATACTACAGTGAGTGAATAGGATAGATTTATTTTTAAATAACAGTGAATTATGTCTTCCTCTTCACAAAAGTAAACAGAAATATTTTATTTGTAGAGAAATTCAGAAATAAAGATAAGCACAAAGGAGTATGTTTGGCGGAGGGACAGTGTCTAATAAATGTATATTGAATGAGAGAGAGAGAGAGAGAGAAGGAAAAATAAAACAATAACCAACTAACAATTCTACCATTCAGAGTTGACCTCAACTAACATACCGATTTTTGTCTTTCCTATACACACTCCTAATAGCAGAATTGAAAATTTACACGCAACTTGCATGTGCAAAAGTCTAACTTTTTCCCCCTGCAATTGCCTTCATCTTACTCTGATGTTCCCATCTTCACTGAACGCGGAAGAAAAACCCTTAAATTTGCCAATTAAAAGCAATTAAGTATCTTTCAAAGTAAAAATAGTGTTGGGGGCAAATATTTCATTCACTTGAAATGCAAAACTCCTTCAGAGCTGGTTTTTCCCTCCCAGGTGGTCTCTCCCGGTCCTCTCCCTTCAGAATCCTCACGGAAGTAATAGATCCTTATGCTGTCTCCAGTGTGGTGAAGTTGATCTGAGTTTGTCCTTGCGACCTAGCACTGGTGGTGTCTGCATGGCTGGTACGTCTGGTTTTTCTGGACACCAAGTTGACAATCAGAACTCAAGTCTGTAACCTTCTCTGTAGTCCCAGTAATCCGTGCCTGCCTTTTCTCTGCTTTGGGCCCTTTTTGCTCCATCAGTACTTTTAGTGCTTTTCTACATATTGGAAGTGTGGAAATGTCATGATTCCCAAAATATCACATGCATGCTATGGAGAACTGGAGGTAGCATCTCAAATCAATCCCTGGGCATTCCCTTCAGCCATTTTTCATTCTCTCCTAGCACCAAGATGGCTCCCTCCTAGGCCGCCAGTCTCCTTGGAGAAGCATGCAGTCATTTCAGACACCCACAAGACCCCAAAAAAATACCACTACCCTAACTTTCCAATTTACACCATCACCTGGAAAGAAAAAAAATGATGAGTAAGACAGATGGAGAAGAAAGGGAAAAAAGGAGAACAGAAGAATGTGAAGCAAAAGGACAAGAGGAAGAGGAGGTAAATAAAAAGGTATTACCAAAAACAATAGCAAAGATAAAATAGGCAATCAAAAACTTGTATGATAAAGAGGCTGAAATGCAAAAAGAGAAAAAGAACAAAAATCATTTTCCTTCCTATCACTCATCCCATTATTTATCTACCACAATGAACAAAGATAACGAGAGAAATAGCAAAGTGTAGAAAATGACAAAGAAGAGGAGGTGAGAAGAAATGTCTCATTTGCTCTCTTCAATTTCAAGGACTAAACTATACACTCATTTCATTTCACCTCCAATTCTTTAAATCACGTGCTGCCAACAGCCCCAAACAAACCACAGTAGGCTGCAAAACAGTTGATTCAGTGGCTAAGCAAAAACAGAGCCTGAGAGTTAATTATATTACAGTTGTTGAAAACAGAACATCTATTTTCATTTCACATTGTGATTGAAGTGGTAGTGGATGACATCAGCTTTTAAAGTAAACCTTTTCCTTGCTTATACCTATATTAGATGTGGGGCAAATAGTAATTTCTTCCATTTCTACGTGTCCTCAGTTACTGTCTGCCTAGCCTGAGAAGTATTTTGAATAACGAATTTCATGTTACATGTATATACAGCAATCATTCTCCTATCTCTCTAAAATATGGCTAATACCACCATTCTTCACCCATTTTCAAAAATGGAAAAGAAAGTTAAAAAAAACCTGCACAATACAGTGCACACTGGAATCTTCTTAATAGTATGTCCTATAATTGCAATAGGATAAGAAACCAAATATATTTATATTTTTCAATTTTTCAATTTGAAATTTGAATAAATTTCAAAAAAAAGCTTATTAACATTTAACAAACATAAGTAAACAAACTTATTTAACTTGTTTTATTATTGGGTTAATTTTAACACATTAGTCCACACCTTTTAACATCACCCTGAAGGAATTTCTTGTAATGAGGTAGGGCAGTTGAATCATCCCTCAGAATCTCCAAGGGAATTGCTGTGCTACATTACATGCTAAGTTGGAAAGCTTGGTCCAAACATGTTCAGCGAGAGATGCTGCCTCATGAGGGAAAAATTGTAGACAGTAACTCTTTGCTCTACTTGAGTGTTTTTATTTTGGTAATGGATTTACATTAGAAAATCTCTAATTTTCCAAAAAGAAAATCTCTAATACTTAAACAAGTGAGAGAAAAGATGTTGAAGAACTTATTCTTGTCACAGTTAACAAGCAGTATAAAGTATTCATTCAAAATACCAATAATATTTTAATTAAAAGTAGCACTCTATGGGAAAGAAGTGTAAGTAATCTTACTGACAGTTAACTAGAAAAAGATCATATATATATGTATACACATATATATAAACTGCATCTCTGGGTTTTTGTTTTCTTTGGAAGCAATCATTGTACTCATTGATTTATTTATGATTGATAAATAAAATTCGTTTCTTCACATTTTAATATTAAATAAGATTCTAAAGTCATATACTTTAACCCAAATATTAAATATACACACATATATTTATATATTACCTAAGAGAAACACGTAAATATACAAATACCCCTAAATTGAAGTCTAAATGATTAGCCTGTGCTAACTCCAGTATTTCATCAGCAGCTACAACTCATGCCTGGTGTGAAAAAGTCAAATTTAGAGGGAAATTAACAAGCCTTTTTGGGATCTCTTCAAACCCTAAAACAGCAAAAGAAACAGTCCTGGATACATTTATTTTCTTTTCATTCATGTCCTCAGTACTTCCTTCATTTATTTAACAAACATATGTTTGCTTGTTTTGATGGGAAATGAGAATTATAAAATTAATTTATGTTCATTTCAGGAAACGGAAAAGGTATAATTAAGAAAAAGAACAACTCCTATAGTTTCATGCAAGTGTTTAATGCACTGACATATTTCTCAGGTGTTTTGTCTTCTATATTTTACATAGATGAGATCATGCATTATATATGCTTCTATTTCATGCTTTTTAAAAAATGTTTAATCAAAAGTATTTCAGAGTCATTTAAAGCCATTGAATACATTTCTTATAATTTGAATGTTTAGAGTATGGTGCATATATGGACTAGATCACAAAATAATCATTTCAACCTCCTTCTGTATTTTCCTGTAGTCCAAAGGGGAAAAGCTAAGAACTGCCTTTCTCAGACTTCTTTATAGCTGGGATTCCAACTGTGATGCTGGCTCAGCCAATGTGATGTACCTGTGTGAGTCCTGACTTCTGAACTGGGTTAAATGAGGAGACAGGGACCCATTTTTCAAGCCAGATTCTGATTCAAGCAGCATGAGTCTGGAGTGAGCAGCTGAAGTTGTGGCTTCCCAACATGGCAGGGATTCTGATTCTGACTGATTCTGCAGATTATTGATTGCTGGAGACGTTCTGTTGTTTGGCTTTTGGAGCTGTTTTCCATTTCCTTAATCAAGAATCTATTTCTTCACCCTCTCGACAGCTGTAAAATCCCTTTAAATAAATCCCTTTATGTTTAGGCTAGTTAGAATGAATTATATTCTCTGCGATATCTTTAACAATAGAATGTTTCTAATTGTGCAAAATAATACTTAATTCTGTTATATCTTCTTTTGCTTTCTACATCTTTATCCATTATACATTGCTAGATTATTACCTTCTGACTTTTTTAGAAGTGTTATTATGAATTCAAAAAGTAGGAACATTTTCAAGATTCTTGATATATGTCAATTCTTTTGTTTTCCTAAAAGAAAGTTTGTATCCTCCTCTAGATCCTTTATACTCCCTTTAGCAGTGCATGAGAATATACAGCAGCATTGTTATCATTTCTCTTTATTTTTGCCATTTTGGTAGTTAAAAATAGATAATTTGCTTCCAGTTCTAATGTGAGTATATTTAATTATTAATATGACTGAATACTTATTTTACAAGCCATCTGTATTTACTCCTTTGTGACTTTTTCCTCTCTACATCCAATTATCTCCTAAGACTACAATATTTTTCATACCTGTTTACATATCATCTTTATAAATATATAAAAATATATGTATACTTTTTTTGAGATGCAATCTTACTCTGTCACCCAAGCCGGAGTGCAATGGTACAATCTCTGCTCACTGCAACTTCCTCCTCCTGGGTTCAAGCGATTCTCCTGCCTCAGTCTCCTGAGTAGCTGGGATTATAGAGGCACACCACCACTCCTGGCTAATTTTTGTATTTTTTTAGTAGAGACAGGGTTTCGCCCACCTCGGCCTCCCAAAGTGCTGGGATTACAAGCATGAGCCACCGTGCCTGGCCTATTTATACTTTATCTTGGTATCTCTGATGCCATTTTTTCCCAAATAATTGTTGGCTTTTAGATTTTGTTGATGTTTTAGAGACAAGAACAAATTTTAAATTTTTGGAGTCAAAGGTGTAAATCATTTTTCTTTGATTTCTGCCAGCAGAAAGTACTCTATCCTCGAGACCAATAAGTATTCACACTAATGCTTTTAATTTTTGTTGTCTGTTTCTTACATTTAATGTGTGAATCCTTCTCCTGGGTCAAATGCTTGTACTGATCCCCACAAAGTTCACATCCACTCAGAACTTCAGAATGTGACTTTATTTAGAAACAGGATCTTTGTAGATGCAATAGTTAAGTCAAAATGAGGCCACAGCACATTAGGGTGAGCCCTGATCCAATGACTGGCAGCCTTATAAAAAGAAAAAACAGCGACACAGGTCATACATAGGAAGAATGCTCTGTGAGGACAGAGGCAGAGATGAAGTGCTGAGTCTATCAGACAGGAAAGCTATAGATTGTTAGACACCACCAGAAGCTAGGATGATGTAAGGAAGGATCCTCCTCTAGAGCCCTGGAAACTTCACAGAGAGCCTGACCTTGCTGACACCTTGATTTCAAAATTCTAGCCTCCAAAATTCTGAGAAAATAAATTTCTGTTGAGTCACGCAGCTTGTGGTCATTTGTGGTAGCAGCCCTAAGAAACTAATAAAATGATTATACAGTTAATTTTGATATATGGCCTGAGATGAAGATTTAAGTTATTTTGTGCTTAAAGAGTGAACTAATAGGTTCAGATTCTAATTATTAGGATCTGGATCCTACTAATAGCTGGATCCTAGTAGGCATGTGAGGACCAGTTGCTCACATTTCTCCTGTTAAATTAAAATGGAGACCAGGGCTGAGGAATTCCTGAGCAGACAAAGCCAGTCAGAGCTCATAAGTGGCCTTAACCTTGCTTGATTTGCAAACATAAGTGAAACAAAACTTGAGTTATTAATATTTCTTGTAAATGCCTATAAAAAATGAAACTGGCTTGATAACATAAATGAAACAAAACTTGAGCTATTAATATTCCTTGTAAACACCTACGTTAAAGAAAAATGAAACTTTTAAGCTCAATTTATCAGAAGCCACCAATTAACAAACTTACGGTTATGTAACTAAATACTTTTCCGCAGGACAGACCAAATAAGGCAACTCTATAACTGTTACCAATCAAATGTTTTCTTGCTTTCTTTCAGCGTTCACCCCATAAAAAAGTCTTCTCCTTGCATTCCCTCTGCAGAGCCTGAAACCACCTTTGGTTTGGTGCTTTGTGAAACAAGAACCACTGTTTGCTCAAATAAACTCTTTAAAATTTTAGTGTACCTCAGTTTACTTTTTATCACTCCCCAACTCCACATTACCATCACCATGTAGCTTGAATTAGCTGTGGGGGCAGTACTTACACCAAGCAAACACTAAAAATGAAGGCTTTCCTCCCCACCCCAGAGCTGGTTTTGAAACATTTACCAGCACACAGTTTCAATCGGTATACTTTTAATTGCTTTTGAATTACTATCAGTATCTTATACTGCAAATTTCTTATTCTTGAATATTTGGCTCTCAGCTGTAGTGCATATTCATAATACATATGCATATAGTACATATTTTATATTCAAAAAATTCAAGAAGAATATGCAAGAAATAACCTGTCTGAGTCCTTGTATTATATATATATATATGACAACTTGGCTAGACTTTTTAAAGAAACATACTTTTCACATCTTGGTACTTACCATGACATCTATACTGAAATTTAGTGATAGGGAAAAGTCTGAAGCTACCTTGATCCTTACTCCATTGTAGGTAAATCACGTTTTTCTGATTGGATGCTTGTAGAGTTTTTCTCTTTATCTTTGAAGTGTAAAAATTCATCACAATATGTCTAAATGTGAATCTTTTTGCATTAATTTTATCTGGAATGTAACTAAGTACTTCCGTCTGTGGACCCAGTCCTGTCTCAGCTCTGGAAAGCCTTTAGGCTATCAAAACTTTTTTTTCTTACTGGGTCTAATGATTACTTTTTTTAATTCTTTCTTGATTCTTCTTCAGAAAACTTGTCATCTTTAGGATGAATCTCCTTTCCTTTTCCTTCATCTGTTTTTTCTCATTATATTCATCTCTCTGAGTTTTTTTCCTCGACATTCTTAAAATGGAAATATTATGGGGTTTACTTTCTGCACTATAGCTCTGCTCTTTGCAACACCCAACATGAACTTTATTGCTTTCTTTGCAATTCTGCCTGCTCTCAGCCATCTCTCTTTTCATCTCAACTTTCAGCTCATCCTTTGTTCTCCTAACCACTCTGTGCACCTAAGGGGTCAATTCTTATTAAGTCATCAAGCTAAGGTTTTAAAATTTTTTCTATTCCCTCTGCGAAAGCATGTTTATATGCGTGTTTTTCCTCTGCGTCTTTTTTGTTTGTTTGTTTGTTTTTGTTTTTTGAGATGGAATCTCGCTTTGTTGCCAGGCTAGAATGCAGTGGTATGATCTTGGCTCACTGCAACCTACACCTTCCGGGTTCAATGATTCTCCTGCCTCAGCCTCCCGAGTTGCTGGGGTTACAGACACCCACCACCACACCTGGCTAATTTTTGTATTTTTAGTAGACAGGGGGTTTCACCATGTTGGCCAGAATGGTCTCAATCTCTTGACCTCATGATGCACCCACCTCGGCCTCTCAGAGTGCTGGGATTACTGGTGTGAGCCACTGCACCTGACCTTTCCTCTAAGTCTTTAAGTCACATTTTCTGTGTCACAAAATGTTTTGAGGCCAGGCGCAGTGGCTCACACCTGTAATCCCAGCACTGTTGGGAGGCCAAGGCAGGCAGATCACAAGGTCAGCAGTTCGAGACCAGCCTGGCCAACATGGTGAAATCCCATCTCTACTAAAAATATAAAAATCAGCCAGGCATGGTGGTGGGTGCCTGCAATCCCAGCTACTCGGGAGGCTGAGGCAGCAGAATCGCTGAACTCGGGAGGCGGAGGTTGCAGTGAGCCGAGATTGTGTCACTGCACTCCAGCCTTGGCGACACAGCAAGACTCCATTTCAAAAAAACAAAAAAACAAAACAAAACAAAATGTTTTGAGGTGTTCTATACCGAATATTTTTTCTATTATTTCTCTTAAATAGTAGAAAAACAAACATAAAGCAAGAAACTTGTTCTAGAACCATATTTGGCTTCAAAAAGGTGTATATGGTATCCTTTTATCTTCAGGCACTAATCATTTGAGTATTTGTGCATTTTCTTTCTTAGACCAAGACTTACAAAGAATGCCACAGTGCAAAGTCCTGAGCCTGGTTTCTCATGTCTAGTAAATAGTCATCTAAAATTTTTGCTAAACTGAGGGAAGATCTTCTACTCCAAATGACAAGTTGTCTGATGATGGTGAGGGAGTCACACGCAGAATTTAATTCTTCCTTTAGTGATAGAGATAAAAATTGCACCTCCAGCTGCACTGTTCTAAGGGCTCTTCTTCTCATCTTCCCTCCTTGAATGGTTTCCTAAAGTCTTTACACAGCTCAGCCTGCAAAGTGATACTGCCTCTACTTTTCACTCTCTACCCATGGCAGTTTTGTGTATCGTGAAGTATGGCTGTCAAGTGGATGACGAAAGAGAAGAACTGATTAAGAGAAGAAAGAGCATGGCCCTAGCCAGCTAAGAAAAGAATTCACACAGCTTTGGGATTTTCTGTGTTTCTTTGCCAGTGGATAGAGTGGGGTTGAGTCACAGTCTTTTCCCATCTTCTTCCCAGATTTCTGTGCTATTCTGGTTCAGCAGGCTTAGTTTAGGATTATGACTCTCAACCCAACCCCCTCCCTGCTGCAGTTAGTGGAAATTCCCTGCAGATTCTAGCATTTTATTTTTCTCTTGTCCCTATTTTTCAGTTCTCTTGTAGATTTTTTTGTCTATGTGTTTATTTATGATAATTTAATTTAAAAGTTGGAATATAACATTTCACCAGAATGGCACATACTAACCCAGATACTTGCTAATGACTCACTGTGTTAAACACTCTGCTAGATACTGAGAATAAAAAGATAAAAAGAGACAGAGCATTGCCATTGGAGAGCTAATCCTTCTAAGGGACAATACAAAGAAAGACTGTCTAGGCAGAGGACATTACATGTGTGCAGAGCTACTGGTGAGTGTGGTCCCTGGAGAATGACAAGCAATACCGGTATCTGAGGAAAGTAGGCGACAGTGGTGGGGATGATGACCCGAGATTCCATTTAAAAAGTAATGGGGATTGGGCGTGGTGGCTCACACCTGTAATCCTGGCACTTTGGGAGGCCAAGGCGGGTGGATAATGAGGTCAGGAGTTCAAGACCAGCCTGGCCAACATGGTGAAACCCTGTCTTATCTAAAAATACAAAACTTAGCTGGGCGTGGTGGTGGGCATTTGTAATTCCAGCTACTCGAGAGGCTGAGGCAGCTTGAACCCAGGAGGCGGAGGTTGCAGTAAGCCAAGATCGCACCACTGCACTCCAGCCTGGGCCACAGAGCAAGACTCCATCTCCAAAAAAAAAAAAAAAGTAATGGGGAGCAGTGAATAATATTGACTCTGGATTTTAAAAGACAAATCTATACTGTGAAAAAAACGGGGGAGGGGTGTTGAAGGAAGATCTTAGGACACTATTTTCAGCAAGGGATTAGAATTGCCTGAACAAAGACAATGGCAGTGGAAATACTGAGACAGTAAACAGAGTTCGTGGATGATGTAAAAAGTGATATTAACAGTGTTTTATAGATTAATATAGGGATGATGACAGCGAGGATGTACAAGAATGACTTCAAGGGCTGAGCATGGTGGCTTATGCCTGTAATCCCAATACTTTGGGAGGCTGAGGTGGGAGGATTGCTCCAGGCCAGGGATTTGAGACCAGAATGGGCAACATAGGGAGAACTTGTCTCTACAAAAATTAAAAAATCAGCTGGACATGGTGGCATGTTCCTGTTTTCTCAGCTACTTGAGAGGCCAAAGTGGGAGGATTGCTTGAGTCCAGGCAGTCAAATCTACAGTGAACTGTGATGGCACCACTGCACTCCAGCCTGAGAGACAGAGCAAGACAAGGTCTCAGAAAAAAAGAATAACTTCAAAGTTATTCACCATGGTTGCTTGGCTTGACAGATGGTGCCAATAACTGTGATGAGGACTACAGGAGCAAGGATAGTTAGATGGGAGAAAAATTATTCACTTTAAGGACATATGAAACATGAGGTACCTGAGGATTTCTAAGTGAAGTTGGCCAGTAGACACATAGCTGTCTGAAGCACAGAAGAGAATCAGGGCCTGGGACAGGTCTGAACTAGTGGTAGTTCAACACTAGGGAACACCAACATTAAGGTAGCAGATGAAGGGAAAACCAACAAAGGAAGCTAACAAGAAACAGTAAAGAGAGCTGTATTGGGACATAGGGTGAAAAGAATATCAAGAATGCAGAAACATGTGTTAAGTGCAGCAGAGATCAAGTAATGTAAGTACCGGTAACCACTAGTTTCACTTGTCCAGGACTTTAAATCTCTGTTTCAAAATATTTATTTAACAACTGTTCAAACAAATAATGTCAAGCTCTTACAAAATAATGCTCTTACACAAAAATCAGAAAACTTTTCCATCTAATGAGAATCTGTGTTATGAAACCGTTGCCTTCTGGGGTTTTAGCTACATCAGGCACATGTTATGATCTAGCATATATTTGAGAAATGAAATCTCTTTTTTCACAGAATTTGTTGCAACGAAAAAGGCAACCTTCTAAGAGCCTCTAGTCTTAGAGGACAGCTATAAACTCTCTGAATCCTGCCCTCTCTGGGGCTTTGCAAAAGAGTAGAGTCTGTTTCCCATTAGTTCTCCAAAAGCCATCATTAATCTTGCAGTAGCGAGGTCAGCCCTAGGAATAACTAGCTATATAAATGGAATGATGTAAAGAACAGGAAGGATTGCTTTCCAATCCCCCGCCTAAAATCCCCCGCCCAGCCCCCACTCCCAAGACAGTCAAAGTGTCTGCAGTTTCTCCAGTTAAAGAATTATTCTATTTTTTTAAAGCATTTCGTTTCCTCGAGGTGGCTCCAGTTAAAATGTAAAACCACAGAGAGAAGTAAAACATTACCCTTTATAAACTACTAACAGTTCAACAAAGATATGTTTATCAAATGACTCACTATCATGTTGAATAGAGTAGAGACTAGACATTGAGTTTAGAAGATCTGAACCACAGGGCCTTGCTAGGGGACAGGGCTCTTGGAACCAAGGAACACCACGTCACTGGGAATGGGAGCAAGGATACCACAACTGGGGAGGGGGTAATGGAAAACAGCATTCCCCAGACTGTTGTTTTTAACCCACATTGGTCTTTAATAAACATTAAGATCTCTTGGGCCACACCTCTGCCTATTCTGATCCACTTCCCAGGGAATGTATGGCCTCTTCTAAGAATCACATCTCCGCATATTCCAAACAACTACAAATATGTTGGTGAGCTTGATGTTTTGTAAGTTGAGTTGTGAAAATAAGTGAGTATGGGTATTTAAATATATAATTATATACTTTGTAGATATAATTATACTTAATTATATATAAATATGTAATAGACATAATAATATGTACATAAGATTATATATTTAAATACTAATATTTGGAAAATTTAATGAATTTCCAAATGAATTAAATGAATAATGTTGCATGTGATTTTCCAAAGACCCATGCTCTGCTGGAAATCCTGACTTGATATTCCAATTGTTCCACGATCACCACCCTATCACTAACACCTTCACTCTAAAACAAGTAAGAGATGAATAATTTTGTCAAATTAATTAGAATAAGCTTTTTTTTTTTTTTTTTCTGAGCTGAAGAGTACCACAGGAAACAACTGTAAGGTGAAATGATAATTTAAAGCAGAAAAACCAGCCCATGTGGGAAGAAAATGCTTGGCTAGAATAAAGAAGCATACGAGTTTGGGATGGCCAAGGATAAACTAATTCTTCCACTTTGTGCTAACGCAATAAGTTTTATTCAATTTTTTTTTTTTTTTTTTTTTTTGAGATGGAGTCTTGCTCTGTCACCCAGGCTAGAGTGCAGTTGTAGGATCTCAGCTCACTGCAAGCTCCGCCTCCCAGGTTCATGCCATTCTCCTGCCTCAGTCTCTCGAGTAGCTGGGACTACAGGCACCTGCCACCATGCCCGTCCAATTTTTTGTATATTTTATTAGAGGTGCGGTTTCACCATGTTAGCCAGGATGGTCTCAATCTCCTGGCCTTGTGATCCACCTGCCTCAGCCTCCCAAAGTATTAGGTTTATTCTTAGACTGGGTTGTTATGGTTTTACAAATATCAAAGTCTGAAAGACAAGAATAAGAATCTCTTACATGTGTGTTGACTAGGTTTAAAGTGCTGAGAAATACTGCCAATTGAATTTAGCTACTGCTATGGAAAGGAATGGTTGCTAGGGTTATTCTCATAGAAATCACAAGGAGACAGGAGACCCATAGGACACCAGCAGGAAGGAATAAATCCCTTTCCTCTTTCAGCTTCCCATAGTGTCCCACTAGTGCCCCCAATTGGAAACTAGCTGGCAAGGGGGAACATGATTTGTAAAATCATGGTTTCAGCAACACAAACCAGGGTACATGAAAGTGGTTTTGCAGCTGAGAGGCAATAAGCTACTAAATAGCACAGTGATAAGGCTGGAAGCATAAAAACTTGTTGGAAGATGACTGCAATTATTCAGGAGACACATGGACCAAGGTGACAGTGGAGGAGGTGAATAATGGTCATAAAATATGAAAGTAGAGCCACCATAATTTAGCAGTGGATTTAATAAAATCAGCCAACGGGGACTCCAATTCAAGGTTTTTGAGCTGAGCAAATGAAAAATGGAGTTTCCACTTCTTTGAGATGGGGGAAATGACAGAATACACAGGTTCGCAGAAAAGGGGGAATTAGGAGTTCTGTACTGGTTATTTTAAGTTTGATATTCGTATTATACATCCAAATAGATGAGCCAAGCTGGGAGTTAGGTATATGAGTCTGGAGATAAAAGACAGGCCTCATAGTACAAATTTAAGAGTCATCAGAGGATATACATATAGTATTTAAGCCCTGAGACTGGATAAAATCCTGTAGAAAGTGAATAAAATAGGCCGGGCGTGGTAGTGCATGCCTGGAATCCCAGCTACTCGGGAGGCTGAGGCAGGAGAATGGTTTGAACCTGGGAGGCGGCGGTTGCAGTGAGCCACGATCGCGCCACTGCACTCCAGCCAGGTGACAGAGAGAGACTCTGCCTCAAAAATAAAACACTAAAATAAAAATAAAAATAAAATAAAATAACAAGAGAATCTAAAGAGCATTGACTTGGAAACTACGTGAAATAAGTGGTTTGAGAGAAAAATCAATGTGTCACATGTTCCCGGTAGGTCAAATAAGAGAACTAAAAACTGACTACTCCAATTGGCAAAGCAGAATTAAGGAAATAACTCAAGAAAAATTGCAGATTTGAAAAGCTCCACTGCATACCAGCACAATGAATGAAATTAAGCCAATCACTGGGTGTATCACTGTGAAATTTCAAAATATGAGGCAAGGAAGAAGACTAGATTAGAATGCAGGAGTAAGCAGACATACAGGTCACACACAAAAGATCAGGAATCACAATGACATCAGTTTTCTCAGAAGCAACACTGACTGTAGGAAGAAACATTGGAGGAACATCTTCAAAATGCTAAAAGGATTTCCAAAGTAGAAATAAAATCCCAGCAAAAATATCAATCAAGTGTAAGAGTAGAGTACTGTGGTGGTGTTTTTTTGTTTGCTTGTTTTTTGTTTTTAACATTTACTGAGCACGCATTCTTTCACCCTTTCATATATTCTGTTACTGTCAGAATCTTTGAAATACAGAGCACAGAGTCATAAATCACCCTTTTTTGTCTCCCCAGGAGTTTCACTCAAGTATCTCAAGTCAATAAATCCTCCCTTTCTCTTTTAAATGGTAAACTCGTTATTGACCTCTTGGAATTCTCTTGTTTTCTCTTCTCTCCCAGTAAAACACGGGTAAGCTGTGATATCAACCATAAACCCCTCCACAATATCTCTGGAACTACTTCTCAAAAAAAACAAAGGGTCCAAAGACCTAGGTTCAAGTGCCTAATCTGCCACTTAATAGTTGATTGAAGCAATTCACCTAACTTGTCCGTCACAAAAGTTTTCACTGAAAAATCAGGATAATGCTCATACATGCATTACTCACCTCTCAACATACCAGTTCTATGTGCCTCATGGTTGTGCAGTGCTTAGTATTTTCTTTTATGTGCCATGCTTCCTCCAAATATTCTGTTTTATTTTCTATCTAATCATTTCTATTTCAGAGGAATTGGCAGATATTGTTTATTTAAAACAAATTATATTTTATCAAATATAATATATTATTTGGCTGGGTGCAGTGGCTCACACCTGTAATCTCAACACTTTGAGAGGCCAAGGTGGGCGGATCACTTGAGGTCAGGAGTTTGAGAACAGCCTGGCCAACATGGTGAAACCTCGTCTCTACTAAAAATACAAAAATTAGCTGGGTGTGGTGGTGGGTGCCTGTAATTCCAGCTACTCAGGAGGCTGAGGCAGGAGAATCACTTGAACCCGGGAGGCGGAGATATTTATATAATATATATAATATTTACAGTGAGCTGAGATCGCACCACTGTACTCCAACCTGAGCAACAGATCGAGACTCTGTCTAAAAAAAAACAAAAAAACAAAAAAACAAAAAACAAAAAAAAGAGATATTATTTACTAACTATAAAGAAAAAAGCACTGCCAATAAAACCATGCCTCAGTGTTTTTATAATAGTATTGTGAATAGTCTTGTACTAGTCTCTTCTTGCTTTGGCATTTTTCATCCATTCCAAGGAACACAACAATTTTTCCTACTTTCATCTGCATTGTCTAGACAATCATTTTGCACAGAACTTAGTAACTACTTAAAATAAACCATCATTTGCTGATGGTTATTTTCTTCTTCCTTTTTTATGTTGCTTTGCAAGAAAATATAAAATTGCTTCCATTATTTCTCTGAAGTAATTTGCTTACAAATCAAATTTACATGCTAGGCTTTGTTTACATCTTTATACACAATAGATATTCTATCTTTTTGGAGATATTTTAAATGCCAGTCAAACTCAACATGTGCAGTACCAACAGTGTGCATAATTTAATCAGGAAGACAGCACAGGAGCAGCTATGAGCAAGGTGACAACTACGTACTCCCAGTGCCAACTATGCCTCAGCTTCCAACTGGACATCACAGGCTGTACGCAGCAGCTGTTTCACAGATGTTAAAATATTAACAACTGTGCAGCGCACAATCAATAAAATGTGTCAATTTAATCATGCGGGTAGCACTTCCTTTTTCTGCCTTTCCCTTCATTTGTATTTGCAATAATATTTATCAAATATGATATCTGTCCCACTAATTTATATTCTGCCCTTGTCAATAATTTGCATGGTGATTCTGATTCCCCTTTGTCTCATTACTGTGTGTATGTGCATGTGTGTGAGCACGTGTATTGTGTGTGTCCACGGAGATTCAGATATAAAAGCTACAGTAGAAACTTTGGTTAAAAATGCGTATCATGATTTATAAATCCAATAACACTAAAGTTCTAAAGCTCTGATTTTTAAAATTCTATTAAACAAATTAAAGCAACTTAGGAACAGAAACTTATAGAGCTATGTTCTTATAATTCCAGTTGGAAAGAAAACTTTTTTAAAAGAAAAATACTGTTTTAAACAATATATAATCCAATGCAATACAATTAGTAATCATTGAGACTATATTCTATTTAATCTACATGGTTTCTAGTCTCCAGTAAAATGAATTACAAATATAAATTTAGCAATAAAGTCATTTTGATTTTAATAAAGTAATAGAAATATTCACATACTAATAAATATTACTGTCTTATCCGTTTTCATGAGGATAATGAAGAAAGTTCATTAATAGCTGAACAATCTGAAATCATTGAATACGAAATCAACTCTGTGCAATGAATTGTTCACAGATGGACCCCTACCATCTTGCTCAAAGAGGCTCTTGGCATATATGGAGATAAGATAATTAGCCAGTTTCACACTTTACACTTGAGTTTGCCTCCCACAGTTCAGCAGGGGCACAAATGCCTTGGCTGTAACGAAATAGCTACAAAGCTATTTTGTAAATCAAAAGGTTGACTCCACATTCCAAAAGGGGCATGCAGTCAACTACTAAAGTGGCGTTTCCCGGGATTTGCATCTGAACATCCCTAGGAGGGTTACATTTTCCAGGTCCTCTCTGTCTCCTCAGTGCCATTATCCAGGAGAACAAACCATGTTGATGCCAGACGAATGAAGCACATTCCCTTCACCACACACACACACACACACACACACACACACACACACACACACACGCTAATATCATATACAAAACTGACGAAAATGCATAGCTATGTTAGAAATCTGAAGAGTCATAGAAGTTAAGAGAGAATGAAGGGGAAATAATCTCAGGACACACACTTTCTGAAAAACAACTTACAATTGATTGCAGACATTTCAGTTTGTTTCTAGTCAACATGCCTAAGTTTCCTAAAGATTTCTCTCCTGCTCCTTCACCGCGTCTCCCTTCTCTAGACCTTCTTTCTTCCTCAACCCCTCTCTTTTGCTCATCCCAACAATTCCACACTCACCTATTACTCAGATTCAACTCCCGAACCAACACAGGCCCTTGAGTTTCTCCCTGATCCCTAGAAGTCAGCGAGAAATAGTTCCATATACAGACAGCACACCTTCAACACAAAATTCTGTCGCTGACTGTTAAATGTTTTCTGCCTCCTTCCATGCAGAGAGTGGTTGAACAACTCATCTTTGATCACACAGGCAATGCTGTCCCATTAGCTGACAGAAACCCCTCCACACATTTTCTTTCACTGAAATTGCAACTCACTGACATTTTACTGATTCAAAAAAATATGCAACTGAAGCACACATTAAAAAGAGGGCTGAGGAGGGGGTGGATGAGAGAAAGCTGGTACAAACTGTTGGCCCAGTGGCATATCAATATAAATCCTGGGTAAAGATTCTCCACCTGGTACCCTTGCTGGGACCTCCCCTAATGTTTTTCCACGGGGTGCAACCCACTCTCAGTGGGCCTGCATGAAAGTGCCACGAGAACTTGGGCTATTCTAATACTTATTTACTAATTATGTACTAATTTTGCTTTTAGAGTAATGGTTGATCTTATCTGCTATTTAACACTGAAGACTAGAGCTTCACAGAGGGAAAGAAAGGAAGAAGATAAATGAACATTTACACAGTAACTCCTGTGTGTCAGGTCCTGGGTTCTTGGTTCTATGCTCACCTCTGCTGCTCTCAGGACAAGGTCACCGGAAAGATGTGGAGAATGTTCTGACTCTGAATTAAGTGCATAAAATTTGGAGTTCAAGTTAATCTCATTTAAATCTGGAAGGGCAGGAATCCACACACAAAATCAGGGCTTTATTCATATTGTTTGCAACTCACAGGGCTCCAACTCACAGGGCTGTGTTATTGTCAAAATGAGTTAATATTAGGAGAAATTATAAAATAACAAGGCCCTTTTTTAAAAAGATGGGGCCTCACTCTGTCTTCCAGGCTGGAGTACAGTGGCATGATCACAGCTCAGGGCAGCCTTGAACTCCTAGGCTCAAGTAATCCTCCTACCTCAGCTTCCTAAGCAACTAGGACTATAGGCACCATGTCTGGCTAATTTTTTATTTTTGTAGTGATAAGTTCTCACTATATGGCCCAGGATGTTCTCAAACCCCTGGCCTCAAGCAATCCTCCCACCTCAGCCTCCTACCTCCCAAAGAGTTGGGATTACAGGTGTGAGCCATTGTGCCCAGCCAAGGTCTGCTTTTTAAATATTTTTTTTTCCCATCATAAAGTTTTGCAACTTTGGAAAATGTTGAGTTTTTTCCTTAGAGACTTTCTCTGAATATAATTATATATATAATTTTATATATTTACACATTTATATATTTATTTTTTCACTTAATATTAGAACATGAGCATTTCACCATTTATTAAAACCATTTATGTATATTAACCCATAATGTCTTTGCATAATATACCATCAATACGGATATATCATAAATTACAAAATCACTGGTACACTTTTTTAGGTTTGGAGATATCATTTTGTTCTCATTATCCATTTATGATGTACATAATACGTTTGTGTACAGTAGAGATTTTCTTGTTTTTTAGGATGGATTTGTAGAAAAATCATGAAAAGTCTATTTTAAAATAATTATTATTTATTTATCTGTCAACTTTACTAGAGGTTTGTTAATTGTGGTAGACTTTTCAAAGTATCAACTTTGGCTTTTTGGACCCACTCTGTTGTATTTTTGTTTTCAGTTTATTCTTTTCTGGTTTTTGTTGTTGTTGCTGTTCCTCTTTCAACCTTTTGGAGATCCTGGATTTTAAACTGATGCTGTAATGGAATAGGTCTTGAGGGGCTTCAGGAAGGCAATGAGTTTATTTTGAATATGTGAGGGATATAAATTGTTGTCACTCAAGGGCAGACTGTGGCAGATTATATTTTCCAGAGATGGACACAAAAAATCTCCTACCATGCATACTCTTCTAATAATGTTACTTGAAAACTTCCCCCAACAAGAGGTGGATCTGTGCTAGAACTCTTCTTTCTTGTACCTGGGTGGGACTTTGTGATTGCTTCAACCAATAGAGTATGATGAAAGTGATGCTAGCGCACTTTCCATGTAAGGCTATTAAAACGTCATGCGCTTCAAATTGTTCTGTATGGACACTAGCTTTGGGGGAAGCCAGCTGCCATGTAAACAGTCCAGCTTCCTGGAGTCGATCATGCTGAGGGTGCCCACACTAATTCACTAGGAGAAATCACACAGAAAGCCCTGAGACTACAGGAAGGGAGATGCTTGACCAGCTCCGGCTACTCCAAGCCTTTTCCATTTCCACTCCAGCCACCATGTGAGAGATCATGAGACAGATCTGTTCAGCCTAGTTCTTCCTGAATTCCTGACCCACAGAAATAGTGAAAGATACTAAAATTATTGCTGTTGCTGCTTAGGACAAAAGGATGACTTGTCATTAAGAAGTAAAAAACTGAAAGAAGAGCTAATAACATTTCAATCTCCCCCTCCCAACTTATGCAATGTCATTTCCAGTATTTTAGTTGTCTTTTGTTTTGATCACACAAATCATCTGCAAAAATAATGTATTATAATAATTATTATTTTATACAGATAAAATGGTTTGGATTTATTGATATGCTTAGCAACTCATTTGCATCCCAGATTTTTTTTCTGGAGTAACATACTGTTTTTCTGAGATATATTCTTCAGATTTCCTCTCAATGAAGGATCTTTGGAGGTAAAAAATCTGTCTGTTTTTCAGAAAACATTTTCTATTGAAACTACTATTGAAGAAATAGATTGCTGAATATGCATTTCGATGTTGGTAGTTTCTCTCTCAGCACTTTGAAGATACTCTTCCACTGCTTCCTGATGTCCATTTTTACTGTTAGAAGTTTGTTTTTAGAGGGCGGGCGCGGTGGCTCAAGCCTGTAATCCCAGCACTTTGGGAGGCCGAGACGGGTGGATCACGAGGTCAGGAGATCGAGACCATCCTGGCGAACACGGTGAAACCCCGTCTCTACTAAAAAATACAAAAAACTAGCTGGGCAAGGTGGCGGGCGCCTGTAGTCCCAGCTACTAGTCCCAGCTACTCGGGAGGCTGAGCCAGGAGAATGGCGTGAACCTGGGAGGCGGAGCTTGCAGTGAGATGAGATTCCGCCACTGCACTCCAGCCTGGGCGACAGAGCAAGACTCCGTCTCAAAAAAAATTAAAAAAAAAAAAAAGAAGAAGTTTGTTTTTAGTATAATTATTCTTTTCCAGGTGATCTGTCTTTTCTTTCTGGCTGCTTTTATAAGCTTCTTATTATCTTTAGTTCTGTTTCACTAAAATTGTCTGTTTGCATTTTAAACAATTTTAATTGTTCTGCTTGATACTTTGTGTTTCCTTTACTTATGGATCACATTAATCATGAATTCTGAAAAAGAATTCGTATCTCTATTTTATAGTTCCACAATTCCACTTTAGCATATTACTTCTTATTCTATCCTCCATGTTTCTTTGTCTTGCCTTTATATTTTCCATAGCCTCATTATCAGGAAAATAATTTGCTTTGTCTTCCAGTTCACCAACTCTCTCTTCAGTTATGTCTAATTTGATGTCTTTCCATTTCAACAATTATAGTTTTCATTTCTAAAAGTTTAATTTAGTGCTTTTTCAAGTCTACCTACTTAATTTGGATATTCTCTTATTGACTTCTCATTCTTTTTATTTTCTATAAAGATTACATATTTAGTAATCTACTGCATCTGACAATTCCAATAAGTTCTCAGGCATTAAATTCATGTTACTTTTTGTTTGATTTTTGTCTCTGAGAATTTACACTATTGATGGCTTGTCTGCATTTTGAGTGTTTGCTTATGAGCTATCATTTGTTTGAACATAGCATATAAGAATTCCGTGAGCTTTCTTCCAGAAGAAATTTGCTTGCTTCTGTTGGAAGCCAAGGGCTGCTACTGACCTGGAACGACAATAGGCTCCTTCTCGAGCTTAATATGGGACACCCATTAACATGGTGAGTCCAGAGACTGGTCTCTTTTCTAAGTTTTGATATCTGACTTTTATAATTCTCAGCATTTGGTCTGGTTTTTGTTCCCTCATTTTCTGTTTTTGTTTTTTTGGTGGGAAGGTGGGCATGCAGATATGGTTGGAGATTTCTCTAAATCTGATGAGTACAAAAATGTATTAAATAATATGTTTTATCCAAGAACAAAATGTATTGCAACAGGAGAGTCCTCTTGAGTAGCTAATTTGGACATCAGTCAGAATAGCTTCTACTAGATGCAGATATATTATCTCATTCATATCTCTCAACAGTCCTCAAGGTAAATAATTTTATACTCAATTGACATATAGTACATTAAGTAACTAAGGTTGCATAGCTAGTAGGTAGGAGTACTTACTAGCACTAGCAGTAGAATTTGAAAACTAATCCATTCTAATCAAAACTTGTGTTCTTCACTGCTGGGTAATATTGCCTCTCAGACACCACCTCCATGTATTCATATTTTTAGGGGATTTTTCTTTTCTATCTCCTACTTGCTATCTCTAGTCTCAGTTTTATTATCTGCCTTCTAATTCCCTTATTTCAGAACAGATGTTAGAATAAATAGCTATCAATGACTCCGAAGCCTTAATACAAACACTGATAAGCTGCTCTGAGTTTGAAGGAAAAAAAAAAAGAAGTCAGACAGCAAAAGAGATATGGAAGTTTTAGGAAGGCAGTTTGAAACATGCATGTATATTATGTGTACATTGAGTTGTACGCAATTTTAAAGATAAATTGCTATAACCTTCTTAGACCCAAGTTATTTTCCTCAAAGCTCAAGTTATTATTTAAAAAGCACATAAATAACAAAAACAATTGTTCCCTCTGTGATTATCTCTATGTTCTCAATTCCCTTTATTAAACTTAGAGGCACTAACCATTGGATAAAATCTCTTCCACTTGTATGCAGACTATACCTCAAAATAAATATTGAGGTCTCATATCAAGTCCCCTTATTGAATTAAAAGTAATGCATTTACAAATTTTAAAAGTTTAACTCCACCATGATTTTTACTACATTTGTTCTAAATACCTTTCTGTTTCCTAGTTCATGCCAACTCTTTTTTTTTTTTTTTTTTTTTTTTGAGACAGGGTCTTGTTCTGTTGCCCAGGCTAGAGTGCAATCATGGCTAACCTAACCCTAACCCTAACCCAGCTTTCTGGGCTCAAGTAATCCTCTCACCTCAGCCTCCTGAGTAGCTGGCACTACAAGAACATGCCTCCCTACCCAGTCAGGTTTTTACTATTTTTTGTAGAGAACATTTTTTATAATTTCAGAAGGTAATACGTTTTGTATCTGTGTCCACACCCACATCTCATATTGAATTGTAATCCCCAGTGTTGGAGGTGGGGCCTGATGGTTGGTGATTGGATTATGGTGAAAATTTCTCATCAATGGCTTAGTACTATCCCCTTGGTGCTGTCCTTGCAATAGTAAGTGACTTATCATAAGACTTGACTGTTTAAAAGTGTGGCCGCTCTCTCACTCCCTCTTGCTCCTGCTCCGGCCATGTGACATGCCTGATCCCCCTTTGACTTCTGCCATGATTGTGAGTTTATGAGGCCTCCCCAGATGCTGAGCAGATGCCAACATCATGCTTCTTGTAAAGTCTGCAGAACCATGAGCCAAATGAACCTCTTTTCTTTACGAATTACCCAGTGTCCGGCATTTCTTTTTTTGAGACGGAGTCTCGCTCTGCCACCCAGGCTGGAGTGCAGTGGCACGATCTCTGCTCACTGCAAGCAATGTGGGAATGGACTAATACAGAAGGGTTCCCTCAAATTTATAAAATCCCTTCAATGGACACTACAACCATGGGCACGTCTGCTTCTGTGAGTGACTTCAGGGTTTGAGGTCATCTCATCTCATTCAACTTCGTATGTCATGTCCCAGAGTAGATTTCAAGAAATATTTGTTGGCTCTCCTTTTACTCCTCCTCCTCCCCATAAATTTCCAGACCTTCAAATTCCATATGTATACTTTTCTAAAATATATTTGCTCAAGACCAATCTGATAGTCTAAATAACTCTCTTTTCCAAATTCTATTTCCATAATTTTTCTTTTCCTACTTCATAAAAGAAAGTCATGCCTCCTATTATCCCAAATACTATAATGATGCATTGCCCCAAAGGATAAAAGCCACTAGGCCACCAAACAAAGAAACATTTCCAAAATACACAGCTTCTGAAAGAATATCCCCTGAACAAAAGCAAACATTTATTCAGAAGAAATAGAAAGGAGCTGTGCCTTATTTTGTCCAAGGGACAAACTCTTGATAGTTCCCTGTACTGTATATGTTGAATAATTAAACCTCAGAAGTGAGATGATTATAGTGGATTATACTGTAACACTTATTTGAATTAAAAAGGTAGTCCATCTTTTCTGACAAAAAGTTAACTTAATAAATTAATTTGACAAAGAGACTGACTGTGCCATGAGGACATGTAACATCGGAAGAACTAGATCTGCACTTCTGAAATTCTGACAATACATATTTAAAGCATATGTATGTAATGCCCTCAAAAGTCCATACTTGGCAACAATGTAACCTATGCCACAAAAATTAGGTTAATTAAAATAATCGAGGGAATCATGGATTTTAAAAATCTTTTAAAGGATATTTGGACACTAACTTGACCACCACACAATATAATCATGTAACAAAATGGCACTATATCCCTGAAATTCATACAAATAAAATAAAGAGTATTTGAACAAAAATGTTTTAAGATGAAAGGCTACAGACGGTGTATTGACGAAGGGTAATTATATGTATGAATCCTCTGCCTTCCACCTGCAAAGGCCAGCAAAGGAAGAAAAAGGGTAATAGTGAGGAGTTTAAAGATCTAGCTGCCAGATTAAAACCACCTCTCTCCTCTCTTTGCCCATAAAAATTCAATCAGAGGATGAATGTGACTGCAAAGCCCTTTCTAATCTTATGTCTCAGGCACCCTAACTAATCTTTTTGTTCTGGGTACTGTCAAGAAGAATGCACTCCAAACAAGATATCTGAACAAAGGCTGTAGCAAAGCTCCTTCTTACTGTAGCAAAGCTCCTTCTTACTGAGAATTTCTTTCAGATAGAGCAATAAGTATTACCTTCTCCAACTTTCTTTTTGTCACTATAATTGTGTGTGCCTCTCAAATATGTGTACTTGATTTTTCTAAAACCTGTTTTATCTTGTTCCTGATATTTTCTAACAGAATTTTGTAGTGAAAACTCTTAATGCTTATAACTTCTGATAGAATATTTTTAGCAGAATCAAGGTTTTGGAGACAGCTATGAAAATTAGCATTTCCACTGCACATCTTTGCCCAATGAGTTTAATTTTTCATCACATGAAAGTACAAGGTAACTACTGATGTCTTGGATTTGCACAGCTTTGAGGGAAGACTACGAGATATGAAT
The DNA here is from genome assembly GCF_007565055.1 of Rhinopithecus roxellana. NCBI lineage: Eukaryota > Metazoa > Chordata > Mammalia > Primates > Cercopithecidae > Rhinopithecus > Rhinopithecus roxellana. The sequence goes on from NC_044558.1 coordinate 129,649,284, forward strand.
AAAATATCTAATATAAATAGGATAATCTAATATAGAAATACATACTGCCTTTCTTACTTTAATATCATTTCTTCCATTTTACTGGGCCATGGTAGTATAGCATCATCTATATTTTAATCCCTACATACAAGTGTTTGCACTTTGTATACCACCCTGTTTGCATATACTGCTAGCCATGTGAAGAAGATGCTATGAATGGAATGCAGTCTCAGATGTATTTAACCCAAAGTTTCCAGCACTTGCTACCTGTTTGATCCCTTCTATAAAATGAAAAGTTGATAATTGATGACTTAAAACATTGTATTCCAATTTGAGCACAGAGCTTCACAACACTGACAGTGGTGCTGATAAGGCTTTAACTATATTTCTATTCAAATATTTTTATTGGCCAGGTGCGGTGGCTCATGCCTGGAATGCCAGTACTTTAGGAGGAAAAGGCAGGTGGATCATCTGAGGTCAGGAGTTCAAGACCAGCCTGGCCAACATGGTGAAATCCTGTCTCTACAAAAAATACAAAATTAGCTGGGCATGGTGGCGCATGCCTGTAATCCCAGCTACTTGGGAGGCTGAAGCAGAGAATCTCTTGAACCGGGGAGGCAGAGGTTGCAATGAGCCAAGACCGCTCCACTGCCCTCCAGCCTGGGCAACAAGAGTGAAAAACTGTCTCAAAAAAAGGAAAGTTTTTATCAATCCTTATGTTCAAGACATTGAGATCCCTTTTATATAGAACTTACACTCTAGTATACTTCTCTGGAACTCAATTTTGTCAAAAAAGCAAACTGAGAACCTTTAAACTCTAAGTTGTATAATCCTCCATCACTTAGCATACCTTTTTCTTACGTTTTTAGTAAAGTATATATACTGAAGAGTGCATCTAACATACATATGCAGCCTAAGGAATCATTATGAAGTTTATATCCATGTTACACCAGCCTGGCCAAGAAAAAGAACACTTCTAGCAATCCAGAAGTCCCATTATTCCACACCTGAACCCAATACTCTTCCTACCCTGATAGGTGATTACTTATTATTCCTTATAGTTTTACTTGCTACATCTTTGTCCCTAGCTGTATTGTTAGTTGCTTTTATTTTTATTTTAAATTTTCTTCTTCTTCTTCTTCTTCTTCTTCTTATTATTATTATTATTATTATTATTATTATTATTTTAGAGACAAGGTCTCACTCAACAGACTTTGGTGCAGTGGCACAAACTTGGCTCACTGTAGCCTTGACCTCCTGGACTCAAGCAATTCTCCTGCCTCAGCCTCCCAAGTAGCTAGGACTACAGCCACATGCCACCATACCCGGCTAACTTTTGTATTTTTTGGTAGAGATGAGGTTTTGCCATGTTGCCCAGACTGGTCTCAACTCCTCAGCCAGTCCACCAGCCTCGGCCTCCCAAAGTGCTGAGATTACAGGCATGAGCCACTGGGCCCAGCAGCTTTATTTTTAAGTCTTAACCACCTGAAAATAATTTTTGGTATAAATTATGAGGTAGAGGTTTAATTTACTTTATTTTTTTCCCATATGTAATCTAATTGTCCCAACATTGTTTTGAAAAGTTTATACTTCTTCGCTATTCTCGACTCTTCATATTTATATCACTGATATAAATATGACATCTGTCATATATATGGTTTATATCTATGTGGAAATATTTGGGAGTATCCTATTCTGTTTCACTGTTCAGTTGGTTTATCCCTGCACCAGAGCCACATTGTCTTAATTATAATAGCTTTTTAATAAGTCTTAACATCTTATAAAGCAACTCTGCCAATCATTTTTTCTTCAAGAGCTTCTTTGTTATTCTCTGCTCTTCATATTTCTACATAACTTTTGAAGTTTAACACACATATACACATGCATGCATCATTAAGATTTCCATTGGAATTTCAATGAATCTGTAGATAGATATGGGTAGACCTGGTGCCTTTACAATATTGAGTCTTTCAATCATGCACATGGTATTATCAGTACATCTAATCAGGTTGTCTAAAGTGTCTCTCAATAAAATTTCATATTTTTTCCAAAGAGGATTTGCTTTCTTGTTTAATTAAATGTGTCATATTATTTGATGCTATTGTAAATGCAATTTTTTCTTATGTTACAAAATGGAATTGGTGTATGCATGTTGATTTGAACAGAAATGTTGTTACATTGAATACATTTTTTAAAATGAAGAAACTTTCACTTTTACAAAATTATGTATAACCTGTGAAAACGCTACTGTCCCCTTGTGCAACACATGAATCACAGAGAAAGATCAGAGGGTGTGATGGTGTAATGTTATGAAATATATATTTGATCTTTGACCTTGTAACTCTTAAAATCTTTGGCAACTCCACAGTGATACCTTTTTGCATCTTAATGAGTTGACTGACAGCTGACCAGCCCTTCAAGGTGAGGGCTAGTCACTGGAAAGAATCAAGGCAGGATTCTAGGGTTGGGATTTTCAGCCCCACTCCCTGACCTCTGGAGAGGAGAAAAGGATTACAGGTTAAGTTGATCACCAGTGGTTAATGGTTTCATCAATCATGCCTGCTGATGAAGCCTCCATAAAACGCCAAAAGGACAGGGCTTGGAGAGCTTCCAGATAAGAAGGTGGGGGTTTCTGGAGGCTGGTGTGCCCAGGGCACAGAAGCTCCACGTCCCCTCCCCCATACCTCATCCTTGCACTCCTTCATCTGAATCCTTTGTAACATAATAAACCAGTAAACGTAAGTAAGTGTTTCCTTGAGTTCTGTGAGCTGCCCTAGCAAATTAATCAAACCCAAAAAGAGAGTTGGGGGAACCCCAACTTGAAGCCAGTCAGTCAAAAGTTCCAGAGGCCCCTAGGTCTTGTAGGACTGAGCCCTCAGTCTGTGGGATCTGACACTATCTGTAGATAGTGTTGGAATTGAATTGGAGATACCCCGCTGGTGTCTGCTGCAGAACTGCTTGCTTGCTTGGTGTGTGGGGGAAAAACACAAACTCATTTGGTGGCAGAAGTTTCTATGTTGATTATTCTGGGAAAACTATTGTCTCCTTGGGCAACATACGGATTTTGGAAAAAGATGAGAGGGTGTGATGGTGTAATATTCTGAAATATATATTTGAGATCTTTGATCTCATTTCGTGACATACAACGCCTAAAATCTTTAGAAACTCCACGGTGTTATCTTTTTGCATGTTAATGAGCTTACTGAGGCCCTATGCAGCTTCAGGGTGGGGGCTGGTCACTGGAAACAGCCAGATACCCCGCAACCTTGGTTCTTTTCACAGTCTTCTGTGTTGTAGTGTGAGAACAGAGAAAAAGCAGTTGGTCAGCAGTGACCAGAGATGGTCCCTGGTTGAGAGCATGGGCTTTGGCATAAGAGAGGCCTGGGTGAAGTCCCAGGCGATTATTAGCAGCTGTGTGTATGAACAGATTCCTAGATTCACCACATCACAGCATTCTTCTGTCAAATGCATAAATTAAAATAGCTCCTGTCTATTAGTATTGTTTTAAGATAAAGTGAGGCACTACCTATAAAGAGCACAGAACCTGGCACACAGAAATGTGAACTAAATACTTACCAGTGTTAGTGATGATGATTTTTGCTTGTGCATGCATGTTTTCTTCATAGTGAGCTTAAGTCTTAGAAAACAGTCCTACTTTCCTCTTCAAAATTTAATTTTTGACTCTGTCCTTCCTCCATTTGTATTTATATTTTTTTCCCCAAAAAACAATCTCTCCCTCTCCCTCCCTCCCTCGTTTCCTCCCTCCCTCTCTCCCTCAGCTTGTTCTAAATCTTGCTCTGAACATTCTTTTTCACATTCCTTTTTAAATCTTACAACAACTCCACATATTCAGGTAGAAAAACAGAATCTTCTGGTCTTGGATACAATATATTAAATGTTTCATTTCCCTCCAAAGGAACATGTGTTCCTGCTTAAAACTTATTTTATTCCCAAATCAAAATAATAGTCAAAGATGTGTCACCTTTGGGGGAAACTGGGTAAAGACTATGTAGAACCTTCTTGTAAATTGTTTTTTGCAATTTTCTGTGAATCTATAGGTATTTAAAAATAAACTGTTTTAATAAAATTTCTTGTAAGTGTTCTCATTTCTTCTTTGTACTTTTCTGTTTGATTTCTTATAATGAACATATATTTGTGTTGAAAAACAATAAAATTTCTCTTACAAGAATAAAAATAAATACATTTATATGGATTACATTTCTAAATATAAACTATAAATGCATTAGAAAAATTCAGGATTTTTTTTCATGGAAGGGAGGAGCATCAGAATAAGAAAGATTATCCAAAGAAAGATTGTTTTTTAAAAGAAACCATAAAGGAAAATACTAAAAAGTCTCACTGCATAAAAAATTTTAAATTGCAATAGAATATAAATTAAAATATATGTAACAGGCTAGAATAAAATATTTGATACAAAGACTTAATATCTATAATATAGAGTTCCTATAAATCAATAGAAAAATATTTTTAAAAGCAAGTCAAAAGTAGGCAAAAAATACAAAGGAGCAGAAGAAAAAATACTAATAGTCAATACCCACTCAGCTCTTCTTATATTCAGAAAAATGCAAATTAATAAAATATAATGTATCCTTTTTTTCCCACAAATAGTATTGTTTTTCCATATGGGTAACAATCAGTCTTATCCATTATTGAAGATAAATGGTATATTTGGGGAGGGTAATTTAACAATATCTCCCAAAATTAAAAGCTGATTGCATTTCTAGATATGTATTTTATGGGAATATTTATGAACCAAAACAAGTAGTGCCACACTGTGAATAAGTGAACACACATGCTGTTCACTTGGATGGGACTTACTTAGATGACAAGCGCCAGGACCCAGAACATCTGTGTATTTCACTCCTAATTGCTAGGGACACAGGAGGAACTAAAGCAATGCTTGATTCCTCCTTCTCTACAATGAACAGTCCTTGGAGGAACAGCTGATAGCTCGCTCATGCACTTCATCAGTTAGAGGCTGACCCCGCCCCCCTCCAAAGCTCCCACAGCAGCTTCCCAGATTCCAGCACTTCATCAATTAGAGACTGACCCCCCCAACCGAAGCTCCCACAGCAGCTTCCCAGATTCCAGGGAATTTCAAGATTTCTGGAATTGATACTAGAACAAGAATTTTACAACTGCTCTCCCAAATATGATTGAATATAATATAATGTAATGTGATATAGTATACTATAACCACATATTCTTGTACATTCTGACAATATTGCTATTTTAACGCACACATGGATTGGCCAAAGCAATGTAATGGATTGGCCATTGCTTTCTTTTTATTCTTGATATTAATTCAGTTCACAGTTGCCAATCAATAAATTGGGACTGAAGTCAACAAACTGAAAAGTAGCAGTAATGAGTAAGCAGAATATTGTGCTGTTCTTTGAGCAAAACAATTGATCTTCTTGTTATTTCTACCATCTCTAAAGGCAAGAAACAGAATCCCAGAGGAAGCATAAAATATTGTTGGGATTCCCATAATCCTGCTTTCTTTATTTACAATTCCCTTCTTCATCCTTCCTGCCTGTCCAGATGGTTTTCCTCTTGATTTCCCAAAATGAACTATGCTCACTGCCTTTGAGATGCTAAGTATTTGAGAAGACTTCATCTTCATTCATCACAAACCGAAGTCATAAACTCTTACCTTTGCCGAATTATGCTGGGGTTAGCTGTCACTAAATGACTTTTGGATCCAACATCTTTAGTGTATTCACTTGACAAAGGAGGGAGATTGCATCTAGAGAAACAAGAACAAACATTTTGGAATGATTTGCATATTTTATTTTAAATCATCAGTTAGAATAATGCAAATAGATATTTTATTAATTCTAGCTCAATTCACAAGTAACTGTTTCTTTTTTTAACCACCTCTCCCTTTTAATAGACATTAGATGAATGATTAACTATCAGCATCTTCCAAATGCTGTCATAAAAATCACTCCTGTTTAGGAAGAAAGATAATGTCAGCCAAAGGGGTAAATGATCTACAAAAAGAAAGAGACAGTAACTAGGAGGTATTTATTTCATTCAAAATATTTTTGAGAGGGTAGGACAGACATTCTTAGACCTGAATTAGAGCTCAGGACAGTGTGGTACACTAGAGGACACGGGACCTACAGTACCTCTGCACACCCATAAACCTCAAAAGACAGGGAAGAATGAATATATTTTCTGGTGTTTTCCTTTCTTTTTCCAAAATCTAAATTATAAGAGTGCATTCAGGGCCATGTGCTATTCACTTAAATCACAGCATGTCTGACTTGTGTGTGTGTGGCCAGTGCATAGGCTGATTACTGGTGAAGGCATAATCGCTCATCATCCAAATAAATACAGTGATCCACCATCCCAGTTCAGCCAAAGGAAAGAGTACAGGTGATGTTTCCCTGGTGATGGGAATAGCCATTCCACTCCCATTCCCAAAACACCACCCTGCCCCAGTTGCTTTCCTCGGCCACCATGTCTTATAAATGCTTACAATGGGAAATATGACCACCCCAAATTCAAATCCCATGGCTTTCTGCCTGTGGAACATTAGGCAAGTTAATTTATTTGCCTGACTTCAGTTTCTCCATTACACAAAATGAGGATAATGATTTTTCCTATTTCATTGAATTGTTGTAAGGATTAAAAATGGCATGTAATAAAAAAATTCCCTAACCTTGATGTGTACACTTAGTAAATATTGAAAAATATCACAAATCATATATAGCATACAAAAATAATTAAATATACATTTATTATCTATGAAAACGCCAATTGGGCCTATAGTTTCCATTAAGCTTTCTTTTATTACTGAGTCCTCATTTCTCCTCTCCAACCACATGTCTAACTTGATTCCTACCACATTAGGGCATCTGTAACTTTGTATCACTTCAATAAACCAGCATATCACTTACTTGTAGGTAAAGATATCTTACAAATATTGCAGTCTCTGCTAGTTCCCCAACTACTAAATTTTCCCTACAAATTACCCCCAGTATCCAGGCACCCACTCAGATGATCAGCTCAGGTTCTCTGATTTTGTCTCTCTTTTTTTTTTTTTATTTGAGATGGAGTCTTGCTCTGTATCCCAGGCTGGAGTGCAGTGGCCGGATCTCAGCTCACTGCAAGCTCCGCCTCCCAGGTTTACGCCATTCTCCTGCCTCAGCCTCCCGAGTAGCTGGGACTACAGGCGCCTGCCACCTCGCCCGGCTAGTTTTTTGTATTTTTTAGTAGAGACGGGGTTTCACCGTGTTAGCCAGGATGGTCTCGATCTCCTGACCTCGTGATCCACCCGTCTCGGCCTCCCAAAGTGCTGGGATTACAGGCTTGAGCCACCGCGCCCGGCCTCTCTGATTTTGTCTCTTATCTACCCTGTGAGTGTCACCACATCAAGGCATCCTAGGCAGAAACTTGTCTCAGTTGATTTAGAAGCTTCTTTTTATCTGCCCTTTGGTGATAAGATACTGGTTTTTCTGGGAGCTACCAACAGGTCAGTTAACCAGTCAGTGGCTTTTGCTGAATGCCCACTGAAAGCACACAGTGCTTGGGGGTGGAGCCCAAGTCAGAGAACCTACTCTTGAGGTATGTACAAGAGTAGATCGAGTGGTTGCCCCGTATCCCATGTGGTGTTTCCTGAGGATTCTCATGAGGGAGTGAGTTTATGCATTAACAGCCAGGCTCATTCAGTTGTGGCAACTGATTGTGGTCTTGTGATTTAATTGATCTTTGCAAAGAGGAAGATGACTTCCAGGATAAAACACAGACTAAAATTTGGATACTTGTCTCTTAAAGAAGCTTTGATCTTAATTGCCCTTGGAAGCATATGAGAATCAGCTATGTTATGCTAAAACTGTAAATTCTGAGTATTGCTGGAGAGTGCTGTCAACGTGTTTTGTCATCATTAAACAAACTGATTTTCATGAGTAAATACTTTGTTTTCCTGTGTGTTCCATGGCTCATGTGTCTGGGTCGTTTCATATCTACTGCCACAGAGTAATAGCTCAAGAAAAACTTGCAGTTATTTATTATCTTCTAGAAGAGAGGGGAATGTTTAAAATCATAAAGATAACATTTTATATGAATTTTGATGTATTTCCAGAAAATAACGACAATACATTTTGGTGTAAGTTCTGGGTACACTTTATCTTTAAGTGCAAATATCTGTGACACTTTCCTGTATCTCTTCTCTCAGGAAAAGCACACCATAATTTTAGTTTCTCAACTCATAAATTGGTAATTACAAAGATGTACACAAAAGGCACATTTAATAAAGTCAAATTGTTTTAATAAGGCATATTTGTGGTGTAAAATGTTTCAAAGTTTGCATTGTCGCTGTTGGCACAATTAACACATATTAATGACTGAAGTGTCTTAGCAACTGTACTCATGATCTTAAAAGAGATCTGATCAGATATTTAACAAGAAATGAATATTCTTTGAATTGGGATGTGGAAGTAAGTGGGAAATGGGCTTGATAGAAAGAAATCTTAAAGTAGAAAAATCACAAAATTACTTTTTTTTTTTTGTATATGTGAGTATACAAAACATACATTTGAGCATAATTCAAAAGGCACCAAAATTACGTTCCCTCATTCATGTCCCCAAGCCAACCAGTTCCTTTTGAGGATGCAATCCCTGTTAACTTTTGTCTGGCAAATCTTCCCAATAAATTGAATTCAACAATATTATTTTTTAAAGTATTGCTTTTGGCTACAGAGCAAATGTTTACTTTGAGAAATGGGAAATTGATTTTCAGCACTAGAAGATGTGTTTGAAAACATTTAAGCAAAGAAAATTATGAAATTGTTATATCCTACTCCTAGAAGACACTTTGAACTATATCTGGTATATCACTGTATACAGGCAGCACTATTTTTGGATGTTCTCTCTCAGTACATCTGTCCATCACACACCCTACAGTCTAGGACCGGACATATGACATTTATTCATTAAATGTGTAATTTTGAATATATAATATTTTGATATATTAAGCATGCCCCAAAATGCATATTAAGCAACGATTTATTAATAGATCTGCAAATGGTCAAATAATTTTAAAACAATTTATCAACTTTTATTACTCCTATAATTTAAACCATACATAAGGCTTTTAAAAACTAAAATGTGTCATAAAACAGCACTATTCTTGAAATTAAATCAAAGGCGTATGTATACATAGTTCTAGTTACGGTGCTACCTTCTTTGAATTCTTTCAACCCTCATCTCGCCATATTTTAGAAACATTATGCTTAATATTGTGCCAGGCACTCTAATCAGAAGCGCCCATTAACTCTGAACTTGAATATTTCAACATCAGATTGCATATAAGGCCAACAAAGTCTTGTTTACTTGTGATAAATATGGCCCACTGGAAATAACAGATAACACCCTATGGTGCCTAAGCCTAGTCTTCTACATGTCAGTAAATGTCCATCTTCACCAATGGATGACACACACACATACACACTCATGAATAATACAAAAATACATTTATTATACTGCACGAAGTGTATTTACACTTCCACGTGTATCAAGGCCACTTGAAATCACTTAACTTCTTTGAATCTGTGAGTTGAATACTATGTATTCCTTCTTTCTTACATAATTTTTGGAAAGAGCATATAAACTAATAATACTGAAGAGCAATTTGAAAATATAAACTAAACTACATAAACGGTGTTACAATTATACGGTATTCGTACAGTCATAGATAGAGTAAGAGTTGCCATAGTGGGAAGGGCCTGAGGAATTGACTACTCTGCTTCCTCCTACAAATTAGAAAGCCGGGCCCCAGCAAGAGTAAAATAATGCACTGTGGGTCACAGACCTAGTCAACAACAGCAAGGACTTGTCTCCTACCTCTCTGTGTTCTTTGCTGGCTCCTCAGCCTCACCTAATGCCAAAATACTGAAGAGGGTGCCTGAAGGTGACTCAGGGCTCTGCTCTCACCTGTTCATGCTCTCTAGGTGATTTTCTCCACTCCAATACCTTAAATACCTCTCTGGCTCCATCTCAAGCCATTTTCCCCACGGTTCGTGACACTGCAACAGCACCTGCTGTCTTTCCCACCTTGGACCCTTGGGAAAGGTTGTTCCTCTGCTTAGGGAGAAATGAAGAGAAGACTCAGCTCAGACACCACTTCTCTTGAGAAGCTCCCGTGTGTCTGAATTCCCCCACGGTAGCAAGCACATCTCTAGGACATAAATCCAATACAGAATTGTTCAACACACCATTCCCAGAGCCAGCTCAAGGCCCATATGTTATGGGTGCTCAGCGAGCAGGTGTTCCATTGACTGGAACTAAAAGAATTACATTTGTACTTTTTCCATTTTTCCATTATTTGTATATATTGAAAAGAAAAACTACAATACAGAGGAAAAACTATGCTGGGGGTACCTGTATGAAGGAAAGGTGGGTAGACAAGGATCTAGACTCTCCTGCAGGCTTCAACAAGTGAGAAAAAAATGTCTTTTCAAGGAGACTAACTCCAAGAGAGAACTTAGCCCCCACAAGTACATGGCTTCTCTTGAAATCCTCTCAAGTAAAGTCTTTACTCTTCCCTCTCCCACTTAGCTCAGGGCTCAGAGGTGGCTTAGCATTCTCTCGGCTACCTTTTTCCCACTCCTAGACTGTTACTCGTTTATACTTAAAAATAAACAGGAATACAAAATCTCGCTCAGCTTTCTGTCCTTGGTGTTGCTGTGGTCTTCACCCTTCCTGGCCACAGAGTCTGCTGGCACTTTGTTCATAGTCATTTCCACCTCAATGAGGCTTGAGGGTCCACCTGAAAGGCCTCTCAGAGTCTATCCTCAAGGTTCCTTTATTTTCTCAATAACAAATGTTTTCTTTTTCTACAACATGTCCACTCATCCCCCAGATACCCTGAGCTCTGAAATCTGCCTTCCAGAAAGCCATTCTTTGACTTTAGCTTCTTCTTATTACTCCACATCTCCTTCATTCACAGCCAGGAGCCACAACTTACCTCACCCCTGCTCTGAATGACCCTATCATTTTTCCCTTTCCTTTCTCCTTCACTCATCTCAGAGCTCTCTTCCTGCCCAGCCCAGATTTCAAGATGTGTTACTTTACACTCTCTCTCGCCAGAGCCCTCCAAGTTGTCACTCCCTGTCCTTCTTCCCTCTCACCCAGATAATCCCAAACCTGTCTTTATCGAATCACTTGCTGTCTTTCCTTCTATGCCTGGCTGGTAAGCATGTCTGGGCAGAATCACCCAGCAGTGCAGGTTGCTGCCACTACAATTTGGCAGTCTCTGCCCCTGGCTGAATATGTCTCAGCAATTCCTTTTCATCTCCTGCAGGGGCCTCCTGTTTTTCCTGGAACAGATGTGCACATCACCAATCTGCTCAGTCCCTTTACCAAGCATCCTCCTTGTTTGAAATTTACCCCTGCTTCTTTGTTCCAGTTTTCCCACTCACTCAAAGATTTCATCTGTCTTCAGATCCCACTTGCTACTTACACATGCTTTGGTGAAAAACTAAGAATATGGTATAGAATAAAATGAATCCATTAAAACATTTATTCATAGAGAGTTGCCCTTAAGGAAAAGAACAATTTAAAAAGTCAGAATCACCTGGCTGTACAACCTAAAATGAGATGTGAGATTTTCCACTTTCCCCTGTTCCCTTTATTCACAGCAGAGTGGGTATCTCTGTTCCGCCTGAGCCTTCTTGGCTTTGTACTTTCTTGGGGCATGTTCCCTCATTCCCCTTACCTCTCTCCTAAACTCACTTGTATATGAGCTGGAAGTGAAGCTAAGGAGCGTGCTACAACTGATTAATCACAAGTGACTAGTTTTGAAAAGCCCCAGGGCTTAAGGGAGGGGGAAAAGGAGAGAAGGCAGAGGCCGCGCTGTGGGTGCTCTCTCTTACCGCATGACAAAATTTGCTTCATCTATTTGACGGCCACAGCCACTCTTCTTCAGAATCCCACCATTTCCCACCACCGCGCATTTCTTCAATGGCAGCTGGAATGGGGTTGCCTAGCAACAGAAAACAAGGCGGGTTTTCACTGCAAAGAACACACAACTGCTCACAAAATCATTGTTTACAGCAGACCCTTTGGAGGAATTTGACTGAAGACTGGGTCGAGCAAAAAAGAGCATGTGAAAAGAAAGATGCCAAGAAGTTTGTAAGGAAAAAAACTAGTCTGTTGCCTTGGAATTTAAAAAGCAAAATTTTAAAAAGCCTCCCTGAAGTGTATTTAAATATAACAACATTTATTTTTTTTTCATCTCCAATTGGCCATGCACATAGTAGAAGGTGTTTGCTAGGGAAAATTAAAAAAAAAAAAAAACATACAAACTAAACACAGGATTATTTTTAAACCCATTAAGCTGGAAACAAATGAGCTCCTTTCTCCTCTGTGATTGCAAACTCATTCATACAATCGGCCATTCATTCAACAAATGTTTCTGAATATTTCCTTTGCTAACTGTTGGGGAGAGATACATGCGGACAGAAGTCACAGGCCTGAAGGTTCATAGTTTGGGATGTGAGGAGAGAAAGGGATGATAAGAGTGTGAAAATATATACCTAGGTAACAAATTCTATTATAATGCTGAAGTTGCTGCCAAAGAGATACAGACCGAATGTTATGGGGCAATCCACAAGGAAGAAGAAGGTGTTTCTGCTGAGCCAACTCAGGGAGAGCTTTCTCACCTGGGCTGAGCCTTAAAGAATACGTAGGATGATGGTTTCCAGCTGCATCCATGTCCCTACAAAGGAAACGAACTCATCCTTTTTCATGGCTGCATAATATTCCATGGTGTATATGTGCCACATTTTCTTAAACCAGTCTGTCACTGATGGACATTTGGGTTGATTCCAAGTCTTTGCTGTTGTGAATAGTGCTGCAATAAACATACGTGTGCCTGTGTCTTTATAGCAGCATGATTTACCTGGACACAGGAAGGGGAACATCACATACTGGGGCCTATTGTGGGGAGGGGGTAGTGGGGAGGAATAGCATTAGGAGATATACCTAACGTAAATGACGAGTTAATGGGTGCAGCACACCAACATGGCACATATATACATATGTAACAAACCTGCACGTTGTGCACATGTACCCTAGAACTTAACGTATAATAATAATAATAATAATAACAAAGAATACGTAGGATTCCTCCAGGCACGGAACGCAGCACAAACAATGGCACAGAAGTATTTGTTGAGAGTAACGCTGTGTTTATGAGCTAATGAACACTCTGGGTGGGTCTGTCTAGAACTTAGGATCCACTAAGGGGCAAGTGGCTTGTGCAGAACCAGATAGCATGCGACTTTCCTTCTGCCAACACTGAACTGGACTGCAAAGAAAATGTTCAGAGTATCTGAGTGTTCCCTGAAGTGTTATTTATAGAATGAATATGAAAACCCAGCAATAGCCCCTGAAAGTGAAATGCGTCATTCGGCCACTTCTAGCTGGGTCAGCAAGAACTGCCAGGTACAGAATTTCCTGCTTGCTGAAACGACACGGAGCAGCTGGAGTTCTTTAGGGAAAGACCTTACATATACACAGCTGGCATCAAAAATAACCACCCTAGATGAATCTCAGGCAAATAATATGGGTTATTCCAAAAGAATAAATTCCATAAGTATATGAATATACACTGTAAGGGCCTCATATAGGCAGGAAGCAGTTAAACCAAAAATAAAATTCCAGGTGTTTCTGTATTCATTGGTAGCTGAGGTGGCAACTTAATGCAGCACAAGAAGAGGATTTTGATCCTCTGATTTCTAGTTGTCAAAGGAACAGCCAGAGCTATGGAAATATTGTTGATAAAAATACAGTACTTAAAGTGTAATGTCTAAGCATTTGCCAGCAGAGTTAAGAATTTCCTGCGTTACTACACCAGAGACCAGCCCAACAAACATCAGAGCAGATCCAGAGAGGAGGGACGGGCAAGAAATAGAGGAGGGCCTGGAATCAACACTAGAAAAACATCAGTTAGAGCTATAATTTGTTAGATGAAGATTTAAATACTTATATTCAAAGTAGCTGTTTGTTTATTCCACAGGTATTTACAAAGTGCCTACTATGCATCAGGGACTGCCCTGGGTGACAGGGACATAAGTAAAAATTCCTCTTCCCACAGAGGTTATATCCTACTATGAAAAACAGATGATAAGTAAAGATAAATGAGTAAAATGAACAGTGGGTCAGATGGTGACATAAGCTTTGGAAAGGAAGAAAGCATTGCCATGAAAGGATTAGGAGATGCTTTCGGAGAGCAACTGCAATTATTATTATTATTATTTTCTTTTGAGACAGAGTCTCGCTCTGTCACCCAGGCTGGAGTACAGTGGCATAATCTTGGCTCATTGCAACCCACACCTCCGGGGTTCAAGTGATTCTCCTGCCTCAGCCTCTTGAGTAGCTAGGATTACAGACACACGTCACCATGCCCAGCTAATTTTTGTATTTTTTATTTTTTTTTTAGTAGAAATGGGGTTTCACCAGGTTGGCTAGGCTGGTCTCAAATTCCTGACCTCAGGTGATTGGCTCACCTCTTCCTCCCAAAGTGCTGGGATTACAGGAGTGAGCCCCCACACCTGGCCCCAGGAACTACAATTTTAATAGGGTGATCAGTGAGCAAATTCTTGTAGATGAGGTAGTGAGCCTCACAGATCTCTGTGGGAACCCCTGGGGCAGAAACCCTAAGGAGAAAACATTCCTGGGATGGGAAAGGGGGAGCAAAGAACCTGTTGTGTCTGGAGATGAAGAAGTGAGGGAGGGAGAAGTAGGAAGGATATTGGAGAGTAGACTAGTAGAGAGGTTGGAGAATACATTCTGAAGGGCCTTGTAGGGTATTGTAAAGACATAGGTTTTTATTCTAAGATGAGAATCAAGTAAACATTGGGTGTGCAAAGGAGTGACATTATGACATATTTTGGAGCAATCACTATACTGCTATGCAAACAGGCTGTAGAATGTCATGGGCAGAAAGAGAGAGACCAGATAGGAGTCTTTTGTAAGAGATTTTGGTAACTGTTGCACCAGAATATGTCCAGAATCTGGCTGCTTCTCACACTACCCTATCACCATCACTAGGAATAGTGAGAAGTAGCCAGGTTCTGGACATATTCTGGAGACAGAGCTAACTGGATTTGCTGATACAATGGAAACAGGGCAAGAGAAAAAGAGAGAAATCAAGGATGATGCCAAGAGTTCTGGCTTGAACAACTGTAAAGATAGACTTTCAATTTACTCACATATGGAAGATTACAGGAGGAGCAAGTTTCTGGGGGAACGATTTGGAGTTCAATCTTAAATATGTCAAGTGCATGATGTCCTTTACATATCCAGGTGGCAATGTCAAGTAGGGAAGTGAATATATGACTATGCAGTCAAGGAGTTGGTCTTTCCTGGAGATAGAAAATGGAGAGTGATCAGCATGGGTATTTAAAGTCAGGAGACTGGATGGTGAATGAGTGCATATGGAAGAGAGAAGAGGTCTAAGAATTGTCCAAGTTAAAAAAAAATAGTGTCTCAAGAAGAAAGGAAAAAAAAATACATCAAATGCTACTGATAGATTAAATAAGACAAGAGCTGAAAATTGCCACTGGACTTAGCAACAGGAAGGTCACTGGTGACCTTGAAAAAGGTAGATTTAGTTCAGCGATAAGAACAAAAACCTGATCTGAGTAAGCTATACATGTACATTTGCATATTTATTTTCATATAGCTTATTTGAAAAATCTGGGTTCACTCATCCTCAACTAATATTTAGTTTGCTTTATAAAAGCCAACTAAAAATCCCTTCAATTGTTGTTAAAGAGTGGTTCTTGCTTAAACCTATTAGACCGGGAATTCCAGGTTTTCTGTCAGGAATCTGGTCCCAAGACAAATGGATCTTGAAAGCAGCAACATAGTCCTAGATATAAACATTACCTCCTAACTTCCATACTGTGGAACTATGGAATTGGAAGATAGGCTATCAAACCCCTCTATATTCTGCTTCCTGTCCTGGAAGGGGTCTAACCTCACACAGATTTTCATGAAATTATATGAGTTTGTGGATGTCAAGCATCTAACCAAGCCACTGGCATGGAAGTCCACTCATCTTCCTTCCGTTTTTCATTTCTTTCGTCCTTCTAGCAGTCTCCCTGGCTTGCTCAAGCCATGAAGTGCCTAGATTTCACGGTTTGTGTAGAACATGGTAAAATAGTAATGTATCACACTACCTTAAAAATTAGTAATAATTTTATTAACAGAAAACTTAGCTATTATATCCATGCATTAGTAAAATACCATCCCCCTAAAGCCCTCAAACAAAAGTCCAGGGGTTTAAAAACAAAGCCATTTTGACTTTTTATTGACAAGCAATTTCATTTCATTTCAATAAATATTTCTTGAGTGCCTGAGTGCACTCTCTGGGCACTTAGAATACATCAATGGACAAAAACAGCACACCAAAGCCCATTTACAGACAAAAAGCTTAACTGAGAAAATACTATGGATTTCTTTAAAGTAATTGAGATAATACTCTCATTAACACTCACAGAATACCTCCTCAATTTCTCAGCTTGGCAATGGTCCATGTTTTCCAGAATGATGTATGAACAAGACGTTTTCCTTTTTGAGTCTACTTATATAGAAAGAAGTTTGGTCATCCATTGCCACATGAATATTATTATTTTAACAGAGAATATTTTTATTAAGGCATTACATGCTGTCTTTTCAAATGTGTCTCCTTGTACCTGTGCAAGAAAATAATCTACTGGATTTGAGAATATAATATACTATAACACTCTTGCTAACTTTAAAAATTCTATTCTAAATGCAAGGATAAATTAGACAGATTAACTATAGCAATGAGCTGAAGAGTTTTTTTCTTTTTTCTTTTCTTTCTTTTTTCTTCCTTTTTTTTTTTTTTTTTTTTTTTTTTTTGAGACAGGATCTAGTTCTGTGTCACCCATGCTGGAATACAATGGTGCCATCACTGCTCACTGCAGCCTTGATCTCCCAGGCCCAAGTAATCCTCCTGCCTCAGCCTCCCAAGTAGCTGGAACTAAAGGTGCGTGCCACCACACACGGCTATTTTTTGTATTTTTTTTGTAGAGACAAGATTTCGCCATGCTGCCCAGGCTGGTTGCGAACTCAGGTTGAAGCAGTCTGCCCGTCTCAGCCTCTCAAAGTATTGAGATAAGGCATGAGCCACTGCGCCCAGCCTCAAAGATTTCCTTTTCTTTCTCAGCCACTAACCATCCTGTGAATCTTTGTCCAAAGTATTTTTTATCTGTAACTGTTCCATCTGTTAATGGCCATCTTATTAGTGACCATATTATATTAATAATCTGGACTGAGATTCAGATTTGTCAGTCCCCTCAACCCCTCAGTGCCTCAGTGGAAACAAGGCATGATAAAAAACCATCTGTTTCATCTTCCAGGACTATTATGAGACTTAAAATAAGGTGAAGCATTGACCATTATCAGGAACCTTAGAAGTCCCATATAAATATATTATATTAATTCATTATTATGTACTAACAAAATTGCATTCCTTAGGGGAAGTTAGTATTTTGCTAGAGCACTATAATATTTAGTCTATATTTGTGTGAGATATTTTCAATTTCAAATTTATTTTAAATTTTATATAGTTGTTGTGTTTCTTGTTTGTTTGCTTGTTGCTTGTTTTGAGACAGGGTTTCACTCTGTCCCCAAGGGTGGAGTGCAGTGGTCCAATCATGGCTCACAGTAGCTTCAACCTCCTGGGCTCAAAGGATCCTCCTGCCTCAGCCACCAGAATAGCTGGGACTATAGGCGCATACCACCATGCCTGGCTAATTTTTATTTTTTGTTTTTTGGTGTTTTTTTGGTAGACACGAGGTTTCACCACGTTACCGAAGCTAATTTATATAGATTTTGAACAAATCAATCTTTTTGGTCATTGGTCCTTTGAGGATGTATTTGTTTGTTTGTTTGTTTATTTGTTTCGAGACAGAGTCTCTTCTGTCACCCAGGCTGGAGTGCAGTGTTGTAATCTTGGCTCACGGCAAGCTCGGCCTCCTGGGTTCAAGCAATTCTCCTGCCTCAGCCTCCTTAGTAGCTGGGATTGCAGGTGTACACCATCACACTGGGGTCTTTATTTTTGTATTTTTAGTAAAGACGGGGTTTCACCATGTTGGCCAGACCTTAGGTGATCTGCCTGCCTCAGCCTCCCAAAGTGCTGAGATTACAGGCGTGAGCTACCGTGCCCAGCCAAGGGTGTATTTATTAATACAACTTCTATCAAGTCATGAGTTTTAATGACATATATGTTTGCAGAAATCATTGCAGGTATCGTATCTTTTTTTCAACACATCATGTCTGGGCTAAGTACAGATGAGATGATCAACAAATTGTTCCATAATTAGTTATTTAATCACAAAATTTTCCTGGAGCATCTAATCCATTCTCAGCAGTTTCTGGACCTAAAATGGCATTTCCTTATGTTGTAAAGAATGTATAAATAAATCTCCAAATTTGAAGAACAAGTGTGAGCCCCATCACTCTAAATATGAACCCATCAGTAAGACCATTCAGTGCGTTGCTTCTGAGATATCCCTTATCCTCATTTTCCACAGTCTGCATCACTCGTGCCTCTTCTCAAATAGCCCTAATACCTAACTTCTCTGTTCATTCATCAACTTTTCATTGAACACCTAGTATGGGCCAGGAGCTGTTATGGATGCTGAAAATGTGATGCTGAACAAAACAGACACATACCCGGCTCATGCAGCTTACACGTTAAATAGAAAAACAGAATTTAACAAACATGACAGCAAAGTGCAGAGTGCTATAAGGTTAGGAAAAATTTCTCTGAGGAATTAACATTTAAGCTGAGATCCACAGCTTTAGGCATATGAAAGTAGTTGAGATTTCTGGTCTATTAGATAATGTTAGGAAGGTGAAAAAAAAGACAGACAAAAATTAGGATCTTTGGTGTTTTGTAGTATGCATGAGAGTGAAAAAGCTTGTTAAGTGCCAGCTGCAAACATATTCCTGGCTGGCAATATGACTTCTGGAAAAATGCTATTCAAATCTGAAGAATTTAAACCCCGATTTTTGTGCCTTGTGTAAATAGTACTGGAGCATCTCAGAATGGTTTTTATAATTAAGTAAACAAAGCATCATTTACCAGAGTCATTTCCAGAGCCCGAATCCCACCTCTTCCTCCTCTCCTTGTGCAATCCACACAAAGCAACAAAGAGCTGGCGAGCTGGAACTCCACCCCCAACCCCAAACAGCAGAGCCAGCACTGACCTCGACCACTGGCACCAGGAGACTTTACGCCTACTCATCTTCCAACCCACAGACATAACTAGATGCCTTGAAAGATAATTGTGTGACCTCTAGAAGCACATGAGTTAATCACCATAAATCATTAATTGTTGCAGAGTCTGAGCTGGTCTGGGAGGCAGGGCAAAAAATTAGCAAGTGCATGGAGAAAAAGAAAATGTAAACCACTTAGTGGACAGAGATGCAACAGTAATTTTCACAGGAATGCACAACATTTTACTAAGGGCACTTCTGATTACAAATTAAGTAACAATAGCCTTTGTGAGAGGCTGCCTTTGAGGCATGTCTGTAATTTTAAAAATCAGCATCATGCATTGGTGTGAAATCAAAATCTAAGAATTAAAAAGAAGTTCTGTAAAACCACTAAACGGCAGAACAAGAGATTGTGGGCAGGCTGCAATGCCCTTACATCCACGTTACAAAAAATAACTAACCTTAAATATAGATTTATTGAATCCTTTTTGGAGTCTTTTTGAACCTAAAAACTTCAGAATCCCTGAAGCAACCAGCTCACCAGGATTCTACCAATAGTGGCGTTCTGTCAGAACTGACCTAAGGCCTGAGCAGATATGAGGAGGCTCTGAGGCTCTGGGTTTTATGAAAATTGAGTGCTAGATTGAATCAGTTTAAGCAGACTAGTGGCCAATTAAATGCCTTTAATGTCAACAATTATCTAAGCAACGAACAAATACTTGAAATGTTCTCTAGCTTTTGAAGATGACAACAGGAGTCTCCATGTTGTAAGTTTAATATAGGATATATCAGATTATTATGATCACTCTTACCATACTCTACTGCTTCAATGTAAGTTTCTGAGATGCCCTGAGTAATTTTTCACCTATTTCCTTGTGATCATTCTTCCCCTGGCTCCCTTCTGCCACTCCCTAGTTCCTCTTTTATCTGCAGCTTACATTTGTTGCTTTGTTGCTTTTATATGTTGGGAGGATGCTAAAATTATTTACGAAAACATATTGTTTCAGAAATTTAAAATAATGATGCTACCATAACTAAGTTTTATCGATTTTGTTACACATTTATGTTTATGTGATACCTTTTTAGCTAAAAGAGGGATGCTTACTCTCACATTTGGCAATATAAAGAAAAATCGGTTTTTTGGTTGGTGGTGGTAAGAGGGTTTTGTTGTTCTTGTTTGTGTGTTTATTTGCCATAGTAATCCCCGCCAAACTCTTTTCTCTTTGACAGGAAGGGGGAGCACGTATTCCTTGTCATGTAATTGTGTTTTAAAGCTAGAAAAATTATAAAGCCACTCAGTATTTAGAATTGTGGCACCGAGTATTAGCTGCAGGTCTCAAACCATATTGGAAAAGCACAGAGTTTGCTTTGCAAGCCTTCAGAGCAGTCTGAAAGGCTGTCACTACATGCCACCTGCTATCAACCATGATGTCAAAACATATGTTTGCCCTTCTTAATGAAAATCTCAAGTTTTCGACCATAAGAACATCAACTCACACATCTAATTGCACTCTGACCCATTTCTTTCTATATACCCTCACCCACGTATCCTCCTGGACTCCCACACATAATTATGCTTCACCCATACACATAATTTAATTTCTTGCCCATATGTTAATTATATCCTCAACTTAGGCATCTAAATACACACCCCTGCCTCACATTTAATTATAGCCCCTCTCTTATGAATGTAATTACATCATTCGGCCTCCCACCTAATTATCCCTCCTTAACATATTTAATTGCACTGCCCTGCTCCAGGACCTAATTGCATTCTAACCAGTGCACCAATCAAGTCCCCAACTCTCCAACAATACTCCTCATATGAATATCTCTTTTATTTTTTTTTTTTTATTTTTTTTTATTTTTTTTTTTTGAGACGGAGTCTCGCTCTGCCGCCCAGGCTGGAGTGCAGTGGCCGGATCTCAGCTCACTGCAAGCTCCGCCTCCCGGGTTCACGCCATTCTCCTGCCTCAGCCTCCCGAGTAGCTGGGACTACAGGCGCCCGCCACGTCGCCCGGCTAGTTTTTGTATTTTTTAGTAGAGACGGGGTTTCACCGTGTTAGCCAGGATGGTCTCGATCTCCTGACCTCGTGATCCGCCCGTCTCGGCCTCCCAAAGTGCTGGGATTACAGGCTTGAGCCACCGCGCCCGGCATGAATATCTCTTTATTCCTGTACCCCAGTCACTTTATTACCTCAACTAAGGACTGGCAACTTCCCACAAGCGAATTCCTAGCGAGCATGGTGCCCAGCTAAACAAACAAAATAATAACAAGATGCAGCCGAATCAAAAGCAGCTTTGGTTCTTTCCAGTAAGTAAATGAAGACGTATTGGCTTTTTCACTCATTTAGCCCCTTGGAAGTCCAAATTAAAATTTCAGCTGTTTTCTTACTTTGCATACGTAAGCATTTTATGATGAAAATATCTGGTAATTAGTTCACTTATTTCAGAGAAAAAAATACGTCTCATTATAGATATTTAATTATTAAACCCTTTAAAAAATTACACAAAATTTTCCCTGAAGATATATATTTGTACATGCTAGTTATAGAATATTTGCAGTTGCCTACCACTCAAGGACTTTTAACAGTTCTTCTATGAAAACAAATTTCCAGAAAGCTGCTGCTAAGATTTGTATTCCCCATTCTATTAATAAAATTGTGATTTTATTTATTTATTTATTTTGAGACGGTGTCTCGCTCTGTCGCCCAGGCTGGAGGGCAGTGGCCAGATCTCAGCTCACTGCAAGCTCCGCCTCCCAGGTTCTCGCCATTCTCCTGCCTCAGCCTCCCGAGTAGCTGGGACTACAGGCGCCCGCCACCTCGCCCAGCTAATTTTTTGTATTTTTTAGTAGAGACGGGGTTTCACCATGTTAGCCAGGATGGTCTCGATCTCCTGACCTCGGGATCCGCCCGTCTCGGCCTCCCAAAGTGCTGGGATTACAGGCTTGAGCCACCGTGCCCAGCCAAAATTGTGATTTTAAAAGGATAACTTCAGTATTATGCTCTCTACACAGGATGCTTCTTTGGAAATTGAATGATGTGAATATTTATGTAGTGGATGCTATTTGCCTATTAAAATTTCTTACTCAATCCATTATAAAAAAATAACACGAAAACTTTCCAAAAAGTGTTTTGTATGTTTCACATATGATCTGTTATTCTGGATACAACTCATATGGCATCAGTTCATGTGCCCATGCAGTAGATTTATTAAACATTTCGTAGTCAAGTCTCAATGAATTGAAATTTCTTACTGATGTTGTTTCTGGAACCATAAGGTGACAAAGACTGTGCCTACACTTTAGGGCAGAGGTTGATCACATTTTGAAAGTTCTCAAAACTGTTTTCTTTTCATGATGGAAAGGGAAGGAAATAACGAAGGGCGTGCCCAACATTTCAAAGGTAGTGCCAATCATCTTAGTAGTGGAGCAGAAAATGGAAGAAGCAGCAGCAGGAAGAACTAAGCCTCATGCCATTGCTAGACGTCATATTTGCAATCCCCTCATTGGAAATACCACAGAAAGATTCATTTTCTCCAAATACAGAAAGCACATCTTCATGTTGATGAACATCATCTTGTAGCCTGCCTGCCTGCATCCAGTCTCCGGCTTTAATGTTCCTCTATGATCATTGTCAAGTTATTTAACCTTAGTGCCTTCGTTGTCTCACTTGTAACAATTGTGCTGACTTCTTACAGTTGTTGTGAGGATTAAATGACTTATGTCTGGCACAAGGTAAATGATCAATAATTGTTATTTTTATCTTAAAGAGATCAACATTTTCTCAGCAACACAGGCTAGAAATCTCAGAGCCATTTTTGCTCACCTCTCTCTTAATATCTACCTAACACCTCCCTCTGCAGAGGCTCTTCTGTTCTTCTCCTCTTTCCACCCTCATTATAACTATTGTTTAAAATGGCTTAATGCTATAAATCGGCCTCTAATTCTTGTCTATCACCAGTCCTTCATTCTCATATCCTAATTCTTCTAAAACAAAAGCCAGTGCAAATCACTTTTCCAATAAAAAAAAAAAAATGTACCATGTTTTCCCGTGCTCACAGACAAAAACATTTGGGATCTTCATTGAAGCACACACCCAGGACCTCTCAACACCCTAAACTTCCTGTTCATTCTTTTCTACCACCTCGTTATCTATGCATACACCCAGTATTCCCTCCACACCATTTTACACACCTGTGTTTCCTCAGACACAGCCTGAATTTCCTGTCTCCCTACCTCTGTTAAAGCTGCTTCAAAAGCTCACCCTCACCCCTTCTCCTCACTTTCTCTACTCTATTACTTGCCTTCCAAATTATTTTTCGACCTTAAGACCTATGAAGGGACTGCAGGTATAAGGTCCAATAAAATTCCCTACAAGTGCAAGGAATTCTAAACAAACTCAAGCAGACAAGAGGCACATTGGAATTCATTTATGTGCCGTGAGTCATGAGATTATGTATTAAAGCTGTGCACAGTGGCCGGCAAATACACATGGAATTGAAACAAATCATTTATTCAATACTTCAGAGACTTCCAAACTTATTACTGTTGCTACGGTTATTTTCTTTGCTTCAAAATGGAAGCCTTTATTGTTTCTCAGACAAGGTTATACCAGAAAACCCCTATTAAAAAAAAAAAAAAAAAGGCCGGGCGCGGTGGCTCAAGCCTGTAATCCCAGCACTTTGGGAGGCCGAGATGGGCGGATCACGAGGTCAGGAGATCGAGACCATCCTGGCTAACATGGTGAAACCCCATCTCTACTAAAAAATAAAAAAAACTAGCCGGGCGAGGTGGCGGGTGCCTGTAGTCTCAGCTACTGGGGAGGCTGAGGCAGGAGAATGGCGTGAACCCGGGAGGCGGAGCTTGCAGTGAGCTGAGATCTGGCCACTGCACTCCAGCCTGGGCGACAGAGCGAGACTCCATCTCAAAAAAAAAAAAAAAAGAACAAAATATAGGCTAGGCATGGTGGCTCACATCTGTAATTCCAGAACTTCAGAAGGCTGAGGCATGAGGATTGCTTGAGGCCAGGAGTTTGAGACCAGCCTGGGCAACATAGTGAGACTCTGTCTCTACTAAAAAATATATATTTTTTAATTAGCCCAGCATCGTGACATGGACATGTAGTCCCAGCTACTTGGGAGGCTGAGGTGGGAGGATCTCTTGAACTTGGGAGTTGAAGGCTGTAGTGAGCTATGATTGTGCCACTGCATTCCAGCCTGGGTGACAGTCAGACCCTGTCTCTTGAAAAAATGTGTGCACACATACGCACACCCACACACACAAAAGTACATATAAATGTGTGTGTATATATATATCCACGCACACTCACACACACACACACACACACACATATACACAAAAAAGAAGATGAGGTAAAGTGTGCACCCTTCCCTAATTTCTTGGTCTCTCTATTTCTGGAAGTGACACTTAGACACCCCGAGGAATTTGATGGTGTAGCAAACTATGAGTATAATCCAACTCCATTTTTTTCAGAAATGAAGAACTACAAATACCAAACAAGTTTCAGTTAAGAACTTTTGGCAAGTATTTATTGAGTGCCAGCTAACCATATACCAGTCACTGTATGAGATGCTGGGTCAGCAACTGTGAGCCTCAGTTCAGTATTTGCTATACTAAAAGGTGGTATAAATTAGGGCATCCATGTTGTTTTCAACTATAAATAGTGTGCAGTTACTCAGTAATGCAGCCGACTGCTAAACTGTTAATCCAATTTAACTGATTAGACACCTGAACTAGCAGGACCTGGATCAATTGCCTGCTAATTAACTATTATTTGCATTTTTTAAAAAAGCATGTCCATGATTGATTGTCTCATATATAACTATTTTATTCCATTAAAAGATAAATATACCAAGCAGAGAACATTCTTTTTGGGAATAACTGGCTGCTGCTGATGTTTTATTTCTCCAATTTAATAAAATGTATCTGCCATCCTTTCTTACTGGTAAAAAGGAAAAGAAGTGATTTCCAGAGCATCCCTCTCTTCCCAGTATTCCTCGCTTAATTATCTCGCAGGACTGTGCATACAAGCATCCAATCAGCTGAGTTGGGCAGCCTCTAAGTTGCCTTCCCACATTCCTACCTTTCCTTATTTCTCCTGACTTGCTTGGCTTATCTTCCACCCTTTTTTCACAGTGTAACTCACATATTTCAGAGTCACATGGAATTCATATTATAGATGCATGTTCTTGGTCCACTTAGCCCTCTAGAAATAGGATCTCTGGGTAGAGCTTAGGAATCTGAAGTTCCCCTACACGATACAATTCACATGCACAGTGATGTTTGTGACCCACCGGATCTGCCAACTCTCAGATATGACCTGAGGTCTTCCTTCCCTAGAACCTTCCCTGACCTATGTCATCTTCTAGGATTGGCATGCACATCCTGCCCACTCCCACAGAAACACCTACTGCACTTACCGTCAGTCTCACTAAGCAGACATTCTAGGCCCTTGGCACTGGGTAACACTTGACTAGCTTCCGTTGTGTACACCCATCTTCCACAACAGAGAATAAGCCCCTCAAGGATATAAACCACATCTTTGTAACTCTTAGTGTCTCCAGAGGCTACCACATAAGTATACAGATGTTTTCATTGATTAATTGATTTAATCTAGCCCCAGACTTTCTGGAGAAATGCCAAGAACGTAAGCAAATTGAGTAAATTTGTTCCCCTTTTCAGACCACTGACAGAAAGTTTACGGAAATTGCTAAATGATACACAGATGAGATTTTTAGATTATTTTAAAGTCTAGCACACCAGAGGTGCAAAATGAAATGCCTACACAATTCAAACAGGTGACATAAATGAGTGGAAGGAAAGCAATAGGAAGTGCTAGAGACTGTGGCAAACAAAGGGCACAGGGCCAAATGTATTAGTCTGTTTTCACACTACCAATAAAGACATACCTGAGAGTGGGTAATTTATAAAGAAAGAGGTTTAATTGACTAACAGTTCAGCATGGCGGGGGAGGCCTTAGAAAACAATCATGGCAGAAGGGGAAGCAAACACATCCTTTCTCATGTGGTAGCAGCAAAGAGAAGTGCAGAGCGAAGCCAAGGGGAGGGGGGAAGACCGTTATAAACTCATCAAATCTCGTGAGAACTCACTCACTATGATGAGAACAGCATGAGGGTAACCGTCCCCATGATTAAATTACATCCCACCTGCTCCCTCCCTTACGTGTGGGGATTATGGGAACTACAGTTCAAGATGGGAGTTGGGTGGGGACACAGCCAACCCAAAACCATATCACCAAAGCAACAGGATAAGGAGCTGCTCATGCCCTACTCATGGGCTTGGGAGCCAGGACTGCCAGATATTCTGATTTTTTTCCAAGTGATACTAAAAATCCAGGTGTTAATGTAAAAGCTCCTAGTTTTTAAAAGTTGGCATATAGTTCTAATGATTTTTTTAAAAGTAAAGCCAAAATTTGAAGGCCAGATTTGTCTTAACTGGTAGCCAATTTGCATATCCTACTCTAGACCCAGGCAGGGCCCTAGCAGACTTAATAAATATATTTATTCCAAGAGTAGGCAGTTAGAGAAGAGTGCGTATCTTAAATTATTCCAAAAGACACAGTAGGAAAATACATGCTTTAGGGAATTTTAGCCAAAGATTGGGAAAGACTCCTTTCTCTGTGCCAGATTTAAATGAAATACAGGGTTTTTTTTTTTTTTTTTTTTTTTTTTTAATAAGGCAGTTACTGAAAAATTCAAGATTCTAACTGACAAAGAGAAGTCCAAAAGTTTCTAAAAGTCTCCCTTGCTTCTTTTCAAAATAACATTAAGTAATTTTTTATATTACTTGCAGTGATTTCTCAGCCTCTGTTGCTTGGACTTCCCATCCTTTTTTTTTTTTTTAGACAGAGTCTCGCTCTGTCGCCCAGGCTGGAGTGTAGTGGTGGGATCTTGGCTCACTGCAAGCTCCACCTCCAGGGTTCACGCCATTCTCCTGCCTCAGCCTCCTGAGTAGCTGGGGCTACAGGCGCCCGCCACCACGCCCGGCTAATTTTTTGTATTTTTATAGAGACGGGGTTTCACCATGTTAGCCAGGATGGTCTCGATCTCCTGACCTCGTGATCCGCCCGCCTCGGTCTCCCAAAGTGCTGGGATTACAGGTGTGAGCCACGGCGCCCAGCCTGGACTTCCCATCCTCAATGGCTTATTTTCTAACCAAAATGGGATCAGATGATCCCATATGAATACTATTGTAATGTGTATGCTAATTTAACAAGACATTATGGATAACTTTCCATCATGATTTTAATATCAACAGGGTATTTAACTGTAGAGGTGGTTCATACTTTAACCAATTCCTTAATGTTGAATATTTTAGGTCTTTCCCAATTTTTCACTGTAGTAAACAATACTGTTATAAACATCTTTGAATTGTGGCAGAGCTAAGAAGCTAGCTGAGAAAGGGGAGTATCAGCCCACTGTATTCTCTTCTTTTATATTGACAATAAAGTTTGCTTAATTGTATGTAAAACACCTCACATAGAAGGAGTCTTGAAGAGACAGAACCCCCTTTTAACATGTTCACCATCACTAACCCATTCCACATAGAGGTCCTCCTGCTGTTACTTATCTGATATGTATAGCCTGGAGCAGTTATACAGTTAATTCTTTTTTTTTTTTTTTTTTTTTTTTTTGAGACGGAGTCTTGCTCTGTCACCCGGGCTGGAGTGCAGTGGCCAGATCTCAGCTCACTGCAAGCTCCGCCTCCCAGGTTCACGCCATTCTCCTGCCTCAGCCTCCCGAGTAGCTGGGACTACAGGCGCCCGCCACCTCGCCCGGCTAGTTTTTTGTATTTTTAGTAGAGACGGGGTTTCACTGTGTTAGCCAGGATGGTCTCGATCTCCTGACCTTGTGATCCGCCCGTCTCGGCCTCCCAAAGTGCTGGGATTACAGGCTTGAGCCACCGCGCCCGGCCTATACAGTTAATTCTTTAAGATAAATGCTTAAATATGGAATTGCTAGGTTTAAACAATTTGGACTGCATTACAGAAATTAGCAACTGAGTAAGTGTCCATCTGTTTCCATAAGAAAAACAAAATGGGAATCTCCTTATACACTATTATAGGTATTTCAGACATATCAGGAGAGAGACTTCATTAGGTTGTAATCATTTTGTAGCATATTACTTAACTTGAAAGGAAATGCGATGCAGTTTAAAGAGCTAAATTTGCAGATGTTAGCTTAGCTTCAACAGGCCTCAGTTTGAATCTTGACTTGAAATCACAGCATGGAACCAGTGTCTAGCTGGGAAATCCCAGGCAGGACACTTTTGGCTCAGCCTCAATTTCTGCATGTAAAATGGAGACAATAATATCAGCATCATATGTTGGGACTATCAGATAATGCATGCAAAACATTTAGCAAAGAGACTAGCACATAGTTAGTCTTCAACAAACTATAGTTGTAGAGTGTATCCACAAAATTGAATCAAATTGTGAAACTATAACTAACCTACTCTTTGGTAGGTTTTCTCTAATACATTTGAGTTTCATTAATGTTTCCTATGCACTTTCCTTAAGGTGTCGTGTCACATTTTGGGGAATTGAGTTAATTTGTTTAAGTTAACTTACTTATTATTTCCAATTTAAAATTAAAATACTGAATTAAAACAAAAATATGTTCAATATAATTTTTTCCTCTAAATAGATACAATCTATTTCAAATAAGCAACTTTTACGTGGACCTAGAGTGTGGAATGATAGATAATGGAGACTCAGAAAGGTAAAGGGGTGAGAGGGGGCTGGATAATGAGAAATTATCTAATGAGGACCCTGTATGTGATTCTGGTGATGGATACACTAAAAGCCCTGACTTCACCGCTACGCAATATATCCATGAAACAAAATCATACTTGTACCCCTAAATGTACACAAATTTTAAAAATAGGAACAAAAAGAAAATTGAAATTTTAAAAGAAGAATTTTTGTAGGAGTCGTAAACAGTTGACATTAATTGCTTTATTTGTACAGGTGGTCACAGATTCATAATTAGTAAATGGAAATATACTGAACGTTCATCAAAGTATGCCTTTTTTTCCCTATGTACTTGGCCATGCTTGCATCTACCATGTCACTTGCAATCGTGACAGCCTTTTACATGAGGTAGGTAGTTTACGTCTACAGTTCCCACAGGCACATAGATTTCCTTTTTCTTTCCAATAGGAGCCTCAAGAAAATGAAGCTTTGGCTGTTTCATCAGCAGTGGCTTTGATGAAACTTTTGGCTCACATATCCATTCACTGACTCAGTAAGAAAACATCTGCATTAACAGGATGATTTTCAAGGCTGGAATGACTTTCTTATAAGTGTACTAAACAGAATGCCAAGCCCACAGGAAGCACTGGCAATAGAAAGTTCGGGGTTGGCCAATTTAATCCTCAATGCTTCTCAAGCACAACTTAATTGAGGAAAACTTCACAGACAGATGGAACAACAGCATATATAAACTCTATATGAATATACATAACATATCTAAATCATTCCTCAGTCATCTTCTAAGTGTCCAGGTCATGGAGAATAAAATGGTTATTTACACAATTACAGTATCAGAGGATTCTGCCACTTCCAATGTACTTTGTGATGGGTACTGAACCTTTCTCAGCCTCAGATTCCTCATCTATAAAATGGGGTGAAGAGAAACGTAAGACATTACCTCTTTATTGAAAGAATTAAATAAAATGATAATTATAAAAAGTGCCAGGTCTGGAACTTAGAAATCATTCAGTCAATATGAGCTATTAACAGCTGTAAAATATGAGAGTGCCAATCATTACATTGCTCTATGGCTTCCTTGCTCCACGTAATTATTCTGATGTTCTGTGCTCTACACCAGCCCTTCCCATCCCCTTGTTCTCTGCATCTCTCCAGGGTTCTTAGATCTCTCAATCATCTGCAAAAGCGAAAGGAAATTTCTATATATCAAGATCCCCATGGTATGACATAACCTAAAATATGAAATTTATATTTCCTTCAGGTATTCTCTTTTTAAAGAGATGACATAATCTATGACATTTTATTACCATTATTTTTATTCATATGATAACACTTTGCCTTTTCCCCCCAAAGGTTTCCTGGACCTTACTTCATCTATCTTACATCTTATAAATCCTTACCACTGAATGCTTATTTTCCTAAGCCCAAATCTTTATCTTCTAAGTCCTTTCTTGCCCCTATTTGTTCATGATGCAATAAAAGGTCAGCAATGAAATTACAAAATGCCTTAAGTGAATGTTTTAAGTGAATGACTATAATTTACTTTTTAATTTTTGACCTGTTATGGTCTCACTTTCGAATATTGCAGAGAGCACTTTGCTACTTGTTTCACAGGGCCATTTCCTTGAAATGTGATTACAAGCTGAAAGAGAAGTCCTAGGGGATTACTTAATGTATGTCCTTTACTAATTCCAAGGACAGTCAAAAAGTTTTCAACTCAAAGGATGATTGTTCAAACTGTCCACACCAACCAAGGTTTAGTGTTCATAATCTGGATGAAACCATTTTCTTGTTTAGAGTTCAAGGGATTAAAAAATTATTACTGTCTCTGGCAAGAGGTTGTTTGGGAGCTATATGGACTGGCTTGCTTCCTAAACATATTGGCTCCACAGTGCTACAAAGACTAAAAAGTGTTTTCCTCCAGCAGCTGGGCCAAGAAAAATTGAAAACCAACAGGGAGACAGTATGTCAGTTTCAAAGATACAGATATTATAATAGCTGTGGTTTTAAAACACAAATCCCACTCATTCGCTTTGTGGGAAAATTGGTACAAGAATATTTGATGGCTAAAAGACTGAAGAGCACCAAGGCCCCAACACAGGAGCCGAGAGTCTGGAGATGCCAGCTCCTGGCAGGGAAGAGACCTTGGAGCCAGTTCAGCTTTTTGCTCTGTCACTGCACTCTGCCATTTAGTTCTGGCTGGGGAGAAGGCAGAGACTGGCTGAGCTGACATCTCTGACTGTGATTTTCACATCTTCAAAAAGAACAGCAATTTCTCTATTATGGTGTCCTTTAAGATTGATGTCATTGCAACACCTAAGGCTTGTATTATCTAATGACACAAGGGTGACATGGTAACAAAAGGGCTCGCAGTCACGCTGTTTGACTATCTTCACAGTTAGCCCTAAAGGCTTCAGTCTGGGACAGTTATTCTGAGTTTCTTACTGATAGTGACAGGAGGCCGACAAATGTCTAGATAGATAGGGGCAGGTCCTGGCGAAACCCCACCTCCAAGATGCAGACAGTTAAAAGCCTGAAAGCCAAGCCTCAAGTTAAATCTTCGGACTGGATTGAGACCCCACCTGCCCGTTTGGCACATTTGCCTCTGATTGATCCCCACCCTTCACCTATTTTTCATATACCTGCCTTTTCCTAATTGGCTTTCTACACTGCCGTGTCCACCTTTGAGTGGCATCTTTGCTCTGACCTTTTTGCATACACACAAATCAATCAACACAAACTACCTCTTCTGAGCCCACAAAGAGCCCCAGACTCAGCCATATTGAGAACTTTACTGCCTTTGAGTAGAGGGATAACCCCTGCTAAAAGCTGTTTCATCATTCAGTGAAACTCCTCACCTTGCTCACTCTTCAAGTGTCTGCGTGCCTACTTCTTCCTGGTCCTGAGACAAGAACCCAGACCTAGTTGACCTAACAAGCAAAAAATCCCTCATCATTATGCTGACTGCTTCCAATGTGAGGATTTCCCCCTCCACTCTCTATTAATGAACTCCAAGTCTCTTTATATTTACACCAAAACATAGGCTCTAGGTACACTAGGATATACTTGGTGATTGTATCCACCAAAACCAAGCAGCTGACTTCATTCATTCATTCATTCCACTAAAATTTATTGACTCTCTACCATGTCCCAAGCACTATGCTACAAACTGAGACGCATAACTCCCTATGGTCCAGAATTAAACACTATCTGTGGAGAGGCTCCCAGCTGGTGAGAGAAGGCAACTTGAATCCAATACTCATACAATTGAATATGAAGCTGCAAATGAAAGGTACCAGGTGCTCTGGGAACCAGCCCCCTCCTCCCTAGGAAATGGTTCTCAAACAAGATGTAAGGGATCAATGTAAGTTAATTAGGTAAGAGGAGGCCACAGTCTTCCAGGAAAATGGATAGTGTGTTGAAAACCTCTGCAGAAGAAGAGAGCACAGTGTTTGTGAGGATATGAAAGAAGGCCAGTAAAACAAGGTATGAGGATGAGAGGGAACATTGTGGAAACTGATGCTGGAGTCACAGGCAGAGATCAAGCCTTAAGGAGTTTATCTTTATCCGAAAAAATCAATGGGAAGACAATCAAGGGTTTTAAGCAAAATGATGGCATGATCTGATTTGCATTTTAAAAAGCTAACTCAGGCTACAGTGTGGTAATGGACAGGAGAAGAGGCCAGATTAGATACAAAAATCCCAAAGATACCTTTTGTAGAATTCTATGCAAGAGGCCATTATCATTTGAAATAAGATGGTAAAGACAATGGGAGAAAGTAAGAGGTGGATGGGAGAAAAAAAAAATTATCTTCACAAGTATCAAAATGTCTTTCAGCTCCATCCAATAACAATTTCTTAACAATAATGTATGTCTTAAAAGAGAATAAGAATAGCCAAAGAAACAAAAACGAAACAACTACATGCCCAGAACCAATATTGTGGCTTGACTTTTAAATTGTACAATCTTTTTATTTCAGGATTAGGATGAAGTCCTGCACACGTAGAGGGTGACTGTCCACACACCAACACACAC
The DNA here is from genome assembly GCF_007565055.1 of Rhinopithecus roxellana. Taxonomy (NCBI): domain Eukaryota; kingdom Metazoa; phylum Chordata; class Mammalia; order Primates; family Cercopithecidae; genus Rhinopithecus; species Rhinopithecus roxellana. Next base: position 129,682,341 of record NC_044558.1, read on the forward strand.
GCCACACTCTATCGTGAACATCCGGGAACTTTCCTTCTTCCATCACTGTTGCCTAGACTGACCTAGGTTGACGTAACTTGATGCCATGTGGGTGCAAAGGCTTTGGAAAAAGCAGCCATCCATTTCGTCATTCATTCAGTACATTTTAATTTACCACCTGCTATGTTATGTGCCAGACCCTGACTATGTGCTGACTTCACAGGGCTCACAGTGTGGTCAGCAGAGAGCATATGAGCCAGTAATTGTTATTCAATAACAATTATTGAATTGTTATACAATAACTGTTATTCAATTATATTAAGAGAGATATATACAAATTTGGGGGGCAGAAAATAGATTTTTAATCAACATTGCTGGGTGGTTGAGGCTTGGGAGAGGAAACTGGGAAGGTTTGCAGAAATGATGCTTTGGCTGGATCTTGAAAAATAAACAAGAATTCATCAGATAAGGATAGGAAGGGTATTTTGGGCAGGAGGAACAACATGTACAAATGTGAAGACAAAACGAAAAACACGAATTGTTCTGGGAAATGCAAGTCACTTAGTAAAAGTAAAATGTAATGAGGGGCTGGGGGCCAGGCACGGTGGCTCACGCCTGTAATCCCAGCAATTTGAGAGGCCAAGGGGGACGAATCGCTTGAGGTTAGGAGTTTGAGACCAGCCTGGCCAACATGGTGAAACCTCATCTCTACTAGAAATACAAAAATTAGCCTGGCATGGTGGTGCACGCCTGTAGTCCCAGCTACTTGGAGGCTGAGGCAGGAGACTCACTTGAGCCTGAGGGGCAGAGGTTGCAGTGAGCAGAGGTCGCACCACCGCACTCCAGTCTGAATGACAGAGTGAGACTCCGTCTTAAAAAAAAAAAGTAATGAGGAGCTGGAGGAAGCAGATGGATGGCAATTGGTAAGCCTATATTCGCTGATGTTCTCAGAGAGTTCATATCTTGAAGACCTTGTGTGCCACTCTAAGGGGTTTGAACTTTATCATACAGGTTGTAACCAGGAAGGATGAACCTGCTCAAGATTGATCTGCTGTCGACAGGAAAAAGAAGTGGCCTCCTGTAGAGCTGCATGGAAACCAGATGGGGCTTAGCACCCAAGGCCCTCAATCCTGGTCAGTAGCAAGGCTTGGATTCTCACTATTCTCAGCAAGCCATGGAAGAGTCTAGCTCTTCTGCAACCATAAGCTGATGCAATAAATCCCGTCTGCGTTCCCCACCCCTTGCCGGCTGCCTGAGCTCTTCTGTAGCTGGGGTGAGGTGCTGGCAGTGCTCCGGGAACTGGGCCTGCAGCCTTCCCCTTCCAGTACTGCTGTGAGTCAGGGAAATGATATGAAGGGAGGATCTAGTGCAGCAGCCTCCAGGCAGGATTCAGCACAACACTGGGGAGTGATCCTTGCCTCAGGCCTCTGCCTACCAACAACTGGGCTTGTCACTGAGAAAACACAAAACATTGCACAACCCAGCAACAACAATAAAACTAGTCCTCTTAGAATTTCATGTGCTTTGATTTTTTTAGGGCTTGTGTCCTGTTTCTCTTGTCGAGTCCAGAGTGCTTGTGTTGAGTAAAAAGGAGATGCTCCAATACTCAAAGCAGCTAAATGTCCTCTTTGCCATAAAGACTCTATGTCACTGTGTGAACACTCGGGATTTCTCTCCTCTGTCCCAAGGTGGTTGCCTGCTTTCTTTTTTGGGTTTCTTTCTAGAAGATGGAGAAGTGCATGTGACAGGGGCTGAGAGCACCCACCAAACGCACAAGCTCTCAGCCATGAGCAGCGTCTCCACAGCCCCAGCTGAGCGCAAGCTCCTGGAGGGCTGCCTGGGGGAGGCAGACCTGGAAGTGCCAAGGTGACCAGACGGTGCCAGGATCACAGTGTCTTTATTTTTAACTGTTTGCCACTGCCACCCCCACCCCTGCCCGGCTCTGGAGTACTGTCTGCCCCAGACAAGCAGGAGAGAAGTGGAGGGGGGCAAGCACTGATTTCCAGCTGGGGTGTTCCTAACTGAGCAGTAGGGATAGAAGGTGTGAGCCTGGGAGTGCTTTTATAAGTTATTTTCCTTGTAGATTTTATTTTTAATTTATGTCTCTGACCTGCCAGGGAGAGGAGAAAGAGAGAAAGAGAGATGCTGTTGAGCTCATGACAAAATAAAATAAAATGAAAAAAAAAAAAAAAAGCCCACCGTTTCTGGCCATCTGTGTCGTTCAACTGTTTCTGCAAGACTTGTACCTGAGTCACCCATCATAGCTACACTGGCTTTCCATTCCCTACAAACGCTAAGTTGATAAAACAGGCCAAAGCCACAGTTCTGCCCTATCTTAGTAAGTATGTGATATCTCAGTCTCTGAACCGCCCCAGGGGAAGGGTTGGTGCATCCCTAATTACAGAACTACAAAGCCCAGTGTAGTTTCAGGTTCCCTTTCTTAGAGGGTAGAATTTCCTTATTTTTAATAATAAAATGCAACAGCATATCTACTAGCTGCTCGTTGTCCTTCAGGAGTTTCCTCTGTGAATGCTGCTCCAGCCGACTTGGCGAGTGTGCCATTTAACCACTTGCTCATCTGCATGGCAAGTAGTGAAGAGTGACTTAAGAAATGTCACACACACCAGTTTACACTTTATAACAACAAAATTGGCAGAGGGTGGAGAATGTCATAGGAAGGCAAATTCATAATAGTGAACTTTTTTTTTTTTTTATTTTTGAGACGGAGTCTCACTCTATTGCCCAGGCTGGAGTGCAGTGGTGTGATTTTGGCTCACTGCAACCTCTGCCTCCTGGGTTCAAGCAATTCTCCTGCTCCAGCCTCCTGAATAGCAGGGATTACAGGTGCCTGCCACCACACCCAGCTAATTTTTTATTTTTAGTAGAGACATGGTTTCATCATGTTGGCCAGGCTAGTCTCAAACTCCTGACCTCAAACGATCTGCCCGCCTCAGTCTCCTAAAGTGCTGGGATTACAGGCATGAGCCACCATGCTAGTCTGTGAGACATTTTTGAAAGTTCTTGAATTAGTCTAGATAACAGATGATAAACCTTGACCTAACCTAGTGGCAGTGAGGTAAGAAAAGAGGGGGTTGATTCAGGAGATATTTAAGAAATAAACTTGGATTTGGACAGTGCAATTCAAACATAAGACCCTAGCGTCCAGCTCAAGTGACTGAGTAGACAATAGTGTCATTACCTGAGATCAGGAATAGAGGAAAAGAAGCAGGAGAGAGGGACAGAACTGTGGGCATGTAAAAGGTAAGGCACCTATGGAACATTGAGGACAGTATCCAATAGGTACAGGATCACATCTATTTTTACTCACTATTATTTCCCCAGGAACTAGCACAGTCCCTACCACACAGTAGTAGTTGCTTCGTAAGTACTTCGTGAATGAGTGGTTGAACACTTATTTTACTTACATAGAATCATGAAAATTTCAGGAAAGCATAGTTGTGCCGGCAGCAGGGCATATTTATTTAGGTGACAAGTCCAATCAATGTGCAAGGCAATTTTCGATGCATCAAATCCTTGCTTTCAATTTAATTCTAACCTTGATTTTATTTTGTAAATTTTTGATTTACACTAAATTTTATAGTTCATCTAGAAATATTGTGTTTTTGCTTGAGTCCAGAAATATTACTGAACTTCGGATTTTAAAAACAGTCCCTAATTTTGGCCCCAATGCTGCAACCCTCACCTTGTCCACTTATGTTCCTGCTGTGATAAATGCCCAGTTCCCAAACCTCTAGAAGTCAGAGGCTCTGCCTTCTTCTGACCAGTACCCTTGGAAGCTGCCAGTTGCCAAAACCTCCAGCGTAGAGACTGGGAACTTGAAGTCAATTGTTTTAACCGGATCTCTGAATATAGCTCCATCCCCCACCCCCCCATTTTCATCTTTGCACCCTGCATACTAGCAGCACATCATGTTACTCCTTATTATCTTCTGGTTATTGCCAACAATGTCCCACAGTAAGAACTGCAATACCCCTTTCTGGCTACTGGCTGGACTTCCTTTTAACCCCCAAAGCTATGTTCACTCCCTATCCTATCCCTAACCAACCCCTTTCCCCATTGTGTTGGGCAAGTCTAGCTTTAGGGTCAGTCTCTTCAATGTACTCAGAAGTTCTGAACCCTGAAGATAACACGGTAGAGCTAGTCAGGCCATGAGGGATTTAAAAAATGTTCTGCTAGCTCACCTGTGATCTAAGGATTTTTGACCATCAATGGAAGGAAGACAATGAATTAGAAGGAAGATAGTGAATTGATCTGAACATAGACAAACACTCTGAAAACGTTCTCTGTACCTATTCATACATCTTGAATATTTGACTGAATTAATTAAGCCAGAGAAAATGCAGGGTTGAAATGTTACCTTTCTGTAAGTTAATCAAATATGTTTATGCATTTAAGCGACTCCTAATAGAGTTTAAAAGTACAAATGAGCATATTAATAGAAATGAAACAGAGGCTTCCTAGTGTCCAAACAAATGCTCAAAACTAAATTAAAATAGGATGCAAATTCCTTTCTACACTTGGACTTTTGTCTGTAAGAGCAACCAAGATTAAGAAAGTAATCAAATAAAAAAAAATAAAGGTATACCAGGTTTTTCTGCAGGGAAACACCCTGTCATGTCAGCAAACCTAACAAGAAAATGTTACATGGAACAGTAACACCTCCTAAGAAAAGCTATCACTCCCATCAGGCCTACGGGATGAGATGTGACTCAGTGGTAATTGGTGTCACGAATTCTTTTCAATTATTCCCAGGAAGCTAGAATCCTGAGCCATAATCAGCCTTTGTACGAAATTTTACACACTGTCAAGTAATTTAGAAAGATCTGCACCATGGCAAGATAGAGTATTCCTTTATTTTCCATTTTGTTCTCAACCATAGACAACCTGCAAATTTTCATTAAAGAAATGTCTTAATTTTTAATTATTTCTAAATTTGAAAAACAAGACATCTTAAAGTTCCCGTCAGCTATTCTTCTGAGCAACTCCATTGTACTACCTCACTTCACATCAACTGTTTTCCTTTCCCTATGAAGATAACAGATATTTGGACATCCAGTGATGATCCATTTTCCTGCTCTTCTCAGTTACAGAGTCATTTGAAGAACAGTGGACATCAATTCATTGTTCAGATCACAATCTTAATTCACTGGAAGTTAATGATTTATTTCACCTTGCTCTTTTGCTTTACTGCAATTATTATCCAAATATAATGAAACAAAGACTATAGCATTCTCCATTACTACTTTATGTTTTCCAAAATTCCAGCTTCAACATCTTTATTTCTTTTCACTGTCCTGGAAAATTGATTTCACCCCTTTTTTAGTGGTGTTTTAGTTTTTGTTTTGCTCCATGGGTTCCTGGCATTACCCAAATGCCAAAGCAATGCTAAAGTCCATAAACACTTTGAGAGAAAATAACAATACCACATCTTCTTAATCCAGTCTGTCATTGATAGACAATTTGGGTTGGTTCCAAGTCTTTGCTATTGTGAATAGTGCCGCAATAAACATACGTGTGCATGTGTCTTTATAGCATCATGATTGTACCCTATAACATAAAGTATAATAATAAAAAAAAATAAAAAGCAAAAAGAAAACTAGACTTGGAATCAGAAAAAAAAAAAGAAAATAACAGTAATAATATTATCATATGTTTTTACAGTGCATTCATTACAAAGCACTTTTAAACCCATTATCTCATTTTAACTTTGTTACTCATGATGATAATACTGAAATATAAAGGCCAGGCATTATTTGTCCCAATGTGCAAATTATAAAATTCAGGCTGAGAATGGTTCCATGACTTGTCTAGGATCATAAGCGTCATCATAGAAAGGCCAGGCTTGCCGGGCGCGGTGGCTCAAGCCTGTAATCCCAGCACTTTGGGAGGCCGAGACGGGCGGATCACGAGGTCAGGAGATCGAGACCATCCTGGCTAACACGGTGAAACCCCGTCTCTACTAAAAAATACAAAAAACTAGCCGGGCGAGGTGGCGGGCGCCTGTAGTCCCAGCTACTGGGGAGGCTGAAGCAGGAGAATGGCACGAACCCGAGAGGAGGAGCTTGCAGTGAGCTGAGATCCGGCCACTGCACTCCAGCCTGGGTGACAGAGCAAGACTCCGTCTCAAAAAAAAAACAACAAAAAAAAAGAAAGGCCAGGCTTAGGATCCAGATTTTAAGACTGCATGCTCTAAATAGTACTCTAGTGTTAGCATTAGGCCAAGAGAATGGCAGGGCAAATTAATAATTATTCAATAGTAGTGGAACCATGTTCTAGATTCCTTTAACAAAGAAGCAATGCAAGGTTTCCCCTTTATAAAACTCAAAATAATGTAAATGCTCTTATTTCTCCTTTCAACAGGGGATACTGGGGAGCTCAAAGCCAAAAAGAGACTAGAGTATTGTATGGGAAACTATGGTATTGTATAGGATTCCACATCCTGTATATCTACACTCTATTTTTTTCTCCCAAAAAGCTGCAAAAGAAATTTCTTGGCCAGGTGTAGTGGTTCACACCTGCAATTCCAGCATTTGGGGAAGTCAAGATGGGTGGATTACTTGAACTCAGCAGTACTAGACCAGCCTGGTCAATGTAACAAAACCTTGTCTCTATAAAAAAAAAATACAAAAATACAAAAATTAGCCAGGTGTGGTAGCACATGCCTGTTATCCCAGCTACTTGGGAGATGGAGGCGGGAGGAACACTTGAGCCCAGGAGGTGGAGGCTTGCAGTGAGCCATGATCATGCCGCTGTGCTTTTAGTTTATCAAACAGAGCAAGACCCTGTCTCAAAATAAAATAAAATAAAAATAAATTTAAAAAATGAAATTTCTCCATTTCTTATAAGGGTATTCTTATAAAAGAAGTGAAAAACCTTAAAATGGTTTCAAGGTGACTGAGTGATAAGAATGAACTAATCCACTAGAACCCATGTCTTCTAAGGAAATAAACCAGAGAGTAAACACTAAAACCTTTGAAATCATACAGGCCAGGTTTCACATCCCAGCCCTTCCACCTACCAGCTCTGGGACCCTGAATAAGGTATTTAACCTCTCTCAGTCTTAACTTCATCCACGAAATGGAGACAATAATAACAGCCACACAGAGTCACTGTAAGGGCTGAGAGAGAGAACATGTGAAGAAACTGAGGCAGCCCATACAGTTGACAAATGCAAGGCATTTACCTAAAACTGGAACACTGAACTTCCCAGGCTTTCTTGCATGCAGTTAGACACGTCCATGTGACTCAGTCCTGATTAATGATACATGAGCAGGAATCTGTCCAACTTCCCTCTTCTGCTTACTCCTTCTTTTTGCTGGGATCCTGAACCAAAACTGTGAAGTTCCTTGGCCATCATCAGCTAAGGAGGTTTGAAGAGCAAGACAGGGATCTGGGAGCTTGATGGCGCACTATGTAGCCATCACTGAGCCTTAAACTACCCACCCTCTAATTCCTTATTGCTTGAGATAAATAAGCACCTATTTGGTTCTGCCCCCAATCAGGTTTCTGTTATAAAGCAGCCAGATGCAAGCCTAACAACAGAACCTAACAAAAGTCCAGCAAAGATCAATCCTCACCAGACATTAGACCCCTTAGTTTCCTTCCAGCCGAAAAGATATACATCAGGGGAAATGACTACAATAATATGAACAAGTAGGAAAAAAAACTACCAAATTCTGTAGATTATATAGTATGATCCAAATTTTATCAAAAGAAAAAAATTGCTGTGAGACTCAGGGATATCCAGGAGCTCAGAGAATTCTATTAAGCACATTACTGTGAAGAAAAAAAAAAAAGTGTATTTTCATTTTAACAAGGCTATTTTGACAAACTACTCCAAAATGTCCTGCTGGGTTTCCCACAGGCCAAGGACGCTGCAGGTCCAGGCTCAGTGGAACATGACAGGAGCCTACGGTCAATCTAGGAAGCTGGAAATGAGTGTCTGCATGGGGTGCATTAATGATGTGTTGTGATGCTTTACATATGGCCTTGGGTGAACATGCTGACGAGAAATGAATAGTCGTTTGTAATTTATATCACAGTGTAAGAGAATGGAGAGCCAACCGTGTTTTTAGAACACCAAAAGGAAATATTTTTCAGATTGTATCAGCACAGTTGTGGTTTCTAGCATTCCTGCTACTCCCTCACTCATTCCCGTGGAAATTTGTGTTCTTCCTGGGCAAATTTGTGTTCTTCTTAGGCCAAAATCGGGTTCATTCAGTAATTCCTGCAAACACTGGACCATGCAGGCTTAAAAGGGGCAGTTCCTGGCTAAGCAGAAAAGGGCTGGTCCCAACACAGGGGATTGGAAGCAGCTATTCTCAAAGTGGGAATGCTAATACCATCACACAGTCCTCCCCAAATACAAACATGCACACATACATCACATGTTTTAAAAATCCTGTGTGAAGGTTAAAAATTCTGCCCTTCACGTCTAATAATCTTCAACAAATATTTCACCAAAATACACTTATAGAGCCCTTTGGAAACAGCTACCTCTGAATGTCCTGCTTAGTTTCCTACAGTTCAAGCAAGGGCACTACAGGGGTCCAGCCCAAGTGAGACACAAACAGGAACGCCCTTGACAGACATGAGTGGTTGGAAATGAATATTTATACTGAGTGGGAAGCAATGCAGTGGGCGCAAAAGGGAAAACCCTCTTGTTCTCAAGAGCTCACAAGATGCTACTGAGATAGCAGATAAGGACTTTTAGAACACAAAACACTGTCATATGGAGGTATGAAGTTATGTACGCAGCATTATGTGGCAGAATTGAATAAATCTGAACACACAGTTACAGAAAGTTGTGGAAGGTTCAAATAACAAAGAACTAACTAACTAAAAGGAGTTTGATGTGGAATCTCAATGTACAGACATTTCAATAGTTACTTCCTGCGGATTCACCGCCCCAGCCCCTGCAGGACCTGTTGATATTCCCTAATGTACCAGAGCATCTCCCTTCTTACATTGCATCTTGGTACCAACAACAAAAAAACAATAGTTAAAAGTAGGCAAACAAATAACATTGATAATGTTGGCTAACATATACGGAGCATTTAAGGGGCAAGTGTAAAGGTACAGATGTAGAATCGAGGTTAGAAATGAGTGACTTAGCATCATTTCACTGAAACTCAGGGAAAGGAGTGAAGCTTTGTTCATGCTGAAAACACTGAGCCTGGCCCACTCACCTGCATTTCTACCTCATCTGCACACACTATTATCTTCCTTCTGGGAACATGAATGAAGCATATCAATTAACTGGCAACTTTGTTGGCTAACAACAAACTGGAAACATTTTGCTAAGAAATAATAATGGATGAGAGCAGAGGGAAAACACCATTTTTCCAGTGATACAAACTGGTTTACCAAGATTTCTATGAATTAATTAGTCATTTCAGATTCTTAGCAGGAAAATACATACATATACAATTTTTTTTTTGTAAACATCTACTCATTGAATTGGTTCTGCCTTTTGCGATGGTTGTGCCCATACACAATGATGTAATGACTTCCAATTCCCAAGAAAAAAGCATTCTTCCTTTATTATTCAAGGATGTTTCCTTGGTCTTGCAACTGGCACAAAGAGGCACAGAATTCATTTGCACTCACTTTACAAAGTAAATGTTTCCTATAACCCTATTGCTGCAACCGACAGCTAACATAGGAGGCTAGTTTATATTTTTTAATCTTCCTTTTAAACGTATTTTCTTTTTATTTTTTTTTGAGACGGAGTCTGGCTCTGTCGCCCAGGCTGGAGTGCAGTGGCCGGATCTCAGCTCACTGCAAGCTCCGCCTCCCGGGTTTATGCCATTAAATGTATTTTCTAATACAAAGTTAGAATTCAGTTGGTATAACTCAAAGTCCTCATCTATAAAAAAAGCTACTTTGGATTTCATTTAAAATGTTTCTGCGTGAGGAACTGTTAAAGGAGATCGCTTCCTTATCTCTTCCTCATGCCACAACTAGTTGGTAGCACTTTTCGTACATAGAATATCCTGTGGATTGGCTTGCTTAACCTCTATACCACTCTCTTTCCAGTTTCCTGATGAGGCGTGATAGTTAAAAATTGCCTTTCCTGGACTTCTTCACAACTAGTGTTCTGGATGCAAATCATTTCTCCACTAGAAGCATTTGAAGAAGATTTGAAACGATGAGTAGAATTGGAACTCATCTTCTTTCCCTATTTCTAATGGAAGCAGTTGTGGCCATGCTAACAGCAATGCAAGTTAGGGCTTCCCAGTACCTAGACCACAGTTATAGCAGTAGGCTCTTGAACTCAGTAATTCTAGGAACCACCTTTGGCTCCCATTTCTCCATTCTTTCAGTGATTTTTTAAAATGGCATATTCCCTATATGAAATATCTTTCTGCTAAAAGTACCTACAGAGATTGCTGTACCTTACCAAAACCCTCACCAATACAATTCTAATCTTCATGACTCAGCCTCGAGATACCAAGTATGAATCAGCACATTAACACCAAACATATAATGCTTTGTAATTTATAAAGTACATTTATTATGCATTACAGTCAGGCGCGGTGGCTCACGCCTGTAATCCCAACACTTTGGGAGGCCGAGATGGGCAGATCACTTGAGGTCAGGAGTTCGAGACCAGCTTGGCCAGCATGGCAAAACATGGTCTCTACTAAAAATACAAAACTTAGCTGGGTTTGGTGGTACATGTCTGTGATCCCAGCTACTCTGGAGGCTGAGGCAGGAGGATTGCTTGAACCTGAAAGGTGGAGGTTTCAGTGAGCCGAGATCATACTACTGCACTCAAGCCCAGGCAACATAGTGAGTGGGACTCTGTCAAAAAAAAAAAAAAAAAAAAAAAAAAAAAAAAAAAGAAGGTATTTCCATGTATTATCTAAGTTGATCTTTTCCACAGCTCTGTAAGGTAAATAGGACAAGTGCTGCTCTAGCCATCATAGAGACAAGATAGCTGAATCTCAGACGACTTAGGTAATTACCCAAGGAATTTAGTTAGTGAGAGATGGAGACAAAATTCAGTTCCATATATTATGACTCTTAGTTATTTCCTTTGACATTTCGAAGCCTCCCAAGGGCAGATGAAGAAGAGAGAGAAAACACATAGATACTGGCAATAAACTAAAGCTTCTATTTCCTATTTCAAAAATTAAAAGAAAAACCTTATCACTACATTTTAAAACCATTAAACTAGACTAAAATAGCTAAGGATGAGCTAGTCAACATGGCTATTTCATAGAGAGTATGACTTTGGATCTGGCAGAACCTGTGTCTCAACTTTGTGGGATTCCTCCTTTAAAGTCTCATGGACTATTAACAGAGATACATGAAAGGTTCAGTCCCACCTTCCAAGGCTCAAAATTCTCTTTCTGTACAATCATCTGAGTAAACCAAGAGAGGCTAAAAGAGGTCTTGGGGGAGGCCACAATTCATTTCTGAATTTTTCCCTAATTGCAATTTTGCCTAAGATCTCCCCTCCCCACAGCTAGGGTTCCCTAAAATAAAATTTCCCCTTTGCCCCCACTTGCTGCCTACATGCATGTTAGAAAAACATTTTATTTCAATGCTCAGAAAACCAAGAAGAGATATTAAGTAATCAAGGCTTGATTTAGACCACTTCAAAAGTGGTCAAGTTGAATTATTCCTCTCCATATCCACCCCTCCTCCATTTCACAGTGGTAATCTAACCACATTCAAGAGCTCTAAGAAGCAAACTTCTCATCATATGGTCCCCACTCCTTGAGCAACATCAGTCCTAAGAAAACATTCCGGTATCACACAAATCCTCACGGGCATTCCACAGCCAACCTCAGAACACTAGAATTCCACAAGTCCCTGATCATTCATTTCTTGTTTCCTTCAGTCTCATAGGACTCAAATCAGAAAGGCTAGGAAAACTGTAACTCTATAATATCCTGCTTCCACCCTTGCATCAAAAGACTATGTGATTTATTCACACACACAAATGACAGATATAAAGAAAAGCATTTAAAGTTAAGAGAGAAGAAAGAAAACAAAAAGTCGATCTGATGAGTTAGGCAAACTCAATTATCCCTTTTCTATGACAGCAAGCAATTTAAGAAACTATATTGAAGGCAACCAACTCTATACTAACCTGAGGGAAGAGAGAATAAGTTGAATTGTCAATGGTGAATGAGTATAAAAACTCCCCATCATACCACATGCTCTTCCCCATAGGGGAATTCATTTTAGTCATAGCAAAGAGATGGGCAGGGTCACAGCAGTCTTCCATGTGTTTCCTAGGAGAGAAAACAGAGAGAGAGAAAAGAACAGCCGGTTAAATGAGGAGCAGATTCATTCACTTGTCATTCCCACAGAGATGTGCCGCCTTACCTCAGTGCCAGCTCACAGAAGCATAGCATCTCCAGGGTGATTAGACTACTATTAATTCACTCTTCTAGTCACCAAAGTGCGTGACTAGAATATTTCACAGTAAAAAAAAAAAAAAAAAAAAAAAAAGTTTAAGAAAAATACATCAGCTCTCAGATTCAGGTGAGATATGTCAAAAGACAAAAATAATCATTACAGTTGCAGATTTACTGTTCAATTCAAACATTCAGGTCCAGAAAAGACTGGGATAGCTAACTTTGGAGACTGTTGAGCTATTCAGCTACAGCAGAGGTGCATCTCTACCTTCATTAACAATCAGGTGGCTAAATTCAGTGAAAAGAGACTTCCTGCGAGCTATATGGCAAGGGAATACACAGAGTGACCCTAAAGAGAGTGCACTCCCCCAAACTGGTGGCAAGATAGAGAACAACCCCTTGGAAATCTTTTGAGTAGAAATAGAATGAAATGAATGATGAGATCTCAGACACTGGAGAGCAACCTACCTTCTCACTGCTAAACCTCATAGGCCTTTTTGGTTTAGCCTCTCAGAAGTGTTTGGCCTCTCAGAAGTGTTTGACACCATGATGAGCTCTGTGTCTTTGACAGAAGTGTCTCCCAGCTCCCTCAGTGTCTGAAGCACCAGCATCACTGGGATAAACTCACCCTTCTGGGCTTGCTTGCAGGCTACTCCCCAGGTAACCCCTCAAGTCTAAGCCATGCTTGTTCTATGGGGAAATCTTTATATGACCCTCCACTTAATAATCTACCAGAAATAAATTCCACTAACTCATGAGTAAAAGAGCTTGTTCACCACTTCCACCTCTAGGAAGATGAATAAAATTGCTGGCATAAACCATTTCTGAATGACCTCACACAGAAATGCTTGCTCAACATCTTTAGCTGAAAGGGGACGGTGGAGTGGGAGACCTGACTTCAAGTCCTGCCTCTGCAGCTTACTAACTCCATGACTAGGCAAAGAGACAGGGCTGCAGAATTGCCCTATGAGACTTTCTGTTGAGAGTCCACTGAGAAGGTACTGGTAGAGCACACAGTGAAAGTTCAATATGTGGTAGGTGTTCCCCTTCTTATTGTTACACTGTCCCAGCCTCATTGTTGCCAGGAATCAGCCTAGTCAGTAAGGCTGCCCCTGCAGGGGGCCCTGCGGTGTGGGCAGGCTTCCTCAGCCTGCCGGGGAGGTACTCTTCCCGCCACACTTTGCCTCCCCTTGCACTCTCGAGATCTTCATTGGCTTTGCCTTCACGAAGTTTTCAGTGGAAAGAAGGACAGGAGAGAAGGGTTCAAGGCAAACAAGGGGAGAAGAGTTCGGGAAGAAAGCTTTCATCTTATCAAAGTTGCTAGACCGAGTGTCTCTTCTTGCTCCTACGCTAGCCCTCTGTTTCTCATCAGCTGCCTCTCTCTTTCCTCTTCTTCTCCACCTTCATTCATTTTTACTGGTGTTTTGCCACTCAAAAGGTGGCTTCCAGAGATGGTAAAGGTTTTCGTTGTTGTTGTTTGTTGTTGTTGTTGCCCCTGTTTTTTGAAACAGGGTCTCACTCTGTTGCGCAGGTTGGAGTGCCGTCACTGCAACCTCAAACTCCTGGGCTCAAGCGATCCTCCTGCCTCAGTCGCCCAAATGACTGGGACAACAGGCATGTGCCACCACGCCTGGCTAAGGTAAAGTTTTATACTGGACTGCAAACATTTTGTCAAAAGTGCATCCTAGGCTCTTCTTGAGTCAACAGAAAACACCTGGACATGGTTTAACACTATCTTTAAAAATAAGGAGAATTATCATGAGCATGATGCTAAACTTTGGGAGAGGATAGGCTAAATTTTTAGTTCCTATCCCATGTCTGCTGATATCTTATATTTTTTAGTCCTCAGAGCAACCCTAAGAGATAATTAAGGAAATTTTTTAAATTATTATTATCATCATGATTCCTCCCAATTCTCATCTGAGGAAACAGGCTTAGAGTGGTTCTCGGACTTGCTCAGGTCACACAGGGCAGAGTAGGAAGCCAGGTCTGCAGCGTCTAAGCTTTCTCCTCTTTGCAGGTTCCCTACTGGGAACCATTTTAATTCATTCGTATCTTTCTCTGCCCTAAAAGAAATGCTGTGTAAACACTGGCCAACTGCCTGCAGTATACCAGGTGCCTTCACAGATATTTTTCTACTTAATTCTCACAGTAACCCATGAGCTGGATGACTTTAAGATTCTTTTCTCAAGTAATTTATCTCAGGTCACATAACTAGTGAAACGGTGGGGCAGGGCTTTGCTCCCAGGTCTTTGTACCTCGTATCAGGTACTTATTTCCAACAAGACCATGGCTCTGGCCTCCAACCAGCTGAACGTGCCATTTAGTACAAAGTGCTACAGGAGGTTCAGAAGGAAAATTTGTCACAGTCATGTAACACCTTACGTTGCCTAGTACCTGGCAGCTTGCAAATCACTTTCATATTTGTTTCCTCTTTGCATCCTCAAAATAGCCTGAGAAGACAGGTTACATTATTCTGAATTTATGGACAGTGAAACTGATGCTGAGACCCAGAGACTTGTTTAAGTTCATTAGGTTAGCAAATGTTTTCTTAATTATTGATAAAATATGTATTAGATGATGTTGAATCAAATTTTCATCTCCTTCTACAGCATCACCATGCCAGGGCAATCATACCTTTAGTGGGGGAAACCAAATACGCTATAGAAAATACAAAATTTCACATATGACAGAAATATTGTAAAATCCAAGAGGTATAGCAAATTCACAGTGATCATACCACTGTTTGCAATATGAGTGGTTTTTCTATCATAAACTCTTAAACTTTTCCCTTCATCCAGAATGCCTCCACATCTTCCCTCTGCCATGACCATCTCTCGGGGGTGACTGAAAAGAAACCACAATGTGGAAATGTGTATGCATATCCCATGTGCCTGAGTGGGGTCCTCATTAGCTCACCAGCTACACTGGATATAGTAGCAGCAGCAAAAACAGGAATAGTACTAGCACTCTAGTACTACCAGCAGCAGTACTGATAGTAGTAGTCATTTTAGAAGTCGTAGTAGTGATTTTTACTGAGTTCTTACCTAAAACTGTGCTAGGTTCTTGGGATATAAAATTGAATTTAAAATCAGAACTTCCTTCTGAAAACATAATTAAGAAAAAGGGCAACCAACAAGCAAGTGACTTCCTGTGTATGCAGGGAGATGTGACCAAAGTCACAGCAGAGATGTGCACAGATGTCTGTGGTTGTTTGGAAAAAAGAGGACATGAAATCACATCCAGGGTTCCAGGAAGGGTTTCCTGATCTGAGATTTGCAGCCCGCTGTTTGTGATGTCTAGGAAATTGTCAGATTAAATAATGGACTTCACCTCCATCCAACCTTCAGGTAATTCTGGAGCAGAGCTATAGACCAGCTTTTAGAATTTTTAGTGAATTTGGCTCCTATCTCCTTTTTCATGCTTTGCACTGATGCTGTGTATTATTTGCTTTTCTTTTGTGTCAGACAATAAAATCAGAGGATCAAAAAAGCTAAAGCAATTCCCTTTTCATATTCAAGTTCAAATTGCCAGATCATTAAGTTTCAGTTGCATGTGAGTTGAGTATTGGAATTAACATCTAATTGCTTTTTATTTGAATTCAAGCTTCAGCAACAGTCGTAGCTAATGACGCTATAACTACAGCATAAGGGTAAATACTTATGAAGCCTGGGAACCACTTGCTAGAACCTACCTCAGGTTCTCATCCCTCCTAATGGAATTCCTAAGATCAGTTAAGCCAAGAAGCCGTCATCTGTTGACTGTGCCTACTGACTAGGAAGTCAGATTCTGAGGAAACTTAACAGGCAAATAACGGTGAAAATCCAACCACTCAATTAACAATGCCTAGGATCAGAATGAACTTTGTTATGACCCTTTGAGATGCCATGTTCCATGCTTTGGTCACCAGACAGGAACAAGGTTGGGAGGCTGCCACTCCAATGACTGATACTTTTGTGCCCCTTCCAAGGGATAACTGAATTTGAGACAGGAGGGGTGGGCAAGAATTCTACCTCAGTCTCAGCATCTGGCCAGAATCTACTGTTACACTCTAGCTATTTAGACTTAGCTTTTGGAAGGTTAAATAGTCAGATAGACAAACATCCAAATCAATGCCAGTGCTGGCATCCCTGAACATGCATGTGACAAATGATCAAGTGATCATGTATGTCCCCTTCATATCTAATCAGGGTATCAATGTGAGCAGCACAAACAGGGAGTGTCATCAGAGTTTATTGTTTGTAAGTGAATATGCAATCTACAATTCTTATACGCAATATAGGGGTAAACAGTGACAATCTATGTGCTTTCTATGTTGAAATTCTATCAGTCAAGTGAAGTGTAAGTGAATATTTAACATTGCAAGAAGAAAATGCCGCAATAATAAATTTATTATGAAAGCTGTTAGTTTTATATACAAAAAAATTATGAGGAATTATTTCCTACTTAGGAGAGTAAATTGTCAGTTAAAGGAAATATTAAGTCAGAGCATGTCTGGAATATAACCTTAGAAAAAATACCACATCATTACTCTGCCAACTAATATTTATAAAATTTTAAATAATATAAAGCAGAATAACAGAGTTGAGATTAAATAAGTCAGGTCTTCATAGAATTATTTTACATACTGACACTCAAAACGTTAGACAAAATAACCTTGAAGAACTATATTTAATTTTACATTATTTAATTCCATTAAGACAATGAGATTTTCAAGGAAAAAAAAAAGTCCTAAATTGGAACTCTTCACATCTTGTTATGAAGAACTGAACGTTAAATATTAAATCTGCCCTCAAAAAGTTCCATGAGGAATAAGTACTCCAAAAACAATATCATGAGAAATCATCTTTGATCCAATCACAATACAGAATTCCTCATATCCCTCTTCCCTGCTTTATTCTTCTCTCTAGCACTTAAAACTATTTATATGCTATATATTTAATTTATAGTCTTGTTTATTTTCTATATCCCTAAGGCCCAGAATATAGAATCCATGAAGGCAGAGACTTCTGTCTTCTGTTCACTATTGTATCCCCGTTTCCTGAAATGCTGGCTGAGACATTAAAAAGGTGCTTAATATTTATTGACAACCTAGATGCTCATCAACAGTGGATTGGATAAACAAAATGTGACATATATATGGATGAAATATTATGCAGCCATACAAAGAAGGAAATTATGTCCTTTGCAACATGGATGCAGCTGGAGGCCATTATCCCAGGCGAGTTAATGGAGGAACAGAAAACCAAATACTACATGTTCTCACTTATAAGTGGAAGCTAAACACTGAGTACACAAGGACATAAAGATGAGAACAATACACATTGGGGAGTACTAGAAGGGGGAGAGAGAAGGGGAGAAAAGAACTGGAAAACGACCTATTGGGTACTATGGTCACTACCTGAATAATGGAATCATTTGTACCCCAAACCTCAGCATCGCACAATATATCCAAACCTGCACATGTACCCTCTGAATCTAAAAGTTGTAATTATAATAAATAAATAAATAAATACTGATGGAATGAATAAATAACAAATAGGAAGAAAAAAGACAGTGTTAGAGAAAGCAGAGAATTGCAATGTTCATTTTGCTTCCACAGTCAAAATTCAAATTTAAGAAGTCAATACTTTATAGTTTTCTTCTGTGTTGTCTGTTTCGGGACTAAGAAACAAACACTTGTCAAAATAATTGCTTTAGACTGGCAAACATTTTCAGTAGTAGAAGATCCAGGATTTGGGGCATTTGCCGAGCAGTGAATCCCAGTTCCTGCCACTATGTGCTAAATGTTAGTCTTGTTAAAGTAGGCGTGTCTATAGGACTGCAGACACACAGCACAGAGACCACAGGAATAATCCACCAGTGGATGGTGCTGAGAAATTACTTTTCCTTCACTATATTGTCAAACTTCCAAATGTTGACATTGAAAATGTTTGGTAAGGTTTCAAATGCAATCTTGTCTCCCCAAAGTTCTTCCTATTCTAGTGATATCTGACTTGGCAATTATTGATTTTAACATTTGGCTTTCAGCCAAAATGTGTATCTAATGCATTTCCTCCAGACAGCTAAATCAATCGTCCTTATTGTAAAGTGTCCTGAGCTGAGTTCCTAAAATTCCTTTTAGACTACGATATGTTGACTCCTTGGGTTAACGTCACAGAGCCTCAGATTCATGACTGAAAATTGTTCCCAAGCCTCAACATCAGAGGATGGTTTTGAAATTGAGGTAATAGATATAAATCACTTAGCACATTATATGGCCTTAGTAAGTAATTTCATTCTCCTTCTTAATAGTTAGAGAGACAATACAACTTTGTTTGCTTCACACAATATCAGTTTGTAACTTTTTCTGGCCATAATTTTTAATAGTTACCCCTTCTATTCTCAAACGCATCCCTATTTGAATAATAAGTTGTATGTTCACCATATAAAGAGTGGAAGCTGAAAAGTTAAGCATCTAACAAAAGGGGGCTTCTCTTTAAGTGAAGAATCTGGTAGCCTTGACAGAAATCAGAGAAGTTTCTTATTCTAAAAACTAAGTGGCAGATTTCACATGAAAAAGTAGAGTCTGGGCCAGCATATGTTTCTTTTTTCCCCTGACTTAAAGAAATCTGTCTGAAATAATCAATTTCAAAGCAGATTTTTTTTTTTTTAAAGGGTCACTGTTGGCTGAGGGCCCAGACATATTTTCTATATGATCTAGAACAAGAAGTGGCAGAAGCTGCTCTGAAGAATTTCAGTGAATATTTATTTTCAGTCTCCCTGTTTATACCCACTGGTCTATGTAGCTAGAAAGATTCTAATATTGTGTTTTCAGAATCAAGCAGCAGGGTCTTGCTCACGGAGGAGGAATGGAGGCAAGTGGTGATAAAACTGCCTCTGGGGCAAAGATAATGCTTTTGCCCCAGGTATTGGGGCAACTGTATTGGTTCCCTGCAGTAGCTTACATCATTGATCGAATAGGACGAAATACACACTCCATATAGAGTAGAGATGTGTATTCATGTTATTTTTCAATCAAATCTCTTAAATTGTACGAAGGAGAAGTACTTCCATTAGATTATTGCTTTAAAATAATGTTTTCTACAGAAACAATAAAAAAGTCTTTTCAAAGATTAATCTTCTGGATAATTTGCCAGAACTACAAACACAGAGAAAAGCAACTCTTATCCACTGTTTAAGCCAGCAAGTAGTCTTGTATTTAGCAGTATTTTATTTTTCACATTTGAAATGACTGCATGATAAAGGAAATGTGTTCCAAAGAAAGGCAGATTAGTGCCATGTGTAATTTGTGTTTCTCTAGTACAGGCAGAGAAAATTGAAAGAAGGAACTTTTGAAACATAAATATTTCAAGGGGGATCTGTTTTTTCTAATACACATTTGTTTGTAATTTATTGAACAAGTACACAGAATTATTTGGATTAAAGAATATCAATGTTTCCAGGAAGGATTTCAATGAATGCTTATTTTCAGTTTTCCTACTCAGGCTTACCGGTCTATACAGCTAGAAAGATTCTAGCAGTATCTTTTGAGAACCACTTATTTGTTATTTTAGTAGCTGGAAGTGACTCGGCCTATTCAGACTGCACTCATTCAGTCAATCGACAAACATTTGCTGAGCAACATCTATGTGCCTAGTGCTGTTCTAGGCACTGAGGACAAGGCAGTGAATAAACCTGGGACAGAGGTACGGGGGACACCTTGCCATCCTAATTCTAATGGAGGAATCAGAAAAACAAAATAAATAATTTACTTGGGTGAGCTGGGAAAGATGCAATTTTTAACAGGGTGACTAAATCAGTCCTCACCAGGTGACCTTTGAGTAAAGACCTGAAGGAGGTGAAGAAGAAAGCCATGTGAATATCTGAAAGAAGAGTATAGTGGAGTCAAAACTCTATGTGTCCCCGCGTAGGGTCCTGGCTGGGTCTGAAAATTAAATTGACACATGAGAGATTAACTGGAGAAAAGTTTTAAAATTTATTTAGTGTAAGTTTTACAGGATATGGGATCCCTCATAAGAAAAGTAGGATTCAAAGATGTGGCAAAACATACATGCAGGCCACGCACTATGGCTCACACCTGTAATCCCAGCACTTTAGGAGGCCAAGGCTGGAAGACAGCTTGAGCCCAGGAGTTTGAGACCAGCCTGGGCAACATGGTGAGACCTTGTTTCTACAAAAAAATTTTTTTTAATTAGCCTGATATGGCAGTGCATGCCTGTGGTCCCAGCTACTTGAGACGCTGCCTGGAGGATTGCTTGAGCTCAGGAGTTCAAGGTTGCAGTAAGCCATGATCACACTACTGCACTCCACCCTGGGCAACAAAGTGAGACCCGGTTTCAGAACAAACCAACAAAAAGAACTTACTTGATTTTTGTATAGGTTGAACAAAGAGATGAAATTGTGGAAAAGTAAAAGTAACTAAACTATGGTGAGGCTAAAGGAAGACAAGATTTATTTTAACTAAGTCTGCTTGTACAGAATTCTCTTGGCTATGCCTCCCCATCAAAGAATGTTTCTTTCTTCCTAGCATATGGAGGGCAGCTTTCACCTGGGAGTTTTTTATCTCCTGCCTTCAGATAGAAAAAGGGAAGATAAGAATGTCCTTCTTGCATCTGCTGTTCTTCAAGCATCTTTAGCTTGAAGTAATCCCCGTGTGGTAGTGGTATGTTTTGGGGGTCATAATCTACTGTCCTTCAAAAGCATTCCAGGTATAGCAAACACCAAGTGCAAAGGTCTTAAGGAGGAGCATGCCTCGTATGCTGAAAGGCCATCTAGGAAACCAGTGAAGCTAGAATAAAGTGAGCATGAGACAGACTGGTGTGTTGGGGGAGAGGCTCACACAGGGTTGGGTGCATGCAGCA
This sequence comes from Rhinopithecus roxellana, assembly GCF_007565055.1. Classification (NCBI taxonomy): domain Eukaryota; kingdom Metazoa; phylum Chordata; class Mammalia; order Primates; family Cercopithecidae; genus Rhinopithecus; species Rhinopithecus roxellana. Next base: position 129,703,579 of record NC_044558.1, read on the forward strand.
CTTACTCTGAGTGAAAAGGAGAAGAATCTGCCCTCCCTTACAGATCCTAAAGAATAAATCCAACTCCAAAAGCACAGCAAGACATTTAAATTTGACTAGAAGTTGCAATGGAGGATGTGGGGCCACTGCACAGCAGAAACTTCATAAAATCTTCCAGTGGATGCCTGTTTCTCTCCTACACATATTTCTAACATTTTCTCTAACCAGCCCCATCAAGCCCACCCTCTCTCGCTTTTATCTCTGTCCTATCCACAGCAAAGTATCCCTCCATTAGACTCTCCAATTTTGATTCCCCTCATAATCATTTAATACCATGCTTAGATATGAGAAAACCCACCCAAGAAAATATTCCTGTTTTACATGAATTCATATCTTTATGAATAAATTCTGTTCGTCTGTTAATGGCATCACAGAAAAACAGGGAAATGGATATCTACCACATCTGAAGAGTGTTTTTCAGTGGTCTAAAGTTTAAAACACATGTTTGGAGAGATGCAATGAATTCACTTCTGGAGGCTTGAGCAGGAGCATAGGGGTGGGCAGGTCCATCCACTCAGAGAGATGCAGTAGTTGGGCAGTCACTGTAAGAACAGCTGAAAATACGGTCCATATCAGGAGCACCAGTCCCCACATGAGCCCGTATACTCCACTGGGCTTTTAGACATGTATGCAAGTAGCAGATGCTCCAAACTGCAGGCAGTGACATAATTGAGCCGCTTCTCGAATATACATGTTTACACAGCAGGGTGGGATGCAGCAAGGATGTCTTTATCCAATCATGGCCCATGGTGCTCCTGAATAGCACTGGGGAGGCCAGACATTATATAATAGATATAAGAACTTCATTCAGAAACACTTTTTCTTTCTTGTTGTAATGACACCTAGATCTGAGATTATGTCTGTGAAAGATGGGGAGAAGTTTGTGAAAGGCAAAGCAAATGAAAGGAAGAGAAAAAAGATACAGAAACAGCATTATGAATTTCTAAATTACACAGATTTTTTAAGTCAGGGAACTAAACTAGCAAACATTAAGATGATCAGGGAAGTAACATATTTCAGAGGGTAAGATCCTGGCATCAGCTCTGTGGACTCATCCCAGCTGCACTGCCTACTAGATACAGTACTGGACAGTAGCATCTGTCCTGAAATTTTTGCAGATCTTAATTGTCTCTTTCATGATTCATGGCATACACTTTTGGTATTTCTGTGAGTAAGATTCAAAATTATTTTCTGAGAAAAAATTTGGCTTTGTGCTATGAACCATTTTCACAGAATGGAATTCTGTGTAAACACAAGTCAAAGATTCTCAATTTTCTTTACAGAATATTAACTGTGCCACCTGCTTGTCTAAAACATATGGCTCTCTCTACTCAGCACAGAATATCAGCATTTCAGGTTGTCAACAACCTTTAACTGACTGTCATCCAGTTTCCATTAAGAAACATGCTAGCTGAATCTTATTCTGGGAGCTAAAGTCTTTATATTTGTGAAATTATGAAACATAAATTTGCTCTTTGACCCCGTTTCCTGGCATACAAGTCTTAAAATCCTCAGAAACTCCAAAATGATGTATTTTTGTATGCTAATTAGTAGACTGGTGGCGAGAGAGCCCTAGGTAGATTCAGGATGGGGGCTGATCATTTAAAAGGCCAAAGCATGATTACAGGATTAGAACTTTAAGCCATATCCCCCAAACTCTGAGGAGGAAAGGGTGGCTGAAGGTTAAGTTGATTACCAGTGACCAATGGTTTAATCAAACCAAAATTGACAGGATTTGAATAGCTTCTGTATAGCTGAACACCTGGAGGTTTCTGGAGGGTGATGTGCCTCGTGAGGGCATGGAAGTTCTGCACCCCTTTCTCCATATCTCACTGCATGCATCTCTTCATCTGCATCCTTCGTAATATCCTGTATAATAAACAGTAAATGTGTTTCCCTGAGTTCTGTGAACTGCTCTAGCAAATTAATTGAACCCAAGGAGGAGGTTGTGGAATCCCCAATTTATAGCAAGTCAGTCAGATGCACTGGTAAAACAACCTGGGGCTTGCCACTGGCATCTAAAGTCGGGGGCAGTCTCAGGGACTAAACCCTCATCCTGTGGGATATGACTCTATCTCAGGGACTAAACCCTCATCCTGTGGAATATGACTCTATATCTAGGTAGACAGTGTTGAAACTGAATTGGAAGACACCCAGCTGGGTCCACCACAGAATTGATTGCTTGCTTGTTGGTAGGGAGAAATCCCCATGCATTTGGTCACAGAAGTCTGTGTTGATTGTGTTGAGTGAAAGAATAGAAAAAGCACTTTGAGTTTGTGCATGGTTTTTTCCTACTCTCAATCTTCTTTCTCTATATCAAGTCAAATCATGAGGAAGTAAGCTATTTATATCACATAAAGGTAACTCTTTTTAAACATCCACCCTATACATGATCATAGACATAAACAAAGCTATTTTCTAGTTCCAGTTGGTCAACTCAGCTCCTCAACAACATATTGTGAAAACAGTCAGGCAGGCACTGCCACCTCATCCAGCCATCATCCCTCACCTGTTCACTGTGTTCACTGCATTTGTACTTAATATTGTTTTGTGAATATCACTGGCCATCTTGATAGAAAAGTGTAGAGGTATTGAGAGAGTTGAAAGCAACAGTTAAGGAGAAGCATAGGCTTAGAAATGGAAACAAAAGTAGAGATTTTTTTTAAACTTGGAAGCATTGAGAAAATAAAGGATATTACGAATGTAGATAGAATGAATCATTTGACAAGGAGTGAATAAAGAAGCAACAACTGGCAAAAGGGAAGGAAAATGAGAAATGAAATGGAGTTTGGTTTTTCTTAGTTTGCTGAGAAGATAATTAGGTAAATGTAATGGGATAAATACTTGTAGACAAACTTGTCATAATTTAGAATCTAAAGGTATATTAAATTAAATAATATATATTTCATTATTTGCGTATTTACCAATAAAAATACGTAGGAAAATATTCTTTCTAAAAAAAGTGTCCTTTTTAAAGAGGTGAACAATTTTTGTCTAATCCAAAGCTTGTTTACCTTTTATATATAAAACAAGGTGAAAAGAACCAGGAAATAAGACAGATGTAAAGAAAGTTATAGAAATAAGGAGGTATTTTTTGGTAAGAAAGCTTAAAGAGAAATCATTTTGTATGACAAGGAATCCTATATAGTAAATTTAGTCCTAGAATAAAATGACTGGTTGTTTACGAAAGAGGGATGTTCAGGACAAACCAGAAAGTCCAAGCATGTCATGAAGAGGCTGTATTTAAAAATGTATAGAGTATAAATCCAATAAGGTGATTTATTTAAAAAAACTTCTATATGATCCAGTTGTCTATAATTAAAGGGAAATTATAATGGTCTTTCTAGATATTGGGTTTGATGTAAAAGAACACTAATACACTAAAAACTTGATTAGAACAATATAATTTTCTTCAGGAATTGATTTACTCTTAATAAATTATAAGAGATTTTAATTTTTTTAATCCAAAGTTCAACTTTTATTGCATCTCATCATTATCAGTTTTCTCTTCCCTTTTAAAAGCCACAAAATAGTAACACCCTCCTTCAACTCATTTTCAGCTCATATAAGGTTTTTTCCCCTCAAGTTTTGTTTGTTGTGGCCTGATGCTAACAATGTTTTCTTAAAGGTCTAAAGGAAATGATTTCTTCCAACATAATATATTCTGTGCACTACAGAAAGTCTTTTCTTTTGCCTTTTGGTAACAGGTCTAACAGATTTTACATTTTATCAAAATTATTCCTATGCCATTATTTTTAAGTTTTGGTTTGCTTAGAAAAAAAAAACCTAAGATTTAAAGTAATTATTTTTTAACTAAGGTTATTACATCTGTATATCTTACTTTATGTGCTTTTAAAGTCCTCGTGATATTGAGTTACAGGGCTTTGGCTCCTGGATCTAAAAAGGACACCAAGTCCTGCTAAATCTTAAAAACTGAAAGCAATTAAAGCCTCATCTCCAGTCCTACTATAAAATGGCAATCAAAATAAACTGCATTCTGACACAAGGCCAGAAATTAAAGCTATTCAACTCCTCAAGGTCCAGGGACTATTGCAGAAGAGGTAGGTATGTGTGATTGTAAGGGCTGATGCTGAGAGATGAAATACGTTCAATTCCTCAATAAATTAACCATTAACGTCACAGGCACACTAATGCAAGACCAACCTATGGGCCCCTGTATCAGATTAGCAAGGTTTTCTTGAAGCATTAACTGATTCTTTAATAAAGCTTATAAAGGTTATAAAAGGCTTATGGAAGTTATATCTTACAGTCAGGATTACAATCTTATAGATCGTTTACAAAATTTTGAGAAATGAGTTTAATTGGCTTTGTGCTGTTTTTATTAGGGCTTCTAAGTCTCCTCTCTCAAAGACTGAAGGTTTTTGCCTTTTTTTGAAATCCTTGAGTTATCATTTTGTTTAAGTGAGTAACTTGTTTTACAATGACTTGTGATCTGATTTTGTGATATCAAGTGTCTTAACCTTTGATATTTGACAAACTTCTCAAAATTAAATCATAAATTATGTCTTTTTCTGACTTCATTAATCCGTTAAGATATTAGGCTTCCTAAAGTCCAAAGTTGACATATATGACTTATTTGGTATAAAAATTATATAAGAAGCATCGTCAAATCTGAAATGGTGTTTGGTTTTCTTTGGGTTGTATTTGTATAAATATGTTACTGGTATATGCTCAAAAATTATGAGAAACTCCTATCATTCTGATATGACTTAGTGTAAATTTTCAGTAATAATTATAATTGTTATAAGAAATTATTGTGTGCCACAGAGGTAATAAATTTCCTTGTCAATTGTGTCTTTGACTACGGCTGCCCGAAAACTTTTTGTCATCCATGGACAATTATTGTCTTGTTTTGATCCTCTTTAGAAGGTGATTTTATAATCAGCTATAAAACTCTAACAAGTGCTCTTGAATGAAGGTGTCTGATAACTCTGGAGATTGTGACATCAGAATAGTGGTAAAATTTTCAGAACTAATGGAGAGGTGAAATGTTTATGAATATCAAGCAGAATAGGTATTAACTGCACAGACTAAACTAATAGAAGACTGGAATAATCTTGTTGACTTTTTGCTTAAAATGTTGCTGATCCTTTGTTTTGTTTTTCAGAGTAAAAGAAACTTTTCTTTTGAGCTATTGACAGCTTTTAACAATTAAGTATACTCCTATAAACAAAATTTGGAGCATATTTATTTTTCTCTACCTGATTTCTCCAGAATTCAGAAACTATTTGTGAATATTCTTAACTTATGGCAATATAGTTATTTGCATAAATTCAATAAGAAGCTGTTTTCATTTGTAACAGGACACAATTGGAGAAACTGGTTATTTTACTAAGGCTTTGACTGGCATGGTGTGCTTTCCTTTAAGGAATCGAAGTTGGCTTAGAAAGCCAATAAAAGCCTCTGGGAAAACTGGCCTCATACCTTATCTATGCGGTTCCTGTACAGGGTTCCTGACCTGTAGCAAGTAAAGAATGTCACTTTCTGACAGGCCCAGAGGCCCAACCTATTAATACCTTGGAACCTCAAGAGGAGAGTAATTCTGGTACTCATAAGTATTTGATGATACAAATTCATGGCTGGGCTCAGCTTTTAAAAAAATCTTATCTGAGATTCCTTTTATGGAACAAAGTTCCATCAAAGCCAATATAAAAAGCTTATGTGGAAGATAATTATTCTTGCTATACTTTATACAAATGATCTGGCCAAGTATAATAAACCAAATCAGTCCTACCATGATTTGTCTTTAATAAAAATAGGAAACAGGAGAGGGAAAAACTATGTTTCAAAAACTAGGCCGCACACAGTGTCTCAAGCCTGTAATCCCAGCACTTTGGGAGGCTGAGGCGGGTGGCTCACAAGGTCAGGAGATCAAGACCATCCTGGCTAAAATGGTGAAACCCCATCTCTACTAAAAATACAAAAAATTAGCTGGGCATGGTGGCAAGTGCCTGTAGTCCTAGCTACTCGGGAGGCTGAGGCGGGAGAATGGCATGAACCCAGGAGGCAGAGCTTGCAGTGAGCCAAGACCACATCACTGCACTCCAGCCTGGGCAACAGAGCAAGACTCCGTCTCAAACAAAAACAAAAAACAAAAACCAAAAACAAACAAACAAACAAAAAACTATAGTACACCTGATGTTAGATTCCAGTCCTGCCTAAGGTTTTTCAATTTTTATTATTTTCTACAGTTTAGACTGAATTCTAATTTTTCCTGGCTGCAAGTATCCAAAAATAATGTTTTCATTTTTTTTCTTCTCTCTTTTCCTTTACCCCCCCAATTTTTCTAATTTGAAATCACTAAAAACTAACCTTTGCTTTCTTAAAGCCTTGCTAACTGAATTTAGACAACTTAAATAAACTTCAGAAGAAAATAACAGCAACCTATTTACACACATAAGCCACTTTCATACCTGCCTACTGATGTATGGACTTCAGAGTAATATGGCCTATACCAATTTTCCAGGATTGCTCTTTTGTTTGTTATTGTTTTTCTCCCTTCCTCCCCCTATTTTCTCTTCATAGAACATGAGACTTCTCAGCCTGCTAAAAACGAGCTTTCCTAATAACTTGGGACCTATCTATATAGGAATAAACCATCCCAGACATGAGAGATCAGACAAAACCTGAGACCAAAGGCTTGTTTTTTTGTAAAATGCTTTCTCCAAAAATTTTAGAGAAGGGGGGAAATGTCAAAGGAAAATAAATCTTGGGGCCCCAAAAATTACTAAGCTAAAGGGAAAAGTCAAGCTGGGAACTGCTTAGGGCAAAGCTGCCTCCCGTTCTATTCAAAGTCATCCCTCCCCTCACTGAGATAAATGCATGTCTGATTGACACTCTTGGAAAGACTAATCAGAACTCAAAAGAGTGCAACCATTTGTCTCTCATCTACGTATGACTTGAAGCCCCCTCCCTGCTTGAGCTGTCCCACCTTTCTTGATGGAACCAATGTACATCTTACATATATCAATTGATGTCTCATGTCTCCCTAAAATGTGTATAAAATCAAGCTGAACCCAGACCACCTTGGGCACACGTTGTCAGGACTTCCTGAGGCTGTGTCATGGGTATGCATCCTCAACCTTGACAAAATAAACTTTCTAAATTAAATGAAACCTGTCTCAGATATTCAGGGTTCACATGGGTTCACATTTTGATAACTGCAAAGAGATTCTGAGTGGAGGTGCCCCGACCTTTGACAAATCTCCTGTTGGTGCTTGGTACCAGCTTGAGATATCTTTATGGCTCAGACCATTAGGACAATTTGCTGAAGCCTGAAAGCATCCCCTACAGAGAATCCCTGATCTCCCAAAATTTGGTCAAGATCTAAAGTTTATATTGCCATACAATTCCCTGTTTTTGGAATTTTTCTTGCTTCCCACACAAGGAATGCAGGTTTTTCCTGCTTCCACGACAATGGAAGGCAGGTAACTATTTTATGAAGTCTGAACTCTCTTCCAACAGGGAAGATGAATTTGAGATTTGTCCTGCTTCTAGGATGGTAGACAGCAGTCTTCAACCTGAGACCCATTCCTAGGTAAGTAACTCAATTGGGGTTTGTTTTTGGCTAAAGTGAAGATTAACAACCAGCTGGTTTTCATGGCTCCTTATCATTAGAATGCTCAGCAATTGTATAGACTGTTTTGCTTAACTGTTTTTGTTTGTTTGTTTTGCTTAACTTTCTGTTGTTGTTGTTTTTGTTTGTTTCTGTCTTTGTGGTTGTTTTGGTCTTTTTCCCGTTGGGTTTGATCAACTCTATCTGACTTAATCAAATTAGAAGGAAAATTCCAAATTTTGGGGAAAAAGGCCTCTGAAGTGGCTAAATTCCCCCCCCCCCCCCCCCCCACCACCCCACCACACATACATACACACACACACACACAAGGTGGTGTGGTACAGGGAGAAAAATGAACAGCAAAAAAACAGAAAAGACTTTCATTTCTGACTACTTGAAAGGCTTTATTTACATAACAAAGCCACCTTTTTGCTAGTCAGGTCAACCAAAAGAGCAATGGCTGTCGCCTCACACTGCTTTAGCTAAGAGTTCTGCCATCTTTTTTTCCACCGCAACAGCCTGGGTTTATTTCCTAAATCAAGCCCTTTCTGGTTTGATACTTGGTACTTCTAAAATAGCAGCAATTTGTTCCAGCTGAACTACGGTCATAAGATTTAAAAAGTTTTTTTTAAGGAGCTCAATGGTTAAAAGTCAGCTTAATTAAAAGCTAACATCCAAAATATATGTGTGTGTCTATGTTTTTGTATTTAAAAGGTCTTCATGTTGGCTTTTTTCGATTTGTTTTGTTTTGTTTTTTCTCCTACGACCTTGTCTTTTTCTTTCCTTTTTTTTTTTTGAGCAAAAGTTTTTTTTTTCTCAGTTGATTGAATTCTGTTTTCTTCATTTACTTCTTCTGCCTCTCCTTTCTCTTGCACCCTCTGCTGAATGAGGAACCTAAAATAGTTTATAACAGCCTTAAAGAAAACAGAGAAAGTGTCAGACTCCCTTTGGGGGAGAAATCTGCTTTTCCTTATGGAACCCCAAGAGCATAAACAGACCAGTTCATCTCAACTCTTAAACTACTTGCTTTTGTATTTTGTTATTTGATTTATTGACTAAAATGGTTATTGCAACAGAGGCTACTCTTGGGTTTTTAGGGAGAGTGTAGTTTAGACACTCAGAAAAGTCTTTGTTTAAAAAAACTTTTTTAAAAGTGCACTGTAAAAGCATCAATAGTCTAGCCTCATAATAATTCTACCTTTTTGGAGACCCAGGATTCAATGTAGGCTCTGCCCAGAGCTCAGATCCAGTTAAAAGACAAGTAGTCCCTATCTAAATAAAATTGGTCTCCTCTTAAAATCATATGGTAGATTTGTATAATTCTGTGTTTGACATCCATCTTTAATCTCTCTCCAGCACTACTAGACTTTTTCTTTCAGTACCTGGAGATGTAAATTTTGCTATCTGATTTTTCACTAAAAGTTGTTTCCTTCAATATGCAGATTGAGGGCTATTTAGCTGACAGCTGCCAGGGTGATGAAACAGGTTATCAAGAGTTTGCAAGACTAAGATAGGAAAAACAAAAAAGGAGGTCTTAGGAATCTATAAATGTACTTCTATCAGTATGCCTAATACATCTATTTATTTATGTGTTGTGTACACAAGGTTTCACCACTAAAAATATATAAAAGAGCTCTAATGAATGGGCTTAAAGAAAAATAAAAATGCTTAAATCAAATACTTTATCAGAAAAAAGGAAAGACTAGTCAAATGCTTTTTCAAGTGTAAGTGACTTAAGTTGAATCTTTAATAAATAAGTTAGCTTTAATATTACTGGTAAAGTAATATTAGAAATGTCTTAAGAATTTCCAGCATACTTTTTTTTTTGGAGATGGAGTCTTGCTCTGTTGCCCAGGCTGGAATGCAATGGCGCGATCTTGGCTCACTGCAACCTCCACCTCCTGGCTTCAAGCTATTCTCCTGCCTCAGCCTCCCAAGTAGCTGGGTTCACAGGTGCCCGCTACTATGCCCAGAAAATTTTTGTATTTTTAGTAGAGATGGAGTTTCACCATGTTGGTCAGGCTGGCCTCGAGCTCCTGACCTCAGGTGACCCACCTGCCTCGGCCTCCCAAAGTGCTGGGATTACAGGTGTGAGCCGCCACACCCAGTCCAGCATACATTTTTGTTTGCATTTATTGACCAAGCAATCTCATACTTATCCCTGGCAAATACTATAAACTGTCAAAATTTGGCATTGGGGTTACATTACTCTAAACCCAGCCCAAAACAGAATGATCTTTGCTTGTGTAATTTTTAATAAATAAGACATTGATATTGGTTTAATGAAAACAGCTACACCTTGAATTATTTAGTAAAATTATCATAACTGCTAATCTTGTGGTTTTGGGCAGTCTAGTCCACAGGCAGTAAGAAGGTTTGTTTTGGGAAAGGACTGTCGTCATCTTTGTTTCAAAGCTGAACTATAAACTAAGTTCCTCCCAAAGTCCAGGAATGAACAAAGACAGCTTGGAGGTTAGAAGCAAGATGGAATCAGTTAGGTCATATCTTTTTCACTGTCTTTCACCTACCTGTGACCTGGAAGTCCCTTCCCTGCTTCAGTTCTCCTGCCTTTCTGGATGGAACCAATGTACATCTTACATATATTGATTGATGTCTTATGTCTCCCTAAAATGTATAAAACCAAGTTGTGCTCTGGCCACCTTGGGCACATGTTGTGAGGACCTCCTGAGGCTGTGTCATGGGCGCGTCCTCAACCTTGGCAAAACAAACTTTCTAAGTTAACTGAAACCTGTCTTACATATTCAGGGCTCACACCTTATTCTTTCTTTCTTTTTTTAGTACACCCTCATTTTGGAATAGCACACAATCTATTTCTTTCTTGAGAAAGGGTACAAGCAAAGTACACTTTTTGAGGCTTTGGATGTTGAAAACACTTCCTAGTTTGGCTGGGTAACAAAATTCCAGAACGTTTAGAAATAATTTCCCGCCGGGCGCGGTGGCTCAAGCCTGTAATCCCAGCACTTTGGGAGGCCGAGACGGGCGGATCACAAGGTCAGGAGATCGAGACCATCCTGGCTAATATGGTGAAACCCCATCTCTACTAAAGAATACAAAAAACTAGCCGGGCGACGAGGCGGGCGCCTGTAGTCCCAGCTACTCTGGAGGCTGAGGCAGGAGAATGGCGTGAACCTGGGAGGCGGGGCTTGCAGTGAGCTGAGATCCGGCCACCGCACTCCAGCCTGGGCGACAGAGCCAGACTCCGTCTCAAAAAAAAAAAAAAAAAAAAAAAAGAAATAATTTCCCTTAGATTTTGAAGGCATTATTCATTGTTTTCTGACTTTCAGTGTTTCTATTGAGTAATCTGACATCATTCTTAGAAGTAATCATTTTATTATATTACAATGATTTTTCTTTAAATGTTTGTAAGATGTTAATTTAGGGATTCCAAAATGTCACTAATATGCCTTGGATATGTGTTTTTACATTCATTGTGCTGGACACTTGGTGTTCCCTCGCAACCAGAAAACAGGTCCTTCAGCTCTGGAAACAGCCCTCTCTTTTATATTTCTCGTCCTGGAACTCCTATTATCCATACTTCTAACCTTTTTATCTCTTTTTTCCTTTCTGTCCTTTCAAGAGTGATTTCCTAAACATTATTTTGCTAATCCATTTATTGACATTTTAATTTCTACTATCACATTTTTAAGAACAAAAAGTCTTTCTTAGCTTCAAAAGGTTCTATTTGCATAGATTCCTACCCTTTGTGAATGCAGTATATTTTCTTTGAAATGATCATAACTATTTCATTTGTTATGTATTCTTCTGCCTCCTGCTTGTCTGTTTTCTATGTTTTTTCTATTGCTTTGTTTGGTCTCTCTTTTTTTATGTGAGAAGCTTTCTAGAAATATTTACTGATCCATAGCTGTCATTTACATTTGAGAATGAGGCACAGCTGACTGAAAGCTCTTTATGCTTGGGTGGTAATTACCAAGCACTGGGCTTCATCAGAGGTTGATCCACCGGGACTCAGCCATTTCACAAATGTCAGTCTCCACATAACAGCAGTCTTTTCTCTTGGCCTAGTCAGTCTCCCCAGAAAGAAACCCTCCAGTCTCTTGGTATGGTCTAAGCCTAGTTGCTAACATTCTGCCAGCCAGGTGATAAGATGGGCTGAGGTCTCTCTCTTCAAGATATGACCTTTCCTGTCTTCAGCTAATGTCCCAAGTCCAGTGCCTCCCTGTTTCATCTCCAGTCTTCTAACAGATGGGAAAGGGCAACTCCTTGCACCTGTGGGTAGGGGGAGAGCAGACACACTTCCAGCCAATCTTCCAAGTTTTAGTGACATCAGCACTCTCATCTCTAATTTCTGAGTCTTTTGGGAATTTGTAACAGAACTGACTACCTTTTACTGCTTCCCGTGTTGTGAGTACTGAAGTTGTAGACTTCGGTACTCTCCTAGTCAGATATCACTAGGCCATCTGTTTTTCATCTCCTAATATTTTGTTGAGGTCTTTTGTCTGCTATTTTCTTCTCTTCCATTATCTTCATTCTTACAAGTTTATGACTATTTACATTCTTCTCTTCTCATGTTATTAGTCTTTCAAGAGGGATCAGAAAATCATAAGTTAGGTGGTATTATCCTTTTCAAGCTTAACTGCTTTACTAATGAGTTTTCAATACTGTTTTCTGATTTTAAAACATATGTGTATAAAAAATTACTGAAGAGCTACCAAGAAAAAACATTTTATTTTGAGATGAGAGGTCGCAGTATGTTGCCCAGGCTTGTCTCAAACTCCTGGGCTCAAGCGATCCTCCTGCCTCAGCCTCCTGAGTAACTGGGACTACAGGCACGTGCCACCACACCCAGCTTACCAAGTAAGTTTTTGATGGTGGTTGCTTTAAAGAAATGGAAATAAAATATTAGGGCATGTGGGAAGTTACAATTTTCATCTTATATGTTTCTATAGTTTCTTAGTGTCATGAACATGTTTTATCATTTTAAATCTGCTTAACTTTTAAGAGCTATTAAAAATTTTAAAGTTATAGATGCTTGTCATAGAAAATCTAGAAAATGTAAAAGAGAACAAAGAAGAAATTAAAAGTTAAAAAAGAACACAATCATACAAAGAAAAACACTATTAACAATTTTCTCAGCGTGATCTTGACATTAGATTCTCAGGCTTTCTTCAAAATCGGCACACACTTACCTATCAATTATCTCTGCTCTCTGACATCTTCAAAATCTCCTTCTTAAATAGATCTTTAATTTTTGCCCATAAAAATACTTATTTCTGAACTAAAAGAAAAATTCTTTCAAATATGACATCTCTTCATGATAAAATCTCTCTGATTTTTACAAACCAAATATCTCAGAATAATTATTGCCTCTATTTCCTCACCATCCTTATTACTTTCCTCCAGTCCACTACCTCTACTGAAACTGCCCTCTTCAAGGTCTTTAAAGATATCTGAATGATCAAATCAAATCAAATGGCCCTTCCTCATTACTCATCCTGATCCCTCTAGCATTTGACACAGTTGACCAAATTTCTCCTTCTCATAAGTCTCCCTTCCCTGATATCCATGGCAGTCTCACATCCTAGATATCAACTCCTCTCTAAGGGCTTTTTCTCTCTCCCCTGATAAAACAGCACTTTTTCCTCCCATTACCTAAATATTATTGTCCCAAGGCTTACACCTTGATCCTCAGCGTTTATTATTCTAATCATAATGAAGGATTGAGTCACAGCCATGCATCCCAAGAAAACTAATATCTCTAAAAGAGATACAAAAGAGGAAAGACCTAGGATGGACCATCAGGAGATGTCTAAAGTATTGTGAACCAAAAATGAAATTCTAAGACCCCCAAGCAACTGAATGGACACCCTCCTGGCCAAGGGGACTCCAAGATAATCTTGAAAACTAAGTTCTTGGCCATGACGTGGGATAGGAAGTCGGACACGCCTTGCTATGCCTCCTCCCTCGCTAATTACCATTAGCTTTTCTTCCCTAAAGACTAAAGACAAACCGGCCCTTTCAAAGAACTCCTCCACTGATGTCCACCATCCATCTGACACTGCCCCTCCTTTTTGCCTGATAAGACACCATCGACTACAGAGTGGTTTTGGCCAGTCTGTGGAGAATGCACAGTAAGGGTCTTTGTGTCCTCTGCTTCACCTTTTGACATCAGAGGGCCAAACACTCCACCCTCAGATCATGCTAACACCACTACTTGTTGCATACGATACCCAAGAAGGGGCATGAAGCTTAATTGCACATGTATACGTTTCTCCTTTCATTAATATTCATGAGTCTTTCTATAGCTTATTGAATGTGTAGATTTGGCCACTCTGCTCAGTATAAATTCTTGTTCCCTTTGTCCCTCTCTCAAAGTATCTGTTTCTGGCTTCTGGTGGGAGGCTATGCTTCTAAGCCTAGCAGAATGGTCACTTGCAGGCTGCAACACTTTATGAGAAATAAAGCTCTCCTTTCCAAATTTTTGAACCTCATCATTCTTTAGTTGGCAGTAGAAAGGTAGGGCTGGATCAGTGAAGAAAGGAGGGCCTACAGGAAAAAGAAGAAGAAATTTCAAAAATATATTTGGTTCTTACTATGCACAGATGCTATGTCATGTCCTTTCATATATATTACCTTCATTTCATTCTCAAAACAATCCTGTGAGTTAGGTACTTTTATTTCTCTTTACAAGAGTTAAGCAGTCGCACAAAATGACACAGTTTATGTTCCAGGTTATAAAAAAAGGAAGCCAGACTGATGTGATGGAAGAAACAGGGGCTTGGAGATTACACGGCTTTGATGCTACTACTTACTGCTCTATGGCGTTGGTCAAATACAACTCTCTGGTCTTCGGTTTTCTCATTTATAAAATAAGGACAAAATTAGTTGATTACAAATGAAAGGCTTATAAATAAGTTGTATAAAGTACCTAGTACACAGGAAGTGCCCATCAATAATTGTTATTCTGACTCTATGAATATGGGTTATTTTCATTAACAAAAGAATATAACACTAGGAGAAGGAAGGCGAGAGAGTTTCAGAAAGAAGATCTAATGTTTCTTTCAAGGCACAGATCCAAGCCCAGCTGAAGCCCAGGTCTCTAGTGGCTGCATAACCTTGCATCTATAAGGGGCTTGTCTGTGAGAAAGACAAAGGGGCAGGCTCCCCTGTGACTGAGCAAGAGTCAGTGCAATAACTCGTCATAGTCATCTTGTGAGCTGGGAAAATGCTCAACCCAGTAACTCGATTGCCTAGAGACCATACGTCCCCAAATGAGACAGCTCAGATCACCACTGAATCTTAAGAGAAGCTGCATCTATGCTTTCTGGATATGTTGCTTTGATTTCAAAAAATGTTTAAGGCAAATACAAGTGTGTTTTTTAAAAAAGAAACAATAACAACATAAAAGCAAAACATATACGCCTCAGTGGATTTAGAAAAATCAGTCTACAAAAAATGCTGACTTTTCTCTACACTCACTAGATAGCATGTCTTACAATGTTGTACATTCCTTTTCCTATAAAAATAAATAAAAATATGATAATCAACATGGCAGCCCAAAATGAATTCACTAAAGAAAAACACAAGCTGGCCAGAAGAGCTGAGAGACGCATTATAGCCCCTGTAAGTGTTTCAGACAGCAGCTGCAGACTGTTCCCAGACACTCTGATAATGGAGAACATAATTAGTTTTCTTCAGCAAAGAAAAATAGAAGAACTGATGAGGTCAAAACCCATAAATTAATTCAATTTAATGAATATTAGTGTTTGTTTGAATAAATCCCATGTGCTCAAAACTGCAGGTTACAGAAGACGTGCAAAACACAAAGAACAAGCAGGGCATCCAGGTAATCACTCATTCATTCATTCACCTACTACTTATTATGCACCGAGTGTGTGTCAAAGACTACGTGCTAAACTTTGGGGATGAAGGTGAATAAGATGCAGTTTCTGTCCACAAGAATCTCATGGTCTTGTGGCAAGAGACAGCAGCAAATTACCCCAGCACATCTTATCAGTACTTAGAAGAGGACGCATAGACTGCCACCAAGAGAGATCATTGGAAGGGTGGGTGGGGTGCAAGACAGCAGGTGGAGGGGGATAGAAGAATTTCTAAGGTCAAGGTGTAAACTGAGAATCGAAGGACTAGGAGGATTTATTCAGACAGGCAAAAGGCTAAGCAACATCATTCCCAAACATCACAGGCCAGTGCCAGTCCACAACTCTTTCTTTAACTGTCTCTGGCAAAATGAGGAAAATATAGGCAATGTGTGAGGTTTTCATAGTTTATTCTAATTAGTGATCTTTATTCTGAGATGATGTCCTTTCTCCTTTTTAAAATGTCAACATATAAAGGCTTTAGTGAAACGGTGGTATTTTATAATGTCCTTACTTGCTGTAATACGAAATCATCAACACTATTCATGTTTTTATTTATTTGGCAATTCTCTAGCCCATTAAATCCTAAATTTGGGAAACTCTGTGCATGATGCATCAACAGAACCACCAGTACTTGGCATGATCAATCAGCAGAGTACACACAGCAAGCAAATAAACAATAATAGTTTATGTAAGAGATTAAATGCATAAAGTAGGCAGGACCTCCATTACAAAGGACTTTAAATGGCTGGCTAGGAAATTTAGGCTTCATCCCATAGTCACAAAAGACAAGGGTGACTGTCAAAATTGAGGAATTAGTCAGTACAATGCTGGGCAAGTCTCCCACTCTTTTTCTCTGGTGCTCCTTTCTAAAATGTTGATGCCGATAAGCACCCAACCTACCAAGCTTCGTGGGTACGTAAACCACAATTGAGATGAGCTGATGATGTTCCCCATAAATTCTAGTGTGTTGCCCCAAAGGTAGAGGGTTAATAATAATAAGACCCTCCCTCTCCACTAAATAAATGTATAAACTAACCAGCTGTCAAAATCTCCCCTCCTAGCACTTTCTCCTGGATCACCTTTGGCCGGGATACTGCCTACCAGGGTCCTAGAATAGGACGTGAAGTGAAGAAAGCCAAAAGACAGTTCTTGAGTTCTAATAAATGAATGGCACATCTTTCCCCGGACTTGGATTTTTATTTGTGATGGAGGACTACCTAGTAACAATCTACTAAGTTAATTTTAAGAGTTATTAAAATTCAGTGTTCAAACACTAGAATTGCCACATGTGAGAGTTTACCAAGGATTCTCATTCAACATTCTCCAAAGAAGCCTGGCTGCCGAGCAGCGGTTGGCAATAGAACAATGCTTCCTTTGTGCATAGACACATGCACGGTTTGGAAAGTCCCACAATTGTCAGAAAAGACATGTTTTATCAGTGCATCATTAGTGTTATGGGGACTTGGCTACGATTTTCAATTGCTATTGCTCTTGTTGGTAAATATAAATTACTTTAGTCATTGCTGGATTAACCAAAAGCAGACTGTTTGTATTTGGTGTGCCAACCAAATAGGGGCGTCAAGGAAATGGAAAAAAAAAAAAATTGTAAAAAGAATTTGGTATGTAAATTCCTAAAGGCATTAAAGTGGTCCTGATGGACACAAGCAAAACTTTACTAAACTGAGTATACCATATTCTTTTCATTGCTGAAGTCCTCTAAAAGTTTTAATCAGAACTTCTAGTTGGCTTAGCAAAAAACTTTCATTTCTTATGAATTACTGGCCTAACCCTTTGGCATACAGAGATGAGGATTTACATTGATATTTTATGCTATAATTTTGGAATAACTTTTAAATTTGAGACATATCTGTATCATTTACTGTTTAAATATGAATCTTCTATAAATGCGCTGGTAGAGTCTGAGCTCATGGAGGCAGGCCATACCGAATCTGAATTCTAGCCCTATCTCCTACTACATATGAGACCTTGAGTATGTTCCATAGCCTCTCTAAGCCTTAGTTTTCTCAACTGCACAGTAGAAATTAAATAGTACTTCCCTCATACATTAGTAGAGAGAACTAATAAAGCTCATACATATAAACCCCTTTGCATGGAAACTGTCACATTTCTCAACCCGTTAGGCATTAGCAGCAGTAGTATTATTTAAGTTCATTTTTTTCAACAACAGTAAAAATAGATAAGATAAAAGGGCAAGAAAGCTCAGCGCAGTCAAGCTACCAAATAAACACACTTGAGTTTTGCCAATGAAGAAAATAGGAAAGGAACAGAACAAATGTTGGAGGAGTTACTTCCACACAGAAACCATGAGGCATAGAAAATGGGATAATGGCCAAATACACTGAAAATGAGAAGCAAGAGGATTCTAGCCTATGCCAAAGGGCCTGGGTAAACATTTGTCCACAAATGTCACCTATTTCAGTGAATCTAGACAACTAAGCTGGATACCCTCAATGTTCATCATCAAAAAGGAATCACTGGAATGTACATTTAATTGCACTCATATTGATGAATTTATGCATAAAGCCAATTTACCAATTTTTACGCTAATGATTTTAACTTTCACATAGGTACTGCTATATCTGGAATGTGCCAGGAATGTCTATGGAGCCAACAGCATGTGTTGCCAGCAGGAAGGTGCCCCAGGCCATATGGACTGACCAATCAGTGGCCAGATACCTGACAGCAGCAGATATGCTCAACTTATGCCCTTGTATTTGCTCATAATGCAAATTTAGAAATTTTCATTCTTTAAAATGCCTATCTCTTTAAAAAATATTTTGGTTGCATTTGTTCCACGTATGTGTGTGTGTCTATGCTTGGGTTTGTTGTAGGGTAAGGGGTGCATTTGGAATAAGCGTTTTGTGGTCCTTAAAGCCATGAGTTGGTTTGTCTGAGGAGGGATAAAGGAGGCAAATAAGGATGTCAGGAGGCTGTTTCCCCCATCCATCCAGACTCCTGCTAGCTTAGTCCCACCACGTGTGCAAAGCGCTGCTGCAAAATGGGACAGGACAGAGAAAATGACAACATGGCTACATGAAACCCTGCACTCTCCCCCTCCTTCCTCCATGCCCCCTAGTACTACCCTTCATGGCACATCTTTAGCCATCAAAGAACTCTCAAACATGATTATCCCACAAGGCCAAAATATGTTAACCCAGAGAGAAGAAGGCCAGCCGGCAAGCCTCTTAACACAGTGTCTAACCTCCTGCTCAATTTATGCCATCATAGTGATGGCTTTAACTTTTCAGTCACCAGAGCATCTTCTGGGAGGATCACCTGAAGACAATTCAGCATAACTGTAAAACCTACAGGAAACAAGAATGCTATCTAACAATTTAAAGAAAAATTTAAAGAAAAAAATGCAGTAACTGGCTCAATTAGCAGAAGAAAACTCAATTCCAGTCCAGATTCCATGATACAGAGCAAGAGTACCCAGGTAGTGTCAAACCTGTCCAGTTGTGAATTATGTATCTTCCTTCTCTTCCATGAACTTTACAAAATCACTTCCTTATTCTGGAGGATTTTCTGTTGTGTCTGTTAGATCTGCCCATTCTATGCCATTCCCATTGTTTGCACTCTAGACTGGGCTCTTGGCATGACTGTTTCTTAACTCACATCCCTGGCTCCAGGCCTGCCTCTCCCAGATTCATGCTCCTAATCACAGTTACCATGTTACTTGCATACTCCAGAGCTGACAATAGCTCTCAAACTCCAACTGAAGCTCATCCTAACTGCCCAAGGTTTTCTTTCATTTCTCCCACTCACATAATGCTGCTCAAACCAACCATTCAGCTAACTCTCAACCAAAAACCATTTCTCAGATTTTTCTCAGGCTCAGAATATGCATGACTGTTTTTCTGCCAATTCAAATCCCACTCACCCTCAAGATTAAGTTCAGCACTCCTCTCTGCTACCGAGTACCACCACTTAATTGTCTGATCCACTAGTTACAATTACCTGGAGATCAGAGACTATGCCTTATGCTTTCTTTATATTCTCCCTTGAAGCTGTCCTCATAGTAGAAACTCAATAATGACTCGTTGAATTTAAAAAAAAAAAAAGTGCTAACCAGAGTTGTAAATTCTATCACTTGCAAATAAGAAGCATCTATTTCTGTCATTTTTCCTACTCCTTATTCATCCCCATCCCAACCACCCATCACAGACCTGTGCTTTACTGACAGAGGACTTGGTTTAGAGCAAGCATTCTTTCTACCAGTAAGATTCATGCAATAATCCCACTGCTAGAGAAAATATAGCAAAATTAACACATACTGATTTTTAAAACCTAGAGAAGTTTCCTTTCTGAACAGAACATCTATTTTGCCTCTTGCTTTCCATTTCCCCACAAGAATCTAAACTATTTTCCTTCTCTACCTCCCGTGCTCCCTCCTAAAATAATGACATTTCCAGAAACCGGATTCTTTTGATTTAAGCATCTCACAGTGAGCTGTGTTTCCTTTCAAACCAAGGGCCTATAGTGAAGGGCAAGAGGAGAATATGCAGCAGCAAACCTTGGAGTAATGAGGGAACTAAACACCTCTGAACAATCCAGAAGAGATAAGAGTAGTTAAGGCAAGCAAATACATACATTCACAAACCCCTTAATGTAAAAATAATAATAATAATAATTCCCTCACAGAGACGCAATGCTGTGTGGTGAAGTAATTGTTCTTGGAGTCAAAAGTCCACCAGGATAAACAGCTAATGTCTGTGGGGCTTCAACCCTAGGTGATGGGTTCATAGGTACGGCAAACCACTATGGCACACTTTTGCCTATGTAACAAACCTGCATATCCTGCACATGTAGCCCAGAACTTAAAATAAAATAAAATTAAATATTTTAAAAAGATAGAATTTTTAAAAAACTACATACTCTGTTTAGGAAAATAAAATAAGAATTAAATATACAAGTAAATATTCGTAAACAAGAAGTTTCAGTTCTTAATAATCATTTATAAATGAGTGAAATTCAAATAAAAAATCTCAACAGGAATCATTTGAACTTGTAAAACAATCTTAATTGTATCTGAGAGAAAAATATGACACAATATCAAAGAAAATTCTGACAATGAAACAGTGATTGGCCCAGCATATATTAAAATGTACTATAAAGCTATGTTATGACTTTAGAAAAGAACTAGTGAGACACAACTATGGAAGAAAAGTGGGACTTCTGAAATAGACCCACACATATCAGATTATCTAGAATGGATGAACTTGGCATTACAAATTAGTGGGGAGAGGTGAATTTTTGTTTTTGTTTTTGTTTCAGTAATGATGCTAGAACATCTGGTGGAAAAAAATTGGATTTCTACCTCACTATACTAAAACAAATCACAGATAGATCTCAAATTTAGATGCAAAAAGTTAAATCAAAAAAATACGAGATGAAAATGTTTTGGGCTGCATGATTCATGACATGAAGGCTCAAAAGCTATAAAAGAAAAAACTGATGAGGTTGATTGCCTGATAATTTTTAAAGTCGTTATGGAAAAAAAATTCAAACATAGGCCGGGCACGGTGGCTCAAGCCTGTAATCCCAGCATTTTGGGAGGCCGAGACGGGCGGATCACGAGGTCAGGAGATCGAGACCATCCTGGCTAACACGGTGAAACCCCGTCTCTACTAAAAAAATACAAAAAAAAAAAAAAAAAAAACTAGCCGGGCGAGGTGGCGGACGCCTGTAGTCCCAGCTACTCGGGAGGCTGAGGCAGGAGAATGGCGGAAACCCAGGAGGCGGAGCTTGCAGTGAGCTGAGATCCGGCCACTGCACTCCAGCCTGGGCGACAGAGCGAGACTCCGTCTCAAAAAAAAAAAAAAAAATTCAAACATAAACGTAAGCAGTCATAAGACAAACTGAGAAAAATATTTGCAACAGATGTGACAAAAACATCTGCTACAGTCCCTTAACAAATAAAGAACACTTAGTATCAAAAAAGAAAAGATGAGCCACCCAAGAAGTAAGTGTCTAAGAGACATGAATGTGTCCCTCACAGAAGACAAAATCCACAGAGATAATAATGCATAGGTAAAAGAGAGCTCAGTCTCATTCATCAACACAATTATACTTTTTCACCTATATATTGGCAAAATTGTTTAAAGTTGATAATATTCCGTATTGGAAAAACAAACGGGCTTTCTCATACACTCTTGGCCACAAAACAGATGACTTCAATTGGAACATAATTCATAAATATCAGTGTAAATCTAAATGTGCTGTCTCACGACCCGGAAATCTTTCCTTTAAGAAGCTACCCTGGGGGCCGGGCGCAGTGGCTCAAGCCTGTAATCCCAGCACTTTGGGAGGCCGAGACGGGCGGATCACGAGGTCAGGAGATCGAGACCATCCTGGCTAACACGGTGAAACCCCATCTCTACTAAAAAAATACAAAAAACTAGCCGGGAGAGGTGGCGGGCGCCTGTAGCCCAGCTACACAGGAGGCTGAGGCAGGAGAATGGCGTGAACCCCGGAGGCGGAGCTTGCAGTGAGCTGAGATCCAGCCACTGCACTCCAGCCTGGGAGACAGAGCCAGACTCCGTCTCAAAAAAAAAAAAAAAAAAAAAAAAAAAAAAAAAAAAAAAAAAAAAAAAAAAAAAAGAAGAAGCTACCCTGTGGCGATAATTGCAGGAGCACAAAACGTATTTCCAAGGATTTTTAAGGCATTTTTTTAATTTAAAGAAAAGGAAAGGAGAAACATTATGGTCAACCCTAAAATAATTTTACATTTTCTCTATTTTAAAAAATAAAATAGCATTGCTTTGTACTACACATACTAAGTGGGGTATTTACTGATAGACGTTGTGGGTGGAAAGGAGGATATTGTTAAAAACAATTTATTATGTGATTTGATTTTTTATTTAATAAATGTGGATGAGTTATCTGTTATGATATAACAAATTACCACAAACGTAGCAGCTTAAAACAGCCAAGACTTACTTTCTCACAGTTTATGAGGGCCAGGAGTATCTCAGCTGAAGGGCTCTAGCTCTTAAGGTCTCTCATGAAGTTGCAGTCAAGCTGTCTGCTGGGGTTGCAGTCATCAGAAGCTAAAGGACCTGCTTCCTAGTTCACTTACGTGGTTGTCGGTGGCCTCAGTTCCTCACTAGCTAACAACCAGAACCACAATTTTCTGCCACAAGGGTCTCTCCACAGACTGCCTGAGGGGCCTCATAGCATGGCAGCTGGCTTCCCCCAGAGCGAGTGATCCAATAGGGAGAGAACAAGGGCACTCAACATGGAAGCCATGGTCTTTTCATAACCTAATCTCTGAAGTGCCATGCCATCTCTTCCATAGTATCCTATCCTATTCTAGTAGTGAGTCACTAAATGCAGCCTCCACTCGGAAGCAGAGGATGACACAAGGGCATGAATATCAGGAGTGGAGATCACTGGGAGCCATCTTAGAGGTTGTGCATCACCACATATAACACATGTTGAGTGTATCTAGATATTTCTGTAGATATAGCTGTAAAAATTCATGCACAGTAAGGAGATTATATACCTCAGTTTGTTGAAAATAGTCTTAGTTCGTGCCTGTTGTCCTGGCATAATTATAGCATTTTATCTCAGGTATCCCAGTTTAAATAATGAATTATACTCTAAATAGGAAAACATCTGGAAGAACAGACATCAAAATATTCACATTGTTTATCTCTAGGAAATAAGACTGATAAGACTTTTATGTTTGATTAATACACTTGCATAATACAAGTGCATCACTTTAATTAAAAAATACACATTGGATTCTCTCTCTGAATAACTCAAAACATTATCACATAGATTCCACTTCAGAGACAGTGAGTGTAGCCAAAAGGAAAGTCCATGGAGATTTGAGCAATGGAGAGAAATGAAAGAATCACTGCCCTTTTTGGGTGCGCAGAAGAAGTCTCCACAAGATTCATTGCCCCACTCCTGTTTCTCAGTTGTACAGGCCATAGTTTCCCTGACTATAGTATGGCTGGCATCTTTTCTAGGCTTCCACCTTACAGATAAAAGGGGGAATTCACCAAGTGGGCTGTGAGAGCTAGATAGTTAAGAGAGCAAACAATCCTAAAGCTAAGCCACTAGGATGAATCAGAGATGTTAGGCAGAAAGGGGAAAAAAAGACACATCCTCCTTCCCCCTCTTTTCCCCACCTCCTTCCCAAGCTAAGCCACTGGGATGAATCAGAGATGTTAGGCAGAGAGAGGAAAAAAAGAGACATCCTCCTTCCTCACTGCTTTATTTGTAGGGCTCTTGAGGAATGGGTGATATAAACAGCCTTTGATTTTAACAATAGCAAAATAGAATAAGGTGTTAATTCACCTATATGGAATGAAGTTTTATCATTTGCGATTCATTCCCTTGCAGGAAGACACTGCAATATAAGGAGCTATCAGGCTTTGACTTGAACCCCTGAATGTGAATGTGGATCTTACTGCAAAGGTTCAGCACAGTAAGGAAGTTTGCAAGTCCTAGAGCCAGACAGACCATTTTCTAACTATGTAACCCTAACCAAGGTCCTTAAGCTCTTTGTGGCTCAGTTTCTCCATCAAGAAAAGGATGATCTTAACAACCACAAACATCCTTAAAAGAGGACTTGACGCATAGTAAGTATTCATTAAATGCTAGCTCTGCGCACCACTGACTGTCTAACTGCCCTTAGGTAAATAATTGTTCACAGCCTGTTTCTTGTAAAATAAGTATAATAATATCTTCTTCATTTTGCATTTGCAAGTGTTAAATGATAACGCTGTGTAGGGTGCTGAAAATAGTGCCTGGCATATGGCAGACACAAAATAAATAAATAGCAACTCTATTACCGAAAATATCATCATTATTGTCTAAAAAATGGAGCTGATCTAGGGTTAAATCGACTGATAAAATCTGCCTTAAAGCATCTAGCACAGTGCTTGCACACAGTTGTTACTCAATAAATGTTCATTAAATCTGAACTTAATTTTCCATATTGCATCTCTATTTTAAAAGTCCAAAGAGAATTTTTTGGACTACTTATAAGTTATAAACCTTGACATCTGATACACAAGGAGCAATCTTCTGGCTTCTTTATTGGTTCTTTCCTTTTGTAACAGAATGCTCAGTGGGATTTTACGCTGGAATTATGGTTGAAGTCCAGGGCTGGAGACGCAGGTGCTGAGTATCCTGCATGAGTTGGGAGAGCCCCTGGACATATGTACATCAGCAGGGCTGGAGGAAGAGTCTGATTGGCAATCCAGCACCACTACTATAATTGCCTCTCACCTTGGCGTTTGGGGGAAAATTGGGAGCAAGAAGAACCTGTTGAGAATGGGGATTCTTCCCTCCCCTGAAGAAGAGGGAGGCCCCAAGAGAATCAAGGTTGGGGTGTACCTGGCCAAAGAGGCATCATTCATCATTCCCCATTTGGAAGACTCCTAGCTTAGCTAGAAGGTGTGTTGATCTGACCATGAGCTTCCTAAGCAAGAAGAAAAGGAAATTTTTTAAAAAGGCAGTCAAGAGTGATTCTAAATGGTGAAGAGACAGTTCAAGACATTCATGAGTAAGCTCCCTAAAGAGGAGATGAGGGGCTTGGGCATCTCATTTGTAATGGGAAACCTTGATTTCTTGCTCAAGATGAAACAGAATGGACTCAGTTGAGCCTTTCCATACCACACAGACCTGCAGAGATCCTTTAAGAAACAGTATACAACAGATTGGATCTTTACAAATTATATGAATGTATTAAATTACCACATGTACCCCAAAGCTATGTACATCTACAATGCATCTATTTAAAGAAAGAAAAGGAACTTAGTCAGTGTACAATAACTAAGCTTCACGAAGGTTCAAAGACTTATCCAGGGGATAAGTATAACAAAGTGTGAGGATTTTTGCCTGTTATCTGGAAATGACAGTCAAGGCCCCACCCTGAGGCCAAAATAGGCTAAGTACCCCATCTTTTATGTTTAACACTCCACAGGTTTTCTAAGAGGACCAGTCCTGGTACGACCCTGCTGATTTCTACTGGGGAAGGAGCTGCCTTGAGAGCATACTTTTGCGGTGAGGCCACAGCCTTTCCACCCCCATGGAGAGGGGAGACAAGGGCTTTCCCTCCCTGCCAACACAGAAGAGGGATAGAGGAAACTCCAAACAAATCACCTGTAAAGAAGTGGGGCCAAGTGCAGTGGCTCATGCCTGTAATCCCAGCACTTTGTGAGGCCGAGGCCGGAGGACAGCTTGAGCCCAGGAATTCGAGACCAGCCCAGGCAACATAGGGAGATCCCTTCTCTACAAAGATAAAAATTAAAAATTTGCCAGACCTACAGTCCCAGGTACTTGGGAGGCTGAGGCAGGAGGATTGCTTGAGCCCTGCAGGGCTACAGTGAGCTATGATTGCACCACTGCACTCCAGCCTGGGTGCAGAGAAAGACCCAAAAAGAAACAAAAGAAAAGAAAAGAAGAGAGAGAAAGAGAAAGAAAGAGAGAGAGAGAGAGAAAGAAAGAAAGAAAGAAAGAAAGAAAGAAAGAAAGAAAGAAAGAAAGAAAGAAAGAAAGAAAGAAAGAAAGAAAGAAAAAGAAAACGAACGAAGGTACGTCAGCAAAACCAACCAGACACCAGACACACCAGGCACTGCACTCCTGAGTCTTTTCTAGGGCTGTCCCTGAGCCATGGAGAAAGCGGAAAGGGAAATGGAAAGCCAGATGGTGAGGCTGAGAGGAGTGGGCAAGAAAGATCCCTTTGGCGTGGCAAGGATGGGGATCTCCCTGTGGATGAGTGTTTATCAGGACCACACCTAAGAAGGCTGCCCGCCAGGGGAAAGAACCAGAACACTTTGTCATTAAAAGGCTGGGCAGCCAGGCAGGGTTCACGTGGAAGCAGCCACCCCCCACAGAGAAAGGGACTATGAATATTCCCCTCCTCCCTGCCCAAATTGAAGAAGCAGCCCCTAGAGGAGGGTGGAGTGGGCTCCACCTCAGAGAATGCTCTTCTTGCCTTCCACCGTAACCACGTAGAGGTTCTAGAGCCTGAGCAGGTGGAGGTGGTAGACGCCAGAATATTCATTGTGCGTTAAAATAAACAAAACTGAGCTAAATACCAGAGTGAGACTGTCCCAAGAATCAAAGTGGATAAAAAATCAGTAAAACCTGGCCAAGTTGTTCAGAGAACCATTAGAGCCAGCTAATTGGGGTGTGGGGTGGGGGTCAGGGGGTAGATTTGATATGCCATAGTTGGAGCAGTTATTAGGAAACAATGAAGTGACTGTGTTTTTACCCCAAATTGAGACTCAGCTCACTGCCTACTGACTCAGCTCACCAGAGAGTCTTTCTGCCGGCCCCTCCACTTCCTCTTCTTGGCTATTGCAGGGTGGCAGGTTGAGTTGAGAACAGCTGCTTACAAAGTGAGCAATGCCCATCCAAGCCAGCCTGCCTCTGTCTCTTTGATTCTACCAGTAATTGAGCTTTGTGTTCCCCCATGGACTCATGTATCTTTCAGCAAGGTTTTAAAGTGCTTTTCCTCTCCAGCATTTCACATGTTGCATAGGTTAGCAAGAGTCCAAAGATATCATACCACCGAACTAGATGGAAACCTCTGCCATCGCAATCATGATTCAGGCACCGCACTGAATGGAGCAGAGTGGCGATTTGGGCCCTTTCTGGACTGAATCAAACACAGACAGACACAGCTAAGTTCTGAAAAGCTAAAGCAAACCTGTGTTTGTTTTTCCTTCCATAAAAAGAAGGGGAGAGACTGGAGAATGTTGCTGCTTCTTTCCCAATGTGTGCCGCGTGCTTGTTTGCTGTATGGGGGAAGGCCTGCATCCTCTTGGTTTATCACTCTGTTCTCAGTACCTAGCACTGTGCATGGCACATAGAAGGCATCGAATACATATTTGTTGAATAAAGGAATGAAGGAGTGAATAAATGAATTAGTAGTGAATATTTACAGCCTAGAGTCTTAATAATAGACATTAAATGAAACTGCCCCTAAAAGGTATTCAGACAGCTGTCTACCAGTCTTTCAGACAATCTGATGTTTTTATTCATCCACTACTCATTAGACATTTAGCAAGGCTGTGACCAGGGACTTGAGACAGACAAATATCAACAAGACTTCATTTCTAGCCCCAAAGCACCAAAGCAACAGTATGTAGAACCATTTCACACAGGTGCAAGGGAGCAGAAGGACACAATACAGATGATATCTGGCAATGTCGTCGTAATCACCAACACATGACCTCCAAAATACTGACCCAACAAAATATCATCATGGAATTTTTGTGCCTTTTTACGACACCTCCACCCTTCACCAGGTGGGTATGATCTGCTCCAGATTCAAGCTGAGGACGTTTTATTTTAGTAAATAGGAAAATGACTCTTAAAATTAGAGTTGTTAAACATAATATTTCCATTTTATCTAGGACACTTTTCTTTTACCTTGAAATCTCTGCCTTATCATGAAGTAAAAGTTCATTGTCCTTTTTAAATCGCAGTTTTATTTAATTGCTTAAGTCTTAGAAGAAAGAAATATATTGCTTTTTAAATGGAGATAAAACACCATGCTAATTATCAACTGTACTGTAATGGAGAGGATAACCATGAAAAATAAAAGCACATATACCACTGCGCTACATAAATTCCTCATAGCTGGGTCTCTGCAATCCCGAATGAAGGGTTTACCTGCCACTGTACATATCCAGTTGTATGGGGACCTTTTTTCGTTGCCTGACCTATTGTAAATCCACCTAAGGGAAATTTTATCATTTAATTTAACAATCACAGGATGTTTGCTATTTATGCAATCACTATGCACACTGAAAGAGGGAAAACCCCAAATCTGCACTTAGCCAAAGCCAGAGATTTTCTATGAACAACCAGAGATGCCAGATATAAGAATTGGTGTTCACCGATGGTGGGAGTGTAAATTAGTTCAACCATTGTGGAAGACAGTGTGACAATTCCTCAAAGACCTAGAGGCAGAAATACCACTTGACCCAGTAATCCCATTACTGGGTATAAACCCAAAGAAATATAAATCATTTTATTATAAAGATACATGCACACATATGTTCACTGCAGCACTATTCACAATAGCAAAGACACGGAATCAACCCAAAAGCCCATCAATGATAGACTGGATAAAGAAAATGTGGTACATATACACCACGGAATACTATGCAGCCATAAAAAGGAATGAGATCATATCCTTCATAGGGACATGGATGAAGTTGGAAGCCATTATTCTCAGCAAACTAACCCAGGAACAGAAAACCAAACACCGCATGTTCTCACTTATAAGTGAGAGCTGATCGATAAGAACACATGGACACATGGGCAGGAACAACAACACACCTGTCAGGGGTGGGGTGAGGGAAGGAAGAGCATCAGGAAGAACAGCTAATGAATGCTGGGCTTAATACCTGGGTAATGGGATGATATGTGGAGTAAACCACTATGGCACATGTTTTCCTATGAAACAAACCTGCATATCCCGCACATGTACCCCTGAACTAACTAAAAGTTGAAAAAAAAAGAAAGAAAAATACCAACATAGAATTAAGCCAACTTAAAGTCATCAAATGACAGTGTTATTCATGATCATAACATAGTAAATAAACTAAATTTCCAACAAAGATCATTGGTTAAATACATTTAATGATATTCATATGACAGAAAATTATGCAAACTTTGAAATGTATGTCTGGGCTAATGTTTAATGGCATGGAAGAAATGCTTGTAGTAGCATAAATGCTTGCAGTGAATAAACTCAAGGAACAAAAATTTTAAAAAGATCTTAAAAAAAGAATTGGCACTTCAAACTAAAAAGTGTGTAAACATTAATTCTAGAAATTCATAAGCATGTAAGTGTTTATGATATACACAAAAGGATGGTCACCACATCATTATTCATAAAAGTGAGAAATTGCAACATAACTATCCAACGACAGTAGATTAGTTAAATAAATTTGTATCTATCCTAACAACAGAAAATCTTAGAGTCATTAAAAGAGATAATGTAGACTGCATATACTACCACTAGAAAAATATTTGCAATGTACCATCGAAGTCATTATATTTTTGTTTCATTTATACACACATTGGCATTGAATGATCCAGAAGAATATAAACCAAAATATTAGCGATGTTTGTTAAATGTCAATTACTTTTACAAATGAAAATAGTGTTGCTTTTATCCTTTAAATATCAACCTTGAGAAAGTACAGATCTTTAGAGAGGCTTTTTAATTTCCTACGCACAGCTATACAACAAATACACATGAAGAAATCATTCAAGAAAAGAAGTCTAGCATAAATTTGTCAACAGCATAAACAATCTTTTTAAAAGTATTTTTATGGTAATACTTGGAAAATAAATAATTACTTTTCCAAAATAAAAATTTATAAAGCTATTTTTTCACAAGTTTGTAAATTAAAAATTAATTAATTATATGAGAAAATACTAAAGGTATAATTTTGAATGAATAAAAGAGGATATAAAATTAAATATACAAAATACATACAATGTAGAAATACACACATACAAACAAACACACATAAAAGAGACTGTTTACAATGAGTACTTCTGAGTGAGGGAATTTGAGCAGGCTTTTTCTTCTTTTCATTACATTTAAAAATTTTCTATAGTAAATATGTATTCTTTCCAAAATCAGACAAATAATATAACACTATGAATTGTTTAAATGAACATGGGGAACATAAAATCATACACTATATATGTTTATTTTATCAATAATGGAAACAAACTAAAGATTTCACATCCCAGGCAAGACATAGTGGGACAAAAGGCCCTTTTCTCATTGTGGTCACCTGGAAATCTCTAGTAGTGTCTTCTGTGTTTAAGATCTGAAAAATGGAGAATGTGTGACTCTAAATTCATTTCCACTTCCTCCTGGTACCTAATTAGAGTGACACAGCTCTTACGGTCTTGGCTGCTTCCTTCTCATGCAATGCCATAGCTAGAACACAGTTCAACAGAAAGGGGAAAAAATCGATTCCTTCAAAGCTCATTATCATTATCCAAAACAGTCAAACTGTAAGACTTGGAACCCCACGTTACTCAGTTTCTTACTGATTTAAGGAATGAAACTAGGAATCTCCTCTTATCTGTGGAGGATGCATTCCAAGATCCCCAGTGGATGTCTGAAACTTCAGATGGTACCAAGCCCTGTATACCATTTTTTCCTATTTTTCCTATACATACATGCCTAGGATAAAATTTGATTTATAAATTAGGCACAGTAAGAGATTAACAATAATAGCAATAATAAAATAGAACAATTATAACAATATACCTGCATCATCACTCTTGCATTTTGGGGCCATTGGTAAAGTAAAATAGGTGTTCCTTGAACACAAGCATGGTGATCCCACAACCAAGATGGATATTAAATGATTCATGGGCAGCAAGTGTCAACAGTGTGGAGACGCTGACCAAAGGAAAGATTCACATCCCAGGCAAGATGCAGTGGGACAAAGCGAGATCTCATCACACTACTCAAAACAGAGCACAACTTAAGACTTATGAATTATTTCTGGAATTTCCATTTAATATTTTTGGACCAAATTAACCATGGACAACTGAAACCACGGAAAACAAACCCACAGATATGGAAGAACTGCTGTTAATTAGATTATAAATTTTATCAAATCCGGGACCACATTCTTGTATTCATCACTGTATTGCCAGCACCTAAGTGGTACATGGTAGACATTCAGCAAACGTGGTTGAATGAATGATTGAGATCAGTTGATTGATTGCTGGACTCTGTTGTCTTCCATAAAATTTTTCAGGCCATAGTACAGCACCCTCAACACTAATTCCGTGAAAAAAGAGGGTGTGTCACAAGGTCACATTTCATTGTCAGATATTTTTACAGAAAGTGCAATTAATAGGCACAGAATGTGTCCAAAGGCATGGATTTTCTCCTCATGATGGACTAATAATTAGCAATTATCCAACAACTAATCCTCTCAAGGTAACTATTGCCACCTGCAGCTAAGGCTCAGCAAGACCGAGTAAATTTTTCAATGTCACAAGGTTGATAAATGACAGAACCAAGACTGGATCCTGATCTCTGGGATTCCAAAGTCCAGACATTTTCCAGGTGAGAACAAGCTTCCTGTCATCCCACCCAGCCAGGTGAGGATGGCTATGGATTCTACATTTGTTATCTGATTTAATTATCATCACAAACCTATGAAGTAGATTAGCACATTATACTCATTTTTCAGATGATGCAACAAAGGTACAGAGAAGTTAGTAACTTGCCCAAGGCCACACAGCTCCTGATAGAGCCAGGTCAGAATGAGAAGCTAAAGTAGATTATTTTACCAGAAGTCTATCAAATCCATCATGAGAGACTACATTAATGATACATAGTATCATTATTTCCAAGATGACTCACAACTTTGTCAAAAGACTAACTGACCACACTCTATACTAACTTACATAATTATTCAATTGATCCAACTAGTTTCCTAAAACACTCTGCTCTCAAATGAAGACTGATAGACTCCCAAGTTTCAAAAAATCCCACTATAATTTTTCACTTGAGTATTGATTATGCAGTACAGACCAAAACTCTCCAACCACCTCCATTTGCAAGGCAGAGAACAAAAGTACAACTGTATCTAATATTGAGAAGTTATCATCAAACCAACAAACCCATAAAACATATTCTATTCTCCTCCCTGGAAAAATAAACCTACAAAACAATCTGGAATGCCAGATTCACATTTAGACTCCTGAAACTCCAGGAAGTTTGGTCCTGCAACCTGGGGACACAGGGCAAGCCTATATCATGTGCATATGTCGGCTCCACAGCCCCATATCAAAGTTCCTTCCACAACGTCTCCTTCAAAGAGCTGTCCCTTAGTCGTCCCTTACCCCCTCTGATGTGTGGCCTAGGATTGTACACACCAGGGGGCAAGCCACTCTCAGGAAGAAGATTGGGGAAAATGCCCCACGCAGGCAGGCAGGCAGGCTGTGGAAGTAGACTTGGGTCATTTGGGCAGGAAATTTCAGGGTCTAGAAAGGTCCCATTAACACCCTGCCTCATTGAGAAAGGGTGAAACCAGAGAAAAAGAAGGATGTGGCCCCTTATAGTGCACAGAGCATGGACCCCTCTCACCAGGGATTAAGGGGAACATTCATGAAAATCTTAAACAGCTCTTATATATACTTTCAACAGAGACGGTTGCTTATATAAATATCCTAAAACGCCTCCCCTCTCCTGACCCTTCCCTAACCAAGACCTATCTATCAAGTACAGTTCATTCAGTCCTCTTCCAGGAGGCCTTCTCCAACAACTTGAGCCCACAGAGACAGCTCCTTTCTCTAAACAGTCAAAGCATTTATACTGTAGTTTCCAAATTTAGTTCTTAATTACGCATACTTTCAAGGTTTCTTAAATCCTGTCGATTGGGCAGATTTTGTTCCTGCAAATCAGTGGTTCTCAGTCAGGGGCACTTTTCCCCTCAGGGGGTATTTTGCCAACTCTGGAGACATATTTGGTTGTCTCATTTAGTGGACGGAGGCCAGGGATGCTGCTAAACATTCTACAATGTGCCCGGACGGCACTCCACAACAAAGCAGTATGCAGCCTAAAACGTCAGGAGGGTTGAAACTAAGAACCTGTGCTCTAGAGTAACAGCTCTTTGAGAATATAAAGGATGCTTACTCCTCTGATCTGCTACACTGCCGAACAGCGTGCTGGACACACAGTAGGTCTCATTAAATATCTGTTGACCGATCGGGTGGCTATCTGGTTCCACACCTTCCTAAACATTCATTCACATAATATCTAAGCAAAATGTAGCATACCAGGGACCATGCTGGGCTCTGGGAATGCAACTATGAATGAGGCACAGTTCCTGTCTGTGAGAAACTTAAAATTTAGCAGGGAAGGCAGGCAAGTGCACTCATATTTTTAATACATCATGATTAATGCACCTGTCGCTACCAGTCATTTGTATATTTCTCTGTTTACTTTCTGTCTCTCATCATTATCCTATAAACTCCAAGAAAGCAAAAATGTTGTTCAGTTCACAGCTACAGACCCAGCATCTCCTATCCTATAGTAAAAGTGCTAGACACAGAGTAGTAGGTATTTAGAATAATTGAAAGGATTACAAGCATATGTGCATGGTATTAAGACAACAGAGAGGAGAAGCTTCTAAGCACAGCCTGGGAAGGGAGGAAGGAGTAGGGGAAGCCACCTTGAGGAGAACTAATAAGTCTGAGCATTAATTATATGCTGGACATAGTTCTAAGCATTTTAAACACATTATCTATTCTAATTCTTACAACAATCCTTTAAGAAGCTTCATTTTACAGATAGAGAAATGAGCAATGAAGGCTGATCTGCTCAACAACACAGCAAGTGATGGAATCAGGATTTGAACACAGCTGACTTCAGAATCTTTGCTCTTAACCACTATAATATACTGTCAATAGATGAGAAGGAACTGGCCAGGTGAAAGGCAGGAAGATGTGGCCTTAAAGTCAAGTCATTCCAGGTGGAGGGGATGGCTCGCGCAAACCCAATACAGCCTGGCCTATTTCAGGAACCATAATTATTCCAATATTAGCAAAGAATAAAAAGAAAAAACTGATGAAAGACGACATTGGAGAAGTAATCAGAGCCAAATCATGAGAGAGATGTATATAGCATTGCTTCATTTATCCAAAATTAGCAGGGAACAAGCATGAGGTTTAGAATTAAATAGCTCCAGGTTGGAAATCAAACTCGATCATTTTGTTCATGTATCTCTCTAAACCTCCATATCCTCATCTGTAAAACGAGGAACATACACAAACCTACTTTATAAGGTTGCTTTGGGGGAAAAAACATATATAAGTGCTAAGAACTGGGCCTGGTATATTTTACGTATCCAATAAATGTTAGTGATTGATTTTTGCTATTGCGATTATTGCTGATGAGATTTTTTTCCACATTTGTAAATTTGCAACATAACTGTAGCATATTTTCTTGAGCACCAAAACTTATTAAACCCTCTTTTTCCTAAACTACCTTTTCAAAGTGAATTCCATAAATCTCCAACTTACAAACACCAAACTTACATTTTATCCATACAGGTGGCTGCACCTACGCTCATCCCCTCCACTCCCAATGCCCTTCTCCTGCCACCAGGACAATTATGGAAATTTCTGAGCTTTTAACATCCCTGGATTCAAAAATAGGGAAATAAAAGAGGCCGCATAAAGGTGGAACTGCTGAAAGTAGTCGTTTGTTCAGAATTTTGAAAAAGAAAGAACTTGACTGCTTAGAGTAATGGTTACCACCCAATGAGTCGACAGAATTTTCAAAACAACCACTTCACTGTATTAACCTCTATTCTATTTCCCAAACCCACTGGTAACAGTGATGTGCCATCTCTGCTGACAGCTAACATGCAGCCAGTACCATTAGATCCTTGATGTTTGTCCATTTCTAATGAGCCACACCTTAAATACATTCAAAGATTCCCGGCTTCGTCTTACTACCCAGCCCACTTTCCTATGGTGGTCTCCATGGGTGACTTAATAACTTCCCATACAGTAAACACACCAGGCACTTCCAAATCTCTCCGCCTTGATTTTGCTGTTCTCTCTGCCTGGCATATACTTCTATCCTCACCTCTTACCACGATGCCACCCTACCATCCTTGGAGGCTTACTCCAAACACCACCTCCTCTCTGAAACCCGATTTCCCTCCCTTCAGTAGAATTAAATGTCATGTTGTGGGAACGTCCCCAGCACTCACTGGTGTTTCTGTTGTTACAACAATCACGTATTAAACAGAGACATGTGGCAAGCATCATTCCAGGTGCTGTCTATATGCTATCATGTAGTTTTCACCAGAAACTTGTAAGACATTCTTACAAGCCCCAATTTACAAATCAAGGAACTAAAGCTCTGAGAGTTGGACTTACCAATGATTGCATAACTGGAAAGGGATACAGCCAGAATTCCAACCATGTTCTGACAGCTCCCAAATCCATAACATTTTCACTCTGCTATGTTTCCTCTCTTTGATGGCCCTATTTCCAGTTAGTTAATTATATACATTATCTGTCTCTTCCATGGGATTATAGCAATTCCCTTGAAGACCAGGGTATGTTCATTTTCATAAAAGTGAATAATGATATATCCATTTATACAAGATTCTTATGAGGATTAAATGAGACAATACATACTAGCATAGTGTCAGGCAGATAATAAGCACCTACTAACTTGCTAGTTTAATTGTTACTATTATTGTTACCATGTCACATGCCAAGAATAAAGCCTTGCACATGAATTCTGAGTTCAGGTTCATTTCTGAGGAGCAAATGAAATGGATGAGGATCTGGAGGAAGAAACAAACACTACTTTGGTTTGGCATTTCCCACAATATCACTTAATCAAAAGCAACAAGAATTAAGAAAGTTTCTATAATAAGTTCTATTGATTCCTTCATCTTTCTATCACCACATAAACATTAGGAAAACTTCCTGTTCTGTTCAAAACTCTTACAGCTTTCTTACTTTCTTCCTGCCATCTCCTATGCAATTTGACAAGGTTCTCCTCCGAGAATTCAGTACATATCAAGTACTGAGCTAGAAGAAGAAGAAAATTACAAAAGTAAATGGAAGCACAGAGGGCAAAATTAAATCTTAAATTTTGGTGTTTATAAACATAGGGAAACACTCTCTTTTCTCTTCATAGAATTTAACCGTATATTGTCATCGTATTTATTTAATTGTGTGTCAATCATCCTCTACTAGGAGGCAAGTTGTTAGAGGAGGCAATCTATCCATTCTATTCACTGCAATCCCCTAAGGCCTAACACGTATCTGATGCAGGGTAGTCACTCATAAAATATTGGTCAATTGACTGATTGCAAATGTTTGTATTTGCATATGTATACACATATATATTTTTATACATGTATGACACCATTCCATGATTTGTGAATAAATTCACATAAAACTCCACATATAAATGCACCTTGTGCATTTGTGTGCATATATTCCTATTTATGCAGAAGATGTTTCAGACTGGAGATAAACAGATGCTTGTTTGTCAAAGTTGTGTCTCCTTAACACGATAATGGCTTCTGACTGACTGGTCTAATATTTAACAAATAAACACTACTGCCATATACTAACAATCCAAATGTTAAAGAACATTAAATGTGCATGTAAAAAAAATAATTAACTCAAGCTATGAAACTTCTCCCACCTTTCAAAGTGTCTTGTCCCTGTTCATTAGCATAAGTGTACGTGGTTGGGAAGGGGGTAAGGACCAATTATGTTTACCTGTAAATCTGGCAGGAGAAACATTCCAAATTCTCATGGGCTGACCAGATTTCCTTATTTATGTTATAACATATACCAGAAATTATAATTTATAACAATTACAAAGCAACCATTTTCTGGGTACACAATGTACCAGATACTTGGCATCAGTTTTTATTAAAAATTTAAACCTTCTAACAACTCTGCAATATAGATAAACAAGAAAGCCAGAACTCAAAAAATATAGTAACTTGCCAAAGATTCTCTGCTGTTTATCTAGTCACAGCATACTCAGTGTACAAATTCAGAATTCTACTCTGAAGCTCAAACTTATTTCAACAAGCAATGGTGCCTTTTACATGGTTTTGCAGCCACTAACTTTGAGGGATATGTGATTAGGTCGTTTTTATAGTGTATGGATTTTAATAAGTAATTCCCTGCACATAAAGACCAGACCAAATAACATGCAAACACATTGAAGATTGCTCCAGGCTACAGAAAGCAAGGAACAAATGTGTCTCAGAAACTATCAGCCTGTGTTTCTCAGAATATGAAGCATTTTCCACTTGATTGTGTCCTCTAACAAGAAATCTATCCTCTAACAGGGCTTCATTATTCCTCCTCCTATATTTAAAAAAATGGACTCTTTCATTGCAAACCAATGGGAAGTTCTTAACTCATTTCCTTAGATCACCTGAAATGAAAGTGCTTTCTGTCTTTAGGGAAAATAATTGCTGGATGTGATGCCTTTGCCTGCTTTTGAGTCCCACAATCAACACTGTGAAGGAAAGAAAAAATTAACCCTTATATACTTTTAGGAAGAGTGGAGTTATTTTTAAATTCAATGATGGTAGAGTTCTAAAAAGACAGAAGGAAAGTCCTCCCTTCCAAGGAGAATGCAGTTGCCTTCCTCTAAACAAGTTGGCTCTGTTATCTTTTTAACCCTCTTTCCAGGAGGAGGCCTGAGAAGGAGAAGGAAACCATATGTTTAAAAAGTTTTTAAAAATGTATAGATGCTCCTGAATATTTGTAAATAACTGTAGTGAAAAATGTTTACATTAGAACTCACCTGCCCCTGCACTGATTAGAAAGATCCTCTGCAGAGCAGAGGAGAGCATTTCCAACCACCCAGACCACTACAATCACAGGAAGAAGCCAACGGCAGCATCTTCAGCCCCAGGGACTAAAGGTGAAAGGGGCACCTCGCAGTGGTGGAAGCACCCGTATGTTCCCTCAACATGCCTGTGGAGGTGGAGAGGAAGGGGAAGCAGCTCTGCCTTCCCTCCAATCTAACTACACAACCCCTGCTGCCGTAACTTATTTTTAGACATTCAATCTAAAATTCCCGGAAAGGAAGCGGATCTACAACCTCTGAGTAATCCTCAGAGTTCTGATTTCCAACCTGGCTTGGGGATTTTGTTTGTTTTCTGACTTCAGGTGCCTACTTAAAGTACATCTCCCATCTTCCAGAGGCATCCACAGTCTAAGCCAATAAAAAGAGCTGGGAGCTTTGGAGCTTTAAGTGATGAAAAATCCAGCACCCACAGGTCAAAAGTAATGACCTTGGGGAAGTTACTCATCCTTCTGAAGAATCAATATGTGGTCAACAAGATGAGATAATAATACTAGAAAGTTGTTTGACATTTCAACACAAAATTGCACAGTATCGTCTCTTAGTAGGACGTCAGTCTGTACTATGCATTTGCTGTGGGCACACTGCGCAAAGCTGCGGGATCCGTCCATGTTTCCACTGCCCATCACTCCGACGTTGGGGATTTATGTTACCAACTGTGCACCCCACCTCGGGGAGATGCCTTTTACCTGCTTCTTGTTCCCTACAGCTTCAAATGTCTGCAGAGCCCAAGAGATAGATTCTCATTAAGTGCAAGAGACTAAGTTATTCTGGGTTCTCCTTCCCTCTGTTTATCCGTAAATTGTTAAATAAAACTCCGCTTTCTGAAGAAATGCGTCGAGTCTTTACCTGCGCAAAGCAGGTGTCTGCACATCTCTGGGGGTCAGGGGTGGAGAAGGGACCCTAACTAAAGTCTCCAGGTTGGGAATGGCACAAATGGAGGGAAAGGACATGGAAGAGCTGATGAAAGGGATGCCTCTGCGAGGTGGTGCAAGGCGGTCCTCGCCGGTGACCCTGTCCTCTGCACTGGGGGAGGAAAGGACGCTAGAGAGGATGAGCCGTGAGGGCAGGAGTACCTGAACGCTCTGGCCGCGGTCTGGTTCCTCCTCCACGCCGTGCCCTGTTGCAGCACCCCCTGCACGATCTCCTTCTCGTTGGGCAGCCGGTAGACAGGGAAGATGTAGAGCCAACAGAGGACCACGACACAGAGGGCACTGGCTCCCATGGGCAGCCGGGTCCGCGGGAACTTCCACGCCAGTACAGCCATGGCCCCTCTGGACGTTTGTCGCCGGGCCCGCCCGCAGGGGCTCATCGCAGCCCCGGCGTCCCAGGGGCGGGGGCCGGGGCCTCAGCACAAAGCTAGGCGAAGTGGCAGCGGAGGGTCTCCCACCGCCGGCCCCCCATGCACACACACCTTTCGTTCTCTTGCTTGCAAACGCACGCACGCTTCTTCTGCCCCGTCGGCCCCAAAGGTCAGCGCAAGGATTTTTTAAAATGCAACTTTTCCAAGGATTTCTTTCTAGGGGAAGTGGCTAGGGGGCAAGTCACGATCTATGGCCATGGTCGCTTCCCCTGCAGAAGGCGGGCGCTGGGGTCTCCGAGAGCACAGACAGCGGTGGCGGCGAGTCGCTCCGGCCGGTTCTGCCGCATCACGGTCGCCCTCGGCGAGGGTCCGGGAAAAGGCTTGGCTCTCTCCCAGACATTTGGCCCGTGGCGTCCCCTTGTCCCCTTCCAAGCGATGCTCCTGCGCCCTTCGCCGCCTCCCGCGCTGCTGCGCCGCCAGACAACCCCCCCAGACGCGCTCCCTGCGCCGCGCCAAGTCCTTGGAAATTTCCACGGCGGCCCGGGACCGCTATCCTGCCCCGGGCTCCTCCGCCTCACCCGCCAGGACCCTCGCTCTCCACCCCTCCCGGAGAAGAAAAGAACTCGCTCTCATCAGTTAATTCAGCGGCGCGCCGCAGCCTTCCGCTGCGCCCTGGACTTCGCAGACAAACGCCCGGGGATTGGTGGAAATCAAGGTCTCCCCCTCCCTCCCCCACCCGCAAAATTGCCTCTTTCGACCCGATCGGAGCAGCGACACTCGCCCAGAGCGCGCACCCCTCACTCGTGCCCTGAAGATAACGGCAGACAATAAAAAACAACAGCCCCCGCCAGTAGAAATATATCAGTCCCTGAGTGCGGCGGAGACTGGCTAATATCCTGACCCTTCGACACGCGGCCGGTGTGCCCGGGCTGTCACCCTGCTGCGGTCACCCTTGTCTTTCTCTAACTGGTTGGATATTAACCCGCAGCCAGGCGCGAGGAGGCTGGCGGAGATTTATTCCTTCCTGGGCCCCCACCCCCATTAGCCGGTCCCGTAGCCGCGGCCCGTGTGCGCGCGCGCGTACACACAAACACACACACACACACACACACACACACACACACACACGTTCACGGGCGCAAGCGAGTGCGCGCACGAGGAGGTGCGTGCACTCCGGGGTCCTCCGCCTCGCCTCCTCCCTGCAAGGAAAGGCACTGCTGCATCCAGATGTGCAGGCAGCTGGTGCCCAAACACCAGACCTCAAGATGTCACATTGCCTTGGAGGCGCGCGGCCTTTTGGATTAAAGGATCATTGGTTTTTAGACGTTCTTCTTGCTCTTCTTGCTTGTGATAAGCGATAAGCTTATCGCAACCCCGACCTTGGAAAAGCGCCACCCGCCTGGACCCACCGAGCTGAGGGAGTCGCTGTTAGCCATTTCTGCTCTCCTCGGCGGCGACGCATAGCTTGGGTACCTCCTAGCGGTCGCCTATTCTATTTGCTTAAGCATCTCGTCAAGCATAAAGTGTGCAAGGACAAAGAAGAAACCTGGTCAGCTTAGTCATCACGAAAACAAAATCTAAGGTTATAACTCCATTTGTTCAGCCGACTAGGCTATGGTGCCTGGTAGCTTTCTCTAGCATCCTTCTCCACTGAGAGGTAGAACTTGAGAAGTTGATGCAAAGTTATTTACCAAAATCGAAGTAGCATCCCAGATGACCACTTTGGTGTCATTTTCTCAACAATACTGTGCTCTGTTAGTTGAGTGACCTAATGCCCTCCACCGGCAGGCGTGCCCCAGAAATCTCTGTCCTACTTAGGTAAATCAGTATAGACAGGGGAAACCTTGAAATCCCAGTCACATCTTACCACAGTGGAAGCTAATACAGATTATTTAAAATGAAGATCATCTTAAGTCCTGCAAAGTTAACCAGTCAACTCTCTTCTATTCTGGAAAAGGGGAAGGGAGGAAGGAGCTTTTCCTACTTGCCTGGGCTTTGGATAAATCATCTGCCATCTCTGATCTTATAATTTAAGTAAAACACAAACCATTCCCATTTCTCTTTTCTTCCTCAAGTTCAAGGGATATTTGTAGAGTAAATAACAAAGAAATAAACTGGCAAACAAAACTAAGGCATATTACAGTTATGAAAGGGCTATGTAAATGTTTCTCCATTTAATATCATAATAATGCATTAAAGTCATGCTTTATATCAAAAGATCTGTGTAACACAATGTGCTGTTTTTCTTTCTTCTGCAAACTAAGAATTCTCTTACCCTGGTGGGCTTTTGCCCACCCAACAATCCAAACTTATTCCCTGCTTTTTCTTAACATGAGCCCCAAATCTAATCAGGTCATCGCTCTCACCCTTCCAAGTCACACTACATTGGTCTGTTCTCCCATTACTATAAAGAAGACCATTGAGACTGGATAATTTGTACACATGGCTTGGGAGGCCTCAGGAAACTTACAATCATGGTGGAAGGCAAAGCAGGCATGTCTTACATGGTGGTAGGCAAGAGAGAGA
This sequence comes from Rhinopithecus roxellana, assembly GCF_007565055.1. Classification (NCBI taxonomy): domain Eukaryota; kingdom Metazoa; phylum Chordata; class Mammalia; order Primates; family Cercopithecidae; genus Rhinopithecus; species Rhinopithecus roxellana. The sequence continues at coordinate 129,745,296 of NC_044558.1, forward strand.
ATGCGTGTATAGGATGAACTGTCAAACACTTATAAAACCATCAGATCTCGTGAGAACTCACTATCATGAGAACAGCCTGGGGGAAACAGCCCCCATGATCCAATCACCTCCCACCAGGTCCCACCCTGGACATGGGGGAATTATTGGGAAAACAATTCAAGATAAGATTTGGGTGGGGACATGGAGTCAAACCATATCACACACAGGTCTCAGTTCTGTCACAGTGTTGTGATCCACGCATGGGATGTGTGTTTGTTTGTTTGTTTCTCCCCATGTATAAATCCAGTGCATTATTCAAGACCAAGCCAAGTAGCTAGAAAGTTCTCATTCAATAATGTATTCCCAGGCCACCTAAAACACAGACTTTATGGGAACTCAATAAATATTTGTGGTTTCTGCTTCTATTCTCTTTGACCTCCTGCTCTGATTTCATAGTATTTGCTGGCTCTGACAGATGATTAAACACTTAGTTGTGTTGTGTTGTGCTGTGTTGGTTGTGTTGTATTGCTAGCATTTTTCATATATAACTATGTCTCACCAACTAGGCAGGAAGGGTATTTAGTCTTATGTATCAAATGACAAGCCTGTGCTTTTGATCAAATTAGGATTCCACATAGCATGGCTAAGTGTCTAGGAGAAGGGAAAGAACAATATTTCACATTTTCTTCATATTCCTCTAGGTACCAACTCAGGCACTTCAACAAATAATTGTTGCTTGGTTTTACAGTGAGATCCTCAAACTTATTTAGTCTATTCCCAAGGCATCACTGTTTAAGGAAAAGTATGAACGCTCAAGTTTTAATGTTTTAAATAAAATATTTTAACTGATATTTAGCCATCTTGTTTGTATGACTTACAGTAAGTAGCTTAGGTATTCTTTTATACTTCTGCATCTAAGTATGCTTAGCGGACACAAACAGGATTTCCTCAGGGACTAAACTTTTAAAACTCTATAAATGTGGAGTAGAAAAACGTAAAGGCAGGAGTCCAGATTAAGCAGAATTGTCAGTGATTTGAAATAAAAATTTTAAAAGGCCATTCTTCAGTCTGCTCAAGTTCTTCTTGTCAGAATGGCTTGGAATGGCCAGTCACAAGCATAAAATGATGCCTGTTTCACAACCAATTACAATACCAAGGTACATAAGGTTGTAGATTGAGAAAGGTTATAAACATAGTTTATCTGAATAAATGCATTTATTTATTTCCATTCCCTATTGTGACCTCACTAAAAGAACAGTAAAGGACTAAAAGAGAAAAAAGATTCAGAAGAACAGGAGAAAAAGAAGAAATACGAAAACAGACAAAGGATGTCAAAAAAGTTCACAAGGAGGAAAGCAATTAAACAAGTGTTAACTGTCTTATCAGGAGAGAGAAAGGTCTGGGCCTTCAAGTAACAGTGTGTGTGTGTGTGTGTGTGTGTGTGTGTGTGTGTGTGTGTGTGTGTGCACAAAAACTAGGGGAGCATAGAGAGAAGCCAACAAGAATCAAGCTAATTTGTACTACAGGGTTCTTGAAAGGCTCAGAAATAAAAGCACCTAGGACCTATGGAGATGGAGGTAATGAATTAAACGAAGTAAGAGGTTTGTTGGAAATCTTTAAAAAGGAGCAGTTGAAACATCTAGATCTTATTCCTCAACCTGGCTTAAAACAGGAAGTTAACTTTCTAGAGATTGACCAGCACAAAAGAGAAGACCTACAGATTCTGATATGTGCAAGAGATCTCCAATCAAATGGCCAAATCCCTGTCTAACACCCTCTAGTGAGACCCATCAGTGGATAAGCTCTGCCTACACAGTTTCGTGGCCTCTTTTTAAGGCCTCCTTCTTAAATATGAGGGGAGAGTCAAGGATCCCTAGACATTTGAAGAGAGTCTCCAACATGAAAGCAGAGACAAAACAAGCAAATAATCACACAGAAATCAACCCTAAGAAAAAATGCTAATGCAGGAAACATAAGAAATCTTCAATAAAAACCATAATTAATATTCTCACATGGGCTAAGACACAATCCAATGAAGCAAGAACAAGAGGAATGTTCAGACGACGAAAAATAAAGTCCTTTGAAACTGAAAATATGGTTACAAAATACATAACAGAATTCATAGAAAAGTTGAATTACAAAGTTGAAGACATATCCCAGAAAGCAGGCCAAAAATGTAAAAGAGGGTAAACAAGATAATAAGTTATAGACTCAAACAAAAAATAAATATCTAAACAACAAGAAACGAAAAGGAGAAGATTTTCAAAGACATACTAAAAAGAAACCCTAAAATTTAAGGGTTCTTTAAGGACTCAATATAATGAATTTTTTAAACCCCCACCAAAGGTATGTAACAGTGAAATTTTACAAAATAAGAAAGAGAAAATCATGAAAGATTAAAAAAGAAAAATACATTCAAAAGATTGGAAATTATGTTGTAATTGGGTTTATTTAAAGCAAAAAAGCTGAAAATCAACTTTACTTGGGCTCATCAAAGAACTAAAGTTACAAGTCTATTCCCCCTCCTCCAAATGGAGAAATGGACAAATCCGAAGCCAGAGTTGAGGTATGTTTATCTGGAGCAAAAGATGTTGAAGCCATAAACTGGTAGGAAAGCTTAAGCGGTCATTTGGAATTGGCATAGTGGAATTGCTGGAGGCTGAGTGTGGACTACAGTGAAAGGGAGAAACTCCTGGGGATCACAATCAGGAACTCCTGAAGATCATGGTCAAGTGGGCGTCCACACTTTTATGAGTTTTACCTCCAAGAATCTCACTGGTACAGGATGGGGGCCAAGGAAGTATTGGGTAAAGAAGGGCAGTGTCCCTGGAGAGGGCTCCACCCTCAGGCCTGTGCCCACAGACCTAAGTGAGAACAGGCACTCCTGCTTTTGTGCCCAAATGTTGCATTTTCCAAGACCACTCTGGCCCACCATGCCCCCTATCCTGTTTTCATATAAACCCACGGCCTTAGCAGGCACAGACGCAAGCAGCTGAATGTTGAGCAGAGCAGAGGAACACACTAGCAGACACCAGCAGACTGGCAGACTAGTGATGGCGGAACAACATGGCAGAGAAAGAGAGAAGGGGAGGGACATCTGGATGCCAAGCGGAGTTCGGCTAGGGGCAGTTAGAGAACAGTCTGGCTGCTGGGCGGCCCAACTCCTGGGGAAGACCACATTTCCACTCCATCCCCCTCATCCAGCTCCCCATCCATCTCCATGAAAACCACCCCCACCATTTAATAAAACTTTGCACTGATCCTTCCAGCCCACATGTGATCCGATTTTTCCGATATACTGGGCAAGAGCTCAGGATACAGAAAGCTGTCACACTGGCTCTCTGCTCTTGCAGTAAGGCAGAAGGTCTATTGAGCTGATTAACACAAGCCGTCTGCAGACAGCAAAGCTGAAAAAGCACACTGTAACACATGCCCACTTGGGCTTCGGGAGTCACAGATAACCATCCCTAGATGCTGCCATGGGGCCACAGCTCAAAAGTGCTCCCCACAGCCTCTGCGCCTGCCCATCTGCATGCTCCCCCTAGGAGTTTGAGTAGCAGGGCCATCAAAGGAGCAAGCCACACCCCTGTTGCATGTCCTGTGAGGAGAATAAGGGAACTCTCCTGTTTCATCACCAGGTTTTCAGGAAGAGAAAATGAGAAAGGTCATCTTACGGTTCTTACATGGGTAGGGAAGAGTAACCACGGTGAAATACACCCAGAAGATTATCCACAACAAAGCCCTACTCTCCGGGGCAGAAAACCTTACCATATCATTATCTCATCTCAGGGAAGGACATTTCTTCCACTCCAATCCCCTCTAGGCTTTTTGTCTCTCCTAAGCTGGGAAAATAAAGCTAAGAAACACTTGCCAAGTTCATTGTCCAAGGACACAGGACCACTAAACACTAAAATGTAATAATAAGATTATAGAACATTTCTCCTCCCCTACACCTTATCACCACACCAGTATGGCTCTGATATAATATCAATGGATTACAGCTCAAAAAGATACAAGACACAGATTCTCTCTGAGGAGAAATACTTAGACAAGCCCAGACAGGAGAAATGAAAACTAGAACATTGGAGAAATTTGAAGACTCTGATACTCACAGCTATAGCAAACATTAAACACAGCCCAAATCTTAGCCAAATTAACATAAAACTTCACACTTGAAGGCCTGTTTACCTTTGCTTGTATTACCCAATACATCATATCTGGCTTTCAACAAATAATTACAAGCCAAGAAAAAAATTCTGAAGAGATAAAACAAACATCAGAACCAGTCACAGCACAAAATATAAGGCATACATGTTGGAATTATTGGACAGAGAATTTAAAATCACTATGATTAAGATGTTAAAGGCTTTAATAAAAAAGTAGACAACATGCAAGAACAGATGGCTGATGTAAGCAGAGACATGGAAACTCTAAGAAACAATCAAACAAAAATGCTAGAAATCAAACCCACTATAACAGAAATGAAGAATGCCTTTAATGGGCTCATCAGTGATTGGATCTGGCTGCAGAGAGAATCAGTAAGCCTGAAGACAGTTCAATAAAAATTTGCCAAGATGAACCACAGGACAATTTCAAAGGGTGTAACATGAAAGTAATTGGAATACCAGGAGAAAAAAAGAAAGAAAAAGGAACAGAAGAAATATCCAAAGCAGTAATAGCTGAGAAATTTCCAAAAGTAATGACAGACACCAAACCACAAATTCAGGAACCTCAGAGAACATGAAGCATGATAAATCACACACACACACACACACACACACACACACACACACACACACAAATACATGGGTACATCGTATTCAAACTACATAAAACCAAATACAAAGAAAAAAATCTTGAAAGAAGCCAGAGTGGAAAAAAACACCTTACCCATAGAGGAAAAAGTTAAGAATTACAACTGACTTTTCATCAAAAACCATACAAATAAGCAGATAATGGAGTGAAATACTTGAACTGTTGAGGGGAAAAATCACAACCTAAGATTCTAAATTGAGTGAGACTATCTTTCAAAAGTGAAAGACAAATAAATACTTTCTTCAACAAAAACTGAACTGATTCATCACCAACAGATTGACCCTGAAAAAAATATTGAAAGAAGTTTTTCAGAAAGAAAGAAGTGATACAGGTGAGAAACTCAGAGCCACATAAAAAAAGAAAGAGCATTAGAGAAGGAATACATTGAGGTATAAGCCAGGTTCAGTGGTTCATGCCTGTAATCCCAGCACTTTAGGAGGCCAGTGTGAGAGGATTGCTTGAGCTCAGGAGTTTGAGACCAGCCTGAGCAACATAGTGAGACCTCATCTCTACTAAAAAAGTTTTTAAAAATTGACTGGGCCTCGTGGCATGTGCCTGTAGTCCTAGCCACTCAGGAGACTAAGGCAGGAGAATTGCTTGAGCCCAGGAGGTCAAGGCTGCAGTGAGCCATCATCATGCCATTGAACTCTAGCCTGGATGACAGACCAAGAGTCTGTCTCAAAAGAATTAAATTAAATTAAATTAAATTAAATTAATTACGGCATAATAAAATATTTTATTTTTCTTATTTTTAATTCAACTAAAAATTTTAAGAGTGATAGTAATAACAATGTATAGAATGATCATAGCATACAGATAAGCGAAGTGAATGATACCAGTATCATAAGAATCAGCAAAGAGGAATTGGAAATACTTTGTTATAAGATACCTGTACTACACTTGAAGAGGTATAGTGTTATTTGAAGATAGACTTAGAAGAGTTAATAATGTATGTTGAAAATAAGAGTTTAAAAAAACTCAAAAAATAAATATTGCAATCTCATATCATACAACTGATAAGGCTGAGGGTCTATTGAGCTGATTAACACAAGCCGTCTGCAGACAGCAAAGCTGAAAAAGCACACTGTAACACATGCCCACTTGGGCTTCGGGAGTCACAGATACCCATCCCTAGATGCTGCCATGGGGCCAAAAGCGCTCCCCAGAGCCTCTGCGCCTGCCCATCTGCATGCTCCCCCTAAGAGTTTGAGTAGCAGGGCCATCAAAGGAGCAAGTCACACCCCTGTCGCATGTCCTGTGAGGAGAATAAGGGAACTCTGTTGTTTCATCAGCAGGTTTTCAGGAAGAGAAACTAAGACAAAAGATTAAATGGAGTCATACAGAATGCTCAGTTAAAACCAGAGAGGGTTGAAAAAGAAGAAGAGGAAAAGCAGGGGAAAAAGAGCAAGCAAACTTTATTGAAGTGGAAAAATAGAGACCCCGAGAAAGAAGTTCTCCCAGAAGAAAAAATTAAGCTGAGAGACCACCTGGTAAGTTTGAGTGTGTTTAGAATGAACACTGTGTTAGCTAGTTTTCTATATACTAACTAAGCCAATGTAAAAACAAGGCAATAATTAACTCCAGATAAAATGAAAAGTTGTAAAAGAAAAGAAATATTTCAATATATTTAATCCACAATCTTAATAACATAAACAATAAATACTAATTTAACAAAAAATGTGATATAATAATATTGGGTGAGAGTAGGGTAATATGAGGGTATAACACAACAAAATTCTATCTTCCTTAGAAAGAATATAATAGATCACATTTTTAAAAAAGATCTAGGAAAGGCAATGTAAGAACATTATTTCAAAATTTGAAGTAACTGCCCAATAAATAACTAAAACAGCTAAAAAGGATAGCCTCTGTGGAATAGGGAATTAGGGATGGGGCAGGTAGTACTATTTGTTTGTTTGTTTGTGTATTTGTCTATTTATTTACTATTCTAAGCCTAGTAGTTCTGGTATTACTATATGGCTTTTTAAAACATGTATTTTTATTCATTCCATAAAACAAAAAATATAAACTTTTAAATAGAAAAAAAAACAAGCAGGAAGAGAACCAAAGGATATTCAGGGAGATTATTTAGAGTCTTGAGATGTTTGCAGCAGAGATGAAGAAAAGAGGGTGGATTAGAGGATCATTTAGGAAATAAAATTGATGGGAGTTGAAGATAAATTTGAAAACAGACATGAGGGAAACGTAGGTGTTGAGAGTAATTCATAGATTTCTGGCGAAATAATAAAATATGCTATTCTTAAAGACAGCAAACACCAGAAGGGGAGCAAGTTGTGTCTCAGGACTTGAATTTGGTTTTGGACAAGTGAATGTGAGGTACCTTTGAGACATCCAGGTAGAAATATCTTCTGGGCAGGGAAATATTTGTACCTGGAACTCAGAGAAGAGGTTTGGGTATGATATATATTTGGAAATTACATATCCGTAGATAATGACATCAATAAAATTGTTGAATTAGTGGAGGAAAACACAGGGCAGAAAGAAGACTACCTAAGATTGAGTTATAAATACCCAACATAAAGGTGGACCCATGGAAAAGAATAAGTGTGTGAAAGAGTTAGAAAAGGACTGGCCCAAGAGAGAATGAAAACCCAGAGAGTATGGTGTCATAGAAAGCAAGGGAGTATTGAGTGGCAGAAGACATGATCAATGGTGTATAAAGAAAGAATATATTTCCTTTCATATGGTCCATCTTTTTAGGTGATCCAAGGTCAGAGTCTGGTTGGAATATCAAAGGACAATTTTGTGTACTGATATTTAATCATTTCAAAAGTAGTTTTAGCAAACTATAGTTTGAGGAGAAAGCAACCATTTTAGTGTACAACAACTGTTCTAGTATTTCAAAAAAGGCTATTTCAGATGCATTAAAAATAAGAAAAGAGGAAGAAGAGAATGAGGAGCTAACACTGAGACACTAAGTTGACATTTCACATGTATAAACTCATTCAATCCTCACAAAGCCCTAGGATGTACTATTTATTGTTATTCCTATTTTTGAAAGGAGCAATTGAGGCATATAGAGGTCAAACAACTTACATCATTTTATTCTTTTTTAAGGTCTACCTAGAAATATCTTGAGAAAACGTTTTTATAAATGGGTAGCTTCCTTATGGAGTAACCCTAAGCAACAGAACTGAGAGGGCTTCAGGGTTGCCCAACCCCCAGGTTGTGAACCAGTACCAGTTCACGCATGGCCTATTAGCAACCAGGCAGCACAGCAGAAGGTGAGTGCCAGGCAGTGAGCATTACTGCCTGAGCTTTACCTCCTGTCAGATGAGCTGTGGTATTAGATTCTCACAGGAGCATGAACCCTATTGTTAACTGCACATGTGAGGAATCTAGGTTGCGTGTTTCTTATGAGAATCCAATGCCTGATGATCTGAGGTACAACAATGTCACCCTGAAACCATCTGTCTTAAAATGGTTGGGTACTGCTGGCTTAGGGTATTATTCTTCCCACATACATTCAGAGATTACTTAATGAAAGTGTGTTGACCTTTTTACATAGAAAAGAATATATTGATAACTTTATGTATGATAAATATTTGTCTTAACCTTAAGAAAATCCTAAGTCCCTAGGTTATGGGTAGAAAGAGGAAAGCAATGATGAATGTCCCGCAGCTGATCAGTGCTAAGTTCTTCCAATTCTTTCTTTGTTATGTTTTTAGAAGACAATCTTCCCTTTTTAGTCCATTTGCTACCATCCCAATTCTGCTTCTGGTTTTTCTTTTATCTCCTAACATTATCTTTTCCAGCAGTTCTTCAACTCATCCATCTTGTGTACCACTGACATATTTATCTTTCTAAGACACCTTTAGTCACGCCATCCTGCACTTAAACAAGAACCACCAGTTGCCTACAAATACGTGTCAAAATCCATAGCCTAGCAGGCAGAATGAACCACAATCTCAACAACCATTATTCTCAGCCTTATATCCTTATACACCCAATTGCCTGCATCTGAGTCATTCTATACTTCGTCTCAGCTTTCTTGGACTTACTTCATGCATGTAAGTTCCTTCATTTGAAATTCTGTTCCACTTTCTCTGCTTATTCAGATCTTAACCATTTTCAATATCCCATTCTTTTCATGAATGTTTATTTTCTCCTGCAACATTCCAGGTCCTGATCATCTCTCCCCTTGTGATTTTATGCCAATTGTTTGCACTTTCAGCAGTGCATCAAAAACTATTGCAACATAGTTTGAATTTTAATTTTATTTCCTTACCAGCATATTGGAATTACATGATTTGATTTCTCAATTTTATTTTGAGCTACTTGAGAGTAGACACCAATCACATACAACTAAAAAGCCACTATTTTAATCCAAGTCACTACCATAGGGGTAAAGATACAGCTATGAACAAGTCAGACAGAGTCCCAGTTCACACAAAGCGTATTGTCTCCATCCTTTCTAGCACCAGCCAGTCTTTTCTGTGTTAATGGAGCTAAAACTGTATTCAGTGACTATGCTTACCCATAACTCCTGCTAGCATATCATAAATCAGACTTTTTATGTTATACAAAATGTCCATGGAACATGAAAAAATTATCAAAAGAAGTCTATCTTCCCAACAAAGCAAATAAATTCCCTCCTTCTCCATACCCAAATATCTTTTCTCCTATCAGTAAAAATATTCATAAGAAAATTTGTATTGACTCTTGTTTCAGTTGCTGTCTTAGTCCATTTTCCTATAACAGAATACCAGAAACTGGGCAATTTATATAGTAAATAAATTTATTTCTTACAGTTGTAAGGGCTGAGAAGTCCAAGGTTGAGGTGCCACCTTGGTGAAGGACTTCTCGGTGGTGGAGACTCTTCCCAAGGTGGATCAGGGTATCACATGGCGAGGGACTGAGCATGCTGGCTCAGGTTTCTCTTCTTCTTACAAAGCCACCGGTCCCACTCCCATGATAACCCATTAAACCAGTAACCCATTAATCCATTAATGAATTAACCCATTCAGCAGGGCAGATTCCTCATGACCCAATCGCCTCTTAAAGGCTCCACATCTTAATACTGCCATATGGGGGATTAAATTTCAACATAAACTTTAGAGTAGACAAATATTCAAATCATAACAGTGACTTAGGCTGGTTTTATTATGGGGACCATGTTCAGATAAATTCTTTGTATACTTTGTAAGGTCATCTGTTTTATGAGACCCAGTGGAGACTAAATGCCCACTCCCTCTGGCATGATATATTCCTTTTTTTCTAAATGTCGGTATATACAGTATATCACATTCTAGGTGGATTACAAAGCCACCTAATCTTTCTGTGCTACATTTTCTCTCTTCAAAAATCAGACAATTATAGTTGATAATCTTGAAGATTCCTCCAGTTACAGAATTCTATTATTATATATACATATATGTATAATAATAATATATAAGTATGTGTATATGTATATAATTACATATAATATATCTATATAATTACATATAATATATCTATATAATTACATATAATATATCTATAATATATCTATATTACATATAATTATATCTATATAATTACATATTATATATAATTATACATATATATAATTCTATTAGTATACACATATACCCACATATATATGGGTAATATTCTCCAGCCAATATTCATTGTCTGGAGAACTGATTGTTAAAAGAGCATGACCTCCTCCTCCTCCTTCTCTCTCTCTCTGTCATTCCTCTCTCTCACCATGTGATCTCCACGCAGTTGGCTTCCCTTCACCTTCCACCTTGAGTGGAAGCAGCCTCCAGCCCTCACAAGAATCATCTGCTGGTGCTGCGCCTCTTGTCAGCCTGTAAGTCATGAATCAAATACACCTCTTTTCTTTATAAATCTCCCAGCCTCAGATATTCTTTTATAACAACACAAATGGACTAAGACAGTTGGCTTTTGGAAAATCTCTTTTATACAATATAGTATATTTGACAATATCAAAACCAGATAAAATCCCTAATAATTCCTTCAGCTCTCCTGACAGAAATAGAGGCAATCCTGCATTATAAGAAGGACAGATAAAGCCTATTCTAGTGTTTCTCAAACTTTGATGTGCATATGATTCACCTGGGGAATATGGTTAAAATTCAGATTCTGATTCAGAAAGTTTAGAGTGAGGGCCTGTCATTCTGAACGATAAGTCACGATCCTTAATTTGTCAAAAGCCAACCAATTTGTACCTCACAGAATATAAATGCCTTTTTAATTTGTGGCACTGTGAGTGTGATGAAACTGATATAAAGGCATCTAATGACTAGTTACATCTCACCATAGTTTAGGCTTGCCATAGTTCCCCATCCCCGAATGTATCCTTCCAGCCTGGTGCTTCATTATACCTGAGCACTTCCCTGCAAGTATATCACATTCTATTGTAGGCAGCATGCCAAGGTTCATGTCATCCAAAGATGTTAGCAAGCCTAATTCTCAATCAGTTTGGTAATGGGCAATATCCATTTGCATATTTCTTTATCATCTTTCCAGACCAACTGTCAAGTCCATGACTGTCTTTCTAGTTGTACTTATCTGATTTAACAGGTCTATCACAATTGTCAAGCTTCAAAACGACTGTCATCTCCACTTGTCTCCACATACCAAGCCCAATTACTAAGACCCAAAAGCCCCTTTTAGCACATTGCGGCCAATACTTGTTAAGGGACAACAAATGTTGCCACTGTGTATTTGTGGTGTGGGTGAAATTCAAGAATTGTGCTATTTGAGCCTATGCAACTCTTAGATACAGTTCTGAGTAAGTCATAAAATTTCCATAATTATCCTTTTTGAAGTTCCAGGCATGAATTATCTGTGATATGTGATAAGCATGTCAAGCCAATATTCACTGTCTGGAGCACAATCCCAATCTTATCAAGATGAGCTTGTCTAGCACTGTCTGTATTCACATCTGGTATTGTCAAATAAGCAAAGTAGACCTTGATGTACAACGCAGGCAGCAATGCGGCAAGTCATCTCTCATCATGCACAGTTGCCTTAACAGGCTGTCATCTTGGTTCACGGCAATGCAGAGTATCAGCTACGGATGCCAAAATCACAATGTATCCTCCAGTTCAAAGAAAAGTTTTCTCTAAAAACTACAAAAGAATAAATACAATAAATACAACCAACATAACACAACCCAAATGGCAACTGCAACCTGCTCATATTCAAGAATCATCAAGGGATGCTAATTAATTTATTTTCTCAAAACTTCCCAAGTACATTCTTTGAGTGAATTTTATAGCATGGATTCAATCCAATCTTTTTTTTTTTTTCAGGGAAAAACAAACCTGGGGGCTTTGCCTAGCATTGGCCATGGTTCCACACCACATCTGAGACAGCTAAAAATATTATTTTCCTGCTGTGAGATGTTGTCTCAAGAAAAGAATGATGGTTCCCTTTCTTAGCATTGTTACCAGTTAAATATCCCATTCCCATCTCCCACAATTTCCACTTGTTTGCATTTATTACCTAGTTTCAGCTTCCATAGGTGGGAGTTTCTGCCCAATCATAAGGCAGGTAGCAGGCATAGCCTTGTAAGAGGTTCCTCTTTTGCCCCTGCACAAGAAAGTAGTGTTTAAAAAAAAAAAAGTTAGGGATAATGGGATTTCTACTACTAAACAATAAAGTAGCACATATGGTCAGGCCTCAGTTAGCCATATGACAGAAAGTCACTATCCAGCTCACTGTATGCTAAGAATACACTGAGTCAAATTAGGAGTAATTAAAAGAATGTCCTGAATACTGTCTCTGTCTTCCATACACACAAGGGCAATCCAGACCCAAGACATTTGGATACAGGAAAACCAAAAAATTTTGTGGCAAAGGAGGAATACAGAATCACTGTGATGGCATCGAACCCTATTCCTTTTTCTCCCCAATGCCACATTCCAAAAACTTGTCCAAAAGATGTTCCTCCCCTTTGCTGCCTATATACTTGGATGAAACACATGTTCACCCAAGTGAGTCAGCAGTCTTTTCATGCCTCATCGCCCCTTGGGTTTATTAATAGGTATTCTAATTGCTCATCCCAGTTCTCATCCAAACTGTTACTCTGTGTGTGATCAGGGATATCAGTCCATGTATTATTATATTTTTAGTTCAGTTTTTTACATTGCCAGCAGCTAAATGCATACCTTGGTCCAATGAAATGTGGTTTGAGGGACCAAACTTGGTGCTGCATACCTTAAATGACATTCTTAGCCATTGCTTGGGTGACTAAGTAAGAAAAGACCAAAGCAGATTACATGTCTACTTCAGGCAGGACCCATCTCAAGCCAGCTGGGACTACTAGTGAGGGTCCTAGGTATCCATTTGCTAGCTAAATGCCAGCTCCTAAACTCAGGGAATCTTACCTAAAGCCATCTTTAGATGATTCTTTTGTTCTTGACATTTACCTTATTACCAGCTTCAATAAGAGGCAAAGAAATATATCATTTTTCCATCCAACATTTCATAACTTGAAATGCTGCTCAGGTTATGTACCTAAGTAGCTATTTCCAGAGGCTGGACAAGACAGCCTCTACATCTCAGTCCTCCTCTGAGCCACCAACTGCATTTTTCTGGTTGGCATATACATAGGCCATTTTAATTCATCCTTGGAGTTCCTACAGGGATTTCATAATTACAATCTAAGAAAGAAGGAAGAAGGGAGGGAAGGAAGGCAGGAAGGGAGGGAGGGAAGGAGGGAGGGAGAATGTGTTGCCTGACTATGCCTTAAGGCCTTGGCAAGTCCAAGCTCTTACTGTTCTATGGGTATACTGCCCTCAATTTTGAGCATTGCTCATTACCCTTGCTTCTTCAGCCAGTGTTTTATGATCTACTGATCAAATGGGGTCAAACATCTAGACTGCAGCACATCCTTGATTTGAGGGCTTCTATAAGTAAACCAGGAAACTCACTTTACTTTAACAAGGAGAGAAACCTATGATTAAAACCATCCATTACCAAGAGCTGGCAGTTTTCGGGGCTCCTGTTGTTGGTCCTAAGAGCAAAGTAGCAATATATTTATGGATACAGTGTCTTCAGGGCCATAGCAAGTGGAGCATTCCTATAAATATACCATTTCTATTTTAACACTGAACTCTGTTGAGGTGCTCCTTCCTTATCGGAATGAATCTGACATTACCTAGGACATCAAGGTACTTTAGGTCTCAGAATTATTTGAAATCCCTGAGTGGTGGGAACAGTCACCACTAAAGTCCAGTAAAAGGGCAGTAATTGTCTTTTGAAGGGGCCATATCTTGTCTTGACATCAGGTATCTTCAAATTCAATATTCTTCCAGCAGTCACAGCTTAGAGCAAGGAGAACAGTGTTAACAACTTTGGCAAGAGACTACAGTCTGCACATATCTATCTAGATAGTAAAACACTCCAAAATAATTTTGTACAGTAGGCCAACCCAAATAGTGCTGTTTTGGGTTACAGCTCTCTGTAAGTCTTCAAAGCCTGTTTTTATTTTGGATACCTTTCAAATTCATATTTTTCTTTCTTGTCACTCGATATATTTTAGCTAGCAAGATGCCCAGGAACAGTGTACGGTGTCCCCCAAGCCCAAAATGCCCCACAGATTTTTGTGTCTCCTTTCTTACTAGCAGAGCCTAGCAAACACATTCGTTTATTCTCTGCCTTCTGTGGACTGTCTCGCATGGCCTCCAATCCAAGTCACTCTCAAGTGTTTAACGGATTGAGCTGTATTTTAACCACACAGATTAGCCATCTTCATCTAGTCATAGATGCCAGTACTGTTCTCAGATCCTCCTGGGCTTTCCCCTCTGACAGGGAAACTCCTGTTATCATTAATGCGTATACCAACTTGCATTTGACTAAACCTTACATCACCAACTCACCAAAATATACCGGAGAATTCAACTACCTGTGGTAGAGAATGGTGAGTGTGGATCAATCATTCCCCTGAAAAGGGACATTTTGCCAGACTTCTTCTAAGACTAGGACAGAGAAGGAAAAAAAATCACCAAGACTCTCACAGTGTCCCAGTCATATCACCCTATTGGATTTCCTGAATAGGTTCACCCATGTCTGACACGATGGGGGTTACCGATGGAGCTACTTGGTTTAAGCCACAGTAAACGAGTTACTTTACAGGAGTCACCCATTTTTCTTCCCACAAGTGAGAGAGGAACAGTTGTCAAGCAAGCTGTTGGAAATTAGTATCGTTCTACTCTATTTTAATTTTAATTTTTATTATTTTTTAAATAAATGTTATTGTGTATATTTGGGGTTTACAATATGATGTTATTGGATACATTTAAACAGTAAAATGGTTACTGTAGTGAAGCAGATTAACATATCATCTCACATGGTCACTTTCTTTTTGTGGCAAGAGCAGCTAAAATGTGCTTATTTAATGAAATCCCTAATAAAATCTAATTTCATTAGCTGTGGTCCTCATGTACATTAGATCTCTAGACTTGTTCATCCTACATATCTGCTACTTTGTATCCTTTGACCTATATCACCCCATTTCCTTCACATCCCCCCAGCCCAGTAACCACTGTGTTATTCTCTGTCTCTATGTATTTGACATTTTTAAAAAGATTCCATATGTAAGTGAGATCATTAAATACATTTCTTTCTGTGTCTGGCTTATTTCACTTAGCATAATGTCCTCCAGCTCCATCCATGCTGTGACAAATTGGCAGGATCTCCTTTTTTAAGGTGGAATAGTATAGTATAGTGTCATATATAGTATAGTATCATATATCCATTTCCCCGTCAGCAGACACTTTATCCATTTGCCCATCAGCAGACACTTACACAGTTTCCCTATCATGGGCATTGTGACTAATGCTGTAATAAACATGAGAATGCATATATCTTTATGAGTTAGTGATTTCGTCTCTTTTGGGTATGTACCCAGAAGAGGGATTGCTGGGTCATATGGTTGTTTTATTTTTAATTTCTTTAGGAATCTCTACTATAGTGTTTATCCACTATCCTCTATAGAGATTATAGTGTTTATCCATAAAGGTGTATCCATATATCCACAAAGGCTACACCAGTCTACATTCTTACTATAGGATTAAACGACTCTGTTATATATTTAAATTAAAGCTGAAATTTCTTGTTATCCTTCTGGGATTTGGGTATTGCTTAATATTCACTATGGAGGAGGGTTTGGACAATTCTAAGATTTCTTAATTAACATACTCAATTAAAATCAGGCAAAGGTTAGAAGAAATCCCAGCAACAGCAAAGCCTTCCATTCACAATTACACTTCTTCCAATGATGCACTCAGGTGCACATTATGTGTATCGGGTTTTTGTTGTTGTTTTGTTTCTTTTTCACTTTTTTTTGTTTGTTTGTTTTGTTTTGTTTTTTGAGACCGAGTCTCGCTCTGTCGCCCAGGCTGGAGTGCAGTTGCGCGATCTTGGCTCACTGCAAGCTCCTCCTCCCGGGTTCACGCCATTCTCCTGCCTCAGCCTCCCAAGTAGCTGGGACTACAGGCGCCCGCCACCTTGCCCAGCTAATTTTTTGTATATTTAGTGGAGACGGGGTTTCACCATGTTCGCCAGGATGGTCTCGATCTCCTGACCTCGTGATCCTCCCGTCTCGGCCTCCCAACGTGTTGTATTTCTTTAACACTATTTTTTTTCCCATTTGTTTCAAGCATGCTTGTAACTGATTATTGAAATCTTTTTATGACGACTGCTTTAAATTTCCTGTTGGATAGTTCCAACATCTCTATCAAGTCAGCATTGGCACTGGCGAATTTTCTCTTCTCATTCATGTTAAGATTTTTCTGATTCTTATAATAAGTTATTTTTATTGTATCCCGGGCATTTCAGGTATTCCTGTGAGACTCTAGGACTTATTTAAATCTTGTCAAACAGTTTTTTTTTTTTTTTTTTTTTCTGACACCAGGCCAGTGTGGGAGAGGAGAAAGGAGGAACCTTTTCATTACTGCCAGATGGGGATGGAAGTCCAAGCTCCCACTGTGGTCTCTGCCTACAGCACAGGGAAGGAAAGGGTTCATTATAGCCAGATGAGGGTGGAAGTCCAGTTTCCTCACTCAGCCTTTGCTGAAGGGGAAGTAGCCCGTTTACTCTGGGTTGTAATGATTGCATTAGGGTAGTTAGTGTCTAAAACATTTCATTCTTTCTAGACTGCCATTTTCATGGTCCCTTAGCTAGAGAGAATTGCTTTTCTTTGGGATTTTTTTGTCTATGCCCATTGGTATTTCCAGACTGCCCCATTCTTCAGCGCCCAGTCCAGGGTATGTAAATCAACAGCAACAATAACAAAACTGAAACAAGAAACTCTGCTAAAGTCCCAGGTCTCTAGCTTGTCATCTCTCTACCTTCCAAAGTCTTCGGTGTTTGCTTTATAAATAATGTTTAGGATTTTTAACTGTAATTGGTGGGAGAACTAGGAAGAAGTTTATCTAATTCATCTTATCATATAACCAGAGAAAGCGGAATTGTCTTTTAAAACAGAATAATAAACCTTCTCCAGAAAGTTTTAACAGGACTCGGTGTTTTATGACATAATATTCAAAATGTTCAGTATGCAATCTAAAATTACTCAAAATATCAAAATCTAGGAAAATGTGTGCAATTACCAAGGGAAAAGACAATCAAGAGATGACAACCCTTAGATGACTTAGATATTGGAATGATCAGAAAAATACATTAGAGCAGCCATTATTAACTATCCTGTGAGGCAAAGGTGAAAATTCTTAAAACGAATAAAAAAAAGCTTTCAGCTAGAAACTAAAAACAAATGATATCAAAACCTTACAATTGAAAAATACAATATTGGGAATAAAAATATCAGTGTATGGGTTCAATAGCAGAATGGAGGTGAAAAGGGAAGAGACACTTAGAAGCTAGGTTAAGGCAGGGGTCCCCAACCCCGGCCACAGACTGGAGGCCTGTTAGGAACCAGGTTGCACAGCAGGAGGTGAGCTGAGCAAGCATTACAGCCTGAGCTCTGCCTCCTGTCAGGCCAGCAGGGGCATTAGATTCTCATAGGAACACAAACCTTATTGTGAACTGCCCATGCGAGGGATCTGGGCTTCACATTCCTTATAAGAATCTAATGCCTGATGATGTGTCACTGTCTCCTAGCACCTCCAGATGAGGCCATCTAGTTTCAGGAAAACAAGTTCAGGATTCCCACTAATTTCATGTTATGGTGAATTGTATGATTTTATCGTTACATATTACAACATAGTAACAATAGAAATAAAGTGCACAATAAATGTAATGCCCTTGAATCATCCCCCATCCACCCCTTGCACAGAAAAATTGGCTTCCACGAAACTGGTCCCTGGTGCCAAAAAGGTTGGGGACCACTGGTTAAGGGATTATTATCAAATCTGAAAAACAAAGCGAAAAAGAGATTAAAAATAAAATTAAAAGAGCTTTAGGAAAATGTGAGACAATATTAAATGGTCTAATATTCATACCATTAGCATCACGGAGGAAGAGGAGAAACAATTAGTAAAGGGAAATATATCTGAAGAAATAATACTGAAACTTCCCAGATTTAAGGAAAGACATAAATCTACAGATTTAAGTAGTTTGGCACACTCCACAGAGGAAAACCCAAGGAAAACCAAATCCAGACATGTAAGAATAAAACTGCTGAAAACCAGAGGTTAAGAAAAGCCATGAAAGCAGCCATTTAAAATGCCACTTTATATATAAGGGAAGAACAACATGAATGATTGTGGATTTCTCATCAGAAACTAGGGAGGCCGGAAAACTGTGGGACGACATCTTCAAAGTGCTATAAATAAATAAATAAATAAATAAATAAATAAATAAATAACTGTCAACTCGCAATTCTATGTCCAGTGAAAATATCCTTCAGGAATAATGACAAAATAAATATATTCTCAAATGAAGGGATCCTAAGAGAATTTGTTGCCAGTAGACTTGCCCTAAAACAAATGGTAAAAGACATTTTCCCAGCCTAAGAAAAATGATACCAGAGAGCTATCTGGAACTTCAGGAATGAAGGAAGAACAATATAAGTAGGTATATATCTGGGTAAATATTTTAAAAATTGTTTTCTCTTCCTAAGTTCTTTATATATAGCCAACAAAAATAAAAATTGTAATATTTCTTGATGCAGGTTTTCAGTTTACGTAGATGTAAAATGTGACAACTATAACAGAAAAGGAAAGGTTAAAGGGGAGATTTCTACACTTTGCTTGAAATGGCAAAATATTAACTCAAAGACTGTTAAGTAAGTATATTGCAGTCCATAGAACACACGCACAGGTGCACATGCTAGATAGTCAAAAAGCCAATAATGATATAAAATACAACATTTTAAAAATAAAACCATCCAAAAGAAAAGTTAATAAAAGACTATCAATTACTCAATGCCCATAAATACAAAAATATAGGTAAAATAGAATTGAATGACAGAAACTGCCAAGATTCACTGATAAATTTGATAAAGAAATAGATAAAATAAATAATCATATCTCCATTAAAGAAATACTAGGTTTGTACATACAAACATTTCCATAAGAAAAGTCTATTCCCAGAGCATTTGACTGAAAAATTATGGTGTACATTCAAAGAAATGATACAAACTCTATACAATGCCTTTCCAGAACATTCCTCAATTCATTTTATGAGACCAGCATAACCCAATACCCAAACCAGACATAGATATAGCAAGAAGTAAAAACTATAGAAAAATATTCATGAATATGGACACAAAGATTTTCAACAAAATATTAGCTAATAGAATCTTGCAGCATGTGCGATATGTCAGAAAGATAATATATCATGACCAAGTGAAATTTTCCCAGTAGTTCAAAGCTGATTCAACATTAAAATATCAATCAATATGGTTTACAATATAAACAGAAAATATTACATAATCATCTCAATAGATGCAAAAAAGCATGTTATAAAATTTAATAGCCATTGATATGGACTAGGAATATAAACTTCATTAGCCTAATCAAGGACATCCAAAAAATCTCTACATTCTACATCAGACTTAATGATGAAAGAATAAATGCCTTGGCTCTGATAATGGGCAGCTACAAAGAAACAAAAAACAAACAAAATAACCTATAAACTACATTATATTTACCAATTAAAGGTCTAAGCCTTTCCCCTAAGATCATTGATGAGGCAAGGATGTCTGTTTTCACCTCTCCTATTTAATATCATATTGATAGTCCTAGCCACTGCCATAAAGCAATGAAAGAATAAATGACGGGCGGATCACGAGGTCACGAGATCGAGGCCATCCTGGCTAACACGGTGAAACCCCGTCTCTACTAAAAAAATACAAAAAAACGAGCCGGGCGAGGTGGCGGGCGCCTATAGTCCCAGCTACTCCGGAGGCTGAGGCTGGAGAATGGCGTAAACCTGGGGGACGGAGCTTGCAGTGAGCTGAGATCCGGCCACTGCCCTCCAGTCTGGGCGACAGAGCGAGACTCCGTCTCAAAAAAAAAAAAAAAAAAAAGAATAAATGGCCTACAGATTGGAAAGGAGCAAATAAAATTATCTCTATTTACAGATTAATGACCTTCTACATAGAAAATCTAAAGTAATCCAGTAAGAAGCTCCTAAAACTAATAAATGAATTTAGCAAGGTTCCAAGATACAAGGTCAATATATAAAAACTAGTTATATTTCTGTATTCTAGCAACAAAAAAGTGGAAATCAAAATTTGGGGATGGGGAGTACCATTTAAAATAGCATCAGAAATACAAATAAATGAAATACGTACACATTTAACAAGATAAGTGCAAGATAAGTATGCTCAAAAATATTAGACACTGATGAAAAAAGCCAGAGACCAAAACAAATGAACAGAGATAATGTGTCCACAGATTGTGTTAATCAATATTGTTGAGTGCCACTTGTCTTAAAATTTATCTATAGATTTAAGGCAGTTCTAAACAAAATCCCAGCAGGACTTTGTAGAGATATTAGCAAACTTATTCTAAAATTTATATGGAAAGGAAAAGGACTTAGAATAGCCAAAACAATTTTGAAAAAGAAGAACAAAGTTGGAGGATTCATATTACAATTACGTAATTTCAAGACCAAAAATAAAGCTACATGGTGAAAACTGTGTGGTGTTGGTGAAAGGACAAATATAGTAATGATGCAGAATAGAGAACCCATAAATAGATTCACAAAAATATAGGCAATTTCTTTTTACAAAAACACAATGGAAGTTCAATGGAGCAAAAATAGTCATTTCAACAAATGATGCTAAAACATCGACACACACACAAAAATCCTCAACACGTATCTCATACCTGATTTAAAAAGATTAACTCAAATGGATCATAAGCCTAAATGTAAAATATACAACTTTAAGAGGAAAACAAAGGAGAACATTTTTGTGACCTTGAGTTAGGCAAAGATTCCTTAGAGAAGACACCAAAAGCACAAGCCATTTTTTTAAAAAGCTGATGAAATCAGTATCAGCAAAATTAAATTATTTCCACCTCTGAAAAACACTTTAAAAATGAACTGAAAGCCACAAATTGGGAAAAACTGTTTACAACAAATTTTATTACTGGCAAAGGACTTGTATAAAGAGTAAAGAAGGGTCGCAGGCAAGACGGCCAAATAGGAACATCTCCGTTCTGCATCTCCCAGTGAGATCAATGCAGAAGGTGGGTGATTTCTGCATTTCCAACTGAGGTACCCAGCTTATCTCACTGGGACTGGTTAGACAGCGGGTGCAGCCCACGGAGGGCAGGCCGAAGAAGTGTGAGGCGTTGCCTTACCCAGGAAGCACAGGGGGTTGGGGAACTCCCTCCCCTAGCCAAGGGAAGCCATGAGGGACTGTGCCATGAGGAATGGTGCATTCTGGCCCAGATACCACACTTTTCCCATGGTCTTCAAAACCCGCAGACCATCTCTGAAAGTAAGGCAGCAGCCCTGGTCAGGGGCTTATAGATAAAACTACCATCTCCCCAGGACAGAAAACGTTGGGGAAGGGGCAGCTGTGGGCACAGCTTCAGAAAACTTAAATGTTCCTACCTTCCCGGCTCTGAAGAGAACAGTGTGTCTCTCCTAGCACAGTGCTCGAGCTCTGCTAAGGGACAGATTGCTTCCTCAAGGGGGTCCCTGACCCCCATGCCTCCTGACTGGGAGACACCTCCCAGCAGGGGTCAACAGACACCGCATACTAGAGAGCTCCAGCTGGCATCTGGTGGGTGTCCCTCTGGACAAAGCTTCCAGAGGAAGGAACAGGCAGCAATCGTTGCTGTTCTGCAGCCTCTGCTGGTGATACCCAGGCAAACAGGGTCTGGAGTGGACCTCCAGCAAACTCCAGCAGACCTGCAGCTGAGGGGCCTCACTGTTAGAAGGAAAACTAACAAACAGAAAGGAATAGCATCAACATCAACAAAAAGGATGTCCACACAGAAACCCCATCTGAAGGCCACCAACATCAAAGACCAAAGGTAGATAAATCCACGAAGATGAGGAGAAACCAGTGCAAAAAGGCTGAAAATTCCAAAAAGCAGAACACCTCTTCTCCTCCAAAAGATCAGAAGTCCTCGCCAGCAAGGGAACAAAACTGGACAGAGAATAAGTTTCACAAATTGTCAGCAGTAGGCTTCAGAAGGTGGGTAACAACAAACTCCTTTGAGCTAAAGGAGCATGTTCTAACCCAATCCAAGGAAGCTAAGAATCTTGAAGAAAAAGGCTAGAGGAATTGCCAACTAGAATAATCAGTTTAAGGAAGAACATAAATGACCTGATGGAGCTGAAAAACACAGCGCAAGAACTTCGTAAAGCATACACAAGTATCAGTAGCTGAATCAATCAAGCAGAAGAAAGGATACCAGAGATTGAAGATCAATTTAATGAAATAAAGCATGAAGACAAGATTAGAGAAAAAAGAATGAAAAGGAACAAACAAAGCCTCCAAGAAATATGAGACTATGTGAAAAGACCAAACCTACATTTCATTGGTGTACCTGAAAGTGACGGGCAGAATGGAACTAAGTTGGAAAACACTCTTCAGGATATCATCCAGGAAAACTTGCCCAGCCTAGCAAGACAGGCCAACATTCAAATTCAGGAAATACAAAGAACACTACAAAGGTGCTCCTCAAGAAGAGCCACCCCAAGACACATAATTATCAGATTCACCAAGGCTGAGATGAAGAAAAAAATGTTAAGGGCAGCCAGAGAGAAAGGTCAGGTTACCCACAGAAGGAAGCCCATCAGACTAACAGTGGATCTCTCTGCAGAAACCCTACAAGCCAGATGAGAGTGGGGGCCAATATTCAACATTTTTAAAGAAAAGAATTTTCAACCCAGAATTTCATATCCAGACAAGCTAAGCTTCATAGGCAAAGGAGAAAGGAAATCCTTTACAGACAAGCAAATGCGGAGAGATTTTGTCACCATCAGGCCTGCCTTACAAGAGCTCCTGAAGGAAACACTAAATATGGAAAGGAAAAACTGGCACCAGCCGCTGCAAAAATATACCAAATTATAAAGGCCATTGACACTATGAAGAAACTGAATCAACTAATGGGCAAAATAAGCAGCTGGCGTCATAATGACAAGATCAAATTCACTCATGACAACATTAACTTTAAATGTAAATGGGTTAAATTCCCCAATTAAAAGACACAGACTGGCAAACTGGATAAAGAGTCAAGACCAATTGGTGTGCTGTATTCAGGAGACCCATCTCACATACAAAGACACACATAGGCTCAAAATAAAGGGGTGAAGGAATATTTACCAAGGAAATGGAAAGTAAAAAAAAAAAAAGCAAGAGTTGCAATCCTAGTTTCTGATAAAACAGACTTTAAACCAACAAAGATCAAAAAAGACAAAAATGGGCATTACATAATGGTAAAGGGATCAATGCAACAAGAAGAGCTAACTATCCTATATATATATCCACCCAATACAGGAGTACCCAGATTCATATAGCAAGTCTTAGATACCTACAAAGAAACTTAGACTCCCACACAATAATAGTGAAAGTCTTTAACACCCCACAGTCCATATTAGACAGATCAACAAGACATAAATTATTTAGTACTTGAACTTAGCTCTGGACCAAGCAGACCTAATAGACATCTTCAGAACTCTTCACTGCAAATCAGCAGAATATACATTCTTCTCAACACCAAATTGCACTAATTATACAATTGACCACATAATTGGAAGTAAAACACTCCTCAGCAAATGCAAAAGAACAGAAATCATAACAAACAGTCTCTCAGACCACAGTACAATCAAATTAGAACTCAGGATTAAGAAAGTCACTCAAAACCACACAACTACATGGAAACTGAACAACCTGATCCTGAACGACTACTGGGTACATAACGAAATGAAGGCAATAATGAAGAAGGTATTTGAAACCAGTGAGTACAAGGACACCACATACCAGAATCTCTGGGACACAGCTAAAGCAGTGTTTAGAGGGAAATTTATGGCACTGAATGCACACAGGAGAAAGTGGGAAAGATCTAAAATCGACTCCCTAACATCACAATTAAAACAACTAGAGAAGTAAGAGCAAACACATTCAAAAGCTAGCAGAAGACAAGAAATAATTAAGATCAGAGCAGAACTGAAGTAGATACAAGACACGAAAAACCCTTCCAAAAATCAATGAATCCAAGAGCTGGATTTTTGAAAAGATTAACAAAATAGACCATTAGCCAGACTAATAAAGAAAAGAGAGAAGAATCAAATAGATGCAATAAAAACTGATAAAGGGGTTATCACCACTGATCCCACAGAAATGCAAAATACCATCAGAGAATATTTTAAACACTTCCATGCAAATAAACTAGAAAATCTAGAAGAAATGGATAAATTCCTGGACACATACACCCTCCCAAGACTAAATCAGGAAAAAGTTGAATCCCCAAATAGACCAATAATAAGTTCTGAAACTGAGGCAGTAATTAATAGCATACCACCCAAAAAAAAAAAAAACTCAGGACCAGACAGATTCACAGCCGAATTCTACCAGAGGCATAAAGAGGAGCTGGTACTGTTCTTTCTGAAACTATTCCAGACAATAGAAAAAGAGGAACTCCTCCATAACTCATTTTATGAGACCAGCATCATCCTGATACCAAAAGCTGGCAAAGACACAACAAAAAAAGAAAATTTCAGTCCAATATCCCAGATGAACATCGAGGCAAAAAGTCACTGTAAAATACTGGCAAACCAAATCCAGCAGCACATCAAAAAGCTTAACTACCACGATCAAGCTGGCTTTATCCCTGGGATGTAAGGCTCATTCAACATATGCAAATCAATAATCGTAATCCATCACGTAAACAGAAACAATGACAAAAACCACATGCTTATCTCAATAGATGCAGAAAAGGACTTAGACAAAATTCAACACACTTTCATGCTAAAAACTCTCAATAAACTAGGTATTGATGGAACATATCTCAAAATAAGAAGACTTATTCATGACAAACCCACAGCCAATATCATACTGAATGGGTAAAAGCTGGAAACATTCCCTTTGAAAACTGGCACAAGACAAGGATGCCCTCTCTCACCACTCCTATTCAACATAGTATTGGAAGTTCTGGCCAGGGCAATCAGGCAGGAGAATGAAATAAAGGGTATTTATATAGGAACAGAGGAATTCAAATTGTCTCTGTTTGCAAATGACATGATTGTATATTGAGAAAACCCCATCGTCTCAGCCCAAAATCTCCTTAAGCTGATAAGCAACTTCAGCAAAGTCTCAGGATACAAAAATCAATGTGCAAAAATCACAAGCATTCCTATACACCAATAATAGACAAACAGAGAGCCAAATCATGAGTGAATTCCCATTCACAATTGCTACAAAGATAATTAAATGCCTAGGAATCCAACTTACAAGGGATGTGAAAGACCTCTTCAAGGAGAGCTACAAACCACTGCTCAACAAAACAAAAGAGAACACAAGCAAATGAAAACACATTCCATGCTCATGGATGGGAAGAATCAATATGGTGAAAAGGCCATGCTGCCTAAAGTAATTTATAGATTCAATGCTATCCCCATCAAGCTATCATTGACTTACTTCACATAATTAGAAAAAAACTACTTTAAATTTCATATGAAACCAAAAAAGAGCCCATATAGCCAAGACAATCCTAAGCAAAAAGAACAAAGCTGGAGGCATCACCTTACCTGACTTCAAACTATACTACAAGGCTACAGTAACCAAAACAGCATGGTACTGGTACCAAAACAGATATATATATATATACACCAATGGAACAGAACAGAGGCCTCAGAAATAATGCCACACATTTACAACCATCTGATCTTTGATAAACCTGAGGAAAACAAGAAATGGGGAAAGGATTCCTATTTATTAAATGTTGCTGGGAAAACTGGATAGCCATATGCAGAAAGCTGAAACTGGATCCCTTCCTTACACCTTATACAAAAATCAATTCAAGATGGATTAAAGACTTAAATATTAGATGTAAAACCTTAAAACCCTAGAAGAAAACCTAGGCAATACCATTCAGGACATAGGCATGGGCAAAGACTTCATGTCTAAAACACCAAAAGCATTGGCAACAAATGCTAAAATTAACAAATGGGATCTAATTAAACAAAAGAGTTTCTTCACAGCAAAATAAACTATTATCAGAGTTAACAGACAACCTACAGAATGGGAAAAGTTTTGCAATCTATCCATCTGACAAAGGGCTAATATCCAGAATCTATAAAGAACTTAAACAAACTTATAAGAAAAAATCAACCCCATCAAAAAGTGTGCAAAGGATATGTACAGACACTTCTCAAAAGAAGACATTTATGCGGCCAACAAACGTATGAAAAAAAGCTCATCATCACTGGTCATTAGAGAAATGCAAATCACAACCACAATGAGTGCCAGTTTTAATGGTGATCATTAAAAAGTCAGGAAACAACAGATGCTGAAGAGGATGTGGAGAAATAGGAACGCTTTTATACTGTTGGTGGGAGTGTAAATTAGTTCAACCATTGTGGAAGACTGTGGCGATTCCTCAAGGATCTAGATCCAGAAATACCATTTGATCCAGCAATTCCATTTCTGGGTATATACCCAAAGTTTTATAAATCATTCTACTATAAAGAAAGACACATGCACACACATAAGCTTCCTGCAGCACTGTTCACAATAGCAAAGACTTGGAACCAACCCAAATGCCCATCAATGATAGACTGGATAAAGAAAATGTGGCACATACACACGGTGGAATACTATGCAGCATAAAAAAGATGAGTTCATGTTTTTATGCAGGGACATGGATCAAATTGGAAACCATCATTATCAGCAAACTAACACAGAGGCAGAAAACCAAACACCACATGTTCTCACTCATCAGTGGGAATTGCACAACAAGAACACATGGACACAGAGAAGAGAACATCATACACCAGGGCCCGTCAGGGGGTGGGAGGGTTAGGGGAGGGATAGTTTTAGGAGAAGTACCTAATGTAGATGACAGGTTGATGGGTGCAGCAAACCACCATGGCATGTGTATACCTATGTAACAAATCTGCACGTTCTGCATATGTACCCCAGAATTTAAAGTATAATTTTAAAAATGTTAAAAAAAAGAGTAAAGAAGTCTCAAAATTCAGCAATAAGAAAATTAAAAACAGTTTAAAAAATAGGCAAAAGATTTTAAGACAGTTTAGTAAAATAATTATACAAATGCAAAATAAGCACATGAACAAATGCACAATATCATTATTCATTATGAATAATTATTTAAAACTACAGGAAGTTATCATTAAACACCTACTAGAATAGTTTTATGTATTCATTTATTTACTTATTCATTTATTAAAAGCCATTAACAATACCAAATGCTGATAAGGATGCAAAACAACTAAAACTCTCATACATGACTGATGGAAATGCAAACTGGCACAGCTATTTAAGACAATAGTTTGACAGTTTCTCATATAGCTACACATTAATTACTATATGACTCAGCAATTCCATTCCCAGTTATTTATCCAAGACAAATCCAAATTTATATTCACACAAAAACCTGTACGTCGATGTTTATAGCAGCTTAATTTATAACTGCCAAAAACTGGAAACAGCACAAATGCTCTTTAGCTTGTGGATGATAAACAAACTCTGCTCCATCCATAAAAAGGAATATGATTCAGCAATTGTTTTAAATACCCAACTTGATACTAAACAAAAATAAATCTCAAATACATCATGTTAGGTGAAAAAAGCCATAGTCTACATACTGTATGATTCCAATTATACAACATTGTGGAAAAGGCAGAACTACAGGCAGAGAGGACAGATCAGTGGTTGTCAGGGATTGGGACTGGAGAGTGATTGATGAAAAAGGGATATTGAGAAATGTTCTTTTGATGATGAAACTGTTATGTATCTTGATTGGGTGGTGGTGATCCTATGACTCTATGCATGTTTCACAATTCAAAGAACTGTACACTAAATAGTAAATTTTACTACACGTAAAATTAAAATATAATCAGACATACATTTTTAAATCAATTAAATTTTAATCTTCTTAGATTCTCTCTCCATGTAGTTTTTATCAACCCAGTGTGTTTTGCCTCATATCTAGTCCCAATTCTATGACTATAGTTCAAGTGGAAAACAGACTTTTATGGATAATCAGTAGTGTCCACCATATAAAGTTTAATTCTGCATGGAATTATTCTCTAGTGCAAACCTTTTCTATATAGATCCACAAATAAAGTGATGTGAAGATTAAAAATTTGCATGTTGCAGAACAAAAACATTGAATCAATTCTGTCCTCTATATAGAAACTTGGTAAGACCATTGCAGGCTGTTTGATAAATTGTAAAGAGATGAGAAAACCAACTGACCAATAGACAGAGGAAAAAATGAAAGTAGAAGGCAGGGTAAAAGAGAAGAATACAGTGTAAACAGAGAGGAGAGACAGGATTAGAAAGGGAAGACAAGATAAATGGGAAATAAAAATATGAAAAAATAGGGAGTGTATGAAATTTTTGTATCTTTCTTATAAGGAATAATTTTTCACAGTTGTAGCTATAAAGCAAAAATGAAGTCAGTGGGGAACTATATGTTACTTTGTTTTGGTACGTTAAGTTTCTCACACAATGAAACAAATTACTAAAAGTCTCCCTCATTGCAAAAATATTGCCAATTATTTCCCCTTAGTTCTAGCTTATAAAATATCACTGTCTATCTCTGAAAATGAAATTGTCTAAATGTCCTTTTAAGAGTATCTCTGATGCTGGCTCTCGTGTCCTTTAAATGTAGAAAAACTACTTTCTCCATAAAGGTTAAGTTGCAAACAACATTGAAATCAATTTATAAGGTAGATAAAGACTACCATAAATTTCCCACAACAGTGCACTCACCTCATGCTGCTGCTGAAGACATTGAACATAAAAGGTTTATATATGCAATTCTCTGGAACCTCTCTCTAAAAGTTAGCAATCCCTATCCGTCCCAAACAACCAGAGAATAACCTGTCTGCAAATTGGAGTTCAGTCTGCTTTTCTGCTTTCTACTACACTTGGTGCCATTTTGGTCTCTCTCATGGCCTTCAGCTTTGTGGTGAGAAGAAGGACCCCTCTCCTCCCTCTCCATCAACAATATCAAAGTCAAGGAAGTATTTTTAAATGTTTCTACTTGGGTCCGATTCTCCATACCACAGCATATATTTGAATTACGACATGTGTATCAGTGATTTTCAACCAAGGAGATGTTGTTCGCAAGGTTTGGCAATGTCCAAAGACATTTTTGGCCGTGATTACTGGGGGAAGGATGCTACTGGCATCTAATAGGCGGAGGCCAGGAATGCTGCTAAATTCTACAACACACAGGACAATCTTCCACAATAAAGAATTAATCTATTCAAAGTATCAGTAGTGCCAAGGTTGGGGAACACTGATATATATATATATATATCTATTTCAACATCTACCTCCTTATTTGTATCTATTTTTAAGCCAAGCAGCCTTTTGGGGTTTCTGGTAGTTTTTGTAATTAGGGATGTTTGTAGTTTTCAGGTAAGCATGTTTGGTTGGTTAAGAGACCACCCAGATTTATTAGCAGACTCACTGGAGACCTCGAATAATATCTTCAGTAATACTGAGCATTGGGAGTTTGTTTCTGACTCAAGCTGCAGAACCCTGGTTTATGTAGCCACATAAACTCTGAAAAGGAACAGACTGTCTCTTTCGGAGTAGAAACTTCCACAATTCTGACGTTTGCACTCCCTGCCTTCATAAGGGGAATAATAATATTCTTGTGAAATTTATTAAAAAATAATACCAAAAAGCGAGAGAAAAAAAGGAAGCAAGCTTTAAGCATGAAATACCAGCATAATTATACTTGCAAATAGTTGGATAATTACTACTTCTTTACCTGGCATTATAGTACATTAATAACATAATAGTAAACTGAATTTATGCTTAAATGGATCCTTAGGCTCAAGTAATATTGTTCGTCTCTAAAAGGCACTGGAAGTACAAAACAAGTTAACCCTGGTAAGTGAATAGATAACTTACAATATAAAATAAATCCAATAAAGTGGACATATTTAAGAGTATTTACAACACAAGAAAATTCACTCTATTGGACTTATAGAAATATTAAGATTAAAATCTATGTTTAAATATTTCAAAATTTTAATTGGCTCATAATGTTTTTATTTATAGTTGCATGAAGAGTTTGTGAATATTTGGAAATACCTAGATTAAAGGTTAAACAGACATTACTTGACATATAAATAAAAGTAAGGGGATGAAGTCTTCCAAAAAACTATAAATTTTACAAAATATTGAGACAGCCAAGTAAAAAGGGGTTCTGGAAGACTCTCCCACCGACCTGCACAGTGGGAGGACGGGGCGGGGCCTCGGGGAGTTCGCACTGTTTGCCGCGGAGAGGATCCCGGCCTGTCCTGTCCCTGTGATTCAATCTGTGAGATGAGGGCCTGTTACAAGGAACGCCTCTCGCTTTGCTGATTTTTTTTTTTTTTTTTTCCACCCAATAAATTCCACTCCTCGCCCTTCTATGTGTCCACGAGCCTCACCTTTCCTGGTGGTGTAACAAGAGCCAGGTTTTTTCCTACAACAATATCACTCGGTGTCTGCCCCTGAGTTAGGTCGCTCTAATTATAACGTCATAAGAAAAAAGCAAGCCCACAGAGAGAAAGCCTTGGTCAGAGAAGACCGCATTGCTCCATCATAAAATCCTTCTCCACCTGCATCAACGCTCATGTTTAAGAGTCCATATTTGAGAACCAGACTTCCTGGGTTTAATTTCTGTGGCTCTACCACTTAATAATGGTATCATCTTAGGCAAGTTATTTAATTTGTTGAACCATTCTCTGACTCAGTTTATTCATTTATAAATGATAATAGCAATAGAACCTGCCCTATAGGGTTGCTATGAGGAT
The DNA here is from genome assembly GCF_007565055.1 of Rhinopithecus roxellana. NCBI lineage: Eukaryota > Metazoa > Chordata > Mammalia > Primates > Cercopithecidae > Rhinopithecus > Rhinopithecus roxellana. The sequence continues at coordinate 129,776,496 of NC_044558.1, forward strand.
TGAATGAGGTGACATTTTTAAAGAACTTGGCATAATGAATGGAAGATGGGTAGCATTATTACCTATTACTCTCTTAGCACTGAAACCATTCTCCCTATTCCCTGTGATAGGCAGGGCTGCTACTTTTTTAACTTGTTAGATATCCAATCCTGAAAGTCAGAATGGAAACTAGCCAAAAGCTTTCAAAATTTATCCTTGACTTCGACAAACTGTGACAGAAATATAAAGTTACTTTTACTAAAGCATTCTGTTCACTCATGTCACAAATACAAAAAAAAAAAACAAACGTACAGGGTTGAAAATAAAACCTGAGATATATCATTGAATTCCGTTTAACACTCAACAAATCAGACTGAGATAACATTTAAAAGAAAGGAGACATACAGACCTTCACAGGGATAGTGACAAAGGTGTGGAGATGGTTGACATTTGCTGGGATGCTTGCTGTACACCACACGCTCCTCCAAGTACCTGACATACGATGGCTCAAATTGGTCCTCAGAGCATCCTCGTGAGTGGGCACTACTGTGATACCCATTTTTGTGAATAAAGAAGGTGACACACTGAGGTTGAGTAGCTTTTATAGGTTTGAATGGGTGGTGACTGATGAATCATTACAACAAAATGGTTAAGACCTGTGATTCTGGGAACACAACTTATTTTTAAAATTATTTTATTACAGTAATAATAACTTGCTTATACAAAACAAAAAGGTTAATAAAATGCTATTTATGTTAATATTAACTGGTAACTCTTAGTGCTTATGATGCGCCAGGAGCTCTTTTAAATGCTTTACATCTATTGACTCTCTCAATATCACAACAACTTTATGACTTGAATTATTGTTATTAAACCCAAGTTGTAGCTAAGGAAACCAAAGCATAGGAAGTAAATTGCCCAAGGTGTCTACATGTGGAGGGGTAGGAAAATGGATCAGGTCACACCAGACAATCTGGATCAAAAAGACATACTTCCTCTTACGATGAAAAAATAAGTCTCTCCTCTTTAAAATATTAAATGAAAAATACATATCGTATATGTGAAAGTTATAGAAAAGGGTTAATTATGAAAAAATAGTTTAGTGCCAATAAATAGTTTAGTGCCAATACTGGTTCATAAATTCTTATTTTTAACTAATGCTGTTAAAATACATACCAAAATCCTTCTCCTTAGTGACAATCCTGGCCTGAATCACTGAAATTTATACAAACAAATTACACTCAAAGAAAAATCTGTGTTTAAAGACAGGACCTTAAAAATGTTTCTCTAGTTGAACTAGATATTCAATAGATTCATAAAACTTTCATTGCCAAAGCATTCAAAACATTTATTTTTAAAAGCTCTGCCTCTATATTATCTATGCCAAGTAAAATAGAATTTTATTTGGATTAAATGTCTTTCAGACATTTATAAGGCTCACTATTTGCAGGGAGGTCTATTTTACTAAATTAAAAAATGTCACTGAGACAAAGCAACTAAGTGTTAAATAACTTACTTTCCTATTTCAGACATAAATCTGTTTAGGTATAGATGATCTTCCTAGATGTCACCAACATTTTAAGCAATGGGAAAAAAATAACATGGCTTAGGATAGTTTGAGACCTTGGGTGGAGCCCACAGCTTCTGTGGCTTCTGAATTGTTTAAGAAAGAAGCTGAGGTTTGGTTGTTCCTTCTTACATTCTTTCATAAAAGGAGAGAGATGTCCAAGGGATGAAATTAATAAAATAAAAAAAATCTGTTATCAGATTTGGTCAACAGGCATCACAAGCTCGGATTCCAGGAGCCTGGAAAAACAAGTGAGAGGCGAGAGGTTGGTTCTCAAACTAAGAGCTGATGTGAGGTGCCTGACCTTCAGCAAGCTGATAGAATTCCCCCATACCTACCCTGCACATGCAGAGCCTGAGCACAGTCAAGCAGACAAAGCCAATTTAAAAACAGAATATCAGAGAAAAACTGGAGAAGCAAAGCAATGCCCAAGAGTGGCAGAGGCAGAAGCAGGCTTGAATGAGTAATGGTGATTAGCTTCATGGAAAAGTAGATAATCTCTGCCCCAGATAGATAAAGGGTAAAGCCACAGACATCCCCCTCTCACCTAGAAATACAAAGTGGCCCTTCTGGAAACTGATGGTATGAAACCTAGATGTGAGATCACCTAAACCTTCTGTAGTGCTATCTTATGTAGTGTTATATAGTGCATATATGTGCTGTTTAGACTTGCAAAATAAGAATCTATTACCTACCAGCTCCAAACAAATAGTTAAGCTATTTAGGGGAGGTAAGCTCCAGGGGATCATATGCATAGTGATAGTCCTACAAAGCCCAGGTAACAGAATTTTTTTTTTTTTTTTTTTTTTTTTTTTAGACAGAGTATCACTCTGTCACCAGACTGGAGTGCAGTGGCATGATCCCGGCTCACTACAACCTCCCCCTCCCAGATTCAAGTGATTCTCCTGCCTCAGCCTCCCAAGTAGCTAGGACTACAGGCACCCACCACCACGCCCAGCTAATTTTTGTATTTTTAGTAGAGACAGGGTTTCACCTTGTTGGCCAGGATAGTCTCGATCTCTTGACCTCATGATCCACCTGACTCAGCCTCCCAAAGTGTTGGGATTACAGGGGTGAGCCACCACGCCCAGCCGGAAAAATTTTTTTGTGATTTTCATTTCTGGAACTCAGTCTGGCTGCATTTCTGGACCATCACTCCAGCTGAGAACAACCATAAATGCTGAACACATTTAAATGTTGTTGTATCATTTTAAAGCCTTGAAGAGAAGAGATGACAAGCAATTGCCAGGCATAAATCTAGGAGAAGGCAGAAACCCAGAGAGGAAAACAAAGCTCTGAAGCTAATTTTGCTCTGAGAGTGTTTGCTGAACCCTGAGGACTTGTGATTTTGTTTTCACTGCTCAAGGGCTGTGGGACCACCATAGACAGGTAAGACAGAGACTGGCTCTGTGCTCGCAGATACTGTTTCTTTATTCTGGGCCCACAGGAAGATTGTATTTCCTATTGCTTCTTATAGTTATGTTGGGGACACATGTCTAGTTTAGTCAGTAGAATAAGTACAGAACTTATGAATGTCACTTCCACACCCAGTCCTTAAAGTCATCCTCAAGAGCTCAGTTTCCTTTGCCAAATATTAACAACTTCTTGACAGATGCCTTGGAGGGGACAAACCTAAGAGAGGCAACTGACTTATGTCTGACTATGATATGAATGAAATAATACATTTTTATTCTTTTCAGCCACCAAGATTTTGGCTCAGCTGGTGAGGATTATGCTGACAAGTTCAGGAGACTGCAAAGAGGCCCTCAGCCTCATAAATGTAAAAAATAATATCAACCCACTCTAGAGACCCAACCACAGACCACAACGAACGTTACCTTAGTTGAACAGAAAAGGGGAGAAGCGGAGAGACACTTGAAAAACCATAAACAGAAGTGAGTGAACACATGGATGACTAAATCATGATCACATTTGCTGGAATGTGTAAAAAAAAAATTCAAATTGAGAATTCAGTTTAAAATTGTTTCCGATTATAGTATAGCCTAGAGTCCAGCAAAAGCAAACACAAATCGTTTTTGTAGGGATTCATCTTTAATCCAGGCATCAAAGAACTTTCACAAATAATTTTAAAGGAAAAATGTATGGATCACAACCCAAAACCACTGAAAACAACAGGAAACAAAGCAGCATGAGCAAAAACAGCAGAAATAGCAGGCAGCAGGAACAGACATGAAAAGAGATGATATATTGGAATTGACAGAAATATAATTCTATACTTGCTATGTCTAAAAAATAAAAGACTAATTTGGAAGTATCTATAGGAATCAGAAAACTATAAAGAATGACCAGCAGATTTGAAAAAGGTACAAATAAAACGTATCCTATTAAAGAATGTAATACTAAATTTCATAAATATAAGATGCATTTGTTTTCTATTACTTCCTTTCAATTGAAAGGCTTACAATCTATGGCAATATTGATTCAAAGAAATATGGTCATTGAAATAAAAAGTCATTGGAAAATTTTAATAGCACATGAGACAAAGTTAAAGGGACAATTGGTGAGATGTAAAATGAGTCAGAGGGGACCATCCAGAAAGATGTACAATGGGTAAAATAAATGAAAAATGTATTTTTAAAAAATTTTGAAACATGGAGGAGAAAGCACTCCCAAAATTATGGAAGAAAGATCTATAAAAACTAGCTCCTCCATAAGAACAAATATTATCAAAGTTGACTTTTCAAGAATGCTGGAAATTGATGGCTTACAACAACCCAGGAGCATTTATTCAAGAAAAAGAGCTGAATTTTAGTAATAATATTATAGTGAGGCCTGTGGTGTTTTAACTTGCTCTCATCTCATTTGCCTTCTCTAGTTCCCCTGTAGCCTCGAAAGCCAACAGCCTCACAAATGTCATAGCTGTGAAAACCACAACCTAGCATTGCTGGAGGGGACAGAACAGGTTTGGGCCACCCCAAAAACTTCATACTCAGAGAATTGTCAGTATTTGATCAGTCTGTAAGATCCCTAAAAAGTTTCTTTCCCAGAGCTTGGTCTGTGTAACTATCTTAGGCTGTTGTCTTAAAAACAATCAACACTAGTTATTTAACACTACAGTTGCATAAATCTGTGATAAAAGTTGGGGATAATACCAAGAAGCTGACCAAGAAATTCAAAAGGAACAGTGGGGAATGAGATGTCCATAGGGGCCATTGAAAAGCTCTGACAAATTTCTAGAAATCTAGAAGACAACATGCATGTTCCAAGGAAGACCTGACAAGGCCCTGATCTCTTACCTCTGGCAGATCTTAAGGCTCTGTGCAAGCAAGAAGAGAAGGTTAAGGCAGAGTTGTGAACTACTTGCTGAGGATTGAAAACAGGTTCCAACACACTCTGAGAGATTCTTAGCAAAGACTGGTGTACTTACTGGTTTAAGGCATTTAAGGAAATACTGTTGAATTATTACCTGATTGGTAAGTTAACAGAAAAGAGATTTTAGTGACTACACACTACAAAGAATACAGAGTTCACAAAATTGATCCAGGAAAGTCACTATACTACCAAACAAACAATAGCAATATCAGTATCAACAAACAGCTACAACAACTGACCCTGGGGTGGTATGAAGGAGAGATGCAATTTCCAGGGTTGTAACATGGTATTATTTTAAATATTCAGTTTTATACAAAAAACTATGAGACATGCAACAAAACAGAAAATTATGGCCCATACACGGTGGTTGGGGGAGTGCTGGAGGGAAGGCAATAGAAATATTCCCTCAGTATGCCCAGACATTAAACTAGAGAAAGACTTTCAATCAACTATTATAAATATTATCACAGAAATCACAGTAACCATGTCTAAAGAATTAAAGAGAATTATGATAAAATATACCACCAAGTAGAGAATATCATTTAAGAGACAGAAATTATTTTTTAAAAAACCACAGGGAAATTTTGGAGTTAAAAAAATTAATTGAAATGACAATTCACTGGAGGAACACAACAGCTGATTTGAAATGACAGAAGAGCCACCAAAACTTAAACCTAGGTTGACTGCAAGTCTCTAATCTTAGAAACCAAAAGAAAAAATAATAAAGAAAAATGAACAAAACCTCAGAAAACTGTGGGAAACCATCAAGCATAGCAACATACACATAATGGGAGATATCAGAAGGAAAGAAAAGGGGGAAGAAAGAATTTTTTAAATAATGTTCTACAAATTCACACATCTGATGATGTCTCATCAGAAATCATGAAGCCAAGAGGCAGTGAGACAATTTATTCAAAGTGCTGAAGAAATAGACTTTCGACTAAGAATTCTATATTTTCCAAAACTATCTATCAAAACAAATAAGAAACTAAGATAGTCACAGATAAACAAAAATGGAGACAATCCATTACTGGCAAACCCACCCTGCAAGAAATACAAAAAGTAGGGTCCAGGCACATGGTTCGGGCCTGTAATCTCAGCACTTTGGGAGGCCAAGGCAGGTGGATCACAAAATCAGGAGATGGAGACCATCCTGGCTAACACGGTGAAACCCCGTCTCTACTAAAAATACAAAAAATTAGCCAGGTGTGGTGGCGGGCACCTGTAGTCCCAGCTACTCGGGAGGCTGAGGCAGGAGAATGGCGTGAACACCTGGGAGGCAGAACTTGCAGTGAGTGGAGATCGCACCACTGCATTCCAGCCTGGGCGACAGAGTGAGACTCCATCTCAAAAAAAAAAAAAGAAATGCAAAAAGGAATCTTTCCAGCTGAAATGAAAGGACACTAGATAGTAGTAACTCAAGTCCATGTGAAAAAATAAAAAGCATCAGTAAAAGTAACTATATTTGATAATATAAAAGACATCATAAGTATATTATTGTTCATAACCCTTTTCTTCTCTCACTGATTTCAAAGACAACTGCATAATGTGCTAGTTATAAAACTGTGTTGAAGGGTTTATAATGAACAAGATGTAATTTATATGACAATCATAGCACAAAAGGTCAGTGAGGAAAGTGAACTACATTGGAAGTTGACCCAGAAAGTTTTTATATACAATTGAAATTAAGTTGTTACTAATATAAGCTAGATTGTTTTAAGTGAAGGTGTTACTTGTAATTTCCAGGACAACCACTAAGAAAATAATTTAAATAGATATATATATATTTATACTTATCTATAATATGTATTACATGTATAAACATAAATATTTGAATCATTTAGTTTTTAACATATTAAAAGAAAGAGGGGAATTAAAACTTTATACTACAAGATATCAGTTTAACTCTAAATAAAGGGAAAATGGAGAAATAGACAAAGATATAAGATGTATAGAAAACAAATGGCTGTTCACTCTAATGAGTGAACAGGCAACCCACAGAATGGGAGAAAATTTTTGAAATCTATCCACCTGACAAAGGGCTAATATCCAGAATCTACATAGAACTTGAATTTACAAGAAAAAAAAACAAGCAACCCCATGAAAAAGTGGGCAATGGATATAAGCAGACACTTCTCAACAGAAGACACTTATGCAGCCAACAAACAAATGAAAAACAGCTCATCACTCGTCATTAGAGAACTGCAAATCACAATCACAATGAGATACTATCTCAACATCAGTTAGAATGGTGATCATTAAAAAGACAGAAAACAGATGCTGGAGAGGATATGGAGAAATAGGAAGGCTTTTACACTGTTGGTGGGAGTGTAAATTAGTTCAACCATTGTGGAAGACAATGTGGCAATTCCTCAAGGATCTACAATCAGAAATACCGTTTGATCCAGCAGTCCCATTACTGGGTACATACCCAAAGGATTATAAATAATTCTACTATAAAAACACATGCACACATATATTTATTGTGGTACTATTCACAATAGCAAAGACTTGAAACCAACCCAAATGCCCATCAATGACAGATTGGATAAAGAAAATGTGGCACATATATGTCATGGAATACTATGCAGCCATAAAAATGATGGGTTCATTCTTTTGCAGGGACATGGATGAAGCTGGAAACCATCATTCTCAGCAAACTAACACAAGAACAGAAAACCAAACACCACATGTTCTCAGTCATAAGTGGGAGTTGAACAATGAGAACACATGGGCACAGGGAGGGGAACATCACACACTAGGGCCTGTTGAGGGCTGGGGGGCTACGGGAGGGAAAGCATTAGGAGAAATACCTAATGTAGATGATGGGTTGATGTGTGCAGTAAATCACCATGGCATGTGTATACGTATGTAAGAAACCTGCGTGTTCTGCACATGTATCCCAGAACTTAAAGTATAATAAAAAAAGAAAACAAATGGCAAAATTCCATATGTAAATCATACATTATCAATAATTGCATTAAATGTAAATAGATTAAACCCACAAATCAAAAGACAGGTTGGCAGAATAAATTTAAAAAGCATAATCTTGTCATAAACTGTCTACCAAACACATTTGCGATTCAAGATACAATAGGTTGAGAGTAAAAAAATAGAGAAAGATACAGTATGCTAATAGTAAGTAAAGGAAAGCTAAAGTGGCTGCACTAATTTCAGACAAAAAAAAACTTTAAACAAAAATTATTACTTGAAACAAAGGATATTTTATAATGATAAAGGAACTAAACCATCAGCAAGATTCATTATTCATTCATGAAATGAACAAATATATATATTTCAACATTTTGGAAAATGTTTAGAAATATATATGCAGCTAACACCAGATCACCAAAGTACATGAAACAAAAAGTGACAGAATTGAAGAAAAAAATAGACAATTCAATAATAATAATTAGTGTCCGGAGCCGTGAGGCCCAGAAATTGCCGCAGCCTCTGTTGCTTAAGCTCCGCATTGCGGAGACAAGATGGCGCACTTCCTGGCTCTTCATCATCAACTTTTCCCGTGCGCGCGAACTTTTCCCGTGCGTGCGTAGATAACTTCCCGTGCCCGGGAAAGACTAAGTCAACCAAGCATGCGCCTGGTGACGTCTCTCATTATTCTCCTCCCCGCCTGCTCTGCTGCACTTCCTCTTTCTTACCAGCCTATATAAGCTGTACCAATGCCCTCAATAAACGAGACTTGATCAGGATACTGTCTTGTCTCCATTTCTTGTGTCTCTTGTCTCTCTAAATTCCCACCCCCTCCTCCAAGGTCTGTGTTAACGATCCCGCTGGACGGGACACGTGGCGCCCAAACACGGGGCTTGGATACGAGGGAACTACCTGAGGAAGAGGGCGCATAGAAAGGCCGGCGACTAAAGTGAAAGAAAAATCCCTCCGACCATCGCGGGAGCCTGCTGCGTCAGAGTTGAGGGTAAGTTATGCGCCTGAAATGGGACAAGAATTAAGCCAGCATCAAATCTACATAGGACAATTAAAAGAGGCTTTAAAGACACGGGGAGTAAAAGTTAAAAGTGGTGACTTATTTAGATTTTTTGATTTTGTGAAAGATACCTGCCCTTGGTTCCCACAGGAAGGAACCATTGATATAAAAAGATGGCGGAGGGTGGGAGACGCCTTTCAAGATTATTATAATACCTTTGGGCCAGAAAAAATTCCTGTAACCGCCTTTTCTTATTGGAATTTAATCAAGGATCTAATAGATAAAAAGGAGGCCGATCCACAAGTAATGGCTGCGGTCGCCCAGACTGAGGAGATTTTAAAGGTCAGTTCTCAGACCGACCTCGGGAGCCCCCCGCCAGACAAAGAAGTAGATCTTATTTCTCTTGAAAGTGATGACGAGGGGGCCAAGGCTCCTTCTGTAAAAGACAAAGTGATGCTAGGCGAGAAAAGGCCCAAAAAATATCCAATTCTGCAAACATCACAAAAAGATAAAAGTAACGACAATCCTGACCTTTCAGATGTAAATTGGGATGACTTAGAGGAAGAGGCAGCTAGATATCATAATCCTAACTGGCCTCCCTTTTTCTCAAGTCCGCCTCCCTATAACGGGACACGTGGCGCTTCTGCACCCAACGTAATGGCAGTAGTCAATCCAAAAGAGGAACTCAAAGAAAAAATCGCTCAGCTTGAAGAGCAAATTAAGCTAGAAGAGTTACATCGTCACTAATCAATAGGCTGCAAAAATTAAAAACAGGAAATGAGAGTGTAACTAATTCAGAGAATATGGGAGGCTTCCCTCGCCCACCTCAGCGGCCCAGACAACATGTCCCAAAAGGAAGATTTTCTACTAGCCGAGGCAGGGAAGAATCCTCCCCTAAAGATATCTTCCCAGTAACTGAAACTGTAGATGGACAGGGTCAGGCCTGGAGGCATCATAATGGATTTGATTTCACTGTCATAAAAGAATTAAAAACTGCTGTTTCTCAATATGGAGCTATTGCTCCATACACTCTTGCTATAGTAGAGTCTGTGGCCGATAACTGGCTTACTCCAACAGATTGGAACACACTAGTCAGAGCAGTCCTCTCAGGGGGAGATCATTTGATTTGGAAATCGGAGTTTTTTGAAAATTGCAGAGATACAGCCAAAAGAAACCAACAGGCAGGAAACGGTTGGGACTTTGATATGTTAACTGGCTCAGGTAATTATACCGACACTGATGCTCAGATGCAATACGACCCTGGACTATTTTCACAAATCCAGGCGGCCGCTACAAAAGCCTGGAGGAAACTCCCTGTTAAAGGAGACCCAGGAGCTTCGCTCACTGGAGTCAAGCAGGGACCTGATGAGCCGTTCGCAGATTTTGTACATAGGCTCATAACAACCGCAGGAAGGATTTTTGGTAATGCTGAGGCGGGTGTAGATTATGTTAAACAATTGGCTTATGAAAATGCCAATCCAGCTTGTCAAGCGGCAATCCGACCTTATAGAAAGAAAACAGACTTAACTGGATATATCCATCTCTGTTCAGACTTTGGGCCCTCCTATCAACAGGGTTTAGCAATGGCCGCAGCTTTCAGTGGACAAACCGTAAAAGACTTCCTTAATAATAAGAACAAAGAAAAAGGAGGGTGTTTTAAATGTGGCAAAAGGGGACATTTTGCAAAAGATTGCCGTGGGGATTCAAATAAAAACTCCGAAGCAAAGGTTCCAGGCCTTTGCCCAAGGTGTAAAAGAGGAAAACATTGGGCTAATGAATGTAAATCTAAAACTGACAGTCAGGGAAATCCTTTACCATCCCAACAGGGAAACGGGATGAGGGGTCAGCCCCAGGCCCCGAAACAAGCTTATGGCGCGGTCAGTTTTGTACCAACCAACAACAATCCGTTTCACAACTTAGCAGAGCAACCCCAGGAAGCGCAGGATTGGACCTCTGTTCCGCCTCCCACACAGTATTAACCCCTGAAATGGGACCCCAGGCCCTAGGTACAGGTATATATGGGCCCCTACCCTCAAACATGTTTGGATTAATCCTAGGAAGAGGCAGTGCCACTATGAAAGGCCTACAGGTCTTTCTGGGAGTAATTGATAGTGATTATACAGGAGAAATAAAAATTATGGCCAAGGCCATTAACAACATCATCACCATTCCTTAAGGAAATAGAATAGCACAGTTGCTCCTGTTACCATTGCTAAAAACAGCTAATAAGGTACAATCACCTTTGAGAGGGGAAGGAGGATTTGGGTCCTCAGACATCTACTGGGTACAGCCCATTACTAATCAAAAACCCTCTCTCACCTTATGGCTAGAGGGAAAGTTATTTACAGGACTGATAGACACAGGGGCTGATGTAACAATGATTAAACAACAAGATTGGCCCGCCAGTTGGCCCACTTCAGAGACCTTAACAAATTTACGAGGAATTGGGCAAAGTAATAACCCTAGACAAAGTTCCAAATATCTCACCTGGAGAGATCAAGAAAGTAATTCCAGTCTCATTAAGCCATTTGTTATCCCTGATTTGCCTGTTAACCTTTGGGGTAGAGATCTTCTCTCCCAAATGAGGGTCATGATGTGTAGCCCAAATGATATAGTCACTGCACAAATGTTGGCTCAGGGCTACCACCCTGGGAAAGGGTTAGGAAAAAGAGACGATGGCATTTTGCAGCCAATCCCAGCCATAGGAAAATTGGATAAAAGGGGGCTTGGAAATTTTTAACCGTGGCCATTGACATGCCTGCACCCCAAAAAAGTGCTGACCCAATCACTTGGAAGTCAGATGAACCCGTTTGGGTTGATCAATGGCCATTAACCAATGAGAAACTTGCCACTGCCTAACAGTTAGTGCAGGAACAGCTAATGGCAGGGCATATTACGGAAAGCAACTCTCCTTGGAACACCCCATATTTGTCATAAAAAAGAAATCCGGAAAGTGGAGACTCTTACAAGATTTAAGAGCAGTAAATGCTACTATGGTCCTTATGGGCACCTTACAGCCAGGGCTACCTTCTCCAGTTGCAATCCCTCAAAGATATTTTAAAATCATTATAGATCTTAAAGACTGTTTCTTTACAATACCTTTACATCCTAGTGATCAAAAACGATTTGCCTTTAGCTTATCATCTATAAATTTTAAAGAACCCATGAAGCGATACCAATGGAAAGTGTTACCTCAAGGTATGGCCAACAGTCCCACCTTGTGTCAAGAATATGTGGCTACAGCCATACACTCAGTTAGAGAGACATGGAAACAAATGTATATTATACACTATATGGATGACATTCTTATAGCAGGACAAGTAGGAGAACAAGTTTTACAGTGTTTTGCTCAACTCAAACAAGAACTGACCACAGCAGGGTTACAAATAGCTCCAGAAAAAATACAACTACAAGACCCTTATACATATTTAGGTTTTCAAATAAATGGACCTAAAATTACTAATCAAAAGGCAGTTATCCATAAAGATAAGTTACAAACCCTCAATGATTTCCAAAAGCTCCTTGGAGACATAAATTGGCTCCGGCCATACTTAAAACTCACCACAAGAGACTTAAACCTTTATTCGACACCCTGAGAGGTGACCCCAACCCTAAGTCCCTTAGGTCGTTATCAAAAGAAGCTCTTTTATCACTTAATAAAGTAGAGGTGGCCATTGCTGAGCAATTTGTTACTAACATAGACTATTCACAGCCATTAACCCTTTTAATATTTAACACAACACTAACACCTACTGGTTTATTCTGGCAAAATAACCCTATTATGTGGGTCCACTTGCCTTCATCACCCAAAAAGGTATTACTCCCCTATTATGATGCCATAGCAGATTTAATTATGCTAGGGAGAGACAATAGCAAAAAATATTTTGGAATAGAACCCTCTACGATCATACAACCTTATTCTAAGCCACAAATCCATTGGCTAATGCAAAACACTGAAACGTGGCCGATTGCTTGCACCGCTTATGCCGGTAACTTAGATAACCATTACCTGCCAAATAAGCTTATCCAATTTTGTAAACTACATGCTTTTGTCTTCCCTCATGTCATCAGTAAAACACCTTTAGACAATTCCTTATTAGTGTTTACTGATGGGTCATCCACAGGAACTGCTGCATATACCGTTGCTGACACCACTGTTAAATTCAAAACCAGCCATACCTCGGCTCAGTTAGTAGAATTACAGGCCCTAATCGCGGTGCTGTCAGCCTTCCCTAATCAGGCCCTTAATATTTATACCGACAGTGCATACTTAGTTCACTCAATACCTCTACTTGAGACAGTAGCACAAATTAAGCATGTGTCACATGTAGCCAAGTTATTTTTACAATGCCAACAATTAATACATAATAGAACAACACCCTTCTTTCTTGGACACATTAGAGCTCATTCAGGATTACCAGGACCTCTATCCCAGGGCAACCAACTGGCTGATATGGCAACCAAGACGGTAGCCATAGCTACAAATACAAACCTAGCCCAAGCACAGGCTACTCATGCCTTACACCATCTTAATGCTCAAACTTTGAGACTGATGTTTAAAATAACTAGAGAACAAGCAAGGCAAATAGTTAAACAATGTCAGACCTGTATAACATACCTGCCAGTCCCTCACTTAGGAATTAACCCAAGAGGACTAGCTCCCAACATGATCTGGCAAATGGATGTCACCCATTATTCAGAATTCGGTAACTTAAAATACGTCCATGTATGTATAGATACATTTAGTGGATTTATACTAGCCACCTTACAAACAGGAGAAGCTACCAAACATGTCATAGCTCATTTACTACACTGTTTTTCCATAGTTGGGAAGACTAAACAACTAAAAACAGACAATGGTCCTGGCTATACTTCCAAAGCCTTTCAAGACTTCTGTCTTAAATTACAAATAAAACACATTACTGGAATTCCATATAACCCTCAAGGACAAGGAATAGTTGAAAGAGCACACCTATCCTTAAAAACCACCATTGACAAAATAAAAAAGGGAGAATGGTACCCTACTAAGGGCACCCCTAGAAATATCCTTAATCACACACTTTTTATTTTAAATTTTTTAAATTTGGATAACCTGAACAGATCAGCAGCTGATCGATTTTGGCATTCCGAGTCCAAAAAACAATTTGCCATGGTTAAGTGGAAAGACCCCTTAGACAACACATGGCATGGTCCAGACCCAGTGTTAATCTGGGGAAGAGGCTCAGTTTGTGTTTTTTCTCAAACTCATGATGCAGCCAGATGGCTGCCAGAGCGACTGGTAAGACAGGTACCTAACAATAGTCAATCCAGGGAGTAACTCTCTCCCTGAGAGTACCCTTTCCTTCTATTACAGAGATGAACTCCAACTACAGGCCCCTCTGGACCTTAGTGCTGACTTGCCAAGTATTCCAGGTTCATACCGGTTTCGGTAATCCATGTGAGGCCCTTACATATATACAACAACGGCACGGTAAGCCCTGTGATTGTTATGGGGGATATGTGACCTCCCCTCCAAATAAATACCTCTCAACTGTGTCCTGCTCCGCTCACACAGCATACCTGCCTAGTGACTCCCTCAAATGGAGGTGTGTGTCAACCCCTAGAATATCTAGCGGAGGGGGCGCTACAACTTGCCCTTGCGACACATTTAAGGCTACCATGCATAGCTCCTGCTACACCACTTATCAAGAATGCACCTCTGACAATAAGACATACTATACTGCTATCTTAGCTACAACTAGAAACCCCACTATAGGGGCCAGTAATGTCCCTACAGTTTTGGGAAATAACCATAACCTTGAAGTGGCTGGCTGCACTGGTACAATAGGCCAGCCTGTCTGCTGGAATACTCATCCCCCCTCCATACCTCTGATGGAGGGGGCCCACAAGATAGGGTCCGGGAAATTATGGTGCACAAAAAACTTGAAGAGTTGCAAAAATCTCTATATCCAGAAATTCGCTACCACCCTTTGGCTCTGCCCAAAATCTGAGGGAAAGAAAAAATTGATGCCCAGACTTTTGACTTCCTCACTGCTACTCATAATCTGCTCAATAATTCCAACTCTAGTCTAGCCAATGACTGCTGGCTATGTTTACCATTAGGAGATCCCATTCCTCTTGCCATACCCAGCAATGACTTAAACTATACATCCAATACTTCCTGCACCATAATTCCTCCCCTTCAAGTGCAGCCCCTAGAATTTTCTAACTCCCCTTGCTTCTACTCCCCTTTCCTCAGTAACACCTACGACATCGATGTAGGAATTGTTGAATTCAATAATTGTTCTATCACAACAAATATTTCCCAATCGCTGTGTGCCCCAAACAGTTCAGTTTTTATATGTGGCAATAATAGAGCGTATACCTATTTGCCTGTAAACTGGACAAGACGTTGTGTCTTAGCCACTCTTCTGCCAGATATAGACATTATCCCTGGAGATGAACCTGTACCTATTCCAGCTATAGATCACTTTTTGAGAAGAGCCAAAAGGGCAATACAATTTATCCCCTTACTTGTAGGATTAGGCATCACTACTGCCGTAACAACTGGGGCTTCAAGCCTAGGGGTCTCTGTTACTCAATACACCAAATTGGCTCGCCAATTGATCTCAGATATGCAGGCCATCTCAAGTACTATACAGGATCTACAAGATCAAGTAGATTCCCTGGCAGAAGTAGTGCTCCAAAATAGAAGAGGCCTAGATTTATTAACTGCCGAACAGGGAGGTATCTGCTTAGCTCTACAGGAAAAGTGCTGTTTCTACGCCAACAAGTACGGGATCGTCAGAGATAAAATCAAGCGTCTACAAGAAGACCTAGAAAAACGACGAAAAGAAATGACTGATAACCCGTTTTGGACTGGGTTCCATGGACTCCTCCCCTATATTATACCGTTCTTGGGCCCCCTGCTTTGCCTGTTGCTCTTCCTCTCTTTGGGACCTATAATCTTCAATAAGCTCATGACATTCATTAAGCAACAAATCGAGGCCATCCAAGCCAAACCCATACAGGTCCATTATCATCGCCTTGAACAAGAAGATCACGGTGGTCCATACTTACGCTTGCCATAAACCACCTTCCCTGTGCCCTGAAATGGACAGCCAATGACGGGTAAGAGAGTGTCATCTCTCACTAACCTAAGACAGGAGGGCCGTCATAGCTACTGCCTAATCCCATGACGGGTACCAGTGAAGAGATGTGTCACTCCAACCTAAGACAGGTGCAGTTCCTGAGGGACTATCTTCTAGTCACTAGTAATATAAAAAAGGAGGACCTGTCCAGAGCCGTGAGGCCCGGAAATTGCCGCAGCCTCTGTTGCTTAAGCTCTGCATTGCGGAGACAAGAGGGCGCACTTCCTGGTTCTTCATCATCAACTTTTCCCGTGCGCGCGAACTTTTCCTGCGCGCGCGTAGATAACTTCCCGTGCCCGGGAAAGACTAAGTCAACCAAGCATGCGCCTGGTGACGTCTCTCATTATTCTCCTCCCCGCCTGCTCTGCTGCACTTCCTCTTTCTTACCAGCCTATATAAGCTGTACCAACGCCCTCAATAAACGAGACTTGATCAGGATACTGTCTTGTCTCCATTTCTTGTGTCTCTTGTCTCTCTAAATTCCCACCCCCTCCTCCAAGGTCTGTGTTAACGATCCCACTGGACGGGACAAATTAGAGGCTTTAGTATGCCATTCTCCATACTAGACAGACCAAGGCAGCAGACAAACAAGGAAGTACAAGATTTGAACACTGTACACCAACTGGCCCTAACTGAATATCTATAGAACATTCTACTCAACAACAGAAGAATACACATTGTTTCAAGAGTATGTGGAACATTTTCCACCTTAAACCATCTTTTAAATCATAAAACAAGCTTCAGTACATTTTAAAAAGTTTAAACCATACAAAGTATATTCTCTGGCCACAGGGAAATGAAACTAGGAATCAATAACAGAAAGAAATTTGGAGAATTCACACAGGAAAGTGTATATTAAACACACTACTAAGTAACCAATGGTTCCAAAAATAAATGTAAACTGAAAGGAAAACTAAAAAATGTTGCTAAATAAATAAAAACAAAAATATTCCAAAAACTATGGGATGCAATGAAAGCAGTGCTCAGAGGAAAATTACTAGCTATGAACACCCATATTAAAAAATGAAGAAAAATCTTGGCCAGGCCCAGTGACTCACACCTGCAATTCCAGCCTTTGGGAGGCCAGAGTGGGCAGATCACAAGGTCAGGAGATCGAGACCATCCTGGCTAACATGGTGAAACCCTGTCTCTACTAAAAATACAAAAAATTAGCCAGGCGTGGTGGTGGGTGCCTGTTGTCTCAGCTGCTGGGGAGGCTGAGGCAGGAGAATGGCATAAACCCAGGAGGTGGAGCTTGCAGTGAGCTGAGATCGCACCACTGCACTCCAGCCTGGGCGACAGAGTGAGACTCAGTCGGAAAAAAAAAAAAAAAAAAGAAGAAGAAAAATCTTAAATCAATAGCTTAACTGCAGACCTTCAGACTAGAAAAAGAAGGGCTAACTAAACTGAAACAAGCATATGGAAGAAAATAATAAAGATTAAAGCAGAAATACATGAAATAGAGAACAGAAAAAAAAATCAAGAAAACCAAAAGTTGGGATTTTTTTAAAAGCTTAACAAAATGGACATATCTTTAGGTAAACTGACAGAAAGAAAGAAAGAGAAAGAAAGAAAGAAAGAAAGAAAGAAAGAAAGAAAGAAAGAAAGAAAGAAAGAAAGAAAGAAAGAAAGAAAGAAAGAAAGAAAGAAGAGAGAGAGAGAGAGAGAGGAAGGAAGGAAGGAAGGAAGGAAGGAAGGAAGGAAGGAAGGAAGGAAGGAAGGAAGGAAGGAAGGAAGGAAGGAAAAGAAAAGAAAGATTTAACTTAATAAAATTAGGAAAGGAAACAGAGACATCATTACCGATCTCACAGAAATAAAAAGGATTTCAAAAAGGATACTGTAAATAATTATATGCCAACAGATTAGATATCCTTGATGAAACAGACAAATTCCTAGAAAGACACAAACTACTAAAACAGATTCAAGGAGCAAAAACCACCTGATAAGCATATCACATGTAAAAAGATTTTATTAGCGATCAAAAATCTCCCCACCCCCAACATACACACACAAGTCAAGTACCAAATAGATTCAGTGATGAATTCTACCAACCAACTAATGAAGAATTAACACCCATTCTTCACAAACTCATTCAAAAAAATAGAACAGGAAAGAACACTTCCCAACTCCTTCTATGAGGCCAAGATTACCATATTAACACAACCAGACAAATACATCACAAGAAAAGAAAACTACAGAACAATATATCTTTATGGGCCAGGCCCAGTGGCTCATGGCTGTAATCCTAGCATTTTCAGAGGACAAGGCAGGCCAATCACTTGAAGCCAGGAGTTCAAGAGCAGGCTGGCAAACACGGTGAAACCGTGTCTCTACTAAAAATACAAAAATTAGCTGGGTGTGGTGGCACATGCCTGCAGTTCCAGCTACTTGGGAGGCTGAGGCACAAGAATTGCTTCAACCTAGGAGGTGGAAGTTGCAGTGAGCCAAGATAGTGCCGTTGCACTCCAGCCTGGGCAACAGAATGAGACCCTGTCTCAAAAAAACAAAAGTCATTATGAATACAGATGCAAAAATCCTCAATAAAATACTACCAAATTGAATCAAGCAACATATAAAAAGCATTCTATAAAATGCAAATCAAAACTACAATGAGTTATCACTTCACACCTGTTAGGATGGTTATTACTTGAAAAAAAAAAAGGTATTGGCAAAGTTGTGCAGAAACTGGAATGTAAGTGTTGGTTGGAATATAAATGAGTGTGGCAGCTATGGAAAACAGTAAGAAGATTCCTCAAAAAACTAAAAATAGAACTACCATATGATCCAATAATCTCACTTCTGGGAATATATACAAAAGAATGAAATCAGAATCTCAAGAGATGTCTTCACTTCTCATGTTCATTTCAGCACAATTCATAATAACCAAGACATGGAAACAGCCTAAGTATCCATCAACAGATGAATGGATAAAGAAAATGTGGTATAGACATACAATGGAATATTAGTCAGCCTTAAAAAGTAAGGAAATTCTGCCATTTGCAACAGCATAATGAACCTGGAGGAGACTATGCTAAGTAGAACAGGACAAATACTGCGTGATTTCACTTGCATTAAGTACCTAAAATAGTCAAACTTATAGAAACAGATAATACAATGGTGGTTGCCAGAGGCTGGAGACAGGAGAAATTTGGAGTTGTTATTCAAAGGATATAGTTTCAGTTATGTTAGATGAATAAATTCTAGAGATCTGCTTATAACACAGTGCCTATAGTTAATAAAATGATATGGTGCACCCCTCCTCAGAAAAAAACAAAGGAATACAAGAAATTCTGGGAAGTGTTAAATATGTCTATTACCTTGATTGTTGTGCACATACTATGGGTGTGCATATGTTCAAACCCATCAAATTGTACACATTAAATATGTGCAGTTCTTTATATATAACTATACCTCAATAAAGCTGATTTTTAAAAAGATTACACAACATGACCAAGTGGCATTTATATGAGAAATAACGCAAGATGGTTCACATCTGAAAATCAATCAATGTATAATATCCTATTACAAAAACCAGATAATCATTTCAATAGACACACAAAAATCATTTGAAAAAATCCAACACTCTTCCTAATAAAAACACTCAGCAAACCAGGAATATTAAAAAAAGTTATCAGCCTGATAAAGGCCATGTATAAAAATTCCATAGCTAATATCATAATTAATGTTGAAAGACTAAATGCCTTCCCCCTAAGATCATGAGCAAGAAAAGAATGACCATTCTCACCACTTCTGTACAATTTTCTCCTGAAAGACCTAGAGAAAAAAATGGGCAAATATCTCTATAAAAATAAAAAATAAAAAAATTGCCTAGTGTAGTGGAATGTCCCTGTAGTTCCAGCACTCAGGAGGCTGAGTCAGGAGGATCGCTTAAGCCCAGGACTTAGAGGCTCAGTAAGCTAAGATCACACCACTACACTCAGCCTGGGTGACACTGTGAGATCCCCAACTCTTAAAAAAAAAAAAAAAAAAGGTAAAAAATTAAAAGTTTAATATATCAGAAAATATAACAATTTACGTGTATTTATTCCTATTTACATTAACACAAAATATGTAAAGCAAAATTTTACATAACTATAAGAGAGAGTTAACATATTCACAATAAGAATGAAACATTTTTTAACAAATCTACCTCAGTACCTAATAAAATAAAGCAAAAAAAGACTATAAGGTGTTTAAGCAGCATACCCTACAAACTTCAAATCACATTCTTTGAAATACACATAAACCAATCACAAAAAGTGATCATGACTTGGCCTCAAAACAACTCTCAGATAATTTCAGAGATTTAAGGTCATACAGATGACATACTGTGACTGTAATTCAATTAACCCAGAAGTCAGTAACAAAAATATAACAGAAGATATTTCATGTTTAGAAATAAAAAATGTGTTTCTAACTGAACTATGGTCTAATAAATAAATCATAATAGAAATAAATTATAAGAAAGTAAAACACTCTACTGAAAATGGAGAGGAGGGAGTATATGATAACATAATAAAAGAGGAAGAAGGGCAGTAAATGATCACTTGAAATTATAAAAAAGACTTAGGAAAAGAAGATGCTACAAGGGGAAAATTGGGAATATATTTAGAAGCAACAGAAGTAAGCACAAAATAACTAAGAACTGAGACATTTTAGAAAGCAAAGCAGAGTGTATAACATTTACTATCTTGTTTTTAAAACTCAGTAAAGTAGTAATACATGGACATTCACAAACACACACATAAACAACACACAGATTTGAAACAGTCTGACTTACTATCAGAACAGAAACAGAAGAAAAATAAAAACAAAATAAAGGAAAACAGGTTTTGATTGAAGGAAAAAAGATATTTTCTTAAGAAGAAAGTTAGGCTGGGTGCGGTGGCTCATGCCTGTAATCCCAGCACTTCGGGATGCCGAGGTGGGTGGATCACTTGAGGTCAAGAGTTCAAGACCAGCCTGACCAACATTGTGAAACCCCCATCTGTACGAAAAATACAAAAATTAGCCAGGAGTGGTGGCTTGTGCCTGTAGTCCCAGCTACTCAGGAGGCTGAGGCAGGAGAATAGCTTGAACCTAGGAGGCAGAGGTTGCAGTGAGACAAGATCGCACCACTGCACTCCAGCCTGGGTACAAAGTGAGACTCTGTCTCAAAAAAAAAAAAAAAAAAAAAAAAAAAACAGATACAGGACAAACTGGAGAGAAAATGTGATCCCCTTAACAACAGCCATAAAACTATAAAATTCCTAGGAACTAACCTAACAAAGAATATGTAGACTTTTATGAAGAACTATTTTAAACTCAAATAAGAGGACCTAAATAAAACTTAATAATGCCGATTTAACCATGTACCTGGTTGAAAAACATAAGACTGTAAAAATATTTTCCCTCATACACAGATACACACAAATAGCCTATAGATTCTTCATTATTTCAACGGACTATAAAAGAGAATGATAAAGATATTCTCAAATTTAGATGAAGAAAATAAATGAAGGATAACTGAGATGATCTTGAAAAATAAGATTAAAAACATAACTAACACAGGTAGTTGCCTACACAACCACCATATTCCCATTCTTTATGATTAGCAGAGGTCTTATTTTGTTCCTCTCCTCCCATGCAACTGAAGGAATGATCCTATTTCCAGGTCCTCCTTAGCGTACATCCTAAGTGGTCGTAGGTAATAATTGTGGGCCTGATCTCTTTGCCTCTTAGTTGGGGTTAGATATGGGCATGCGTGTGATCTGGCCAATAGTGTGTGAAGGGAAGTCTATTGGAGGCCCTCTGCAAAGGTTTCGTCAACTCTTAAAGAGACCAGTAAAGACAGCCCCTCTTTATATATTGGGCTTTGGCCCGTTTTTTTTTTTTTTTTTTTTTTTTTTTTTGTTTGTTTGTTTGTTTGTTTGTTTGTTTGTTTGTTTTTGGAGACGGAGGCTTGCTGTGTCGCCCAGGCTGGAGTGCAGTGCCCGGATCCCGGCTCACTGCAAGCTCCTCCTCCCGGGTTCATGCCATTCTCCTGCCTCAGCCTCCCGAGTAGCTGGGACTACAGGCGCCCGCCACCTTGCCCAGCTAATTTTTTGTATATTTAGTGGAGACGGGGTTTCACCATGTTTGCCAGGATGGTCTCGATCTCCTGACCTCGTGATCCACCTGTCTCGGCCTCCCAAAGTGCTGGGATTACAGGCTTCAGCCACCGCGCCCGGCCCCTGCAGCCATTTTGTAACCAGAAGGAGAAAGCTAATATGTCAATGACAGCCATACTCAGTGGGAAAGAGTGGGATATTTGATGATATTGTTGCACCTTTGAGTTAACCTGCTCTGGACTTCTTGTTCACAGCATAATAAATGGTCCTTCGTTGTTGTGTATAAAAAAAAATGAAGTGACAACCATAAAAAGGAAGAAAACAATGGCATTTGCAGCAACCTGGATGGAATTGGGGACCATTATTCTAAGTGAAGTGACTCAGGAATGGAAAACCAAACATCATATGTTCTCACACATAAGTGAGAGCTAAGCTATGAGGACGCAAACGCATAAGAAAGATACAATGGATTTTGGGGCCCTGGGAGAAAATGAGGGGGAGGGGGAGGGATAAAAGACTACACATTGGGTATAGTGTACACTGCTTGGGTGATGGGTGCACCAAAATATCAGAAATCCCACTAAAAAACTTATTCATGTAACCAAACACCACCTGTTCCCCAAAAACCTATTAAAGTAATTGTTTTAATGGAGGAAGATTGTATATACTGCTATGGAAATATGTTGAAACACATTTTAAGTAGGAAAAATATCCAAAATAGTATGTAGAATATGATTTCATTTGTGTAAAACAAAGATTTGTATGTATTATTTACACTTGTAATATGCATAGAACCTGTATATCCAAGAAAACAAAAGAAACTATTAACAGTTTTTACTTTTGTTGTATAATTTCAAACTTTTGCTTTATATACTTTATAATTTTTAAATGTTTAAATGTGTTTTATCCTAACCGTGTGTTACATTAAACTGGTAAAAAAAAAAAAAAAAAAATAGAAAATGGTGATTTGTCAAATGCCAGGGAGAGATAAAAGGGAGAACAGAGTTACTGAGAAAAACAAGCATGAATAAAAAACAAGGAAACAAAAATTCTGGCAAATTAAGAATGAAGTCTGAAGTCAATATCTGGAAGTTGACATAGTTTTAGGCTGGGTCGATACTGTTGCTAACTGATACTTCAGTTTCAGTTGTAGCCAATGCCAGCTGTTGCCCTGTTTCCGGGGCAATGAGTGAGTGGGGAAGGAGAATCAAGTACAGATGGCAGGGGCTCTTCACTTACCTGCTTTTAGCTAGCTGAAGAAGCCTTTATGTTCAGAATCTTGGCTCATACCATGGATTGCTCATCTTCTTTGTTTGCCATGAAATGAATTTTGTGCTGCAAGAGGCATGTTTTGCCATTCTTAATTATACCAGATGGTGAGTTTGGAAAACATCAACAAATGAATTTAGGAAATAACATCTATCCATATATCATGGATAGTCATTAATTTTGCCACAGCAGGTATCAGTCTTTGAAGTTGGTTGCATCGTCGTAAATTAAATTATCCAGAAATCCAAATAGGAAATTCCTATTTTTAGAAAACACAGAATCCTGGAATGCTAAATTCTAGGAGAAAGAGAATAAATTAAGCCTTTTTATTTGAACAGAAATACAACTCAGTGTGATGCAGTCAGAATGCACCCCTTACAGAAGCCACGAAAGCAGAAAATTAAGAACATACTTACGGTGACAGGGACCTAGAATCTGTAACAGCATTTCACTTTTGAGTAAAGAATGGTGCTAATGGACCACTAACGACGTCAAAGTTGTGTGTTTAATACAGACTACATTATGCAATTTGTTCTTAAGATTTATTTTAATTAAAAAAAAAAGGGGGGGTATTTGGTTTTCTGTTTCTGCATTAATTTTCTTAGGATAATGGCCTCCGGCTGCATCTATGTTGCTGCAAAGGACATGATTTCCTTCTTTTAAATGGTTGTGTAGCATTCCGTAGTGTATATATACCACATTTTCCTTATCCAGTTCCACCATTAATGGGCACTAAGGTTGATTCCACATCTTTGCTAACAGCACTGCAATGAACATACAAGTGCATGTGTCTTTGGGGTAAAACAATTTATTTTACTTTGGATATATACCCAGTAATGACATTGCTGGGTCAAATGGTGGTTCTATTTTAATTTTTTTGACAAATCTCCAAACTGTTTTTCATAGTGGCTGAACTACTTTACATTACCACTAACAGTTACAAGCATTCCCTTTTCTCTGCAGCCTCACCAACATCTGTTTTCCTTTACTTTTTAATAATAGTCATTCTGACTGGTGTAAGATGGTATCTCATTATGGTTTTGATTTGTGTTTCTCTGATGATTAGTGATGTTGAACTTTTTTTCATATGTTTGTCGACTGCTTGTATGTTTACACTTCTCCCATACAACTAAATCATATTTTGACTTTTTTATTGTGGTGCTTTTTTTAAACCTGTGATTAAATATGCATAATATAAAGTTTAACATCTTAACCATTTTACAGTCCAGTAGTGTAAACTGTATTCACAATACTGCATAACCAATCTCCAGAACTTTGTTTTTGTTGAGTTGCAGAATTTTACATAGTCTAGATATTAACTCCCTATCACATATATGATTTGCAAATGTTCTTTCCCATTCTGTAGGTTGCTTTTTCACTCTGCTGCTTGTGTCCTTTGCATTTCCAATAGTTTTTAACACATCCTCAAGGCTCAACCTGAAATGAAGAGGAAAGAAGTCACAGATCTGACCATGTCTTTTTTCTTTCCTTTTTATTCCCCCATGATCTGTTCTTCTTCCCTAATAAACAGGAGACTCCCTATGTAATAGCCTGTATTCTCCTTCTTCCTGTGATCTAGAATAACTGAAGTTCAGACCTTCAATCTTGTAGGAGCTTGAAAATGTACAAATCTTTTCTCTCTCAAAAAACCTTGCCTCTCAAAAGTCCACTTTGACAAGAGTCCTAAATGCATTTGTGCAGTACATAGCTTGTTCTGAGATTTCTTTGAACACTGAAACTCTTTAGTTCATTAGGTTGAAAATCCCAAGACATCATGATTTAAAGAAAGGGAAGATATATCACTTTACTCTTTTAAATGCATATTTTTTACACATTCCACCTTGAAGAAAAACTGCTAAATGTGTTAAGTTTCCTTCTCACATACATTCTTTGAATACTACTTGTGTCAAATATTACTTTGTGCTTTGAGAGACTATAATGACTTTCCTTCTAGGCAAGTGCTAACACTTTGGATGACATTCAAATCTAATATTATGCAATCAACTTCCAGTAATTACTTCTCTGGCACTTTTTTCACAGGTAAGTGTTGAATAGTATCCATTGTCTTATAGCCATCCTGAGATCTTCAATGAAGCTATTTTATGGTTTCAAAAAAAATTTTTCTCTTCTTAGAATTTTAACTTGCTTTTTCTACTATTACAATAACAATGACACATTTTCTTGTTTAGCAGTACAATTTTACTGTGGGATTTCTGGAAGAAGCCTACACTGTACTAGAAGTCTGGCTCTGAAGATCAGAAATACTAACAGTGTCAAGTAGAAAATTACGACATACAATCATAGAGGTTTGCTATTCCAAACATTCGACATGAAGAATTTCTTTATGCAATGACTTGGTAGTGTAGTTTCACTGTGTACATGACTCATTAAAGTACATCCCTAGAATTCAGGTCCAGTCTTAGGTGGGCATGGAGAAGGAGCGGTTAGTGAGTCAGCAACCACCAGGGCCAGCCATAACAGTAGGGAGAGAGGAAGGAAATGAGGACTTCTTTAAATTCAGAGTTTAATATCAACTTAAAGATCTGAAATAACATCTTGCCTATACCTCTAGCAGATGGAGGTTTTAAACCATAAGAAATATTTTGCGGTTAGTATGAAAACATTTTCTGAAAATTACCTAATATCATTATTCTGATACTTAGAGTTGCAGTTTTTAAAAGAGGATAAGCTGTCTTGTGAGTACGAAGTTTCTTGTCACAGCAAGTATTCACATAGAGGCTGTTAAGGCATATTATTGAAACATGAAAATGGATTCCTTTTTAATTTACATTTTCTGAGATCTACTGTCCTGTGGAATGTCAACCCAAAAAAGCAAAAAGAAAAGAAATCCCTTGGCATTTGGGAAGAAAAGTAATATCATTAAAAAAAAAAAAAAGTGTTGCTTTTAAGAATGGAAATATTTTCGATAGTCAGGAAGTTATCTTGTTTCACTTATATTTTTTCACTTCCTCATTTTTATAACTTCAAAAATGCATATATCAAAGTACATCAGCTTCCACAAGGAGTGTCGGCAAGACATTACTTTGCATTTAGCCAGTAAAAGGCAGTCAGAAGATTTTTTCCCACATCTGCTAAACCATTACAGTAATTTCTATTTTAGCAGTTTCTAATGATGTAAAGGAAAATAGAAACCAATGTGCATCTTCCTTTTAAAAGAATTACAGATGTCCTAAATGCTATTGACTCAAGGGAATTTCAGGTGCTCTTGGACCCTCCAACCTCATCCATGTGCCTCCCTCAGCTCTCAGGCAGCTACCTGCCTTGCATACCCCTGTAGTGGCATCATTAATATCTAGCTCTTACTGTTTTTTGGGATATATAGTAGTGTCAAAAAATTAAAATAAAAGGTGTTGTGTTTTGTTTCATTTTGTTTTGTTTTGTTTTGTTTTGTGATGGAGTGCAGTGGTGCAATCTCGGCTCACTGCAACCTCTACCTCCCGGGTCCAAGAGAATCTCCTGTCTCAGCCTCCCAAATAGTTGGGACTAAAGACGCATGCCACCATGCCTGGCTAATTTTTGTATTTTTAGTAGAGATGGGGATTCACCATGTTGGCCAGGCTGGTCTCAAACTCCTGGCCTCAAGTGAACTGCCCACCTCAGCCTCCCAAAGTGCTGGGGCAACCCACTAGGTGTGAGTCACCGCGCCCAGACAAGTTAGGAAAAAGTTGAAAGCATATTGTCATACAATAAGAGAAAGTACAGAATGTAGTCGAGACACATCAAACTGAAAGTGGTATGAAGCCCCCTCCCACACACAATTATAGTGCAGCTTATGAAGCACAGATGAGAGAGTATTTTGATCTTTTTCATGATTGGCTGTTATATGCTAACATTCTGTTTTTCAGGCAAGCAGAGCTATTTAAGCTGATTTGTCTGTAGCTGGTTGGCTTAATTTTATTGAATCATGCTGACAAAGACAAAAGCATACACTTTGTGTTTTGCTTATGATTACAGCTGGCATTTCAGTGAAAACTTAGGTCATTTCAGAATGGCTCAAGTTTTGGCTATGTGGTTATGGTTGACGTTGAAGTATATCAAAACCATTGTCTCCATTTTTACTTTTCTTTAACAGTTCTTCCTTTTGGTCATTCTCTCAGTTGAATTGAGTGTGACCAATTATCCTCAGTCTCTGCATGCTTTCTTTCTGTAGACATCTGTTGGTTACAAACTAGAATCTTGATAGGTTCTTTCGATGATTCTTGTTTTTGTAGTGTTTTCGTTCAGTCTTCATGGAGATCATCTGCTGAGTCACTGGCTGCTGATAATCATTTAAAACTCTTGAAAGATTACAGCACAGAGGGATATTATGACTATAAGTCATAGGAGGATAATGGCAAGCCTTTAAAAATGTCCCAAATCCAAGGCCCCCAATAGCCAAGATTTAACAAATTAAATACATCAGTTGATTGTCCTTCCCCAATCTGGTGAATATCTGGATCTAATCTTTCAGATCTCTAAGATTTTGGGCTACAATTCCTGGCTTATTAATGTGTAAACAGCATATTTTTTTCTAATATGGCAGTTTCAATATAATAGATTTTCCTGGTTTGCAGTTTGAATGTCTTCGGTGATGCTTTTGGGTATTCTAGCTAACTTTCTGCATGGCCCACACAGCAGGTAGGAAAGTTGTCCACATATGAGCTGCTGTGGTGATTTCTTTCAAGTGCATATCAAGTCAGCCAGCCCCAGCTTGTGGACCTGCAAGGCTAGGAACAACCCTCGTAGTATGATTTTAAAGCTATCAGCAACCTGTCAGAATTTTTTCCATAAATCCCTTGCAATTTTGTAACATAGCTACTTGCAAAAACTTCTAGAAAAAGCATCAGAGTAATAAAATAACTATCTTTGAATGAAAAAAGACTTAAAATGACCACAGTTAAAGAAGATGATAAGTGTTAATGTAAATGAAATTGATGAGGAAATATGGTTATTTCTGTGACAGACAGCATTTTAAGGTAATAACCAGGATTATAACTGATTATACAGATAATAAGAAAAATAAAAAATTTCTAACAGCTCTATATAATTTCTGGAATATCTACATCCACATAAATGTAATCTACAGAAGGTTTATCATCGTTTCTTATTTAACAATGCTTCCCACACAATTTAACATACCAAATAAACCTAATTATTTTAACATCTCTTTTTGATAAGATTAGATATGAATCCTTTGGGTTTCTCCAGCAGCCCTCTGGAAAATCTCCAAGTTAGGTTGAGGTTAAGCAGATTTTATTTAAGATTTGGTTTGGGGAAGGTGAAATTGTCAAAAACGTCAAAAGATTTTAAACACTTAATTAAATAGGATCATAGGACACTTGAAACAATACTTAGTTATCCATGTAACCAAAATTAGAATTAATGATTTCAAAGACAAATACAGAAAGTTATAGAGTTGACAAAAACTTCAGCTCTTTTAACAGAGAAGTCTGTTTTCTTAAGTTATCAGACATGATCGAGACAACATGAAGCAAAGGAAATTATTTTGATAAGACCAAAAACCTTTTGTTTTTAGGCAAATCACTTAGGAGGTAAAGAGAAATCTTTCATAGTCACTTATCACGAATACACCAATAACCTAAGAAATCTTTGTTCTTTTAACAAAAATAAGACCAAAATCTAATTTTGTCTCAACATACTTTTGATATTAAGCCTTATTTTTAAGCCGTTATAATAAATTCATTTCATTTTAGCCAGCTTAACTACATAAGATGATCTCTCTTCATATTATCTCTCTTTCTCTCTCTCCCCCCAACACCAATTTCTATATCCATTTAGTTTTTGTCCTTCATTTTCCTCGTTTTCATTTGAAACAAACTTTAACCTCTAAAATAGAACAAAATAATTTTCTTTTGCTCAGCAAAAAACACATCCTTGTACTTTATAACTTATCTTACCAAAAATAAATCTTACTTTCCTTGTCTACTTCATATAAATTTGATTTTCTTATTATTTCTAGTGGCCTTAATTACATATATTAATTAATTCTTAGCTCTTAGTAACCTTAATTTTCAGCAAAAATGAGGAAGTATGCCATTTCATAATTATGAGAAAGCACAGTACAATTTTTAAATGTGGCACATGTTTACTTACAAATTCAAATATCTTTAGTGTCTCTGTAATAAGAAGCTGCAGAGGAAGGAAAATTTTGTTTCTATCCTTTTAGAGTTTTCAACTGAGCCTGAGAATCAAACTGTTGTTTGTACAGATTTCCTTTTGCCTCAACTTTGCATCCTTGACATGAATGTCACTTCCCTTCTTATAAGGGGAGAACATCTTTCATGTGGGGATTTTATCTTCTGCTTTTAAGAAATGGAAGGTGGAAGTTCCAAGACGGCCAAATAGGAACAGCTCCAGTCTACAGCTCTCAGTGTGAGTGATGCAGAAGAAGGGTGATTTCTACATTTCCAATTGAGATACTGGGTTCATCTCACTGGGGCTTGTCAGACTGTGGGTGCAGCCCACAGAGCATGAGCCCAAGCAAGGCAGTGTATCGCCTCACCCAGGAAGTGCAAGGGGTTGGGGAATTCCCTTTCCTAGCCACGGGAAGCTGTGACAGAGGGTACCTGAAAAATCAGGACACTCCCACCTTAATACTGCGCTTTTCCAATCGTCTTAGCAGACAGCACACCAGGAGATTTTATCCTGCGCCTGGCTCAGAGGGTCCCACATCCACAGAGCCTCATTCACTGCTAGCACAGCAGACTGAGATCAAACTGCAAGGCGGCAGCAAGGCTGGGGGATGGGCGTCCACCATTGCTGAGGCTTGAGTAGATAAACAAAGCCGCCAGGAAGCTCAAATGGGGTGGAGTCCGCTGCAGCTCAAGGAGGCCCGCCTGCCTCTGTTGACTCCACCTTTGGGGGCAGGGCATAGCTGAACAAAAGTCAGCAGAAACTTCTGCAGACTTAAATGTCCCTGTCTGACAGCTTTGAAGACAGTAGTGGTTCTCCTAGCACAGAGTTTGAGATCTGAAAACAGATAGACTGCCTCCTCAAGTGGGTCCCTGACCCCCAAGCAGCCTAACTGGGAGACACCTCCCCAGTAGGGGCCAACTAACACCTCATACAGCCAGGTGCCCCTCTGAGACAAAGTTTCCAGAGGATGAATCAGGCAGCAACATTTGCTGTTCTGCAATATATGCTGTTCTGCAGCCTTTGCTGGTGATACCCAGGCAAACAGAGTCTGGAGTGGGCCTCCAGCAAACTCCAACAGACCTGCAGCTGAGGGTCCTGATTGTTAGAAGGAAAACTAACAAACAGAAAGGACATCCACACCAAAACCCCATCTGTACGTCACCATCATGAAAGACCAAAGGTAGATAAAACCACAAGATGGGGAGAAACCAGAGCAGAAAAGCTGAAAATTCTAAAAATCAGAGCTCCTCTTCTCCTTCAAATGAATGCAGCTCCTCACTAGCAATGGAACAAAGCTGGATGGAGAATGACTTTGACGAGTTAAGAGAAGAAGGTGTCAGATGATCAGTAATAATAAATGTTTCCATGCTAAAGGAGGATGATCGAATCCATCACAAAGAAGCTAAAAACCGTGAAAAACGATTAGACGAATGGCTAACTAGAATAAATAGTGTAGAGAAGACATTAAATGACATGATGAAGTTGAAAACCATGACATGAGAACTACATGATGCATGCACAAGCTTCAGTAACTGATTCGATCAAGTGGAAGAAAGGGTATCAGTGATTGAATATCAAATGAATGAAATGAAGTGAGAAGAGAAATCTAGAGAAAAAAGAGTAAAAAGAAACAAACAAAGCCTCCAAGAAATATGGGACTATGTGAAAAGACCAAATCTACATCTGATTGGTGTACCTGAAAGTGACGGGGAGAATGGAACCAAGTTGGGAAACACTCTTCAGGGTATTATCCAGGAGAACTTCCCCAACCTAGTAAAGTGGGCCAACATTCAAATTCAGGAAATATAGAGAAAGCCACAAAGATATGCCACGAGAAGAGCAACTCCAAGACACATAATTGCCAGATTCACCAAAGTTGAAATGAAGGAAAAAATCTTAAGGGCAGCCAGAGAGAAAGGTCGGGTTACCCACAAAGGGAAGCCCATCAGACTAACAGTGGATCTCTCAGCAGAAACTCTACAAGCCAGAAGAGAGTGGGGGCCAATATTCAACAGTTTTAAAGAAAAGAATTTCCAACCCAGAATATCATATCAAGCCAAATTAAGCTTCATAAGTGAAGGAAAAATAAAATCCTTTACAGACAAGCAAATGCTGAGAGATTTTGTCACCACCAAGCCTGCCTTAGAAGAGCTCCTGAAGGAAGCACTAAACACGGAAAGGAACAAACAGTACTAGCCACTGCAAAAAAAAAATGCCAAATTGTAAAGACCATTGATGCTAGGAAGAAACTGCATCAACTTATGAACAAAATAACCAGCTAACATCATAATGACAGGATCAAATTCACACATAACAATATTAACGTTAAATGTAAATGGGCTAAATTCTCCAGTTAAAAGACACAGACTGGCAAATTGGATAAAGAGTCAAGACCCATCAGTGTGCTGTATTCAGGAGACACATCTCACGTACAGAGACACATACAGGCTCAAAATAAAGGGATGGAAGAAGATTTACCAAGCAAACCGAAAACAAACAAACAAAAAAAGCAGGAGTTTCACTCCCAGTATCTGATAAAACAGACTTTAAACCAACAAAGATCAAAAGAGACAAAGAAGGCCATTACATAATGGTAAAGGGATAAATTCAACAAGAAGAGTTAACTGTCCTAAATATATATGCACCCAATACAGGAGCACCCAGATTCATAAAGCAAATCCTTAGAGACTTACAAAGAGACTTAGACTCCCACACAATAATAATGGGAGACTTCAACACCCCACTGTCAACATTAGACAGATTAACAACACAGAAAGTTAACGAGGACATCCAGGAATTGAACTCACCTCTGCACCAAGCAGACCTAAGAGATATCCACAGAACTCTCCACCCCAAATCAACAGCATATACATTCTTCTCAGTACTACATCACACTTATTCCAAAATTGACCACATAATTGGAAGTAAAGTACTCCTCACACATGTAAAAGAACAGAAATAATAACAAACTGTCTCTCAGACCACAGTGCAATCAAACTAGAACTCAGGATAAAGAAACTCACTCAGAACCTCTCAACTACATGGAAACTGAACAACTTGCTCCTGAATGACTATGGTACATAACAAAATGAACGCAGAAATAAAGATGTTCTTTGAAACCAGTAAGAACAAAGACACAACATACCAGAATCTCTGGGACACATTTAATACAGTGTGTAGAGGGAAATTTATAGCACTAAATGCCCACAAGAGAAAGCAGGAAAGATCTAAAATTGACACCCTAGCATCACAATTAGAACAACTAGAGAAGCAAGAGCAAACACATTCAACAGCTAGCAGAAGGCAAGAAATAACTAAGATCAGAGCAGAACTGAAGAAGATAGAGACAAAAAAACCCTTCAAAAAACCAATAATCCAGGAGCTGGTTTTTTGAAAAGATTAACAAAATTGATAGACCACTAGCAAGACTAATGAAGAATAAAAGAGAGAAGACTCAAATAGACGCAATAAAAAATGATAAAGGGGATATCACCCCCTATCCCACAGAAATACAAACTATCATCAGAGAATACGATAAACACCTCTATGCAAATAAACTAGAAAACCTAGAAGAAATGGATAGATTCATGGACACATACACCCTCCCAAGACTAAACCAGGAAGAAGCTGAATCCCTGAATAGATCAATAACAGGCTCAGAAATTGAGGCAATAATTAATAGCCTACCAACCAAAAATGTCCAGGACTGGACGAATTGACAGCCGAATTCTACCAGAGGTACAAAGAGGAGCTGGTACCATTCTTTCTGAAACTATTCCAATCAATAGAAAAAGATTCCTCCCTAACTCATTTTATGAGGCCAGCATCATCCTGATACCAAAGCCTGGCAGAGACACAACAAAAAAACAGAATTTTAGACCAATATCCCTGATGAACATCGATGCAAAAATTCTCATTAAAATACTGGCAAAGAGAATCCAGCAGCACATCAAAAAGCTTATCCACCATGATCAAGTGGGCTTCATCCCTGGGATGCAAGGCTGGTTCAACATACGCAAATCAATAAACGTAATCCATCTTATAAACAGAACCAAAGACAAAAACCACATGATTATCTTAATAGATGCAGAAAAGGCCTTTGACAAAATTCAACAGCACTTCATGCTAAAAATTCTCAATAAACTAGGTATTGATGGGACGTATCTCAAAATAATAAGAGGTTTTATGACAAACCCACAACCAATATCATACTGAATGGGCAAAAAATGGAAGCATTCCCTTTGAAAACTGGCACAAGACAGGGATGCCCTCTCTCACCACTCCTATTCAACATAGTATTGGAAGTTCTGGCCAGGGCAATCAGGGAGGAGAAAGAAATAAAGGGTATTCAATTAGGAAAAGAGGAAGTTGAATTGTCCCTCCTTGCAGATGACATGATTGTATATTTAGAAAACCCCATCGTCTCAGCCCAAAATCTCCTTAAGCTGATAAGAAACTTCAGCAAAGTCTCAGGATACAAAAATCAATGTGCAAAAATCACAAGCATTCCTATACACCAATAATAGACAAACAGAGAGCCAAATCATGAGTGAATTCCCATTCACAATTGCTACAAAGATAATTAAATACCTAGGAATCCAACTCACAAGGGATGTAAAGGACCTCTTCAAGGAGAACTACAAACCACTGCTCAACAAAATAAAAGAGAACCAAACAAATGGAAGAACATTCCATGCTTGTGGATAGGAAGAATCAATAGTGTGAAAATGGCCATACTGCCCAAGGTAATTTATAGATTCAATGCCATCCCCATCAAGCTACCAATGAGTTTCTTCACAGAATTGGAAAAAACTGCTTTAAAGTTCATATGGAACCAAAAAAGAGCCTGCATTGCCAAGACAATCCTAAGTCAAAAGAACAAAGCTGGAGGCATCACGCTACCTGACTTCAAACTATACTACAAGGCTACAGTAACCAAAATAGCATGGTACTGGTACCAAAACAGAGATATACCCCAATGAAACAGAACAGAGTCTTCAGAAATAATACCACACATCTACAGCCATCTGATCTTTGATAAACCTGACAAAAACGAGAAATGGGGAAAGGATTCCCTATTTAATAAATGGTGCTGGGAAAATCGGCTAGCCATATGTAGAAAGCTGAAACTAGATCCCTCCCTTACACTTTATACAAAAATTAATTCAAGATGGATTAAAGACTTAAATGTTAGACCTAAAACGATACAAACCCCAGAAGAAAACCTAGGTAATACCATTCAGGACATAGGCATGGGCAAGGACTTCATGTCTAAAACACCAAAAGCAATGGCAACAAAAGCCAAAATTGACAAATGGGATCTAATTAAACTAAAGAGCTTCTGCACAGCAAAAGAAACTACCATCAGAGTGAACAGGCAACCTACAGAATGGGAGAAAATTTTTACAATCTACATATCTGATGAAGGGCTAATATCCAGAATCTACAAAGAACTTAAACAAATTTACAAGAAAAAATCAAACAACCCCATCAAAAAGTGGGCAAAGGATATGAACAGACACTTCTCAAAAGAAGACATTTATGCAGCCAACAGACACATGAAAAAAAATGCTCATCATCACTCGCCATCAGAGAAATGCAAATCAAAACCACAATGAGATACCATCTCACACCAGTTAGAATGACTATCATTAAAAAGTCAGGAAACAACAGGTGCTGGAGAGGATGTGGAAAAATAGGAACACTTTCAGTGGGACTGTAAACTAGTTCAACTATTGTGGAAGACAGTGTGGAGATTCATCAAGGATCTAGGACTAGAAATACCATTTGACCCAGTCATCCCATTACTGGGTACATACCCAAAGAATTATAAATCATGCTGCTATAAAGACACATGCACACGTATATTTATTCTGGCACTATTCACAACAGCAAAGACTTGAAACCAACCCAAATGCCCATCAATGATAGACTGGATAAGGAAAATGTGGCACATATACGCTATGGGATACTATACAGCCATAAAAAAGGATGAGTTCATGTCCTTTGTAGGGACATGCATGAAGCTGGAAACCATCATTCTCAGCAAACTATCACAAGGACAGAAAACCAAACACTGCATGTTCTCACTGACAAGTGGGAATTGAACAATGAGAACACTTGGACACAGGGTGGGGAACATCACACACTGGGGCCTGTCATGGGGTGGGAGGAGGGGGGAGGGATAGCATTAGGAGATATACCTAATGTAAATGACGAGTTAATGGGTGCAACACACCAACATGGCACATGTGTACATATGTAACAAACCTGCACATTATGCACATGTACCCTAAAACTTAAAGTATAAAAAAAAAAAAAAAAGAAATAGAGGGCAAATCAGAGTGTTTTTGTTTTTGTTTTTACGTATGCTATTTTTCATGTGCCTTTAATTCAAAATAGTTAATATGCCAGTTCAGCATATTTTGGGGATGGTGGATTCTGAACTCCTTCAAGGCCAAAAGCAAATAAACTATGTTTAGCAATTAATGTTTTTATATTTTATCTTATTTGGAAATGACCTAGACCATGAATGAATATCCATCGTTTCACTTAATATAACTTTAGAGGTATAAGTTATGAAAATATTTGGGTAACTATTTTTAAGTAGATATAATTACTGTTGAAAATGTATTTATATACTTTTATCTTACTTACATCTATTTAATTTATTTGTTTTTGACAATTATCCTTGCTTAATATTTATGAGACATTAAACAGCTAGCCATCATATTAAGTTATTTTTCTTACCGGCAAATTGTTAACAGGAACAGTATGAGCTTATTTTACTCGTAAATACAGGTAGAAAAAGTTGCATGTCTGTATTATATTTAATATAGAAGCACTGAAGACATATCTGGTGTTTTTCTCATTTTTTGCTTTTGGTTTCATCATTGAAAATGATCCAGTAAACAGTAATATACCATGAGGCTCCAGTTAAGATGTCAACAGTGGTGTGAGTACAGAACAGAGAATGTGGCATGGTAAACTCAATAAAGGATTCATTTCAGTATGTACCACAATGAGGAAGTTCTTATTTCTGCCGACAGTTGGGCTATAAGCCTTCATCTCATTCTTGCATCTAAGGAGACAGTAGCTGCTGGGAAGAACAGAAACATAAGACAAATTGCCCAAGTGCCAGAGAGAATCACTAAACTACAGTGTTGACATCATGCTGCCATCTCCACTTCTCTGGAAAGCAAGAAGCCTAGATTTATTAGTGCAAGTTGCGGTGAAGCAAAGTCTTCCACAGAAATCAACTGACAAAGACTTAGTGTTTATATTTGTACTTAAATATTTACATTAATAAAGATTAGGGCTTGGTAATAAGGCTTTTGGATTCAAGAGGGAGCCATCTCAATATTCTGTGGGACCCCTGAGAGGAAACCTAGAAATAGGAAGAAAAATCTAGACCAGAGCAGAACCAGTTTCCTTGATCATTGATCAAAGGTTACGAACAGCTCCTTAACGAAGAGTGGCTAGAAACATAAACCTCTTTATATCCTTTATGGCTAATCCTCTTATTATGGCAATACAGGTTCAGCTGCTCTCAAGAAGTCTTTCTGTAAAAAGTTCTTATAAACATATGTCATAAAAGAAAAATGTGTTATGACTTTTGGAAACCAGGGTTGGGTTAATTCTATGCACTCATCTGTCAAGATTCTTACAGCAAAACAGAAGTAGTATTCTTTAAAGAAATAGTGCTAATCAGACTTAATTAGGAAAACTGCAAGTATTTTAGGGTACTAACTACTCATACAAAGAAGTAATAGTAATAACCAACACTTACATAGCACTTAATATGTGGCAGTCACTGTCATATATGGCTAGTACACTTTATGAAGTGTTACAGGTTGAGCATCCCTAATCTGAAAATCCAAAATCTAAAATGCTCTAAAATCTGAAACTTTCTGAAAACTGACATGATACCACAAGTGAAAAATTCTATACCTGACTTCATGTGATGGGTCGAAACAAAACTGTGTTTTGACTGAGCATGGTAGTTCACACCTGTAATTCCAGCACTTTGGGAGGTTGAGGTGGGTGGACTGCTCGAGCTCAGGAGCTTGAGACCAGTCTGGGCAACATGGCAAAATCCTGTCTCTACCAAAAACACAATAAAATTGCTGAGGCGTGGTGGCGCATGCCTGTAGTCCCAAACTCAGGAGACTGAGGTGAGAGGATTGCTGGAGCTAGGGAAGTTGAGGCTGCAGTGAGCCATGATCGCACCACTGCAACT
The DNA here is from genome assembly GCF_007565055.1 of Rhinopithecus roxellana. Taxonomy (NCBI): domain Eukaryota; kingdom Metazoa; phylum Chordata; class Mammalia; order Primates; family Cercopithecidae; genus Rhinopithecus; species Rhinopithecus roxellana. The sequence continues at coordinate 129,814,201 of NC_044558.1, forward strand.
CCAGCCTGGGTGGCAGACTGAGACCCTGTCTCAAAAACAAAGAATAAAAATTAAAAAAAAAAATAAAACTTTTGTTTTTGTGCATAAAATTATTTTTGCATATATTGCATAAAATTATCTTCAACCTGTACCTATAAAGTGTATATGAAACATACATGAATTTCATGTTTAGACTTGGGTTCCATCCCCAAAATATCTCATAACGTATATGTAAATATCTCAAAATCCAAAAATAATCCAAAATCTGAAACACTATCTGGTTCCAAGCATTTCAGGTAAGGGATAGTCACCTTGTACTATAATTGTCCCATTTTACAAATGAGGAAATTTAGTCACAGAGATACTGTGATGGACTTTTATGAGTTTTATGAGTCAGCTAAGCTAGGCTATAGTACCCAGCTATTCAATCAAATGCTAGTTTAGGTGTTGCTAAGAAGGTATTTTAGATGTAGATGTGCTTAAACATCTGTAATCAGTTGACGTTAAAAAATTATTCTCCAGGGGGTGGAGCAAGATGGCCAAATAGGAACAGCTCCAGTCTCCAGCTCCCAGCACGAGCGACACAGAAGACAGGTGATTTCCGCATTTTCAATTGAGGTACTGGGTTCATCTCACTAGGGAGTGCCAGACAATCTGTGCTGGTCAGCTGCTGCAGCCCGCCCAGTGAGAGCTGAAGCAGGGTGAGGCATCTCCTCACCTTGGAAGTACAAGGGGGAAGGGAATCCCTTTTCCTAGCCAAGGGAACTGAGACACACAACACCTGGAAAATCGGGTAACTCCCACCCCAATACTGTGCTGTACCAAGGGTCTTAGCAAATGGGCACACCAGGTGATTATATCCCACACCTGGCCGGGAGGGTCCCATGCCTGCCCATGGAGCCTCCCTCATTGCTAGCACAGCAGTCTGTGATCTAACTGCAAGGCAGCAGCGAGGCTGGGGGAGGGGTGCATGCCATTGCTGAGGCTTAAGTAGGTAAACAAAGCTGCTGGGAAGCTCGAACTGGGTGGAGCTCACAGCAGCTCAAGGAGCCCTACCTGTCTCTGTAGACTCCACCTCTGGGGTCAGGGCACAGCTAATCAACAATAACAACAACAACAACAACAACAACAAAAGCAGCAGAAACCTCTGCAGATGCAAACGACTCTGTCTGACAGCTTTGAAGAGAGCAGTGGATCTCCCAAAACGGAGGTTGAGATCTGAGAATGGACAGACTACCTGCTCAAGTGGGTCCCTGACCCCTGACTAGCCTAACTGGGAGACATCCCCCACTAGGGGCAGATTGACACCCCACATCTCACATGGTGGAGTACACCCCTGAGAGGAAGCTTCCAAAGCAAGAATCAGACAGGTACACTTGCTGTTCAGCAATATTCTATCTTCTGCAGCCTCTGCTGCTGATACCCAGGCAAACAGAGTCTGGAGTGGACCTCAAGCAATCTCCAAAAGACCTACAGCTGAGGGTCCTGACTGTTAGAAGGAAAACTAACAAACAGAAAGGACACCCACACGAAAACCCCATCAGTACGTCACCATCATCAAAGACCAGAGGCAGATAAAACCACAAAGATGGGGAAAAAGCAGGGCAGAAAAGCTGGAAATTCAAAAAATAAGAGCGCATCTCCCCCTGCAAAGGAACGCAGCTCATCACCAGCAATGGATCAAAGCTGGACGGAGAATGACTTTGACGAGATGAGAGAAGAAGGCTTCAGTCCATCAAACTTCTCAGAGCTAAAGGAGGAATTACGTACCCAGCACAAAGAAACTAAAAATCTTGAAAAAAGAGTGGAAGAATTGATAACTAGAATAATTAAGGCAGAGAAGGCCATAAACGAACGGACAGAGATGAAAACCATGACACGAGAAATACGTGACAAATGCACAAGCTTCAGTAACTGACTCGATCAACTGGAAGAAAGAGTATCAGTGATTGAAGATCAAAGGAATGAAATGAAGTGAGAAGAGAAATCTAAAGAAAAAGAAGAAAAAGAAAAGAACAAAGCCTACAAGAAGTATGGGATTATGTAAAAAGACCAAATCTACGTCTGATTGGGGTGCCTGAAAGTGAGAGTGAAAATGGAACCAAGTTGGAAAACACTCTTCAGGATATCATCCAGGAGAACTTCCCCAACCTAGTAGGGCAGGCCAACATTTAAATTCAGGAAATACAGAGAACGCCACAAAGATACTCCTTCAGAAGAGCAACTCCAAGACACATAATTGCCAGATTCACCAAAGTTGAAATGAAGGAAAAAATCTTAAGGGCAGCCAGAGAGAAAGGTCAGGTTACCCACAGAGGGAAGCCCATCAGACTAACAGCAGATCTCTCGGCAGAAACTCTACAAGCCAGAAGAGAGTGGGGGCCAATATTCAACATTCTTAAAGAAAAGAATTATAAACCCAGAATTTCATATCCAGCCAAACTAAGTTTCATAAGTGAAGGAGAAATAAAATCCTTTACAGAAAAGCAAATGCTTAGAGATTTTGTCACCACCAAGACTGCCTTACAAGAGACCCTGAAGGAAGAACTAAACATGGAAAGGAACAACTGGTACCAGCCATTGCAAAAACATGCCAAAATGTAAAGACCATTGAGGCTAGGAAGAAACTGCATCAACTAACGAGCAAAATAACCAGTTAATATCATAATGGCAGGATCAAGTTCACACATAACAATATTAACCTTAAATGTAAATGGACTAAATGGTCCAATTAAAAGATACAGACTGGCAAACTGGATAGAGTCAGGACCCATCCGTTTGCTGTATTCAGGAGACCCATCTCACATGCAGAGACATACATAGGCTCAAAATACAGGGATGGAGGAAGATCTACCAAGCAAATGGAGAACAAAAAAAAAGCAGGGGTTGCAATCCTAGTCTCTGATAAAATAGACTTTAAACCATCAAAGATCAAAAGAGACAAAGAAGGCCATTACATAATGGTAAAGGGATCAATTCAACAAAAGAGCTAACTATCCTAAATATATATGCACCCAATACAGGAGCACCCAGATTCATAAAGCAAATCCTTAGAGACTTACAAAGAGACTTAGACTCCCATACAATAATAATGGGAGACTTCAACACACCACTGTCAACATTAGACAGATCAACGAGACAGAAAGTTAACAAGGATATCCAGGAATTGAACTCATCTCTGCACCAAGCAGACCTAATAGACATCTATAGAACTCTCCACCCCAAATCAACAGAATATACATTCTTCTCAGCAACACATCACACTTATTCCAAAATTGACCACATAATTGGAAGTAAAGCACTCCTCAGCAAATGTACAAGAACAGAAATTATAACAAACTGTCACTCAGACCACAGTGCAATCAAACTAGAACTCAGGACTAAGAAACTCAATCAAAACCGCTCAACTACATGGAAACTGAATAACCTGCCCTTGAATGACTACTGGGTACATAACAAAATGAAGGCAGAAATAAAGATGTTCTCTGAAACCAATGAGAACAAAGATACAACATACCAGAATCTCTGGGACACATTTAATACAGTGTGTAGAGGGAAATTTATAGCACTAAATGCCCACAAGAGAAAGCTGGAAAGATCTAAAATTGACACTCTAACATCACAATTAAAAGAACTAGAGAAGCAAGAGCAAACACATTCAAAAGCTAGCAGAAGGCAAGAAATAACTAAGATCAGAGCAGAACTGAAGAAGATAGAGACAAAAAAAAAAAAAACCCTCCAAAAATCAATGAATCCAGGAGTTGGTTTTTTGAAAAGATCAACAAAATTGATAGACCACTAGCAAGACTAATCAAGAAGAAAAGAGAGAGGAATCAAATAGATGCAATAAAAAATGATAAAGGAAATATCACCACCGACCCCACAGAAATACAAACTACCATGAGAGAATACTATAAACACCTCTATGCAAATAAACTAGAAAATCTAGAAGAAATGGATAATTTCCTGGACACTTACACTCTCCCAAGACTAAACCAGGAAGAAGCTGAATCCCTAAATAGACCAATAGCAGACTCTGAAATTGAGGCAATAATTAATAGCCTACCAACCAAAAAAAGTCCAGGACCAGATGGATTCACAGCTGAATTCTACCAGAGGTACAAGGAGGAGCTGGTACCATTCTTTCTAAAACTATTCCAATCAATAGAAAAAGAGGGAATCCTCCCTAACTCATTTTATGAGGCCAACATCATCCTGATACCAAAGCCTGGCAGAAACACAACAAAAAAACAGAATTTTAGACCAATATCCCTGATGAACATCGATGCAAAAATTCTCATTAAAATACTGGCAAACCGGATCCAGCAGCACATCAAAAAGCTTATCCACCATGATCAAGTGGGCTCCATCCCTGGGATGCAAGGCTGGTTCAACATTTGCAAATCAATAAACGTAATCCAGCATATAAACATAACCAAAGGCAAAAACCACATGATTATCTCAATAGATTCAGAAAAGGCCTTTGACAAAATTCAACAGCACTTCATGCTAAAAACGCTCAATAAATTCGGTATTGATGGAACGTATCTCAAAATAATAAGAGCTGTTTATGACAAACCCACAGCCAATATCATACTGAATGGGCACAAACTGGAAAAATTCCCTTTGAAAACTGGCACAAGACAGGGATGCCCTCTCTCACCACTCCTATTCAACATAGTGTTGGAAGTTCAGGCTAGGGCAATCAGGCAAGAGAAAGAAATCAAGGGTATTCAGTTAGGAAAAGAAGAAGTCAAATTGTCCCTGTTTGCAGATGACATGATTGTATATTTAGAAAACTCCATTGTCTCAGCCCAAAATCTCCTTAAGCTGATAAGAAACTTCAGCAAAGTCTCAGGATACAAAATTAATGTGCAAAAATCACAAGCATTCTTATACACCAGTAACAGACAAACAGAAAGCCAAATCATGAATGGACTTCCATTCACAATTGCTTCAAAGAGAATAAAATACCTAGGAATCCAACTTACAAGGGATGTCAAGGACCTCTTCAAGGAGAACTAAAAACCACTGCTCAGTGAAATAAAAGAGGATACAAACAAATGGAAGAACATACCATGCTCATGGATAGGAAGAATCAATATTGTGAAAATGGCCATACTGCCCAAGGTAATTTATAGATTCAATGCCATCCCCATCAAGTTACCAATGAGTTTCTTCACAGAATTGGAAAAAACTGCTTTAAAGTTCATATGAAACCAAAAAAGAGCCTGCATTGCCAAGACAATCCTAAGTCAAAAGAACAAAGCTGGAGGCATCACGCTACCTGACTTCAAACTATACTACAAGGCTACAGTAACCAAAATAGCATGGTACTGGTACCAAAACAGAGATATAGACCAATGGAATAGAACAGAGCCTTCAGAAATAATACCACACATCTACAGCCATCTGATCTTTGACAAAACTGAGAAAAACAAGAAATGGGGAAAGGATTCCCTATTTAATAAATGGTGCTGGGAAAATTGGCTAGCCATAAGTAGAAAGCTGAAACTGGATCCTTTCCTTACTCCTTATACGAAAATTAATTCAAGATGGATTAAAGACTTAAATGTTAGACCTAATACCATAAAAACCCTAGAGGAAAACCTAGGTAATACCATTCAGGACATAGGCATGGGCAAGGACTTCATGTCTAAAACACCAAAAGCAACGGCAGCAAAAGCCAAAATTGACAAATGGGATCTAATTAAACTAAAGAGCTTCTGCACAGCAAAAGAAACTACCATCAGAGTGAACAGGCAACCTACAGAATGGGAGAAAATTTTTGCAATCTACTCATCTGACAAAGGGCTAATATCAAGAACCTACAAAGAACTCAAACAAATTTACAAGAAAAAAACAAACAACCCCATCAAAAAGTGGGCAAAGGATATGAACAGACATTTCTCAAAAGAAGACATTCATACAGCCAACAGACACAAGAAAAAATGCTCATCATCACTGGCCATCAGAGAAATGCAAATCAAAACCACAATGAGATACCATCTCACACCAGTTAGAATGGCAATCATTAAAAAGTCAGGAAACAGGTGCTGGAGAGGATGTGGAGAAATAGGGACACTTTTACACTGTTGGTGGGATTGTAAACTAGTTCAACCATTATGGAAAACAGTATGGCGATTTCTCAAGGATCTAGAACTAGAAGTACCATATGACCCAGCCATCCCATTACTGGGTATATATCCAAAGGATTATAAATCATGCTGCTATAAAGACGCATGCACACGTATGTTTATTGCGGCACTATTCACAATAGCAAAGACTTGGAATCAACCCAAATGTCCATCAGTGACAGACTGGATTAAGAAAATGTGGCACATATACACCATGGAATATTATGCAGCCATAAAAAAGGATGAGTTTGTGTCCTTTGTAGGGACATGGATGCAGCTGGAAACCATCATTCTCAGCAAACTATCACAAGAACAGAAAACCAAACACCGCATGTTCTCACTCATAGGTGGGAACTGAACAATGAGGTCACCTGGACTCGGGAAGGGGAACATCACACACTGGGGCCTATCATGGGGAGGGGGGAGGGGGGAGGGATTGCATGGGGAGTTATACCTGATGTAAATGACAAGTTGATGGGTGCTGACGAGTTGATGGGTGCAGCACACCAACATGGCACAAGTATACATATGTAACAAACCTGCACGTTATGCACATGTACCCTAGAACTTCAAGTATAATAATAATAAAAAAATAATAATAATAAAATTATTCTCCATAGTGTGAGTGGGCCTTATCCAATCCATTGAGAATTTCCTGAGGAAGAAGACATTCCACCTGTGGGTTGCATTACAGGCCTGTCAGGCTGTCCTGCAGATTTTGGACTACATACACATATCCTTTCTGTTTCTCTGATAGAACCGTGACCCCTAGAGACATTAAGTATCTTCAAAGTAGCTTGTTTCCAGGCACACTGCCAGTAAAGTGGTAGAACCAGTAGAAGGACCTGAGCAGGCTGGGCCTTGAACCAAAGACTTACCCCACAACCTCCACACTACCCCTCCTATAAATTCCAGTCATTAGCAATCTAATTAAAAATTTAAGACATGGCCCTGGGATGTCTTTAAGACATTTCCCTGTGGGAAAAAGCAAAGAGAGAGAAAAACAAAACACACATGAATGCAAGTAAGTCCAGCATAAAAGAGTTCACTGTGTGTAGGGATATGCAGAATATGGAGAACAGCACCAGTCCTTACAGAAGAGATTTGCGAGTTCTGTTAAGAAGTAAAAATGAAGGATTTGTATTTGCTTAGAAGAAAAGGAAAAGAGCATCTCCAGCGGAGTACATGACACAGGCAAAAGCCCAAAGCAAATTCTGTAGAATTTGGCTATGGCAACCTGCCAGAATGAAAGTTAATGAGCAAAAGAATGAAATCTGCATTAGTTCTCAATAGCTGCATAGCCAACTGAGGGCTGGATTCAGCTGACTTCACTCTCTCATGTCTGGCGGCAAGGCTGCTGTGTGCTGAGACTGTAGCTGGGGCTGACGGCATAAATGCCTTCTCTTCACATAAGCCAGCTTGAGCTTCTTGAAAACATGATGGATAGCTTTCCAAGGTGAGTGTGGAGAAAGAGAGAGAGAGAGAGAGAGAGAGAGAGAGAGAGAGAGAGAGAGAGAGAGAGAGAGAAACTGACTCTATCATCTACTAGGACCTAGCCTCAGAAGTTGTGCAACATTTCTTTCCTTTATTTTCCGTTCTATTTTTAGTTTCAAGTGGAAGAGCCCTATTCCATTTCTTGGTAGGCGAAGGTGAGGTTTTTGAAAACTATCTGGGGCTGAAAATATCGTGTTGTCAATTTTGGAGAAAACAGTCTGCTGCACAATAAATCATGGGAGGTTAGTCCGTTGTGAGCTAGGCCAATATCTCCTTTAAACGCTTGTTGATAGAAATTTGGTGGGGAGAAGGATGTATCACCTTCCAGCTGCTCACAGTTCCGTCACACTCTGCAAACAGTCATCCGGGCTTTGAAACCAAACCGTTGCATTTCACACCTAAACCTCAGAGATATGTAAAATACGTATAGACACTCTCTGTGTTTTGTTATATCGCAAGTTGGGGAGAGAATGCTCAGAGCTGACTGAGTGAGCTCAGCCTGGGTGGAGAATACTTGGCTTGTGGCATTTGCTGGAATCAGAGCTAGGACGAGTCAGGTAAGGTCGTTTTCACTCAACCTAGAAAATGACTTTGGTTCAAAGCACAAGCGTGAACAGAATTTGAATGCACATGTTGGCTATCCTTCCTGTCCATGGCACAGTAGCCCGGAGTTTCTGCTCTCCTTAGGTGGTGCCATGATGGAAAGTGCTATCACTACCTTGGCTCAAATGAGGCTTAAAAAGACAAGAAACTGGCCGGGCGCCGTGGCTCACGCCTGTAATCCCAGCACTTTGGGAGGCCGAGGCGGGCAGATCCTGAGGTCAGGAGATCCAGAGCATCCTGGCGAACATGGTGAAACCCCGTCTCTACTAAAAATACAAAAAAAATTAGCTGGGTATGGTGGCGGGCGCCTGTAGTCCCAGCTTCTCGGGAGGCTGAGGCAGGAGAATGGCATGAACTCGGGAGGCGACGGAGCTTGCAGTGAGCAGAGATCGCGCCACTGCGCTCCAGCCTGAGAGACAGAGCAAGACTCCTTCTCAAAAAAAAAAAAAAAAAAAAAAAAGACAAGAAACTTTTCAGTCTAAGGACATATCATTTTGCTCTGATTTGGAGCTGGTGTCTGTCATTCACAGTTTCCCCTAAATGCTGCTTCTATGCCTTAGGCTGATTGAATCTTGGCTAGCTGAGTCATTCCATTTTGCATCTGTATGCTTGTATTACCTTGCTCAGAAAGACTGTGCTGAAATACTCACTTGGAGTCTGACTTCTCTGACTGGAGAAGCTGATATTTCCAGGTATTTTCTGACAGCAATAAACACATTCTTCCCTTCTATTGCTGTGTCAATCTATTTTTTCAATGCCAGTACCAAGCCACATTGAGTGATTCATCTATTTTGTCAATGACTTCTATCCGCTGCTAGTGTTCTAGTAATCTAATATCAAGAATGTGGGAGTTTCAAGAAACTAGGAAACAAGATAGAACTGAAAGGGGAAAAAAACATATAAAGGAACTTTGAAGCACATAAAACATCACTATTACAATAATTATATACGTATATAGCCATTCAAATATATATATAACTTTTTAATCTTTTGTAAATTTGTAGACATATTTATCAAACAGTTAAAACATGAGGTATATCCAATCAAATACCAATGTAGGTGTTGCTGTGAAGATATTTTGTAGATGTGCAATGATGAACAAGAGACACATTATTGCTACTGCACAGTGTCTGAAACAGAGGAAACTGGGACACTGGGAGAAAGTGGAAGACACTGATGTCAGAGGAGTCAGGGGCTAATTCATACAGGATCTTGCAGGATTTTAATTTCAGTCTAAACGTAATGAGAAAACACGGGGTGGTGGGGTTAACAGAGGGGGCTTGATCTGGGGAGCTCTATGATCTAGATGTTTCTATACAATTGTATCTACTTTGTTGTGGGTTTTTTAAAAACTTTTCTCTATACTCATTGTGTGACAAAATTTTAAGATTTCTCATGGTCTTTGGGCACTTAAACCTCAGACTGGTTTTGGAATATCCTTCCCTAAAAATTGTAACAAAGGACGACTGATCTGGGTGACCTCCTGAACCCCCTCCTAACATGTAATTCTGTATGTTGTCTTTTGGAAACATTCCATTTGTGCAATGCCTAGCATCTAATCTCAAAAGTATTCCCTGCAGTTGATAAGTGGTGTTTTTCATGTTTTTAATTGGGAAATAGACCTCCATTTTGGGCCTAGCATCTATACAGAAGCATAAGCCATAAAGACCTGCATTTTAACAGTTGATGCACTAAATAAATCTCTTATTTATCTTCCATTTTACTTGTTTGTCATTCATCTTATAATGAATTGTGTTAAATGCTTTGTCAGTTAAACTTCCCTAACTTGTTGTTTTTCTTACTTCTTAAGCTTTTTCCAAAATGTTCAGTGCCTATATTATTATTATTATTATTATTATTATTATTATTATTATTATTATTTTGAGATAGAGTCTCACTCTGTCACCCTGGCTGGAGTGCAGTGGGACAATCTTGGCTCGCTGCAGCTTCCACCTCCCGGGTTCAAGCAATTCTCATGCCTCTGCCTCCCGAGTAGCTGGGGTTATAGGCGTGTGCCACCACACCCAGCTAATTTTTGTATTTTTGGTAGAGATGGGGTTTCGCCATATTGGCCAGGCTGGTCTCGAACTACTGACCTTAGTTGATCCACCCTCCTTGGCCTCCCAAAGTGCTGGGATTACAGGCGTGAGCCTCCACGTCCGGCCGCCTTTGTTATTAAAAAAATAAAAATAAAAAGTTGACCAGGAGCAAAAAGATTGTTTGAAACGCTCACTATATATATTAGCAAACATGTGGTTTAAAATATAGAGATACTTAGTTCTCCATAATCTAGGATTCTAGAAAGCTAGTTTACAATGAATAATGTATCTGTAAGAGGGTGGCTATTAGAAACTCTGGGGCTTTGCCATTTCAAATGAGAAAACATATTCTGTTTATAATTGCATGGCATTTTCAGTGCTTGCAGAGACACCGATAACTAAGTACATTTGATTATAATATTAACAAAAAATTTGGCAGGGTACTTAGCAGTTTTTAATAAATTTAATACATTCAGAACAGGTAGGATAAAAATAAGTATTTCTGAAGTGGTCTATAAATTTTGAAATGGACTCCTTTCTAATCCTTCCTTGATTCTGATCTGAAAGTAGAAATTGAAATTATGCTTGCAAGATTCCCACAACTGTGTGACTCTTTAGCACAAAGCCAAGTGTAGGAAGGATCCAAGGGAAGTTTAAGCCAGCTTCTCTCTGTGTCACGTAAGCAGAATGAAATCTTTCCCAAGGCAACAAACTACAATACATTATCTGTTCTAGGATAGTTTAAAAAAAAACACAAATAAATAATAAAGCAAGGTGTGATCATTTTAGTTAATAATGTACACCATTGTTCTTACTCAGTTCTCTGTGGACCATCTCATAACCTAGGGAAAGAAACAGACAGGAAGCAATGAACTACAATGGAGTCAGATACCTGAGGTAACAGAATAACATGTGGGAAACAAAGTAGACATGGATCCCAATTTTCCTTCTTCAAGTTTCAGTCCTTTCACTGATGTGCAGAAGGTCACTGTATCCAAGATAGAGCCTCCTGAAACACAGTACAGGTCCATGGATAGTAACTTGAAGGCCATGAAGATTAACTGGCATAAAAATGCGTATTTTTAGTTAGATGGTATGCTTCTATATGGGTTATCTGGTGAATCATGGAATCGCCCCCCTAGTTTTTTGACATTTACTCAAGGCTTTATAAAGGAGCAATTCTGGCCAGGGGTGGTTGCTTATGCCTGTAATCCTAGCTCTCTGGGAGGCCAAGGCAGGCAGATCACTTGAGGTCAGCAGTTTGAGACTAACCTGGCCAACATGGTGAAACCCCATCGCTACTAAAAATACAAAAATTAGCCAAGCATGATGACAGGCGTCTGTAGTCCCAGCTACTCTGGAGGCAGAGGTGGGAGGCTTGTTTGAGCCTGGTAGGTGGAGGTTGCAGTGAGCTGAGATCACGCCACTGCATTCCAGCCTGGGCTACAGGGCGAGAGTCCATCTCAAAAAATAAATAAATAAAAATAAAGGAACAATTCTATGAATAGTCACTTAGAAAGTGACCATTCAGTCACTTTTGGAGATATAGGAACCTGTGGCTGAGCACAGATACATGGTAGTTGGCAAACAAGGTTTTTCAGCATCCGCCCATTGGGTCACCTGCTGCTAGGCCAGCTCTTCCCCGGTTGGCCTGAGAGTCCACCATGGCTGCAACCAGAGGCCTGCTCTCTAATTGGAGCCTCACCATGGCAAAGAGTCCAGAGGTTATCTTTTCCCCACATCCTGGGAACTGGGCCATATTGAGGCTAAGAATACCTTTCTTCCCATGTATAAAGCCTCTCATTGTTTTTATCTCTCTCTAATGGCAGTGCTCTGTGCACTGTATACTAACCAGCTGCAGCCAGGGAAAGAGAAAGGGGTCAGCTAAACGTGGCAAGAATCCTCACCCTTCAATTGTCACCTCATCAATTGTCTAATAGAACAGCTGGGTGGTATTCTTATTTGTTTGATCTGGAAATTTAAATCCTTGAAGACCAGACTGGACAGAATATTTTTAATAGTTCACTAAAATTAAACATCCTCACATTTATGAACTCCAGCCATTTACAAAGCATGTACTTTTTTTTTTTTTTTTTTTTTTTTTTTTTAGCCAAAAGGGCTCTTAGAGGACTTCTAGGCCAACATCTTACTTTTCTGAATGGGAAAAATATAGCTTAAGGAATAAACTGGCTTGCCCAAGGACACATAGATTTGACAAAAGTCATATATTCAAGTATTTGAAAACTACTTATTTATTGAGTACTTGTATTAGTCCATTCTCACATTGCTGTAAAGAACTACCTGAGGCCAGGTGCAGTGGCTCACACCAGTAATCCCAGCACTTTGGGAGGCTGAGGAGGGTGGATTACCTGAGGTCAGGAGTTCGAGACCAGCCTGGCCAACATAGTGAAACCCCGTACCTACTAAAAATACAAAATTAGCCAGGCATGGTGGCAGGTGCCTGTAATCCCAGCTACTCAGGAGGCTGAGGCAGGAGAATAGCTTGAATCTGCCAGGCGGAGGTTGCAGTGAGCCAAGATAGCGCCACTGTACTCCAGCCTGGTCGACAGGGTGAAACTCCGTCTCAAAAAAAAAGAACTACCTGAGACTGGGTAATTTATAAAGAAAAGAGGTTTAATTGGCTCAGGGTTCCACAGGTTGTACAGGAAGCATGGCTGGGGGAGGCCTCAGGAAACTTACAATCATGACAGAAGGCAAAGGGGAAGCTGGCACATCCTGCATGGGTGGAGCAGGAGCAAGAGAGGGAAGGGGGAGGTGCTATCCACTTTCAAACAACCGGGTCTCCTGAGAACTTACTATCACGAGAATAGCAAGGGGAAAGTCTGCCTCCATGATTCAATCACCTCCCACTAGGCCCCTCAGTTCAATACGTGGGGATTACAATTGGACATGAGGTTTAAGTGGGGACATGGAGCCAAACCATATCAGTACCTACAACACTTATTTTTTCAGTTTTGAGATGTTCAATTTTTCACATTTCCACATCTCAAATTACGGTGAGTCTTACAGTTGCTGTCTGCCAGACATTGATGGCCTATAAGCATCAAAACTTAAAAGAATGAATGTCACCATCTGGGAAGAAAATGTCAAAGACAATAATGGAATAATATTTTCAGAAATTCAGCTTCACTGATACTCTTGATGCCACAAACAATGATATCATGTCGAAAATACCATATATTGGCAACTTTTCATTGAAAATGCTGAAGAAGCTGGACATAGTGTCTCATGCTTATAATCCCGGCACTTTGGTAAACCAAGGTGAGCAGATCGCTTGAGCATAAGAGTTCAAGACCAGCCTGGGCTACATGGCCAAACCTCATCTCTACAAAAATACAAAATTTAGCTGGGTGCAGGTGTTGTAGTGTGCACCTGTAGCCCCAGCTACTCAGGAGGCTAAGGAGGAAGGATTGCTTGAGTTTGGGATAACAAGTCTGCAATGAGCTATGATTGCAGTCTTACATCCCCAACATAATGATGCATCTCACCATTGATGTCACCTTAGATTCAATGAGACATGGTATATTCCTTTGTAAAGTCCCTGAAGTTTAGATTCTACAAAGATAATCAAAAGAAACAAACAAGAAAAATACCCAGTAATGAGCAATAAGGGCTATGTAGAGAATTAAAATTAGGAGATGTGAAAAAGAGTGACTGGGTGGCTACTTGCATTGTCAAGGTTCTCATTTTCTGGAAAAGGTGACTTTAAACTGAAGAAGTCATAATACCAGATAAGTGGAAGAGACAGAATACAAGAGTCTCCTGAATACCAGAATTCTTGCCAACAAAACTTGGCGCCTGAGAATACAATCATTGTGCCAAAGCCTATTTACAGTTTCTTATTTCACTCATGGTATAATTCCCATTTCAAAATGACTGTGGGCTTTGAAGGAAACTACTCTTTCATCTGGTCATCTGAAATGGAAATGTAACTGTCGTACGTGGGTAGTACTTTATGCAACAAAACACATCCAAATTCTGACCTGATAAATGACAGGGAGAACGAATCAAAAATTCTTGTGAAATGCAAACAGAAAAACCCATAAATGCTTAATGTCAACTTTCTTACTCTTCAAAACTTTTGCCAAAGTATTAAATGATTAGACAAACAAAGCCTGCATTAGAATTGAAGAATGTATCAATTTGGGATTTGGGCCAAGGGATAATTGACCTCATTGGAATTTTTTTTCTGGTTGATTGCTGTTTAAATAGCAGGTATTTAAAACTAGAAAGTTTGTGAAGGGATTAGTTAAACAATTCTTGGCCAGTGACCTTAGTTTCAAAATATCAGGTTGTAATTCTAAAAAACAAGATTCCAGAAGGAATAATATTTAAAAAAAGAAATGATATAATTTTAAAAGATTCTAAAACATTGGGAGCAAAGAATAATAAAATGCCAAACACCCTCCCCAACACATACACACAAACAATGTAATGCAAACTCAAATAGGATGATCTTAAAATGGTAACAGGCCATTAGAGACAAACAAACATTAAGAGAATTAACTGATTTTTAGCTTAAAAGGCTTTATGCTTAAAAGTCTATCTTGAACCCTAAATAATAGAATTTTAATTTTTTTTAGAAAAGAAAAACTTTTATTTATAACATGTTATAAATATTTACAGCACCCTTATTACATACCAATCTCTGTGCTGGTAGTGGTCGAATTCTTCTTAATACACCAAGGTGAACTGAGACAATATATAAAACCAACTGTGAACAGGTTATTAATTGTTGACTGACTAAAATCTGAGAGTAAAGTGGTGCTTGTGTCTATTCCAGTGAGTCTCTAGTCAAGAAAAATTGGTCTGTACTTGGAACCCATTAAGCGGAGATCCTTTATTTGTGCCTCTGGAACATGGTAAGGATAAATATGAAATGTTTTTCTGAAAAATGCCCAAGGGGACAAATAGCAATCAATCTACTGAGCCCAGTCCCTCCTCATCTTCTTCCACCCATTACAAATTGAAGCTTCAGCTGTTATTTCCCTCATTCTAACCACTTCAGTAAATGAGGTATTTGTGCCCATGTGTGGAGTAAAAATCTCATAGACCACTAAGTATTTCTAATATCTATGCTGGGAGTCAATAATGACTGAGTACTTTATTTCAAAGTGGAGAATTAAGACACTGACCAATTTAAATTCTGAGGAGGTCCATCCAACATAACTGAGTGTGAAAAGGTAAAAATAGAAATATTTTTTTTCCTCAATTTCAGGCAGTGATAAGGAGGTAGGAATGACATCTGTAAATAGGCCAGTTTCTCTAAATAAGCCTTGAAAATGATCACCTAAGGCAGACAAGAATAACTAAATGAGGTGACTGTGCTGTCAAAACATACGTGTGTGTGCTTATTTCTCATAGAATATGGAATAGTTACCTGTAGCCTTATGCCAAAAAGAATTTATCCTGTTCCCTCAACCTGATTTCTAGCAGTTTCTTTGAAAATCTTATCCATGAGAATAAAATATTGCTTGTGACTGACTGCAATACAAAAGGAAGAGAAAAACTTTTCTAATCATTATGGATGCTGGGACATTATTCATTCTGAACTTCACATGTCATCTTCTCTAGGGATTTTATCAATTCCCTCGAACAATCTCAAATAAATAATTTCCTGTCAAGAAAATGTCACTACTGGAAATATCAAGTTTTCCAGTTAACCATTTATACTTGAATCTACTTCAAAAGCCATCACAATAAAAGCACTGTATTGGTACTGCAGGCAAGTCTTCAAATATACAATATCTATTTTTACTGTGACAGTACACTTTTTTTGAATTTCTCTAATTAAATTCCCCAGATAAGAGTTGATGAAACATAACAAAATGATTCCAGTGTTTAGCAAGGAGAAATACATAGCCAACCTTATCAAACATTCTGAATCATTTGACAAACACATTATCAAATTCAAGAAGTGGATATAGATTTTAATTAGGATTGTGGAAATGTTTCTTAATTGATAGTAGTTATTTTGTATTTACTTAATATTAAGGGTTTGTCTATTGGGAAGACAGAGACAGTCTAAGTTGTTAGACAAAACTTGTTAGACAAAATATTAAAAATAAATGGGAAGATGTGGTGGGTCAAAAGGAACAAAATTGTAGTTATGTAGGATGAATAAGGCTAGAGATCTAATACACAACATGAGAACTATAGTTAGTAATAATGTATTGTATACCAGTAATTTGCCAAAAGAGTGGAGTTTAGATACGTTTACCACAGAAGGAAAAAAGATAATTATATGAGATGATGGGTATGTTAGTCGGCTTGACTGTAGTTATCATTTCACCATGTATGTATATATCAAGATATGTATATAGAAGTATCATGCTGTACACCTTAAAAATGTACAATTTTATATGCGAGACAAACTGAATAATGACCCCCCGGAGATATCTATGTTCTAATCTCCAGAAACTGTGAATTTTACATTTATATGGCAAAGGATTTTGCAGCTGTGATTAAATTAAGGATCTTGAGATGGAGGGATTACCCTAGATTATCTAGGTGGACCCTAAATGTAATAACAAGTATCCATATGAGAGGGAAGAAGAAGGAGATTTGATTACAGTAAAGACGGGCGATGTGATTATGCATCTGAGGCAAGATGCTAAGCTTCTGGTTTTGAAGATGGAGGGAAGGACAGTGAGCCAAGGCATGCAAGGAATGATGCTCTAGAGACTGGAAAGGAAATAGATTTACACCCTCTAGAGCATCTGGAAAGACCACAAACCTGCTGACATCCAATCTTGGTCCAGCGAAATTGCTTTCAGATTTCTGGCATCCAGAAGATAAAAGCATAAACGTGCTTTGATTAAAAGGACCAAATTTGTAGTCATTTGTTACAGCAACCACAGTAACCTAATACAATATATTTAAAATGTGGAGTAATCACTGAAAGAATAGAATACATGACATATTCTCATGGAACACTTATGCCCCCGCTAGGTGGGATTTTTTTTTTAAGTAGTACTTCTGGGCTCTCAGGCCACCCCTTCTCACTCTTTCCGGAGGGAGACAAAATGGCTTCTCTACATGGTGGTTTGGGAGAAGCAGCTGAACACTTAGCCCAGACTCTTCTGATCTCCTTTCTCTTCTTGGCATCTGCTTGCCAACAGAGAATGTAGATTCTGCTCTGCTCTGCTCCTCCCTAAGGAGTCCTGCAATTTCTCACTCCTGCTAGTGACTAGGTTAAGTTTGCCAAACTCAGGGATAATAGACTTAAAGTCAAATTCTCCAAGTCTTTGTTAATAATAAAGGTGGCATTTGATATTTTTATCTGCCTTACCCTCTTATTCATCTCTCAGTTGCTTCAGAACATGTAGGTGGAAAAGCATGATATTACATATTTGTTTCTTGAAACCTAAATTTTCAAATGATAAAAGAGAAAAACAAAGGTAGAACTTGATCAGTTCAACAGAAAACAGAGAAAGAAAAAAAAGACAAGAAGAAATGGTGGACAAAATATAAGAGGCACAATCGGAACAAAAAACCACAGAAAATTTAAATATAATTGGTTGGAGAAAAAGTGTACTAGGCAAAAAAATTATTCCAGAGGAAACTGGTATGTTAATGCTTATAATAGAACTGCTCAAAATAAAAATGTGATTTTTTGGCCAGGCACGGTGGCTCACACCTGTAATCCCAGCACTTTGGGAGGCCGAGGCGGGCAGATCATGAGGTCAGGAGATCGAGACCATCCTGGCAAACATGGTGAAACCCCGTCTCTACTAAAAATACAAAAAAAAATTAGCCTGGCGTGGTGGCGGGCGCCTGTAGTTCCAGCTACTGGGGAGGCTGAGGCAGAAGAATGGCGTGAACCCGGGAGGCGGAGCTTGCTGTGAGCCGAGATTGCACCACTGCACTCCAACCTGAGAGCCCGAGTGAGACTCCGTCTCAAAAAAAAAAGAAAAAAAAGAAAAAAAGGTGATCTTTTAAATGCATTAATGGGAACACATTTAACATTAGTGAAATACACATTTACATTGCTAAAGGATATAAACAACAAAGATGATATCAAAATTATAAAGTTACATGCATCTAAAGTCATGGTCTCAAAATATAAAAAGTAAACATGCCAGAATTATAAAGACAAATTGACAACTGCATAACTAGAGTGGAAAATCTTTATGCAATATATCAGTTAGTTATTGCTTCATTGAAAAAAAATCACCCCCAAACTCAGTCTGAAGATAATTATCATTTATTCTTGTTCATAGCACCTATTCATCAGTTAGCTAATTCAAATGTAAGATAGGCACAACTGAGATGTCTTATCTCTGCTCCACAAAAGTTTCTTACCTTCGAGCAGACTAGATAAGGCTGACTGGCATGAGATAATAGATGTTGCAGAGAGAAAGCAAAAGCACCCACAATACCTCTGTGATCCAGGCTCAGAGTGGGCACATCATCACTTCTATGTATTCTATTGTTTAATGCAAGATAGAAGGCCAGCCCAAACTCAATACGCGGCGAAACTGATGTCACATCTTGATAGCAGGAGCTGCAATGTAACATTGCTAAACATGTGGTTTTATAGAGGTATTTAATTAAGGGTCCACTGAAGAGAATTAGAATATGCCACCCCAAAATATGCCTCTTCGGTATAAGGAATATTTTGGGTTGGAGGCAAATGAGAATCAACAGATACAGATAGAAACCTTTTCAAGGCTTTTCTTATCTGACTAAAGTAGCAACTTTGAGAAACCAGGACTACCATATATTTCCTCTCTTGAGGGAGTTTTACAGTCATGAAGAAGGTAGAAAGTCAACACCAAGATCAGGTTGAAACAAATCTCACTAAAATAACCTTTGTCTTCCACTACTTTCCCCATGTATTTCCAAATCACTTTCCCACAGTTTACCTCTCCTAGCACAAACTTCCTTTTCCTTTCTCTTGTCATATTTCCACAATTTATCATTCTTTGTTAAAAAAAAGTATATAAGCCCTCAGTCCTATCACTTCTTTGGTGTCTTTAATTTTCTATAATGGCCTCTATATGCAGTATGCAATAACAAATTTTTTCTGCTTTTAATGCATTTAACAACAGAAAATTATACTGGTTTGCCAGTTTAATTTGGAGGGCCCCAGCCACTGAACCCAAAGAAAAAAGTTTTTTCCCCTTCCCCACACCATCAGTGTAATTAATATACTACATTCACATTTCTCAGAAATCGGTAGAGCATGTTGACAAAAATATTGATAAAAATATAGAAGATTTAATTATAGTCAACAAGCTTGATTATATAGATACATGATGATAGACGATAGATGATAAAGATACATAACTTTGCATGCAACAAATAAACAATGCATTTGCTTTTCAAGCATACATGAAATTACAAAGTAAAAAGGCAAACAACCAGGAAATTTTCAACAATTTTCAAAAAAAATTGTTATTTAGATAACAATATCTATCATTATGCAAATTAATTAGAAAAACAACTAAGTGGAAAAAATATACATTTGGAGACTGAAAATACACTTCTAAACAATTCATAGGTTAATCAAGAAATCATAGTGGTAAATATAAGTATTCAGAGTTAAAAAAATAAAAGCACTGCATAAAACTTTTGGAATGCTATTCCTCTACACCAACAAGTCAAGCGGAGAACAAAATCACAATGAACTCTCATAAACAATTGTCACACACAAAAAAATGAAATACCTAAGAATACGCTAACTAGAGAGGTGAAAGATCTCTACAAGTAGAACTACAAAACACTGCTCAAATAAATCAGAGAGGACACAAACAAATGGAAAAACATTCCATGCTCATGGATAGGAAGAATCAATATCATTAAAACGGCCATACTCCCCAAAGAAATTTATAGATTCAATGCTATTTCCATTAAACTACCATTGACATTGACATTCTTCACAGAAATAGAAAAAACTATTTTAAAATTCATATGGAACCAAAAAAGAGCCCGAATAGCCAAGTCAATCCTAAGCAAAAAGAATAAAGCTGGAAGTATGCCACATGACTTCAAACTACACTACAGGGCTACAGTAACCAAAACAGCATAGTACTGGTACAAGAACAGACACATAGACCAATGGAACAGAATGGAGAACCCAGAAATAAAACTGCACACTACAACTATCCGATCTTTGGCAAGCCTGACAAAAACAAGCAATGAGGAAAGGACTTGCTATTCAATAAGTGGTGCTGGGATAACTGGCTAGCCATATGCAGGAGACTGAAACTGGACCCCTTTCACACCATATACAAAAATTAATCCAAGATGGATTAAAGACTTAAATGTAAAACCCAAAACTACAAAAACCCTGAAAGACAACATAGACAATATCACTCAGGACATAGGCATGGGCAAAGATATCATGACAAAGATGCCAAAAGCAATTTCAGCAAAAGCAAAAACTGACAAATGGGATCTAATTAAACTAAAGAGCTTCTGCACAGCAAAAGAAACTATCAACAGAGCCAAAAGACAACCTACAGAATGGGAGAAAATTTTGCAAACTATGCATCCAACATAGGTCTAATATCCAGCATCTATAAGAAACTTCAACAAATTTACAAGAAAAAAATAACCCCATTAAAAAGTCAGCAAAGGACATGAACAGATGCTTTTAAAAAGAAGTTATACATGTGGCCAACAATCATATGAAAAAAAGCTCAACATCACTGATCATTAGAGAAATGGAAATTAAAACCACAATGAAATACCATCTCATACCAGTCAGAATAGCTACTATTAAAAAGTCAAAAAATAACAGATGCTGACGAGGTTGTGGATAAAAAGGAACAATTATACACTGTTGGTGGGAGTGTAAATTAGCTCAGTCATTGTGGAAGACAGTGTGGTGATTCCCCAGTCACCTAAAGACAGAAATATCATTTGACCCAGCAATCCCATTACTTGGTATATACCCAAAGGAATATAAATTATTCCGTTATAAAGACACATGCACACATATGTTCATTTCAGCACTATTCACAATAGGAAAGACATGAAATAAATCTAAATGCCCATCAATAATAGACTGAATAAAGAAAATATGGTACATATACACCATGGAATACAATGCAACCACAAAAAAGAACAAGATTATGTCCTTTGCAGGGACATGGATGAAACTGTAGGTCATTATCCTTAGCAAGCTAACACAGGAACAGAAAACCAAATACTGCATGTTCTCACTTACAAGTGGAACCTAAACAATGAGAACAGCATGGACACATAGAGGGAAACAACACACACTGGGGCCTTACAGAGGATGGAGAAGGGGAGGAGGGAGAGGATCAGGAAAAACAATGAATGGGTACTGGGCTTAATACCTGGGTGATGAAATAATCTGTACAACAACATCCATGACACAAGTTTACCTATGTAACAAACCTTCACTTGTACCCCTGAACTTAAAATAAAAGTTAAAAAAAAAAAACTTTTAGAATGCTAGTAGGGAAATTGTAGGTGAATTTATAACTTCAAATACACTTATTAGAAACTAAGACTGACAATAAATACACTAAGCATTCATCCCATGAAGCTAGAATCAAAAACACTGATAAAATCTAAAGGAAGAAGAATATAAAAACTAAATAATAAAGTTGTTTGAAATCGTTCAGAGAATATTCTAAAAAAAACAAACTAATTCTCCTAGCTTAAGTACAAAGTACTGTAATATTGTTTTAAGGTAGACTGTGATAAATTAAAAGCATATGTTGAAAAGCTTAGAACAACCATTAAAACTTGCTTAAGAAGAGACATAACTTATAAGCCAATAGTGGAGATAAAATAAAATCAGAAAAAAAATATGCAATTGATTTGAAAGCAGACAGAAAGAAAGGATAAACAGAAACTAACAACATACGGAACAAATAGCAAATAACTAGCAAGATGGTAGGTTTTAAAATAATCCTATTAATAACTACATTAAAATAAATGGTTTAAATTACATTAAAATATAGGTTTAATATAATTCTATCAATAATTACACTAAAATAATTGTTTTAGGTTACTTAAAATCTTTGTTTTAGGTTATTTATAAAGCAAAGATTGTCAGATTAGAAAAAACCAAAGAAACCAACCATACACAGTCTATAAGAAATCCCAATTTAAATATAAAAATACAGATTGGCTAAAAAAAAGAAAGATTAAAAAAAGATAAATTTAAAAAAAAAAAAAAGCTAAAGTGGCTATTCTAATTTCACAAAAAGTAGACTTCTATAAAAGGAACATTAACGGGGACAAAGAGGGACACAGCATAATAATAGAAGGTTCAATTCCCCCAGAAGATATCATAATTCTAAATGTATATGCATCTAACAGCAGAGCTTCTAAATAAATGAAGCAAAAAATTAATAGAACGGAAAAATGAAATAGGCTAAACTACTACTATTCTCCAGACTTCTATCCTCCTCTCTCAGTGTCAAGAGAACAAGTAGAAACAAAACTAGTAAGACTGGGCAGTCGCAGTGGCTCACTCCTGTAATCTCAGCACTTTGGGAGGCCGATGCAGGCAGATGGCTTGAGCCCAGGAGTTTGAGACCAACCTGGGCAATGTGGCGAAACCCTGCTCTACTAAAAATACAAAAATTAGCCAAATGTGATTGCCCGTACCTGCAGTCTCAGCTACTTGGGAAGCTGAGGCATGAGAATCACTTGAACCCAGGAGGCAGAGTTTGCAGTGAGCCAAGATCATACCACTCCACTCCAGCCTGGGTGACAGAGCAAGACTCCATCTCAAAAAAAAAAAAAAAAAAAAAAAAAATTAGTAAGACTATGGAAGACTTAAACAACACTATCAACTAACTTAACCTAATTGCCACTTATAGAAAACACCATCCAACAAAAGGAGTATAAACATTTTTCTAAATGCATATGGAAAATCCAATAAGATAGGTTATATTCCAGGCCATAAAGTAAGTCTTAATAAATTTAAAAGAGTTGAAGTCATAAAAAGTATGTCCTTTGAACAAAAATGAAACTAAAACTCAACAACAGAAATGTATCTGTAAAGTACCTAAATATTTGGAAATTAAACATCACCCTTTTAAATACCCATGTGTCAAAGCAAAAGTTAAAAGGGAAAATATAAAATATTTGAATTAATTATAAAAGAAAACACAGTATCAAAATGTGTGGCTCTAGTTAAGGTAGTATATAAAGGGGAATGTATTACATTAAATGCTTACATTAGAGAAGAAGAAAAGCCTTAAATAAATGCTCTAAGCTTCCACTTTAAGAAACTTTTAAAAAGAGCAAATTAAACTAAAGGCATTTAGAAAATGGAAATAATAAAGATAAGAGTAGGCATACTCTAGAAAACTTAATGGAAATGGGTAAATCCCTGAAAACACACAACCTCCTGAGATTTTACCATGAAGAAATGAAACTCCTAAACAGACCAATAATGAGTAGCAAAATTGAATCAGTTAAAAAAAAAAAAAAAAAAAAAAAAAAAACTCCCAACCAAATAAATCCCAGGACCAGAGGGATTCACAGCTAAATTCCACAAAACATACAAAGAAGAACTAATACCAACATTCCTGAAACTATTCCAAAAAATTGAGAAGGGAATTCTCCTTAATTCATGCTATAAGGCCGATATTACTCAGCCAACAAACATATGAAACTGCTCAACCTCACTAATCATCAGAGAAATACAAATTAAAAGCGCAATGAGATATCATCTTACACCACTCAGAATGGCTACTATAAAAAGTCTAAAAACAACAGATGTTGGTGAGGATGTGGAGAAAACAAGAATGCTTGTACACTGTTGGCGGTAATGTAAATTTTAGTACAACCTTTATGGAAAGTAGTATGGAGATTTCTCAGATAATTTAAAATAGAACTACCATTCAATCCAGCAATCCCACTACTGGGTATATACCCCAAGGGAAACAAATCATTATTCAAAAAGACACCTCACTCATGTTTATCACAGCAGTTGTTCACAATAGCAAAGATATGGAATCAACCTTAGTGTCCATCAGTGGAGGACTGGATAAAGTAAATGTGACATATATAGAAATATATGATATATATACATCTTTTTTATTGCTGAGTAGTATTCCATGGTGTGTGTGTGTGTGTGTGTGCCTGTGTGTGTGTGTATATATATATATATATATCCAGGGTGTGTGTGTGTGTATGTATACACACACACACATATATATACACACCCACATACAGACACACCATGGAATACTACTCAGCAATAAAAAAGAATGAAATCATGTCTTTTGCAGCAACATGGATGGAACTGGAGGCCATTGTCCTAAGTGAAATAATTCGGAAACAGAAAGTCAAATACTGAATGCTCTCATTTATAAATAGGAGCTAGACAATGGGTATACATGGACTTAGAAAGTGGAATAATAGACATTGGGTACAAAGTTCACTGTTTCGGTAATTGGTACACTAAAAGCCCAGACTTCACTACTATGCAATAGACACATGTAAGAAGTCTGCACTTGTACCTCCTAAATATATTTTTAATTTAAAAAAAAGAAACAAAACAAAAATAGAGAAAAGTAGGGAAAAAATCAATGACATCAAAAGTCAGTACTTTGAAAAGATCAATAGATGAAAAGAACTTCTATCCAAACTGACCTGATTGAGGAAAAAAACAAAGGAAGACACAAATTACCAATATCTGGAATAATAGCAGACATATCACTACAGATTCTACAGATATTTTAAAAAATAGGAAGATAATATTATGAATAACTCAATGCCAATAAATTCAACAATTTAGGAAAAAAGGGACAAATTTCTTGGAAGACACAAACTGCCAAAGCCTGTACAAAAACAAAAGGATAACCTAAATAGCCCTATATGTATTAATAGATTTAATTCGTAAAGACCTGCCAACAAAGATAACTCAAGTGTTGGATGCCTTTACTGGCAAATTCTATCACACATTTATGGATCAAACAGCATCAATTGTAGATAAACTCCTCTGTAAAGTAGAAGAAGAGGGAACATTTTGTTTAGTTTTTAAAAATCAATAAGTGTAATTCATGATATCAACAAACTAAAGAAGAAAACTAAAGAAGAAAATCCATGTAATCACATTGATAGATGCAGAATAAACATTTCACAAAATGTTTATTCTTGGAAACCCCGCAGATAACATCACAGTTAATGGTGAAATACTAAATGCCTTCCCCCTAAGAGCTGGAACAAGGCTAGGATGTCCACTCTTACCACTATACATTGTACTTAATAATTTACTAAAATAATTATTAATATGGCCAATTTAATAAGAAACAAGAAAAGGAAGCAAAAATCATCCAGATTGAAAAGAAAGAAATAAAACTGTTACTATTTGTAATCACGACAATGGGTAATTCCACTGATAGAAACTCAGAAATGATTCTACAAAAAGATACTAAAATTAATAAATGGCTACAGGATTTAAGATGGATGTAAAAATCAATTATATTAGTATATACTAAAAATAAATAATTTCTGGAAATTAAAATTAAAACTAAAACAGTACCATTTACAAGAAGACCAAAATAAATTTGAAATAGGTATAATGCCCCCAAAGATGAACAAGATTTGCATGCTAAAAACTCTAAAACATTGATGACAGAATCAAATAAACAGAGGGTAACACAATGATTATGAATTGGAAGACTCAATATTGTTAAGTTGTCAATGTTCTCTCAACTGGTCTATAGATTCGACACAATTTCAATCAAAAATATCAGCTTGGGGCTTTTTTAAAATAAAAATTGTAAGGCCTCTTCTAATTTTATGGAGAAAAAAAAAAAAAAAAAACAAAAAAAAAGTTAGAATAGCCAAAAAATTTATTTGAAAAATGTGAACAAAGTCAGAGGATTTACATTCCTTTATTTGCAGAGTAACTCTAAGTTTCAGGAATCAAGACAGTGCAGTATTGGAAAAGGGGTAGACATGTAGATCAGCAGAACACATGACAGACTCCAGAAATAAATTCATGTCTATGTGACCAAACAATTTTCAACAAAAATGTCAAATCAGTTCAACGAAGAAAAGCTGGTCATTTCAACAAATAGTGCTGGAGCAACTGAACATTATATGCAGAAACAAACAAATCAACCTTGACCAAACCTGACACCATATACAAATATAATTTGAAATGATCACACATCTAAATGTAGAGCTAAAAACTCTGAAACTTCCAGATAATCTTTGTGATCTGCATTAGGCAAACATTTCTTAGGTGGAACACAAAAAGCATGAATCACAAAATTAAAAAACGATAAATTGGACTTCATCACTTCATCAAAATTAAAAACTTCTCTTCCTTAAAAGATAATGTTAAAAGAATGCAAAGACAAGATTTCACAGATTGAAAGAAAATGTCCACAAAACACATATCTTATTTAAAAAAGGAACCACTGATATACAGAATATACAAGGAACTCAGTCAAAACTCAAACCAATTTAAAATACAAAAATGATCAAAAGACTTGAACAGACATATCACCAAGGAAGAAATGTGGATAGCAAATGAGCATGTGAAAAATTACTCATAATATTATTAGTCATTAGGAAAATGCAAATTTAAACCACAGTGAGATACACCTACTAGAATAGCTAAAACCAAACTGAGAATATCAAGCACTGGTGAGGGTGCAAAGCAAAAAGAACCCTCATACATTGTGAGTGGGAATGTAAAATGGTACAGCTACTTTGGAAAGCAGTTTGGCGATTTCATATCATTAAACATATACTTATCATATGACACATACGATAAGCAATCCTTCCCTGAGGTATTGATCCAAAAGAAATGCAAACTTATGCTCACAAAAAGACCTGTACATGAAAGTTCGTAGGGTTTTATCAATAATCTCCAAATACTAGAAACAAGCCAGCATACACCAGTTGGTGAGTGGATAAACATATTGTGCTGCATCCGTATGATAGAACACTACTCAGAAATAAAGGGAGGAATGAAGTGCTAATACATGCAACAATACAGACGAATCTCAAATATATCATGCTAAGTGAGAGAAGCTGAACTCAAAAGGAAACATTCTGTATTTTTCCATTTATATAACATTCTTGAAAAGGTAAACTTGGGAACAAAAAACAGATCACCAGTTTCAGGGGCTGGGTGCTGGTAGAAGGGATTCGTTATTTAGGGGCAGGAAGAAACTTTTTTGGGTAATGGAAATGTTCTAGATCTTGATTACAATGATGGTTACACAACTACAAGTACTTTTCAAAATTTATGGAATTCCACATACAAAACAGGTAAAATTTTTCTCATATAACTAGACCTCAATATACTCCAATAAATTTTGACTTTGTAGTAAGGAAGAATTTGTTAAAACAGAAGCCAACAGACATACAAAATTAAATACTTAAAAGATTAATAAATTTTAGCATGTAGGGATCGTGGCAGATGGGAGGATGGACTGGACTGCAGCTCTGGAGAGAGCAGCATACAGAGGCTTGCATTGTAAATTTTAGCTCCAGATCGGCTGCAAGAACAAACCAGCAATCCTGAGAGGACCCACAGACCCTCTGAAGGAAGCAGATTGCTCCTGCAGGACCCGGGAGACACCCTAAATACTGTGAGTGCCCCAACTGTGGAAGTTGGAAAGGGAGACCCTCCTCTCCTGAACACACACCCACTGAAGAAGCTGAAGGTCTGTTTGTGGGAGAAGTTTCCAACTTTACCTGGAGCTGAGTCAAGTTAGAGAGCGGAGCCAAGCAAAATACAGGGGTAGAGAAAGCAGCAGAAAGGCCCTGGGAGCTCACTGGGTCCCCAAACAGCCCATTCCTGCCTGGCACCACAGGGATCCATCAGGAGGGTGGCCAGAAGAGCAGAGGGTAAAACTCCACAGGGAGAAGGAATTCTCTGGCTGAACTTTGTAACAATTTGAATGGGGTGAGAAACCTCCTGGCCAGAACTTGGGGGAGGGTGCAAATTTGGCTTGTAGACTTCACAGGCAGGGGAAGAACTAAAGCCCTTTTCTTTCACAGCTAAGAGACAGAAAGCCTTGGGCAAGTTTTCAAGCCCATCCCACCCTCCGCCTGGAAACAGACTCAGGACTGTTGCGGTAGGCACAGTGGGAGTGAGACTGGCCCTTTGGTTTCTGTGAGCGCTGGGTGAGGTCTGTGACTGCTGGCTTTCCCCCACTTCCCTGACAAGCTGCATAACTCAACAGAGGCAGCCATAATCCTCCTACGTACACAGCTCCAGTGATCTGGGAATCTCACCCCCATGCCCCACAGCAGCCACAGCAAGACCCGTCCAAGGAGAGTCTGAGCTCAGACACACCTAGCCCCGCCCCCACCTGATGGTCCTTCCCTACCCACCCTGGTAGTGGAAGACAAACGGCATATAATCTTGGGAATTCTAGGGCCCCGCCCATCACCAGTACCTCTCCACACTGCTACAGTTGATGCTTTCTGGAAAGTGCCACTTCCTGGCAGGAGGCTAACCAGCACAGAAATAGAGCATTAAACCACCAAAGCTAAGGACACTCACAGAGTACATTGCACCCTCTGCCACCTTCACTGGAACAGGCACTGGTATCCATGGCTGAGAGACCCATAGATAGTTCACATCACAGGACTCTGTGCAGACAACCCCTAGTACCAGCCTAGAGCTGGGTAGACTCTTTGGGTGCCTAGACCCAGAAGAGAGACAACAATCGCTGCAGTTCACCTCACAGGGAGCCACAACCACAGGAAAAGCGGGAGAGTACTACATCAACGGAACACTCCATGGGACAAAAAATCCAAACAACATCTTTCAGCCCTAGACTCTGACAGAACCTACCCAAATGAGAAGGAGCCAGAAAACCAATCCTGGTAACATGACAAAACAAGGTTCACCAATGTCCCCCCAAAATCACACTAGTTCACCAGCAATAGATCCAAACCAAGAAGAAATCACTTATTTATCTGAAAAACAATTCAGGAGGTTACTTATTGAGGTAATCAGGGAGGGGCCAGAGAAAGGTGAAGGCCAATGCAATGAAATCCAAAAAATGACACAAGAAGTAGAGGGAGAAATATTCAAGGAAATAGGTAACTTAAAGAAAAACTCAAAAATTCAGGAAACTTTGGACACACTTTGGGAATGCAAAATGCTCTGGAAAGTCTTGGCAATAGAATTGAACACGTGGGAAGAAAATTCAGAGCTCGAAGACAAGGTCTTCAAATTAACCCACTTCAACAAAGACAAAAAAAAAGAATTAGAAAATACACACAAAGCCTCCAAGAAATCTGGGATTGTGTTAAATGACAAAACCTAAGAATAATCAGTGTTCCTCAGGAAGAAGACAATTCTAAAAGCTTGGAAAACAATATTTGGGGGAATAATTAAGGAAAACTTCCCCAGCCTTGCTAGAGACCTAGACATGCAAATACAAGAAGGACAAAGAACACCTGGGAAATTCACCGCAAAAAGATCTTCACCTAGGCACATTGTCATCAGGTTATACAAAGTTAAGATGAAGGAAAGAATCTTAAGAGTTGTGAGACAGAAGCAGTAGGTAATCTATGGAGGAAAACTTATCAGATTAACAGCAGATTTCTCAGCAGAAACCCTACAAGCTAGAGAGGATTGAGGCCCTATCTTCAGCCTATTCAAAAGAAACAATTATCAGCCAAAAACTTTGACTCCAGTGAAACTAAGCATGATATGAAGGAAAGATACAGTCATTTTCAGATAAACAAATGCTGAGAGAATTTGCCATTACCAAGCAAACACTGTAAGAACTGCTAAAAGGAGCTCTAAATCCTGAAACAAATCCTAGAAAAACATCAAAACAGAACCTCTTTAAAGCATAAATCACACAGGATCTATAAAACAAAAGTATAAGTTAAAAAAGCAAAAGCAGAAAACAAAACAAAGTACATAGGCAACAAAGAGCACGATCAATGCAATGGTAACTAACATTTCAATATTTACATTGAATGTAAATGCCTAAGTGCTCCACTTAAAAGATACAGAAAGGCAGAATGGATAAGAACTCACCAACCATGTGCTGCCTTCAAAAAACTCACCTAGCAGATAAGGACTCGCATAAACTTAAAGTAAAGGGGTGGGGAAAGGCATTTCATGCAAATAGACACCAAAAGTGAGCAGGGGTAGCTATTCTTATATCAGATAAAACAAACTTTAAAGCAACAGTGGTTAAAGGAGACAAAGAAGAACATTATATATTGATAAAAGGCCTGTCCAACAGGAAAATATCACAATACTAAACATATATGCATCGAACACCTGAGATCCCAAATTTATGAAACAATTACTAATAGACCTAAGAAATGAGATAAATAGCAATAAAATAATAGTGGGGGACTTCAATACTTCACTGACAGCACTAGACAGGTCATCAAGACAGACAGTCCATGAAGAAATGAAGGATTTAAACTATACCACGGAACAAATGGACTTAACAGATATGTACAGAACATTTCATCCAACAACATCAGAACACACATTTTATTCAACAGCACATGGAACTTTCTCCAAGATAGACCATATCATAGGCCATAAAATGAGCCTCAATAAATTTCAGAAAATTGAATTATATCAAGCACTCTCTTAGATCACAGTGGAATAAAACTGGAAATCAAGTCCAAAAGGAACCTTCAAAACCACACAAATACATGAAAATTAAATAACCTGCTCCTGAATGAGCATTGGGTCAAAAACGAAATCAAGATGGAAATTTAAAAATTATTCAAACTGAATCACAAAAATGACACAACCCATCTAAACCTCTGGGATACAGTTAAGGCAGTGATAAGAGGTTCCTAGCCCTAAATACCTACATCAAAATGTCTGAAAGAGCACACACAGACAATCTAAGGTCACACCTCAAGGAACTAGAGAAACAAGAACAAACCAAACCCAAACCCAGCAGAATGCAGGAAATAACCAAGATCAGAGCAGAACCAAGTGAAACTGAAACAAACAAAAAATACAAATAATAAATGAAACAAAAAGCTGGTTCTTTGAAAAGATAAATAAAATTGATAGACCATTAGCAAGATTAACCAAAAAAAGAAAAGAGAAAATTCAAATAACCTCACTAAGAAACGAAACAGGAGATATTACAACTGATACCACTGATGCCACTGAAATACAAAAGATCATTCAAGGCTACTATGAACAACTTTACGCACATAAACTAGAAAACCTAGAAGAGATGGATAAATTCCTGAAAAAATACAACTCTCCTAGCTTAAAGCAGGGAGAATTAGATAGCCTGAGCAGACCAATAACAAGCAGTGAGATTGAAACGGTAATTTAAAAATTACCAACAAAAAAATCCAGGACCAGATGGATTCACAGTAGAATTCTACCAGACATTCAAAGAAGAATTTGTACCAATCCTTTTGATGCTATTCCACAAGATGAAGAAGGAACCCTCCCTAATTCATTCTATGAAGCCAGCACCACCCTAATAGCAAAACCAGGGAAGGACACAACCACAAAATAAAACTACAGACCGATATCCTTGATGAAGTTAGATGCTAAAATCCTTAATAAAATACTACCTAACAAAATCCAACAACATATCAAAAAGATAGTCCACCATGATCAACTGGGTTTCATACCAGGGACGCAGGGACGGTTTAACATACACAAGTCAATAAATATGATACACCACCTAAACAGAAGTAAAAACAAAAATCACATGATCATCTCAATAGATGCAGAAAAAGCATTAGACAAAATTCAGCATCCCTTTATGATTAAAATTCTCAGCAAAATCAACATACAAGGGACATGCCTTAATGCAATAAAATCCATCTATGACTAACCCACAACCAACATAATACTGAATGGGGAAAAATTGAAAGCATTCCCTCTGAGAACAGGAATGAGACAAGGAGGCCCACTGTCACCACTCCTCTTCAACATTATTGAAAGTCCTAGCCAGAGAAATCAGACAAATAAATAAAGGGCATCCAAATCGGTAAAGAGGAAAGTCAACTGATGATATGATCGTTTACCTTGAAAACCCCAAGGACTCTTCCAGAAAGCTCCTAGAACTGATAAAGGCATTCAGCAAAGTTCCCAGATACAAGATTAATGTATGCAAATCAATAACTCTTCTACACAACAACAGCAACCAAGCAGAGAATCAAATCAAGAACTCAACCCCTTTTACAGTAGCCACAAGTAAAATACTTAGGAATATACTTGACAAAGGAGTCAAAAGATCTCTACAAGAAAAACTACAAAATATCGCTGAAAGAAATGACAGCCGACATAAACAAATGGAAATGCATCCCATGCTCATGGATGGGTAGAATCAATATTGTAAAAATGACCATTCTGCCAAAGCAATCCACAAATTAAATGCAATCCCCATGGAAATACCACCATCATTCTTCACAGAGTTAGAAAAAATAATTCTAAAATTCATATGGAACCAAAAAAGAGCCTGCATAGCCAAAGCAAGACTAAGCAAAAAGAACAAGTCTGGAGGCATCACACTACCTGATTTCAAACTATACTATAAGACCACAGTCACTAAAAGAGTGTGGTGCTGGTATAAAAATAGGCACATAGACCAATGGAACTGAGTAGAGAACCCAGAAATAAACCCAAAAACTTACACCCAACTGATCTTCGACAAATCAAACAAAACCACAAAGTGAGAACAGGACACCCGTTTCAACAAATGGTGCTGGGATAATTGGCTAGCCACATGTAGGAGAATGAAACTGGATCCTCATCTCTCACCTCATACAAAAATCAACTTAAGATGGGTTAAGGACTTAAACCTAAGACCTGAAACTGTAAACATTCTAGAAGATAACATTGGAAAACCCCTTCTAGACATTGGCTTAGGCAAGGATTTCATGACCAAAAACCCAAAAGCAAATGCAATAAAAACACAGATAAATAGCTGGGACCTAATTAAAGAGCTTTTACATGGCAAAAGGAATAGTCAGCAGAGTAAACAGACAATCCACAGAGTGGGAGAAAATCTTCACAATCTATATATCTGACAAAGGACTAATATCCAGAATCTACAACAAACTCAAACAAATCAGTAAGAAAAAAACAAACAATCCCATCAAAAAGTGGGCTAAGGACATGAATACACAATTCTCAAAAGAAGATATACAAATGGCCAACAAACACATGAAAAAATGCTCAACATCACTCATGATCAGGGAAATGCAAATCAAAACCACAATGTGATACCACCTTACTCCTGCAAGAATGGCCGTAATCAAAAAATTAAAAAACAGTAGATGTTGGCATGGATGTGGTTATCAGGGAACCCTTCTACACTGCTGGTGGGAATGTAAACTAGTACAGCCACTATGGAAAACAGTGTGGAGATTCCTTAATGAACTAAAAGTAGAACTACCATTTGATCCAGCAATCCCACTACTGGGTATCTACCCAGAGGACAAGAGGTCATTATTTGAAAAATATACTTGCACACGCATGCTTATAGCAGCACAATTCACAATTGCAAAATCGTGGAACCAATCCAAATGTCCATCAATCGAGTGGATAAAGAAACGGTTTTATATATATATATAAAACATATATATAACATATATATTATATATATATATATGATGGAATACTACTCAGCCATAAAAAGGAATGAATTAACAGCACTTGCAGTGACCTGGATGAGATTGGAGACTATTATTCTAAGTGAAGTAACTGAGGATTGGAAACCCAAACATCATATGTTCTCACTGACATGTGGGAGCTAAGCTATGAGAACACAAAGGCATAAAAATGATACAATGGACTTTGGAGACTCAGGGGGAAGAGTGGGAGGAGGGCGAGGGATAAAAGGACAACAGATATGGTGCAGTGTATACTGCTCAGGTGCACCAAAATCTCACAAATCACCACTAAAGAACTTACTCATGTAAGCAAATAGCACCTGTACCCCAATAACTTATGGAAAAATAAAATAAACTAATAAAAATAAATAAACATGAAAACATTATCAATTTTACCATATAAAGATCATTTTAAAAGTTGAATTATGCTCTAAAAGATTAACTGTAATGAGAGGTATCAGCAAGTCCTCTATTACCAGAAAATCATCCTGACATTGCTAAACTCCCTTTAGAAGGATGTGTACGAATACTTTGGAATTTCCTGATATGATTCCCTTTGGGGAATAAGGGAAAGGTCCCTGGAAGCACTTGAGGATATCGCTATGAAGTGACAAACCCCAGAACCAGTTATGATAAGGAGCCCCTGGGGCTTCCTGGTCCATTGAGAGGCAGCTGTGAATGAGAACTAGAGGGTTGAGCACTGGGAACTGAACCTGGGCCGACTTTCTTGGTTAGATTAGGCATGGCCTAAAGACCCCTGGGAAGCCCGTGCCAGTAGTCTTGGTTAGTACTGCATCATCACCTGAAGAACTACTTCCCTGTTCTGTGTGGAACTCATTCCAACAGCGCCACCGTGTGATTGCAAGAAGCAGACGCAAGAGTGAACCGAGAAGGTGCCTGCGCTATGGCCGCTTGGGTGTGGAAGCCGTTAACCCTTTGGGGACTGCATTGAGCCCTAGAGTTGTTGGACGATTCCAGAAGTAGGGAAGAGCTTACAGGCTCTGGACGTCTGCTAATTATTCATATGGGTATACACAAAATTGCTAGGAAAAATAAGAGAGAGAACAGTGCGTGTACCTTGAATTCGTGAAGCATTTTCTGTTAGATGTCATTATCACAAATACCACAGCTGTACGGTAATTTTACACTTTATGTATCTCTATAGTTGAACTTGTATAGGAATTTGTATTCGTTTTCTGTTGCTACCGCAACCTTAGTGGTTTCAACAACACAAACTTACTACCTTACAGTTTGGTAGGTCAGAACTGACATGGGTCTCACCAGGCTAAAGTCAAGTCATTGGCGGGACTGTTCCTTTCTGGAAACCCTAGCGGAGAACACACTTCCTTGTTCATTTGAATTTCTGGCATAATTCAGTTTCTTGTATTGTGGAACTGAGATGGTTTCTGGCCGTCGGCTGAGAGTTATTCCCAGAGTCTAGAGGTCACACACATTTTTATATTTTTTATTTTATTTTATTTTTGAGACTGAGTGTCCCTCTATGGCCCAGGCTAGAGTGCAGTGGCACAATCTCGGTTCACTGCAACCTCCGCCTCAGCGATTCTCGTGCCTCAGCCTCCCAAATAGCTGGGATTACAGGCGCCTACCACCATGCCCGGCTAATTTTTGTATTTTTAGTGGAGACGAGGTTTCATCATGTTGGCCAGGCTGGTGTAGAACTCCTGACCTCAAGTGATCCGCCCGCCTCGGCCTCCCAAAATTCTGGGAATTACAGGCGTTAGCCACGGCACCCAGCCCACATTTCTTCCTCTGCCTCAAAGTCGCAGTGTTGAGTCAAGTCCTACTCACATAGAATCTCTCTTACCTCTTATACCCTGTTTCCACTTTTAAGAATTCATGTGATTAGATTCTAGGACCCTCCCAGATAAACCAGGATAATGTCTCCATCTCAAGGTCCTTAACCTTGATCATATTTGCAAAGTTTTTGACATGTTAGGTAATATATTCACAGGGGATTAAGTTGGGGACATCTTTGGGAGTCCATTATTCTGCTTATTTTGAGGTTTTTTTAATATTTAAAAATATAGTCTTTAAAAAAAACTCCAATGAATAAATGTTTATTTAAAAGGATTTTTACAGACAAGAGTCTTTCAAAAAGCAGAGGAACCATTTTTATATTTTTATTTTTTATATGTAAAAATATAGTCTTTGTTGGAGAGTACGTGGAGAAAAGGGAAACTTGCACGCTGTTGATAAGAATATAAATTAGTACAGCCATTATGGAAAAGAGTCTGGAGGCTTCCCAAAACATTGAAAATAGAACTACCATATGATCCAGCAATCCCACTACTCTGCATGGTTCCAAGGGATATGAAATCAGTATGTCAAAGAGGTATCTGCACTCCAATGTTCATTAACAGCATTTTTCACAATAGCCAAGTTATGAAATCAACCTAAGTGTCCATAAACAGATAAGTGGATAGAGAAAATACAGTATCTATACACGATGGGACACTATTCAGTCTTTAAAAATAAGGAAATTCAGCCATTTTCAACAACACGAATGAACCTGGAAAACACAATGTTAAGTAAAATAAGCCAGGAAAGAATGACAAATACCACATGATCTTATAGTATATGTGAAATTTTAAAAAGTTGAACTCATAGAAGTAGATAGTAGAATGGTGGTTGCCAGAGGTGGGGTATTAGGAGATGTTGGTCAAAGGATACAAAATTCCAATTAAATAGGAGGAATAAGTTCAAGGGATCTATTGTACACATGGTGACTACAGTTAATAATGTATTGCGTTCTTGAAAATTGCTAAGAGAAGTAGATTCTCAGTGGTCCCACCACAAAAGAAAAAAGTGTGAATTAGCTCAATTTAATTAAAAAAATGCTAGTTAACTCAATCATTCCACAATGTATACATAATTTAAAACAACTGTTGTAGATTAATATCTGCAATCTTTTGCTATTAAAAAACTTCAAAAAATTATATAATTATATATCCAATTTATATAAATTTAGATATCAATATAGGTATGTTACTATATAATTTATATAAATATGTAATTGTTATATAAATATTAAATGTGTATTATATATTAGTTATATATTAATAATTAACAATCTGTTAACTAAATATATTTATATATGTTGATTTGTATTAATTATATAAATATATTTATATTTAATTATATATATACACAGAGAGAGCGAGCGATTGAGTCTTTATAGCGCCTTGACTTTTCTATTAGAAAGAAACCAAGCTTTTTAGGATAGTATTTATCCAACCATTCCTAACATTTTCTTCAGCGTGGTTCCTTATTCAGCCTGGGGTCAAAGAAGTGGTTTCAATAAACCTCCTGAAGTAGTATGCAAAAGTTCATGTGTATGCTTATTTTGGGGGACAAAAAAGATCCAGAGCTTAGATCAGATTATCAAAAGTACTCTGAAAAAGACCCTCCTCTGAAGGAAAAAGGAAAAAACGACAGTTTGTAAATAGATGTGTTGCTTCCACACAACACACATTTTTATGCCTCCATGTCTTTATGCACCTGGTGGCGTATTGGAAAGAGGATAGGTTTTGATCTTCCAGACTTCTGACTCAAGCTAAACCGGCTAAGTAGTAATGACATTTATGGAAATAAGAAATAGTAAATTTTTACTGATGGAGACATACTGACATAGGAGCAATTCAAGATGTATGAAAATTGATGAAGCTTAAGGACAGCCCCCACAGAGGTCAATTTAACTAAGAAGCTGAAAGAAGGAGATGGTCACACTGTCCATAACAAAAAGTATAGATATTGTAAAAAGTTACTGTAAAGATAGACAACAAAATAGGGGGGAAATTGTCGCACACAGCAGATTAACAAGAAAAAGTCAACTCCATATGACAGAAATTTTGATTTTCACAAAAAAAGTGCAAACTCAAATACAAAACAGCTCTATTATTCCTACTGGCCAAAAACGTTGTCCATGCATAGATGCATCTCAAAAGCATTATGCCAAATGAAAGTTGCCGAGCACAAGATCCCATTGACATGGAAGAGGGAGTAGACTGACTGTGGAGGGACACCAGGGAACTTTATTGGTGATGGAAACGTTCCATACTTGGTTACATGATGAAATATATTTGCCAAGCTCAAACTACACACTTAAAATAGATGAATTTTGTTGAATTTAAATTATATCTAACAGATTTTTCAAAATATGTAAGGATACACACTTGGTTATTAACATGGATTGGAAGGGATGTGATAGGGAAGAAGAGAAAACCAGGCAAAAAGGTAAAAAATAAAACTACTCTAAACATTGTTTATAGAATCCCATTTATGCACTTATGAAAAAGCTGTATGCATTAAAAAAAACTTTTGCCAAATACTTAATACCGCAATCCAATACTTCTATCTTTGGCATGTTCAAATTCAGGGGTGGAACAGGTGATAAGAGCCAGATGATAATGGATCATGGGAGAGAAGGAGGTGGAGGAAGTGGGACAATGAGTTCCTTTAAATTGAGTCATTTCCCCTTGGAGCAGCGATGAAAGATGAAGGGCATGTTAGACCTGCTGTAAATGCTGTAAACTGGCCTATTTCCAAAAGAGTAAGTCCTAGCATGTCCATTACAGATGCTCATGCTTCAGGGATAATCTACACGTAATGAAAGAGCAGCAGCTCTTGGGGTGTTGGGTAACATTAGCCTTCCTGGAAGGAACCAATCTTTGTCCAGATGATTGTGCTTCAAAGGTGGCCCACAGGAGCAAACAGGCCCATGTGAGCAAATGGGCAGCAAGTCTGGGTGGTTAAGGAAACTCTAGCTTTGACAGAAATCAGTCTGGGTCTCACCGTGAGTATACAATTGTTCATACTAAGAGATAATCCCACCTGGCTTGTTTTATGAATTATCGTACCCAGGACATGGCACAAAACAGCCAATTAGCAATGGCTGTGTTATTATTCCTTTGCCTAGAAAAGACTCTGGAGCACACTATGCAATCACTTAACAGCTGTTCGACGGACAAATGGTTGGACGAATGGATGGATGGATGAATAAACTGGGAATACCGAATTCCAGTGAGCTACTTTTCCTGACTGGAGCTAAAATACTGTCTCCTTTGGGAAGTACTTCTATTCCAAGATACACTCACATTTTCTCACTTACTAGTGTAGGTTTTAGAGCCAAGTTGCCTGTGCTTGAATCTTGGCTCCACTATTTACTGTGTCTTTGGGGCAACTCACATAAACTCTCAATTCTGCTTCCTCAACTATAAACTGGTGCTTAATAATAAGGTTTCCATAAGGATTAAAAGAGTTAATACGAAAACATCTTTATTAGACTGGCTGCCCATAGTAAGCATTCAATAAATATTAGCAATTATTAAAATACTGCACTACCACATCTTACAAATTGCTTACCTGTGTAAACACTGACTTTAAGCTCTACGAGAGGAAGAACTTTTGTGTTTCATTCACTGCCTAAAACTGTGCCCTACCATCTAGCAGGCATTTAATAAACAGTTGTTGAATGAATACCTACCTAACCTGAAACAATAATTAAAGATCCAAAATTGCAAACACACACCCCTTCCAAAATTAAGGCCAGGGCCTTGCATTTAATAGGTGCTCAACAGATGTTTGTTGACTGAAGAAATGAATGGAGATGATCAGATAGAAAGTGATTCAGAAAACTGACAGTAGTATATGATGGAGGTAAAAAAGAGATTTAGGAATATTCCAGTTTATTTTTATAAACTTTTTATTTAAAAAATAAAATTATAAACAAAATACAGAAAAATATTGACACCTGTGATAACAAGGAAATGACTCTTAAGGGCAGTTTGTTGTCCTGGGAGGAAAAATTGTTAAGTGTTATAAAGAAATATTATTGTGCAAAGGAGGAATGTAATATTTAAGGTTCATTTACAACAGGTATTTGGCATCGACAGAAGAAGTCTTTCTATGTATACATTCAACAATTTGCAGCATATTTACATTCAAGTTACATTTCCAAATTCTATGCCAAATACAGTCTAACTCACCATCAAAAATCCCTCAGATATTACTAAAATCCTGTTTATTTGGTAGGAGTGCAATATTATCTGATTAGAAAATAATTTTATGTTCCTACTAAGTCACCTGTATTTTTACTACTTCAACAAAATTCACTGACATTTTCATCCTAGTTGAAGTCAAGCCACTTTTAGACAAATTCAATACTAACTCAAATATTGTCAGTTATAAAATTATGTAGTAATCTTTTCCTTCCTCCTTAGAGACAGTATTAAAACTTTCAGTGAAAGGACACCAGCTATGACAGATTATTTTCTTTTATAGGAGTTAGGATGTATTACAGACACAAGTTCCAGAATTTTAACTTGTTTTCAAAAGATGGCTGAAGTACTTTTCCCTTTCAGTTGTTACCAAATTCCTCATCAAAATAAAACACATTCAGAAATCTACATGGTAGTTTTCTGAAAACTTTTCTCCATTGTCCCCACACATTTCTCAAATCAGACTGCTTACTCACTAACAATTGGAGAATCTCTTGCTTAGTTTTTCTAAATTACACTACAGTAGCTATCCTAATTTCCTGACAATCTTCCCATTTCACTTTTTAAATTATGATTTTATTAAAATCAACATAAATTACAAAGGTTCCATCTTTGCTACAGTTCTTTTAAAAATTTATCCTAACTTACTGAAGGGTCAAGATCCCACAGGGCCTGTCTAGAACAGGCAAACAAAATGTCAAGATTAGAAAATTCTCATGCCTCCAAAAGACTCCAGGCAAATCAAATCTACTCAATTCTTCCTTATTTATCTCAAGCTCAATTTTAAGTCTAAGAAGATAATTAATGACAAAATAACGGTGATTGATGAATTTCATATAGTTGAGCTCTTTTTTTCCTAATTTTCTTCAGGTCGTAACTTCGCCTTCAGTACATGATGACTGGCAGTTGGTAGTAGGTTGCTGAGATGACACCACTTCTAAGTCAGATTCACGAACAAAAACCACTGCATCACCACTTACATTTATAAGACACTGTGCCTATAAGAACAACAAACAGGACAGGTTCAGTTATACTCAACACATTCATACTCTTCTGTTACACAAGGGGCAGTGCTGTACAGCCAAAAAAGCACAGGCTTCTAAATTTTAGGATAAAGATAGACAATCCAACAGAAAAATGAGAAAAGGGCAAGAGAGCAATTCACAGTAAAGAAAACTCAAGGAGCTCCTGTGAACATATGAAAACAAAAACAATTTGCAAAATGACATATACAATATAAAATCATTTACATAACTATATATATCCTTATATATTTATATAAAGTGCAAAATATCTCAATGAAGGGGAACTTTGGAAATCTCTACGAAAATTACAAAGGTACTACTTTTGACCTAGCAATTCTGTTTTAAGAAATTTTCCCTACAGAGATGCTCACACTTGTGCTAATCAATTATGTATCACATTGTTTTTGTAGCACTGTATGTATTAGCACATTTACTGAAAACAGCCTAAAGGTTTATCAGTAGGGGACTAATTAAAGAAATTCCGATCGACGTATACCATGGAGTCTTATGTGGTTGTAACAAACATAAAGGTGATCTTTATGTCCTGAAATGAAAACCTTGCCAAGAAAAATCAGGTGAAAGAGCAAGCTGAGAAGCAGTATGTACTGTAGAGCTACCACTTATATTAAACCGGAAAATAAAAGAATATCTATTTATATATATTTGCTTGTGTGTATAAAATCTCTCTGGTTACATACTCTGGAGTGTTACATCTCTAGAAGTTACAAAAAAAAAAAAAAATGAAAAATTTGGTTGCATGTGGGGAGGAAAACTGACTGGCTGGAATAGCAGACAAGGAGAGACTTTTCCATTCATACCTTTTTGAATTTTGAATCATGTACTACCTATTCAAAAATATATTAAAACATTTTAGATACAAAATAAGACTACAATTAATTTTTTTAAGATATAAAAGCATGCATAGGAATGACAAAATTAAGATGGTTCATTCAGTATAAAGAGGAAACAGGCCCACTGAGGCTTCAACCATATTTTTAATACTTTATTTCTTAAGCTGAGGGTTGTAAGAATGTCTGTGTGCAGTTCTCTACTTTTTTTGTGTACATGCAAGATCTCACATAAAAGTGGGGGGAAAAGCTAATGACATAAATCATGGCACCTGATATGATGTGTGCACCTCAGTGGTAATCAGCTGTTGACAGTTATCATTTAGGTACAGAGGAAGAGAGTTGGTGGTGGAAAATCTGGGTATATTCTAGCTTTTCTATTTATAGCCTCATACCAAACTTAAGTTTTTTAACCCTCAGTTTTTTCACCTACAAACTGGAGTTAATATCAACACTACAAAGTACCAGAAATGGAAAAAAAAAAAAAAAAAAAAAAAAAAAAAAAAGCACAGTTCATTTGGAAACCAAACAATTCAATCTATGTCTTGGGTATGTTAGGAGAGGTGAGGGGGGCAACAGATGAGTTTGAAAAGGTAGAAGACCTGAGAACATGGAAGACCTTGTAGGACATATTAAGAAGCATGACTTTGTCTTGTGAGAAATCAATGAAGACAAACATTTAAAAGATAATAGTAACAACTTTTACAGTGCTTACTATCCACCAGGCAGAAAGCACATTACATATATTAACTCATGATTACCCCAATTTTTATCCCAATGTCATAGATGAGAAAACTGAGGCACAGATATAAGTTCTGTTTTGGATAAGCTGATTTTGAGGCATTTGTTAAGGTGCTAATTAAGTCAGTGAACAAGTTGTATAAATTTAACACTGGGAAAAACCCAAAACTACAAATCTCGTTCTCAAATACAAAGTAATTAAGCAAAAAAGGATTCTTAAACTAGGGAAAATCCTCTTATATCAAATAAATTATTACAAAGAAGTACCCAGTTGAATATAATTTCAAGATCTAATAGATGCTTTCTTTATGACCAGGTAATACCAAATT
The DNA here is from genome assembly GCF_007565055.1 of Rhinopithecus roxellana. Taxonomy (NCBI): domain Eukaryota; kingdom Metazoa; phylum Chordata; class Mammalia; order Primates; family Cercopithecidae; genus Rhinopithecus; species Rhinopithecus roxellana. The sequence goes on from NC_044558.1 coordinate 129,856,984, forward strand.
GTATCAAACACTCCTGCTCAGGATGTGCCTGGTTTCCATTCTACTTCCACTTTCAAATAATCTGTGAATAGGTAGTTCTCAGCGCTCCTGGTTTTCCTTCTGCCTTTCTCACTGTTCCTTTCTCAATCTTTCTTCTCCTCATGTACCCCTTTTGACCACTCCACACAATCTCCTTCACTCCAGATCTTATCAATAAGCTGGCTGCAAATCCAGAACTGCAGTAGCCTCACTGAGCTTTAGATACGCCCCAATTATCTACCAAAAATCCTCCTAGGATGTTTCATAGCCTTAGCCATTGCCAAAATTTATCAGAAGGTTGTCTCATAGTTTTGTTTATCACTATTTTTCTTCAACATCTGTTAATGAAGTTTAACATACCATGAGTTATGAAAATGTATAAACTATTAAGAAAACCTGAAAAGAACTTAGTAAATGAAGTAACCTTCTGAAGAAATTGATTAAACTTCGTGACTTCAAAATAAAACTAAAACCAGTCAGGTGAGGTGCCATGTGCCAGTAGTCCCAGCCACTAGGGAAGCTGAGGTGGGAAGATCACTTGAGCTCAGGAGTTCGAGTTTAGCCTGGGTAATATGGCAAAACCTTATCTCTTAAATAAAGCTAAAACAATTTTGCATTTCCATAATGTCTTATCAAACTGCTTTTATATTTATGACAGCAACTCACTTTCACTGTAAGATAATTTTATTAATGAAAAAAACAATGATACTAAGAATTTAAATGATTTGTCTTTTGGTTACAATTATCCAGATGTACAGGTAGGGGCAAAAAATTTATATATATACACACATCTATTCATTTTTACTCCTGCTTAGATGATAAGTAATTAGTCTACATTAGAGCTTCTTAAGCTCTGTGTCTGCCAAGATATTGATCCCCTCTGCTCTCAGGGGAGTCACCTGGGTCAGAAACCCAGGGCCAATTACCAGCAGCCACATACAGCTTCATGCATTTACCATAGTATACCAGTGGACCATAGAAATGGGATTTTTGATGTGTGCCAAGAGGAGCAGGTTGGGAAGAACTGTGTTTAAGGTATTTCATACTATTTAGTATAGTTAATTAATTTTTAAAAAATTTTAACCATTTTAAGTGAGTTATTATCTTAACAAAAAATTTAGAAATTTATTTTAAGATTTAAACTAACTGCTTTCATCCCCATTAACAGAATACACTACTTATAGAAATAAGCAAGCAGTTTGGCCTCACTATGATATACTCTTCATTAGTAAGGCAGCTAAAACTGGACAGCATCATAGTCCAAACTAAAGGATATCTTTAGCTCTCCTCAGTTAGCTATCACTGTATTCCAAACACCTACCAAAAAGAGGGTGGAGACAGTAATTCAGAAGCACAAATTCTAGACATGATTAAGAATAATACCTAGTTACCTGAGATGCTGAAATAGCATGTATTGACTTGTGACTATGTATGACCATGGTTATTAAGAAATTCATTAAAATGTCTTATGCATCTAGATTCAAAGGGTTCTAAAGAGCAATTCTCTTTTGAAGGGGGTTAGGGGTAGGAAGCCATGGAAGAAATTCTCAGGTTCCCACCAATCAGGAATTTTTAACTGCATCTTACCTGGTTTTTATTTGGATTCTCCATGAAGACACACTGCTTCATTATGTAGGAGACAACAGCATTCCCTCCTAACGCAGCAACATGAGCTCTCACCATTGCAAACACTTCAGCAATAAAAGCATGGAGAAAACCACTGACTCCTCCTTCCTAAATAATAACGCACAGGAAAATCATACCATATATACATGTGTATGGATATAGGAATACATACAAAATGTCAAAGAATATATATTAAAACATCCTAAATTAGCTTAATATACCAAATAACTTAAACTTCCTTCACAATGGGGATTTATTGAATGAACAAACATTGACTGAACACATGTCCAGGCAAGGATTTACTACATTTACTTTATAGATGATAAAACTGAAGCCCGGAGAATTTGTAACTTGCCCATGACTAGCTATGATCAAACAGCTAGTAAGTAAATGGCAGGGCAAGAATTCAAATTGTGCCTCCACCTTCAACATCTCCATTAAATCATGCTCATCATCATTAAAACAAATTGATGATAAGCCTAAACAATAAAACTTACCTGCTTTCCATATCTCTCATTCTGAACCTGAACCATGTTCAATCAAACTTGCCTTTTTTTCAGTTTCTCAAATGCACAAGCACTTTTCCTACCTCATGCTCACTGGCACATGTTGCTCCTGAAGACTTTTCACTAATTTTTTTTTTTTTTTTTTCCCACAGAACAACTCATTCACTCCTTGGTCCCAATTTACCCATAATGTCTTCAGAGATACCTTCTCTGTGAACTATAAGTTGAATTCCTCTATTATATTCTCTGATCACCTCTGTTCAATTTCTTTATATTACTTACTCTCCCTAGTAAATAGATACTAATTATATGATTATTTGTTAATGTTTATCATGCTCCAGTTCTACTAGACTGTAAGTTCCATTAGGTCAGGGACTGTATCTGTTTTGCATACAACTATATGCTAACATCTAGTTCAACAGGTACATATAATAAGAATTCCATACATAACTGTTAGGAAATAAAATCCAGTAGTTCAGGGTACCTTTTCCATATTCAAAATCAAGGAAAACAGAAATCAAAGGCTAGTCAATAGCTTAAAATGCTTTTCAACCTAGGTTTCTACAAATTCTACTGGACTTATTTACAGTCGAGGAGGAAATTTCCGACTTTAAACTGGAGGGGGAAAAATGACTGCAGTATTAGAAAACCATTTTATTAGATCACATCTTTCTGAAAAGCCTGAGGATACTAAATATAGTTTTGTAAAGATATCTCTTTTTGTAGTTAAGGAATTAAGGGAGTTGCTTCAGCCTGCCTCCAACTCAATCATAGTTCAGTATATTTTTTCTTTGACTTTTATCAATTTCCTCCTGTTTATTAAATCAAAAAATTCTGATGACACAGTAGCTCTGTAGAGGATTAATTTTAAAAATATTAATTAACTGTAAAGAAACAACTCAAGCAATTAACACATTTGGAATATTGTGCTACACAGTTAATATTATAAGTTTCTGTTGAAGGAAAATTTATCAAGAAGCAACATTTTGAGGTATGGGAGCTTAAGTAGTCAAGAAGGCTTAGGAAATAAAATTTTATGGATTCAAAATAGTGTAATATCCATGTGCTACCAAGAGCAAGTAGAAAGGTTAATTCATAATACATGCCAGCTTTTCACACCAAATCTTTGTCAAATTTAAATGGATGTAGAGAAGTATCATCTATTTTAATTCTCTATCAAAAGGTTTTTGAGAATATCTTGATAGTTTATTTTTCATCTTAACATAATGAAGAGTGATATAAAAACTAATTTATCTTTTTTTGGGGGGAGGACAGAGTCTCACTCTGCCACCTAGGCTGGAGTGCAATGGTGCAATCTCAGCTCACTGCAACCTCCACCTCTCACGTTCAAGCAATTCTTGTACCTCAGCCTCCCGAGTAGCTGGGATTACAGGCATGTGACACCACATCTGGCTAATTTTTCTATTTTTAGTAGAGAAGGGGTTTTGTCATGTTGGCCAGGCTGGTCTCGAACTGCTGGCCTCAAGCAATCTACCCGCCTCGGCCTCCCAAAGTGGTGAGACTACAGGCGTGAGCCACCATGCCTGGCCTAATTTACCTCAAAGAAAACATCCATCTAAGTAATTAAATAATCTGTCAGAAGCTATTCATTCATTTACACAAAAACATATTGTGTTTACTCTGGGCCAGCTACTGTGCTAGGCGCAGGATGGTGAGTATGTTATTAAAGATAGTGTGCAGGCTGTTATTCCTAAGAAAGTATAGAAACACTGCTGATGAAAAAGGGCACAGCTAAGTCATCTTCATAAAGAATATACTTTTTAAAAATACAAACTGCAGCTAAAGTAAAATTTGAAAAGATTATTGGATGTCACACCTCAGTAATTAAAAAATTTCCCTATTAATATTAATTTGCTTGGTAGCCCCTGTTCCTTAACGTATGACATTATATAATTTTTTTAAGTTTAAATTCCTGTGTCACAAAAGATATAACAGGCTGACTCTGATTCTGAACTTTTTCCACATCAAGTAAAATATTACAACTTGTTATTTAAAAACCAAATTAAAGTTTAATGATACTCAGTGTGAGATAAGACTGAAGAAATGTCATCCTCATACACTAATGGAGAGAGTAAAAGATGAGCAGCTTCATTCCTTTCTCAGTAGGAAGAAACAGCAGAGCTAAATTACATAAAGTATCTCCTTAGACATATATCTATAATACAGTCCTCTATTATTTCTAAATGTGATCTGTCAAAAGTTGCTAAATTACTGAGAAAACGAAGCTGTTCTTTCAGGGCTATTTTAAACCTCTATTTGAACACAGATATTTGTTTTATTTACTATATGATAAGGTTCTAAGATTTTTAACAATAAATAGGTTTAAAACTAACACAATTCTTGTGATAATCCTAGCTGCTAAATGAAATAAACTCTAGACTCAATCCAGATAGGTTATTAAAATATAAATAAATATTTGTAAGTTATTTTTGGCAAAAAATAACAATTTGAAACTTGTTTGGTTTTGTTGCTAAATCTTCAATCAGAGAAAACTCAAAAAAACAATGAAATAACTTCTATAAAATTACCTCCCGAAGAGAAGTAGTCTCTCGAATAAAAAACATGTTAATTATCCCAAGATACTTAGTTATTTTTGCTCCAGGAATAAAAGAAAGAGGTGTCATCTTAACAACCCCAACTGTGGAATTTGCACAAGGTGGAGCAGAACGATTCCGGAAATTTCCATCACCCACTGGACTTGCTTTTTCAACTGTCACGGCTAAAATTGGAGAAAGAGGAGAAAACATTCAGAACAGACGCTGGTGACACAATTATTCCCTGAGGTTTCCAAATAAGTGGTGACAACATTCAGCTGTCTGTGAGGCTAAGCCATGTCATGAAAGAAAAGAAATTATCATGCACTGCATGCAATTAAAAAAGAGACAGAAAAACATGAGAGGAAATGCTGGAATGGAATTCTTTTGGAAGAAAAATGGCATTCCTGCAAAAGAAAATGTTGATGCAGTATAGCTACACACACAATGATTGGTTATAAAGTGAAGAAAAAGAAAAAGCGGCAGAGCATTAAAATTATCTGCTGTAGGAACAAATTATTACAAGGAGAGTGTGAAAGTTGTTATATTTCCCAGTGCAATTTTTCCATCTTTTTCAGACGACTTCATCATTGTCAACTTGTAGATAAACCTTATGTTATCTAATTGTAAGATATTTGCTTTTTCCAAACCTTTTTGAAAACCAACTCATAGTTTTAAAAGCTTAACACAATGACCTCTGCTAGCTAAAAGCTGGTTGTTTATAAAGTAAAAAAACAAAACAAAACAAACAAACAAAAAACCAATAGCTACCACTTATTAAATAACTGCCATAAGACAGACATATATATATCTAATCCTTAAAACAACTCAGAAACATAGGCTATCATCATCATCCCCATTTCATGCATGAGGAAATGGAAGCTTAGAGAAGTTAAGTAACTTGCCCAAGGTCTGATAGCTATTTAAATGGCACTTCTAGGATTCAGAACCAGATCTGGCTGGTTTCACATCCTATGTTATTTCCTGTGAAATGTAGTTTTTTCCCCTTCTAATATACGGTAAGCTCTTTCACTCAAATACATTTACCTCAAAATTTACCAAAACACATGGGGTAAAGATAACATATAAGTAATGATTCTGATTCTAGCAGTAAGGTAATAACTACTTTCCCTCCAGAAATTCTTTATTCATTTAGCCCTCTGCATATCACACTTAATAAACTAACAGATGCCACATACTAAATAGCACCTTGGGTCCTGGAAGAACGTCTCTTCAATAAGAGAGCTGGTAATTTATTTTCAACTAGAACAATATAATATCTATTTATATACTTTTAAAAATGCCTGCACAAAAAGGAAAATTTTTAAAACACAATTCTATAGGTAAAACTAATAAATCTAAAGGCCTTTCAAAAGTTTTCCCTAAATGACCATTAGAGTCTGCAGCTTTCACACTCTAATACATGATGGATTGGCAATGTTGTTACTGGGTAGTAAGGTCTAGCTTTCACCACTGGGAAATCAGGGATATGTTTCTCAGATTATCATAATGTGGTAGAAACATCCGCCTACTTGTCTTAATTGATCCACGCCTTATGGTCTGAGCTTTCAGTTTAATGAGCTCTATCCAGCTGCTGCATCTGTCTGCAAAGGAACTGTAATCAACTGACGTTGCTGAAAACACAGACAGAAAACAAAAGAAAAAACAAAGAAAAAAATATGGATGATGTCTCTTACTCGTCTTAACACTCCTTTCGATGATGTAATTTAACTGTAACTCAGAAAAAGAATGGTCCTTTTCAAGTCAGTTAAGAGAGATAGTAAAGAGTCAAGCTTTAGACACTGATTTGTCCAAAACCAAGTTCTCAGTTAGCAGGCTGAGCATTTTTGGTGATGTCATAGTTGTGTGGTCTCTTAGGGAAAGCCTGATTGGGGTCTAGCATAAGTAGCCTGATTGGGGTCTAGCATAAGTAACAGTGAAAGGACCACATACTGTGTTTTAACTAACTTTATTTCCTACTCTTCTTAATTTATAATATTTCAGTTGTTTCTATTTTATATTCAAAACTTTGTGAATAATTCATTTCTAGTTTTACCCTAAAATTTAAAAAAAAAGAGAGAGAATCAAATGAAGAATACATTTTTAAAAGTTACTAGTTGACTTATCTGTTATTAAAATATCTTCTTTCTACAGTCAGTAAGAGGAAAACCAAAAGGGCCATTTTTGTTAATGTTTTGTTTCCATGTCTGATTTTGGGCAATGAAGCCTCTGATAATACGGGGTTGGGGCAGGTGTGAGCCTCATAAGTTCCCCCTTTTTAAAAGAATAACTTTTACTACTGCTAAGCTGGGAAGAAATTTTTAGGAGCTAAAATTTTATGCTTAGAAACTGAGAAACCATTAACATACTAAAAAAATTAAATATTAGTTTAATTGATGTTTTTTAAAAGAACATATTCTACCTACAAAAAAAAAAAAAAAAAAAGCCAGATTTTGGTGTCTATGCCATATTGTCCAGTGCATTTCTTTGATGTCTATAATTTTATGCACCACCAAACTAGAATTTTACACCTTTGGTGACTATTTGCTTAATTAGACAAACTCACCTCTCTGTGCAGCTGGTATACCTGAGTTAGAACTTGCACTCTCCAGGTGTTCTAATAAGACAATATGAACAACATTAGCTTGGATGCTAAGTACAAGCCAGTACCTCTTCTTTGTTATTTGTTAATACCTCTATAAGCCAGAAGAATAGGAGGAAATCTTTATGGCTTCATTGCAAAAACAAACCAAATAAAAGCATTTAGGTTTAAAATGCAGTTTCTATTGATACATGAAAACTAGCTCAGTTCATAAATATCATGCCAAAGGAGACTACTTGCTTACTATAACACAAAAAATGTTTCAGAAACTTTATAGTCACAAGAAAATATAAACATAGTAACAAATGTGAGTATGATGAAAGCAGGATGTGAGACCAGGAAAAGGGCCAATGTGTTGGGAAGAATAGCTGAAATGAAACATAGAAGGGAAATGTTTGCTGTGGGGAAGAGCCTATAAGATTAAAAATTACAGACAAGATAATGATTATGCTTCATAGATCAGCATAAGCTGCTCCCTAGTCTTAACTCTCCTCACCACCAACTTCTTCATTCAAGGACTTCGATATCAACAGCTCCCTCTGGTGGTATCAAGACTTTGCAAAACTAAAAAATGAGTTATCACAGATAACTAGGAATCTCAAGCCAGTATCACTCCCTTTCCAGTAACCTCATAACAGTAACATCCAGAAGTTTCCATGATATTTTTTATTACAGGTATTTAAGGTATTGTACAAATTTAAATAGCACTATAAAAAAACTTCATAATCTATTTTTCATGCTCATGTTCTACCCACATTAGAACATTTAAAGTTCTGTTTGAAAGAATTTTACAACTAAAATAATAGTGTTGCCAATTTAGAAATAACTCATGAAAAGCACTGAGAATAATTTCGGTTGGCCAGTTTAAGTATAGATAAATAGATAGATACATTTTTTCATTTCTACTTTATGTGTTGATTTTTTTGATAACATTCTGAATTTAAAAAACTTTTCAAAACATTATATGTACAGAATATTTCTACCATAGAATGTTGCTGCTAATTGAAAATACAATGCAAGTATCTCACCACGACCCACCAATACAATTTTTTTTTTTTTGAGACAGAGTTTTAGTCTTGTTGCCCAGGTGGGAGGGTAGTGGCGCGGTCTCAGCTCACTGCAACCTCCACCTCCCAGATTCAAGTGATTCTCCAGCCTCAGCCTCCCAAGTAGCTGGGATTACAGGCGCCCACCACCACGCCTGGCTAATTTTTTTATATTTTTAGTAGAGATGAGTTTCACTATGTTGGCCAGGCTGGTCTCGAACTCCTGACCTCAGGTAATCCACGTGCCTCGGCCTCCCAAAGTGGTGGGATTATAGGTGTGAGCCACCACACCTGGCCCACAGTTTTTATAAAGCAATTGACCACTAGCTAATACTGCAGCATATACAGAGCTGATAAATAAAAAGGATCACCAGGTGGGGTTCACGACAGGCCTGTGAGGATACCACGCTGTGGACATGCCCTAACCATCATGCTCGCTGACTGGAGATCTAGATAGGAAAAGTCCTCCTGATTCAGGATCTTGAGGGACTTTGGAAGTTTAGGACATGAGACCTACAGAAAGACCAGCACAGAGCTGACATTCAGAGGCTTACCAGATCTGCAGGGACACTCAGCACAGAAACAGACTCAATGGAGAGACTGGGACACCAACTGTCCTACCCCTAACTTACATATCCCGAGAGGGTCCTGAGGCTGTCATATGTCTTGTGCAGTATAGATTTGGTTGGTGTAGAATTACAGAACATATAGCTGGTATTAGGAATTCCGTACATTTTTTTAAACTGCAGGGGAAAGAGGAATGGCTTAAAAATTTCTGAAAAATCACTAAAACTAAAATCTTTTGTATACCTTGATATTATCTGAGTAATATTGAATTCCCTAGTAGGAATTGCATATATTTTAATGGCAAATGTACAAAGAAAGAGCTTACCTGAGTATGTATTAAGTATCTGTCCCCATCTCTAATATCAAGTGGAAAAAACAAGGTACACAATGATATGTAAAATACTTGAGTTTTTTTAAAAAGGATGAATAGAGTATCTTTGAAAGACAGACAGTAAACTGTTAAAAGTAGTTGCCTCTTGGGGAAGAAAATGGAGAAGGGAGCTTTATTCTGGACTATATGATTTTTGTAGTATTTGAATTTTTTGCGATATACATGTATTACTTTTACCCCATAAAATTTATAAAGGGTGAAGAGGGAAAAAAGGGAGGGAAAATGTTTATTCCCTGCCCTCAAATATGAATGCATCTGAATAAAAATCTGAAAACCAAAGTTTTTGAGGGAGAAGATTTTGATTTCACTTAGGGAGAGCAGGTTCATCTTTTAACATGCTTGCTATCTTCATTTTTCTCCCAGAAAAAAAAGGCCCAAGAGGCCCAAGGCCAGCTGGTCCCAGCAGCAGATAGACATCAGCACCTTGGACTGGTTTGAATACCTCAAATGTCTGATGACCTCAAACTCCCAGGCCCTCTGCTCCTCCTGATCAGAGTTTGGCTTCTCAGGTGATAGGCTTTTCAAAAGAGAAGGTACTGCAGATACATGCAGTCTGGCTCACTGACAAACTGGGAGTTCTGATTTAAAAGAAATAAAACAACATGCAATCTCTAGGCTAATACTAATTTAAAAACAACGTATTTCATTATTCAAGGGTAGAAATCTCCTCAACTCTTTCAGACTTTGTTGAGTTGTGCTCAGTTGTGTGCCATTTGTAGATCTATATGGAAGAGTCTGAAACAAATGCTTTTTATGTCAGATCTCCCTTCTAGCTGCAGAGTCTCAAGCCACACAACAGTCCACTTCTCTTATAATTTGGTTTCCCATTTAATACAAGAAGAAGATTATTTTGCTTTTTTTTTTTAAAGTCACCATTAAGTGATAACCCTGAAAGCCCCAAATAAACGACCCTAGAAACTTAGCAAAGCAAAACAGGGCTATGGTTTTATTATTCCCCTAGTGCACTCTAGCAGTATTTAACAAGCCCTGTGTCTAGTGGTGTGAGAGGGAAACTAACCCAGGTTAAAAGCAATTTAGTGGAAATGAGCATATTATTGACAAAAACGATTCTTCCTCCCTCAAACAGACAATCTCCAGTGCATCTAAAGTCTGAGACTTTTCCATTCTTCTAAATAACTTGTCGTAACCAATGGCAAAGGTATTTGTTAGCTGCAGTGATTATTTGAATGTATGTGCCCTCCAAAACTCGTTGAAATTTAACTGTCATTGTAACAGTACTAAGAAGTAGAACATTCTGGCCAGGGGCAGTGGTTCATGCCTGTAATCCCAGCACTTTGGGAAACTGAAGTGGGCAGGTAGGTTGAGCTCAGGAGCTCAAGACCAGCCTGGGCAACATGTTGAAACCCCATCATTACGATAAAATATAAACATTAGCCAGGCAAGGGGGTGCTAGTGGTCCCAGCTACTCAGGAGGCTGAGGTGGGAGGATCGCTTGAGCCCAGGAGGTAAAGGCTGCAGTGAGCCAAGATCGCAGCACTGCACTCCAACGTGGGGGACAGAGTAACACCCTGTCTCAAAAAAAAAAAAAAAGGCCGGGGCGGTGGCTCATGCCTGTAATCCCAGCACTTTGGGAGGCCAAGGCAGGCGGATCACTTGAGGTCAGGAGTTCGAGACCAGGCTGGTCAATATGGTGAAACCCTGTCTCTACTAAAAATACAAAAAAAAAAAAAAATTAGCCAGGCATGGTGGCAGGCACCTATAATCCCAGCTACTTGGGAGGCTGAGGCAGGAGAATCACTTGAACCCGGGAGGCAAAGGTTGCAGTGAACCGAGATTGTGCCTCTGCACTCCAGCCTTGGCGACAGAGGGAGATTCCATCTCAAAAAAAAAGAAAAAGAAAAAAAAAGTAGGACATTTAAGGCCTGATTAGGCCAGATCTCCACCCTCATGGATGGGATTAATGCCATTACGAAAAGGGAGGTTTGACCTCCTCTTGCTCTCTTTTTGCCCTTCTGCCCTGTGATAACGCAGCAAGAAGGTCCCAGCCAGATGCTGGTACCTTGATATTGGACTTCCAACCTCCAGAACTGAGAGCCAATAAATGCCTGTTCTTTATAAATTACACGGTCTCAAGTGTTTTGTCACAGTAGTAACAAACAAAGATAAATACAGTAATAAACTTCTACACTGATCAGTACCTTTTTTGACTACCCCCTTTATATCATTAGAATTTACAGATCATCTTTGCTCTAAATAATTAAAAAATATTTGAGAAAATCTTATCTGAATGTCTTTTAAAAATTACTAAAACTAAAAAAGTTACTACAAATGATCAACTAGTTACTACAAGAGTTAACTACAGTTACTACAAATGATTCTCTGGCAGATTAAAATATATGCAATTGGGAGTCATTATAATTTATGTTTTATTTTCCTATTTAAACATTCTCAGTTTTATTATGATCAAACCTGGGTTTTATGTTTCTTTAGGAATTTCCATCAATCGATACTGCATTGATTAGTTATGCTTTATAAGTATAAAATCTAATTTCATGACTAGGGTAGACAAATGATATACTTAAACATTCAGTATAAACTTGATCTATAACAATACTCAAAACTGCCATATTACAATTACAAATTACTAAAGGCACACCTAAAGATAAAACTAGCTTCAATTTGGACAGTTTACAAGGTAAAAATTCAACTGTGATACCTCGGTAGTACATATATTAGATAACAAAGACAATTAACTTCCCTATTTGGGTCATTTAAGTTTCTAATTAAAGGTGTATAACATCCTAAACCACTTGTCTTTCTTCTTCAATCCGCTTCTTACATTTTCCTGCTTCCATTTCCAAGCATGCAATCCCCCTCTCACTCCTATCTTTTATAGCTTCTCTTCCACATAATCCGTTTTCTGTCAGTAACTCAATGCAATTTTTCTTTGCTTTTTACTCCCTCTTCCTCTAACTGTGGATTTCAGTGTCCTCAAGCTGCCTTGAAGAAGCTATTGAGATAAAGATTCTTTATTCCTACTTCTCCATCAATTTTTTTCCTTCCTTCCTTCCTTTCCTTTCTCCCCTCCCTCCCCTCCCCTCCCCTCCCCTCCCCTCCCTTCCCTTCCCTTCCTTTCTATCTTTCCTTTCCTTCCTTCCTTCCTTCCTTCCCATTTCTTGGATGAGTTTTTCACACATTTTCCTCTAGTTAGTTTCTGGTTTTTGCATTTTCTTCCCCCGAGTATCTCTTTCCTTTTAAAACTTGCCATTGATTATTTGGCCATCCAATAACATCAAGAATTTTAGCAGCTGTTTATTGTTGCTGCCACTTGGTCATAGTGATAAAATGTATTTTTTTTTTAAATAGTAACAACAGACATGCAATGGACTATTAATATATAAAAATGCTTTTAATTAGTATAAGGAATTATATATAGTCATAAGAATTCAAACTGTTAGTTGGTAGGAAAAGTAAAAGATAACTTCTGTATTTTTTACAAATGTATACTTCTAATTGCTAGTTTAAAATAATGCTAGCAAGACATTAAATTCAAACAGTTAAACTATTTTAAAATCAAATCTGTGAGAGAGACTGTCTCTAAAAAGAAAAAAATCTAATTTGGTTTAACAAAGAAAAAGTAACTCTTCTAGCCTACAATAAAAAACTTCCGATGTAGACACCTAATTCTGAAGTACAATGTATTGTGGGTATAAGCCAACTTGTTTTCTTTTACATTGAAATCCAGATTTTAACCTACGCTTGCCACAGCAGTCAGCAGCTAATGTAATGAATAGAGTATTCCTGCTAGCCTATAGCTTATGCCACTGAACATGAGGAAAGTACTCTAGTAAAAGCAAAAGAAAAGCAGAAAACAAGATGGGTATTTAAAAATATATACTTATCTTCTATACAGTTTCACTCAACGGTATTTAAAACTAAAATTGACTTAATTAAATCTTTATATTTTTTAACGATCAGTGTTTTAATGAAAACTATTATCTTACCTTATTTTTTAAGAACTTGAAATATATTTAAAGTGGTATATGATTTATATACACTTGTCTAAGTTCTTAAGCCTTACAATACAGCAACTAATAGCTCAAGATGTAAGCCTTTAGATATTTCTCTGAAGTAATATGCTAACCTTTTATAAAACTTACATGTATAAAATTCTTGAGATAAACTGAATTCTTGAGATAAACTGAAATCTATGAGAAAAATCTTGCCGATTTTTTTTACTCTTCTTTCTCCCAGATTACCTCAACCCAGACTCCTCCCAATTTGCTCATTCTTTTTTTCTATCTATCTATCTATCTATCTATCTATCTATCTATCTATCCATTATTTTTAAAGTCTCTTGAAAATCATTTCAGAGAAAAACTCAGGTTTGGATATCAATGATGAGAAAAAAACATGAAAATTGTATTAAAAGTTTGCTATAGCTATCATTTTTCTCATATCACACTCTTGTATAAACATAAATAATTTATGTTGATATCGTATCATCTATCCTTTAATAAATTATTTAAGCTCAGCACCAGTTAACATATCAAATCAGAAAAATCAAGATAACCAGCAAGGTAACACCAAATCAACCATAAATTTGAGACATACATCAAACTGCTTTGTTACCTTTAAAAACAAAACCAAATATAATAAACGATGGAAAGAAAAAATTGAACATGGATGGACAATTCAGGCCGAGGCTTACTCTACACAGTGAAATAAGATATACGTTATTGAAGCAACATTTCTTTACATGACATTCACCCATTTTCAATAACACAAAAAGACAATGAAAGGTGTATCTACAAGTAAAAAGACGGAAGTATTAATAAACACACTATGCTTAGTTCTTGAAACTAATCCCCTAGTCAATATAAAGGGAAATAAAAAATTTTAACAATCATCCAATTTGTGATTAAAAACATGAAATATAAACTGGAATTCAAAGTTACTGAAAGTAAAAAAAAAAGCTATCAGCTTATTCAACTTAAAACAATTTAAAAACTATACTTTTATTTATCAGCATTAGTAATTGACTTTTAAGCCTCTTATTGATGCATATTTTATAAAGCAGACAAATCTTCTGAGCATTTATCCTTAACACTCTTACCTTCCTCTCTTCCTGCCTATTTCCACTAAATGGCAATGCTTAAATTTTTCCAGACATTGCCTTCTGTCGTGTTACAACACTCGATTACTCCATTTTTAAGACTCTATTATATTTTTCAGGCCTTTTCAAAACCTATCTTACCTTCAAATTTTCCAAAACATTTTGAGATAACTTTAAAAACTATATTTAGCCCATGTCCTCCTGAAAAGACTTGAGGAAGCACAAGACAATAAATAAGCATGGAACATAAACCACAATTTACAAAACTACAGAAATATTGACAGAAAGGTACAGATATACCTTTAACTGTTTACTGATAATTTTACAATGCAATATTCAAGGAAAAGCACATAGGTTTTACAGTTAAGCACTTAGTATAAAAAGTTTTACATATATTAGTATTAGATGGATGGTCTGATGATGATGATGACGACAATAAAGGGTGGCATGATCAATCAATGGTTTTCAAACTTTTTGAGACCCTTTCTTCAAGTGAAATCACATACAGAAGATGGATATAAAAACACATGGAATCATAGCTGCTGTTTCAGAAAAGTAGGGGATCCAGACACCTACCCTCAATCCCATCCTTCTCTGCTCCCTTTCACCCTGCCTCCTGGAAGGCCATGAGGTACCTCTGACAAACCTCTATGGTTCAGAGGAGCAGAATTTAAAATTAAAATTATTGGTTTAATTGATTAAAAGTTATTTGAAATCATTATTTATTTATTTATTTATTTATTTTCTTGAGACAGGGTCACTCTGTCGCCCAGGCTGGAGTGCAGTGGCACAATCACACCTTACTGTAGCCTCAACCTCCCCGGGTTCAGGTGATTCTACCGCCCAGCTTCCTCGGTAGTAGGACCACAGGCACACCACCATGCATGACTAATTTTTGTATTTTTTGTAGAGAAGAGACTCCTAGGCTCAAGCAATCCGCCTGCTTCGGCCTCCCAAAGTGCTGGGATTACAGGTATGAGTCACCGCGCCCAGCTGGAACACATGTAAATTACAGAAGCTCAGTGTGACCTCGGGGACTAATTTAGCTTTTGATTTACTTTTCAAAAATGGGAATATGTTAATAATTGAAGAACCATAAACTACAGAAACCCAAGGAATTTTAAAGGTTAGAGAGAATCTTAATCTTTTCACATTTTACACATGAGGAGCTGAGGCTCAAAGAGGTTAAGCAATTGGTCCAAGTTCTCACACCTAATCCATAGCAGAACTGAGAGAAAAACACAGGTCGGTTGCTTTTCCAACCTACTTCATGGTCCCTCTCCATTCTCCCTAAAATGAGTTGCAAATATTTTAGGTACTGTTCAAATAGGACTTACTCTACTCAAATTCTTATTTTCTTGTTTTTTAGTTCACAAAGTATCATTTTGCATACGACATACTAACGATCACATAAGCACCAGTTATAATTCCTTTGAAAACATTTTGAAAACTACTGCAGAAGTGGAAAGATGTCCTTATAGACAAGTCAAACTTAGAGAGCTTAAATCTAATCTTCTGCAAAATTCAGTAGGTATTAACAATATAGTAAAACAGAGTTAACAGGGACCCCAAGTCCACAAATACCTTTTCCTACAGAATAACAATCAATCAAACCTTTGTTGATTAGGTTTTAGGTTTTTTTGGTTTTTTGGTTTTTTTTTTTTTTTTGGCCCCTATTGCAGGGTAAGGATGCAAGGATAAATGAAATTATACCTAGAAGTGATATGGAACTAACCATGAATAAAAACAAATTTCTGTATAAAGTAGATGTTAAAGAAAAAAAAACAACTTGCTGTATAGTGAGTTCAAGAAAGACTTTTCTTCTTTTTGAGAGAGGTCTCCCCCTATCTCCCAGGCTGGAGTACTGTGGCACAATCACAGCTCACTGAAGCCTTAACCTCCTGGGATCAAGCAATCCTCCCACCTCAGCCTCCCTCGTAACTAGGATAACAGGTATACACCACCAAATGCAGCTAATTATTTATTTTTTGTAGAGTTGGGGTCTCACTATGTTGCCCAGGCTGGTCTTAAACTCCTGGATTCAAATGATCTTCTCGCCTCAGCCTCTCAAAGTGCTGGGATTACAGGTATGAGCCAATAGGCCCGGCCCAAGGAAGACTCTTGACAGTTCTGCTTTCTGCCTGGAAGCTGTATTTAATTCATAAATCTGAACTCACATTACCTTTGAATTTGATTTTTCCTCTCTATTCTTTCAAGGATATTGAGATATGCTACAATTCTCTATGGATTTCTAAATCAGAATTTTAGGTGATGACAGAAAGGAAAAAGGATCACAGTCACCACGTTACAAAGTTCAGAATCTGGAAGCAGCTTATTTTTCATCTTTGAAATATGAGACAAGATCTCTTTATCTACTAAACAGACTTTGTACTGATTTAACAAAGATTTTGTTGACATATATGTAAAGTGAATATAAAACTATTCTGTATTATACATAATTTGGTATCAAATAACGAGTAGGAATCATAAAATAATATCCATTGTATTATAAGACATAAAAGTTGAATAGCTGACTTCAAATAACTGTATCATTTCTCAAAACAAACTTAGTGAAAAACACATACTACATTTATCTAATACATAATGTTACAAAATAAGGTATAGTAATTTTAATTTTTTTGTAATAAAAATTATACTAAAATCAGATGAGAAAGGAAAACAATATCTCCCACTTTTCTCCAAAGATTATGCAGATCAAAATAGATTTATTGCTATTAAAGTAAGGAGCTATCAATTTGCACCGGAAAAAAAAATTGCAGTGTCTTATATAAGTACATAACAATGTTCTTCACTTATCGCCACAGCAAAGACCAGAAGCTCATCCCTTTCTCACTTGTACTACTCCCACTCAAAACCTCTTCATATATCCTCTGAAAAAAGAAAGCATTCTGTTGTCCAGGAAAATCCAAAACTTTTTGTGAAGGTTTAATTGTTGCTGAAAAAAACTTACCAAATATAATATAAATATCAAGTATTCTATGTGTGAATAGTTACAGTGGAAAATCCAAACCTTTGAAAATAAAGCTTTAACACATTAAAGTATGAGAATGGAATATCACAGGAAAAATTACCTTAATACCTTATAATGAAATTACTTGAGAAATTAAAATAAGAGGAACATTTATCCCCTTTATGAATATGAAGAAACACATAATGAGGGAATGAAGGATACATTTTCACCTCAAGGTTAGTAAGATTGCCTATAATGAAGAAGCAGTGAAAGGAACTAGAAACTAGGATTTGTGTTTGCTTTTTCCCTTACTTAACCAACCTTTAACTGGTGGAAAAGGATGAGAAGGAAGTGAATCTGAACACAGTTCCAGTGGAAACTGTAAAAGTTCTTCATTATCTGTAGAGGCTAGAAAGGCAAGAAAAATACCAGTTATTTAGTAATGATCTATTATTAATTTTTTAAAATTAAGAATCTGTGACAACATATATATATACATATTCTCAGCTCCACCTTCCTGCCCCAATTTATTCCGGTCATTTTCTCCCTGATTTCTCCCATGGAAACCCTTCATCTGCATGATGCTGAGACTGGTGCTATCTTCCCTGGTATGACTGTTGTGAGGCTTTAAGAGATTAATATCTGTAAGTAATTTAGCACAGTGCTTTGCAAATAATAAATGCTAAATAATAATAATTAATATCCTACACTTTGTCCATTACTAGTTTTTATGCCACTTAAACCGGTTACATGTCTTCTTTGACAAATATCAGAACACATAATCATTTAATACATCTACCTGACATTAACTCACTGCTCAAATCTTATCAATGCTATACATGTAGAATGTAATCAACTTTTAAAAGTTTAGGACTAATCATGAATATTTCATTTAGCCAGTAAGTCATTCGAACTATACAAGAAAGTATAGTATCCCTCATTATGTGTTTTTCAGAACACATAGTTTCCAGTAATTTGGATTTCTTCAGAATATATTACGAATACTACTTTATAAATTTTACTGGATTAAGGCCACCTTTGTGAATCTGTTGAACACTATGGAACTTGTCCTGAAAATAATACACAGGCACACAATTGTGCTTACTACATCAGTAGGTCCTCAGATGCTTTGAACACCTTGCCAGAGATCTTAGTACAGAAACCCTTATATTACTGCAGAATTAATATGCTATAATTTAAGTCTAAAAAACCTAGCAGCATTCCCTATGTAAATACCAGTCAAATACCACCTAGTCATGTATGAAAAATATCAAGTCAGTCATATGCTTATCCACACAGTTATCTTCACAAAGATGAACAGAAAAAGCAAATATTCTTCAAGAAACAAGTAATTTACTGAATCCACCTGTCCTGTATATTTTATCACTGAACCATAACACAGACAAACACAAACTGAACTTCCTATCCAGTAATGATTTACCTCTTTGCAACGACTTTTCAACAGGGGTTTTTGTGGTTTGTAAAGCCTGATTTTTGTCAAAAGTTATTGCAACTGCCGTGACTGTAACCTAGAATTATAGAAACAATATGGTTAGTAAAATCATCACTGCCAAAACTAAGTTTCTTACATATTTTTTTCAGTACCATGGTACAACCTATACCAAATACCTTTCCTGGTTAAAATCCTCAACCAGAATTATATATAAATTCAGATACACAAACTACAACTATGCCAAACAGTTATACCTAAATCTCGATATTCCAGAAAGAGCTCAAGAACCTTCTCTAAAAAATGGGAACTGGTAAAATCCCACATGATGGGTACAGATCCTACTGTACACATGCTGGAGCATACGTGTGCTTACTCCCTCAGATAACTAAAGTTCAGAAAAAGAAACACACATGGCCTAATGCATACTAACATATATTTTATAATACTGTGAGGTAAACTAGTATAAGTTATTTAATTATGGCAAAATTATGATAATGAAATAGATAATAAAAATAATAGATCAGATAAAAATTATTCTTTAATAATGGACTAAATCTTAATTACCTGAATTAATTCATCTTCAGGCAGAGATACTGTAAAATTTACATGGCAAAGGCAGCAGGGGATCATAGATCGTAGTTTAAAGTACAGGCTCTACACAATAGAAAATATTAGTAATGTCACCTTTTTTATTTAAAAATTTATAAAAGCTGATTTTCTTAATGTACATTATATTATAGTAAATGGAGAGTTAAAAAAAATTAAAACAAAACCAGTCCACTTTTGTTTTGTGTATTTTTACACTAAGGATATACTTTTTAACATTTAAGTAGACAATAAGATTTAATCATTTGTAAGTCACAAAAAGCAATATAGTAAGTTTTTTTTAATGTACACATATACACTAGATTTTTATGGAAGTTAAAGCTATTAACTAACAAACTATTTCTTTTATAGTATGATATAGTAAGGGGGAGAGGACAACTTTAGTATCTCACCTGCTGACAGAGGTAAGATAAGTAGGTAGGAGTGATTCAGCCCACAACTGTGTAAAGTATTACAGATAATACAGCAACATAGACACTTTTAAAGTTTCATTATCTTAGACGCATGAAATAAAATTTAGTCAGAAGGTTCCTACCTTGAGCAAATTTTCACAGAGATCATTAAAGTTCTTATTGAGAGCTTGATTAGTCAGGTTGAGGCTGCTTAATCTGATTACTCTTACTGAAGTGAACATCTAAATGTGGGGTGACAGAACATGTCATTTTATTATTTTTAACTAAATATTTTAACAGTTGATAAATTGCCAAATAATGAAGAATATTAACTAACGTAGAATAAGGATAGTATTTTAATTGCAACAAGGAGGTTAAAAAAAAAACAAAACAAATATTTAGATGGAACTTACTAAGATAACTTATGTGTTATTTCCTTAAAATTAAGAAAAAAAGGTTTACCTGTATTTCAGATGTCCAATTATTTATACCGGGCATAATTTCTGTATTACAACTATAAAAGCCTGTCAAAATAAATTATAATAAAAATATATGATAATATTTCATTGATTTTTGTGTTAAATGACATTTTTCCATTATTACATGAAGTTCTAACTATAAAACCCTTCATTTTTTTTCTTCTAAAATTATACCTGCAGGAGACTTTAAACCATCCTAATAAATTATCATAGGTTTTTTTCTCCATGTATAAATATAAAAGGACTAAAAATCACTTCCACCTAAGTTATGTTCTCTACCTTGGAGTAGCAAAGTACATGACAAGCTGTGACACTGTGGTAATTCCTTCCTTTAAAGTAAAATTAGTACTGTAACAATTATGAGCTAAAACATTTATATATAAAACTAGTTTCATCTCAAAGGTAATTTTTTTGTTCACCTGAAGGAGGAGGAACATCAGTAAGTAGAGAATGGACATCTTCCATGGCATCTGTGTCATCAATCTTAAAATAGAGAATAAAACTATTATATATGTAGTAAATGCACAATTATTTCACATTAAAAAAAACTTTATTAATAGAGTCAAGAAAAAGCAGAGTCATTTTTCCCTGAGGAAAAATATGTAACAAGAAAATTCTAATATCAGTAAATTCCTCCACAGTAATAACCACAAATACTTCTAAGTGAAATATTTTACATACAAAGTACACTAAGTTAAAAAAGAAAACTAGCTCTTTCTCAAACCTTTATGAGAATATGTTTCTAAAGACTTACAAAGATGTCATAAGCAATAATTATTCCAATTTGTTTAAATTAATAAAGTGTAATCAAATCCTTTGACTAAATGCAGAACTGCTTTACAATGGAATTAGGCAGAGATAAATTTAAAGACATTTAATAATAGGTCTAAATTCTATTTTTCTAATAAAATAAATAGGTCTAAATTCTATTTTTCTTATATCACCATATTCCACTGTGAATAATAAACAGGGAAACTACCCAGCTGGACAGGTGCTGACATTCATCTGCATCTCAGTTTCTAAGTCCTAATCTGCAGACTTGCTAAGCTTCTTCTTCCCACATCACCCTCAAGACTTCAAGAACCACTTTCACTTCCACTTCACGTGGCTACCCACAGTCACAGTCATACCTCAACCCACTATTCCCCAAAATGCTCCACACCCAGGATCTCGAGCATTCTCCAACTACAGTCCAGTCTCTTCGTCCTCTTACTGGATCTTCTACTTGCCCTCTGTTCTCTGCCCATGTTTGAAGCACTTTGTTCTCATGTGCTCTCTACTTAGCCAGGATCCCAAGATCAGACATATCAATAATGCCCTAGATCAAACTTCAGGTAATTTTTGACATCACCTAGAAAGTTTGTTAAACAGATTCCTGGGCTCCAGGTTTAAATTCTCATCTACTAGGTCTGAGGTAGGGGCCCAAGAATTTGCATTTCTTACAAGCTCCCAGGTAGAGCTGACGCCACAAGTAGTTACATCACACTTTGAGCAGCATTGTTCTAAATAGTACCCTGAAACTTTTAGCCTCCTTGACCTGACATATTTTCCATTCTCAGACTGTAGAGAAATGTGGGGAAAAAGTGGGGGCAAATAACCATATATGTTGGGTTTTCTACAAATTGACACTCTCACCTTGGTTAGGCCTGTGCGTCTCTCATAGATCCTCGTTACAGCCACTGGCACTGTTCCTGACTCTTTAAACCTCCAATCCCATCCCAACACTATTCTACCACCAGCTTCCTGCTACACCGAGATCAAAGTATCTGATTTTTTTCTCTCTCAACTTACATCTTACTCATTTATTTTTCCTGTCCTTTGATATGAAAAAGAAAAATCTCTCTCTTTGGGAGCCAACCATTCTACAAGGGAGTGCAGAGGAAGCAGATCTGGGAGGAAGGAGTCTCCATCAACTTTTCATGTGATATTTACTCTCTGGGAAAGTTCCTAAAGTGTCCTGAGTATCTTTTCATAAAGATGGATCAATTATACCTTTTGAATTCGGTAAGAAAATACTACACTCAGAATTCACAGTGTTTATATTAAAAAATGTTATAATTACAGTAACATAAAAAAAGCAATAATTATAGTAAGTTAAAGAATGACACTTTAATTTCTTATTTAAATTCATTCAAGTTTATGAAAATAACTTCAAAGGTTTAATACTATTGTATCATTATTTCAACCCATACATTAACTTTTTCAGAACCATCTTCATTATTATATCAGTCACCTGGTATTGAACAAACATATGTTACCAAGTTCTGTTATTTTCAAGTTTGTTGTAATTTATATACTAATTTTTTAAATATTTATAACAGTTGCAATGATATAAAAGTATATTAATTTAGCATCTGAAAAAATGTGTATCTTAGCTTCCAAAACCTTTAAGAAATTAGTCCAATGTGACATTACCTCCAAAACAAAAGCATCTTTTTTCCCATGTGAAAGGTCTAATTCTGTAACTTCATCCGAGCTTTCTGATTGAGATCTTAGAAGTCTTGAGCGTTGCCTAGGTTCTGGGATAGGTGATCCTATAATCTCTTCAGATATCTCCTAAAAGAAATATAATTGTTTCATATTAAATGAGATTGTCTTTTCCAGTTTAAATTTTATATCTTTGTATTAGTAGACACCTAGCTGTGGAGAAAAAGCCTGTAAAATATACTCAGTGAAGTCTGTACTTAAGTATAACCTTTATAACTAAACTTTTATAGAGGATATGGCAGCCTTAATGATATGAGGATATGGCAGCCTTAATGATACATGAATCAGAAAAACATATATAACTGTCACAGACATAACAAGACAAAACTGACATCCAGTGTGCACACAGGACACTACAATGTGTATGGAACTAGCAGTCCTTACAGCTCAGAAATCCAGTACTCCTGGGTGTGCATATTTTCTATTCAGCATTATGAAAGTCCTAATAGGCCATAAAAATTTAAAGACTTATGTTCCTAGAAAGATTTCTAATCTTTTATATCTTTTCTTATCCACTGGTAATTTTTCAAAGCTCCACATAGCAAAACGTGGAATATGATCAATGTATGAGTATGAATATATATATACATATACTATGCACGTATTTGCTATTTAATTTATTAAGCTAAATAAACTTTGGTAGTTACAATAATGACCTTTTTAAGGTCAATGTATGGTGCAATACTGTATGGCTTAGTGAGCTTTTTGCTGTTACACAGCCAAAGATCGCTAGAGGTTCTAAGCATCTGCTGGCCACAAGGAATGCTAGAAGAATGTGAATATGTGAAGACAAAAGCAAAAGGCATAGCCTACTGCTGATGCAACAGAGTTGTCTTTTTAATAAACAAGGAAATTGTACATAAAGTTCTTCAAAAATACATAGTTTTAAATGTTCATTGCTAGTACATACCTTAGATAAAAGGCTACCACTGCACAATTTCACAATGTAATGATCTATGGAGCACTTTCACATCCATTTATCTTATTTGTACTCCAAATTAATCTGCTCTCTATAAAGTTAACATTATAACGACTACACAATGGAAAAGAGCTGTAATTCAGAAGTAAATTAGTAGTCTGCCTAGATTTGAAAACTAGAAAGTGTAGAGCCAGTCTAGGTCAGTCTTTTGATACACAGTGCAACGTTATTCCCATTAGATACCACACAACTTTTTATAATTTTACAGTAGTTTTAAATTCTGCTTTGCCTTTGTTCACAATGCCACAGACTTAATAAATATAACTGTCTGGTATTTAATACGTTCTACACTCATACTGAAATTTCATCACTAGTACTGTTATTCCAAGAGATATGCATCTTATTTTGACACCTTTGATTATCTACAGAAAGCTTAAGTGGTACTACACCTCTGTATTAGAAACATTTTTTAATGTATTGAGAAAAAATTCAAACAGCAGCATTTATTTCATTGAGGGCTATCATCCCAAGAGAAGGAATGATCCACATATTCAGGGTGGACATAACACAACACTGTAATGTATATAGTGGCCTGGTAATCAACCCTGTATACTGACTCTGTCAAACAAATGCTGAGAGATTATGCTAAAAGACTATAATGTAGTCAGTATCTACAATAAGGAAAGACATATTAGAAGATTCATAAACTGATGAGTACTGTTGTGAAAATACAGTCATCCTCAACACATGAAATTCATATATACTAAAATTTTTTAAATCATAATAGATTTACTCCCTCCTTCCAAATGTAAACTGTGTGACACACAGTAGCAGCTCAATAAGTACTGAATGGATGAAGTAACTTAATTCATATTCTTATTTAAATACATCCCTGTCTCCAAAGACCTTACATTATAGTAAAGGAAGACAGATATATAAAAACTAAGTATAATAATATGTAACAGTTTCTATACAGGTACATACAGGTACAACAACTACACAACGGAGGAAGAGTCCACTCTTCCTGTGGGAGGTCAGGATGGATTTACAGAGGTGAGAAACACTATTAAGTAAAAGAGTTCAGCTCATATCATTAGAAATAATAAATGAAGAATATATAAAACCCTAACACAAAGTTTTACAAATCATTTTTCCCAAGTGGCAGACTATAAACAGATGTTCAAATATCAAAATATAACTACCAAATAAAAATAATGTACTATAAAAGTAAGCAGTCAGTAAAGTAGTGCACAAAGAACTTTTACAGTCTATTTTTCAAATATAAATGTTAACACATCAACATTTGTATTCATTTTAAAGAAGCCCTAAGTCAGTACTGTTCAATACAAATATAAAGCAAGCCACATACATAAAAAAGTAAAAAGAAATAGGTAAAATCGATTTTAATAAAACATTTTATTTCATTCAGTATATCTAAAATATTAAATTTTTGACATATAATCAATACAAAAATATTCATATTTTACACTGTTTTTTCACACTAAATCTTTAAAATCCAGTGTATATTTTATACTTACTACACATTTCAATTCAGACTAGTCACAAGCGCTCAAAAGTCATATGTGGCCAGTGGCTCCCACAGTGAATAATGAACAGTGCAGCTCTAGGTCATATCCTTAAAATTCCTCCCAAATTAACAACTATACTAGAATAATATGATGAAAGCTATACTTGTGACACAACAATCCAGACACACTGTTCCAGAAGATAAGCCAGTTAGGTAAGACATTTAAAATAATAAAAACAACAATGTTGTTATACTTTCCTCTTGTGAAAGTATTTCATTATCAGAGACTCATAAAAACAAAAAATTTCATTCTAACTCCAACACATTTTTCTTTCAATTCAGACTACTGCCATTAGGCATCCACAGAGGAGTAAGCATTGTGGTATTTATTGCAAAGTTGGTAAAAAGACTGATTAAAGGAAATGACTGGGAGCAAAATTGTAAAAAAAGAAACTGTAACTGAAAAACTGTATTCTTTCACATTTTTACCACTGATAAGAATCTCTTTTTACTAACAAAGAACATTTTAAACCATTTATTTCATCACTAAACAAATACTAAGAGACTAACACCAAGAGAAACTTTCTAGGCAATAGAAATAAAGCCCTCATGGAGCTTCATTCTACTGGTACTAACAGGTAATAGACCAACAAAACATAAACACACACACAAACACAAACACACTCACAAAGATAAGAGCTACAGAAAACAATAAAAGAGGGAAAGGTGATAGGAAGTGCCAAAAATGAAGTCATAATTTTGAAACAGAACGGTTAGAGTAGGCTTACCCAAAAAGGAGATAGTTGAGCAAAGACATAAAGGGAGGTGAAGGAATGAGTAATAAGGAGAGCTAATCTAAACAGTGAAAAAAAAATCTTATGTCCTCAATAAGATAGCCTAAAAATATACTAATAAATAATAACTGATATATTCACAATGTAGGTTTGTTTTACTTACTGGAGGATTGATTTCATATAACTCTTTGTTTTTAGCAATTGTGTCATTTATCTTCTTCTGCATATGAGAGATGTGTTGTTCATATGAGCCATCATTAGGAGTCTTCCCAGCAATCTGAATACCACCAGGAGTTGGTAAAGCTGCTAAATATACACCTGTGGCAGACTTGTAAAAAATAATGGGGAAATAATCAGAAAAAATATCTACAGAATAACAGTCCTTAAGTTTTCATATTTAAGAATGTGGTCAACAGCTGGGTGCAGTGGCTCACACCTGTAATCCCAGTACTTTGGGAGGCCGAGGCGGGCAGATCACTTGAGGTCAGGAGTTCGAGACCAGCCTGGCCAACATGGTGAAACTCCGTCTCTACTGAAAATACAAAAATTAGCTGGGTGTAGTGGTGTGCACCCATAATCCCTGCTACTCAGGAGGCTGAGGCAGGAGAATCACTTGAACCCAGGAGGCAGAGGTTGCAGTGAATCAAGATCATGCCTCTGCACTCCAGCCTGGGCAACAGAGCAAGACTGTCTCAAAACAAGAAAAAACAAACAAACAAAAACCAAGAATGTGGTATAAGGAAGAATATAATCAGCATCAGGGTATATATAGGACATCTCTGGAAAGGCACACAAAAACAATTGGTAACAAGGTTGGTTTCTTTTGGGGAGGCCCCTGGGTAGGTGGGAGACAGTTATGAAATGGGGATTTACTTTTCACTACATACCCAATTGTATTTTTTATGTTTCTACCTCACAATCTTTTTTTTTTTTTGAGACCAAGTCCCACTCTTATGCCCAGGTTGGAGTGTAGTGGCATGATCCTGGCTCACTGCAACCTCCACCTCCCAGGTTCAAGTGATTCTTCTGCCTCAGACTCCTGAGTAGCTAGGATTACAGGCGCCCACCATCACACTCAGCTAATTTTTGTATTTTTAGTAGAGATGGGTTTTCACCATGTTGGCCAGGCTGGTCTCCAACTCCTGACCTCAACTGATCCACCTGCCTCAGCCTCCTAAAGTGCTGGGATTACAGGTGTGAGCCACTGGGCCCTGACCTACCTCATCATTTTTAAAAATACAATTAGAATTAAAAATAGCAAAAAAATATTAAAGGTTGCTAAAAAACAAATTTTTCATGAATGAGCAGATGCTGTATCTTTAAAGGTGGCAAAAGTAAAGAGGAAACTTTTGCAAGGCAAGAGACTGAAATTCAGAAAGGACAGGGAACTTAGTCAAGCCAAGTCAGTAAATGTGGACAAACGATTTAAATTGAGTGTTTCTCACTTCAAAACCCAAACTTATTTCACTATATTGCCCTATCTTCCTAATTAGCAGAGAAAATTTTTTACTTGATACAGATTTATTTTAAATATCATCTAATTAAATTACTATTTAATATCTGACTCTGAAACAGTACTACGTATCATTAGTACTGGAAAACTATTATGAGAAATACAAAACAAGGTAACATTTATATATATCCTTATGTGCACTTATGTGTAAATATGCTAATACAAGCAAAGCAAAAAAATAGAAGTATAAACATCAAATTGTTAACGTCAACGGGGTGGAATGGTAAAGAGAAAAGACAACTCTTCTAACTCAACACCAATTCTAAAAAGGGATTGATGAAGAAGTCTGCATAGTAAATGAAATTGTTCCTCAAGAGTGCTTACTCCTGGTTTGTTCATTAGTGTCCATCACTGTATACATGACCAAGTCTCTAATACTCAACCAGGGAACGCCCCTTCACCATGCCATATGAAGCCTTAGTCCACCACTTCTAATGCATTTTAGCTCCTCATTAATGAAGCAACAGCCCTGAACGGCTGAGAACACAGACTCTGGCATCAGATAGGCCTGGATTTGAAATCCAGTTCTAACACATGTAACCACATCACTTTATAGTCTCAACCTATTACAGCACACATTTTCTCCTCCTGTAAAGTGAAGATAATATCACATTCCTTCTGGAATAGCACAGTGCCAAACATCTAGTCGGCACTCATCAGAGATCACCCAATAAAGAAGCTACTCTTGAGACCTTACGATTTAAGTGCACAAAATATAACAAAGCACAAAGATGAAATGTCAAACCGCGGTAGTCAATAGCACTAGTGATCAAGAAGGAAAAGATTAGTATGAATCAGAAAAGCAATACTGGAGGCAAGTCTTGAATTACATCAGTGTCATAAACTAGTTTCCTGGGGCTCAATCATCAAAAATGTTTGCTATAGCTAGCAAAATGTTTTTTAAACTCCTCAATTTGAATCCAGCTCTTAACTGACATGCATAGGCACCCATCAATCATTACAGTCTTGCATCAAGCACAAATTATATATTTATGTAATGTCCTCACTAAGCATACAAATTTTTAGACCACTGAATTAAAATAACCACTTTTCCCCAAGTTACTCTAAGTATAAAAGAGAAATTTTTTTTTAGACAGGGTCTCGCTCTGTCCCCAGACTGGAGGGCAGTGGCACAATCACGGCTCACTGAGCCTCAAGCTCCCAGGCTCAGCTGATTCTCCCACCTCAGCCTCCCAAGTCGCTGGAACTATAGGCACAAGCTGCCATGCCTGGGTAATTTTTGTATTTTTAGTAGAGATGGGGTTTCGCCATGTTACCCAGGCTGGTCTCAGACTCCTGGGCTTGAGCGATCTACTCACCTCAGCCTCTCAAAGTGCTGGGATTACAGACATGAGTCACCATACCCAGCCTAAATATCAAATATTTTAATATGAACCAAGTTACTTATTACAAATTTCTGTTGTTAGAAAACTGTTAATACCTAATTAGTTTATCATCATCATACAATTATCCTCTACATACAAAAATTTACATATTTGCTCTTAGAGAAAGATGAAACACGGAACAAATGTGCATTCGACCTGCAAATGTATAGAGACAAAAAAGTCAGATTCCATAAATTTCTTAAAATTAAATGTCTATGTATTCTCAAAAAGATGGCAAGAGAATTTAAATTTGAAAACTGCCAGTAACACAGACAAAATACTGGTTAGCAAAGTACCTAGAAAATGAGAGAATTTCCATAAACGTGGTTCATCAGATTCCATATGATCAATACACATTTTGCAGGTACCTGGTTCTCTGAGTCCTACACTACTTATAGAAGCAGCACTGGCTTTCCTCATTATCATCTTTCCAGTCTGAATTTATTTGCTAACAAGCCAAAATGAACCTTAAGCTAAGACACAGCTTTTCTTCTCTTGTATTTCATCAGCACTTAAGAAACACACCTTTTTTTTTGTTTTGTTTTGTTTTAGACAGAGTCTCACTCTGTCGCCTCGGTTGGAGCGCAGTGAAATGATCAGGGCTCACTACAGCCTCAACCTCCCAGGACTCAAGTGATCCTCCCACCTGAGCTTCCTGCCAGCACACGTGGTTAATTTTTAGTATTTTTTATAGAGAGAGTAGTCTCACCCAGGCTGGTCTAACTTCTGGGCTCAAGTGATCCTCCCACCACAGCCGCCCAAAGTGTTGGAATTATGGGTGTGAGCCAACACACCTGGCCAGAAACACCTGTATTTTATTACACAGTCTACCACTGGCCACAGGTGCACATTTATGATAAAGCTTAATTGTCTGTCTAATAGTGTCTCACATGTTTTGCTTTATCTTCTCCATCAAAACTAAAGATTAATTCACATCCTGGGGTAATTTTGCTCTGCCCACCAAGGGACATTTGGCAATTTCTGAAGACATTCTTGATTGTCACAACTAGGGAGATGCTACTATCTTATAGTGGGGAGTTGCCATGGATGCTGCTAAGCATCCTACAAAGCACAACTCAGTTCCCGGCAACAAAGAGGTATCCTGCCCTGGTACCGAGATGGGGGAACCCTGTTTTAGCAATATGTAAACAATAATAAAGTCCAGAAAAACTGTGGACAACTTATTAAGCAAGTGACAAACATTAACTTTTAGAAATAGAATTGTTAAAGTTATGATCACAGTCCCTTTAAAATATGTGAAAACCTATCACCAGATTTTTCACTTCTTAAAATGTCCTCATCCCATAAAGGTCTTAATGTCAAAGTCTTTAGATAAGTCTTTGAAAAGACTCTTTGAATCACATAAAATAGAATCTACTATAATTAAGAAAATCATAAAACAAAACCAAAAACATCTAAACTTACCGCTAAGCCCATCAACATATTTTCACCCACTGTGATCTGAATTCTTAGTCCAAACAAAGCATTCATTCCTTTGAGTTTTAGTTTATTCATTAGCTGAGTATGCACTTCATATTCCATAAATGGCAACAGATTACTGATAGCTGTAGCATTTGCTTCTGCCTGTGCTTTCTTTTTTAAGCGACATAACCTGTAAATGAAAATAAGTCAGTGAACAGTATTCTTGGTACCATCTTTAAATATGTCAATTTTTAAAACTTTCTAAAAGTGTGCTGAATAAAACATTTACTTGTTTTTAATGGACTTACTGAGTTATATCAATAAACTTTTCTTTTTTTGTCATTGTATAAATTTGCACTAAAAATCCTATTTCATAACGGGTACAAAAAAATAGAAAGAATGAATAAGACCTAGTATTTGATAGCACAACAGGGTGTCTACAGTCAATAATAATTTAATTGTACAAGTTAAAATAACTAAGAGTATAACAGGATTGTTTCTAAGACAAAGGATAAATGCTTGAGGGGATGGATACCCCATTTTACACAATGCGATTATTATGCATTGCATGCCTGTATCAAAGTATCTCATGTATCCCATAAATACATACACCTGTTTACCCATAAAAATTAAATATTTTAAAGAACCACATTTCAGTAAACAAAAATAAAAAAATCTCAAAATCTCTAAAAATGAAATAATGACCAAAATCAGTAGAGAATATCATTTAAAATCTTAGGTTTTATAACTGCATGTGTTCAATATAAATGGAAAGCAGAAGAAAATGTTACTCATTAAAAAAATACAACAGTCACTTGAGCATCTACTTTGTACCACATAGGCTACATTCAAAGGGACAGTAATTAGACTAATAGATCATTTCTCAACAGTAGCAATGAAAGCCAGAAGACAGTGGTGAAAGAGTATCTTCAATGTGCTGTAAAGAAACAACTGCCAGCCCAAAATATTTTTTAAAGATAAAAGTAAAATAATCACATTTTTCAGACAGACCAAAAAAAAATAGTTCACTACCAGCAGATCCATCAAAAGAAATACTAAAGTGTACACTTAAGGCAAAAGGAAAACAATCCCAAATGGAAGGTCTAAGATGCAAGATGGAAAAAAATAAACGGATTAGAAATACATTTTAGAAGAAATATCAATGGGCTTTGTAATAAATTTGATGTGGGGAGGTTGAAAAAGAGGATAGTGTCAAAGAATACCAAATTTGGCATGAAGAACTGGATAAAGGTACCATTTATTAAAACAAAAAAGGCTAATAAGAAAAGTGGAGAAAATCAGCAGTTCAACGTGGAACAAGTATGAGATGCCTATGGCTTATCAAAATGGGATAGAAGTAGACAGGTATAAAAGTCTAAAGCTCAAAAGAAAGTTCTGGACTAGAGTTATAAATTTGGCGGTCACAGATACATAGATAGCATATAGATCTATATAAGTTGATGAGTTCAACTAGGGAAAAAGTTTGAGCAAAAGGTCCAAACCCATGGCTCTCAAAGATCAAGAAATGAGAAGTCAACAAGGAGGCTGAAGATTACACATAAAGGTAGGAAAACATAGAAGGTGTGGCATCATGAAATCAAAGGAATTTCAAGGCGAAAATAATGGTGTCACTATTGCTGAGATGTCAGAACTAAGATGAGGACAGAAGTACCTGATGAATTTGGTAACCTGGCAGCTGTTGTCATGAGTGTCCCAATTAGGATTTTCTACTCCAGTGCATTTTAAAAGGAACTCTTACCAGCTAATTAAAGCAGTAAAAGAAACACTTCATGGCACTATTCTTTAAAAGAAAAAAAGAGAGTCAATTTCTAAAATGTGTTACACATTGAACGTCATTGAAGCAGTCTATACTTAGTCACATCCCTAGCCTTTGGCAGGTTAATAATTCCCAGAATGATAAATATTTGCATAGAATTTAAAAGTTAAAAACTGCTTTTGTATAAAAACTTATTTGAGTTTTACACAGAGGATTTTGGTTTTTTTTTTTTTTTTTTTTTTTTTTTTTTTTTTTTTACATGCAATAAAATACAAAGTTCCAATAGAATTGCCCAGTTTGTGCAGGATCAAACAGGTTGGAAACAGTAGAGCTGACACTTGAAAATAGGTTTATGGCTCCATATATCATACTTTTTCAGGGACACCAAATGATGTTTTCACAAACATACCTTGCTTGAATAAGACAACCTTTTCCAATAACTGTTGCATCTGTTGGGAGGTCTATAGTTGTAAACAGAACATCAGGAACTTTTTGTTTCCTGCAGTTATAGCAATATGTGAGATGAGCTGGAAATGGCATATTCAGTTCATCATATGGTATATGGCAAAACCCACAACGTATAGACAAATTTTCTTCAAGCCTATATAAATAGATTAAGAAAAAAAAAAAGACATTCTTTAAAAACATACAAATTTTTTCAAAAATAATTATGTAAGTGATATTATATACACAGTACTTGTATACAAACTATCCAACTTCTACCACTGTAGGCTACAAGAGTACCACTATGACTGATAAGAATTAAAAACGACCATGAAATCAGAACCATGCATTTTTCCTATGAGAGAAAAGACTTACCAACTGCAAAGTCATTTTGCACCAATTTATTTGTGTGATGACTTATCACCTGACAAACACCACTATCACCTCAAAGTTTTTTCTCTGGGATACAACATTAAAAAAAAAAAATGGTTAGATGATGATGATGACATTTTCCCACTGGTTGACAAATATAACCACAAAAAAAATTCCCAAACAAAAAAATATTTTGGTTACCAGAGGCTGGGAAGGGTAGTGGCAGGCTGGAGGGAAGGTGGGGATGGCTAATGGGTACAAAAAAAATAGAAAGAATGAATAAGACCTAGCGTTTGATAGCACAACAGGGTGACTATAATCAATAATTTAATTGTATATTTTCATGTACCCTATAAATATATACAGCTACTAGGTACCTCCAAAAATTGAAAAACAAAATCCAAGCATAATAGTTTTTAATTTAATGTAAAAAGTATTAAAAAAGAAAAATAGTAAGTCAAAAATAGGCAACTCTAAGATTTCTAATTTCCTGTGATAGTTTTAACTTTTTTGAAAAACCAAAACATCTATTTCATAAATGATATATCATACATAAACCACAAATTAACCATCCACAACCTCCCCACTTATTATAAAATGCTTGTTGTATTATGCTGTTTGTGAGTTCATTCTAAAATGATTACGCATTTTTTTCGTTCATTAAATTTGAGCATGTCGGCACAATAAGGATGGAAACAGAGAGAAGCTCCACAAAAAAATTCCACGCTTTCACACAAGCAGATCCTCCAGAGCTCTGGAAAGATGTGGGTCTCAATGCTCCCTAACTTAAAGTAACCCATTAGAAGCTGAAACTTGGCAACCAGACAGATTTAAAAAGTAAAGGAAAATTCATATTATATATACCAGGAAACAAGACTTTTGTAGATCTTGTTTTTTTTTTTTTTTTTGAGATGGAGTCTCGCTCTGTCGCCCGGGCTGGAGTGCAGTGGCTTGATCTCAGCTCACTGCAAGCTCCGCCTCCCGGGTTTACGCCATTCTCCTGCCTCAGCCTCCCGAGTAGCTGGGACTACTGGCGCCCACCACCTCGCCTGGCTAGTTTTTGTTTTTGTATTTTTAGTAGAGACGGGGTTTCACCGTGTTAGCCAGGATGGTCTCGATCTCCTGACCTCATGATCCGCCCGTCTCGGCCTCCCAAAGTGCTGGGATTACAGGCTTGAGCCACTGCGCCCAGCCGACTTTTGCAGATTTTATATATATATATATATATTTTTTTTTTTTTTTTTTTGGATACAGGGTGTTGCTGTCACCCAGGCTGCAGTGTGGTGGTGGTACAATCATAGTTCACTGTAGCCTTCAACTCCTGGGCTCAAGTGATCCTCCTACTTTGGCCTCCCAAGTAGCTGGGACTACAGAATTTTTAACTGAATCTTCATAACTCTCTAACTCACATTAAATTACTCCCAGATATTATTTTTTTACTGTGAAGATGCCATTCTGGTATATTGCAACTAACAGAGAAGTCAGACATCTGAACCGAACTGTGTGATCCTGAACAAGAAAATTATTTAACCTCTCAGAAACTCCTTTATAAAACTAGAATATGTACCTAGAGAAGTTTGTGGGTTTCTTTGGAGATTAAATAAGAAAACTATGGCTAAACACACCCACCTCCCCAGTATAATGTTCACCATATAGCAGCAAATAGTAGTTCCACTTAGCCTGAAACCAACCTGAGATAACTTGCTAAGTCACACTAAGCACTAAGTAGCAGGCCTCATGTTTGAATTTCAGTTTGTTTGAATCCAAAGTCAATGTGTTATAAGGGGGTATAAAAGGATGAAAACTGAAGCAATTTTTAACTAAACAGCTCACACAAATTTCAACATTAGTGGTATATATAAGGCATAAAAATAAAAGTATTAAAATTTATGAAAGCATTCGAAATATGAAATGTACACAGGGATTGTCCCTGAATAGTGAGACCATAAGGAATCTTTTTTTCCTTCTACTCTCCTACATTCTCCAAATTTTTTCTAATAAGCAACAATAATTTCATAGCAGAAGGAAAAGACATTTTCCTTGTTTTTTCTTTATTTTTTTTTTTTTTAAAACTAGGGGTGGCATCTATTGTACTAAACTACCATATAAGAGAATGTACTGTATCCATCCAAGCCACAATACAGAAAAAAACCAAGCTACATGAAAAAGGTTATTTGTTAAATTAGGCTTCCTATCAACTTAAGAATGAAATCTACAGATGTATAAGAACTATATCGTACCACCGGTACAACTCACTGACAAAGAGAGTTTTCTCAACACAACATTCTAACTATTTAGTGTGCTTCAAAATGCCCCACCTTCACTTTCCTATTTACAATGACCTTTAAGGCTCTGGAATTTATAATAGTCAATATCCATTTTAATACTGACCAAAGAAACTGACCAAGTTCCTCTAGTGAATACCAGAACTAGAATATCTTAAATGCTTGCAAGTTTACACTAAATTTGACAAGGTACAGAATTTTTTTGCCTTTTTTTTTTTTCTTTTTAAGATGGGGTCTCGTTCTGTTGCCCAGGTTAGAGAACAGTGGTGCCATCTTGGCTCACTGCAACCTCCGCCTCCCAGACTCAAGCAATCAATTCTCCTGCCTCAGCCTCCGGAGTATCTGGGATTACAGGCGCCTGCCATCATGCCAGGCTAATTTTTGTATTTTTAGTGAAGATGGGGTTTCACCATGTTGGCCAGGCTGGTCTCGAACTCCTGACCTCAAGTGATCCACCCGCCTCAGCCTCCCAAAGTGCTGGGATTACAAGCGTCAGCCACCACACACTTGACCTTTGCTTCCTTTCTTAATATATGCTTAATATATTAATACTGGGCAGGGGGGAAGTAAATAGGCACACTGTGGCATAAGGGGTAATTAAAATCTGTATTATCCAGGTAGACTCTGGTAACAAACTATAGTTTATATGTGTGTGTGTGTGTGTGTGTGTGTATGTATATATATTTAAATATACAGTCACCCTTCCGTATCCATGGGTTTGGCATGTATGGATTCAACCAACCACAGGTTGAAATACTCAGGAAAAAAATAAAAAAATCCCACAAAATTCCAAAAAGCAAAAAATTAATTTACCACGTGCTGAGCATTACACTGAATCCATGAAAATGAAATGATGAACAGGTAACAGGTATTACAAATAATCTAGAGATTATTTAAAGTATAGGGGAGAATGTGCATAGGTTACATGCAAGTACTATACCATTTTATATAAGGGATTTGAGCATATGCAGGTTTTGATATCTGCAAGGGGTCCTGGAACCAATTCCCTATGGACAGGGAAGGACCACATATATTATATCTATAGATAATCTTGATAAAATACAGTACTTTTATTATTTTGTAAATTAAGAATTGTTTTTATAAAAATTGTTTCATAACCTCTGTTTTTGGAGGTGAGACACAGGAAAATGAAAGGAAGACAAAAATCAAAAGATTAGTTCTATATCATGACGAAGCAAAAAAAAATGTACACTTGAAATTCTTCAACTGGCAGTCATATATGTCACTTATCAAGATACTAGAAACAATAATGTTTGCCATATAGTACAGAATCCAATACTCCTCTGTTACTATGGGTTAGTTAAAAATTAATGAAGTGCTTGGTCCTGATTTCTACACTGTATCACTGTAAGCCACCCTACGGAGAAGAATTATCCCAACTCTGAGAAAAAAAGTCAACCTCTCCCTTCTCTGCCCTTATGGAAAATAAGCCAGGCTGCCATGACAACCTCTGTTCCAAACAGCCTTCCACGGTGCCATCCTGCAGAAATCTAGGATTCAGTACAGCCGCTGTACCAGATGCAGATAAAATGCAGACCTCTTCACTATAAAGGAAAAAACACAAATAAGTTAACATTTTTCAGACAGTATAACTTTGGAAAATGCTAAATATCAAAATAATTATAACAGTGACAATTTAAGTTCAAGTTAGACACTACTAAATATTAATTAATATTTATGAGGTTTAACTCCTAAACCTAGCCTAGAAAACAGAGGTAACTTTATTTGAATGGAGGACAAGAATTCTTCATAAATTAAAAATTGAAATAAAGTATTAATATTAAAGACAATAACTTCATTTAAAATATGGCAAAGCTGAAAGAATGAAATGTTTCAAAATATATAAGCAGTAATAAATTAATTGCTGAATCTAGTATGAATCAAATTATATTAAAATATTCTTTAAATGTATATGAAGTTTTATTAAAATTATTCTAAAAGCACAACTATTTAAATATCTCTATATAGGTGATTTATATAGCTTAATCTAAATTTAAATCATTATAAAGGTTTCTGAAACAATACATAAAATATACTAAATGAAGCTTAAACTATATCATCATATAACAGAAAACTGATATTCAAAATAATTTTTAAATTCTTTATATGTCACCCAATTTGAAACCTAAAAAATTAAACAATCAACATAATTATTGAATGAGATAACCTAAACAAATGAGAAAAGTAGCAACCTAGGGATGAACTGCTGAAAACCTGGTATAAATAAAACAGAAGCCTAACAGAACAGGGAAGAACAGTCACTTGAACTGTAAATAAACAAAGGGAGACCAGGCTTAAAGCGTAGGTAGGAATTAAGGATGTCAGAAGGAATAACATGAAACCACTGATGCCTTTGAATCAAGAAGTTGTAAGAGCAGAAGTGCATTTCAGAGAGTTTAATGCAGTAACAGAAAGTAGCATGGGCTGGAACAGAAAAGATTAGTAAAATTTTAAATACATAGATGTTTTTGAGGTCTAGAAAGGAAAAAAAGCTTCTGTCAAATGTACTCAAACTTCTAAGTAAATTAACTGAACTCATTTGCAGACTCCTCCAACTGTGACCTATCTTCAGCCATCCTGAGTCTACATTCTGTGGCCTTCTTTTTTTGCTACTCTTTTAAGTGTCGAATGCATCTTGTAAGCTTTGAAACCTCTCCCTATGCCTTTTCTTTTTATTTATATAATTCATATTCATCCCCCAAAATCCAACTCAAGCATCAGTTACTTCACTGACACTTTCTTCCAATTCTACTTTGAGCTTTCAGCCCTCTAGGATCCCAAAGCATCTATATCTCAATTTTAAAATTTATTTTACATCATAATTATCCAGTAGAATGTAAATCTGATACCAAGAACTATGTCTTCTTTATAAAACCATATCTCTGGTTGGGTATGGTGGCTTACGCCTGTAATCCCAGCACTGTGGGAGGCCGCAGCAGGCAGATCATGAGGTCAGGAGTTTGAGACCAGCCTGGCCAACACGGCGAAACCCCATCTGTATAAAAAATACAAAAATTAGCCAGACATGGTGGCAGGCAGCTGTAATCCCAGCTACTAAGGAGGCTGAGGTGGGAGAATCACTTAAGCCTGGGAGGCAGAGGTTGCAGTGAGCCGAAATCACATCATTGCACTCCAGCCTGAGTGAAAGAGTGAAACTTTGTCTCAAAAACAAACAAACAAAAAAACCATTTATCTGAGGCTTGAAAGCTTATGACATTAAATCCATCAGTGGGGCAAGACAACCAGGGAGTAAGGCAAGATAAGCATGACAAAGTTAGTAGTTAACAAGAGTAGAACAGCTACTATGGGAATAAACAGTCCAGGAGTATAACACATGATCTGCAAAGGAAAAGAAAAGCCCACAGAAGATTAAATAATATGGCTCTGTAATGCCCACATTTACTACAGTTTAATCATTTTTCCCTAACAATAAGGATCACCACAAGAGCAGAGGATCTGACGGTAAGAATTATCTAAGAATAGATGGTAGAAAAATAAGACAGCAGAAGGTTAAACAGTTTCTAGATGATATCAATTGTAAACTTCCGAGGGGGCTGAAAGTAGGGTTCAAGGATGGCAAAAGAAAAAGAAAAGCCAGAACCTAAGTAAGGGGCTGAGAAAACAATTGGTTAAGGTAAGGTTCAAAACAAACTAGATATAAAAGAGCAAATGATATTGGTAGAAAAATGTTAAGTTGTGATCTGAGAGTAAAATTTTATAGTTTCAAAATTTTAAGGAGGAACAGTATCAAGTGATACTGGGGTCCAAAATATGGTTGAAAGTTAAGTGGGGTCAGAGGACTTGAAAATAAGAAACTATAATGCCAGCTGCTAGAATGAACATAATCACGTGTAACTGGAGGAGAGAACAGAGAAGTAACTAAGAAAGGCAAAAGAATGCTTTGGAAGTAGATAATGGAACAGTAGAGTGGCATGTACTTTAAAGGAGGAGATTGTTCAAATGAAGGGAAGGAGAAAAAGGAATTGAGAACCAAGAGTATGAAAGCCCCTCCCTAATTTGTCAGTATTAGGAAGAATGATTTGTTAGCAGGAGAAAGTTACATTACAGTAGGTAAAAGAAGGCAGAATGAATTTGTGGACAAACTTTAAAGGCACATGGCAATTCATTTACAGTAGATTAAGGGTTCCAAAGGTTCCAGTGAAAGAAGTTAATACAGTTACACAGTAGAATAAAGGAAGCCTAGAGTTAATATTTGCTATGTGCCAGTATTATATTCTCATTTAATATTGATTTAAACAATTAATTGATCTGTGGTATTATCTCCATTTTAATGTACAAACTGAGGCTCAGAAGAGTTAAATAACTTTCTCAAAATTACACAGTCATTAACTGGCAAAGACGGCATACGAACCTTAATCTAATGTACTCCAAGGCCCATGCTCCTGACCACTTCGCTATTCTCTTTTCTTTTATTTGCATAAAGCTTTTCCCCTTTCAGATGGCAGTCTAAATTAGTGTCTAGAAAATCAAGTTGTTATTATCATTTACCAGATGCTAGTTGATTCACTGTAGCCCACTACAGCATGACAGCCTAATGCTTTAGCATGTGATTTTATTTCTTGTCTGATTTCTGCCCACCATGCATCTCGAGTTTCTGGTTCATCTGAAAAATAAATTTTAAATCAGTTTATTACTCAACAGCACATTATCTATATGAACATGAAATGTTTAAAATAAACATACTATGGGAAGTAAAGAAGTATTATTCTATAATGGATTTTTCAACTTCCCATCTTTAAAATGTTACTTCTCAAAAGGCATAAGATTTAACATTTTAAACTCGATTGCTGGAAAACAAACCACCTATCTGCATTTGCTTTATTACTTTAAGAGATAACTAAAGGAATATATGATTAGATATAATTTTAAATGTAGACCCAGAGTTTCCAAATTCTTATCTTAGCTATGATTAGAATTTTAGAATTAGACTAAGAGGATATTCTACATCTCACCTCACTGAGTGAACACCTTATGTGTTATATCCATAAATTTAACTTAAATTCTGATTTCATTTCTTGGTACCTATTTTTTTTATAACTCACTATATTGTGGATTCTTTCCAAGGCAAAGATTTGTCAATGTTAAAAGAGAGAAAGCCATCTGTAAGCCATCCTTCTACAGAGATGTGGGTCTTCAGGCAAAATACAAGAAATTAGAGACTAAATAAAAAAAAAAAAGAAAGCAAACACACTTAAAAAATTAACTCCAATACTTTGGTAATGTATATAAGGAA
Source organism: Rhinopithecus roxellana (assembly GCF_007565055.1). NCBI lineage: Eukaryota > Metazoa > Chordata > Mammalia > Primates > Cercopithecidae > Rhinopithecus > Rhinopithecus roxellana. Next base: position 129,897,474 of record NC_044558.1, read on the forward strand.
AAATTTCAGATATAACACTCCATGTATTGGTCTGTAATTTTTAAAAATGATTTAGAATCACAGAATTGTATTTTATTACCAAAGAGAAGTCCAATATTGCTTGTAATGGAGCACTGTAAGTGGAGCATCTGTCATACATATTTCCTAATCACTTGCATTTAGCAGCAAACTACTGGTGACAGCAGCTGCAAATTATAGTAGCTTTTCATGTACAATGTGTTAAAAACAGAAAGTCTATAATTAGCATATCATAATTTATTTCTTTTTGTGGCCAATTCTCATTTGGGAACAACTTGATATAGAAAAAAAAAATCAACTGTAAATAGAATGCTAAGCTCTCATCGTAAATTTTCCATATAAAAGACACTAATAAATCTAAAAACCAAAAAATCCAGTTTCTATTTTTGAATTGCAGTATATATCTGATTTTCAAAATATGTTTTTCAAAATTAGTAGAATAAGTAGAATTATACTCACTAGTAAAATAGTGAAGACAGCAAAGTAAAGAAAGGTTAAGAGGCGTGTTATAGCTCACATTCCTATGATGAAATTTTTGTTTCCTCCACAGGGAGGAGGATCAGCAAAGGGGAGAATTAAGGAGATAAAAGCCAGAACTACAAATGATGCCAGCCAGTTCTTGAATTAAAGTTTTGGTTCCAAGACAAAGCTACCTTAAAACTTTCTTTCAGAAGAAAGAAATGCAGAATTCAGGAAACTGAGAAAAACATCAAAGTACAAGATCAAATAAGGACGAGAAATAGAAAAGACTACAATATGGTATTAGCAATCAATGTTATAAATTAAGAAATGTGTGAACAATTAAGTGAACCTATTTTACACAAATACTACTTGTGTTAAAGAATTTCTTCATATTCCCAAATGAAATATATATATTAACAGCAAAAATACACTTCCAAATCCATACTCTCTTTTTCTTCTAAGACATACACACTTACGGACCAATCTGAACATCCATTTAACATCATCCTTTCCTAAAAGAGAATTTTTGTATCATAAGATGAACTATTATTCAGGTGGTTGCTCTAATCTATTAAATTACCTACGATTCTGAGAAAATACTTATCACAAATAACTATAGAAATGTATCCCAGTTTAGAAAATACCTATTTTCCCAAAAAATTGCATGAAATAAAAAGTCTTATCTTTTCATTCACTAATAAAACCTACTTACTTTTTAAACCATTCTAGAAGTTTACAATATTATTTTCTGAAGCAAATAATTATGTACTATGTTTTTATAAGAATAGATTTTTCTCACATTAGGTTTGCCTACATCTGTACCACAAGTAATACATGGTAGCTTTACTGTTTTAAAAATGAACTTTACAGAAAGTAATCCATAAACAGTGTTTTAAAAATTAATAAAAAATGGAGGAAGCTACTTAAGTTCTGCATATATTTATTTTTAAAAGGCCAGCATATCTAAGTGGGAAAGTATATTATAACAATTCCTATGAGATATCACATAGAATACAAAGTTCATTTACATTAAACTTACCTTAGTATAACACATAAAATAATCAAATAATTAAACCAAACAGTATGAAAGAATAAATGGCTGATTCAAAAAACAAACAAACAAAAAGCTGAATGCAGCACAAGTGGAGCATTCATATTCTTCTGACAAATTCACAAGCAGCCTTTATTTTAACACATGAGCCACACAATTGCACATGGGGATGCCATTATTGTATTTAATAAAGTATTTACAAGTTTAATACAAAGCTAAAGAGTTACATAACATGGGAGCTAAGGAAGCAAATGGCATATGTCCACACTCCAGAAAACTTGTTAAATTTGGTTTTTGGCTAAAGCAAAAGCTTAAAGAACGAAGGGTTTGCAAAGCAGATTCAGCATACAGGAGCCAGAAACAGTGGATATTTTGGCGCATGCTTGGATCAGGTGACAGTACAGACTGAAAACTATGGCAGCTCACTGAAATGGTTACAGAAAGTAATGGCCCTAAATTCTAGGTGAAAGCAAGGCAAGCATACAGTAGGGAGCACTTAATCACAAACTGGTAATTATACTAACAATTATCTACAACTGTAAGCAAGAGACTAAAGGAAAAATTTTTGGCTACTAAATTTAGGGGGCGTTTAATTAAAACAAAATTAAGATTAATTTGTTTAACAGTAAAGAAAAGTTATATTTATCTTCAAAGCTTATTTTATACTCATGCCAGACATGAGCTAGAGGATCTTCAAGCAGTAATTATGATTCGGCCTATTCTATTACCAATAAAAATTCAGAGATATCACAGCATTTAATCCCTATAATAGAATGTTTAAGGTTTAAAAACTGATAGCTACAGTCTTACAGGAATGTATTGTGTTTTCCTATAAGAAATGAATTTGAATTATTTTATTCACCCTACAAAAGTACAAAATTGAGGATACTATACTAACATAAAAGCAAACAGAGTCTGGCTTAAAATTTTGTGGCAACTATATATGCTACATATGAAATGATACTATTTAGTTATTTGAAGGATATACAGCTGAGATGTAAGGTCACATTTAATAAACATTTCAAAGAAGTTAAGAAACAAACCTCTTCACCTTAAACACCATGTTTCTTCTGCTAATCTACAGAATTATTTATAATTATAAAAGTTATTTTAGGAGAATTTAAAATTTAATTATATACAAATTAATATATTTTTAACATTTTTATACTCAAATTATATATTTTATACATATAAGTTTAATACACAAATTATATTTTATACTATTTTATGTTTTTCTTCTATGAGTCAAAACTCTTTGTAGATAATATCACAAATCTTTTAATATATCCTTTTAATTGCAGGCATGAACTGAGCTCTAAATCAATCCTCACTGATGTCTCTTTTAGGGGTAATGTCAGTACACTTAGGTTGACATCAGAATTCATTCATTTTTACTATGTTACATTCCTAGAGCATGGCCACAGCTCGATATCTTGCCATCTTTTTAACACTTTGTTTCTGAAGTGCAGGTGAAACTGGTAAAATTCTAAAACGGCAGTTTATATCTCAGAAAATAACAATGTGAACAACTCAACATGATATGCCCTTATTAAACTCAACCTCTTTGAGATTTTAGGCAATCACACAACTGGCAACTAAGAAACACCAACTACCTGAAATGTTAAGTTCAGTCCATTTTTATATAGCCCTGGAAGAGAATAACTCTGCCTTGCAGATTCTTTTAATACGGTTAAAAGAAAAAAGAAATTTTTCTAATGTTTTAAAGCAGATTCACTATAGTTAACAACACTGTACTGTATATTTCAAAACAGCTATAAGAGAGAACTTGAAATGTTCCCAACACTTAGAAATGATAAATACTCAAGGTGATGGATACTCCAAATACCCTGATTTGATCATTACTTATTCTATGCATGTAACAAAATAAAACATGTACCCCATAAACAAATATTATGTATCAATAAAAATTACTTTAAAAATGGACAGTTATTCAATCTAATTTATAAATCAACAAAAAGAGATAACATGTTAGGTTGGATCAAATAAAGGTTAAGACAATGATAATCTATCATGTTAACGGACAGTATAAAAAGCTATATTCCCAAATACCTGAAAGTAACATTCCAACTGCTAACCTCTTGAAGAAGATAAATTTCCCCTAATGAAAAAGAAATTAGAGAGTTCAGGTTCAAAGGAGTATATAACCTCAAACTGGGTGGGGATCAGTAGACTAGGAAGAAGATTCTCATTATAGAGGAAGTCATGTGCAAATACAGAGCAAACATCAAGACGTAGTCATTTGGGATGTTAGGAGGAAACTAAGATATAATCCATGTTGGACCAAACTGGAGTCTTTACTATCTGTAAATTTAGAAAGTCAAATGTGTAATCTACTCCATAATTGTGAAATTTCACTACACACATGCATGCACACACACACACACACACACACACACACAATGTAACTGGAGTTTCATTATTCTCAAGTTACTGGTAATATAGAAAAGCTCACATGTCACACATACTGTATTTATGCCATCTTGCATCTTGAACTTATTTATCTACTTCCTGAAAACCTTATTAAAATACTGAAAACCAAAAGCTGTATAACTACTTTAGGTATAGTTTGTACATCTGTTTATAAGTATCTCTCAGAGAAAATGATAATTGCTGAGATTATCAGTAGAATTAAAGTTCCAAGACAGCCTACCACCTATCTCCATTTAACCAATACACACATATGCACACACCAAATAGTGTAAGAATTACCCTAGACTGGGTGTGAACAGCCTGCCTGCCTGGCTTAACAATTTTGTTCCCAGTACCCAACACAGTATTCAACACATGGTAGGCACTCCACAAACATCCACTGAAGAAAAACTTATCTGAATTGAAACTTAAAAAAAGAAATTCATTCAGATGAGCAGACTGACATCTACATTCTATAAATATATCCTTATATAATCATCTGACTCACACTTTGTTACCATTAAATATTTTGTAAAGTAATTATCATACTTATTTTTATAGGACATAACTACTCACTTTTGCTCCTAAAATAAATTTTCTAAACAACTATAATTCTGACGGCTAACAAAAAAGACTAATATGTTCTAATTTTGAACCATTAATCCAAAGCTTGCCTTATCACTAGTAAAAGTTTATGAATGAGAAAAACTTAAGTATAATATGTCCTAAGATCTATAATCTGTCTAAAATAAAATCTGTTTAAAACCCTTTTAAAAATATTCTCAAAAACAAACAAAAAGCTATCTAGTGTTAAACAACTTGTTTTACTAACTCAGGACTTAAAATATCAACTCACAAATTTTGTCTACATCCGGAAACTATCTCCAACTAATATATAATTACATTTTGATACCACACTATATAACTACTTTACTTCTTCTTAAAAAAAAAAAAAAAAAATCTAAGCTGACACGCAATCTCCACAGAGGAAAAAATAGCAAATTATCCACAACTATCAAGATTATCACTGATTTAAAAATTATGTATGTTAGCTACTCAAAAATACTTCTGGTGGTAACTCAAGCGAAAAAAATAAAAGATCATACTCATTTGAAAACTGAGTTAGGACTATTAAAACTTGCTCTGTAAACATTTTCCCATCTCAACGCTCAAATAAACTTGAGTTTCCAAAGGGTAGAACCCAATTGCTATGTATAATTTTAGAGCTGTAGGTATGTGGGATAATTCCCCTTTCTTTCTCTTGTCTTTAAAGCAGACAAGAGCCTGCTTCATTTGCCACATTTCACTAGTTACTAGGTCCTGCTGTTATTATACTCAAAATACCTCATTAATCTATAGTTACGAGTATAGGTTCTGAAGCCAGAGTACGCAAGTACAAACTGTGACTCAACCACTTTCTAACTATTCACCTTTGGAAAACTACTGCTTCACTTTGCTCACCTACAAAACAGGATTAGTGCCGACCTCAGAGATCTGTTTTGAGGATTAAATGGCCTACTATTACAAAACACTTAAAAGACTACGTGGCACATAATAAGTTATTGATCAATGTAGCTCTCCTATCACCACCAAAACCTAGGTTACCTATTTAGCCAAGGTTACCACACAATCTACTAACTGGTCTCCCTCTCTATAGTCTTATTGCCTTTAAGCCCATTCTCCACCCTATAGTCAATGATCGAATGCAAATATGAGCATAGGCTACCCTTATTCTTATGCACTTCCAATCCTAGAATGTCACACATAAGATCTGTAATGTAAATGCTGCATTCTGCTTCCTAGCAGCAACACTCACCTGCCTGGCCTTTCTCAAAGTCTGTTACCAAGCCAGAAACATAAGCAGCATGATAAGTAAAGGTAACATTTTTAAAATAAATTCTAATATTGAGTTCCCTTCTTCCTGCTCTATAAAAACATTTCTAGGGTTGGGTGTGGTGGCTCATGCCTGTAATCCCCACACTGGGAGGCTGAGGCAGACGGATCACTTGAGGTCAGAAGTTCGAGATCAGCCTGGCCAACATGGTGAAACCCTGTGTCTACCAAAAAATAATCAGCTGGGCATGGTGGCACACACCTGTAATTCCAGCTACTTGGGAAGCTGAGGCACGAAAATCACTTGAACTTGGGAGGCAGAGGTTGCAGTGAGCTGAGATCACGCCACTGAACTCCAGGCGATAGAGCAAGACTTCATCTCCAAAAAAAAAAAAAAAAAAAAAATTCTAACATTGTAGTTAACATAAACTAAGGCAGCAAAGCAGGAGAAAAGGAGACAGAAAAAAAAAGCTAAACTAACCAAGATATTTTGTACTCCGTGGCAAGCAACCTAGTAAGCATGAACTAACTATGTAAACATCATCAAATGAGTACTGGCTAGCACATTGTTTTGCAAATTCTAGAAGTTTCAGAACCACACTCAAAGTATATATAAACATGGGTACCGAAATATAAATCTATGTGATTCTCCCATCTATCCTTCAAATCTGAGCTCAAGAATTACAACTTCTGTAAGTTTCCCTCATACAGAGTTAATCAAGCCTTCTTCTTTAACCTTTATATTGTATCACACCATACTACACAGTAAATTATTTAATGTTTTTCTATCCTCCAAGAATATGAGCTTCATGAAGGCAGAGGGACTGGCAAACCTTCCACCCTAACACCTAGCAAATTGCATGGCACAAAATAAATTCTGATATAAGCTTGCATGATCTGTCATATTTTATACAACAATACTGTATAATAATCTTCCCATATCTTTCCATATTTTAATGTTTCTGAAATAAGAATGTCTAATAATTAATTATATTTAATATGGTGGTGTATATTTTCTCTTGGAAGGCTGTTATTAAAATGATGATGCTTCATGTAATACATGGTACAAAGAAGCCAGGAAATACAGTGTGAATGAGCAATTCTAGCCCTAATAAAAATGGTATCAACAATTATTTTCCTAACATGGTTAGTTCTTGATTTTCTGCATAGGAGAGCAATGGCTAAATATTCTCAAATTACAGAGAAGAATACATGAATGATTTGCATATATTTACCTATATCAAATTTTTCTTCAGAATTATCAAGTTATTTTTCCTAAACAAGTATGAAAATCAGTTGTTTCTGAATATATACTAGGTCTTACCAGAAAGATTCTAATTAATCAGAAGCATACTACGAGGTGTCATCATTTATGTCCTTTTAACATTCTACAACTTATATCCACCTTTTTTCTTCATACACTTTCTACCTGACATTATTTTAAATGATGGCAAGATATACTGCTTCCTCAACCATGTTTCTCTTTGCCAAACCATAATTCTGCTTTTGTGGGAAAATGTCCTTACTATGTCTATAAGATTTAATTATTGCCATTTCCATTTCCAAGATTGTTCTATGATTTGACAAACACACATCTCATCCTAAACATCTTTGCCCTGACAAGATTTCAGTTCCCTACATTATTAATGATGAATATGCTCTCAATGTCCTTTTTCTATATATCTTCCCACTATACTAATCTGCCTATGTTTTAAAAGTTCTTTTTTTTTTTTTTTTTTTTTTTTTTGAGACAGAGTCTCGCTCTGTCGCCCAGGCTGGAGTGCAGTGGCCGGATCTCAGCTCACTGCAAGCTCCGCCTCCTGGGTTTACGCCATTCTCTCACTGATTAGAATTAAAACGATCATTTGTTAGTGTAATATTTTGTAATTGGTCTTTAGTGAGAAATTGAAAAATACCTTGCTAGGTTAATTTCTGAACTTTTAAGAAATTAACCTATCAAAGTATTTTTCAATTTCTCACTAAAGACCAATTACAAAATATTACACTAACAAATGATCGTTTTAATTCTAATCAGTGACAGCATGCTGGTAAAAACTTGGATAGGAAATTTCCCTATGGATTTATCGATTGACATCAATCTGCACCTGTAAATGTTGGACTTATCATATGGTTTACCAGACTGAATTTAGGTAAATCTACATGATGAATATGATTTACTTCATAGTCAAACATGCATTACTTACATCAAAACTTATATCTTGAACTCCTAAGAACAAAAAAAGTTTACAATATTGAAAAGATTATGAGATATTATCTAAAATTCTGAGCCCCTTGGTGCCTTTGCTTTTCTGTAAGATATACTTTCTGAGACAAATAACTGAAAAGTTTCTTTAGGCAACATACCAGCTTCTGACTGAATCAAAATGGTTGTATTATTTCATTCTAAAAAATATAATGTAAACAATTAGAAATGTACATTATTATGTTTTTATCAAAAAGAAAAATTGCTTTTGACTCTAAAACACATCATCAGCTGTAAAACTTGCTATCTTAGTCTGGTTTATTTAAAAGCTACAAACTACATTCATATGTAAAATTACTTTTAAAAATTATATTCACATGTGGAAAGGGAAGGAGGAAAGTTTAAGAAAGCTGTTAATCCCCCAGTCTGTTCTTAGTTATCTATTTTGGAACACTTCTAGAATTATAAATAAAAATGCTAACAGTTACACTTTTACAGTATCCTACAGAACACTAAATATATTCTATTCAAATCTAAATGTGCATTTAAATATACTTTATTTTTAATTTATGAAACATTAAATACTTATATTTAACAATTACTTGCTTAATCTTAAAGCTAATGCCTACATCATTTACCTGATATAGAAAACCATCCAAAACATAATAAATAAAATTTTAAATGATCATTCTGAAGTTAATGACCTAAGAAAAGTCATTGATAATTTATAGTATTTCTATGGCTTTCATTAATTCATTTTAATTAACACATTTTTATATTTGCATTTCCACTGAAATTACAAGAGTTATTACATACGTAGCACAGAATATAGCTGTATAACTGAATTGGCCTTAAACTTACTTCATCTAGAACATTTCTAAAAACTTCACTGAGCTGCCATAATTTTTGTCAGCATATGTAGTACTGAATGACCATTAAAATACCTGAATTGAAACTATTCCAGTCTAGCAGTTTGTAAGATCTTGTGTTACCCATAATTCCGACAAAGGCTGAGTTCAAAACAGCAAATTAGTAGATCAGTTTTAGGTGCAGAATAGTAGGAATAAAACAAAAAACACTACAAACAAGAACGCAATTGACAACACCACTCGACAGGAACTGGAAAGACACAGACAGCAGAGTTAATAAGAACTAGAAATAGAAAAGGGGAAAGGAGCATGCTACAGTAATCTAACATTAACTAATCTAATTATTGAATTACCTTGATTTTTAAAACCACCCCATTCTTTCCCTTGTTGCAGTCACCTGTTAGCTCAAAATTTACCAAAGGAGGATGTTCTTTAAAAAAGCCTCCAAAATAAGAATCCATAGTTAGCAGGTGGTAGTGGTTTTAAAATAAGATTTTTTCCCTTCTATAGGGAGAATGAAACAAAAATTCCCCATATTCACTAGTCAAAAAATAGCTGCAAAATTCATTTGAGAATGCAAACACAGCATTTTTAACATTAGCACATGCATCTCAATCCATCATAAGTTTCTCTCAGCTGAGTAACTGTCACAAAATTAAAACATCATCATTATGGTAGATGTTAATCTAGAGTTTTGTTTTGTTTCAACATTCAGCTTTTCTTCAATATATTAAAATTTCTTCATAAATAATTACTTAAGAGGCCTGGAGATTAGTAAATGTTCTTAAGAAATGTTCCTTTTTAGTGCATAATAATACATAAAACAATCCAAAGAATGTGACATTTTATTTTATTTTTTGAGATACAGTCTCCCTCTGTCACCTAGGCTGGAGTGCAGTGGCATGATCTCAGCTTACTGCAACCTCTATCTCTAGGGTTCAAGTGATCCTGCTGCCTCAGCCTCCCAAGTATTTAGGACCACAGACATGTGCTAACACGCCCAGATAATTTTTGTATTTTTGGTAGAGAGAGGGTTTCACCATGCTGCCCAGGCCGGTCTCAAATTCCTGAGCTCAAGCAGTCTGCCCACCTTGGCCTCCCAAAATGCTGGGATTACAGGTGTAAGTGACCGTGCCCAGTCAGAATGTGATACTTTAAATCAAAATAATATAATATTGGAACCATTAGAATAATTACATGTATTTAACTAAAAATAAAACAAAATGAAAATGTAACTCATATACCATTTGAAAGCACTTATATGTATATGTCTATGACCTTTCGGGAAATAATCCATTAATAACTGAGAATTTCTACATGTGAGCTGAAAAAATACTCTAAACTGGGAGGAAAGGCAGAGAATGGGTGAGCTGGTAGTTACAATACCCAAAAGACATTCTGTAATAAGAATTACTCTTTTCTTCCCTGGGCCTGGATTCTTACATTTCTTGCACAGGTAGCATGAACTGGCAGGTAAAATAAACCCCAAAATGCAGTTAGTTTTTTTTTTTTAAGTAGTGACACTTTAAATACAGCTCTCTACTTAAACTTATTTAAGTAAACTTCACTTGTTCTCCCAGACTCTATAGCTTACTCAGAGTACATGGAAGCAACAAAACAAAATCAAAATGTTTTTCTTTTCCTTTCTTTTTTTTTTTTTTTTTTGAGACAGAGTCTCATTCTGTCGCCCAGGCTGGAGTGCAGTGGCGCAATCTCAGCTCACTGCAACCTCCGCCTACCGGTTTCAAGCAATTCTCCTGTCTCAGCCTCCCGAGTAGCTGGGACTACAGGCGCCTGCCACCAGGCTCGGCTAATTTTTGTATTTTTAGTAGAGACAGGATTTCACCTTGTTGGTCAGGCTGGTCTCAAAACTCCTGACCTCAGGTGATCCACCCGCCTCAAAGTGGCTTCCCAAAGTGTTGGGATTACAGGCGTGAGCCACTGCGTCCAGCCCAAAATGTTTTTCAGTAAGCAGAAGATATTCAGTAATTAAATATATTCCTGAAACCATGTTTCGAACTATTAGATCAGTGGGTGCCATCTATTAAAATATTTGAGTTAATGGTCCATAGAAACACAGGTAACTGGCCTTGGGTCGTAAGGCTGATGTCAGGTATGTTAACTCGGTACTTCCTTGCATTTTTCAAATAATTCAAGTTCCTTAAAACAAAGATGTAGAATTTGGCATAGTCTTCAGGATCCCAATACATTAAACTGGCATCAGTCTGAATTTTTCTTTAAGTACTGTACACAAATACCACAATGGAGAAAACATCTTATATTGACCACAAAAATAAGAAACGGGGGAAAAAAAACTGAAGAAGGGAAAAAAAAGAGAAAACCAGTGCTTAAAAGATGTATTTGCCCAGTTATAGAGTTAAATAATCCTGACTTGCACTGTTTTTCTGAAATCTCATTCAGGGTCCAGAGAATTCTAGTCTTCTCTGAAATAAACTCAAATGACATCAAACTACAGGGCATAAACTTTTTAAAAAAATTTAAAAATAATAATGCTCTGTATCCTCAAAAATAGTCATTATTTACAATGCTTTGGTCCAATAACTTCAAAGCATTTTACCTTCTTTTTTTCTTTTTTTTTTTGAGACAGAGTTTCGCTCGTCGCCCAGGCTGGAGTGCAATGGCACGATCTCGGCTCACTGCAACCTCCACCTCCCAGGTTCAAGCAATTCTCTGCCTCAGCTGGGATTACAGGCGCCTGCCACCATGCTCAGCTAATTTTTGTATTTTTAGTATTTTACAGGCATGAGCCACCGTGCCCGGCCACTCTTCTTTTTATAGCTGTCAATACAAGCCTCACAAAGAGGTCACTGGATGTGACAATTTAAAATTTTCAAAAATATATACGTCTATATGCCAAATAAGAATACTAATATAACTTCAGGTTACAGTATGTTGATTGAGCATCTAGTCAATGAGAAATATAAGAACACATTCCATATGGAAAGTTCCCACTATTTATCATGCTTATTTTAGACATAGAAAATCACCAGAGTATTTCTGATCCAAGGGCCTGAATCCAGTAGGACTTTGATGCCTACTTGCTTTTATAATTACGTTCCTATGTTTTAAAGAAGTAAGCTACTATTCTTACTCGTTTGCTTAAACAGAACAAATAGCTACATAAAAGAAACTGAGGGACCAGATATTAGTTTGTTTCTCTGCTTTTCAATTCTTAGCTACTCTAGACAAAGTCTACAATTACTTTGTTGCCCATGCTGGATTCCACCACCAGTGACAGAGTGGAATCCCAGTACAGTGCTGGGATCTCGGTTCTGTGTCTCCTAAGTGCTGCCTGGGCAGGCTGGAGGGGACAGGTGGCCATGGTCAAAGATAGTCCCAGTGTGTTCAAGTTACACAATGAGCTCTAAGAAATGACAGCTCCAGTTGCCTGCTCCGGAAGAGGGTCTTTGACCCATGGACTCATCTGCTTCCCTCTGCTACCTATCTGTTCCTATGACACCCACAGTGTTTACACAGGTCTTGTTGTGCTGCCCAGACTGTTGCTCAAGTCTGGCTATGTTGTCCTGGGCTCAAGCGATCCTCCTTGCCTCGGCCTCCTGAGTAGCTGGGACTACAGCCACATGTTACCGTGCCCAGCTTTACAATTACATTTTTAAAAATACCTGTTTTAAGAAAAACGAAAATAAACAATCTATAAAGAGATACTGCTAATGAAAAGAACTAACATCTTAAACTAATGGCCATAATGGTCAATTTATAAAAATGTTTATCTCCCCTGAGTCAAAGAAAAGTTATTTAAGGATTTCCTTAAAGTGATATTGTGACCAAAAATAAATTAAGATTTGTTTTTTACAGAAAAGTAACTAAAATACACTTAGTTTATTTATAATTAAGATTACTACAAATATATTAAAGTAACATGCTAGTTTATACTTTCTTTTCATTTCTCTTTTCAGATAGATTTGGCTTTAAAAAATCATGAAAATCAATTTTAATAACCACAATTTAAATAAAGGAAACACTGAAACTTTTTAAGAACATACCAGGATTGTGGATACGATCCAAAAGCTTCACAGAACGTGCACTAACTACACCCCCAACATGTACAAGGAATCCAGGAGGAAATGCCGTCAAGGTAAAAAATGGAAATTCCTAGTGGAAAGAATAGGGGAAAAATAAAACTTACCGTGTGTAAAGTGTAAAAAATTTGCTGATTAAAAAGCTTGTCGTAAGCAAATGTATTACATCCCTTGAAATAAAAGGCCACCCATTCTACATTACACATGCTTTGTAATTAAAAGTTTTATTAAATGTTTAGAGTTTCAAATCCATTTCCCCATATATACAATGTTATACAGAATCCAAAGACCCATTTTGTCAGTTCTCAATGAGGAAAAAAAAAGTGTTCTTTCAATTTAAGATATTTAAAACATATTCTTCCTTCCTCTGAATCTCCAACTCTGATGGAACTTCTCAATAAGATGAGGGAACTGCCCTATCACGCTACCCCACTATCTATTTCTCAGTGGTATAGACACCCCCTTCACATGAACACCCAGTATAAGACACTGGTAAAGACTCTAAAAACCTGAGGCCAAGAGATCTAAATGAAAGTGGGACCAAGGGAGGGTAAGTGAGAGGCTAAGCAGTGTGGGTTAAGAGAAAGAGAATAGGGGCAAATATCAAGTTGAGGTGGGTAGAGAATCATTGCCTGAGGTTACTCTATCAACACCAATGTGGCACGAACAAATACAAGTGCATAAAGGTACATTAAGGAAAGGTGACAGGTACATAGATAATAGCTAGGAAGGCAATAAAACTCCACAAGTTCTTGCACGCTTTATTCTCTCCTTCTCTCTTAAAGACATAAAATTCATCAACTTAGAGACAAAGAGAAACACAAGAAAGAGAAATGAAAAAGCCGAGAATGGAAATTCATTGAAATAGCACCCAATAAGAAAACAGAGCTCCTGTGGAAACATGGAGGACCCTCACATTATACAAATTGGATGCAAGTAAGGATAACTTGATGTTTGACCTGTCTGGTTGCAAGATTAATGTAGCTCACTTAACTGGAATCACTTGCCAGTAGCCTCAGCTATTTAGAACATAATTGAGCATAATTGAGAAAAATAAGCAAAACAGGGCTCTCAACAGTCAAAAGAACTGTTACGGTCTCAAGCACTAAAGCTCATATACTTTATTCATAAGAGACTCCCACAGATCATATTCATTCTATATTACAGTAGTTATAAATTTTTATCTTAAGAACAAACAATTCTAAAATTTATCATGATCTTATTTTCAAGACCACCGCAGATTAAATGCAACAAATAAAAGTTGGTAAAGAGATACAGAATACCACCAGAAGCAGGCACATTAAAAGCAGCAAGAATTATTCACTGGCTGCTTCAAGCATGGAAAATATAAACTCACAAAAGCATGATCACAAAGCACAGCAACTTGGAATCATTTAGCACAAAAGCAATCAGTCCTGCGCAACTCAGTAACCCATGAAGGTTGAGTATTAAAAAACGTGTACACACACACAATTTAGAAATAAATTCAGTTCAAATTTAGAAGTAATCTTTAAACAAGAGAAAGAAAAATCTAGGCTACGTAAGAAAAGAGTAAAAAAACTACACTATGGAAGTGGTTAGGTTTGGCCCAGCAGACAGGTAGAAGATAAGGAAGAGGATGGAAGGAGAGTACGTCACTTATAATAAATGTATTATAATATGTTTAGTCAAAATGCATCCTTATTTCCATTTAAACTTATTTTTCTGTCCTCCAAGTTTTATTCCTGGAAATCTAATAAAAACTGTGCAAACTAGAAGATTACCTCATAATGAATTCGTATTTATTGTTAAGAAATTTGAATGTAAATGAAGTTTTGAGTCATAAAAATATCTGAATGGATTTATTGTTAGGCACAGCACACACAGGGGTAATTACACAATAATATAAGTGTTAAGAAAGAAGTTGGGAAAACAGTTTGGTAGTCAATGAGTTCAAATGGACTCATTTGAACTTTATAAATGTGAGTTTTAAATGAGAAATGTATAGGTAAGCTTATATTATTAATAATGTAGTTAGGTTCAGTGTTAGGATCACTTAAATTTTAATACTTCCTCAAAATATCTGAGGCATGTGGTGGTCTCATAGAATAAAAAATCACTTTATATGTAATCTTTCTACTTAAATCTTTCAAATATCTAGACAAGAGATACTGAAAGTAACATTTTTGTAAGCTAAATGGAAGACAGTACTTCCTTTTCCCTTCTAAAGAAATTAAATAGGTACATTATGTATTAGGAAATATTTTCATATAAGATTTTACATAAGTATGAATAAATGAACCTAAATGACTTTTCAATTCAGGGTTCTTTACCCTTCTCCCCAAAGTTCTTTGTTTGGGGTAAAGAAATGAGGGGAAGCATCGTACTGGAGCTGGTCAGAAAGAAACACACAGGGCGATGGCTGCCCAAACAGGCCACGACTCACTCTCCACTTTACATGTCCCCAATCCACTTACTCAACACACCAATTCATTCTAAAACACAAAATTTAACCTATAATAAATAAAAAATCTCATTGTTATTTAACCAAAACTCTGTCTTCATACAATTCTCTTATTAGAAGAGCTACTGCTGAAATCTATAGCAGATTGTTAAGTACCTATCATCACCACCATAACTAGCAACTACTGTCAAGTACTTCTATGTGCCAGGCCCTGTAGTCTGTGCTTTATAACCTTTCCCAAATGAGAGAAGTACTATTATCTCCATTTTTGATATGAAAAACTGAACTCAAGAGGGCCTTGTATTCCTAGATTCTTTGTGAGCAACAAACTTTATCATCTGGTTTCACTGTCATTTAGAGTTACGGATTTGATTTTATTACACCTGACGAATTTATAGATTTTTCTTCTGTTTAAAAGAATAGTTTTCGCTGGGCACAGTGGCTCATGCCTGTAATCCCAGCACTTTGGGAGGCTGAGGTGGGTGGATCACCTGAGGTGAGGAGTTCAAGAACAGCCTGGTCAACATAGTGAAACCCTGTCTCTACTAAAAATACAAAAATTAGCCAGGCATGGTGGCAGATGCCTGTAATCCCAGTTACTCGAGAGGCTGAAGCAGGAAAATTGCTTGAATCCTGGAGGCAGAGGTTGCAGTGGGCCAAGATCACGCCATTGCCCTCCAGCCTGGGCAAGAAGAGCAAAACTTCATCTCAATTTAAAAAAAAAAAAAAAAAAAAAAAAGAATAGCTTCCTTAAGATCAGCCCAAGCACATCCTGCTTTCAACGCCTCGATGTGAATTTCAGGAACTGCAGAAGAAATTTTCTCCAGAAAGTCCTCATATTTAAAGTAGCTTTCCCTGGGGTACCTAGATAAAGTTACATGTTGATGATCTGACATAAGCCAAGGGCAGGCAGCATAAACATATTTAATAGTGTGTGCTCAAAGACAGGTTAGTTGAAAACTCATGAGAGCACAATGGGAGTATTCTTTTAAAAAGAGATTTAAATAGGATTTTTCTTAGGAGATATTTAAATAGTCTATTCTTTAAATCAAATACTCTTTTTATTATTGCAAAAGACTAAACTTTCTAGATATAAAATCAACAACAGATTTCTACCATGATTTATTGTACAATTTTACTCTCACTTCTAAAAAGATCAAAATTCTTCAAGAGTTTACCTTATATCAATGTTTCCCAAAATGTGTTCCTCACTAACAGGTATTTTAAAAGGAAAGTTCTAATAAAATGTACTTGGGAAATCCTAGGTTAAACTAAGTTACTAGGTTTCTTGACTGAAGGAACTAAAAAAGTACTTCCATATTTTATCACAGGTAAAATAAAAGTCTTATTGAAAAACAAATCTGGCTGAGCACAGTGGCTCATGCCTCTAATCCCAGCACTCTAAGAGGCTGAGATGGGAGGATCACTTGAGCCCAGAAGTTCGAAACCAGCCTGGGCATCATAAAGAGCGCCTCCCTCCTAATTAATTAAATATCTATTTACTTTACATCAAAAAATTCATAGGTGGAAGTTAAATCTAAATAAAACTTTTATCTCTATTTCTCATCTACCAAAAACCCGGCAATGCTTCTGTGACAGTAAAGAATAACACTTTTAATTTTGATAACTACTACTTGAATAATCCGCAAAAGAGATTGGGCAAATAAAGTTTCTCTTTCCTCAAGAAAAAAAAAAAAAAAAGTCATATAATTTATTAAGGGTTGTTTACCAAGAGATAGAAATGAATATGAAATATCATATAAGTAGAGCATGTCAGTGACATAATCTAGTGTTCAGGTTAGCAGAATTAAGTCATATCTGAACATACATGGAGAAAATTCTTCATACTTCTTGTTTTTCCCAAAACAAAAGCCATACTAATGGCAGTCACAAGTGAATAGGAAAGCCAAAGATGATAATGCTTTTGCTGCTTTGTACACAAGGTAGAGAAGTAGTTTCATAAACCTAAGTAACTGCTACTTTGAGGTTAGACAATGTAGATGTACTGCCAACTCAGGACTGACAAAGTTGTAAATGAAACTATAGTTCTCTACACCTTTGCTGTTAATTCCATGAAGATTATTTAGTAATCTATGTCCAATGAGTAAATGTGTCCAAAATTTTAAGAATGTTTAAATGCATATTTAAAAGCACAAATTTTATCCAAACTAAATTCAAAATGGTTTTCATTGCTTAATATTGTTTTCCCTTAAAGTGAGATGGTTTTTAAAGATTCTTGGTACAGACAGTAAAGTCATAGGCACAACATACAAGTAAAATCTTATTATATAGAATTTCAAGGGAACCCACATTTTTCTGTTACTGTGAATTCCAGAATGGTAATTTGATTATAAGCAAGCATATTCCTATTGTGAAAAACTCTGTAGAGAACATAATAATGGAACAGGGAAAAAGATAAGAGCATTCTGGCCAAAAAAAATGGTAAGTGAATGCACACACACACCTTCACTCTGACCCTCTTCAATGTTTTCAGTCTTTTGTTACATTTGGTTTTAATAGTTGATCTGAATGTTTAGGTGGGCCTTTTGGTGGCAGTTGTAGGTTTGCCTGCAAGGTGCAAGAGTAGCTGGAAGGTAACTGCTGCTTGATAGAGCATGAAGCAAAAAATGAGCCAAAGCCTCATCATTGCTTAGTTCAGCTCTGCTCTCTCCAGCCTGGTCTAAGTAAACAGTGCATACACAGATACTGTCAGCATAAGGAGGGAAAAGTCTAGAAAACAAATTGTACCAACTTCTAGAGGAGAAATACTTTAGTTTTATGAAATGTATCCTTTTACAGGTATTTACTCTTTCACCTTTTTTCTCCCAAATGCTAGTGTAATATAGAACATGTAAAAGAAAATTCTGTGAATGCTTATAGCTTCCAAATCAGACATAATGAAAGCTATAGAACTATGTCTTAAAATTATTGACATGACATATATAACATGCACCATATTAGTTAGTAGAAAAAAGAACATGAGCCTCACAGTGCTATTAAATTTAAAAAGAAAAAAACTTTGCATTATGAAAAAACAAATGCTGTCAACATTTGCTAAAAGCTTAAATAAAACTTAAATGACCAAGACTAAAACTAGAAAAGCTATCAATACAAGAAATAGGCTCTCACACATTTTTCGGAAACATACCCGCCTTCTACAGAACCTATGAGGCGATCCTCCCTTAGCAATGAAGTTTATTAAAAAAAGAGAGAGAGAGAAATCATCCAAAAACTGTAACTGCTTATTTTCCCAATCAACAAATACAGCTAAATATCAAACTTACAATAACTAAAATAGATGCATTACAATGAATAACCACATTATATTAATCTTTAGAAATATAGAATCTGTACATTTCTTATTCCTAAGAGATTGTCCAATGATAAAAGTCAAACAAACATATTTATATACTAAGGAATTATTTTTAATATAATGAAATGCTACTTGAATACTTTTTTCTGCAAAAATGTTTACCATCTCCTTTCCAATAATAAATGTAATGGAAAATTACTTCAGCATTCAATAGGTATTCTCGAAAATAGTATTTCTGATAAAAGATTAAATGACAAAACAAAAATTATTATTATGTAATTATTCCAAATCAAAGGTAATTATCCATAAACAAATTACTTTGACATCTTAAATCCATTTTGGACTTCAAAACTGCAATATTATAGATGTGTAACCAAAACAGTTCATGAAAACATGTAAGTACACGGAAGCATAAGATAACAAAGTCATATTAACAGTGTAAGAATAAAGAATATCAAGTGAATCTTACCCTCTGTTCCAACGCTGATTGAGTCTGTTGTCTTAAGAGAGCTTTAAAGGGCCCCCCTTCTTTTCCAGCACTACCACTTCCCATTCCTACAGAACATCAGTATATAAATAACAACCAAAAAAAAACAACTATAGAAACAAAGTTTAATTGCATTCATCTTCATAAACATCATGAGTTGAAATGTGATAAAATGATCGAAACATTTAAAGCACTGGGGATGACAACTAAAGCACATATTTTACTCTACTTTTATTCACAAAGTTTTCTTTAGATGCAAGATGTCAGAGCCCTACGGACCCCAGCTAGTTTTGAACTTAATTTTTTCTGAAAATTATAAGAAAAATTATGTTAAGGTGATGAAACTTTCCATAATATTCCATTTCAAAAGCTGTCTTTTAATTAATTAAAATAATCAAGATAATAACAATTACTATGCTAACAATTTAGGAATACTAAAAAATGAGAAATATGTCTGATTAAATGTAAATAGAGACAAAAGCACTACTTGTGCTCACTTAAAATATTCCAAAATTCTATAAAAAACATAAAATTTAGGTGATTTTGAAATATAGTCAAATCTATTTTCTTATAACTTCCCATTTCTAAACATATCATGACAAAACAGTATTAATTTCATACTTGTCAACGCTCATTCACAAAAATCAACATAAACTTTTTTTAAATAAACAAAAAACCACAGACATGTAATAGACACATCACAAATGTACATAGTTATGAATGAAAGAAGTACCTTTCCCAAGCTCTTAGATATATTTTTTATGGCTTCATTTTAAATTTCTTTCCCTACCTTATTTTATTGTTCTGACCATGCCAATAGATCAACTATGGTCAAAGAATCACAGAAAGCAGGGGACAGGTAAGAAGCCAGTGCTCTACAGACTAGAGTTCATCCCATCCCTTTCAAAACTGAAGATGCATACAGCCAAATTTACTACAATGACTTAAAAAGAAACTAATTAACTTTTACATTTTTAGCTGTTCTTGGATAAGGAAACAAAGGTTAGCATATGTATAGTCCCATTCTGTTCTTAAAAAAAAAAAAAAAAAGATTTTTCTTATAGTAATCTGAACATTATTTTTAGAGACTATACAATACTAAACATAGAAATGAAACTAAGATCTTTATATGAAGCATATTAAAAGCCAGAAAATAAAATGTAAATTTGTAGTGATAAGTGAAATATCAGAAAATATATCAGAAAAATTTAATAATTAATGCAACAGACAGAAAAAAAAAAAGATAATGAAAGAATATCACCAAAATGAGACAAACTGATTCAAACAGAATAATTTACTAATGTAACCATATGGTTTAGCAACATGATGATACAGGTCCAATGTGAATGGAATTGGTATGAAGAGAAAGAAAGTAAAGCATCTAAAACAGAAACTGTAGTAATAAGAATCTAATAATATTAGAAATACCCAGATCTATGTCCTTAGACATATATTTTTTTAATATATAAAATAATTTGGCAGAATATTCACGATTAGCCATCAAGTAATCCTCAATTATATCCTTATAACTCCAATTATTTAACTGTCTACCAGTAAGAAAAATAATAGAAAGGCATCTTGTATAAAATATCCAATAATTCTTTACAGCATGAAAAATAAAGGGATTAAAAAGCTGACATAATGTGATCCTACCAGAAGCAGCCAGGAACAGCTCTTCACTGAAAGAAACACTTTTCCTCAGAACTGGGCTGACAAGGCTAGAATGATGAGGGGTAAGGCTAGATTCCGAGAGGAGGAGACAGGACTTTTTAAGATGAAGGGAACCACAAGAGAGAGAGGGGGAGCTGGGACACAGGTAAATCCTAGGTCCCTGTGGGTAAGGTGCTGTGGAGGAAAGTAGCAGAGAAAAGATGCAGATTCAGAAGATGATCAAAAAATGCAGGCTAAGGAAAGCAATGATGAGGCAAAATATAACAATAAAAATGAACTTTAAAATGTACAGACAAATTACACTAAGCAAATGAAAAGTCACTAGCAAGACCATCTATCCCACATAATGTAAATAAAAGGCATAGTCTAAAACTTAACAAAACCTTTACTAACTTCACATTCACTAAAATTTTTTAAATCACTAACTTAGGATTTTATGTGATTCTAATAACTTTTAATTGACGTCTTCAAAATACTTAACTTGCCTGCCCTTCTTGGCTTAAGAATTTGTAAGATTAAAATGTACCACACTTTCAAATGTTAAGAGCCAGACTTGCTGCCTAAAATATAAACACTTATTTAAAGTTATAAAGGTGCAGTACTTCAAATGTTACTAACTTTGGATAGCATTTATGGGCACTTTAATTGAATACCCATAAAAAATACTCAGTACTGGATTAGGTAAACAGTTGTCAGTATTAATTTTAATATTAACTTCTTTCTGTCCAGTTTTGAGATACATATTAATGCTTTTCTTTTTCCTCTAAAATGTTTAATACTTTACTCTGATCATAGTATTATTTGCATTTACCGAGATTTGAGTACCCTAAGGGTCAAATGCCCTCTGTAAAAACTATACATAGTTAAAAGACTGGCTAAAAATATTAGCTAAAATCAGGTATCAAATCAATATTCTAACACTAGTAAATCTAAAATTCCACTATTAAATACTTGGGAAAAAATATAAAAATAAAACCTTGTAAATGTCAAAATTAGTACCTAGAGAAATAAATATAAAAGTTTTTAAAAGAGACCTACCAGAAAAACAGATAATGTAGCTTGAACTACAAACAGAAAAAAAAAAAAAAAAAAAAAAAAATTTCCATCTAAATGTCATTTATTCTACTTTTGGATTCCCAAATAAATTATAATCAGCTTCTGTCTGTCCATTATTTCTCAAGACACTGATTCTGATATAGGTAAATTAGAAGGCAGAAAATCATGAAATACAGGCTGAAATTTTAGTTTTAGAACTTTTATAACAATCACAATTGTTCCATTTGAAGTCTCCATGAGATAGGAGTGCTCCTCAGGACAATTCAGAGAGATTCAGGGACTCACAATATAAGGCCAAGGGGCTGAAAATTGCTAATGTTATATAAATAAGCTATTGAAGTAATAAATCATTTTAGGAAAAACAATATTATTTAGAGGCAGCTTATAAATATAGGAATACATGGGAATAACACCCCATTTGTAAATAAAAATTTTTAAACTAAAAATTTGGAACCAGAAGATAAAATATGAAAAGTTCATTAATAATTATTACTTGACAATCTTCTTTAGGCTTGGCCTTTTTGGTGAATTTAAAAAAAGAAAAAGAAAAAAGAAACAGAAAGACCAAGGAAATGCTTTCCAAATTTTATCTATGGTATGGCAAAAAAATAAAAAATAATAATAAATAAATAAAGGCTTGGAATACGTAGTCAGTGGACCACAGTCTCAAAAATAGTTTTTAAACTTATTACTCAAATAGTAATGTAAGTCTTTGTCTTGATTGTCATGAATTTTAAGGCCAGAGTCTTTTACACTTTATCTGAAAAAAAAAATCTTTTTTCACTACAGTCTGGATGGTTCAGTTTTTATGGCATAAACCTGGTAAGGTGCCAAATTTCAAAGCATATATTACTATCAAATAACTACATTATGTGTAGACATTATTCATAATTATCTAGAAAGATGAAGCTGTTATCCTCAAGAAAACAGGTGTTTATCTGTATATTTTATGACTTCATTTATAAAAACAGAAATTAAATCTACAGCCTTTTTAAAAAATGATGTTTCCTTAGAAGTAGCACTGCCTTGGATTTAGACTTCTTTTCCTTGTTTTCACAAAATCTAGGATTGTTTTATAAATTTCTAACATACAAATAGGGCTATTAAAAATATTAATTAAAAATAACAAATAACTGTTTTAATCATCTGATGGGAAAACTATCAGACAAAAATACTATTTATAAAAATTTCACACCATTAACTTTTAAGTTTAATTTATTTTAAATTTTTCTAAACAATAACACTTTAATGATTTAAATAAGTTAATTCTATTCTAAGGTATAAGGAAATAATCTGATTTTTCATCAACTTTTTATCATAAAACATTTTCATAAAAACCCAGAAATCATTCATCAAAATACAATAGAAAAGAAAAAGATATAAATTTAATAAACAGAAAAATTTAAGAATAAGTAAAAATGCTATTTTCTAACCTAGAAAGACTAGCAAAACCAAACATTTTAAATATCCAGTTAATAGATAGATGTACTCTAATACAACCATTTCAGTGGTTAAAAGTTTTTTCATAATAAAATCTTAGAATTATATTCATTAATAGGCAGAAATAATAAATTCAAAAATGCTTGTATGCAACTGATTACAAGCTACTAGTGTTACTTTTTAGTCAAATGTTTTAAGATGTTATTCCTCTTAATTTGAGCATAAAATGAAAAATGTCTATATGCCAAAATAAATCGTGGACTGTGATATCTACACTATGATTAAATCAATGAAATGTAGACAAGATAATTTCTGAATTACACAAAATTTTCATATTTTAATTGCAGTAACTGTAAATGGTCAGTATTCACATTTTCTTTTTAACTTAAGTGCCAAAAACAAGAGGAAAGATTTGGATGGAAAGCTAATAAGAAATAGAAACAAATTTTTTAAAAAAGAAAAAACAAAAGGTGGGTGGAAGCGCCTTACCAGTTTTGGGTGTCAAACTCAAATCTGTGTCAGAAGAAGAGGACTGTCGACTGTAGGACTTGGAAGGTGAAAAGGAATAGGTTTGGTTTTTCAGAGGGGTTGAGGGTCCTGATGAGTGAGTATTGGGATTGGGATCTTCATTGAAGGGAATCCTGCCAGAAGAAGGTGGAGAAATATTAAGTAATCATGTGCCAAAGGGCTTGACGGGTGGCAGCATGATCCAAACACCAGGAAAGAATTGGGGCAGGGCCAGCAGTCATTTCTTACGTGTGGAGCTGGGAATGAGGCCAAAGACAACCAATTGCTGTTTAACCATTCATCACTCTCCAGATAAATATTATCTGCATTGAAACAGTTAATAAGCCAAGTGAAAAAGCAAAAAAGCATGAAATGACAGACTAAGGGGATAAAAAATATCAAAAGGAGAAATAAAAAGAATATATGACAAAATATTTTCAAATAATGCTGTAAGTTACGAAAGAAAAATGGTAACTACAAGCGGTGTGTGTAAATATTCATAATTGTTTTTATATTTGCACACACACAGATATCCTCAAAATAAAAAATGTTTCCTTATCCTATAGCAGCAAGAGTGCCACAGCTAAAAACACAGCAGAGAGAAAAATGAATACAGCTACACAGAAACATTGCCTTTAATGCAGAATAGTTGCTTACCTGTTCTCCAATAGCTCTCTTCCACAGAATGAAATAGAACCTACTGTAATAGGTTTTGTATACAAAGAAAATAAGCAAATTGGAAGCTTTGGCAGCTACTTCATTTAGAATCTAATCATCAATTTTATTTTTAAGCAAATGAAGAAATAATTATAAAAATATGTATGGGAAGATTCGCCTCAAAACTCACAGTACACATACACAAAATAGCATTATTTGAGGATCTGTGGAAGAGACTTTGGAAGCTGGAAAAACACCTTCACTTCCATATAGTTAGAGACTCTGTGGCAGCTAAATACAGAAGTTCCTCACTGCAGCTGGACTTCGAGTAAGAAAAGGATGAAGCAAAGACTTGTGGTACCTGCCTACACTACCTGCCTGCCTGCCTCTGCAGCCACTCTGCCCGTGGCCTGCATCTCCCCAGCTCTGGAGTCTGAGCAGTCTCGTACCAGTATAGATGAGAGTGGGAACAGACACAGAGAAGTTCTGAGTAAGTCGTGAGCCAGTAGCAGTGTGAATTGGGCTGTTGTGAGTCGAGCGGCATCCATGGCTTGGAGGATGAACCAGCGGAGACCTGAGGGAATTTGCGGTCAAAGTGGAAGAAAAGAAAACAATACATACAACAGATTGCAGAGTTATGTTAAAATAATTTCAAAGGAGCTTTAGTTAGGGAAGAGAACTTATTTTTTTAATCCCCTAGCATGCAAAAAACAAGTTGAAATTGAAAACTAGCTAAATATTAATTTGTTAGGATACAGTCATAGTTTTAAAGTATCTGATTAATAAATTAATTGTGATTAATTTATTGTGAATAAGAAAATGGCAAGCAGAATAGTCAATGATATTAAATGAGAACAAGACTAAGATCTGTATTTTAAGTTTCCTTAACATATTTGTTATTATTTTCATCACAGAACTCACTATGCACTATTTATGGGGAGGGACACCCATAAAAGTAAAAAATCAAACATGAAGTTCTTATATTACTTTTGAAACTGAGATATGAATTGCTGATATAATTAATCATTTTCTATAAAGAAAGTTAAATAACTGTCTAGGTTACTAAGATAGGGGTACTTAAGAATATGAGAGATGACGGCATAAAGAGAAATGAATGAACTGAACGGATATACGCAGATAAACATATTCCAGTATTTCTATACACAAAATATATAGCTTAAAATCAGGTTACACTGGAAGCAAAACAAGGGGACCTTGCTTTTAAAGACATCTTCATAAAACAATGTCAATAACTTTGGCTCTCATACAGAATATATTATATGAACTATATTCTAAATCAAAATTTTCTAAGATATCAACTTACATCCTATAATAAACCATATCTATATGCGTATATACTTAGAGCAGTTATACGAGAATACATTGATATATAACATTTGAAATTTTTAAGAAAAAATTTGGCTAAAAGGATTACATTGAATGTTGTAAAAAGGTATAATACATAAATAAGAATCCTGAATTTAATATCAGCAATTATTTCATTGTGCAATGCCTTTGCTTACACACAATGAGGGAAACAGAATCATATGAATCATATGTGAGTACACTCTGAAAAACTATCATCCCCATTTTAAAGGCAGGCCAAGAGCCCAACTTTACGTGACCTTTTTTTTCTTTTCCATTGCTATATTACTGACTGCCCAGGAACATTCCCCAATTCACAATTTGTCAAGGTTCAAACATGAGCTATCACTAATTGATCATAATAGTCCTTCCTAAGGTCTACAGACTACTTTCGGAAAATATTACTGATTTTACAATAGCAGAAATGTTTCTACATTTGTTGCTAATAGAAATTTAAAAAAATTTACTACAATGGATAAAAATCAAACAATTCATTGGTGATCTACTTTTACACAAAAAAATGAGTAAGGTTTTGTTTTTGTTTTTATTTCTCCGCTGAAGTGAGAAAAAGTGTAAGAATTCTCAAAAAGAATTTAAAAATCCAAGACTTAAAAATAAACAAAGCTATATTTATTATAATCAGTACTACACACAGGAGAATTTGTCTCTTAGCACTTTTCCTAAGTAAAGAAGCAATAACTCATACTTAAAAGCACTTTCTATCGTCAAGAGAGTTAAGTCGGAAAACACCAAAGGGATTTATAGTGTGCATGACACTAAACATCTAAAAGAAAAAAACAAACTTAGGAAGTAGAACACACCATTAATATAGGTAAAATATAATGAAAAAAACTAAAATGAACAGTGTAAAATGTTCAAATTATGGCATCAAATTAAAATTCAAATACACTGGAACATCACCATATTCTTGGTGATGGTATTCTTGGTATTCTTGGAGTTTTCTGATTTGATCAGTCTCTCTGCATGAAAGGATGCCTCATAATAATAACCTGTGGTATTTATAATATTAATATTCCTTTCCAGTCAGTCAATAACATAATCTAGACAACCTTTTATCAAATTCCTGTCTAGAATCAACAATATTACATGATAATTAAATACCAGAATAGTTATAATCAGCTGAAT
This sequence comes from Rhinopithecus roxellana, assembly GCF_007565055.1. Taxonomy (NCBI): domain Eukaryota; kingdom Metazoa; phylum Chordata; class Mammalia; order Primates; family Cercopithecidae; genus Rhinopithecus; species Rhinopithecus roxellana. Next base: position 129,924,486 of record NC_044558.1, read on the forward strand.
CATAAAATAGGCTTTGAAATAGAACCCAAATTGCTTCATTATCAAAAATACAATGAAGCTAGTTGAAATAAAACAGCCTCAGTATTGAGGGTTTTTTCAAAATAACTTGACTTTATTAGTAAGATGCCTTTCAGAAAATCCTAAGGAAGGAACTTAGGTTCATCATGAGGCTACAACAAGATTAGAAAAGGAGAAGACACATACAATCCCAGAAGATTTACGCTAATAGAACTCTTCCTGAATGTATGCAAAACATATACCCCTGCTATCCTTATTTCTAACAAAGCAACAGGTAATATAGCTTTCTCATTCTCTTTCAACTAAGTAACTTACTTAAATTGGCTTAAACTTGCACTTTAATTTGCTACTAAATATTTACTTAAATTTGCTACAGAGATAGGGAAAAACAATCTGAATCCCTCAAAAAGCTAAACCTGCGATCTGACTCTACTGCTGGCAGCTGGCAATTCTTATCTTTCCAGGAGATATTTCAAATGGAATATAAAGCAAATTCATTCTTCAATTTATTTAAAACAATTATTTCATTTGCCAATGTGTTTCCAAATAAAATTAAGCAGTATGTAACACTGTGCTTCCTCTTATGAATAAAATTCAACCCAAATGACTAATAGCCAGCAGAAACAAAATGGCTAAACAAAAAGAATGCACTTAAGATGAAAATTTCATTTTAAAAAAGATTGTGAAAAAACATGCTTTTTCATACTATGATACCTTTCTATTCAACCCCTCCTGACTACTGCTGAACTGCGGAACGTTTTAGGTTTCCTGACTATACAACTCTGACTCCCTGATTATCTAGGACAGGAGTCCGCAAACTACAGACCGCAGGCCGAATGTGTCCTGCCATCTGTTTTGTAAGTAAGTTTTATTTGAACACAGCCACACTGTATTCATTTGCATACTGTTTATGTTTGCTTTTGTGCTACAGTGGCAGTTATGAAGCAACATTGGCAAAAACTGGATTATTTACCTGTACATTTTGTCATTCACAAAGTTTGCCAACCCTTGACTTAGAAGAATCTCTAGATGAGTGGTCTTCAACCGAAGTTCTAAAGGCATTTAAGATGGAACAAATCTTCATTGTATAGGGTTGTCCCTTGCTTTGCAGAATAGTCAGCCTCTCTAGTCCCCAACAGGACCTAGCCCCCTAATCATTATGACAGAAAATTCGTGTTCCAAACATTCGGTATTGACAGTCACCACCATCATCATGCTGAAAATCTCTGCCTCTGACACAATGACGACACACACAGGCCAAATCAAGTCAACAGAAGTGTTTTGCAGGATCACACATAGATTTTCTAAAATGTATGACTCTAAATTTCTTTAGATTAGGGATCAGCAAACTCCTTTTTTTGTAAATAAAGACAAGAGATCATATGGGCAGACCCTAAAATATTGGCCTTTCCCAAAAAAAGTCTGTCAACCTTGGCTTTACAGGCAGTAGTATACTCTATTTAATTACACTTGGTTAGTTTATTCATATAAACTCCCTGGCCTCTAGACATTTGAGTTTAAGACTTCCACACAAATCAATTTTTCCTGCTTTATATACCATGTGGCCATTAATAAGTATAATCAGATTATCTGGTAGAGGGTTTTAAGCATTCCTCAGAAAATAAAATGCCACAGAATGCATGAATATTCATTTTATGCTTCATATATGCAGTGTCTAAATATCTGGAATGTTTTATTTTATATTACTTAATTTGTTTCATAGTAAGATGGTATAGGCTGGGCACGGTGGCTCACACTTGTAAATCCCAGCATTTTGGGAGTTCAAGGCAGGTAGATCGAGTTTGAGACCAGCCTGGGCAACATGGCAAAATCCCATCTCTACTAAAAATACAAAAATTAGCTGGGCATGCGGGCGTGCCCCTGTAGTCCCAGCTACTCAGGAGGCTGAGGTGGGAGGATCACCTGAGCCTGGAAGGTCAAGGCTGCAGTGAGCCAAGACCGTGCCAGTGAACTCCAGCCTGGGCAACAGAGCAAGACCCTGTCTCAAAAAATAAAAATACAAATAAATAAGATGGTATAAATAAAATATTAGGAATATTTAAATATTTTTAAGTTTTAAATTTTGATAGTCATTGTCAATAAAAATCATCACAGAGAAAATGTTGAACCACCCTACTAAAATGTTTCAAATCACATGAAAAAGCATAGATAAAAGATAAAAACCTTAGCAAGAACAATTTCATTGATTCATACTTACTCCTTCATTTCTTTGGATGGGGAATTACATGCAGGAAGGAATGCTGCTGGGCTACTTAATTTATCCAGAGTACACGCCGTTCCTATGGCTCTCACCACTAACCCAGACTCGCCCTCCAGATCGAAACACTGTAAGTACCCCACAACTGCATTTCCTCTCATTTCAAGTACTTTCAAGCCAATCTTCCTCTGCAGTTCACCTACAAAAAATGGGAAATCTCATTCTTGCTTCTCTTTACATTACACACTATAAGATTGGATATGGTAGTGGTTAAAAAAAAAAAAAAAGTCCAAGAAAATCACAGATTTTCAGAACTTGAAGGAAACTTAAAAGATAATCTGGTTTAATTTCTATGGAATACAGAACATAATTCTATTACAATACAGCATAATTATAAAGTACAATATATACTTATACAGCACAAATATATAGAATAAAAACAAATATACTTACTATATAAATATAACATTGATACTTTGTGTGAAACATATGTATGCATATATATTCATGCATATACATATATAACTTAATATAAATATAAACTTTAAATAAAACAGTAAACAAGTTTTTCAAAGAAAAATTTAAAAAGGGAAGGAGGTCAGAGTAGCAGGGAAAGTGGTCAAATGAGTAGAGGGAACTACAGTACCCAGGGAAGAACTGTGAAAAGGCAACATTTGAACAGAAAGTATAAAAGACAGAAGAAGGTGATTTGCTTAAGCTCTGACAAATAAATGGTAGAGGGAGGAAAACTAGAATCCAGGTTCCCATTCAGGGTTCCTTCCTGAATCCCCCTTGTTTAGCGCTCTTTCCACTACACTACCTCATCAACACAATTTCCTTTTACTACAAGCTTCTGATTTGCATTTCCACTTGTTAAAAGAGGGCAATGCAAGTGTGTTCAGGAAGGCTGGGTCGGGGAAGGCATTCAGTCACTGATAATTCATACCCTTCATTGTAAAAGTTGAGGTAGCATGTCAAAGGAAAGTGAAAAATTTAAGAGAGTATTAAATCAGTCAGTAATAAAGTTATTTTTTTTAAATACCTGACATTAATGAAATGAGTCTCTGTCTGGCCTCATTTGATGCCCTTGGTGTGCGAATTCGATCAATCCACTGATATTCTGGGTCTTCATTGACCACAAGTTCTTCTACAAATCCATGAATTATCACAGCTCTATAGCACTTTGGAATAGATGTTGCTGTTAAAACAAATTATTGTGCTTCTGTTTATCAAAAGGTAAAACTCAATTTTTAAAAACTGTTCATCTCAGTTTTCTGACCTTTAGATACATGATACAAGAACATCTTTTACTGTAATATTCTCAATGTAATTATAATAATACTTCCAATCAGTCTTCTAAGATCTATTTCATTTTTAGAAATAATTATTTTCTTTCATGGAGTCTCGCACCTTTCTCATGTAAGCAAAGTAAATATAAACTGTATTTGTATAAATTGGAAAACAGCTATAGACAACCTTAAACAGAATTCAATACAAAGTTTAAAAAATCAAAATTTAAGTCAGCTAGCTAATTATTACATAAATAGGTAGAAAGCAGATAATGAATTTTTTAAAATCTTCAATTATTCAAAGCCCTTTGTGAAAGTACTTCTGTACACCACATAGCACAGTTGCAAAAATCAAACCACTACCTTTCTGACATAACCTGAGGAGTCAAGTTCAGATTCAAAAAGGAGAGAACCTGAATACATCTGTACCAAATTAGCCTCTTAAAATAAACATTAGTGCACTGAAGCTAAGTCAGCTAGTTAGGGATTTCAATCCTACTATTGCAGGCTGGCTGTGAGTCACCAAGATCTGCCCATTTCAGACCCATATATTTCATGGAGTTCCCTAGACCCAATAACCGTAGAAGCCTGTGTATTTTGGGACAGCACCACAGTGGTTAGCCGTAGTGTTCTGCTCCTTTCTTTCAGTGTCCTATACTACAGTAAAATGTCACTGGATTTTTCTACTAAAAATTTCTGTAAATTTTCAAAAACTAGATACCATTTATACTCAAATCAGAACTACTGTAACTATTCTAGAAAATTAACAATTTTCTTTTTGGCATTAAAACCAAGTATATACCCTTTCTACTTGCCTTCTGAAATGTTAACTTGATTTCTCATATTTAACAGTTATTACATTTCCTATTGAGTAATAGAATGTGTTTACTTACTGCAAAAGAATTTGACTCCACATGATGACTGCCTAAATCGATTTAAATCATTGAAGAGGTCTACTTTGACAACTACATTGATTTCCCCACGGATACCTATAAATTTAAAAAGAAAATCAAGTGTCTACCTTAAGAAAGTAATGTACAATTAAATAATGAAGCAAATTAGTGCTAAATAATGGTTTTAAAATACAATGATTTAACTTACAATTTTTTTAACTTTACCACAGTGCAAAACCATTCTGTTTTTCACTTTCAGTCCAGAATTCAATGAATTACATGAGATGTTCAATACTTTATTTAAAAAGTAGTCTTTGTTTTAGTTGATTCTGTCCAACTGTCGGCTAATATAAGTGTTCTGTGCACATTTGAGATAGGCTAGGCTAAGCTACAATGTTTGGTTGATTAGATATATTAAATGCATTTTCAACTTAGGATGAATTTATCTGGATATAACCCCATCACAAATCAAGGTGCATCTATAATGTGTTGATCCTAATAGTAATGGCAGCTTTGTTTCCTAATTATTTTCATTCTCAGTAGTTTCTGTATATTTTCTGAAGCACAACATGTATGCATTAGAAAATGAGTAATTTTCATTTTCACCACAAGTTTCCACTTTGACCCAAGACGAATTAGAAAGGAGTCCCATTTGAATTGATGATGATGTAATGATTATGGTGACAACATTTGCTGAGCAGTGAAAAAGGATGTACTAAATGCTTTACAGGTAGTATCTCAGAGTGGTCACATCAACCCAATAAGGTAGCATCATCCCCTTTTTACAAAGGAAGAAATTAATATTTAATAAAAATGAAGGAATTAACATAGTGTCAACAGCTGTTAAGTGGCAGATCCAGAATTAAAATTCAGATCTTTATGATGCCAGATTATATATTCTTAACAAGTAATGCAAGAATCTGATTTAAAACAAAAGAAGTTTTATTCATTTCAATGAATGTAAGTTAAAGTAAGCTTACTAAAAAATTCCAAGCCAGGACTAGTGGCTCATGCCTGTAATGGGAAGCAAGGCAAGAGGACAGCCTGGGCTCAGGGGTTTGAGACCAGCCTGGACAACACAGCGAGAAAAAAATTAAGTAAATAAAAAATTCCAAGAATACAGGTTTTCAAAACATGCTCTGATAAATAAGAATGACCCAGCTCTTATCTCTAAACATTTACTAAATATTTTCATTTGACTGTCCTGACTTCATGTCAAATTCATACTTATGGTGGAAGACCTAAGAAAACTGACTCAATAATTTACCTACTAAAATATTAAGAAAGCAAATCCCAACCCTCTGGGAAGCTGAGGCAGGCTTGAGCTCTGGAGTTAAGGTCAGCCTAGCCAATATGGCAAAACCATGTCTCTACCAAAAAATTTAAAAATCAGCCAAGTGTCATGGCATGTGCCTATAATCCCAACTGCCCAGAAGGTCCTGCTTAAGGCAACAAAAATCTTTTAAATAATTTGTAAGCACAAAAATCAGTATTAATCAGTTTGAAAATGTGTTTTAGAAACACAGTATCAACACTAGATCAGTTTTAAATCATGCATTTACTAACTATACTGTACAAATTTAGCAAGCATTATCTCAAATTATGCTCAGAGAAGCAACAATTTTACTAACAATAATTTACTATTATTTATTTTTAAAAAGGCATCATCGTTATATATATATACACATATATATACACACACACACATATATACGTATATATGGTTTTTTTTTTGAAACAGTTTCACTCTTGTTGCACAGAACATAATCTCAGCTCACTGCAACCTCCGCCTCCTGGGTTCAAGTGATTCTCCTGCCTCAGCCTCCCAAGTAGCTGGGATTACAGGCATGCACCACCACGCCCAGCTAATTTTGTATTTTTAGTAGAGACGGGGTTTCTCCATGTTGGCCAGGCTGATCTCAAACTCCTGACCTCGGGTGATCCACCCGCCTCGGCCTCCCAAAGTGCTGGGATTACAGGCATGAGCCACCGCACCTAGCCTAAAGATACTTATTTTAAACCACCAAATATAGCACAAATGTCTTTAAAGACAAATAAAAAGGATTAAGATTGTTATTTTTAATACTCTCTTATTATTCCTTACCATGTATGGTGTCATAAATTGGAAACCATCCTGAGATGACTGTTGCAGCTTCACTATACAGTAAAGGATCAATATCAATGTACACTTTACCAATGGCATCATTTGCACTGTAAGTATCATGGTCAAGAACTGTGATCTGTAAAGGTTCATCTTGTAAGTCTTCATCATCCACCTAAAAATATACCTTAAAATTAAATCTCACATAGTTTTTAAATCTTAATTACCACAAATGTACACCTATATCAAATGAAAAGGATGACCATCTGCAAATAAAATCTTGCAGATTTCTAAGCACCAAAGTAGAGAAAAGAATTAACACACAAAAAGTTATAGCTCCTTTTCCTACACAATATCCCATCTTTCTAAAGAAAAAAAGTTTCTCTCTCAGCACAAGAGTGGGATGACTAACAACAAAAAAAGTTCTATCTCAATTTTTGTACATACCATTCTGTGTTTTACAACTTTGCCTATGATATACAGCAAAGTGCCTAAGGAATGTCATATTAGAGTTCATGTAGTATCTATAGAGAGAAGAATGCTAATTGAGTACAATGACACCACAATTTCTAAGGGTGATTTCAGAGAACAAAACCATAAGGAAAACTAACATTATGTGTAAGAAACATGTGTAAGAAACTAACATTATGTGTAAGTTATGTGTAGTTACACATAACTAACATTATGTGTAACAAATTCACAAATTAAGTTCATGATATAAACGTTTACCCTCTTCCCTTTTATTTAGTCATTATCGAGTTATTATCATATGCCAAACACTGTGCCCAACGGAGGGATTTACAATGGAGAACAGTGCAAAATGATGTCTCCCTCATGGAAGACACATTCACTATTTTGGCTGCCACCGTGTGGATATCATGCCATTATCTAATTTGCCAGCCCCCCTCATCAAATATAGTGGCCAGAAGGGAACATATTATAGACAGTATTAAGACTGGGACAGAATGCAAAAGGATTATTATTTTCTATAATAAGAAAATTATACTTTTAAAATGCAGTCTATGGATGTTTTTCTTTACATCAGACATACCATACTATTGAGTCTGTGGTTGGCTAAAATCTCTGTATCACTCTTACATATGCTTTGGTCAAGTGATAACTCTACAACCCGTATACTTTGGTTGGTTTTTTAAACTTGGATATGAAACATTATGCCTTTCCCTATCCCCTATTTAATTTCTTGTTGATGTTAAGCTAATAATCCAGCCTCTGAAGATTCTTTTAAGAATTAAAGTACATTGAGGAATTACTGATATCATTAGTGTGATAATGTGATAAGGTTTTGTTTATTTATAAGGGGTCCTTCTTTATAAGAGGTATATAATTTGGAATTTATAGATGAAATCATATAACATCTCAAATTTGCCTTAAAATATCCCCTGCAGAAGGAAAACTGGGGTGGGCGGGAGTTAAAAAGACGAAACAAGAACAGTAAAATGTAGACAGCTGTTAAAGGTGGGTGAGGTTCAATATACTAATCTACCTTTATGCATGCTTGAAATTTTCCATAATGAAATGTTAAAATAAAATGATCATTTTGAATCCCAACCCATTCTGAATCATCTGTCATCCAAAGGCATTCTCTCCAGTACTATTCTGTTACGTATACATTTAATAAGAGAGAAAGAATCATAAAACAAACCATTAACCATTACTCCAAGACATTTTCCCCAATTTCTAACTCCTGTTAGAAGAAAATACTGTTAGAATTAAAAATACTCTCTGTATATACTTATTTAACCACCTGTACATTCACCCCTGAGTATTATCATTTTTTCTCATGGTACACTAAGGTATCCCTTCCCTGACATTAGGGGGCGCTATACTAACAACTAAGTGACTAAATATAGCTTGTGATACATACATAGATAGCTAATAATATGACTAATATGAATAGGGAAATTCAATAATTAATTATAATGAAGTAATTAAGAATATTTAGTAGAGTAAATGGAGCCTATCTGGAATCCCAAAATATTATAAATTAGGACTTTCTGAGAGATGTTTTAAATGTTTAAATTAGCAATATGCACTGCTAAAATACTGCATTTCTTAGCCTCCCTTGCAACTAAATGTGATACAAGCATAAATCATTACATAGAGTTTGGTAGGGAGGGTGCAAACTTGTTAAAGAAGGCTTGCTCATCTGAAAAGTGTTATGTTAACTCATCAGCTCCTCCTCCTGGACTCCCCTTCACTCTAGCTCCTTCTGCCAGCCTGGAACACTCATGTGCTCACTGGAACTCCAGGTGCTAAACTGGAGCCAAAAGGACCTTGAATCATTTTAAGAGAAGCCACAGGCTATGTATAGATGACGGAGTCCGAAATGACTGCGTGGAGCAACCATACTACCCTTACACTGCCTGGTACAACATTCCTTTCATGTAAGATAAAAACATCTATTTTGCTTAAGACATTTATTTGAGTGCCATATCTCTCTCTCTCTCTCTCTCTCCACACAACTGTATATACATATATATACACAACTGTATATATATACTATATATAAACAGTTGTGTATATATAGTTGTGTATACATATAACCGTATATATATACACAGTTGTACATATATAATTGTATATATATAACTGTATATATACAACTGTATATATACATATACCTGTATATATACAACTGTATATACACAACTGTATATCTACACTGTATATATATACACACACAGTTGTGTATATATACAGTTTGTATATATACACAGTTGTGTGTGTATATATATACAACTGAATATATATATATATAAAAAACTGAATGCAATTAACAACTGATAAACAGGGTTTTAAAAAGGGTTTAAAAAGTACTACATAATCAATGTTAACTGTAAACACAAAGTTTTAAATACATTTTTCACAGCATATACATTATTCAGGAAGACTAGTCAAAACAGTAACTTACTAAATGTCTTTTTTTTTTTTTTTTAAGATGGAGTCTCACTCTGTCACCCAGGCTGGAGTGCAATGGTGTGATCTTGACTCACTGCAACCTCTGCCTCCCAGGTTCAAGTGATTCTCAGGCCTCGGCCTCCCACATAGCTGGGATTACAGATGCGCATCACCACACCCGGCTAATTTTTGTATTTTAGTAGAGACGGGGTTTCACCATGTTGCCTAGGTTGGACTTGAACTCTGGATCTCAGGTGATCCACCTGCCTCGGCTTCCCAAAGTGCCGAGATTAGGCGTGAGCTACTGCACCCAGCCACTAACTTAATACATTTTAAGGGAACTGCCTGGTAAATCCCTTATTTCAGAAAATAAATATATGATTTTTCATATTGTTAAGTAAGCTGCTTGAGTACTCATTAGCTTTAAAAAATATCATTTATTACCATCATCATTAAAATGAAATATCACTTTTTTAATATTTCCTAGTATCATGAAAATTACTCTGACACATGAAGCTTGCCTTTTCCCACCATTCCAATAACAATGTAATTAAAACTATTTGTTTTTAACCATTTCTAGGTTATAGTTGGGGGAAAGGCAATCAAAATAAACTATATAAACATTCCAGTGTTTTGCTTGGGTAATGAAGATAGACTCTGTAATTCTAATTCCATCTGAAATCATGTAAGGAAGGTACTCTGATTATTTTTTGACTCATATATTCCACACCTTTACTTTAATAATGTAGTTTAGGCCGGGCGCGGTGGCTCAAGCCTGTAATCCCAGCACTTTGGGAGGCCGAGACGGGCTGATCACGAGGTCAGGAGATCCAGACCATCCTGGCTAACACGGTGAAACCCCATCTCTACTAAAAAAATACAAAAAAAACTAGCCGGGCGAGGTGGCGGGCGCCTATAGTCCCAGCTACTCGGGAGGCTGAGGCAGGAGAATAGCGTAAACCCGGGAGGCTGAGCTTGCAGTGAGCTAAGATCCGGCCACTGCACTCCAGCCTGGGTGACAGAGCAAGACTCCGTCTCAAAAAAAAAAAAAATGTAGTTTAAAATGTCACAATAGACTGAATACATGTGCAACAGGTCTTTCAAAATACATAGTGGCATTTTAGAAGCAGCTAAAAGAAAAATCTGTACATATACATAAAAGAAAATGAGAAGAGAATCAAAATATTTCATGATGAAAATATCAACTAAAAGTATAAACCTGTAGGACTCTCACTTCCTGACTTCAAAACTCATTACAAAGCTATAGTAATCAAAACAATATGGTAACAGTATAAAGACAGACATATAGACCAATGGAATGGAATTGAGAGTCCAGAAATAAATCCTCGCATCTATGTCCAACTGATTTTTTTTAACTTGCCTCAAAGGTAAAGTCCTAAAAAATTTACTGACCTCCAGTTCAATGTTCTAGCAGATAACATGGAAGTACAGTTTAAAAGAGGAGGAGTTTACAGAAACCAGGAATTATCTTCCTTAGAGAGATCCATCTGCTTGAAAACCTTTCGGTGAAAGCTACTGGGAGGTTAAGAATAACAGTTTCTATAACTGAGTCCTTTTGGTAGAAGACGGAGACATAGCCAAGCTACTCCGATGAGGTAGTAATTTTGAGAAACACAGTTATATTTCACAGAGTAATAAATAAAAGCTGTCACTGCCCATAAATGCTCTGAGTCTACAGGTGAGGTACACCTTTCTTATACAAACTGAGATTAAGTTTGGTAACAAAATCTTTTCAAACTGCAGTTCTATTTTTTTAGCACACCTACACCACTCAGACTAATTAAACTATACATTAACGAAAGAACAGATGATATACCCCAAAATGCTAATATTCAAACCCACTTTCTGCCAAACGCCGAATGCCTATCCAAAATGCTGAGTGATTTAAAAATATTATTCCCGAGCCACGCACGGTGGCTCACGCCCGTAATCCCAGCACTTTGGGAGGTTGAGGTGGGTGGATCACTTGAGGTCGTGAGTTTGAGAACAGCCTATCCAACATGGAGAAACCCCGTCTCTACTAAAAATACAAAATTAGCAGGATGTGGTGGCGCATGAGTGTTAATTCCAGCTAATCGAGATGCTGAGGAAGGAGAATCGCTTGAACCCGGGAGGCAGAGGTTGCAGTGAGCCAAGATCGCACCATTGCCCTCCAGCCTGGGCAACAAGAGGGAAATTCCATCTCAAAAAAAAAAATATATATATATATATATATACACACACACACACACACACACACACACACATACACATAAGTCTCTTTTTTTTGACTAGTGAAACTCATATTAACATACAACATGCTTCGTAACCACCTCTATACCACTCTGGAAAGGATTCACATTTGAAAAAAACAGAGGCTCCAAATGGTAAGGCTGTCTGAGGTCATCTGCAAATTAGCAGGCACCAGAAATAGAATGTGTTTTCTCTTAATCCAGACCTTTAAGCTTTTCCAACAGAGGGCTGCTACACAGTATCCCAACCACTACAGAATGTGCCTTCCAACACTAAAAGAAAGAGCACGGTCCTAATATAAACCATAAGCAAAGCAGTGCCTAAACATCCTAGTGTTATTTCTTCCATCTTCAGGTATGAGTTTGGCAGGTTCCCCAGCATGATCAAAGCGTCTTTCAAGCAACCCAATACTTTCCTTCCCTTGTTCTCTTTCACTGAAGAATGACACCTTACTCTGCAAGAGCTAAACTTTACCCAGGCTCCATAATGGTTATGAAAGAGGCCTCAGAAAAGGCACAGCAGCCACAGTGCTGCCCAGTATAAGGGCTGGCATGAAATAGCAGGGGAGGAAAAACCAAATTGGTCCTCACAAGGTTCTTAAGTAGTCCAAAGAAAATTCCAAAGAAGAAAATTTCTCTTGCAGCTGAGAGGTGAAGGAAGCAGTTATCAGAGAAATGGGCAATGTGTGTAGTAAATATTCACTGAAAGCCTATTACATGCTCTTCTAGGGGTTGAGGATATGGCAGTGAAGAAGAATAAAAAAAGCAGGGAAAACACTGCTGGCACAGGGAACAATAACTGACAAGGATGTTTAATTTGGGAAGGGGAGTGGATAGAAAGGGAGAATGTAAGATGGAGGTGTGGTGGTCTGGTAATAGCTTTGGAGTCAGGCCGACTTCGGTTTGAATCCTTACTCTACCACTTAGCTAGCTCTGGGTTGGACTTCTGAGTCATCTTAAAATAAAAGGTGCCAGCCAGGCGTGGTGGCTCACACCTGTAAACTCAGTGCTTTGGGGGGGCCGAGGCAGGTGGATCACGAGGTCAGGAGATCAAGACCATCCTGGCTAGCACAGTGAAACCCTGTCTCTACTAAAAAACACAAAAAATTAGCCGGGCGTGGTGGCAGGTGCCTGTAGTCCCAGCTACTCGGGAGGCTGAGGCAGGAGAATGGCGTGAATCTGGAAGGCAGAGCTTGCAGTGAGCCGAGATCGGGCCACTGCGCTCCAGCCTGGGTGACAGGGTGAGACTCCATCTCAAAAATAAATAAATAAATAAAGGTGCCTTCGTGGCACTGTGAGAACTGAATGAGGTTAACACATGTAAAGCACTTCACCAGTGCCTGGGCTATAATAAGCAGTCTCTAAGTGAGAATTGTATCTCCTTTTGTATGTCACCTTGTTGATCCCAAAGCCTAGTAAAGTCCCTATAATCTCTTGGAGGATTGGGGCATGCCGACAGACCAAATCAATACATGAAAAAATAAACAGATATAGAGAGAAGGAGGGCAGAAACTGCAGGGAGGTGGCTGGGTGCAACATAAAACAAACATTCTAACAGTAACACAATGGACTTCCTAAGAAGAGCACAAGAGGAGAACATGAGTGATAGGGACCTCTACATTCAAGTGTCTCAAGGAAGGAAGCACAAGTGGGAAGATGGGAGGGATGAAAAGAGACCTGGGTGAGGACATGGGAGGCTCCCCTTTTGGAGAAATCCCCTCAGATCACCAGGCCATGAGCCATTTGAACATAACCACCTCCTGTCTCTGTGTGGACTACCAATCAATGGGAAAAGAACAGTCCCTTCAACAAATGTGCCCAAACAACTGAATTTCTACATGTATGAATTTCGACATACACGAATGAAGTTGGGGCCAGGCGTAGTGGCTAACACCTGTAATCCTAGCACTTTGGGAGGCCAAGGCAGGCAGATCACTTGAGGTCAGGAGTTCAAGACCAGCCGGGCCAAAAGGGTGAAACCCCGTCTCTACTAAAAATACAAAAAAATTAGCCAGGCATGATGGCACACGCCTGTAATTCCAGCTACTAGGGAGGCTGAGGCAGGAGAATCACCCAAACCTAGCAGGTGGAGGTTGCAGTGAGCCAAGATCACGCCACTACACTCCAGCCTGGGCAACAGAGCAAGACTCTGTCTTTAAAATAAAAGGAATGAAGCTGGCCTCTTATCTCACACCATTATAAAAAGTAACTCCAAATGAATCCATGACCTATATATAAAAACTAAAACCATAAAACTCTTACAAAAACCATAGGGGTAATCTTCATGACCTTAGAGTTGACAATGGATTCTTTCATTTCACACCAAAAGAAAAATAAATATATTGGACTTCATCAAAATTAAAAACTTCTGTGCATCAAAGAAAATTATCAAGAAAGTAAAAAGACAACCTACTGAATGATAATAATATTCAGAATATACAAAGAACTTTTACAACTCAACAACAAAAATAACTCAATTAGAAAATAAAATGTGGCATACATATACAATGGGATATTATTCAGCCATAAGAAGGAATAAAATTCTGATACATGTTACAGTGTGGATGAACCCTGAAAACATTATGCTGAGTAAAAGAAAGCAGATACAATAGGACAAGTATTATATGATTCCATTTATATGAAATATCTAGCATAAGCAAATTCAAAGAAACAGAAAGTAGATTAGAGGTTACTAGAGTCTAGGGAGAGGAGAGAATGGGAAGTTATTGGTTAGAGGGTACACAATTTCCATTTACGGTAAAGAAAAAGTTCTGGAAATAGTGGTGACGGCAGCAAAACACTGTGAATGTAATTAATGCTACCAAGCTGTACACTTACAAATGATTTAAATGGCAATATTCACAATATATAGTACTACAATTTTAAAAAATTTATTTTAATCCACATATTATTCTTAAGTAATTTTTGGTATATGCTAAAATTTAGAGAAAACTACAATAATAATAATAAAATACATTTGAGGACTTCTTTTATTCATGTGTTATTATATACTATATTTTCTTAAATGTAATATAACATTTTTAGACTCAATATTCCTAGGTAAGCAGAAAAAAAAATATTTTTATGACGTAGAAATACTACTGTGCCTGAAATAAAAGGTTCTCATTATTCCTGAGGGAAAAGAGTCACCTCAAAAAAATACACTCAAAAATGCTGACATTTAAAAACTTACCTCAAATTTAAACCACTCCGAGTTCCACTGAGGGTTGAGTGACTTAAGGTACACATCTGTTTTAAAGGTGGTATTACCAAATTTTACCTAAAAACGAATAAGAAATTATTCACATATAAATATCAAAAATGTGAATAAAAGTAAATGTTAATGTCAGCCAACCAATAGAAGGATTAGCCATAAAGGGGACAAAAGACTATTATCCTCTGAGACAAAGGGAAGAAAGTACAGATGGATCCAGGTAAGCTTGTAGACTATACCCACAACAAGGGATTACCCATGTTCTGCTTGACCAGCTCCACACATCACAAAGAACTAACTTCCCCCATTTCTAAAGAGCACGTACAGAGCAATAAAAGATCAACAACCCAATAGAAAAAATAGGCAAAGGATATGATCAGACAAGTCACAGAAATGGAAATACAGCTGTCTTTAACCACATCAAAAGATGATCAACCTCATTCACACTAAGAGAAATACAAACTAAAATATTTTTACTTATCAGGCTGGCAAAGATCAAAAGGTTTGAACACAGAATTCGTGAGGTACTGTCATACTTTGCTAGTAGGAGTGTAGAAAAATCTCTACAGAGAACAACTTGACAACATATATCAAAATTTTAAATGCCTTAAATCCCTTTTAAGCTAGCAATTCTATTTCTTAGAATTTATCCCACAGAGGTACACAATGGCATATATCAGCAGCATTACTGTAGCAAAAGCTTGGAAACAAGCTAAATATCTATTAATATGGAACTAATTAAATTTATGGTAAAGCAACACAATGTAGCACTAAATAGAATAAAGCAGTTCTTCACGCACTGATAAGGAACAACTTCCAAGATACATCTTTCTCCTGCAGATATATGGCATTCTTCAGCAAAAAAAAAAAAAAAAAAGACAGAATTTATATAATAGGTAGATGTCTATATATGTGCACATTATTTCTAGAAGTATATACAAGAAATAGTAACAGTGGTCACTAGAAAGAGCAGAGGAAAGGCTGGGAGAGAGAAGCTGACTCACTTTGTACCTTTTGAATTTTGAACTATGCATGATACTACCTATTTTAAATGCATTATTTTAAAATTCAAAAGCATCAAAAATTAAAATTCAAATGGCAATAACTTTATGTTCATTCAAATTGCACAATCCTAGATTTGCTTCCAGGAATTTTAACCTACAGAAGTACTTTCACATAAGCCCTCCCCACCAAAAATATAGTCATTCAGCAGAAAAGTGACTGAATAAATCATTTGTCCCTATAAAGAATGGAGTCGATTATACATACTGTCATGAGAAGATATTAATTACATAATAACTGAAAAAACAAGTAGCAGAATATATAAAGCAGGATTATATTTGTTTCTAAAAATGCAATAGAGATATACAAGTATTTTTTTAAGGGGATGAAGAATAGATTAACATAAACCAAAGAACTGACAGCAATTATCTCTGTAGAAGGGACTGATAGGGTGTAGGGAATACAGTACAGTGCTCTAAGAAGAAAGTAAGGGGTTTTCAAGTTATATTTGAGTGTTTGAATCTTTTTTAACGGGGAGCATTCAAGTATTACTTGCATAATTTTTTAAATCCCAACAATAGAGAAATGAAACTTAATAAGGAAAAACTTAGGAAGAATAGAGGTTCTTGCTTAATTACTAATTTAATTTTCATTCCATTTCAATATTCAAGGCATGATGGAAATATTTATTGTCTAATTTATCTAAAGTTGCTTTATATGAAGTAAAATACTGTTAGGATTTATAAAAACATTCAAAATCATTCAAAAGCCAAATATACTTAAGGGTTTTGGCTCAACTGCCAAAAGTAGCACATGATTTTTTAAGTGACAAATTTAAAGCACTCTACAGTTTTGTCCCACTATAACAGTTTTGCTATACTGTGCCTTTTTGTTGTTGTGCAACTGTTCATTTTAAATAAAGATCTGATAGTCCACAAACCGCATTAAACAAACAAAAAAGACTTTAGAAAAAAGGAAAAAGCATCAGCCAGGCAGGGTGGCGTGTGCCTGCAGTCCCAGCTACTCAGGAAGCTAAGGCAAGAGGACTGCTTGAAGTCAGGAGTTCAAGGCTGCTGCATTCAGGCCTGAGTGACAGAGCAAGATCCAGTCTCTCAAACAAATAAACAAATAAAGGACAAGAAACAAAAAGAAAAAGGCTGAAGTGTGTATTTTGCCAACATTGGATGATTTCCATTCTAGCACAGGAGAATCTCGGTTCACTTAGTCTTATTTAATTAAAAGGACATTTTATTACTCAGCAATTAAATGAATGCCTTATAAATTTGTTAAAGAACATCAAGGATTTTAATGGAGATCCCCCCTAGTAAAGTAAAGCATTCTCTTTACCTACTCATTAGCTAAATTACCTTGAGAAAGTTATTAATCTGTTATTTAAATTGGCTTCTTCTTCTGAAAAGTGGGATTAAGTGAGCATTACATGATATAACGCATGTAGAGACCTAGCAAAATGTATGTACGTAGGAAATATTCATTAAATATGTATTTTCCTCTCCCTGTTCCCTCAAAGTTTCCTAGAAAAACACAAGATGACAATGCAGTTTAGCCAAACAATTGGTAACACACATTGAGATATATTTCCATTAATACTTCCCTTATACAGAACCCCATCTTACTCTAGAGATTCCTGCAAGACTAATCATCTTTAAGTATTACTTGGTCTTTGCTGGGTCCCTACACTCCTGACATCATATATAGTTGAAATTCTCTCAATCAATGCAACCAGGACCAATACTTGATCAGTTAATCAAATAACTTGGTTAAATTAGAGGATCACTAAAAATTATACAAACTGTAAACATTTTAAGGGTGCAGCACACCAACATGGCACAAGTATACATATGTAACAAATCTGCACGTTATGCACATGTACCCTAGAACTTAAAGTATAATTAAAAAAAAAAAAAAAGATAAAACATACAAACAAACATTCATTCCTGTTTTTTAATTTAAGGCTAAGACTTCTTCTTTGTGTAAAAGTCAACTGTTTAGTCATCTTTTTTGCATAAGCCACATTCATCTCTGATTTCTAGTTTGGGATGCTATAAAAAGCATGAACAAAGAATACTCTATTTTTTACAAGCTTTTCTCCACCTAATTCAAGAGTAATTTTTAGTGACCATTTTCATGTCTTTCCATTCACTAATCCTCTATTTTTTATAATCTTTTCTCCACCTAATTCAAGAGCAATTTTTAGTGACCATTTCCATGTCTTTACATTCACTGATTTATATAAGCTTTAAATAAAATATAGTAACAAATACAGTTGACATAAGCAGATTTGGGAATAAACACAACTGCCTCTTGGTAAAGTGTATCAGCCAACTGATGGGAGACTCCAGGCACACTAGAGTAGTCTTACCCAGAGGAGTATTTACGAATACGCTTTATGGAAGGAATGCAGAGCACTGAGGATTGCAATGAGTCAGTTAATGGAAGTTGTTAAGAGAGCTTCAACTATATAGGCTTCTCCTCCTAATTTTTGGACTATTCAGTAATCTGTATCCCCCTTTCCTAGCCAGATTTATTTCCCACTTCTATTCAACAAGAATCCTCCTTCCAATTACATATGAATGAAATTTATTCAATTGAAATACATTCAATTACATCGATACATACCCTATTTCTTCTTCTGCTTTTATCAAGTTTGTCCTAGTCACCTGAAAATTTTTTCTTCCTTTTTCTCTCTTCCTTTGGAAATTTTACCATCCTCCAGACTCAGGATAAAGGTTTCTCATGACTAGCCCATGCTTCATTATCTCCCTCTTCTATGAACTTAGTCTGTAGCAAGCATTTTTCCCTTTATCATATTGTAATCCTTCATTATCCCCCTTCTCCTGCATTAATTTTTCCCCTTTCTACGGGATTATTCCTATTAGCACACAAATAGGTTCTGTATCTTTTCATTTATTTTTTAAGTACTAAAACTACTTCTCAAATACCACACTATTTTTCCTCCCCCCTTCATAGCCATACATCTTGAAACAGTTGCCTATTCATGCTCTTTCTACTTCCTCACTTCCCATGTACTTTAATTCTCTTTAAATCACTACAGGATGGGATTCCATCCTTATCATGCCTGTTGTCACAACCCCCATGTTGTCCAATCCAATAATTTTTCTGTCTTCTTACTTGACCCCAGTGACATCTGACAGTTGAGCTTCCTCTTTAAAGAAACTTCCTCTCTTGCCTTCTAAGACATTATGTTCCCCATTTTTCTCCTACCCACTGGCTCACAATCTCAGTTTCCTTCCCCTAGTCCTCCTCCTCTAATAAACGTCTTAATATCAAGTTTTTTCAAGGATTCATCCTGTTTCTCTCCCTTCCCCTAAGTCACAGGTTTGCAAAAAAGACAGAATCAAATCCTAAAGAAGCTTTAGAAATTTCTAGCAGTGTTTTTGGGGAAAATAGTAATTGCATTAAGTGGAAGGTCCAGAAATGCTAGGTATTCTTCAACGCAAGTGAGTTCCCAACAATGAAGACTTTTACCATGTCATGACTTTCAAATGTCCCACTAGACAATCACATGGGTAAGAAACCTACCTAGAAGGCTGGGTGCGGTGGCCCATGCCTATAATCCCCGCACTTTGGGAGGCCAAGACGGGTGGATCACCTGAGGTCAGGTGTTCAAGACCAGTCTGTCCAACATGGTGAAACCCTGTCTCTACAAAAATACAAAAAATTAGCCAGGCGTGGTGGTGTACCGGTAGTCCTAGCTACTCAGGAGGCTGAGGCAGGAAGATCGCTTGAACCTGGGAGGCGGAGGTTACAGTGAGCTGAGACAGCGCCATTGCTTCCAACCCGGGCAACAAAAGCAAAGCTCTGTCTCAAAAAAAAAAAAAGAGAGAGAGAAAAAAGAAAGCTACCTAGAACTTGTTTTACAGATAAAAGTACTGCAATCGGGTTTCAATGTACATAATTGTCAAGAACTACAACCATCATGTAAATCAAGAGGCAACTCTGCTTTTTTCCCATGAGTTGACTATTTTGAAAAATCAGATAACCAATGGCAATGAAGATCTGAGATGCCAAAACTACACAACTGTCTGACTCTGTTTGAGAAGCAGTCATATTCGCGTGATTTTCACATAGGCGCTGCACTGCCTATTCCATGTCCCAGCTTTATTTTCTCCATATGCGGCATTTCTCAACATCCAGCAAACTGTATCTTTTACTTACTTACCTTATTTATGAACTCTCTCCTCCCACTAAAATGTAAGTTCCATGACTCAAGTTTTTATAATTTATTGCTATAGCCCCAGTATCCAGTACAGTGTCTAATACATACAAAGGTCAAATAAATATTCATTGATCCAGTATACTATATCTTTTACTTAATTACCTTATTTATGAACTCTCTTCTCCCACTAAAATGTAAGTTCTATGACTGAAGTTCTTTTAAATTTACTGCTATAGCCCCAGCATCCAGTAGTGTGTAATACATATAAAAGCTGAATAAATATTCATTGATTCATCTGATTACCTCATGTTTTCTATTATGGTCATGAAAAAGTACTTCCATATTAATATAATAACAACAGGCCGGGCACGGTGGCTCACACGTGTAATCTCGGCACTTTGGGAGACCCAAGCAGGTGGATCATCTGAGGTCAGGAGTTTGAGACCAGCCTGGCCAACATGGCAAAACCCCGTCTCTACTAAAAATACAAAACTTAGCAGGGTGTGGTGGCGAGCGCCTGTAATCCCAGCTACTCTGGAGGCTGAGGCAGGAGAATCACTTGAACCCAGGAGACGGAGGTTGCACTGAGCCAAGATCACACCACTGTACTCCAGCCTGGGTGAAAGAGCAAGACTCTGTCTCAAAAAAATAATAATGATAACAACAACAACAACTTCTATTTCTCTGTTATAGTTAGACCATGGTACTGATTTGTTTTTAATTGTAAGAATACACAGGATATATTAACTAAAAAGTATCATGCCAGGATAGAAAGGGTAGATTTCAAAATACTGGCTATCTAAAGGGAGTCCTGGGTCTCATAGTTGAGAAACACTGGCTTGTGTGCTCATTTTTACTCAGACCTTTTTTTTTTGAATGCCACAGTCATAAATCACTTCCTTAACATCTCCAATTAAAGGCCCTAGAGACATCACAAACCTAACATGCTGAAATGGAAAATGATCCACCTCAATCTTTACCATCTCCATGGAGTTTCAGAAAACCCAATACTTCAGAAAGCTAGGAGTCATCTTTTAATCTATCTTCAAAATACACCTGGAATTCATCCACTTGTCTGCATTACCAAATCCATCACCTTGGCCCATATCACCTGTTATTTGAACTATTACAGAATCTCCTAACTGCCTGATTTCTACTCTTTCCCCTTCAATCCATTCTCCATATAACAACAGTGCTCATCTTAACAAGGGCTTTTCAATGAATTTAGGGTAAAATTCAAACTGTTAATCATGGCCTTAGTCCTTGCAAAACTGGCTCTTTGATTAACTCTCCAACTTTATCTTATACTACTCTTCCCTTCACTGACTACGTGCCAGCCACAGGCATCTTCCTTCACTTCCTAAAACACACCAAATCTCTACGTGAGATATCCAGGTTACCTTCTGTCCACCCACTCCCCTACACACACAAATATGCTCCCTCAGCAGCAGGCTCCTTCTCATCCAGCAGATGCTGGGTTTGACAAACACTTTTCTCAGGGGCCTCCCCTGATAACTCAACCTAAAGTAGGTGTTCCCTGTTGTTCTCTTTCTATTGTTCTCTTTCATGGCACCCATCCCAATTTGTAACTATATATTTAATAATTTATTTACCTTTTAAATAATTTATTTACCTTTTTATTTAAATAATTTTAAATAAATTTAAAATTTATTTACCTTATTTACCTTTAAGTTTATCTGTCTCTCCCACTAAAATATAAGCTGCATTAAGAGCAGGAACCAAGTCTGTCTTACCATGTTTATCCATTGGCTAGACCAGTGACTAGCCTAGATCCTGGCAAACAGCAGACACTCAATTTGTTCAAAGAAGGAAGTAGTAAGTAACCCATGAATCAGCCCCTTCATCACCAGCAAAATCCACCTAATTATCAAGCCCTGACAATTTTAACCTAAGAAATGTCCCACAAATCTTTCTGTTCAAATCCATTCCTATGCACATTCCCATATATTACCTGGATAATTTTACCACCTTCTTAACTGATCTCCCTGCCTCACTTCCCATCTGTCCAGTCCATCAATAGCATCCCCATTCAGGCCATCCTATAAAGAAACAAACTAATATAAACATGATCTTATTTTATTTCTGCTTTAAAAACTCCCCTGGCCAGGTGTGGTGGCTCAGGCCCATAATCCCAGCACCTTGGGAGGCTGAAGCGGGAGAGGCAGGAGGATGGCTTGAGGCCAGGAGTTGGAGGATGCAGTGAGCTGCATTCCAGCCTGGGCAACAGAATAAAACTTGTTTCTTTAAAAAAGAAAGGAAGGAAAAAAAAAAGCTTCCTTATCCCTCCTTATAAATATTACAGTAAAGGAGGTTTTATAGAAAATAGGGCTTTCCAGCCTCATCCTTAACAAGCTCCACCACCCACATATCACATACCCTTTCCTCCAGACACATACCAAACTAAGGCAGTTTCCTGAACATACTATATATCCCATCCTATGACTTTGCCTTTGATGTTCCCTTTGCCCGGTAAAATCCTGGGTGTCCTTCAAGTCCTATTTCAAATGTCACTTTCACAGCAAGCCTTTCTCAACCTTCAGAGACAATTGTTTCCATATTCTAATACAATATTCATCACTTTGTCTGGTGAGGCTATATTAGCAGAGCGGTTAAGAGAACAAACTGTCAGGCTATGGAGGTTTGCAAGCTATGTAACCTTAAGCAAATTATTCACCCTTCCTGGGCCTCAGTTACCTCAACCATAACATGGGACAATAACAATACTCCTATAGCAGGACTGCTGTGAAAACTAAGAATTTACAAGTACTTAGCACAGATCAGGCAATTATTAAATTCAACATGTTACCTATTAATTATTAAATAGGCTGTGTGGGTCGATGTCTGAACTACCAGAAACCAAACACTATGCTTTGGTTATTTGTGGATTCCTATTACCTAACATCTGGCACAACAGCACTCAAAAACTTTCTCCAATGAAGTGATTAAGAATCACCATGACAATGGGGAGGGGCAGTGAACTGCAATTATTAGGTTACAGAACATTTAGGAAACATCAGGAATATTGAGATGAAATCTGGCTACATATTATGATATATCTATCCATCAACTCTAAGCACTAATAGCCCAAATGATTACTGCTCTAACACTCTGGCCCATCACGCCAATTTTTATTACAATCTTTACTTGGCTTCTTTCAGACTCTGGGTTATTACCTTCTGGGCCCTAGGCCTTTACTAATTTGCATGACTTTTAAACTAATCATTAGACTTAAAAAGCAATTTTGCAATTTAAGTCCATGGCAATTAATTGACTTCCTGCCTCAAGGCACTAAATTACTCTGAAACACCTCATCAGACCTACCAGTCTATGCAAGAGCAGGAAGTGTTGCAGTTGTGTTTTAGAACGTGCACGGCAAATTCACAAAACGTTAGGCATGTGGGACGCACTGTGGGACTCCAAGTGTCCATAAAGGGATTCATGCACCTTCTTAAACATGATGTCCACCACTCTGGCCATCCCTTCCAAGGGTGTGTGTGTGTGTGTGTGTGTGTGTGTGTGTGTGTGTGTGTCTGTGTGTGTGTGTTTCAGTGGCTGTGGGGTCACACTTTGAGATCTCCTGAGTGGCAGTCCTGACATCAGAGTCACCCCGGCATTCGTGTGTGTGTGTGTGTGTGTGTGTGTCCGTGGCTGCGCGGCCACGCCTTGGGATCTCCTGAGTGGCAGGTGGCCTGTTAATGAGTCCTGACATCAGGGTCACCCCCGCATGCAGAACAGTACGAGCCTCCCCGCGCAGCGGACTGTGCCGCGGACGCCTGCAAGCCGTGCACCCATCGCACGCACTGAAGTCTCGGCGGTCATCCCTCGTGAGACAGCTGGACAACCACGGCCGACGGGAGGGCAGTCGAGGGGGGAATAGGCTGAGGGGCTGGGGGCGAGGTGGGTAGATCCTTCACAGGGAGGGCTTGGCGCTCCCTGTGTTTTGAGGGGCAGGACCCCGCACCAACCTCCACGAAGGCATCAGTCAGGTCACTAGCACGGTCCATCACTGGCAAATGGCGCCCAGCCACGATTTTCACCTTCAGCTTCCCAGGCATGGTCTCGGTTTCGGCCTCTTCTTGGGCTCCTGCAGAAACAAACAAACGAGTCTGCGCCGAGCGCGAGGCCGGCGGGAGAGGGGCGGAGGCGCGCGGGGTAACTGACAGAGAAGGGGCGCGCGGGGGCGCGCGCGGGCGCCCGGTAGTCGCGCCGCAGGTCGCCACTCACTCTCGCAAGAGGAAGGGTGCTGTCCCACGCGGGTGCTGAGACCTCATTCCGGAGAGGCGGCCGGAGGAAGGGCTTTGATGGGTGCTTCTGCCCCGGCCCCACAGGGCTGGGACGGGAAGCAAAACCCAGTCAGCATCCCATTGAGCCTCTGCAGCCGCTGCTTGTTTCTCTTCCCCCGCCCTCAAAAATGGCGGCTCTCGGGGCACTGAAGAAAGCATCGATCGTTCGGCGCTCTGCCCACTTGGCGGGGCGAAGCTAAACTCGCTGAGGAAAGATAAGGGGGCGGGGCTGACTTTGAGAAAGCTGGAGGGCAGGGAAATGGGCCGAGTCCTGCATCATCCACCGAGTCGAGGCTGTGCATAGGTGCGGCGCTGCTTCCCTGGAGGGAAACGCTCCATCTTGCTGGCTGAAGCGCGAGTGCGGCTCTGTGACTTAGCTTCCGGCCGCGGCCTTCCCAGCTGCTAACGCCGCTTTTCGGATGGGCTGTGACAGATGGAGTAGCAGCGAAGACTGCTAGGAGAGCGTTTCCAGTCGGCCTCTAGTGACCCCTTTGGTGATTCGTAAAACCAAATTAGCTGGTTTCTACTTGGAAGGGGTAAAGGTGCGTGTGGTGGTTTCAGTTTTCTAGGAAATAGAGTTAGATGGCGGGGCGCAGTGGCTCACCTCTGTAATCCCAGCACTTTGGGATGCGAGGCGGGCGGATCACCTGAGGTCAGGAGTTCCAGACCAGCCTGGACAACATGGCGAAACCCCGTCTCTACTAAAAATGCAAAAATTATCTGGGGGTCATGGCAAGTGCCTCTAATTCCAGCTACTCAGGAAGCTGAGGCAGGAAAATCGCTTGAACCTGGGAGGCGGAGGTTGTAGTGAGCCGAGATCACTCCTCTGTCTCCAGAAAGAAAAGAGAGATACCAGGCACATCTCGAATAATGAAATAAATATTATTTGGTGAAATTTTGTATTCAGTCATAGGCACTTGTATTGTTTACTGGGTCACAGATATTACTGTGGGCGGAGTGGGGGAGGTCACCTTGAAATCCAAAGTCGCCTCTTGAAAAAAAGTTTCTGCTGGTGGGTGCGGTGGCTCAGACTTGTAATCCCAGCACTGTGGGAGGCTGAGGCAGGAGGATTGATTGAGGCCAGGAGTTCGAGACCAGCCTCATGGAGAAGGGGCAACATAGTAAGACCTCTTCGCTACAAGAAATGCAAAAATTAGCTGGGCCGGTGGCTCGTCTGTGGGCTTAGCTACCTAGGAAGCTGAAGTGGGAGAATCTGGGAGAATTGCTTGAGCCCAGGAGTTTGAGGTTGCAGTAAGCTATCATCTCACCACTGCACCCCAACCTGGGCAACAGAGTGAAACCCTGTCCCTTAAAAAAAATTTTTTTAAAGTTTGCCCTGCACTCTTAGATCGTCTCAGTGTTCTTCTTAAGCATCCACAAGCCTAAAGATAAGACCTACAGTAGCAGCAGAAGTTCAGGACTTTCTACCATGGAAAGTATAGTCAACCACAAGAAATGAACTGAGAGAGCATTAAACATCTTGAAGCATTGACTCAACTATACATAAAGTAAGGTGTTATCTACAGACTCAGACTACATTAGGGAAATTGAGGCACACACAGGATATAACATAAACCAGTACTTACCAAATATCAAAATCAGCATTAACAGTATACCCAGTATCAACAAAATCAGAGCTCATGCCGGCTGAAAGATTATAACCTTTCATTCCTAAGTGAAGATACCTGTATGATCTTTTTAACTTCAAAAATACTGAATAGAGTAGATTAAATACTCCAAACAGTAGTGATCCCGAATTATCTTTTCATGACAAAAATTTCTTCTATGACAGGAATATTGTTCACATAAGTGAGAAGTTGAACTCCTACAGAGAAAACGACTTCCTCAAAATAAAAATCTAAAAAAATCGCTTGCTTTTTGGACTAGAGAAACTTATCAATTCGAACTGTGTCAAAGGATAGGGGTCATAGGTCCCATGCAAATTTCCTTAGGTCCACCTGCAGCTTTTTTTGGAGTCTGACTCTACCCTTAAAATACCCTTGCCAAAATTCTGAAGGTTGGCTACACTGTGTGATCAAGGTTAGTTATTTATTTATTTATTTATTTATTTATTTATTTATTTATTTTGAGACAAGGTCTCTGTCACCCAGCCTGGAGTGCAGTGACATGATCATAGCTCACTACAGCCTCAATCTTCTGGGCCAAGCGATCCTCCCCTCAGCCCCCCAAGTTCCTGGGACTACATGCACACAGCACCATGCTCTGCTAGTTTTTTAAATTTTTTGTAGAGATTGAGTCTCCCTGTATTGCCCAGGCTGGTCTCAATCTTGACTTAAGCCATCCTCCTGTCTTGGCCTCACAAAGTGCTGGGATTACAGGCATGAGCCATCTTGCCCGGCATGATCAGTGTTTTTTGTTTTGGGTGGTAGGGTTGAAATGGTTTTTGTGATGAAATCGAAGTATTACCATATTACCAACTCACTTTTAAAAATATGAAATGTATAAAGAAAAAAATACTAGAAAAATGAAGTTTAGCACCAATATTAATGGAAAATAATGCATTGCGTTACAAAATGTAATGTAAAAAAAATTTGCAAATTGCACAGTTAGAGGTTAGCAATCTCAGCCTCCTAATTAGTAGACTTTAAGGTACTTGTACATACTTGTTGCCTTAGGCTTCATCAACAAGAGATTATAATTAAGATGCTTCCTGAAAACCATTTTTAGTAGACTTAAGCCTGACTTCAGTTGAACTGTTTCCTAATAATTATTCTTGTTTGTTTTAATTAATGCTGGGAACAGTGCTAACTTTCCTGACAAATCTACCATAATGTGACTCCTGATTACCTTCTTAGCTTCATACCCTGCCACACTTTTTGCATTTTAAATTAACAATAACAAGAGTTAACATGTATTGTTGGTTTGCTGCACGCTAGCTACTGAATTCGGTTTCACAGCTTTTAAGGCTCCCTAAAATCCTGAGGTAGGAATTATCAGCCTTCATTTTATAAATGAGAAAATTGTGGGTTTTCAAAGCTGTGGTGATTACCCGAGGTCACAAAGCTGCTAATGATAGAGGCAGGTTTTAAATCTAGACAATGTGATTCCAAGAACCCACCTCTTTAAAGATTACATGTAGTTTTCCAATAAACTATACTTTTCCTTCTTCCTGGAGTGTCTCTCTCATAGTCATCCTACCAAACACGTATGAATTCATAACTCAGTTCAAAAGTCAATACTCTGTTTCTTTTTAGAGCATATAAATCTTTTGCCTTTTACAGAAGTCACTTCTACATCTTCTCTGATCTCCTTCCTAATAAATATGCTCTTCACTCCCACCTGTGCTACTACTAAATCTAATACATTTATTATTATACTTTCCATGCAATAATTATTTATCCATCTCTCCCCGCCACCCACTAAACCATGAGCACTCTGAGGGAAGGGATTGCTTCTTACTCATCTCTCAATTCTCAGTTCTTTGCCTTGTGGCCTTCATGTGATCAACAAATTATTGTGGAATTAAATTAACAGTTAATACGCATGCTATTACTACTTGGATCGCTCTTCTTTCCTGGCTTCCTAAAATTTTCCTGTTAATCTTTCCCATCCTTTCAAGGTTAAATTTCTCAAGGGTTGTCAGTACTTGGTGCCCTCTCCTCACCTCCTAAGCACTCCAAAAACTATTAATATCTGGGTTTAGCCACCACCATTCTACAAAAGCAGCTTTCACTAATGCCATCAATAACTTCTGGTTGCTAAATGCAATGGACACTTTTTAGTTTTAAGTTTTTATTTTTGAGATGGGGTCTTGCTATGTTGCCCAGACTGGTCTCAAACCCTTGGGCTCACGCAGTCCTTCTGCCTCAGCCTCCCAGGTTGTTGAGACTACAGGCACGTGCTACCATGCCTGGCTTCAGTTTTTTATTTACATGACTCTCAGTAGCATTTGATGCTGTTGACCACGCTCTCCTTAAAATAATCTTCCTTTTAGTATGCAGAAACCAAGCTTCTCTTACCTATTCTGGTTTATACATCTGTCTTCTCAGCCTACTCACTGTCCTTAACTATTAAATATGTGTTTTTCTCAGGTTCAGTTTTTGTCTCTATTCTCTTCCAACTGTACTCTCTCCCTAGGTGATCTCATCCATGCTCATAATTTTAATTTCCATCTGTTTAGCCAAGGACTGTCAAATCGTTATCTTTAGTCTATAACTCACTTCTGGGATCTTGACCCATATATGCAACTGCCAAGTTACTATTTCCATTTGGAGTATCAAAGTGACCTCAAATGTCAAGATGTCCAAAACTGACCTGATTTTCTTTGCCTTTCCCATAACCACAACAACCACAATGACAACACCAACAACAAAAGACCTGGTGGTCTTCTACTAAACAGCAACACCAACTACATAGTCAGTTGCTCAAGCCAGAAACTCACTGATTTAAGTTTGAAAGTGGGTTGGGATTAGAAGTATAATTATACAATTGACAACTTGGGCTCAGTTCAGTTACTTTTGCTTTGATTTTTTTTTTTTTTTTTCCTTTGGAACAGGGTCCCACTCTGTTACCAAGGCTAGAGTGCAGTGGCAAGATCACAGTTCACCGCAGCCTCAATCTCCCAGGCTGCCAGCCTCAATCCTCCCAGGAGGATCCTCCAGCCTTAGCCTCCTGAGTAGCTGAGACTAGGCGCACACCACCACATCTGGCTAATTTTTATATTTTGGTAGAGATGAGGCCTCCCCATGTTGCCCAGGCTGATCTCAAACTCTTGGGCTCAAGTGATCCGCCTGCCTCATCCTCCCAAAGTGCTAGGATTGCATGTGTGAGCTACCGTGTGACCCACTTTTGCTTTGATTAAGGAGTAAAAATGAGATAAGTAGGCATCTAGGTAAACTCATCATCTTATTAGTTCCCTTATATCTCATGAGGGCACACCTAATGTACCATGGGCATAAGGACCACATCAAGTAAAATATTCTCTAAATTGGAAGATTATTACAGTGGAAGACATTACTTTTTTGGGGAGTTTTGCTCTTGTTGCCCAGGCTGGAGTGCAATGGTGCGATCTCTGCTCACTGCCACCTCTGCCTCTCAGGTTCAAGTGAGTCTCCTGCCTCAGCCTCCCAAGTAGCTGGGATTACAGGCACCTGCCACCACACCCAGCTAATTTTTGTATTTTTAGTAGAGACGGGGTTTCACCATGTTGGTCAGGCTAATCTCAAACTCCTGACCTCAGGTGATCCACCCTACTTGGCTTCCCAAAGTGCTGGGATTACAGGCGTGAGCCACCACACCTGGCCCACATTGCTTTTTATCAGTGCCTATCAATGCACTCAGTGAGTCATGGTACTGAGATATAAATAGCCAGACACTTCCTTATTGTGTTAGCACCAAGACAAGTTCCCTTTATTCATGCTGGTACTGCAAAGCCTGCAGGTTTTCCATTTATGTCTACATAAGGGCTTTGTGGAAACTCCAGTCTGAACTGACACTTATCTTTGACTCTTCCTCACCCCTGACCAATTACTCCTGTACTCCTAGCACTTTGGGAGGCCATGGCGGGTGGATCGCTTGAGATCAGGGGTTCAAGACCATGTTGACCAACATGGCAAAACCCCGTCTCTACTAAAAATACAAAAATTAGGCAGACATGGTGGTAGGCACCTGTAATCCCAGCTACTTGGGAGGTTGAGGCACGAGAATCATTTGAGCTCAGGAGGTGGAGGCTGCAGTTAGCTGAGACTGCGCCACTGCACTCCAGCCTGGACAACAGAGTGAGACTCTGTCTCAAAAAGCTTAAAAATAAAATTAAAATTAAACTCTATGGCTTCTCCACCTTGTGTTAGCTTGTCACCTAGTGCTAGATTGTTCCATTTTAATTTAGCATTATCTACAAACTTAAGGAGGTCCCAGTTCACCTCAGTTCATGGGATCCAGGTTATACTTCTGACTCTTAAAATTTTTAAACCCAAAATTTTAATCCAACACTACATATTTTCTCTTATGCACACCCCTTTCCCTTTGCCAATTAGATGGCACTAATAATTAGAGTTTTTATAGTCCTATAAGCCATTATCTTCACAGAGGCACTAACTGTAACGTTAATTAGATTAATTAAATTGACGTGTAATTTCCCAACCCACTTATTAACTTCCAGTCTTTCCCTGTTGTTAGAGGAGCAATCTAATAACATACCCAATGTACCTTGAAAAGAAAAGCTAGATATATTTGCTAAATCTGTAAAGACTAGGATACCGTGGCCCTTCCGCTGAACTCGCTATGCACTAGCGTTATTTAAAGGAGTGCTGACAAGTGGGCAGTTACAAATTACTGCAATTGATGGGAAGAGCAAGTGAGCTGAATCCATGGCTAGTGTCCCTATACAGCCCACTGCAATATGGCACCTGTCCAGTTTGTTCCAGACAGCTGCAGAAGAGAATTCTAAACTTGCTACAGGTTGTGTTGCTTCCCACAGAGGGAGTAGCTTCACACGTTACAGGTACCATCATGCAGGCAGCTCCTGCAGTTCACATGAGGTGAAGTGGAAATTTTAGCCTTAAGTAGCAATACTTATGGGAAACATATTAGAATGAGAAAAATCAATACAGGTCTTCTAATTCTAAAGCTATTGGGGCTTTAGTATCTTTAATACTAAAGATGCATACCCTGGGACTTTAGTCATTACTTCTGCCCCTTGTGGCTTGGTTACCGGGCCCTCAGTGTCTTGCCTCATATTTGAGCAAATAAACCTACCATCCCCAGCTAAAGGAGATTTGCTCAAACATTCCCTGACACATACTGCCTAGCTTGAAACTCTTCAGTGGCTGTCTACTGCTATTAAGATAAAAACCAAAACTTCCAGGGTAGACCATAAGACTCTATGATCTGGTCCCTATCTACTTTATTAGCTTTATTTCACATGACTCTCCAACTGCCCTATTCCAACTATATTGGTCTTATTTCAATTGCATAAAAACCACCATATTCCATTTCTTAATCATTGACGTTGGGATAACTGGATAGCTAGATGACAAAATGAAAAATTGAATGTGTTACTCATGATATTTGGAACTTGTATCACAGAAAAAGAATTAATATATAAAGGGCTGATATATAAAGAGCTTCTAAAAGAGCTAAAAATCCTTTTGAAAAATAGACAAGAAATATAAACAGGTGAGTCACAGAAAAAGAAAGTCAAATGGTCCTTTACCATGTAAAGAGATGCCATAATAAAAGAGATGCAAATTGATCTTATAACATTGTATATTTTTTGCATATTAGGTACAAATCCAAACATTTGACAGCATACTCTGTTGAAAAGGCTGTGGAGAAATACACACCCTCATATGTTTCAGCTCAGCATACAAATGATACAACCCCTATAGAGGAGAATTTGCCAATATGTAGCACAATTAGGTATGGATTTGTGCCTGATCCAATCATTCTACTTCCAGGAATCTATCCCAAAGAAACACCAGCAAAAACACAAAAAGTTGTGTGCACCGGGATATTAATGGCAGCACTCTCTGACATAGCAAAAAGACTAGGAACAATGCATATGCCTACCATAAAAAGATAGGTTGAATA
This sequence comes from Rhinopithecus roxellana, assembly GCF_007565055.1. Lineage (NCBI taxonomy): Eukaryota > Metazoa > Chordata > Mammalia > Primates > Cercopithecidae > Rhinopithecus > Rhinopithecus roxellana. The sequence continues at coordinate 129,956,445 of NC_044558.1, forward strand.
AACTGATTTTGCATATTTGAATAATATTCAGCCATAAAATAAATATCTACATATGACTATGGTGTAATCGCCAGGGTTTACTAGGTAAACATTAAAAAACAAGCATGTTTAGAGAAAAAAAGCATCTTTTATCTAAGAAAGGAGTGGACAAATAATATAGAGAAATCTACTTGTATGTATTATTTTTAAATGAAGGATAAACAAAAATGGTTATCTATGGGGGGCAGAAAGGACAGAGGGAGTAAAAAAGTAATGAAGCTAAACTTTTCTAAATGTACCTTGTTTGATCATATGTATCAAACATATTTGGAAGCATGTAAGTGATTTATATCATTTGATATGGTTTGGATTTGTGTCACTGCCCAGATCTCACGATGAATTGTAATCCCCAGTATTGGAGGAGGGGTCTGGTGAGAGGTTATGGGATCGTGGGGGCAGCTTTCCCCCATGCTGATCTCATGATAGTGAATGAGTTTTCACAGGATCTGGTTGTTTAAAAGTGTGTGGCACCACCCTGCCTTCGCTCTCTTCCTCCTTCTCTGATCATGTGAGGCGTGCCTCCTTTCTCTTTGCCTTCTGCCATGATTGAAAGTTTCCTAAGACCTCCCCAGCCATGCTTCCTGTACAGCCTGCATAACCATGAGCCAATTAAACCTCTTTTCTTTATAAATTACCCAGTTGCAGATAGTTCTTTATGGCAATGCAAGAACAGACTCATACATCATTATAAAGTAAAATAAATGAAAATAAAATTTTAATTGAAAATAAAATTTTAATTGAAAACAAAATGAAATAAACTTAACAAGGTAGAGATATGGAAAATTAACCATACAGAAAAGAATTATTTTAAGTTATTTTACAATATAGGAATTTAACTATACATCCCTACTGGGAAATAGCCTAAGGACAAAAGTAACTACAAAAAAAAAACTTAAACTGTTTTTTTTTATCATACTGCTAGTAATAATACCAGTATTATATATCTGTAATTATATATATATGTATGTATGTATACATATAGAGAAAGAGTGTTCACACAATTATTTCTTTTTTTTTTTTTTTTTTGAGATGGAGTCTCGCTCTGTCGCCCAGGCTGGAGTGCAGTGGCCGGATCTCAGCTCACTGCAAGCTCCGCCTCCCGGGTTTACACCATTCTCCTGCCTCAGCCTCTGGAGTAGCTGGGACTACAGGCACCTGCCACCTCGCCCGGCTAGTTTTTTTGTGTGTGTGTATTTTTTAGTAGAGACGGGGTTTCACAGTGTTAGCCAGGATGGTCTCGATCTCCTGACCATGTGATCCGCCCGTCTCGGCCTCCCAAAGTGCTGGGATTAGAGGCTTGAGCCACCGTGCCCGGCCAACACACAATTATTTCAGTCTTATCAGGAACCAAGATTTTCAGGGTTAGAAAAAAAGAGATACCATATAAAAAATAAATACAGTCATCCTAATTCACAGTTAGAAATAACATTATGAACAGTATGAATTTATAATATATTTTCTCTTTTCTTTTTCTTTTTTTCTCCTTTTGTGGCCAGTCTTGCCTTATCACCCAGACTGGAGTACAGTAGTGCAGTGGTGCAATCACAGCTCACTGCAGTTTCAACCTTCTGGGCTCAAGTGATCCTCCCAGCTCAGCCTCCCAAGCAGCTGGAACAACACACACACACCACCACACCCAGCTAACTAAAAAAAAATGGGATCTTACCATGTTGCCCAGGCTGATACGGAACTCCTGGGCTCAAGCAATCTTCCTGCCTTGGCCTCCCAAAGTGCTGGGATTATAGGCATGATGTTTTATTTATGTATTTAAGTTTTTTCTAATGGTATTCATGGAAATGTCTTAGAAATATTTACCAAGAAGTAACTGAATTCACCCAGTGATGAGATTGTGGCCTCTACAATAAATGCTTTTTCTACATAAAAGAACCAAGACATGTCTGTAGAGAAAAGGCTAATTGGAAGACTAGAGCAAGATGAGTTGATTATACTGGAAAGCAAGGAATCTATCCAAGACTAATAGGGTCACAACAAAGGAACACAGGAGCCAATAAAAGCCAGTGTCCAGAGATGGAGCAATTTGAGCATCAAGAAGATCAATACCTGCAATGAATTGGAACATGTCAAATTTGCAATAATCCAGAGTTCATAATGATAATAACAACAACTACTACTACAGACATTATTGGGGGAACCCACCCCCAATATTTCAATGTAGGTTCTTTCTGTTTTCCATAAGTGTTGGCCAACTGAGAAATAAAGAGAGACAGTACAAAGAGAGGAATTTGACAGCTGGGCCACCAGGGGTGACATCACATATTGGTAGGACCGTGATGCCCACCTGAGCCTCAAAACCAGCAAGTTTTTATTAAGGATTTCAAAAGGGGAGAGGGTGTAAGAACAGAGAGTAGGTAAAAAGATCACATGCTTCAAAGGACAAAAAGCAGAACTACTAATAAGATTCTAACAAAGATCACATGCTTTTGAAGGAACAGGACAAAGGGCAAAAGCAGAACTAATAAGGGTACAACAAAGATCTCAAGGCAAAGGGCAAAAGCAGAAATACTGATAAGGGTCTATGTTCAGCATGCATGTATTGCCTTGATAAACGTCTTAAATAACAGAAAACAGGGTTCAAGAGCAGAGAACCAGTCTGACCACAAATTTAGCAGGGTGGAGTTTTTCCCCACCCTAGTAAGCCTGAGGGTACTGCAGGAGACCAGGGCGTATCTCAGTCCTTATCTCAACCGCATAAGACAGACATTCCCAGAGCAGCCATTTATAAAACTCCCCCCAGGAATGCATTCCTTTCCCAGGGTATTAATATTAATATTCCTTGCTTGGAAAAGAATTTAGTGATATCTTCCCTATTTGCATGTCCATTTATAGGCTCTTTGCAAGAAGAAAAATACGGCTCTTTTTGCCCGACCCCCCAGGCAGTCAGACCTTATTCCCTAAAAATCTTCCCTTGTTCCTTAAAAATCACTATTATTCTGTTCTTTTTCAAGGTGCACTGATTTCATATTGTTCAAACATACATGTTTTACAATCAATTTGTACAGTTAACACAATTATCACGGTGGTCCTGAGGTGACATACATCCTCAGCTTATGAAGATAACAGGATTAAGAGATTAAAGACAAGCATAAAAAATTATAAAAGTATTATTTGGGAACTGATAAATGTCCATATTAAAATGAAATCTTCACAATTTATGTTCCTCTGCTGCGGCTCCGGCCAGTTCTTCCGTTCAGGCTCCCTGACTTCCCGCAAGAAGAAATGACCAACAAGCCGGGCATGGTGGCTCACACCTGTAATCCCAGCACTTTAGGAGGCCAAGATGGGCAGATCACAAGGTCAGGAGATTGAGACCATCCTGGCTAACACGGTGAAACCCCGTCTCTACCAAAAATACAAAAATATTAGCCAGGCATGGTGGCGGGTACCTGTAGTCCCAGCTACTCGAGAGGCTGAGGCAGGAGAATGGCATGAACCTGGGAGGCAGAGCTTTGCAGTGAGCTGAAATCACACCACTGCACTCCAACCTGGGTGACAGAGCGAGACACCATCTCAAAAAAAAAAAAAAAAGAAATGACCAACAAAACTTATTGATCCCTTTGGAGAACACTGGGAAACCAATACGTTATTCTAAAAACAGAAACAACAAAAAGAATGAATCAAGTGTCTATCTTGCCCTTGCTGGAAGAACTGCACCTCAGGGTAACCTAAGGAAATAGTTGATGAGAGAAAGTTTTTCTATATAGAAATATTGTATTTAATAAATGAAGAAGGGGCCGGGCGCGGTGGCTCAAGCCTGTAATCCCAGCACTTTGGGAGGCCGAGACGGGTGGATCACGAGGTCAGGAGATCGACACCATGCTGGCTAACACGGTGAAACCCTGTCTGTACTAAAAAATACAAAAAACTAGCCGGGCGAGGTGGTGGGCACCTGTAATCCCAGCTACTCGGGAGGCTGAGGCAGGAGAATGGCGTGAACCTGGGAGGCGGAGTTTGCAGTGAGCTGAGAGCCGGCCACTGCGCTCCAGCCTGGGCGACAGAGCCAGACTCCATCTCAAAAAAATAAATAAATAAAATTAAATAAATATATAAATAAATGAAGCAGAATTGGTAAAATTAAAATATCACCTGTGTGCAACCCCTAATGAAATCTGGGTTCAGCCAATGGTGATTAGTGGTTGTTGACGTCACAGAAACAGAGCCAAGCTTATGTGTCTCCTGATTTGATGCAATAGTACAAACATGATACTTCCCATGACGTATTCCTGCTTTAAAAAAAAAAAAAAATTGAAACTGAATTGAATCAAACCTCATACCTATTTGCCAATTTTACAAAAAGTACAGTAGACAGAGGAGCATGTTAAATAACACCATTGGAATGCAATCAGGAAGATCTAAAATAAAGACAATTCTGTAAACAAATTCATGTTTCTTCAACAAATACATTGCAAGAAAAATAAAGAACTGGACAAACGTTTTATATTTTAAAAGATTTAAGACATAATTCAACCAAAGGCAATGTTTGAATCCTGATTGGATCCTTCTGTTAACAAACCATAAGATAATTTCTGAGACAATCAGGGAAATTTTAATCTTGCCTGGATATTTGATAATATTTATTGTTAAGTTTTTAGGCATAGCATCTGTGTTGTAAAGTGACAATTGTGGCCACAGGAAAAGTACCTAAAAGCAGCCTGTAGTTGCTGAGAGGAATTCCTAGCTGATAGCCAGTAAGGAAATGGGACCTCAGTTCCACAACCACAAGGGACTGAATTGTGGTAAGTGTACCACTAACTTGGAAGCAGATTTTTTTCTCCAGAGTCACCAGATAAAAACTCAATCTAACACCTGACTTAAGCCTTGTAATACCCTAAGCAGATGACCCAGTCACACCATGCCAGATTATTAAAACAGTTGGTGGGTTATAGGATGGGAGAGAAACAGGTGATTGTGTAATGACTTCTCCCCTTTGAGAATCAACATACTGAAATTACACTGTTAAATTAGGTGCTGTGATCTGAATGTGTCCCCCCCAAAAATCATATGTTGAAACTGAATCTCTGATGTGATAATATTAAGAGATGGGGCCATTGTAGTGATGTGGAACCCTCATGAATGGGATTAGTACCCCTATAAAAGAGGCTCCCAACAACTATCTTGCCCTTCCACCTCATGTGCACAGTGAGAAGGTGTCATTCTGTGGACCAGGAAGCAGGCCCTCACTAGACATCAAATCTGCCAGTGCCTTGAGGCTTCCCAGCCTCCAGAACCATAATAAATAAATATCATTTATAAGTTACCCAGTTTATGATATTTTGTTATATCAGCTGAATGGAGTAAGACATAGAGCGTTACAAAGACTCACAACAAACGGAAAATAGGAATAAAATGTCATGTGTTCCTGACTTGTGTTTGAGTCATATTCAACAGTAGCAAGCCAAGCACAGCCCCACTCAATTCACCACTGTCATGAATAAAAACTTCTTGTAGCTAGCACATATGTCATTTCTAAGTATGTGTCTTACTATGTAAAAAACGTATAAGCCTATGTTAAACTTCAGGTTTTCTTTTCTTCTTTTTTTTTTTTTGAAACAGAGTCTCTCTCTCTGTTACCCAGGCTAGAGTACAATGGTGTGATCTCGGCTCACTGCAACCTCTGCCTCCCAGGTTCAAGCAATTCTCCTACCTCAGCCTCACCCGAATAACTGTGATTACAGGCCTGCACCACCACACCCAGCTAATTTTTGTATTTTTAGAGACAGGGTGTCACCATGTTGGCCAGGTTGGTCTTGAACTCCTGACCTCAGGTAATCCGCCTCGGCCTCCTAAAGTGCTGGGATTACAGGCATACACCACCACAGCCAGCTAATTTTTGTATTTTTAGAGACAGGTGTCACCAGTTTGGCCAGGCTGGTCTTGAACTCCTCACCTCAGGTAATCTTCCTCGGCCTCCTAAAGTGCTGGGATTACAGGCATGAGCCACCGTGCCCGGCCCAGAATTTCTTAATTACTTTACCCTCTCTTGTTTTATTGCTTCATTTGTTTCTCTGAAGAAAGCAGGTTTCTCATCACTGTCAAGGTAACTGCTTCCCCCTGCAGTGTTCATGGGATTCTCAGAAAAAAGCCCACTCTGTGTCCTTTATGTTTTTATTTTTTCTTAACAGGAAGGCAAATTTGATTGCATTTTAAGCTTAATAGTCATCATTTTAAACATTATTGTAGTATAAACACGTAATCCAAACCCTCTTTGACTGAGAAATCACATTCATTTATTCAGTCAACAAATGTCTGTTGAGCTCCAACTGCGTATCTTTAAGTAAAGTTCTGAGGATACAAAAGAACATGATCCCAGTCAAAGAAACTTACCACCTAGAGGTAGAGATGGTCTCATAACCAGGAAATGCAATGCAACACAGTGAGTGCTGGGTAAGAGGCAAGAACAGGAAATTGTGGGAACATTTGGGAAGAGCATCTAACATAATTTGAGGGGACCAGGAAAGGCATTCCAGAGGAAGTGTATTAGTTTCCCATTGCTGCTGTAACAAATTACCAGAAATTTAATGACTTAAAATAACACAGATGTATTAACTTGCAGTTCTGGACATCGAAAGTCCAAGATCAAGGTATCAGCAGGGCTGCATTCTCTGTGGAGGCTGTAAGCAATAGTCTGTTCTTTGCCTTTTCTGACTTCCGGAGGCTGCCTACATTCCTCATGGCCCCCTGCCAGCAATGGCATCACTCTGATCTCTCTGCTTCCATCATCATATCTTCTCTCTCACTCTGATCTCCCTGCCTCACTCTTGTAAGGGCCTTTGTAATTACAATGGGTCCATTCAGATAATACAAGGATAACTTTCCTATCTCAAATTCTGAACCTAATCACAACTGCGAAATCATTTTACCACATTAGGTAACAGGTTCCAGGGATTGGGATGTGAATGCCTTAGGGGAGCCACTAATCCACCTACTGCAGGAAGTAACCACAGCAGGAGGATGGAGAGTTTTCCAAGGAGGGGAATTGTAGAAAAGCATTAAAAGACCTAGGGGAAGGGAACTGTGAAACTTTATAGCTTAGTGATTGACGTGGTTTGGATGTGTGTCCACTCCAAATCTCATGCTGAAGTGTGATCCCTAATGTTGGAGATGGACCTAGGGGGAGGCATTTGGGTTTACGGGAGCAGATCCCTCATGAATGTCTTGGTGCTGTCCTCATGGTAGTGACTGAGTTCTCTATGAGTTCACATGAGAGCTGGTTGTTTAAAAGAGCATGGCGTGACACTCATCTCTCTCTCTCTCTCGCTCCCTCTCTTGCCATATGGTATGCCAGCTCCCTCTCTGCCTTCCACCACGATTGTGAGCTTCCTGAGGTCTCACTAGAAGCTGTGCAGATGTTGATATCTGCTTGCACAACCTGCAGAATTGTAAGCCAAATAAATTTCTTTCTAAAATAAATTCCCAACCTCAGGTAACCCTTTATAGCATTGTCTTTGGCTATAAAATAATATAGAAATAATATAATAGAATCTATATCACTTCATCATATAGAATAAAATAATACATGTAAAGCTCTAAGAACATTATGTGTTCATTCTGTGTCTGTACATAGTGTTAGCCATGGCAATGACAAATAGAGGAAAAAGAGGAAATCCAAAATAGAGACTGAAATAGAAAGCAGGGACCAGAACAAGATTGATCTTGGTGAGGTCTCGTTGAATTAACCTGAGGGGAATACTTTGATGAATTTTAAGCACGAATGTGGCATGATTACTTACGTATTTTAGTTGACTGGCTGCCTGGCTAAATGGAAAACAGATTGAGGGAGACAAGACTGGAGGTAGGAGAAGGGCTAGGACAAGAGTGAAGTGAGGACAGCACTTGCTTTTTGTGCACACCTTAAGGAGGCACCAAAATATTTGGGTATCAAGATAAATGAAATTTTAATGCAATATTTTACAAAATCAAATTAACACAAAAATCAATGATGAACAACTTACGAAAATTTAAATAAAGCAGGATTATTAGGGAGTTCATTGAAAGGAATTTCTAATAATCCAAGTCAGAGATGATGAGAGCCTAAAGCAGAGGGGTAGCACTGGATACGAAAATAGTTGGACAGACTAAGGAAACCTATGGAAGGAGTTGGGTAAGGGAAGGGGCTGGTAATATCTTTTACTGAGAGAGTTACACAAAAGCAGGAAGAAGTTTACCTGGCAGCATGGGCAGAATGTGTCAAGGAGGAAATTCAGTTCCATTTTGTGCATATTGAGCTTAAGAACCCTCTGATTCATTCAGCTGGAGATTCTAGTCAGAAGTTGAAATATATAACTACAATGAAGCAAAACCTGTAACCTATAAACATCCCCAGCTTTTCTATTTCTTATATGTTAACCTCTAAATTTCTTCACTAATGTTTTCTTCCCAGTTCCTGATCAGTTCTTTGGGAGGAAAGAAAAGGATCTTAAAGGACCTGAGTCCTTGGGGTATAGAAGCAAAAGTTGGGAGCTAAGTTTTGGAAAGGAGAGGACAAGAGAGTGTCAGGCATGAGTTAAAGTGACTGATCTTCCCTTTGTCCCTGAACCATTTCCAGATCATTACATTTTTACTGTCATTGTTTCTTTATGTTCATAACATCGGCTGTGTCAACCTCTAATCTCTGTCAGTGCTGTCACTTACTGACAATGTGGCCATTTTCTCTTTCTCATCAAAGACTTTGACCCTTTGGATGTGCCACACACTACATCGTAAAATTGCCTAAACTCTTTCACTCTTAGATCATACATTCAAACATACCTCTCTAGGACTTTAATGTTCCAACTCTTCCCTCAATTATTCCTATTATATTGGTTCCTTAAGCTCATAAATGCTTAATAGGGCTGGGCGCAGTGGCCTGTAATCCCAGAACTTTGGGAGGCCGAAGTGGGCGGATCACCTGAGGTCAGGAGTTTGAGACCAGCCTGGCCAACATGGTGAAACCCCATTTCTACTAAAAATACAAAAATTAGCTGGGTGTGGTGGCAGGCGCCTATAATCCCAGCTACTGTGGAGGCTGAGGCAGGATAATTGCTTGAACCCAGCAGGCGGAGGTTGCAGTGAGTCGTCTCACCATTGCACGCCAGCCTGGGCAACCAGAGCCAAGAGCAAGACTCCATCTCAAAAAAGAAAAAAAAACAAAAAATACTTAATGGCCCTTGATCCCCTTGACTGGATGTCTATCAGCACCTTTCCGCCTTACCTCCCACCCCTATTCAGATAACACTAAAGTGACCCGTCTTTTCAACCATTTTTGTGCCAATATCCTCACTTTCCATGCTGTATCTGAAACAACATCATTTGGGGGTCTGATAGATACCCAAATCTGAAAGCATAGGAGCAGTTTGTGCACTGCACAAAAGCACCCAGCAAAGGGGACAAATGGAAAAAAAACTAAAGCTTTGTTCAGAGTCCTGGGGTAGATCTGTCCTAAGCAGGTACCTTTCTCTAATTTGCCACAAAGTTTAGGGCAAAGGTTTAAAAAAACTACAGACCCCACAGACCAATCGACCTGCTGCCTATTTTTGTATGGCCCACAAGCTAAGAATTGTTTTTATGTTTTTAAACAGTTGAAAAAAATCAATGGAAGAGTAATGTTTTGTGACATGAAATGTCATGCCACAAAATTCAGATTTCAGTGAATATAAGTGTTACTGGAACACAGCCATGCTCATTTGTTTATATATTATCTATAGCTGATTTTATACTACAAAGGCAAAGTTGAATAGCTGTGATTGAAACTGTATGGCCTACAAATCCTAAAGTATGTACTATCTGGCTCTTTACAGGAAAAGTTTGCCTACTTCTGGTCTAGCAGGTTTATTGTCTACTTTCTCTGTACTAGTACCTGGGCTCTTAAATATTTGCTAGAGGAAATCCATCAATCATATAGATTGGTGCCACAATACATTAATAATTTCTAACCCCACCTGGCAAGTCAACATTACCTGGAAACCCTCTAATTTTCCTCGTTAGCTTCTCTCTCCTCATTTCTTCAGCCTTTCATGTTTCCTACTCTTCTAAGCCTCCGAAACACTTCACCCCCTCATTTCAAAAGATGCTTCACTCTTACTTCAAAGTGAAAATAGAAACCATCGGATTGACACTCCCTCAGTTTCCTGCTACTGCACCTACAAATTTGCCCACAACTGCCTTCATCCTTTATTTACTACCTCTTGTTTCAGAAGTGGGAACTTTTCACTCATTTAAAGCAATTTCTTCAACCAGTGCCATGAGTCAACTTGACTGGTTAAGTGATACCCAAATAGCTGATAAAACATTTCTGGGTGTGTCTGTGAAGGTGAGAAGAGATTAGCATTTGGCTCAGTAGACTCAGTAAAGATTATCCACCCTTGCCAATGTAAGCAGGCACCATCCAATCCCTTGAGGGTCCAGATAGAACAAAAAGACAAAGAAAAGGCAAATTCTCACTCTCTTGTGTAGCCGGGACAACCATCATCCCCTGCCTTGGAATATCAGAGTTCCAGGCTCTCAGGACTCACACCAGCAACCCCTATACACATACCCTATTGTCCCCAGCTTTTAGGCTTTTGAACTGAGAGTTACAGCATTGGCTCCCCTGATTCTCAGGCTTTTAGATTCAGACTGAATTATACTATTAGCTTTCTTGGTTCTCCAACTTGCAAAACAGCATATCATTCTACTTCTTGTCCTCTGTAATCACATGAGCCAATTCCCTTAATAAATCCTCTCATATGTCTATCTTTCTGTGTATCCTATTAGTTGTAATTCTCTAGAGAACCTTAACTAATACAGATTTTATTAACAAGAGTGATTCTAAAGAAATAGAATTTTAAAAATGAGTTTTCTGAATTGGTTTTGGGGTTTCTGGAACTGGCTCTTTAATCTGTTTAGATCTAAGAATGCTAAGGATCTCATTTCCACAGTAAAGAAAGCACTAATAGTCCATGTTGTGAACTGTTTATAGAAATATGCAAAATATCTGCATTGGATATTCCTAATCAACCCCTTACAAGAGGCGAGGAGGTGAGTAACTCTGTATGTGATAGTTTCAAATATTGTTGTAAAACTGAAAAATATAATGATGTTGATTGGTTGCTACTAATGCCACTGGATAAAGTAATGAAAGAAAATGATGAGCTCAGGAATTTAAATTCCCGGGTCAAGCACAGCGTAAATGACCTAAGAGCTTCTAGGTGTGCCATAAAGGACAGCCTTATTTCCTACAGTGTAAGGTATCTACTGTCAAAGTATAGGCACTGACTGGGAAATAATGAGATCCTATAAGTTGGAATGGGGACATGTGGGAAGACCCTGATGAACGTGGGGATCTTGAGTCCCTAAATTCTGATTAGTCCTCTTTGCCAGTAGATGAGGTCTTCTCACCCTCAGCAAAGGCCTCCCCAACCCAAATGGACTAAGGCAAGTGCCCTGGATGCCTTCCTCTTCTCCAGTGTCCTACAGTCCTATTAGCCCTACTGTCTCTTGAAGCTCAACAAGCTCAACATTTCCCTGTCTATTGGTCCCTTATCATTAGCATTTTTTTTGAGACCAGTATCTGTAGTGATACTACAATTATGGCTCACTGCAGCCTTGACCTCCTGGGCTCAAGCGATCCTCCCATCTCAGCCTCCCAAGTAGCTAGGACCACAGGAGTGTGCCACAGCACCAAGCCAGTTTTTTTTATTTTTTACAGAGATAAGGTCTTGCTATGTTTCTCAGGCTGGTCTCAAACTCCCGGGCTCAAGCGATCCTTACTCCCTGGCCTCCCAAAGTGCTGGAATTACAGGCGTGAGCCACTGGACCTGGTCCTCCTCACCATTAGCATTCTGATGATGCTATTATCAGTTGACACAGTTAGTCTCACACTCTCCTCCTTGAAACAAGTTGTTCACTTGGTTTCCAGGAAATCCCATTTCCAGTTTTCCTGCTTCCTCAATAGGACACTCCTCCACTGTCTCATGTACTGGTTTCTTCTCATGTCTCCTGCCTACAAACCAGTAGTTTTCAAACTTTTTGATACCAAGACCCCATTTCCATTCTTAAAAATTATTAAAGCTCTCAAAGAGCTTTCGGTTATGTGGCTTTTATCTATCAATTATTACTGTATCAGAAATTAAAGTTGAGACTTAAAAAGAATTATTGATTAATTTGTTTAAACATGATCATTAGAAACCTACTACATATTAACAAAAATACATTTTTTATGAAAAAATAGCTACATCTTCAAAACCTACATACAATTTTTATAGAAAAAAACTGTTTTTCAAAACAAATTAGTAAGAAAACTGGTATTGTTTTATAGTTTTAAAAATATCTTTACTGCCTAGTGTGGGGCTAGGTTCTGCAAACTACAGCCTATTGGACAAATTCAGAACACTGCTTATTTTTATAAATATTTATTGGAATACAGCCATGTTCATTAACTTACATAGTATTTGTGGCAGCTTTCTCACTACAATAAAAAAGTTGCATATTTGTGACAAAGAGAAACTATATGCCAGGTAAATCCTAAAATATCAAGTATTTGGACTTTCGTGGAAAAGGTTTGCCCACTCCTAGTCTAGTTTAAAAGAAGACAGCTGGAGTGTCATTTCTCCTCCTAATTCAGTCTATTCTAATGCATTGTTTAGGTTGAAGCATATGAAGAAAATCTGACCTAACTTAGATATTTGGAAAAAGGAATTAGATTATTTGGAAAAAGGAAGAGTATTTTAATAGCCTTTTGAAATAATTTTGGATGTTTTCCTTTGATTTTGTACCTGAACTCCAAGTGTTAGTTTCTTGAAGGTTAATTGTAAAGTGCAGTCTAAAACTCTATCAGTAAACTTTTTGTACTCAGTTATGTGAAAATCTATTGTCAATCCTGCACTTTAAATGGCTTTTTTACCCATTCATGATTTTTTAACATTATGCATTAGTCAATGGGAAAATATTAGTTCCCTGAATTATGCAGATTATTCAAATGTTGACACATCTCGTTATATAATATCAAAAAATCACATTTCCTAATATCACTACTGACCTCACCTGACAATATTGGGAAGCTGTCAAACTTACAGAGGTAAATTTTCCAAAATTTTTGCTTGAAAGTTCAAATGTTATCACTGGCAACAAAGACAGTCAGTTGTTTTGTTTAAAGTGACAATGTCACTTGGTTTATTTTCAAGAAAATGTCTGCCAAAAACCCAAGTTTGAATAAACCTAATTTTTGTGTTAGTTGATTTTCAGATAAAAAATGTGTTACCTAAAGAAAGTCATTCAGCCTGCAATTCAAACAATGGCACAAGTGTCTTTCCTTGAGCCAATTTCACTTCGGACCAGAAGTAGTTTATGAGAAGTTTCCATGTTTTTATACAGAATGTTAATGTTTCTATGTTTTTATACAGAATGTTGTTAATAAATAGATGTGTAATAAGCGGTCATCAGGAATGGTTACCCTCTCCTCAAGGGCATTCTTACATTTTCATTTTAAATTACAAGAGCAATAGTTGGCATTTCATTTTAAACTACAAGAGCAACAGTGGTGAAGCATACAATGACTTCTAATTGAGTTTAGTACCAGCTGTCTTCAATTTATGCTAAAGTGACAGCAATTTACCCACCATTGTTTTCGTATTTCAATGCAATTGTCAATACAGTAAAAAAAAAAAAAAAAAAAAAAAAAGCAGATAATGTCTTTGTATGATTATGAAAATGTAGTTTTGATCTCCAGGGCTCCATGTAAGAGTGTTAGGGAACCCCATGGGACCACAGATCATACTTTGAGAACAGATTATCTAAACATTCAAGTGTCTGTCTCAGAATTTAGTTATTGGATCTTCTCTTCTCAATTTGCTCTAAATCCCTAGAAAATTCCATCTAGCCTTGTGGCTTTTAATCTTATTAATATGCTCACAACTCTTAAGTTTATAGCTCATATATAAATCCTGAATCATTGTCCTGCAGACTAGATGTCTACAGGTATTTCTAACTTAACATTCCTGAACAGAATCCCTGATGTTATCTTCCCCCAGCTTACAAAAAGAGTTTTGCACTCTTTCTCATGTTATCATCTGGCAAAAAATCCATGAACCTTCTGATTCTCTTTCTTTCACCTCACATTCAATCTATCAGCAAACTTTCTCTTAATTTAGAACCCAGATTCTGACCATTTCTCACCATCTGCACTGCTACTACCCAACTGCCACCATCATGTCTCATCTAGCTCACTGTATCACCTTGCCAGATGGTCTCCCTCCTTTCTTTAGTTACCTATGTTGTTGTGTTTTTTGTTTTTTTTTTTTTTTTCCCAACATAGCAACCAGAGTAATATTCTTGAAAGGTCAGATCATGTCACTCTAGCTCAAAATATTCGAATGTCTTCCCATGTCACTCAAAATAAAAACCAAAATTATTACAATGGTATATTAATTACCTATTGCTGCACAAAAAATCAACCCCAAAACTTAGTGCCTTGAAACACCATCCCTTTTATTTGCTAAAATATTATGGGCCAGTGCAATTTGAGCTGGACTTGAGTGAGATATTCTTCTATCGGTTTTGCTGGAAATTACTCATGTGACTGAAATTGTGAGATAGCTGGACTGGGGCTAGATTGTCTGAAAAATGCACTTACATGCCTGGCGGTTAGTGCTGCTGTTGGTTGGGTCAAATGACTCCAGCATGAAGGCTACTAGCTCAGGCTTTTTCATATGGCAACCTCAAGGCTATAAGAGAGGGCAAAGCAAATCACAGGGCCAAGTATAGAGTCAATGTGGTGCTGCAGAATATTTTCTTGACCCCTTTGCAGGACTTGCAACAGAAGTGCCCCATTAACTCAGTCCACCCCACTCAACCCCTTACAGGTGGGAGAACTTAGGTGCCAGCAGGAACAAGCTCCACTCACTCAGGTCTGGTATGCTGCAATCCTCAGGGGAGGGAGTGCTTGGGTGAGCAAGTGTAGGAACCAGCTGCTTTAGTACCAGCAGGAGCAAACTCCACGCAGGCCCCATGGCAGCATCCAGGTTGGGGTGCCTGTGACTCCAAGGCCCTAGAGGGTATGTTACAATTCTCCCTTAGTTCCACTGTCCACAAACAGCAGTGTCACATGGGGCAGCTGCACTCTACCAGTGAGGGCAAAGGGCCAGTATGACAGCTTTTTTGGGGTACCCATGCTTAGTGTATCCCGAATTCTTTTCTGGTGCCCAAAAGGAATGAGGTCATACAGATGACCCGAAGCATGGTGAATGTGTAGAATTTTATTGAGTGATGAAAGCAACTCTCAGTGGAGAGGGGAGCTGGAAAGGGGATGGGAAGGGCAGGTTGCTCTCCCTTAAGGTTAAGTCACCTCTCTGCTTCTCTCTTCTGAAGTCAAATTGCCTCTTTCTGACATCCAGCTGCTTTCTCTGAAGTCAGCTTGCTTCTTCCCAACATCAAGCCACTTCTCTCCTCTGCCAGCTGAGTCTGGAATCTTTGTAGACACAGGATGAGGTGGGGAAGGCCGTAGACAGTTTTGGAAAAGGCAACATTCAATTGGTAGAAAGACATTATTCAGAAAGAACCAATAGGAAGGGAAAGAGTAGGCACACAGGGATGGAAGTTCTCACTTTGGGCGCTGGGTTTCAGGCTTTTCAGCTGGAAGGTGGGGTTTTGCCAGAGACCCGCCCCTGCCTGCCTAGAATTTCTCTTCTTCCAACCTCTATCATTGGATCAGTGGGAGGGACTAACAAGGTATGAACCAGTAGTATGCCAAGGGTGGGACCGTGAGAGCAGCCTATCCTAAGACCAGGCACTAAGCAGATGTATTGTCCATTGAGAATCTTGAAACAGTACTAAAACCTACTAAAAATTACTTTTATTTTTATTAGCACAGTGAGCTATTAATTCTAGATAATGGCAACGATAGCATACTCCTTCCTGAAAAATTATTTTGTTGGTTTAGTTTTAATAATTGTTACAGATACTATTACATTTTATTTTATTTTATTTTATTATTTTTTATGAGACGGAGTCTCGCTCTGTTGCCCAGACTGGAGTGCAGTGGCATGATCTCGGCTCACTGCAATCTCTGCCTCCCAGGTTCAAGGGATCCTCCTGCCTCAGCCTCCCAAATAGCTGGGATTACAGACGCTCACCACCATGCCCCACTAATTTTTTGTATTTTTAGTAGAGATGGGGTTTTACCATGTTGGACAGGCTGGTTTTGAACTCCAGACCTTAAGTGATCCACCTGCCTCTGCCTCCCAAAGTGCTAATATTACAGGCATGAGCCACTAGGTGTGAGGTTGAGAGGTGACTTAACCTCAGGAGAGAGCAACCTGCCCTTCCCATCCCCTTTCCAGCTCCCCTCTCCACTGAGAGTTGTTTTCATCACTCACCCAGCCACATTTTTATTACTTTTTAAATAAACATTTTATTCTACATGGTAGCTAATTCAGAGAACTTCCAATTATATAGTTGCCTCCAACATACATAGATTCAGCTACCCGTGTTGGTTGCAATATTACATTTGCAACATTTATGAATAAATTGAGCTCCCTTGGATCCTGTCTCCAATCTCCATAGCACTACCTATTCCTGAATTTATACAGTAGATTCTAAATTGGAAATCAGGCTGGGCACAGTGACTCATGCCTGTAATCCCAGCACTTTGGGAGGCTGAGGTAGGAGGATTGCTTGAGCCAAAGTTCAAATGGTTAGGCAGACAGAAAAGCCATTAAATAAATCATTGTGCTTTTTAGTATATATTTGCTCTTTACTTTTTATTGGCAGTATTGTATAAAAGTTGAATAGAAGAACATTTTTACTATGTTTCTTTTATGGTCATTATTATGATTGATTTTATTTTATGATTATTTCTGAGAATCATGTTTTCATGTTAAAGAGGGAGTTGTTAAAAATTATCTGCAAGATGAAAAATTTCTCGAAATAGATGCTGGTTATGGTTGCCAACAATGTAAATGTATTTAATGACACTGAATTGCACACGTAAAAGAGGCTAAAAAGACAAATTGTATGCCATGTAGATTTTACCACAATTAAAAAAAAAAAAAAAACTTGCTTGGGCCACACTTCAGAGTATTCAATTGGTATCTCTGGGGGTGGGACCTAAGTATCTTTTATATTTGTTATTTGTAAGTTTGCTTTGAAAGTAGTAAAGAACAGAATAAGTACAGAGAAAATGGGATTTGCAATGGAGAGGGCAGATCTGAGAATTTTCTAAAAAAGAAAAGGCCACAAAAACAGATCAAAATAATGAGAAAGGAGATGATAAAGATGGAGAAGAGTAAAAAAAAAAAAAAAAAAAAAAAAAAAAAAAAAAAATCCAATTTAATAAGTATAGGATTGCCTGAGAAGCAAATGAGAACAACGGGAACAGAAACAAAAATCAAAGATGTAATTGAGGAAAATGTTGCTGAGAGAAAAATAAAAAGAAAACAACCAATTTGAGCCTATAAATGAGAAAAGTTTCCTATATTTTAGGTAAAGTCAGTAACAGGGGACTCATGCCTTTATAGAGCCTAAAGAGAATGATGGTTTATTTTGCATTACCAATAAATTTTGTTTAAAAAATTGTTCTGTGGGTCAAATGTACTATGTATGCCACCGGTATGTATACAAGGTGGCATAATTCACTTGGAACGATTATGGAAACAATCTACCAGAAAGCCTTATGATATAGGTGACCACAGGTGGAATGCGGTGGCTCACCTCTGTAATCCCAGCACTTTGGGAGGCTGAGGTGGGCAAATGACTTGAGCCCAGGAGTTCGAGGCCAGCCTGGGCAACCTGACAAAACAACGTATCTACAAAAAATACAAAAATTAGCTGGCCATGGTGACACGCACTTGTAGTCTCAGCTACTTGGGAGGCTGAGGTGGGAGGATCACCTGAGCCTGGGGGAGATCAAGACTGCAGTGAGCCATGATTGTACCACTGCACTCCAGCCTGGGTGACAGAGTGAGACTGTGTCTAAAAAAAAAAAAAAAAGTGACCACATATCCTACTGCCCGCTCACTTTAGCGTCTTCCTGGATTTTTCATTTTAAATAAAATATGATTATCATTTTAAATAAAATATTATAATGCAATAGATGCATTTTAATAATCTGAGATGATTTTGGTAAGCCTTCACTTTTCTATTTCCAGCTTCTGTCACAGTCTCTTCTAGTAGTATGTGAGATGTAAGTGCATCAGACAGAGACTTCAGCTACACACATGTTAAATCTTAAATATGATCAGGTTATCACTCTTTCCCCAGCCCTTTCCAGACATAGAATAACTTATGCTCCATTTTGAAGATACCCATTCAGGGAATCTGTGAATATAAAAAAGTTCACTTGGACATGAGCGGTGAGGGTCAGCTGAATTTGGTCTCAGGTGGCAGTGAGTGAAGTTATTAATTAACACAGCTGTTCCTTCCAGCCACTTAGTTGATCAGCCAGTTGTGCCATGACCTGTGCCTGGCATGTGTTTTAGCTTGCAAGATGCAAATATCCACCAGTCTGCCAGTCCCTGGAGATGAGTGAGAAATATAATAAATTGTTGGTTAGAAGTACATTGGTTAGAAGTACAGAAGATACATGCAGGGAATAAAGGCGGCACAGTCCCACTATAAAAGTGTATTGAGAAGTGTGGGAATTTTTTTTTTTTTGGAACGAAGTTTTGCTTTTGTTGCCCAGGCTGAAGTGCAATGCTGCGATCTAGGCTCACTGCATCCTCCGTCTCCTGAGTTCAAGCGATTCTCCTGCCTCAGTCTCCTGAGTAGCTGAGACTATAGGCATGCGTGACCACGCCGGGCTAATTTTGTATTTTTAGTAGAGACGGGGCTTCTCCATCTTGGTCAGGCAGGTCTTGAACTCCTGACCTGAGGTGATCCACCCACTGCAGCCTCCCAAGTAGCTGAGACTACACGCCACTATGAGCCACCACGCCTGGCCGGGAATTTTTAGTACTATATTTTGTCATTCATTGCACAATTCACATATAAAATGACTTACTTATGCTATTGAGTGGTAATGCATTTTTATTTTATAATAAGCCTTTTTAGCAATAATGTACTTAAAACTAATGTAAGCTCATTATATGAGTCTGTTAAGGTTGCGATAACAAAGTACCCACAATTGTGGGTTGCTTAAAGCACTTAAATTCATTGTCTCACAGTTCTGAAGGCTGGAAGTCCAAAATCAAGGTGTCAGTGGGATTGGTTCCTTCTGAGGGCTATGAAAGAGAATCTGTTCCATGCCTCTACCCTAGCTTCTGGTGAATTGCTGGCAAACTTTGGCATTCCGTGGCTTGCAAAAATATCACCCCAATTCTCTGCCATTATTTTCACATGGTATTTCCCTTGTGTTCATGTCTGTGTCCAAATTTCTCCCTTTTTATAAGGACACCGTCACATTGGATTAGAGGCCACTCTACTCCAGTATTACCTCATCTTAACTAATTAAGCCTAAAATGCCCTATTCCCAAATAAGATCATATTCTGCAGTACTGGTGCTAGGACTTTAATATACACATTTGTGGGGGTGGGCCACAATTCAACCCATAACATACATGTTTAATGAAAAAATGACTGTGTTTCCATTTCTTAAGAACATTAGGCCGGGCGCGGTGGCTCAAGCCTGTAATCCCAGCACTTTGGGAGGCCGAGACGGGCGGATCACGAGGTCAGGAGATCGAGACCATCCTGGCTAACATGGTGAAACCCTGTCTCTACTAAAAAATACAAAAAACTAGCTGGGCGAGGTGGCGGGCGCCTGTAGTCCCAGCTACTCGGGAGGCTGAGGCAGGAGAATGGCGTGAACCCGGGAGGGGGAGCTTGCAGTGAGCTGAGAGCCGGCCACTGCACTCCAGCCTGGGTGGCAGAGCGAAACTCCGTCTCAAAAAAAAAAGAAAAAGAAAAAAAAGGAACATTAATGGTGGACGTGTTATTTGAATAGCACGTTTGCCACTATTTACATCTACCATAGGGACCATGGTAGTATCACCGACTGCTGAAAATCTGAAAGAAAATCAGTTAAAGAAACATTGGCTTCTGCTTTAAAAGTGAATACTTAATTTTAAAAGACTGTACCCAGAGACAAATATTTAAAATATGAAGATGTAGAAAGCCTATTTACATATCACTTTGTGAAGCACACCTTTGAATTAAATCAATGTTTCAATTAATTTTGCCCGTTTTTATTGAAACTTCTTTTGTGCACTTATGAAAAGTGGAGCAATAGCTATTAAGGTGTTGGCTCCATTAGCAGAAGGAAAGGCTTTGCAAACAGTTAAATGGTGGCTGGTTTTTTTTTTTTTTTTCTCCCAGTGTTATCAGATGCTTAAAATAGAATATCAGTTAATTTCAGTAATAGAGTTTCTTCATACAATTTATAGAATCAAAACAAATCTTTTGGAAGATCATTTTTCTCTCTAAAGTGAATTATCTAACATTATTGTAAAGGCTCATCTCTTTACAATTAAAGAGATGAGGTAGGGACCTCATCTCTACAAACAATTAAAAAATTAGCCAGGAATGGTGGTGTGCACCTATAGTCTCAGCTACTTGGGAGGCTGAACTGGGAGGATCACTTGAGCTAGGGAGGTTGAGGCTGCAGTGAGCCGTGGTTATGTTACTGCACTCCAGCCTGGGCTGCAGAGCAAGACCCTGTCTCAAAAATTAAACAAACAAACACCCCCCAAAGAAACCAATTAGTATTGAATGGTGGCACAGCTGCTGCAGCCTGTGGGGTAAAAGGAATATGTGGAGCAGCTGGTAGGATGCCACCTCTTGCCCTGGCTGGTTCACCCCCTCTGCCACCCATTCTGGCCACAACTCTGGCATTGACCCCAATGGGCATAACTAGAAGAAGGAAGCACATTAAACATTGCTGTTAATAATTACTTACTGCCAGTAAAAAGAGTAACAGGTGAAGATTTTTGGGTTCTTTCTAGAATTTTAAATAGTTAACTAGCCTGGGTGCAGTGGCTCATGCCTGTAATCTCAGAAATTTGGGAGGCCAAGGCAGGAGGATCACTTGAGCCCAGGGGTTCAAGGTTTTAGTGAACTATGATAGTGTCACTGCACAATCTTAGTTCTTTTTTTTTTTTTTTTTTGAGAATCAGTTATATATTAAGAGTTTGGATGTTAGATACAACCTCATAAGTGATGTTGACACATACTATAGTATAAAACTGCTTCAGAAATAACTTAATCTCATTTACTTAAACCTTATGTTTGATGATACTGGGCCTGAAGGAGGAGTGTTTTTTTGTTTTGTTTTGTTTTTTTAAACAGAGTTTCGCTCTTGCCCAGGCTGGAGTGTAGTGGTACAATCTTGGCTCACTGCAACCTCCACCTCCCAGGTTCAAGCAATTCTCCTGCCTTAGCCTCCCGAGTAGCTGGGATTACAGGTATGCACCACCATCCCTGGCTAATTTTTATATTTTTAGTAGAGACAAGGTTTCACCATGCTGGCCAGGCTGGTATCAAACTCCTGACCTCAGGTGATCCACCTGCCTCGGCCTCACAAAGTGCTGGGATCACAGGCGTGAGCCACTGCATTCAGCCAAGGTGGAGAATTGATTGGCAAAGCAGTAAATAAGAACAGAACTCTGAAATACCTAAGAATGACTGGAAACAAGATTAAAAAAATAAGAGTGGAACATTTTTTGCTGCAATGCTGCAAATTAATTCATCCTTAGAGAAAGTAGGTCTGGGTTACTGTGATCTGGGAATGCAAAGTCTGATAGCATTTGCTACAGTACTAACTAAAAACAAAGCAATTAAGGGAATAAACCTAAACTGACCTGTGCAGTATGGCAAACAGAAAGAGTCCACGCCCCACCTAGGCCATATGTTGAAAGAAAATAACTGCCTTGTTCAACTACACATGTGTAAGCATAGTATAAAAAACTGTAGTATACAACATTTACGTGTTATTCACGTGTCTGAACAGTAGCCTATGCTGCCTTGATGTCAGCTGCAATCAAATAGCTCAGGATGGAATTATGTATCTGGCTGATGTAAAAGCAATATTACCCTAAATGGAGTAGATTTTTCTTTTAACAGAATAGAAATTGCAGGAGCAAAGTATCTCCATGAAATTCTTACTTTACACACTGGGAGTTTTAAAGCATTGTCAGTAGTCAGCAACAACATAGAGGAGGACTTGCACTTTCACAATCAATGAAAACAAATCCCACGTTTTCTAATATCTACATTTAGGGAAACAAATTTAGCCTGGGCAACATAGTGAGACCCCATCTCTACAAAAAAATTACAAAAATTAGCTGGCCATGGTGTTATGTGCATGTAGTCCTAGCTACTTGGGTGGCTGAGTTGGTAGGATCACCTGAGCCCAGGGAAGTCAAGGTTGGAAGTGAGCTGTGATGGTGTCACTGCACTCCAGACTGAGCAACGTGAGACCCTGTCTCAAAAACAAAACAGAACAAAAGGAAAACAAATTTGATGAGGCTACATGTGTATCATGTTCAGACATAATTCAAATAGGCCATCTAGAAACAGACAATAGGCCAGGTGCACTGGTTCATGCCTGTAATCCCAGCACTTTTGGAGGCCGAGATAGGCAGATCACTTGAGGCCAGGGATTCGAGACCAGCCTGGCCAATATGGGGAAACTCTGTCTCTACTGAAAATACAAAAATTAGCTGGTCATGGTGGCACACGCCTGTAGTCCCACCTACCTACTCGAGAGGCTTAGGCACAAGAATTGCTTGAACCCAGGAGGCGGAGGTTGCAGTGAGTCGAGAACACGCCAGTGCACTCCACCTGGGTGACAGAGCAAGACTCTTTCTCATACATAAATAAATAAACAAAAGCAGACAACACAAATGTGGAGTTATTTGTGGTGGTTGGATGCTCACAGAAGTCTCCAATGACCTTAAAAAACACTATTATTGAACACCAACTTATGGAGAAGTTTAGAGCCTCTCATCTAATGCAGATTTTGCTCTTGTTCCAGTAAGTCAACATCTATGATAAAGAAGATATAAAATCTTTTTTTTTTGTTGTTGTTGGGGGGGGATAGACTCTTGCTCTGTTGCCCAGGCTGGAGTGCAGTGGCATGATCTCAGCTCACTGCAACCTCTGCCGCCCAGGTTCAAGCGATTCTCCTGCCTCAGTCTTTTGAGTAGCTGAGATTACAGGCGTGAGCCACCACACTCAGCTAACTAAAATCATTTTTATACATTTGTCTTATTGCTTTCACAGAGATTTTTATAGTTTATTAAATTTTTCTCTCATAAATTAAAACAAGTTACTTTTATCAAATGTATAAAAGGTAATCACTATATTAAACTTTGTATAACTGTCCGTTGTGGGAAAAAGAAAGCTTTGAGCCCTGAAACATAGTTTTTGCAAGAATTACTCATCCAAACACAGATGTTGGTGAGTCACAGAATGATAGTAAAGACAATGATCCTAATGAATTAAGAAATCTGTGGAGCAAAATGTACTAAGAATTGGTTTTGGTGCACAAAATTATTAATTTTATGCAGACACGCACTTCATAAAAAGAGCTAAAGATGCAAATAAGCACATGAAAAGATGTTCAATATCATTAATCACTAGAGAAGTACAAATGAAAACCACAGTGAGATACCACTATACAATCTGTACTAGTCTGCTTGTCTATCATAACAGAATACCACAGAATGGACTGCAACAGAAATTTATTTTCTCACATTTCTGGAGGCTGGAAGTCCAAAATTAAGGTACCAGTGTGTTGGTTTCTGGGGAGGCCTCTTTTCCTGGCTTACAGGTGGTGCCTTCTTGTTGTGGTCTCACGTGGCCTTTCCCCTGAGCATGTGTATTCCTGGTGTTTCTTCCTCTTATAAAGATGCCAGTTCTGTTGGATTACAGCCCCACCCATGTGATGTCATTTAACCTAAATTACGTCCTGAAAGGCCCTATCTCTAAATACAGTCACATTGAGGGTTAAGATTTCAGCATATGAATTTTAGGGAGGACAAAATTGAGTTCATAAGAATACCTATTACAAAGACTAAAATTAAAAAAGTAATGAGAATATAAAATGTTGGCTAAAATACAGAGCAACTTGAACTCCCATACATTGCTAATGGAGATCCAAATAATACAACCATTTTGGAAAACAGTTTGGCAGTTTCTTATGAAGCTAAATATACTCTTAACATATAACCCAGCAATCCCAGTCCTATGTGATTACCCAAAATAAATGAAAACTTATATTCATACAAAGATGTCTGCATGAATATTTACAGCACCTTTATTTATAGTAGCCCCAATTTGGAAATAACCCAAATGTCCTTTGGCTTGTGAATGAAAAAAATATATATACACACACACACATATATATATATATATGGCATACTACTTAATAAAAAGAAACAAATTTGTTTGTCCATTCACCTATTGATAGACATTTGGGTTGGATTCAGTTTGAGGCTATTATAAATAAAGTTGCTATAAATACTCAGATTTAAATTATTATGTGGATATGTGTTTTCATTTCCGTTGGATAAATACCTAGGAGTGGAATTGCTGGGTTGAACTATATGTTTAACTTTAAATAAATTGTTAAACTATTTTCCAAAATCCCATACCATTTGCGTTCCCATCAGCAATCCATGAGTCCTGGTAGATTCACGTTTTCTCTCCAACATTTGATGTTAGCAGTCTTTTTAGTATTAGCCATTCTAATGGATGGTCAGTGGTTATCTTATTGTGGTTTAAATTTACATTTCTATGATGACTTAAGATAATGGACTTTTTTTGTTTTCTTTTTTTGCTATTCATATATTTTCTTTTGTAAAGTGTCTTTTCAAATCTTTTGCTCAGTTTTTTTTTTTAAAGGTGGAATCTTACTATACTGCCCAGGCTGGAGTGCAATAGTTATTCACAGGTGTGAGGATAGTGCACTAAAGCCTCAAACTCCCAGCCTTAAGCGATCCCCAACCTCAGCCTCCGGAGCAGCTGGGACTACAGGCATGTGCTACCATGCCTGGCTTTTTGCTCAGTTTTAAGAACTGGCTTCTTTGCCTTTGTGAATTGTAAGAGTTTTGGATATAAGCTCTTTATCAGTATATATGTGTATGACAAATATTTTCTCTATGACTCACCTTTCGTTTTCTTGATTGTATTTTTCAGAGCAAGAGTTCTGATTTCGATAAAGTCCTATGTATTCATTTATTTCTTTTATAGCCCATGCTTTTTATGTACCATCTAAGAAATCTTTACCTATGCCAAGGTCACAGATTTTTATAACTTTTAACATTTACATTTAATTCTGTGACCCATTTCAAGTTAAGTTTTGTGAAATGAAAGTTAAGGATTAAGCTTCATTTTTTTCCCTCTTGTCTTAATCTGTTTTGTGCTGCTGTGAAGAAATACCTGAGACCGGGAAATTTGTAAAGAAAAGAGGTTTATTTTGCTTATGGTTCTGCAGGCTGTACAAGAAACATGGCACCAACATCTGCATCTGGTGTGGACCTCAGGCTACTTCCATCCATGGTGGAAGGTGAAGGGGAGCTGGTGTTGCGGAGATCACACAGAAAGAGAGGAGGAAAGAGCAAGAGGGATGAGGTACCAGGCTCTCTTTAATAACCAGCTCTCTTAGGAACTAACAGAGTGAGAACTCACTTACCCCCCAGGAAAGGCACTAATCCATTCAAGAGGGATCTGCCCCATGACTCAAACACTTCCCATTAGGCCACCTCCAACCTTGGGATCAAATTTCAACATAAGATTTGCTGGGGACAAACAACCCATATCCAAACTATAGCACTTCCGAATAACCAGTTCTTCCAGTACCATTTGTTGAAAAAGATTATTCCTTTCACATTGAAATACTTTGGCATCTTTGTCAAAAATCAACTGGCCGTGTATGTGTACAGTTCTATTTCTGCCTTTTCTGTTTACATCCATATTCCATATATAAAAATACATAATTTATATAAATGTATGGAATATATATAGATATATATATATGCATGCCATATATGGAGTATATATAGAATATATGTGTATATTCTATATGTGTATATATGCACATATGTATATGTGCATGCCATAATACATATATTCTATATATATTCCATATACATACATATTTATTCTATATATATTCCATATATTCATATAATGAAGGTCAATACTTACTATAAAGCTACAAAAATTAAGAAAATGTGTATTGGCATGCACACTTTCTTAATTTTTGTAGCTTTATAGTAAGTCTTGCAATCAATAAGTGTAAGTCCTACAAATTTGTTCTTCTAGACCGTAATATTTTTAATACAGAAAATATTCCCTCTACAGATTCTGAGGTACTTGGGAAATTCAGAGAAAATTCTGCTGAACGGAAGATATTATAAATCTTATTTCATTTTTATTGATATGTAAAATACTTTGGGCTCAAATATTTTCAGAAGTAAAGATTCTTAACCTCCATTCATATTATCTTTTGTGTGTGTGTGTGTGTGTGTGTGTGTGTGTGTGTGTGTGTGTAGAGATGGGGTCTCACTATGTTGCCCAGGCTGGTATGAGATTTCTGGCCTCAAGCAATTCTCTTGCCTTGGCCTTCCAAAGTGCTGGGGATTACAGGCGTGAGCCACCATGCCTGGTCTTTTTTTAAAAAAGATTTTTTTCAAGATAGACCTTCTTAATTTGTCTCTAGGGTTTGTAAGAATAATTAATCAAATGTAGCTGTGGCAAAACTATTGGATTTACCAATTTCATTCTTTTCATTATAAAATATATTCAAAAAATGAACCTATTATGATGGAATTCAATTTTTGTTAATTTTACATTCTCGTTAAATGTTCTACTATTTCTTTGCTTTCATAGAGGTAATTTTAATGTCTTCCTGGTTGAAAGCTTAGTTTTAATAATCAGAATTTGCTAAAAACTTAAAAAGCTGAAGTCTTTTGATTCTCCAATGTTTTAATTAAATTTTGCAACTGATTTTGAACAAAATTAAACCCAAATATAGAGTACTAGTTTGCAAAAAGTTCAATACCATTATAAAACACTTAGATTGGTTCACAAAGTAATTATTAAAAGGCTCATTTAAAAAATCGTATTGATATTTGAGAACAAAGAGAAAGTACATACTGTAATGCTAAAGTTTTTGATTGCTGTATTCAACCTCAGCTTTAATTTTTTTTATCTTGCTCTGTCACCCAGGCTGTAGTGCACTGGTGCGATCTCGGCTCGCTGCAACCTCTGCCTCCCAGGTTCAAGCAAATCTCGTTGCTCAGCCTCCCAAGTAAGTAGGAATACAGGCATGTGTCACCACGCCTGGCTAATGTTTGTATTTTTAGTAGAGATGGGATTTCACCATGCTGGCTAGAGTGCTCTTGAACTCCCGGCCTCAGGTGATCCTCCTGCCTTGGCTGGAATTATAGACATGACTCACTGCAGCTGGCCCAATATCAACTTTATAACAAAAGTTTTTTTGTTTTGTTTTGTTTTTCTTTTTTTGAGACAGAGTCTGACTCTATCATCCAGGCTGGAGTGCAATGGCGCAATCTCAGCTCACTGCAACCTCCAACCTCCCGGATTCAAGCAATTCTCCTGCTTCAGCCTCCCGATAACAAAAGTTTTGTAGTCAGTTTTTCTGAATGGATAGATAGAGAGATGGATAGATAGATCGGTGGACAGATAAATATAGATATTTATCTTTTATAACTACAATAAAAAGTAGAAATAGAGACAATGTCTCACTATGTTGCTCACGTTGGTTTCAAACTTCTAAGCTGAAGTGATCCTTCTGCCTTGGCCTCCCAAAGTGCCAGGATTACAGGCATGAACCACCATACCCAGACATTAACTACAATTTTTTGATAACTACATATTTCTATTGGTAGAATATAGCAACTTGTTTGTACACAATGATTAATTATGTATGTATTGCAACCAATTTCAAGTAAGTTTATACCTCATAAATTTCTTAATTTAGTAACCACCATTTTTTCCTTAGTGCTATGCTTCTTTTAGATAGACACACACACATACATATACATATATTATTAAAGTCAGGTTTATTGAAGTAAAATTTACACCCAGTAAAAATCATCCTTTTTAGGTATACAGTTATATGAGACTTTATAAATATATGTAGTTATGTAATGCCCATCACTTTGAAGATTTGGAATGTTTTCACCACTGCTAAAGAACTTGAATGTTTATTATGTATGTAGCTGTTTTATTCATAGCAGCTAGAAACTGGATCCAACCCACATGTCCATTAATAGGTAAATGGATAAACAAACTGTAGTGTGACATAGTCATTCAAAGTAACACTATTCAGAAATAAAAAGGAATTATGGATACACATCTCAATATGAATGAATCACAAAAAAATTTTACTGAACAAAAGACCAGACACAAAAGAGTACATATTATAGGATTATACATTGTCTAGATAAGGTGCAGTTGATGAAGTCAACAACTTTAAATTAAATAATTAAATGCAGCCCTCAAAAAGATTACAGAAAAATGTTATGAAAAATATACTAAAACACCATGTTAGAAAAAAACATATTCTTCACAAAAGCACCAGTCACACTATATAAGAGACAGAGGGCTGAGCACGGTGGCTCACACCTGTAATCTCAGCACTTTGGGAGGCCGAGGTAGGAAATCACTTGAGGTCAGGAGTTCCAGACCAGCCTGGCCAACATAGTGACTCCATCTCTACTAAAAGTATAAAAATTAGCTGGATGTGGTGGCACATGCCTGCAGTCTCAGCTACGATCTTGTATTTAATAATAAAGGCATGTTAATTGCATAAGTGCAAAAGGGCTATACCAGGTCAGGCACAATGGCTCACACCTGTAATCTCAGCACTTTGGGAGGCCGAGGCGAGAGGATCACCTGAGGTCAGGAGTTTGAGACCAGCCTGACCAACATGGCAAAACCCCATCTCTATTAAAAAACGCAAAAATTAGCCGGGTGTGGTGGCAGGTGCCTGTAATCCCAGCTACTCAGAAGGCTGCGGCTGTGAGGCTAGAGAATCGCTTGAACTCTAGAGGCAGAGGTTGCAATGAGCCGAGTTCGTGCCACTGCACTCCAACCAGGGCGACTGAGTGAGACTCCGTCATAAAAACAAGGTGGGGGAGGGCTATACCATTGACCCTTGAAAAATGGGAGTTGGTGCATTAACCCCACTTGCAGTTGAAAGTCCATGTATAACTCCCCCAAAACTTAACTACTAATAGCCTACTGTTGGCCAGAAGCCTTACTGATAACATAAACAGTTAATTAACACATTTTTTACATGTTATATGTATTATACACTGTATTCTTACGATAAAGTAAGATAGAGAAAAAACGAAGAAAATCATAGGAAAGAGAAAATATGTTTACTATGCATAATATTAAGTAGAAGTCGATCATCATTAAGGTCTTCAGCTTGGTTGTGTTCACATTGAGTAAGGAGTAGGTGGAAGAGGAGGAGTTGGTCTTGCTGTCTCAGAGGTGGCAGAAGTGGAAGAAAATCCACATATAAGTGGACTTGGGAAGTTTAAGCCTATGTTGTTCAATCGCATAATGTAAAAACACATAATTTGTAGCAATAGACACTTTTATTCCTGAGATATTTTTCACATCTGTCATAATTTGCTGATAGGAATGAAATTTTCTAATTTTAAATATTTTCCTAATCTTTCTTACATTCCACTTACACATAATTGTTACCACAGAGTTGTGTCTTACTGTTCCATTGCATTTGTCCAGAATAAAATTTCAAATTAATTTCCCACATAGCTACACCAATGGGGAATAACAATCCTTTGTCACACTCCCTTGTAGGACAGCACATGTCCCCATTGGTGTGCTCCCCATTTTTTTCTTTATTATATTATATTTAAACAAGCCTCTACCTAAGGTGGATGTGTTCCTCCTCTTGCTTTATCTGCTCTTGAAGCAAGAGAAGAAGAAAATAGCCCTGCTCTATGTAGTAACCATTCTTACTATTCTTTTACTTCTTAATAAACTTGTCACTTTACTCTGTGGACTCGCCCCGAATTCTCTCTTGTGTGAGATCCAAGAACCCTCTCTTGGGATCTGGATCAAGATCTCTTTTCGGTAACACTGTTACTTAACACTGATGAACTTGATTCATTTTTGTCAAGGACAATATTTTGATGTTCTTGAGAATGACTCAGGAAAATATTACTTGAAGTTATTAAATTCATATTTGATTTATTAATGTTACAAATTCAAAACCTATTTCTTCTCAAGCTTTTAAGTTATGAATCAAATTATTAATTTATAAATCTGACAAATTTTAGCAGTTACTTTTATGAGGCCTTTGATTTATATTTGGTTTCATTTACAATTTTAGTTAAATGTTTAAATTGTCCATTTGACAAAATTTCCCAAGAATGTATTTGACTTGTAAATCTGGCAAATTAAATATGTATACATATTAATATTGAATCTCAACTTATTTTAGGGGTTAAAATGCCATTTATATAACTAATAACATTACCTTATACCTTTCAACTTGAAATTGCAAGCCTGAATAAATGAGACATTTTATATTGGAATCATAAAAGTAATCTGTAAGATACTAAATATACCAAACTTCTTAAAACATAAAACAGTAAAATATATCAACAACAAACAACTTATTCTCAAACCTACTGCAAAAATATTAATACTATGACTTTTGTCTGCTTCATCATCTTACTATTTCTTTTTTTTTTTTTTTTTTTTTTTTGAGATGAAGTCTTGCTCTGCCGCCGGGCTAGAGTGCAGTGGCGTGATCTCAGCTTACTGCAACCTCTGCCTCCCAGGTTCAAACAATTCTCCTGCCTAAGGCTCCCAAGTAGCTGGGACTATAGGTGCGCACCACCATGCAAAGCTAATTTTTGTATTTTTAGCAGAGACAAGGTTTCACCATGTTGGCCAGGATGGTCTCGATCTCTTGACCTCATGATCCGCCCACCTCGGCCTCCCAAAGTGATGGGATTACAGGCTTGAGCCACCGCCCCCAGCCCTTACTATGTATTTCTTATTAGAATTATGCTGTATTTTGTCATGGAAGGACTATAATTTCTGTGTATATTAAAATAGTATTCTAGTGAATATATTTGTCAGAATTTCGTCTATGACTTACATTTATTATAAGATACCGCTTACAATACACTGACATCAAGGCTATTGGAAATTGGTGGAGGGAGGTAGACCCCACCTACATTTAATTGCTAGAAGCTACCAATATTTACAAAAATATTCTGAAAATTGCTAACTGGTGAAATTAAGTTTTCTTGCAACACTAACATTGTCTCTTAGCTCCTATCACAGTGTCTGGCACAGCACAGATTTTCAATAAATAGCTGTTGGATAAATCAGTGCTTAAATCAGTCTCTACAGATTACAAGCCTGATAATTTTTCTGCTACTACATACTCTGGGTTCCCCTTTTCTAGTTTCCAATAATTGCCTCATTGCCTCTCCAGCCTCCTCTAATGCTCTTTTTGCTATTTCTCCAGTCTTTATTAACAGCCTCCTCACTGCTTTTCCAGCCTCCTCCAACAGTCTCCTGGCATCCTTCCATTCTCTGTCCACCACCTAGTCTAAAAGCCATTGCTGTGTATTTTTAAGTTTTTGTTATGACTGAACTCCACACCCAGTAGCATTTTCTGTCTGAGTTTCCTGCTGCAGAAGATCAAACTCTCCTAAAAAGCAGAGATTAAACAACAACTAAAGATTGAGATTCATAGAAGGTAATCAAATCACACAATGGCTATTATTCATCATTCTTTTGATTCCAAATGTATTTAATTTTATGCATTAAAAGTTATTCTGGGAGTCCAGACACTTAACTGGAAGACCAACGAAGTCCACAGCACAAAAATAACTAAGAATTCTTTTTTTTTTTTTTTTTTTGAGACAGAGTTTCGCTCTTGTTGCCCAAGCTGGAGTGCAATGGTGCGATCTCGGCTCACCGCAACCTCCGCCTCCCAGGTTCAAGCAATTCTCCTGCCTCAGCCTCCTGAGTAGTTGGGATTATAGGAATGCACCACCACGCCTGGCTAATTTTGTATTTTTAGTAGAGATCATGTTGAGGCTGGTCTCGAATTCCTGACCTCAGGTGATCCGCCCGCCTCGGTCTCCCAAAATGCTGGCATTACAGGCGTAAGCCACCATGCCCAGCCAAAAATGACTAAGAATTCTTGACTTAGGCAATGGTGAAGAGACTGGATGGAAAAAATCAGGGCCAATTAATGACCATGTAGAGCAGAACCAGCCAGGAAACTTGGTCCAGTAGCCTCAGGATTACATATGAGAAAACTAAATGCTTACATTTTAAGTCATTATTTGTTGGAGTATCTTTTCTACAACAGTTTACCTTAAGAAATTTACAGGGTGGCCGGGCGCGGTGGCTCAAGCCTGTAATCCCAGCACTTTGGGAGGCCGAGACGGGCGGATCACGAGGTCAGGAGATTGAGACCATCCTGGCTAACATGGTGAAACCCCGTCTCTACTAAAAAATACAAAAAACTAGCCGGGCGAGGTCGTGGGCGCCTGTAGTCCCAGCTACTCGGGAGGCTGAGGCAGGAGAATGGCATAAACCCGGGAGGCAGAGCTTGCAGTGAGCTGAGATCCGGCCACTGCCCTCCAGCCTGGGCAACAGAGCGAGACTCCGTCTCAAAAAAAAAAAAAAAAAAAAGAAAAGAAATATACAGGAACCCTCATCAATATAGCAATACCCTGTCTCTACCAAAAAATTGAAAATTAGCTGGGTGTGGTAGCATACATCTGTAGTCCTAGCTAATCAGGAGGCTGAGGCAGGAGGATTGCTTGAGCCCAGAGGTTTGAGGCTGCAGTGAGCTATGATCCCACCACTGCACTCCAGCCTGGGTGACAGAGGGAGAACCTGTCTCTAAAAAATTCTTCTGGGCTCAACTGATCTACCCACCTTAGCCTCATGAGTAGCTGGGACTACAGGTGTGAACCACCACACCTGGCTGATTTTTATATTTCTCATAGAGGCAGGGTTTCACCATATTGACCAGGCTGGTCTCGAACTCCTGACCTCAAGTGATTCACCCACCTCAGCCTCCCAAAATGTGGGGATTACAGGCATGAGCCATTGTACCTGGCCTAGAAAAAGTTATTTAATTAAAAGAAAAAAAGAAATTTGCTCTCCATTCTTAGATCATCTCAGCATGCTTATTAGACATCCATATACCTGAAGATACCTACAGTACTGGTAGAAGTTCAGGACCTCTTTATCTGGATGTTCATTTTTTTCCTTTAAAACAAAGGAAAAAAGAGAAGAAAATGTATGATGAGATCTACTATTTGAACAGATAATAAATAGGATATTCTAGAATTAAAGAATGTCATAAATCTTGAAAATCATAGTGTACACCAAAGTTTAAAATAAAATAATCTGCACTTAGACCCATCATAGTGAAAGGAAAAATCGATTATCTTAAAAGTAAACAGGTGCAGTTGCTCACACTTGTAATCTCAGCACTTTGTGAGGCCAAGGTGGATGGATCACCTGAGGTCAGGAGTTCAAGACCAGCCTGACCAAAATGGTGACACCCTGTCTCTACTGAAAATACAAAAAAATTAGCCGGGCATGGTGGTGGGTGCCTGTAATCCCAGCTACTTGGGAGGCTGAGGCAGGAGAATCCCTTGACCCTGGGAGACGAAAGTTGCAATGAGCCGAGGTTGCGCCATTGCACTCCAGTCTGGGCAACAAGACGAAACTCCATCTCAAAAAAAAAAAAAAAAAAGGTTAAAAAGATATTCAATGTAGCTGAAAAAATTTTCTCTAAATATTGTTATAGAATAAACTTTAAGATAATCTTTTCCTTAAACTTCTACAATTGTTTATTTCTCCTGCCATTTAATCACATAGATATCAAAATTGCAAATGTATCATTTCTCCCTCTCTCTCTCTCTCACACACACACACACACACACGCATACATTTTTTTAACTATAGAGACAGGATTCCCAGGCTGGTCTCAAATCCCTGGCCTCAAGCAATTCTCCTGCCTCGGTCCCCCAAAGTGTTGGGACTATAGGTGTGAGCCTCAATGCCTGGCCTTATTTTAGACTTAATAGTAAACCTATGTCCTATGTATTTCTTTTTTTTTTTTTTTTTTTTTTTTGCCGGGGTTGTTGGGGTGCGGGGAGAGAGTCTTTGTCACCCAGATTGGAGTGCAGTAGCATGATCATGGTTCACTGCAGCCTCTTACTTCTGGGCTCAAGCAGTCCTCCTGCCTTAGCCTCCTGAGTGGCTAAGACTGCAGGCACACACCATCACACACAGCTAATTTTTAAATTTGTTGTAGAGATGGGATCTCACTATGTTGGCCAGGCTTTCCATATATTTCTTAAGGTAAACTAATGTAGAAAAGATGTATTTTTCTTCAATCACACATATTAATAGAATATTTACAAAAAAAAGAGAGCAAAGCCAAAGAAAATAGAAAGAAAAATAATAAGGATAGAAAATAATGAAAGATGATCAAAGGAGACAATAAAAAATTAAGAAACGGATTTAATTTTTAATGACATTTTAATCATTAACAAAAAAGCAGTTTGGAGATTGCTATTTTTAATATAGCAATTGTGTAACATTTGTAAATATGCAAAATAGTACTACACAGTGTTAGTATATACATATATGGTTAAAAAAACACACAAACATGAATGGGAAAATTGTACATATCAGCTTTAGGCTGGAGAGAGAGGAAGGAAAACGATTTAGGAGAGCTCAAATTCTTTTTGTTTTTTTTTGAGAGAGAGAGTCTCACTCTGTCACCCAGGCTGGAGTGCAGTGGCAATATCTCAGCTCCCTGCAGCCTCTTCCTCCTGGGTTCAAACCATTCTTGTGCCTCAGCCTCCTGAGTAGTTGGGATTACATGTGTGTGCCACCATGCCTGACTAATTTTTATATTTTCGATAGAGATGGGGTTTCACCATGTTGGCCAGGCTGGTCTTGAACTCCTGACTTCAAGTGATCTGCCTGTCTCAGTTTCCCAGAATGTTGGGATTACAGGCATGAGCCACCATGCCTGGCAGAAGGCTCAAGTTCTATAATGTTTGATTTCTTAGGAAAAATGGCTGCATGATCATATTGGTTAATTATGTGTACATGGTTAGTTGTTATATTATTCTTGATACTCCTCTACTTGTTCTTATTATTTCATTTTTTAAAAGTTTAAGATGTTTATCTCATGTGACTAAAGGAAAATGTTTGATTTAGAGAGGGTAATAGTGGCTCCTACAGAGACCATAAAGCCACAGTTAATTACACACTAGTTCTAATATTGACATTTGATTTTAGTTACCTCTTTAGCTTCATTCATTACCATACCAAAAGGGTGTGTCTTCAGAGTTTGTATCCTTGGGAACTGCATGGTTGCTAGGTTAACCAATAACAGTCCTAAGATTCACATGCTGTTGTCCTTGACTGTTACTAAGCTAAACAGAGCCAAAGAGAGGTAGAAGAACTCGTACGTTCTGAGAAAATTATTAGCATTTCAATCTAATGCTCAGCTTACATATGGAACACCACATTAATCCCTTGGAAGAGTTCAGAAAGATGCAGAATGTTGTCACTGCTTTCAAATAAATTCCAACTCAAATTTTAGTTTATATACTTCAAATATAACCATAGGGGAGAGTATGAAAATGAGTGGTAAATATAACAGGAATTTAGAAGCAGAAAAACATCTCTGTGGAGTGAGATGGCTGGTGAAATTTCAAGAGGAAAATAGAACTTGAGGTGGTAAATCAAGGGTGAGAACTATTCAGATAAGAAGTTGGCTGGGCACAGTGACTCAGGCCTGTAATCCCAGCACTTTGGGAGGCTGAGGCGGGCAGATCACCAGGTCAAGAGATCAAGACTATCGTGTCCAACATGGTGCAACCCCACCTGTACTAAAAATACAAAAATTAGCTGGGAGTGGTGGCATGCACCTGTAGTCCCAGCTGAAACAGGAGAATCGCTTGAACCCGGGAGGCCCAGGTTGCAGTGGGCTAAGATCACCTCACTGCACTACAGCCTGGTGACAGAGTGAGATTCCGTCGCAAAAAAAAAAAAAAAAAAAAAAAAAATGGTAAGGGTAAAACAAAGTCAGGATTTAGGATGAGGAAGTCTGGCCATGGAACAGACAGTATGAGATTTGAATGCCTCTTGCTTTATTCACTTCTACTAACTCCAAATTATTATTTTAAGTGTGAACAACACTATTTTACACATAGGTAATTTTCCTAAGATGTAGAAGTATGGCATACAGA
Organism: Rhinopithecus roxellana; assembly: GCF_007565055.1. Lineage (NCBI taxonomy): Eukaryota > Metazoa > Chordata > Mammalia > Primates > Cercopithecidae > Rhinopithecus > Rhinopithecus roxellana. The sequence continues at coordinate 129,992,711 of NC_044558.1, forward strand.
GAATGATTTAGAGCTAAATTTCCATGAAATGAAAGGTAAGGGAGGGGAAAATCCAATGTGAGGTGAAAATTGTGTTTTGTTCTGGGGAAGGATAAAATTTTTTTTTCTTTTATAGAGACAGGTTCTGGCTTTGTTGTACAGGCTGGTCTTGAACTCCTGGGCTCAAGCAGTCTACCCTCCTCAGCCTCCCAAAGTACTAGGATTACAGGCACGAGCCACCATGCCCAGCCTCAACTAACTCTTTATGTGGACAAGAGTACAAATATATTTATTATTTAACTCTTTATGTGGAAAAAAGTATAAATATATTTATTATTCTACTTGCTTCTGTATTTTATTATTTGAGTGCCAAGGGTTGGGGTTACCAGTTCAGATAACACCTTTCTCTATATTAATCTTAGGAGACATGCTGCCTATCCCTACCACTGGCCCTTGGATGAATAAAGCCTACCTTCTCTAGCTCAGCAGTATTCTCTAATTTCACATCTCAGAGAAAGAGGGAGCAGTATATTCCCAGAGAAAATATTTAGGATTTTTTTCCCCTCCCAGAAGACCCTGGGTTCCTTATGCAAATGTGCCAGTAGTCAGTCTCACATTCCCAGAATCACAGTGAGTGACTGATTCAGTGGAGTCATAGAAGATATTTGCTATATCATCACTACAGGGCAAAGAACCCTGCTTGTCTTGCATTTGCATAAAAAATAGGGCCACTCTAGTGACTCTTCAAGAAATAAATAATAGGCTGGGTGCAGTGACTCATGCCTGTAATCCCAACACTTTGGAAGGCCAAGGTGGGAGGATTGCTGGAGCTCGGGAGTTTGAAACCAGCCTGGGCAACATAGTGAGGCCCTGTCTCTACAAAAAAATTAAAAACTTAGTTGGTGTGGTGGTGCACGCCTGTGGTCTCAGCTACTCAGGAGGCTGAGGTGGGATGATCACTCAAACCCAGGAAGTCGTGGCTGCAGTAGGCTATGATTGTGCCACTGCAGTCCAGCTTGGGCAATAGATTGAGACACTGCCAAAAAAAAAAGGAAAATAATAATAAGCTTCTTTTAATCAATATTTTAAAATATTTAAAATGTCTTACCGTGCTGTTTGTATATATCCATGATACTGCCTTGGCACATAATAGACGAATCAAAACATGTTAGTTCTTTTCCCTTCTCTCTAGTTACCACCATTCCTGGTATTGGTCCCAGTTCTTATAAGAATATTTTTGATCCAAAGCCGTTTTATCTTGAATCCTACATAGCGTATTTTCCATTTTTCCATTCAAATAAACCAACAAGAGAACAATCGAGTGAAGAGAAAGGGTGTTTAAACCTAAATCCAAGACTGAGGTACAAGACCAAGAAAAGTGGGACAGAAGATGGAAAAGAGCAAGTGAAGAATCTTGGAAACAATTCAAAGGCACGTTGGATTCTTTGCTTGTAATAAGAAGTTGGTGTTACTTCTTAATGTCTAACGTTAAAATTTCTTGAATCTGATCTTTATCATATGCATATTTTTCATCCTTGGATAGTCAGACTTTTTTTTTATATGTCAGGAACTCATCTGTATTTTTTCATCTATATTTATTCTACATAAATCAGTAAATCAAGATGTAATATAAAAACAATTTTGTTGACAGAAAACTTTAGTTTTAGAAACTTTATTTTTTAAAACAGCTTAAAATTGCCTTCATCATATTACTGATTTAAATATTATGGAAAATGTTAAGCACTCACAAAAGTGTTATAGAAAGACTAGCATAATGAACCCTTATACATGCACCACCCAGATTTTAAAATTACTGGAATTTTGTCATATGGGCTTTAGCTACCCTTATTTTCTTTCTTTTTGTTGCTAAACTATTTTAAAGCCCCTCCAGGACCTCATGGGACTTTATCCTACATACTTGTAATTCTGATTTTTAATTAAATTATTGATTAAGTAGTTAACAGAAAACAGGATATTACAGGAAGCATCTAGTGGGGTGCAGAGTCTAGCAATTAATCTTTTCTCATTTAATCAAAGACAGCAGCAGGGCTCTAGTAAAATCAATTATGTTTAGAAATTGAAATTTTTAAAAATTCAAAAACAAGGAAGCGTTTTAAGTATTCTTACAGCCCTCACTTCTGTTTTCCTTCCTCTTGACATATTCCTCATTAACAACTGGCTATTTCTCATCTCTTTTGTCCCTCAATGTAACCAGGATTTATGTAAATCATACGTCTTAACTCAGCAAGAAATTGGCAGGGTCCTAAGACATAGTTCCAAATAAGTTTTATTTTTACAGTGAAATCCTGGCCCTTCTGTCTGGGAGACCTTTCTAGTCCTTTACATGTCAGCACTACCACTTATGCTAATATTATAATTGTGTGTTTATCAGTATTTTAACATAATTTTTCTTAGTTTTGCCTGAAAAAGGAGACTAAGAAATAAAATGCCCAATGCTGATGAAGGTGTATATTATGGATATTTTAATGTATTTCTGGTGGGAGTATATATATTTGAACCAAATCCAGTTTGACTATAAGACTTGAGTACCAAGTTTTAATATTTGGTATCTTAAATTTTGTTAACTTGTTTATAACTAAACAGGATAAAAAATTATTAATGTGGAGATGACCTTCCCTCTACCGCAAGAGAGAATGCTGACTTTGTGTGTTTCATTCCAGCGTCCACCTCCTTCCCCCCAGAGAAGACTCATCTTCTGCTAGGCTGTAGTGATGGACTTTTGATATGTAGAATTCAAAATTGGGAAGGGGTGAAGGCAGGGAGAGAAAAACTAAATTGATCTGGGATAACTTTAAAAAAATAACTGATAGAGGGGGATAGAGAGAAAGAAAGTAGCTGAGAAAAGGGGAAAAGGAAATATTGGATTGTGGTTTATAAGTAAGAGGCTCCAGAATAATGTGGGGTTGTAGAGAATTGAAAAGAAGAGGAAAATGTGGGAAATGTTACTGAGGTATATGAATGGAATTTATTCACAATTTTAGAAGAGAGCCAAGTAAATTATTACAAGTCCTTTTAAAAATGTTTTGCCTATGTATACTCAGGCTGGAGTTCAGTGATGTGATCAAAGCTCACTGCAGCTTCCAACTCCTGGGTTCAAGCAATCTTCCTGCCTTAGCCCCCTGCTGATACACATTCTTTGACAACATCCTTTTTTATAGCGGTGGGGAGACGGAGTCTTGCTCTCACTCTCTCACCCAGGCTGGAGTGCAGAGGGGCAATCTTGGCTTACTGTAACCTTCGCCTCCCAGGGTCAGGTGATTCTCCTGCCTCAGCCTCCTGAGTAGCTGGAACTATAGGCGCATGTCACCACGCCCAGCTAATTTTTTGTATTTTAGTAAAGACAGCCTTTCACCGTGTTGCCCAGGCTGGTCTCGAACTCCCAAGCTCAGGCAATCCACCCTCCCCGGCCTCCCAAAGTGTTAGGATTACAGGTGTGAGCCACTGCACCCAGCCGACAACATCTTTTTGATGGCAACATAACATTCTATCCATTGAACGTGCTGCAGTTAATGTACTATTCCTCTATAATTGGATTTATATTATTTCCAATTTTCTGCTATTTAAAAAACACACTGTGATGAATATGCTTATTCTCACAGCTTCTTACGACTTTTTTCAGTAGGATAGATTCACAGAAGTAGAATTATGGTGTGGAAGTTATAAATGTTTTATTTTGTCAAATTATTGTTTGTTTAAATGTATCAATATACATAATCCTACCAAAAAGATATGACAATATCCATCATATGTGCCATCAACGTTGACTATTTTGTGTCTTAGGATCTTTTTTATGTAATTTAAAAAAAAATTTTTTTGATATGCTTACCAGATCATACATTGGATAAACTTTCCTATTCTCTTAGGAAAACAGTGACTCATCTTAAATTTACTTTCCATTTACTTCTTGAAAAAATCTTTAACAGATCATCCCTTATGTTTTTCCCAAACTCTCTCTCTTTTCTATCTTCTTTCCTTTCTGCCTATCTTCCTGCTTTACCTTCGTGCTTTATTTCTTTCCTCTCATTTTTTGGTAAAGCTGTTTCATATTAGTTTTGGAATAAATTTAAAAAGAACAAAAACAAGCTCTACCCTGATAATGATAATCTTGAGCACTTTTAGCAATGCAAAGAGGACTCATTGACTCACAAAGTCTCCCTGTCCCATTTCATGTATCTTATTTGTGCCTGGCAGCAATACAAAAATAAGATCCAATCTGTTCTGTACAAAATGCCCTTCAAATATCTGAAGATAGCTGCCTAAGTAGTCTCTTCTCTATGCGAAAGTGTCACAGTGATTTTAACCTTTCCACAAGCAACAGCATTTTTGAATGCTTCACTAACCTGCTCAGGTTTCTCTGGTCACACTCTTAACTTTCTCAAAACAGCAGGATTTCAGCTGTGGCATTATATATCATTCGTACAACTACAACTGAAAATAATTGTCGATTGTGGAGGAAATGCCCTTTAGGAATGGATTCACACAATTACCTAATATTGCTCAGTTTTAGGAAGCAGTTTTTCTCTCCTTAAAGAGAACTATATACTGAATCATGGTTTTCTTTCATAGAGTCGTTGTGAAAATTAATGATATTTAGGCCAGGTGCGGTGGCTCACGCCTGTAATTCCAGCACTTTGGGAGGCTGAGGCAGGCAGATCACCTAACGTCAAGAGTTCAAGACCAGCCTGGCCAACATGGTGAAACCCTGTCTCTACTAAAAATACAAAAAAAAAAAAAAAAAAAAAAAAAATTAACTAGGCGCGGTGGTGCATGCCAAGTAATTCCAGCTACTTGGGAGGCTGAGGCAGGAGAATCGCTTGAACCCAGGAGGCAGAGGTTGCAGTGAGCCGAGACTGTGCCGCTGCTCTCCAGCCTAGGCAACAAGGGTGAAGGAAGGAAGGAAGGAAGGAAGGAAGGAAGGAAGGAAGGAAGGAAGGAAGGAAGGAAGGAAGGAAGGAAGGAAGGAGAAAGAAAGAAAGAAAGAAAATTAAAGTATCTAAAACAGTGGCTGACATAATGTTCAATAAATGTTAATTATATATTAGTAACTAATTTTTTTTTAGAAGTTATCTGAGTATCTGTTTGCCCCTTGGTCTATGGATGTAGACTAAGAAGAATAGAAGGATGGAATTGAAATGAAATAATAAGCAAAAAAAATTAAGAAGTATTGCAATGTCAAACCAGGTGGACCTCTCTGAGGGTAAGAGGTGGGCCTTGTCTTTCTTCCATGAATGGAATCTTGGCTCCCATATTTTTAGAAAAAGAAATAAATACTTTTTAAGGGTATATTTCTTAGTTATTATTTCTCTCCTTGATAAATGGAGACAATATTTTAAAAATCTCAACAGCACCACCGGTGGGAAAAACCAACTGGGATGCTGTTTAACCAAAAGTGGAAAGAGAGGAGACCAAGGGTTGGACATTGTTGTTTTACCACTGAGGGCCCCGAGCTCTCCTAGGCCTTTTAATCATATCAAGTAGGATATCCTAGAATCGGCCAGCAGCTGGGGCTCTAGAAGTCAGAGATCAGAGCCAGGCAACGCTGTGGTCTCCCAAACCTGAGCCTTTCCTCTTAGCCGCAGCCTCCCACCAAGGGCCAGCCCCGGACATCTTTCCCACCTGACCTGCTCTCCATACAGAATTCCTAAAGGCTTACTGGCCAGGAGGCACAGATATAGGTTAGATTTTCTGGTTGTATTTCTCCACACCCTCATTAAAAGTCTTATTCTGTTGTATTTATTTTAGTGGCATTATAAATTAAAAACAGGCTGGGCACAGTGGCTCACGCCTGTAATCCCAGCACTTTGGGAGGCTGAGGCGGGTGAATCACTTGAGGCCAGGAGTTTGAGACCAGCTTGACCAACATGGTGAAACCTTGTCTCTTCTAAAAACACAAAAATTAGCCAGGCATGGTGGTGCATGGCTGTGGTCCCAGCTACTCAAGAAGCTTGAGGCAAGAGAATAACTTTAACCCAGGAGGCAGAGGTTGCAGTGAGCCAAGATGACACCACCACCCTCCAGCCTAGGTGACAGAGTGAGACCCTGTCTCAAAAAAATTAAAAAAAAATTAATAACAATTCTATAAACATTTTATTTGAACCCAATTCAGTGGAACTATTACTTTTCTTGATCGAGATGTTTCTTTTAGTGCAACCTAAGGATTTGTTTTAAATTAGAATCATTACTAAATAACAGAAATAACATTTTTCTGTACTCTTATCATCTGTGTGTAGGTAAGATAGTTATGCATCAAAAGGAAAGAAAATGCTTTGATTCCTGTAATGACTGCTTCCTGCAAAGCAGCCTCACGAGGAACCTCTTAGTCTCAGCATCTGGAGCTCCAGAAAAGGAAAATTTCAAGTCAGATAGAATTCTATGTATATCATTTCTTTGGAACCTTCAGCCCTCAAGATTTCAACAGCATGACCTCAGTTTCAACATAGTTGCCCTTAGTTCTCATGTCACTCTTTTGATGCTGCCTGTTGTTGAAGCAGAAGAAGCCAGTGATGTAATCGCTCTCTTGTTAGGTGTGGTTCTCAGCATTACAGGCATTTGTGCTTACTTGCAGGTATTTGCACTAGAAAGATATGGACACATGTGACTTTGAAGGGCCTACTGAATCAAACCTCAGCCTGAAAACCTTTGTGCTATTGAGGCTAAACTTGAGCTTTGGTGTCTGAAAGTTTTCAAGAATCAGTAAATAGGGGAGTTTTGCATTCCTCATTGTTTCCATGAAATGGGAACGGATATATGTATATATATGGAAAAAGGAAAGTTTTCTTTACAACAAATTATGCACTGAAAAATTCAGCCTATGATTTGTATTTGCTGGGCAGAAAGGCGGTCAAAGAAGTAAGATGGCTGAAATTTTCATAATAGTTCATAGTTTTAAATTTTCAAAGCACATAAAATAGAAAGAAGGAAGTTCTTGCCCATAAGTCTAGGAAATCACCACTGTTCATTTGTAATCACTGCCTCCTGAATCGTTGCAGTCTTTTCTCCATATTTTTATTAGAATTTTGTTTTGTTATCTGCCGAGTTGATATTGTATTTAGATATCAAATAGTCAGCCAAAAAGGGGAACTTTTTATCTCTGGGGGAAAATAAACATTTAGAAAAATGCATTCAGTGTATCTAATACTGAAATGCAGAAAAGATTTAAAGACATTGGCATGGAAAAGAGATTTAATGTTAAAAAAAACCTTTATATTAAATGAGTAACATCCTCCTGATGAGAAGTAGTATATTAAATATAAACCCATTATGTTGTTGAAAAAAAGAAAATTGTTTAATTACAGTTCAGTTTAAGTACTCTTTAATTGTAAGACAATTAGTTCAGGTTCTTTTTTGGTAGATTAATTTATGTGCTAGGAAACAAAAGATGAACAAGACAGACATAGATGTCTAGATTGTGGCTAAACTGAGTTTTCACTTAGAACTACTTCTGAAAATATTTCATCTTCATCTGAGGAAATTTTATCTTTATATCAGACACTTTTTTTTTTTTTTTGAGACAGAGTCTTGCTCTGTTGCCTAAGCTGGAGTGCAGTGGTGAGATCTCAGCTCACTGCAACCTCCACCTCCCTGGTTCAAGCAATTATCCTGCCTCAGCCTCCTAAGCATGTGCCTGGAATTACAGGCACATGCCACCATGCCTGGCTAATTTTTTTGTATTTTTAGTAAAGACAGGGCTTTACCACGTTGGCCAGACTGGTCTTGAACCCCTGAACTCAGGCAATCCGTCCCCTTCAGCTTCCCAAAGTACTGGGATTACAGGCGTGAGCCACTGCACCCGGCCTTATATCGGACACTTTACTCAAGTCTACAGATACGAAAATACCTGTAGCGAGGCTTGTAAAACTAGGATAGTAGCCAAATTAATACCAATGTCACTTTAGTTTAGAATTTAAAAGGTATATGATTCCATATAATATAAATAAAACAATATTAAGTTTACTTTTTAAATAGAATCTTTTAAAAAATTAATCACTGCATTACTGTATTTACCTCTTAGAAGAATATTTCCTTGCATGCATTTGAGTATGTGCTAAGCAGAAAATTCCATTGTTTTGAGAAAGAATGCACAAAGGCTTGCAAAGTTGAAATGAGGGCTTTATAACTCTGCACCACATTTGATGTTAAAAAAGAAACACACCAAGCGAAAAATTGAGGTAGTATCTCAGTGAATTAAGACAGCTCACACACAGTAGAGTATCTATTTTAATAACAGCATAAAAGTGTGAAAGATTTTCCTGTTGCAAAAACATTTATTAGTCTGTTTAGTTATTTCAGAATCATCCTGCACTTTGCTTAGTAAGACAGACCGTTAATGAGTTACTTGAGGAAGTTAAACACTCGCGTAGAATTGCAAGCCTTAGGTCATATTCCACTATCCAGCTCTCTATCATGTTACTGGGAAATTAAGATCTCTTAGAACTGTTCTTTGACTTCATAGTAATAAATGCATCACAGCCTGAAGTAAACAGAGTGATCTTTAAAAAGCCTGGAATTTAGATGTTTTTCATAATTTTTAATATCTATGTTAGAGTCAGCAATTTGGTGAGCAATAAAGTCAATTATCAGCTCTGCCAGTAAATCTCCTGTAACCTTATGAAAAAAGGTCATACTAAACAAGTACATTGAGCACCTCATGCTCATGAACATCAGTGACTTTCCCAAAATATTCTAGTTATTCAAAACTTAATTTCAACTCTAATGATGAGAAATACAGCCATGCCTCACATAACAATGTTTGGTCAGTAACAGATTGCATATATGATAGTGGTCCCATAAGATTATTATTCCTTTTAAAAATTGTACCTTTTTCATATTTAGATGCACAAATACTTGCCATGGTGTTATAACTGCCTACGTATCCAATACAAAAACATGCTGTTCAGGTTTATAGCCTGGGAGCATTACGCTATACCGTATAGCCTAGGTGTATGGTAGGATAGACCATGGAGGTTTGTGTCTATGATGTTTGCACAGTTATGAAATCACCTAACAGTGAATTTCTCAGACTATATCCCATTGTTAAGCAACGCATGGCTCTATATATGACTTACTCATTAAATAACTCAGTCACTTATTAGCTGCCTACTATGCGTCAGGCATTATACCAGGTAGGGAATACAAAAATAAGATATCTTCTTATTTTTGAAGAACACATATCTAGTTATGGAAAAAATTAAACAAATAATTATAATACCATGTGATATAGAAGTATATTATTTATAACATTCCTAGAGGTGGCATTCGTACTGGTCTGGAAATACAAGTATAAGTTTTTGTCAGGCAGCAAACAGAAGGAGGGACATCCTTCAGATATCCTACTGTCTTTGTTATAAATTATTAAGCACAATTCACAAGTGGTATTTCTAGCATGATAAAATTTAATGAAAATATAACAATTTTATTACACTATGTATTTATTATACTGTTATTAATGTTAATATCAGGTGACTTACATATATTGTAAATTATTTTCTTCTTAAGTATCATATGTCTTAAGTAACATTAATTCTTCCTTGGTTTTAAGGTTCTTAAACTCTTTAATGGCTCTAAAAGTTTTCCAGATGTGATCGAGTACACTCAGGTGGTACAACCATGGACTTCAAAAGTTTTTAAAAGTCTTTCTGCTGTCAAAATATGCATAACAAGTTTAATAAGCGATTTTTCTGCCTTAGGGTATAAAAGTAGAACTTTTTTTCTACATGACTTCAATTCTGTTTTATCAAATCCCCCTGACTCATCTCTTAATGATACCTCAGGAAAATCCCATAGATTTTCAGTCATATTCAGTTATTTAAAATTCAGCCTAGTTTGACCTACTCCCCCCCCCGAGACAGAGTTTTGCTCTTGTTGCCCAGGCTGGAGTGCAGTGGCGCGATCTCAACTCACTACAACCTCCGCCTCCCAGGTTCAAGCGATTCTCCTGCCTCAGCCTCCCGAGTATCTGGGATTACAGAAGCCCACCACCATGCCCAGCTAATTTTTTATATTTTTTGTAGAGACGAGGTTTCAGTATGTTGGCCAGGCTGGTCTTGAATGGTGCCTAGTTTTACCTACTTCTGTGCACGAGTGTCCCTTCCCCATCAATGTTAGCCAGCTTGTTGTCCAAGGGACTTGAAACGGGAAGGGAAACTCCTTCCTTCACTCCTAGTTAGAGCTCTTGACAGATAAGTATGGTAGAGTCTCCTTCAGCCCAGGTATAATGAACGATAGACTATGAACTTCATTATTTGTTTATGGGAAGTCAATGAATCCATTAAGACTTTTATCTACTGTTATCAACCAAGGCATTCAGTGATGTAGGTCTTGTGTGAACTCAGAATATGACATTTCACAGTTTGTAGTATGTGGTAGCTGCTTTATAACCATACAATACTGTTCATTCAAAAAGATTTATTACTTTTTGTCAGACACTATGTGATGTAAGACAAATGATAACACACGTACACACACAAATAGATTTCATTTGCATGCATCACATTTTAAAAGTGAAAACATGGTGCTAGTTAGTGAAAACAAAATATTTTATTTTTAATGATGCAAAATTAATTTAAGTGATCTAAGCCTCTAAATATCTCAAGGTCTCCACTGGTATTAAGAGTTCAGATTGACATACACTGACCAATATTATTAATAAAAGGAAACGTGTACTGAGTAGGTACTCTGCTTTTGTGTTAAGTGATTTATACATTGAATTTAATCTAGTTAATAATCTGACGAGCTAGTTAGTAGAATTATTCATATTTTACAATGTGAAAACTGAGTGTGAGTGGTTATTACACCAGCTTAACTGTACCTGCCTGCTAAGCAAGCCTTGAACTTCCATTCAAAAGCCAGCGGAGCAGGCCCAGTTGGCTAACTGGATCCATGCTGTTTGTATAGATAACAATACTGTACACTTAAAAATTGGTTAAAAGGGTAAATTTCATGTTATGTGCTTTTTAACCACAATATAAATAAATAAATAAACAAATAAATAAATAAGTGTTGTATGACAATAATATGTAGCCAACAAAATTATGCTTTCTGTGAATTTTAATCACATGAAAAAATGCATATAATGTGAATGAAAAAAAAGCATTATACAAAACCTGATATACAATATGATAAAAATGATGTAAGATACACATGTGTGTAAAATTATATATAAGTAAATCCATAAATTCATATGTATTTTATGGTTGTATGTTACATATAGCAAATAAATATGTGTATATGCATATATACATACATAGATATGTTTTTCTTTTTTGAGAAGGAGACTTGCTCTGTTGCCCAGTCTGGAGTGCAGTGGTACAATCTCCGCACACTGCAACTTCCATCTCCTGTATCCAAATGATTCTCCTGCCTCGGCCTCCCAAGTATCTAGGATTATAGGCATGTGCCACCACAGCCAAGTAAATAAATATTTTGAAAAAAATTGTTCAAACCTTAATATTCCTGGTCATTAGTTTTCACATATTGATTATCTGACTTTTTTACTCTCAACTTCTTTATATCTAAATACATTTTAAACAATGATGCTAGCCTTATGCTGATTTTTGTGGTCTTGAAAGGAGTTAGGAAGTGAATATCCAGTTTCTTTAACATTCCAAGAAGCTTTCTAGGAAGCCCATTTCAGTCTCACCTCATGGGGATCCCTGAACGTAAATAGAAAGGATTCAAAGCATACTACTACAGAAAAATCATGAAACCACAAAGTAAGATAGCAAGAGAGGAAGAAAGAAATACCGTCTCTACAAACAACCAGAAAATAAATTATCAAGTGGCATTAGTAAGCTGTTATCTATCAATAATTACTTTGAATGTTGCCATGGTCTGAATGTGCCACCTGAAGTTCATGTGCTGGTAACTTGACCTCCAATGTGGAGGTGTTGGGAGGTGCAGGCCTATAGGGAGGTATTTGGGTCATAGGGCTCTATCCTAATGAATGCGTTAATGCCATTGTCACAGGAGTGAGTTCCTTATAAAAGGATGAGTTTGGCATCCTCTTGCTCTTTCTATCATCTATGTGATGCCTTCTACCGTGTTAGGTTGAAAGTAGGCCTTTATCAGATGCCGATCCCTTGATCTTGGACTTCCCAGCCTCCAGAACCATGAGCCAATACAATTCTGTTCATTATAAATTACACAGTCTGTAGTATTCTGTTATAGCAGTGCAAAATAAACTAAGACAAATGTTAGTGGATTACATTCTCCAATAAAAGACAGAGTAGTTGAATGGATTTAAAAAAACAGGACCCAACTATATGCTGCCTGGAAGAGACTCATTTCACTTTTCAGGACACAAATAGACTGACAGTAAAGAGATAGAAAAAGATATTCCATGCAAATGGAAACCAAAAGACAACAGGGGTAGCTATATTTGTATCAGATAAAACAGACTTTAAATTAAAAAAAAAAAAAACTGTAAAAAGAGACAAAGAAGGTTATTATATATAATAAAGGGGCCAATTCATCAAGAGAATATAATATTTGTAAATCTATATGCACCCAACATTGGAGCCCCTAAATATATAAAGCAAACATTTAAAAATCTGAAGGAAGAGATGGATTGCAATATAATAATTGCAATAGGGGCCTTCAAATCCTACTATCAATAATGAACAGATCATCTACATAAAAAATTAATAAGGAAACACTGGACTTGCCCTACACTTTAGATCAAATAGACCTAACAGACATATACAGAGCATTTCATCCAACAGCAGCAGAATACACAGTCTTCTCAAGAACACATGTAACATTCTCTAGGATAAATTATATGTTAGACCACAAAACAAGTCTGAGCAAATTTAAGAGAATTGAAACATATCAAGTAACTTCGCTGACCACGATGGTATGAAAGTAAAAATCGATAACAGGAGAAGTTTTGAAAATTCATAAATATGTGGAAATTAAATAACATGCTCCTGAACAACAACAATGGATCAAAGAAGAAATCAAATGGGAAATTAAAAATTATCTTGAGTTAAATGAAAATGGAAACATAATATACCAAAACTTATAGGATGTAGCAAAAGCAATTCTAAGAGGGAAATTTATAGCAATAAATGCCTACATCAAAAAAGAGAAAGGTCTCAAATAAACAATCTAATGTTATACTACAAGGAAGTAGAAAAAGAAGAACAAGCTGAATCCAAGGTGAGCAGAAGGAAAGAATAACAATGATTAAAGGGGAAATAAATAAAATAGAGACTAGGAAAAAATAGAAAAATATAAAAAATACTAAGAGTTGACTTATTAAAAACATAAAATTGATAAACATGTAGCTATACTAAGAAAAAAAGAGAAGGAAACTCAAAATCAGAACTGAAAGAAGAGACATGACAACTAATACCACAGAAATAAAAATAATCATAAGAGATTACTTTGACAACTATATGCCAACAAACTGGATAATCTATAAGAAATGGATAGATTCCTAGACATATACAACTTACCAAGAGTGAATCTTGAAGAAACAGAAAATCTGAATTGAACAATAATGAGGAGATTGAATCAGTAATAAAAAGTTTCTCATGGATTGATCATTTGAGACAACATGGATGAACCTGGAGGACATTATGCTAAGTGTACTAAGCCAGGCACAGAAAAACACATGAACTCACTTAATGTGGAATGTAAAACAATCAAATACTTATATAGCCGGGCGTGGTGGCATGAATCTGTTGTCACAGCTACTCGGGAGGCTGAGGCAGGAGAACTGCATGACCCCAAGAGGTAGAGGCCGCAGTGAGCTAAGATCATGCCACTGCACTCCAGCCTGGGTGACAGCGACAGAGCAAGACATCCTCCCTCCCTCCCTCCCTCCTTTCCTTCCTTTCTTGCTCCCACCCTCTCTCCTTCCTTCCTTCCTTCCTTCCTTCTTTTCTCAAAAAACAAACAAAAAAAACCCCAAACAAACAAAAGAAAAATCGAACGCTTATAAAAGTAGAGAGTAGAATGGTGGCTATCAAAGGCTAGGGATAGTGGGGATGTTGGTTAAAAGGTAATAAGTTTCTGTTAGGAGAAATATGTTTTTTGAGATTATTGCACAGCATCATGACCATAGTTAATAATAAGTGGGAGTTGAACAATGAGAACATATGGACACAGGGAGGGGAACATCACACACCACAGCCTGTCAGGGGGTGGGGGGCTAGGGGAGGGATAGTATTAGGAGAAATACCTAATGTAGATGATGGGTTGATGGGTGCAGCAAACCACTGTGGCACGTTTACACCTATGTAACAAACCTGCACGTTCTGCACATGTATCCCAGAACTTAAAGTATAATAAATAAATAAATAAATAAATAAATAAATAAATAAATATAAATAAATTTAAAAAGCTGTAAAAAGTTGCTAAGAGAGTAAATTGCAAATGTTCTCACCACAAAAAATGATATGTATTTGAGGTGATGGATGTGTTAATTAGCTTGATTTAATCATTCTACATTGTATATATATATATATATATGACAATATCACTTTGTACCTCATAAACATATACAATAATTTGTCAATTTACAATAAGAATATTGGTTTATATTGTTTACATTGAACAATGACTTCTACCTTCCTAAATCCCTTTCTGAGCATAAATATAGATATATATGTGAATATATATGTATTTTTTAATTTTAGTTTTTTAACTTGAAAGCACATTACATACAGTTTGATCACCTTATTTTGTTTTTCGTTTCAATGGATACTTTTTGTGACTACATTTTAATATATTGACTGCCTAAGTTTATGGAGCCTGGATAACACAAATTTGTTTCCTGCTTAGTATTTAGGTTATTTTTAAAATTTCAGTGTTCATATAGCTCAGACCTATAGAATTAGCCGAAAATACCTAAGAAAAACAGGAAAACCATCTGAAAAATTCCAAAACCAGATAAAAATTATTAAAGATGTATAATGATCGAGAAATTGGTAAATGAAACATCATGTATGAAAGTTAGTTACTGAGAATGTGTTTTGACCACTTTGTTATTTAGACTAATCACTGTTTGGATTACATTATTTTTAACGAAACCATGTGGAGCTAATATTATTTGTAATGATTGCCAAGTTGAAAAAAAGACACTCTTTCTTTCTACATTTTAATATTTTATAATTTTAAAAATGAGCATATACCAAAGAAGAAAAAGTTCTTGCACATCTTTATTCCTGAGTAACTTACTCTTTATGCTGCATGTGCCTATGCAATCTTTTTTTTTTTTTTTTGAAAAAATATTTTCCCCTGAACTGGTTATTGGTGGCACAACAGAATCCCATTTATATTTGCACATTCTGTTATAGCTGAGGTAGCCTTGGCTAAGCTGAGAGACTACTCTTCCCATTTCCCCTCCCTGCAGGTTTTTGTTTTTGTTTTTGTTTTTGAGACACAGTACAGTGGTGCTACCTCAGCAAACTGCAATCTCTGCCTCCCAGGCTCAAACAATCCTCCCACCTCAGTCTCCCAAGTAGCTGGGACTGCAGGTGCAAGCCACTATGTCTGGCTAATTTTTGTATTTTTTGTGAAGATGGGGTTTTGCCACATTGCCCAGGCTGGTCTCGAACTTCTGAACTCAGGTCATCTGCCCACCTCCTTGGCCTCCCAAAATGCTGGGATTATAGGTGTGAGCCACTGCACCCAGCCCCGATATTTTTTTAAATGTTATGCACAGTGCTTATTTTCTCTTGTCCTATTCTAATAATAAAAAAGCCCTGATTTAGCTTTTGTATATAGTTTTCATATCGATAAATTTGAAAATAATATCAATGTATATATAGTTTGGATATTTGCCCCCAGTTCAATCTCATGTTGAAATGTAATCTCCAATGCTGGAGGTAAGGCCTGGTGGCAGGTGTTTGGACCATGGGAATGGATCCCTCATGAACAGCTTAGGCCATCTCGTTGGTGATAGGTCAGTTCTCGCTTTAAATTCATGCAAGATCTGGTCATTTAAAAGTGTGTGGCACCTCCTCACTCCACCCTCTCACTTTCACCTGCTTTCACCATGTGATGTGCCTGGTCCCCCTCCACCTTCCGCCATGATTGTAAGCTTGGTGAGGCCTCCCTAGAAGCTGAGCAGATGCCAGCACCATGCTTCCTGTAAAGCCCACAGAACTGTAAGCCAATTAAATCTCACTTATTTATAAATTACCCAAGCTCAAGTATTTCTTTATAGTAAGGCAAGAATGGCCTAATACAATATATTTTAAATTTCCTTTTGACTCAGTTTTTACTTAGGAGAATATTCATTTGCTTCATAATATTTAGTCTTTGTTTTCACCCTCAGGTTGATAATTTTGGTTTTTTATAATTTGTCATGTGTACTGCTTTTATCATTTATTATTTTGTGATCAGCTCAAGAGATAACTACATTAAAGGAGTCAATTTGTATCTATCTAAATACATAAGTTTTGTATTCCTTTTATAGTTAATTAGGACATCTTATATTATTTAGGTTTTTCTACCACTCTGTCTCTTTCCCGTTTCTCCTCCACCTTCCTTTTTATTTTTTCCATCTGAAGGTCTGTGTTTGGACACCTCTTACATATTTGTTTCAGACATACAGTTTTAGGTCAAGAAGGTGTACCTCAGTTTGGCAATTACTGTTTCTAAGCAGTGACTCAGAGGTGTATGAGTGGGTAGAAACTCCTACTGTTTTTTGTAAAATGTCTCATCCTTGTCTCATAGAAGTATATTAAAAATCCCTTGGACTGATCCTTAAATAGACCCATTTAGTAAATTTCAGCAACAATAGTACTGTGAACCATTTGGGTAAGAGTTCCAGTCAATTTTTTAATTTATAATACTGGATTCTAGACCATATGGTTTTAATGTGTTGACAAAAAGAAAGAATCACATCTTACCACAGTTCAAATATATTAAATCCAATATTTCCTCGTTGTCACTAATGGTCTAACACTATCATAAAAGTTAATTAATTGGTACAGTAGGCTTTATTCTTTTAAAGCCATCAGGATTTCGCCTCATTGTGCTTTAAACTCTTTTGGATGGTTATTACTGGATTTCTTGACAATCTGTTGTCTAGTGGTTACCAAGGCATCCTGGTTTATCTCGCCAGTTTACAATTAATAGGGCTACATTCTGCCTGTTTTTATAAAAACAAATAAACAAACAAAAACAAAACAAAACACACACAAAAAAACACACTAGTATTTCATTTAACTCTTTAGCAATCATCAGAGTCTTCAAAGTCAGGAATCCTCCAAATCCATAAAAGCCAATCTCCCTGTGTCTGCAATGGTTTTAGGTGACTTGCAGACATTATCTCTTAGCCACCAGTCACTGTATCACTCCTTATTCCTTGCTAGTGCTCTCTTTCCAGGTCATGTTACTCACAGCAGCTTTAAAATATACAATGGGAAATAAAGGAGTGTAACATGAGCAGACTTAGTAGATAACAAAGGACCAGAGAAAGTAGGTCCTTGATATTCTCTTTGCTTTTTCCCAGCATATTCCCTGCTAGCCTCTGATAAACTCACCCCAAGGAAAGAAAAGAAAAGCAGACCAGAAAAGCAGACCCCAGAGTTTTAACTCAGTTCTAGATTCTGAAGTTCTGGGTTCTGAACTAACTAAAGTTTAAACATTGGAACAATTTCCCTGGATTAAGTTAAGAACATCTTTTACCTCTTCTACTACTTGTTAATAATAACATAACTCATGCAATAATAGCTATTAAATACCATTTTATTTAATTCAGATAAATATTTAATAATATTGGCTCAAAACATATTTGAGCCCTTCCTAGCACCAGGAATTATTTTAAAGACTTGACAATCATCTATTTAAATCTTCTCTGCATCACTGTTGTTATCACTGTTTTGCAATAGTTTTGCAGTGATAACAACAGAGATGAGGAAACTGAGGTTAAAAGAGATGAAATAAATTGCTCAAATTCGAAAGCAGGACTGTGTAACTACAAAGTTCACATCCTTTTAATCCCCTTCACTACATCTCTAAAGAGCAAGAAAGTCTTAAAAACATTGCATGTGTTAGAGCAAAGCCAAGTAGAATCTGAAGCTGGAGAAAATGGTTCTTGTGTGTCTTTCATATACTGCAGTCACACAAGTAGTTGGCATTAACCTTTTGTAGTTTGTGGGTACACATAATTGCTCTGAAATCCTCTCTTCAAAATATCAAAACATTTTTGAAAACATTCCTTATGAAGAACCATATAGGTATAAAGATATTAAAAGTTTAACTTAGGAATTGGTGTTAAAGTGATTGCATTCATTTGGGGGAAAGTTGGAATGGTAGTAAAACAATAAAGGCTGATTATTCAATTCAGCATAGAGTCTGAAAAAAATTTTAAACTATAACGCAGAACATATTTAGTCTGTCACCAGTTTTATCATTCAACAATTAATTATTAAGTGGCTACTAAATGCCAATCATTACCTAAGCCCTGAGGAAAAATGGATTAAGAAACCTCCAGGATTTAAGCGAGAGAAGTATCTGTTTTTTCATCTTTAGAGTCATATATTTGTCACTGAGATATATGTATATTTGTTATATACATAAATATATATTTATAAATGCCTATATTTATATATGCACATATGAATACATTATATATACATAATATAACATATATATGTTACACATATATAATATAACATATTATAACATATACATGTTATGTACATAATATAACATAATATATAATATAACATATATACATAATATAACATATGTTATATGTTGTATGTATATTATGTATGTATATTATATGTACATGTATATATACATGTATATATATTGAATGTATGTATATATTATATATACATAATATATAAATATGTATAAATATAGTTTTAGAATATTACATGTGTTTGCATTTATTTATGCAAATACATATGCATATATTTGATATTTATATAATGATGAAGTATTTCTCAGCACTTGTGAATTTTTTATTACTACAACTTAAGTTTGATTACTAAACCGACTTTACCAAAATCTGTGAAAAGTAATCTATCATCATCATTATTATTTTAAAAAAGGGTCTTGCTCTGTCACCCAGGCTGGCTCACTGCAGCTTCAACCTCCTGGGTTCAAGCAATCCTCCCAGATCAGCCTCCTGTGTAGCTGGGACTCTAGGTTTGTACCATGGCCACATTCGGCTAATTTATTTATTTTTTGTAGAGACAGGGTCTTATTCTGTTGCCCAGGCTGGTCTCAAACTCCTGGGCTCAAGTGATCCTCCCTTGCTCAGCTTTTCAAAGTGTTTGGATCACAGGTGTGAGCCACTGTGCCCAGCCTCAATATTATTTTTTAATAACTTTCCCCTACTGAGTTAAAATATTGCCTTTTTTATATTCTACATACCCATATATCCTTGAATCTTTCTTTTTGTATTGATCTCTTTATTCCTGTGCTGACCACACAATTTATGGCTTAAAGATGTGATTTAACATTTGTAAGATACATCCTTTTTCATTACTCATATAACGATGTTTACAATTTTTCCCTTATATATTTTAGATTATGAAAATTAGGGGCAGTTTGGTATGTTTCTTTGTTCAATTAAACCCACAATTATAATTTACAATATGTAAACACAGTCTTAAGACTACTGAGGATATAAAGGGGAAAATGGTAGAATTCCAGCTCTCGAGATAATCTTATGTATGAAATAGAGTTATAATTTATAACTCTATAATTTCTGATTCTAGAAATACAAAAAGAGACAAGATAGAATAAGAACCAAGAGGCAGGTTGTAGAGAGTTAAATATTAGGTGTTACAACTGAGCTCACATGTGCTCAGTTGTAAGTAGTAAGCCTTTCTTAGATGATTAATGTGGTTGCTGCAGCAGTTTTATAGATGACCAGATCCCTTAGTCTGTCTTAAAGTTGAAAAGTGAAGAATAGTGGCAGCCTCATTTTGACGTAGCATCTCTAAAAATCTCAGCCCTTAGTGGCCTTCTTTTTCCCTTGCTTTCATGGAAGGTGGGGCAAAGCATGCATGTCTTTGAAGTCTGGTATCACAGATGTTTTGAATTCCTGAATATTCAGTTTCCTCTACAATGACATGAATTAACTGATTTTCTACGAGGTGTGCGAGAGTGATTTCATTTTGAACATGTTTGTAATTTGGTGGATGATCTAGCTGTTAGACATGCCTACATGATCTTGTTTCACAGAATATTTTCTTCTGCAAATTCTTTATGTTGTTACTCTGTATTGGGGGAACCCACCCCCAATATTTCAATGCAGGTTCTTTCTATTTTCTGTAAGTGTCGGCCGGCTGAGAAATAAAGAGAGATAGTATAACGAGAGGAATTTTACAGCTGGGCCGCCAGGGGTGACATCACATATCGGTAGGACCGTGATGCCTGCCTGAACCTCAAACCAGCAAGTTTTTATTAAGGGGTTAAAAAGGGGAAGGGGTGTAAGAACAGGGAGTAGGTACAAAGATCACATGCTTCAAAGGGCAAAAAGCAGAACTACTACTAAGGGTCGAACAAAGATCACATGCTTTTGAGGGAACAGGACAAAGGGCAAAAGCAGAACTACTGATAAGGGTCCAACAAAGATCACAAGGCAAGGGGCAAAAGCAGAACTACTGATAAGGGTCTATGTTCAGCAGTGCACGTATTGTCTTGGTAAACATCTTAAACAACAGAAAACAGGGTTCGAGAGCAGAGAACTGGTCTAACCACAAATTTACCAAGGCAGAGTTTTTCCCCACCTTAGGAAGCCTGAGGGTTCTGCAGGAGACCAGGGCATATTTCAGTCCTTATCTCAACTGCACAAGACAGACATTCCCAGAGCAGCCATTTATAGACCTCCCCCCAGGAATGCATTCCTTTCCCAAGGTATTAATATTAATATTCCTTGCTAAGAAAATAATTTAGCGATATTTCTCCTACTTGCACATCCATTTATAGGCTCTCTGAAAGAAGAAAAATATGGCTCTTTTTGCCCGCCCCTGCAGGCAGTCAGACCTTATGGTTGTCTTACCTTGTTCCATAAAATTTGCTGTTATTCTGTTCCTTTTCAAGGTGCACTGATTTCATATTGTTCCAACACACGTTTTATAATCAATTTGTACAAGTAACACAATTATCACAGTGGTCCTGAGGTGACATACATCCTCAGCTTACGAAGATAACAGGATTAAGAGATTAAACTAAAGACAGGCATAAGAAATTATAAAAGTATAATTTGGGAATTGATAAAAGTCCATATTAAAATGAAATCTTCACAATTTATGTTCCTCTGCCATGGCTCCAGCCCCTCTGTTCAGGGTCCCTGACTTCCCACAACACTCTGGTAACTAAATCTAATCCTATTGTAATTAAAACATTTATGACCATGTCAGAGGCATGTGAAACTGAACAACTCCATCTTGAATAGGAGCTGAGTAAAATGAGGCTAACACCTGCTGGGCTGCATTCCCAGATGGTTAAGGCATTCTAAGTCACAGGATGAAATAGGAGGTTGGCACAAAATACAGATCATAAAGACCTTGCTGATAAAATAGGTTGCAGTAAAGGAGCTGGTCTAAACCCACCAAAACCAAAATGGTGACGAGAGTGACCTCTGGTTGTCCTCACTGCCACCCTCCCATCAGCACCATAGCAATTTACAAATGCCATGGCAACATCAGGAAGCTACCTTATATGGTCTAAAAAGGGGAGACATGAATAAACCACCCTTTGTTTAGTGTATCATCAAGAAATAACCATAAAAATGGGCAACCAGCAGCCCTTGGGACTGCTCTATTGAGTAGTTGTTCTTTAATTCCTCTACTTTCTTAATTAACCTTCTTTCACTTTACACTGCAGACTCACCCTCAATTCTTTCTTGCACAAGATCCAAGAACCCTCTTTTGGGGCCTGAATCCACACCCCTGTCCTGTAACGTATTTCTAGTGACCACAGGAGGGACTATAGTGTAGAAACTCTGACCCAATAGCTACCTTTGGGTAAGTGTTGGGGTCCTGTAGCATCTTTCTGGCCAATCTTGAAGGGACAATACTAAAGAAACCTCCCCCAACCTGAAGGAAAAAGACTGCAGCACTGATTGGACGACTTTGGGTAAGTGGTATGGTACCCAGATAAAGAATGGGCTTGTTAGAGGCCCAACTTTTTATAGTCTCTCCTAAGACAGAGTGGGTTAGAGGCCCCTCTTAATAAAAGGCAAGGATGCTTGACTGGCCTTGGGTTACAGGCCCAACTTAGAAGGGGATTAGAGGTCTTCTAAGATTTAGGGAATTAGAGGCCCCTCTTGATAAAGTCCCTCTTGGCTAAGAACAGGTTCGGCACTATGGGTTGTTAACTGCTATTTTCTTTGGATTAATCTGCCTTGCACTCTATGCTGAGGCCGGTGGGTGCTAGGATTAGGCATGTACAGGATTGGGTGACATGGGGAGCATTTTCCTCCCTAAAAGGCAAAACTTGAAAGCTGATAGGATTGCTGGAAAAGATCCCTGCTTGACTGGCAGCAGCCGCCTGACCTTTTCAGTATCGATGCAATGGGTGGGTCTTTCTCTGGCCTCCCTGATCATTTTGCCTTCCCCACCCTGCCACAGGCAATGCTTTTCTTTCTCTCCTTTCTCTTTCTTATCTTTTCTGTTATTCAGGGTGACCATCTTGCCCAGAGACCACATGTTGAAATTCCTGATCAGAGGTTGGATTAACCATGATGGGGCCTGACCAGGGGCAAGTTTAAGCCTTTCAAGTTTAATAATGGGTGCTAAGCAGAGTGGTTAATGTCTACGTTTTGTCACATGTATTTTGCTCTGGCTAGAACAGAAAAAGATAATTTTCCTTTGTGTTGTGGCTTGGCCCTTGGGGCTGTGTACAGCCAGCTGGGTCACTAGGGCTGCTCGGGGAAGGGGAATCCAGAAGCCTGTAATGCCAGCAAAAGGATAAGAATTTCTTACCAGTCAGATTTCCGGCCTCTCTCTCTCCTCTCTCTCTCTCTCTCTCTCTCTCTCTCTCTCTCTCTCTGTGTGTGTGTGTGTGTGTGTGTGTAAACTGGATGAAGTTTCTCTCTGGTCAGTTATGCCCTTGGGAACTTGACCTTGTAACCATGTGGTCATGCTTTCTCTTTTCACAATGGTGGCCTGGATTCAGGTTTCAATTCTTGGCCAAGGGGATGATCTTTTATCTTCTGTCTATGTATTTATATGTATTATGTTTGTGATATTTACATATGAAATAGCTTTAGTTGAAAAATAATAAGAGCTTAATATTTTATCAGAAAAGTAAAAAAGTATAATGACTTTTAGTCATGTGACTTAAGTAATCTTTGGGAACTAAAGATAGTTTTTTTTTGTTTTTTTTTTAAGATGGAGTCTCATTCTGTCACCAGCCTGGAGTGCAGTGGTGCAATCTGGGCTCACTGCAACCTCCGCCTCCTGGGTTCAAGTGATTCTCCTGCCTCAGCCTCCCAAGTAGCTGGGACTACAGGTGCATGCCACCATGCCCAGCTCATTTTGTTGTGTTTTTAGTAGAGATGGGGTTTCACCATGTTGGCCAGGATGGTCTTGAACTCCAGACTTCGTGATCCACCCGCCTCAATCTCCCAAAGTGCTGTGATTACTGGCATGAGCCACCGTGTCCAGCCAAGATAGTTTTAAAAATTATTGGTAAGTAAAGATATTTGGTCTAAATTATGCAGGTCAGATAATAAGTTTACTAAATGCTTTAAGGTCATAAACTGCTTGAAAATTGTTCAATTTACCTATCTTAAAGCCATTAGATTCTAGATAAGGTCTGGGGACATGTGGAATTCACCATGCACCCTAGCTATACAAAGAAGGTTATTAAAAAAGAGATTTTATATGAGAAATGATCTTGTCCGATCAATTCTTGTCTTAAAGTAAAATGACTATTGATGTTTAGGGCAAGTCAGAAAGTTCAAGAATGTCTCAGATAGTCTGTGTAAGTCATGAAAGGATTTGTGAAGGGAATTTATGCAAGAAATGTACAATTCAAAGGTTGTTAGGCCTTCTAAATGCCTCATACAATGCTACCATGACTCTTACTGTACAACTTGCCTGCTTAAAGTAAGGTAAGGCCTGGGAACATGTAGAATTAGCCACACCCCCTAACTATGCTGGAGAGTCAGCTCTTATATGTACTTCTGCCTGGTGTGTCTTAGAGTAGGATCCACACTTAGTACATAATTAAAATCTCAGATTTACCAAGGTTTTCACCAAAAATAGAAGTTGCTAAAAGTTAACATTATAACATGTAATTAAAACTACAAAGAAACAATTTTACATGCAAGGTGTGTAAAGAAAGTAAAATGTGTTTTTGGTGAAAGAGTATAAGAACTCTTGGGAAGGTAGATTTTTTTCTGCCTAAAGTGTTAAAGGATTGTTTAAGAAAGGAAAAATGTCTAATGGTTTATGAAAAATTAACCCGTAAAACAGATTCTGTGTGGACATTGGCTAAAGTTAAAGGGGTATTATTCAGTTTTTCTGTAAATTAACCACTGGAATAAAAGCACGACAGGTTTTCCTTTTTTTTTTTTTTTTTTTATGAGGCAGAGTCTCAATCTGTTGCCCACGCTGGAGTACAGTGGTGTGATCTAGGCTCATTGCAACCTCAGCTTCCTGGGTTCAAGTGATTCTCCCATCACAGCCTCCCAAGTAGCTGGGTTTACAGGTGCATACCACCATGTCCAGCTAATTTTTGTATTTTTAGTAGAGATGGGGTTTCATTGTGTCAGTCAGGCTGGTCTCAAACTCCTGACCTCAGGCAATCCACTCACCTCAGCCTCCCAAAGTGCTGGGATTACAGGTGTGAGCCACCGTGCCTGGCCCAACAGGTTTTTCTTAAAGCAAAACCCTGCTTATGATCTGCTCTTTAACAAAAACTGTAAAGGGTTGTAAAAGGTTTATGAAAATCTTACCTTTGGTCAAACTGATAAAAATTAAAAACATTTATTGATAAGGTTTCATTAAGAATTGGGTTTGACATCAATAATGCACTAATGCAACAGTGACATTTGGCTTATTTGGTATAAAAGTTATATAAGCCCAGGTGCGGTGGCTCACGCCTGTAATCCCAGCACGTTGGGAGGCCAAGATGGGTGGATCACAAGGTCAGGAGATCGAGACCATCCTGGTTAACACAGTGAAACCCTGTCTCTATCAAAAACTACAAAAAAGTTAGCCAGGCATGGTGGTGGGTGCCTGTAGTCCCAGCTACTCAGGAGGCTGAGGTGGGAGAATGGTGTGAACCCAGGAGGCAGAGCTTGCAGCGAGCCAAGATTGCACCACTGCACTCCAGCCTGGACGATGGACGACAGAGCGAGACTCCGTCTCAAAAAAAAAATTACATAGGAAGCATTATCAAATATGAAATGGTGTTTGGTTTTCTTTGGGCTGTAAATGTGTTATTAATATATGTTCCAAAATTATGGGAAACTTCTGTAATTCTAATACGGCTTAGTGTATGTTATGAGTAGTTATATTGTTACATAAAATCATTTTGAGCCACAGAGGTAACCAAAATTCCTTTGTCAATTGTGTTTTTGACTGTGGCTGTCCTAAGATGTTTCGCCATCCACAGACAATTTTTGTCTTGTTTTAACTCTCCATAGAAGCTGGTTTATAATCAGCTGTAGAACTCTAACAGACATTCTTATATGCAGGTTTCTGACACTTCGAAAATTGTGACATTAGAATAGAGGAAACAACTTTCAGAACTGTCACAGACAGCTAAAGTGTTCATGAATATCTAGCCAAACAGGAGTTAACTAAATAACCAGAATCAATAAAAAGCAGAAGTAATCTTTGTGACTTTTTACTTAAAACATTGCTGATCCTTTGTTTTTTTTTTCCAGAGTCAAGAAAACTTTTCTTTCAAGCTATTTACAGCTTGTAGCATTGAGTAAATTATACTGCTGTGAATAACATTTGGAGCATATTTGTTTCTCTCTATCTGATTTCTCCAGAATTTGGAGACTATTTGTGAGTATTCTTAACTTATGGCAATAAGTTAAGTGTGGTTATTTGCCTAAGTGCAATAAGAATCAGTTTTCTTTTGCAACAGGATGCAATTGGAGAAATTGGTTATTTTACCAAGGCTTTAACTGGAATGGTGTGCTTTCCTTTAAGGAGTCAAACTTGACTTGTAAAACCAATGAAAGCCCTTTGGGGAACTGGCCTCATACTTTGCCTACACAGTCCCTTGTACAGGTTTTCTACCTGTGGTAAGTAAAGAATGTCACTTTTTCTCAGGTCCAGAAGCCCCAAGTTATCTTGGGACCCCAAGAGGAAAGGAATTTACTCAACTTGGGTATTTGAGGATACAAACCCATGGCAGGACTTGGCTCTAAAAAAGTGTTGTCTGAGATTCCTTATGGAACAAATTTCCATCAAAGCCAATTAAAAAGCCTATATAGCAAATTATGATTCTTGCTGTACTTTATACAAATAATCAAGCCAAGTATAATAAAGCAAATTGGTCTTACCATAATTTGTCTTTAGTAACAATGGGAAACTGGAGAGAGATTATGTTTCAATAACTATGGTATACTTGCTATTAAATTCTAGTCTCATCCGTTGTTTTTCTTTCTGCCATTTAGGCCAGCCCTGCTTATTCCTGTAAACCAACCAGTGATCTCTGACTGCTGCTCAGAAGAAACAAGAGGGATGGCTGATTAAACAGGTTACAGTAAAGGAGTCAGCCTAAACCCACCAAAACCAAAATGGTGATGAGAGTGACCTCTGGTTGTCCTCACTGCTACATTCCCACCAGCACCATGACAGTTTACAAATTCCATGACAATGTCAGGAAATTACCCTATATGGTCTAAAAAGAGAAGGCATGAATAATCCACCCCTTGTTTAGCGTATCATCAAAAAAATAACCATAAAAATAGGCAATCTGCAGCCCCCGGGGCTGCTCTGTCTATGGAGTAGCTGTTCTTTTATTCCTTTACTTTCTTAATAAACTTCCTTTCACTTTGCACTGTGGATTTGCCCTGAATTATTTCTTGCATGAGATCCAAGAACCCTCTCTTGGGGTCTGAATCCAGACCCTTGTCACGTAACAACCAGAGCACCCCTGGGTTTATATTCAGTGATCCTTTCATTCCCTCTTACAAATGCTCATTATGTAACAAGTTAGAAACAGCTTTTCTAGTCTTTTATATGTGGTACAATCATTATGACTTAAATCTACAATGTGGGTGTCATAAGGCAGAATTTTGTAGGTGTTTTAACAGATATATAAGAGGGAGAAGTAAATTTGGACTAGGAAAATCCAGATAAGCTCCATGAAGAAGATTGCTGGAGAGTTAAGCTTTGAAGGATGAGTGAGGGTGTAAGAAGCAGACATAGGAGGCAGGACATTCCAGGTATTGGAGGGTCCCAATGCCATGTGAAGTATGGGAAAGGGACTATTAAATGTGTTGTATACTTCAAAATAATGTTACATCTTTATAGCTATGTTATATTCTCTCGACCTGTGTTGCAAAATGCTGGAATATTTTACTGACACCCTGTAGCTAAGATTTTTTTCCAGATTCAAAGATAACTAGTGGGCTGGTCAGTGGCCTAGGAAATGATCAGGCAGGTGATTTCGGCATAATGAGTTAAGCGGATACAGCCCCTGGCTGAGTGCTATTCTTATGTGAGACTGGCACAGTTTTAGGACTAATTAGGTAGGCTTAAGCATTTATTATCTTTTATGCTCTAGGCACTATTGTAGGCAGTGGAAATGTGGCAATAGACAAGCTGTGGCTCTGCTTTGCTGGCACTAACATTCTAATACGTAAGAGGGACACTAAAAAGGTAAATAAAAAATACACTGATTTTAGCTGATCTCATTTCACAGAGGTCAGCGCACTCTCCCCTCTCTGGGAGTGTTACTATGCTTAATACACTTTTGCTGCTTTGCTGGAAAAAAAAAGTGAATACATTGATTCCAAAGTAACTCCCATTGTTTTATGATATATAAAAAACAAAACAGGTCGTTGTGATAAGGGAAGTGATGGATGGAAATGCCCCTCCAGAGAACAACTTTTGAGTAAGATCTAAATGATAGGAAGCCACATGAAAAGAAGCCAGAAATCATGAGGAAGCAAAATCAGACAATTAGAAACAGAAGATAGGTAAAAATAGGTGGAGAGAAGAGACAGAGAACTCAACTAACCAGAAGGGCTGTTGGGTTTCCAGAACTATTGCTTGAATTTTGACTTCTAGGACCGCTGTTGCCTCCTGAATATGTGCATAAGTAGATGCATATGTTCCATTTGCCATCTTTATTCTGTCATAATATATTCCTATCTGTCTAACATCTAATGATCTGTTGATCTAACTATCCATCCATCTAATCATTTTCATATTGTGGGACAGTTAGATTGTTGCCAGTTTTTAGCAATACAAGGAGCAAGACAGCAGTGAACATTCTTGTACACACTTTATCATGTACATGGTATGGGATTTTCGCATCTACCTGGAATTGAAACCGCTGGATGGTAAAGAATGTCTGCCATTAAGTTTATAAAAATCTGCAAAATTGTTTTCCAAAGTTTTTACAAATAAATGTACTTCTCCACAAGAAATGTACACTTGGCATTATTAGACTTCAAAATTTTTCCAATCTAATGGGTGTGAAATGGTATCTCATTATTATTCTAATTTACATTATCTTAATTATTAGACATTACAATTAGGGAGGTACAGTTTCAAAAGCTTATTGGCTATTTGGATTTCCTTTTCTTCAAACTGCTATTTGTTTGCCAGTTATTCTACTGGGTGGTTTAACTTCCTTATTTATTAGTAGTATACTGAATATAAATACTTTTTTGATCATACACATTGCAAATACCTTATCTTTTTATGGCTTGTCATTTATCTTCATGGTATTTTCGTCATGAGGTTTCAAATGTTAATGTTTTCAAATTTATCAATCCTTTTTCCTCATAGTATGTGCTTTATAAGTTAGAGAAGGATTCCTAAACAGACTCATAATCATAGAGATCTGATTCTATATTTTCTGACTTTTTTATTCATTTACATTTATTAACTACTACAGCAAGGCAGTATGTTGATTGACAAAAATACAACTATGAACTAAAGTCCACAGTTTATATTCAGGTTCACTCTTTGTATTGCATAGTTCCGTGAGTTTTGACTAATTTATAATGTCATGCATCCACCATTATAATATCATAAAGAATAGTTTCATTGCCCTAAAAATCTCCTATGCTCCATTCTTCCCTTCTTGTGACTTGATCCTTCATTTCTTTTCATCATTCAATAATGTTCCATTTTATGAATGTAGCAGTTTTTATTGAACATTCATCTATTTTCTTGGTTGCTCCAATTTTTGACAGTTATGAATAAAGGTGCTAGAAACATTAGTGTGCAAGTTTCTGTGTGGATGTAAGTTTTCAAGTCATCTGGGTAGATACCAAGGAACATGACTGCTAGATTGTATGGTAAGACTATGTTTAACTCCCTAAGAATCTGCCAGACTGTCTTCCAAAGTGACCGTACCATTCAGCGATGATAGTTCCTCTTCACATCTTCATAGCATTTGGTTGGTTGTGTTTTAGATTTCAGCTATTCCAATAGATACGTAATGGTATCTCATTGTTTAGATATTGAATATGTTTTCACATGCTTTTGTGCCATCTGTATATCTTCTTGGTGAGATATCTGTTCTGATCTTCTGCCCATTTTAAAATTGGGTTTTTCTATTGTTAAGTTTAAAGAGTACTTTGTATAGTTTGAATAGAAATCTTCTATTGAATATGTTTTGCAAACATTTTTTTCCAGTCTCTGGCTTGTCTTTTCATTCTCTTAACTATCTTTTGCAGAGCAAAAGTTTTTAATTTTAATGAAGTATAAGTTACCAGTTTTCTTTCATGGGTTGTGCTTTTCATGCTGCATCTAAAGAGTAACTGCCAAACCCAGAGTCACCTAGATGTTCTGTTATGTTGTTTTCTAAGAGTTGTATAGTTTTGTGTTTTATATTTATGTCTATGATCCATTTTAAATTACTTTTTGTGAAAGGTGTAAGGTCTGTGTCTGGATTTTTTTTTTTTTTTTTTTTTTTTTTTTTTTGCAAGTGTATATCCAGTTGTTCTGGCATCATTTATTCAAAATTTGAATTGCCTTTTTCCTTTGTTAAATATTAGTTGACAGTATTTGTGTGGATCTATTTGTGGACTCTTTTGTTCCATAGATCTATTTATCTATTCTTTTGAGAATACTACACTGTACTACATGTCTTTTTTTCTTTCCTTCCTTCCCTTCTTTCTTTCTTTCTTCCTTCCTTCCTTCCTTCCTTCCTTCCTTCCTTCCTTCCTTCCTTCCTTCCTTCCTTCCTTCCTTCCTTCCTCTCTCTCTCTCTCTCCCTCCCTCCCTCCCTCTCTCTCTCTCTCTCTCTCTCTCTCTCTCTCTTTCTTTCTTTCTTTCTGACAGAGTCTCACTCTATTACCCAGGCTGAAGTGCGGTGGTGTGATCTTGGTTCATTGCAACCTCCACCTCCCAGGTTCAAGTGATTCTCCGGCCTCAGGCCCCCAAGTAGCTGGGATTACAGGTGCCTGCCACCACGCCCAGCTAAGTTTTATATTTTTAGTAGAGACAGTGTTTCACCATGTTGGCCAGGCTGGTCTCAAACTACTGACCCCAAGTGACCCACTCGGCTTGGCCTCAATACTACACTGTCTTGATTACTGGAATGTATACTATTATTTTTTTCTTTTTTTAGACAAAGTCTCGTTCTGTTGCCCAGGCTTGAGTGCAGTAACTTGATCATGGCTCACTGCAACCTCAATCTCTTGGGCTCAGGCAATCCACCTGTCTCAGCCTCTGAGTAGGTGTGACGACAGGTGTGCACCACCACACCTGGCTAATTAAGTTTTTTTTGGAGAGATAAGGTCTCACTGTGTTGCCCAGGCTGGCCTTGAACTCCTGGGCTCAAGTGAACCTCCCGCCTCAGCTTCCCAAAGTGCTGGGATTACAGGCATGAGCCACTGCACCCAGTTATACTGTCTTCAAGTCTGTCTGTTTTCTGACTTTGTTTTTCTTTAATATTATATTGGCTACTCTGGCTCTTGTGACTTTGCATGTAAACATTAGAACTGGTTTGCTGATATCCAAGACATAACCTGGGGTGATTAGAATTAAATCCGTAGATTAGGTTGATAAGAATTGATATTTCTTGCACATTTTTAAAGTTTTGCTTTTAATATTTAGGTTTTTAAGCTTCCCCAAATTAATTTTTGTGTGTAATAAGAGGGAGGGATCAAAATTTTTTTCTCATACAAAAAGCAACTGTACCACTTCTGTTCATTGATCAGTCTGGACTTTCTCACTAATTTGTAATGGTACTTTTGTTATATACAAAGTTCTCATATGTGTGTGGGTTTTGTTCTGGGACTTCATTATGTTCTAGTAGCTTATGTGCCCATACCTAAACCAATATATAATACAACGTGGTAGGATTGGTCCTCCCAATATATTCCCTCATCTTACCTGTCCCCATCCCTCTCTCCCTAATCACAGCACTTTTCTTGGACCTTAACTTTTGATATGAATTTCAATGTCATTTTAACAAGTTCAGTAAGAAAACCCTTTTGAGATTTTAACTGGAATTGCATTATATGTACTGATTAGTTTAGGGAAAATTGAGGCCTTTATATTAATCTTTTCTCATTTATGAATATGGTTCATTTCTCCATTAATTTTATCCATGGATCCTGTACATTTTTGTTACTTCTTTTCTCAGGTACCTAACAGTTGTTTCTCTTTTTCTTCTACTTGTTAATGGACTCTTATTTACCGTTACAAACTAGTGCAGTTTGCAACATAATTTTAAATTAAATTATTTTACAATTCTTAAAGTTTTCAAATTCTTAAAATGTCAACTGCTTAATAAAAATACAATTTATACAAAAATACAAAGGATAGTATCTGAAATGTGAAAGTATTAGTATATTTACGATTTCTCCCCAAAGTGGAAGGAACACACACTCTAATGTTTCTAGTAGAAAATTATGCCTAAATCTGGCAGGGCGCGGTGGGCCACGCCAGGGAGCCACCGCGCCCTGCCTATAATCCCCAGTGCTTTGATAGGCCGAAGTGGGTGGATCACCTGAGGTCAGGAGTTCGAGACCAGCCTGGCCAACATGGTGAAACCCGTCTCTACTAAAAATACAAAAATTTGCTGGGCGTGGTGGCACGCACCTGTAATCCCAGCTACTCGGGAGGCTGAGGCGGGAGAATCGCTTACACCCGGGAGGCGGAGGTTGCAGTGGGCCGAGATCACACCATTGCACTCCAGCCTGGGTGCAGAGTGAGGCTCCGTCTCAAAACAAACAAAAACAAAAAGCAAGCAAAAAAACCTCATTAAATTTGAAAAATGTGAAATCAACTTCTTTGCTGTATTATAAAGCTCCATTTCCACCCCTCTTTTTAGTTTAGGAAGTTTACCGTTATAGGTGAAGTAATTATTTTGTGAATTACAAAGGTAAGTAGGTTCTTTCTTAACAATCAGGATGTAAACTTAATGCTGGTGAAGTAATTAAACATTCTGAATGTTAATTAAACTCAGTCCAGTTAAGGGTTTTATTTACTACTAACAAACGTATTCACCAAGTAGTAAGTGCTGCAGGGAATCCCAGACCGTTTTCCTCCATCAAAAAGGAAAATTAAGAGGCCCCAATACTTTACTTGTAGCATATCCAGTTTCTACCATTCCCTGTAAGGCACTGAGACGCAAGATTTCATGGCCCACTCGGGGTACCCTGGCACGGACATCGGGTCGTTCTAGTGTTGAGCTTCAAAACTATTCCTTTCCTTCCCTTTCTTCTATATACCAGACTCTAACCTGTTCTCCCCAGCTTCGAATTATTCTCTGTATGGTCGAACATCTTACTCCACAAATAACTTAAGTGCTGCAGTTGTCTTACCCAAATACCTGAACTCAGCTTGTCCCGAGTACTGCGATCCCGTGTACTCTAATGGGAATATAGTTAACCCAGCTAGTATGAGGTCCCCAGTACACAGCAGCTCCAAGATCAAGGCGACTGAGTAACACTGCTTGCCTAGACTCAGGACAAGTTCGGAGAGTGATCCTAGGGTTATTTTAGAACGTGTCCTTTGCTTCCCACAAAAATTCGGTCGTTAACTCGAGCCCGGATGCCCACGATCTTTCGGATCAGGTGAGCTAAAGCTTCAATGCCTTGAGGGGCTTGGCAGGGCTGGGGCTCATCCCGGAGAAGCAGCCCCACTTTCCAGACCAGCAGTTCCCAGGGATGGGTGTGTGCTAATCGCAGGCCGACAAGTCCACCGCGGTACAGCGGTTCCATTGTGACGGAAGGCAAGAAACCCCGCCTCCACCCCCTGACGCAGCGCGGGCCCCGCCCCGCGCGTGACGCCAGCGTCAGGCCAGCCCCGGCATGCTCCGCGGCCGCCCGCGGTCGAGCGCCGACAACAGGAATTTTTCCCGAGAGCGGCCCGGGCTCAGTTCAGCTGCTGTCCAGACCCGGATCGGCGACACTGCCGCCTCCAGACGTTCTCCTGCCGCTCGCCCGCCCGTCCGAGCGCCCCCAGCCCTCCCACGAGGGCGCCCCGGGACGGAAGGATCCACCAGTCTGTCGGCGCCCGCCGTTCTCGTGGTCGCCGTCGCCGTCGTCGTGGTGGTAGTCTCCGCCGTCGCCTGGGCCATGGCCAATTACATCCACGTCCCTCCCGGCTCCCCGGAGGTGCCCAAACTGAACGTCACCGTTCAGGATCAGGAGGAGCAGCGCTGCCGGGAGGGAGCCCTGAGCCTCCTGCAACACCTGCGGCCTCACTGGGACCCCCAGGAGGTGACCCTGCAGGTAACGCCCACACCTCAGCTCTGGGTCTCTTATGTCCCTCACGCGGCTGTGGGAGTCCTCACCACAATCGCCTCTGTCCCACGATGACCGAGGAGGACCTAGCGCAACATCTCCTCCCTAAGTCCGTTGGGAAGTGACCCTGTATTTCCCCTCACACCTAGGAAGGTCACTCCCCCTTCCCGTCGCAGTTGCTCTTTGAGATTGACCTGAGGGCACATTTTCTCTTTCTAGAAGCGGCTGCGTAAGTGACGCACCCATCCACAGGGGGGAGATTCCTGTTGATAGTTGCCCCTCCTCCCACACCCCAGTCCACGGTCACTGCAAAATGAACCTTTCCACTCCCCTTGCACGGGGTCCTCGACTACCTCCTCCCGTCCCATCAGTAATGCAGTCATTAATCCTCTCTGATATTTTCCTTCCTCTCCCCTCCCCCTGCGATGTGCTTTCATTGATGCCTCACACTGCGTTTTGTCTTCCCAAACCCTCCGATTGGCGAGCGTACTCTATTCCCAAAGTAATGACCACGACCATGCATCGCTAGGTCGGTTCTTAGGTAGCACCACGCACATTGTTTTGTTTGAGTCGATATTTCTGAATTATTAAAGCCGTCTTAGTGAAATTAATACCTGATACTAGAAGGAGCAGTGTCTTGTGACTATTTCCTTTTCATGGGACACCGTATTGATAGATAGAGAAAAAATTGGGAGGAGAAAAATCCCTGAGACGCTAGGAGTTTTCTAATAAGTTGGAAGTTATGGTTTCCACTACGTGATTTTTTTTTTGAATACTAATTTGTTTTTAGCTTTAGTTTCAGGAACTAGATACGAAAATAGATCTCATTTTCTCCTTTTCCCTTGCAAACAACAAAATACCCAGTAATTTTCAAGGCTGGGATATTTGGGATTTGTTCTAAATCTGAGCAATAATGTAAGAACATTCATTTGAATTAGCCAAACCATCTGCCTCGTTTTGATGACTAATTTATTCACCAGTATTTGTTGATTTATTTGCTAAATTCTTTGCTAAACTAGCCAGCCACCCCAGAGATGAATAAAACATGAGCAGTGCCTAGGGCTCAGAGCAGTTCCTGACACTTGGGTTTTCATGTGTTAGTTTCAGTTCTTATTGCCTAGAAGAGTTTTTAAGCAGATTAAAAGGACCCGTATGTTTTGGAAAAGAAACTTGTTAGACAACACATTTTGAAATTTAAGGGAGTATTTGTTAGCCGAGTATATGGGAAATAGTGAACGCAAAGTGATTTTTATGTCATTTAAAAAATATATTTCCCTTAAAGGAAATGCATCTTCCAAATTGAAATTCAGTACTTTTTGAGTTTATCAATTTATTTGTATTTTATTATATAAGGCTCTAAAATTTATTAAGATGATTTATTTTCTGGCAGTCATTTACACATAAAACATTATTAATTAAAGAGTGCTACTTCCTGGTAAACTCCAGCGTTGGCAGATCAGTTACTTTTAAGCAGTGAGTTTAAAGTTTGAAGCTTTGAAGACTGGAATTTCCTTTGATGTATTGGTCTGTAGAATAGTAATGATAGCTACTGTGGGGTTAGATAAGTTATATTTTTTTATTTTAGTCGTCCAAACAACCATATTAGGTAGGCACTATCTCTTTTTTAGGTGAAACTCAGTGAAGTAAGCCAGGATGTAGGTAAAAAAGGGCAAAATGTAGTGACATTAAACCGTTTTTGCTTGTTGGAAAGTAACTACGTGTGATTAAATATTGGTTTCTTGTAGCAACTTTTAACCTAAAGACCTTTGGGTTTATAATCTGAATTTTTAATATTTGTAAGTGCAGGTAAATACTACCATTTATTTTCCCTAAGATGATTATTAGAAATACATTCCCTCCATGTGCAAGCAAAGCTTTGGTCTAGAAGCTGGCCTAAAAGCATCTGCTAAGCTGAATTGATGAGTTCACCTTTCAACTCAGTAGATCTGGCGCCTTGTATTCTAGGTCATTACAAACTCTACTTTCATAACGCTTCAGAATTTCTTTAGTAAATCTCAATGGAAATATTTTCTTTTGAGATTTCGTTGTATTTCCCTTGAAATAGATACAAATCATACCTCACATTTCAGAAGAAGTATGTATTATATAGTTAACAGAATATAATGTAATTTTAGAGCAGTCGAGTGTCAGTAATGTAGCCAGTTTTTTTTCTCAGTATTTTTCTAACATTTTTGTATGTTTAAGATATACTTGAAGTATACCTTAGAAACTTACTGTAGTAGTACTTATCTGGTGATTGATTATTCCTGCAAGCTGAACTATCCAGAATATATCAGAAAATAAAAAGAAAAAGCAAACTAAAAAAAGACTAGAGTCAAAATGATAGAAAGCCCAGTCTTTGCTCAAAACTTGTGGGCACATGCAATAATATATCTCATTTTAGTTAGAATTCCTGTTCTTACTAGATTAAAAGAATAAAGTATAAAGGAGGTGGTGAGGTTTTCAGAGTATAGTAACAGAATAGGCAGGGTAAATCTAAAACAACAATACAGCCACAGTGCTTTATATTTAATAGTCCTTTACTGTTTATAAAGCACTTGCACATACATTCTCCCAACTATCCTGTGAGGTAGATGTAGACGGTACCGTTAATATATATTATATAGTTAATGAAACCGAGTTTGCTGTTTACAAATGGCAGATCTGAGATGAGAAACCATCTTATGAATTATTGTTCTTTGACCAAGAGTTTTGTTTGTATATTATGATTAAAGCAGGGAAAGTGCTTCTGTATAAAATTAATTTCTTAAAAGCTTTGGCTCATAAAAAGATTCTGCTTTCAATTTCCCTTGAACATAAATTTGCATTACTTTTTTCATATGTGACACCATTTTAGGAAAAAGGGATCACTTCAGCTTTCCTTTAGGATAGTGACTTTTGTTGTGTAACAGCTCTCTAACTTACTTGAAGATTTGGATTTTTAATTTTTATACTTTTCTTTGGATAGTCATTGTATAAAGGAATAAAGAATCAAGTCACATCTCAGGTCCAAAATAATTCTCAATGGACTCTTAAAATTGTTTTTCATTTTCTGAAGAGCTGATGAATTAGTGTTTGGAATATTCCAGTTATGTTGTCTCAGGATCTTTCTGTTTGCAGTATTAAGCAATGTTGTTTTTCTCACTAACTTGTCACTGTGAATTTTTCTATTACTTGGAACTTATAGTAGATAATGGCAAAGGCTTCATAGGTAGGATATTAATACCGTAATTATTATTTAACTTTACAAAACTAATGTATTTATTCCTTTATTGGGTCTAAATGAGATTGTTTGCTGTATGGTACCTTATAGCAACTTTGTTTTTCAATGACAGTATGTTACAGTACTCAAGAGCATGAGGTTTGAACACAGTGCTAGTTTTGAGTCCAGATTCTGTACTTTACTAGCTTTGTTACCCTGGTCAAATCATTAAACTTCCTGTCCCAGTATCCTGAGCTATAAAATTGATCCAGTAGTTGTCCCTACCTCAATGGGTTATTGTGAGGGTAAAATAAATGCTATCTTTCATGATAATTGTTATTGCTGCTGAGCACCTACTATATATTGGATGCTTGAATCAAAAAACAAACATTTGCTCTTTGAAATTCCTAGTCCTATGGGGAAGACAAATAAGAAAATTACAACAACGTAATGTTTATGGAATGAACATTCAAATTTAGTTCACATGCAAAGATTACACAAGAAGTTTCAAAAATGTACTGTTCTTTCTGCTTTACTACAGGTTTTTGCATGTTTTTGAATGCATGTTTTTAAAAATCTTTTCATTATGTTTTTTAAACATATGTGTACTATCATGGAAACTTATCTTTGTGTTAGGTTGTGTAGCTACACAACAGTTTTCATATCCTTCCTCTTTCTAACAGTGTTGGAGGTAGTTACCTAAATAGTCTATTAAGAACCTGTAACCACTCTTAATATTGATAGTTAATATTTTATATTGGTCTTTGTCTTAAAGGAAGAAGAAAAAGCCAGATCTATACAATTGCTGTATTAAGTTATGTCTCCATTAGTGTTCTAATATAATAATCGATTTTCTTTTCTGTTTTTAAAAAAATGAGTTTGTTCCTTTCAGCAGTAGCTTCTGAAAAGTCTTAGGTAAGCTAATATATTAAGTTACGGCTAATTTTTTAATACATTAAAAAAGTAAACAATATATTAGTTTACTTTCCCTAAGAATTATAGGAAATCTTGAGTCCTATAGATACGAATAAGGAGTCATAGTTTATATTCAATGTAACTTTTAATATTAGTGGTTATATCCAGTTTTCTGTTTCCTATTCCCTCCCTGTTTTCAGCATTTTAGAATAATAAAGTATATAATGTTTAATAGATGCCCATCAAAAACATGAAAAGTTTGTTAGGCTCCCATGTGTTTTATTAAGATGTGACTATGAAGTCAGGAGCCTAAAGTGCTAGTTTGTTTTCATGTATAATAGCCGTGTAACTTGGACTATGTAAACTGCATCATGTATTTTTGGGGACTGAGCATAATATGGAAAGAGGATGGTTTTTCAATATTATTTTCTGCCATTGTAACCTTTGGCAAGTTTTAAAGTCTCTATAAAATGGGATTACCTTGGAAAATAGTCATGAGAATTCAATGACATACCTACAATTACGCATAGTATGTTTTGGTACTACGTTCCTCCACCTCTCATTTCCAATTCTCCCATCCCAACTGAGAGAATTGTGAGCTCCTAAAATTCAGTAATTCTGACACATGTTTTTTGTACTAGGTATAATGCTAGTTTTCAGTAAGAGTCCTTGGACAACTAACTGTAGCCCAAGTTAGGCATGGAAGAATGTAGGACAGAAGGCTTCATAGAAGTAGGGGTACCTGAGCTAAGCTTTGAAGGGTAGATGAGATCAGACTGAAAGGAGAAACATTTCTGAGCAAGGAAAACTGTCTCACAAAGGCAATGAATCTAGACTTTGAGCAGCTTACTCATCATTTAGGACATCATGGGAAGCCACTGGATGTTTTTATTTTTGTATTTTTTTTTTTTTTTTTTGAGACAGAGTCTCGCTGTCACCCAGGCTGGAGTGCAGTGGTGTGATCTCAGCTCACTGCAACCTCCACTTCTGGGGTTCAAGTGATTCTCTCGCCTCAGCCACCCAAGTAGCTTGGATTAGAGACCTGCGCCACCATGCTTAGCTAATTTTTGTATTTTTAGTCGAGTTAGGTTTCACCATGTTGGCCAGGCTGGTCTCGAATGCCTGACCTCAAGTGATCCACCCACCTTGGCCTCCCAAAATGCTGGGATTACAGGCGTGAGTCACCACGCCTGGCCTGGACATTTTTAAGCAAGTAAATTATATCACGTATTAGAGAAGTGACAGGCAAGAATGTAGAGAAGGGTTGTTTGAGGGAAATGTTTTAAATTGGGAAATAAGTCATCACTCAGAACACTGGTTTTGAAACTGGCGGCTACCATACATTAATAGGATGCCAAATCAATACTGTCTTGAGACCATTACAGTTTAAAAAGGTAAGTTAGAATAAGTAATGGTAGAGGATACACCAGACAGCCTTGCAAGTAGTAAGGTAAGTACTCTTTTTTTTTTTTTTTTT
The DNA here is from genome assembly GCF_007565055.1 of Rhinopithecus roxellana. NCBI lineage: Eukaryota > Metazoa > Chordata > Mammalia > Primates > Cercopithecidae > Rhinopithecus > Rhinopithecus roxellana. The sequence goes on from NC_044558.1 coordinate 130,032,134, forward strand.
GAGATGGAATTTTGCTTTTGTTGCCCAGGCTGGAGTGCAATGGTGTGATCTCAGCTCACCGCAACCTCCGCCTCACGGGTTCAAGTAATTCTCCTGCCTCAGCCTCCCGAGTAGCTGGGATTACAGACACCTGCCACCACGCCTGGCTAATTTTTGTATTTTTAGTAGAGATGGGATTTCTTCATGTTGGTCAGGCTGGTCTTGAACTCCCAACTTCAGTTGAGCCACCTGCCTCGGCCTCCCAAAGTGCTGGGATTACAGACGTGAGCCATTGCACCCGATGGTATGTATTCTTTTGTGAAGCGTGCTTTAGTTTTATATAAAAGTATCTATGTAGTGCCGGGGGCGGTGGCTCACGCCTGTAATCCCAGCACTTTGGGAGGCCGAGGCGGGTCTATCACAAGGTCAGGAGATCGAGACCATCCTGCCTAACTCGGTGAAACCCCGTCTCTACTAAAAAATACAAAAAATTAGCTGGGCGTGGTGGCGGGCGCCTGTAGTCCCAGCTACTCAGGAGGCTGAGGCAGGAGAATGGCGTGAATCTGGGAGGCAGAGCTTGCCGTGAGCCGAGATTGCGTCACTGCACTCCAGCCTGGGCGACAGAGCGAGACTCCGTCTCAAAAAAAAAAAAAAAATTATCTATATACATATTATATCAAATGATAAATACATTTCTTCCTGTGTATTGCATTTAAAAAACTTGAGGAAATAATTTGAGAGAGATTGTTGGGTTAGTCCAGACAAGAGGTGCTAGGGCCCAGATTAGGACAGATGAGATGGAAATAAGGTACAGATTTCACATTTCAGAAAATAAATGTGCAGGACTTGTTAATTGATTGCAGGTTAGGGAAGAAGATTAAGGTGTTTTTTGTGGGGGAAGGAGTGGATGACAAAGATAGGGAAGTAGTAGAAGACCTTTGTTTAGGAAATCAGAGGTTCTATTTCTCTTTATTTTGTTTTCTAAGGAGTTATTTTACTCTTTGATATACCAGAATGGCTATAAATACATTTTTAACATTCTTTTAAAAATTTTAAAAAGAAAGCAAACATATAGAAAAATGGACGAATCATAAATTGTTGTAAAATGTATACCCACCCCAACCCAGGAAAAGAAAATTAATTTCCAGCAACCGAGTGTCTTCATTTTCCTTCTTAGTCTTGCTCTCTCCCTCCCTCTAGTGGTAATCATAATAGCAGATTTTTTTTTTTCCTAATTAACAAAATAGAATGTTTTGAATTAGTTATTTTTTGAAAGTAAGTACTCTGAGAAAATAATAAGTGAGTGAAGGTCTTTGTACAAGAAACCATATGAACATGAAATAATTTAGTTTTACTGAAAGGTTGTACCACGATACTATATTAAAACTGAATAGGAGAAAAAAAATCAATTTCCTGTCATCAGTATTCTATTCACAACTGTTTTATTTTTATTACCTTCTACTTCTCCTAAACCTATTTTACATATTTGCAATCATATATATAATTTTATATCCTTTTTTTCACTAGCCCTTTATAAACATTTTCCCATGTTTGAATGGGAGTATAATTTTTATAGTCACAAACCTAATATTTGATGATCATGTTAAACATAATGTGACTTAGTATTTATTATTTTTTAAATTTTTACTTTTTTTTTAAGGGATGGGGTCTCATGCTGTCATCCAGGCTGGAGTGTAGTGATGGTATCATAGCTCACTGCAGCCTTGTACTCCTGAGCTCACACGATCCCTTCTACATCAGCATCCAGAGTACCTGAGATTAAAGGTGCATGCCACCATGCCTGCTTAGTTTTTAAATTTTTTGTAGTGATGTGGTCTTGCTGTGTTACCAGGCTGGTCTTGAACTCCTGGCCTCAAGGGACCCTCTTACCTTAGCTTCCCAAAGTGCTGGGATTACAGGTGTGAGCCACTGTGCCTTGTGTCAGTGTTTTGCCTCTTTTTGAATTTTATATAATGGCATCATATGAAATATGTGTTTTTTTAAAATTTTGCTTTGGCATATGCCCAGATTTTGAGAGATTTATTCAAGCGTGTATAGTTGTTATTCTTTTCCATGACTGACTAGCATTCCGTTTTAAGAATACACCTCAATTTATTTGTCTCCTACTGTTAATGAACACTTGGGTTGTTTTCATGTTTTGGCTATCACAAATTAGGTTTCTTACAAATATACTGCTTTTGAACACGAATATCCATTTCTGTTAAGTGGATACCTAGAAGTAGACTTTCTGAGTCATCTAGTTTGTGTATTTTCAGCTTTGTTAGACGCTTTCAGTTTTCTGAAGTGATTGTCCCGATTTATATTCCTAACAGCAATATGTGAGAGTTTCAGTTATGGTATATCTTTACCAATAATTGCTATTGTCTGCTTTTACTTTTTTCTTTTTGGTGGGTATTGGAGTATCTTATTCCAGGTATAATTTGCATATTCCTGATAACTACTGTTTTGTGAAAGGGCCATATATGCAAAGCAACCTCTAAATGTGGAAGGAGCTGAGAAACCAAAAAAGGAGGCAGACAAATCCAGTTCGTTGGTTTTGGGTGACTTACTAGGGGAAGTTAGATTCAGAAGTGTGGTCTTGGGTGGCTGCAAAACAGGTAGATCTCTACCTCACAACCCCTCAGACCTAGGTCTTATGTCTTGGGGAAAGTGCATGCTCTGGAAGGAATGTGTAGGTGGCTATGGGTGACACAACTTCTGATTTCTGCAAGCCAGCATCAAGGGTTGTTTTGGGTGAAACTTACAATGAATGGACATTTCTACAGAAAGACATTTTTTAGGCATTCTTGGACAAGGGTTAGTCAGAAGTTACATGGTAGATTAACATTTTAAAATAAAGTTGCTCTTGTTTCTACAATTAGTGCATCTTTTTTCTGTGTGGGGGGGGGTTTTTTTATATGTGTTCTATTTTGTGGTTCCTGTTCAAGCCTTTTGCTGATTTTTCTATTGGATTATCTGATTTTTTCTCAATGATTGGTAGATGTTGTTTATATATTCTAGATGAGTCATCTCTTAGAAATATGTTTTCAATGGTTTGTAGATGTTCTTTATGTATTCTAGTTGCGTCCTCTTTTAGAAATATGTTTTCACGTATTTTCTCCTGCTTTGTGGCTTACATTTCCTTTTTTTTTCTTTTTCTTTTTTTTTTTTTTTTGAGACAGAGTCTCATTCTGTTGCCCAGGCTGGAGTGCAGTAGCGCGATCTAGGCTCACTGCAACCTCTGCCTCCCGGGTTCAAGCGATTCTCTTGTCTCAGCCTCCTGAGTAGCTGGAACTGCAGGCACACGACGCCACGCCCGGCTAATTTTTGTAATTTTACTAGAGACGGGGTTTTACCATATTGGTCAGGCTGGTCTCAAGCTCCTGACCTCAGGTGATCCACCCACCTCGGCCTCCCAAAGTGCTGGGATTATAGGCGTGAACCACTACGACTGCACATTTTTATTCTTAATATTGTCTTTTGATAGTCTTAAGACTAACTTTTCAATTTGTTAATGGATAGCATGTTTTGTGTCTTGAACAAGAGATCTTTTCTAGTGCCAAAGTTATGAAGATATTCCTATTTTCTTCTAGAAGCTTTATTATTTCATATTTTACACTTTGATGTATAAGCCATCTAGTTGATTGTTATGTATGGTTTGAGGTGGAGGGATTATGATTCATTTTTTTCCCAAATGGCTGTCAGTTGATGCAGTATCATTTGTTGAAAATACTTCCCCATTGCAGTGTCACCTTTGTCATAAATCAGATGGCATTATATGTGGATCTGTTTATGAATTCTGTTCTGTTCTTTTTTTTTTTTTTTTTTTGAGACATGTCTCACTCTGTCACTGAGGCTGGAGTGCAGTGGCGTAATCTCGGCCCACTGCATCCTCACCTCCCGAGGTCGAGCAATTCTTCTGCCTCAGCCTCCCCAGTAGCTGGGATTACAGGTGCCCGCCACCATGCCCTGCCAATTTTTTTTTGTACTTTTAGTGGAGATGGGGATTCACCATGTTGGCCAGGCTGGTCTTGAACTCCTGGTCTGAAGCGATCTGCCCGCCTTGGCCTCCCAAATTGCTGGGATTACAGGCGGGAGCCACTGCACCCCGCCTGTTCTTTTCTTTTGGTCTGTTTTGTCTGTTACTGCAGCAGTATCACTCTGTGTGGATTACTCTCAATCATTGCTACAGGACTTGGTATTTGATGTAGTTATTATAGGCTTTGGTATAGGACTCCAGCTTTGTTCGTTTCTAAGATTGCCTTGACTATTCTTGAATTTTTAAGTTGCCATATAAGTTGTAGACTCAGTTCTGGAATTTCCCACAAAAGAAACTGGATAGGATTTTGATTATATTTTGTAGAATCAATAGATAGATTTGGGGAGAAGTGAATTCTTTTAACAAGATTGAATCTTAAAATTAATAAACACCATATATGCCATTTGTTTAGGTTTTTAATTTCTCTCAAACTTTTGAAGTTTTCACTGTGGAGATCTCACATGTTTTATTTGATTTATCCCTAGGTATTGATGCTTTTTGATATTATTGTAAAGGGTGTCACTTAAAAAATTACTTTGTTGTTGGTATATAGGATTATAATTAATTGTTGTATACTGAATTTTTCACATTCTAAAGGTTTTTATGTAGATTATTTTTGCATTTTCTCTATGTAAAATCTGAAAATAATACATAATTGCTGTCTGTCCTTCTGTCTTTTTGTCTTACTGCACTAGTAAGGACCTCTCTAACACACTTGAAAAAGAAGATGAAAGTTGATAGTGGGCATCCTTTATTTCCCAGTCTTAAGGAGAACATTTTCAATACTTTATTGTTAGGTATGATATATGCTATAGATTTTCTTTAATGACTTTGCCAGATTAAGCAAGTTTCTTTTTATTCTTAGTTTGTTAAATATTTTCATCATGAATGATGAATTTGGCCAAATGTGTTTTCTGCATTTCATGATGATTATAAGATTTTTCTTAATTTTTCTCTTATTGAGGTGAATTACTTTGATTTTAAAAAAATTTAAATGTTAAGTAACCTTTGCATTCCTGGAGAAAACCCTATTTGGTTGTATATATTCTCTTTTTTATTATTGTATCAATTGCTAATATTTTGATTAGGATTTTTGCAACTCTGCTTATGAAAGAGATTGGTCTGTAATTTTCCTTTCTTATAATGTCCTTGACAAGTTTTGGTACCAAGTTCGGAGGTATTTCTTCTTTTTCTATTTTTGGAAGAGAAGAGTTGCTTTTAATAATACATGTGTAAGGTCTGTAGTGAAGTTCATTTCTTTATCATTTGTGTTGCATTATTGTCTTCATACATTTTGCTAAGAAGTTATCAACTGTGTTAATCTTTTCAAAGAACAATTTTTGTTTTGATGCAGGATGTCACTTTGTTGCCCAGAATTGAATGCAGTGGTGCTATCATGGCCCACTACAGCCTCAACCAGGTGCTCGCCCCATGCCCAGCTAATTTTTGTATTTAGTTATTTATTTTGTAGAGATAGAATTTCATCATGTTGCCCAGGCTGGTCTTGAACTCCTGAGTTCAAGTAATCTGCCCACCTTGGCCTCCCAAAGTGTTGGGATTACAGACATGAGCTATCACATCTCAAACTTTTGAAGTTGAGTTTTTGACTGTTGAGTTTTTCTATTTTATTGATAGTTTTGTTCTTCGTTATTTCCTTCCTAATCCTTTTTTTGTTTTCGAAGGTTAATTAGCTGTTATTTTTCTAGCTTCTTGAGCTGGAAGCACTAATATTTTGCCTTTTAAATTTCTAATATATTATTCATTACATGTCTTTGTAAGTATCCAGAAGTCTTGACTTGCGTTGGGAAAGGCAGTCTCATGCACACAGCCTTTCCATCCCTTCTCACCAAATAGAAGTGGGCTTTGGGCCTGAAACACTTTCTTACCAAGAGATAAGAGTCCTCACAGCCTGTGCTGGACCTATTTTTTCCTGTGTGGGAATATTTTTTCCGGTTTTAGACTCTGTGTGTACTACTTTGCTCTGCTTCAGCATGTATGTCATATGTCACTTGGCTCACCTACAGTGTCTCCCCATTGGGGAGGGGATGGAGGGGTGGGTTTGGTCTGCTCTAGCCCAGGAGGGGTTTGTGTAGGCCAGTTGTTGGCATCAGCTGCTGGGAGGAACTTGCTCACCATGGGAGACCAACACCCATTACTGAAGCTGATCTTGCTTTGTCTCCTCTCTCTGTGAGTAAAGCGTTGTTCCATGCAGTGCTTGACTGCGCATCGTGTTTTCTTTGGTGACTATGATACCAAGAAACAATGAACAGAAAGAAGTTCTAAGACTTCTACTGTTGATATTAGGTGACAGATAACCACTTGCTTGACAATATGTGTTTATTATCATTTAGTTCAAAATGTTTTCTGATTGCCATTGTAGTGTTTTTTCTTTATCTCACTTATTTTGCATGTGTATTTGATTCATTTCCATTGAGTTGATGCATATTTAATTTTTTAAAAAAATTGTTATAAAAACATAAAAATTTATTATCTTAACCGGTTTTATTTGGTATGTATGTTATTGATATCTAACTCATATCCACTGTAGTTTGAGAAGATACTCTAAGTGATTTTAATCCTTTGATATTTGTTGAGGCTTGCTTTATAATGAAGCCCATAGTCAGTTTTGGTAATGTTTTGTGTAGCCTTGAAAAGAAAGTATGTTCTTGGCCAGGCACGGCCTAGCACTTTGGGAGCCTGAGGTGGGCAGACTGTTTGACTCCAGGAATTCAAGATTAGCCTGGCCAACATGGCAAAACCCTATCTCTACAAAAAAATGCAAAACCTTAGCCGGGCGTGGTGATGCACGCCTTAGTCCCAGCTACTCCGGTGGCTGAGGTGGGAGGATTGTTTCAGCTTGGGAGGTTGAGGCTGCAGTGAGCTGTGATTTTGTCACTGCACTGCTGCCTGGGTGAACAGAGTGGGACCCTCTCAAAAAAAAGATAAGAAAAAGAATATTCTGTTGTTGAGTGTAGGGTTCTGTGTATGTCAGTTAAGTTGGATTTTTAATTTTGTTGTTTGGAGCTCTTATTACATAATGATTTTTCTCAGCTCAAAAAAATGAGGTCTTGTAAAAAAATAGTGTAATCTATAAACATTAAAAAAATTAAAATTGAGGTCTTGAATGGTATGCTCAAATTTCCTACATTTATTATGGGATTTGTTTAATTCTGTAAGTTTTTGCTCTGTATCTTTTGAAGTTGTATTGTTGGATGCATACCCATTTAGAATTTTTATATCTTCTGGGTGGATCAATCCCTTTGTCATTATAAAATGTCCCTCCTTTAGTAATATTTCATTAAGGTCTATTTTATCTGTTATGAGATAGCTAGCTACATCAGCTTTCTTCTCTGTATCTTTTGTAAGCAGCATATAGAGTTGTCCTTTCATATCCATGGCTTCTGCCTCCGTGGATTCAAGCAACTGCCGATTGAAAATATTAAGAGAAAAAAAAGATGGTTGTTTCAGTACTGAACACTTGTAGATATTTTTTCTTGTCATTATTCCTTAAACAATACAGTATAACAACTATTTACATAGCATCTACACTGTATTAGGTATTGTAAGTAATCTAGTGATGATTTAAAGTATGTGGCAGAATATAAATAGGTTATGTGCAAATACTACATCATTCTATATAACAGACTTTCAGAACCTGTAAAATAATATGAACAAAAAAATTTAAAACAAAATTTAACAGGCTTGAGCATTTGTAGATTTTGGCGTTGTTGTGGGGGTGGGGTCCTGGAATGAATCCCCCTCGGATACCAAGGGGATACAGTGGGGCCGTTTACAGATCCTCTAGAGTGCCGTCTCCTTTCTGTCTGTCTCCCTGTCTTTCCGCTTTACTACTCTGTCCTGCATACTCTAGCTGTTTTGATATCCTCCGATGCTCAGTTTATCTCAATTAATGAAGTCCATACAAGCTCCATCTGGGTTCTCTTTCCCTTTGCTGGGACCTGAGAATTCTCTCAAGACATTAAGCTGGGGCAGTCATAGAGTTCATATTGTTTGTTTCCCATCCCTCAGGAATCACTGTTCTCTCTAAAGTCCATTGTCTTAAAAATTGTTATTTCATATGTTTTGTCTGGTTTTTATTTGTGGGAGAGAGATTGTTTCAAGTAAAAGGGTAAATCCTGTCCCCATTACTTTGCCTTGGCCAAGAGTGAAAGTGGCCCATTAGATGATTTTTATCAGTGATTTTCAGCCTTTTCTATAGGGTTAGAATTCTTTGTTTAAATAAAATCTTGTCCCCAAGTGTCATGTATATGTGAAATAAACGAGGGCAAGATGGTGGTAGTGTAGTATATGCGCACATGTTCGTTTGTATGTGCTGGGGATATAGCAGAGCTTTTTTGCTCACTTGGATTCCCATTCCCATTCCTTGAGGGCTTTATAGCCCAATTTGAAAGTCACTAATATAGAGAGTACAAATAGGTATATAAAAAAGTAAGCAAATGAGAAAATAAGCCAGTTATTAGTTAAAGAGGAAACAAACTATCCAGAAAGGAAATTTACAGTATATCTCATGTTGGGGTTTAGAAGGATGTGTACAAAATAGTGTAATTGAAGATTGATAAAATAAAAAATCTGATATATCGGGTAAAGGAAGATAGGAGAAGTGACAGAGAGAGAGAGAGAATATGTGTGTGAAGAAAATAAGAAAGCTCAATCTCATAAGAAGTCTCAGATAATGTGTAGACTTTACAGAAAAGCAGTTTAAAAATGGTATTTAAAAATAAGGAATTGAATAGCATGAGAGTTGAAAAGTAGTTTAGCGGGAGGTCTACTGTTGATTGATAAAAATAAAAATTACCAAAAAAAGCAGATGGTAGGTTTGGAAGTGGAAATAATTGAATACAAAATTCTCTTGCAAGAAATTTGGCAGGGAAGGAAAGGAGAAAGAAGTTGGCCTCTAGAAGTGGGTGGGCTACGTGGCCGCATAATATATTTTTCCGTCCCATAACACTTGGACCTTTTAACTCCCCCCCCCCCCCTTTTTTTTTTTGAGATGGAGTCTTTCTCATCACCCAGGCTGGAGTGCAGTGGTGTGATCTCGGCTCACTGCAAGCTCCGCCTCCCGGGTTCACGCCATTCTCCTGTCTCAGCCTCCCGAGTAGCTGGAACTACAGGCGCCTGCCAACGCGCCCGGCTAATTTTTTGCATTTTTAGCAGAGACGGGGTTTCACCGTCTTAGCCAGGATGGTCTCGATCTCCTGACCTTGTGATCCACCCGCCTCGGCCTCCCAAAGTGCTGGGATTACAGGCGTGAGCCACCGCGCCCGGCCTTTTCCCCCTTTTTAACCTGTCTTTAAGGTGTGTTTTGTTTTGTTTTGTTTTGTTTTGTTTTGGTTTGTTTTGTTTTGTTTTGTTTTTTTGAGACGGAGTCTCATTCTGTCTCCCAGGCTGGAGTGCAGTGGAGCGATCTTGGCTCACTGCAACCTTTGCCTTCTGAGTTTAACTGATTCTCCTGCCTCAGCCTCGTGAGTAGCTGGAATTACAGGCATGCACCACCACACCCAGCTAATTTTTGTATTTTTAGTAGAGATAGTGTTTCACCATATTGACCAGGCTAGTCTCAAACTCCTGACCTGAAGTGATCCACCTGACTCGGCCTCCTGAAGTGCTGGAATCACAGGCATGAGCCATCATGCCTGGCCTGTCTTTAAGTTTTATCATTTATTTGTTTTGGAATCTGCTAGCAAGTGAATCTTACATACTTGTGCTATATTATATTATGTAATTCTCTAATAGAAACTCTAGAATTTCTCCTTGATGCTTTTTTATTTTGTAATTCTCTAATACAAGCTCTAGAGTTCCTCACTTACACTTTGATTAGTTGTATCATGCAAGTTAAAAACTATAATTTTCTAACATACTCAAAATTGAGAGAATAAAATATTCGTATATTATCCAGAATCCATATTTGCTTCATTTGGTTTTTAACCCCTTTAAAGTATTTTAAAGCAAATCTCAGTCAGACCTTGTCATTGTCTTTGTGTATTTCAGTATGCATTTGTAAACATAAAAAAAATTTTTTTTACATGATCACAGCACCATTATAACACTGAGCAAAATTAGTAGTAATATCTAAGTACTGTTTAATAGCCAGTTCATAATACAATTTTACCTCAAAAAATATTTTTAGACATATTTGTTTGAATTAGGAAACAAACTAGATACATCTGTGTGTTTCATAAGCCTCTGTAAACTAGACTGCCATGCTATTGACTATTGGTGGGGCATTTGTGTAGAAAGACTCACATTCTGGATTTGTATATTTTTTGTTGTTCTTCTTTGTGGTGTTTTTTTTTTTAGAGAAACGGGGTTTTACCACATTAGCCAGTGTTGTCTTGAACTCCTGACCCCAAGTGATTCTCCTGGCTTCCAAAGTGTTGGGATTATAGGCATGAGCCACTGTGGCCAGCCATGTGGTGTTTCTTAGGAATAGGAAGATCTGGCTGGGCATCGTGGCTCACACATGGAATCCCAGCACTTTGGGAGGCCGAGGCGGGTGGATCACCTGAGATCAGGAGTTCTAGACCAGGCTGGCCAACATGACGAAACCCTGTCTTTACTAAAAATACAAAAATTAGCCAGGTGTAGTGGCAGGTGCCTTAATCCCAGCTACTTGGGAGGCTGAGGCAGGAGAGTCACTTGAACCCAGGGGGTGGAGGTTGCAGTGAGCCGAGATTGCACCATTTCACTCCAGCCTGGACAAAAGAGCGGGACTCTGTCAAAAAAAAAAAAAAAAAAAAGAGAGAAGATCTAGAAGCTTGATTAGATTTCAAATCATGGGTAGTGCAGTGTATTTCATATTGCATCACATCAGAAGGTATAACATGTCAGGTTGTTTCATGAAATCAGGAGGTGACAAATGACTCCTACCATTATAAAATTACCTGTCAATCTTTCATCTAATGGTCTTATTCATTGAAGATTGCTTCCTGAATACTTTTTCTGTTGTATCCTCCACATTTGTCAACTGGAATTCTTTGGTAGATAACTTTCTCTCATTAATTAGAGCGGTTTGGATATTACGAAATGTGTTTTACATAAAATGTAGGATAAATGCTTAATTCTACTTAATTGCCAATTTTCAGAGTAACATTGATAACTTCATCAATATTAAGCAGTTAAAAAATAGACTCCTGGGTTGTTGGAATTTGTTAAAGGGTAAGTTGAAATTGTATTCTTAACCAATATAGATGTTGTTTTTAAAAATTACGTGATGAGGTAAAGCAGAGAACAAATTGAGAATCCATTATTAATTTTCCTAGTATTTAAAAGCTGTTAATATTTAAACTAAAGATTAGAAGTCATTAGTAGCTAAATTTACTAGCTTAGTAGTATACATTTTAGGGATTAAAGTTTAACGGGATATAATTCGTCTTGCAAAACCAAATACATATAGGGTAATACTAACTTGAGAGAGTAACATTGAATGGCATTTCTAACTAAATTGAAAGGCTTTTTTTTTTTTAGATGTGAAAGAGAATTTGCCCAAAAATGATATTTAACATTTAACTATTTGGATTTAAGCTACTTTTAGAGACATGTTGAAAATATTGTTTTTAAATATTGTTTTAGCATATATTTTAGTCTTAATTATTTTATAATTTCAACATTATTTTGCTGTTTTGTATTGAAATTTAAATGTATCATTGGCTACATTTATGAGCTTACTGTGTGCCAAGCACTGTTCTAAGTACTTTTATGTATATAACATATTAATCTTCAGAGCAATGCAAGAAGTAGATTCTAATATACTGATTTTATATATGAGATAGAGACACACAGAGGGTAAGTGACTTGCCTAAGTTTACTCGGTTTGTATGTAACAGAGCTTGGTTTCAAACTCAAACTCTGGCTCTGAAGCTCATCTTCTCAACTACTGCCATCTGAAATACTTGACAAATAGTGCAGGATAAGCCCCATTAAAAGGAGCTCACTAAGATTTATATTTTGTCTCACCTCTACTGAGGTGGAATTTTATATTTCTAGTATATATTTAAGATAGTATACATAGCTAGAGTGTGTATAGTATATTTTAATAGCATATTTTTGATGGTTCAGCACATTGAGTTACTTGTGGTTTATATATGAGGTGGGAACAATGCAAAGGTAAGTATTACCTGTACCTCTTTAAACTGAAGTCATTGTTCTCTAGTGAGAGACCGGTAGAAACTCACCTGTAGCTGAAGAAGTTGGGTTTATTAACTCACTGCAGTAAGGGAGAACTACATCATTGAGAATGGTGGGGATTTGTCTGGTGATTTGGTGGAGGGTTCGAGGTAAACAGGGTATTCTCTGGATTGGATATTGTCAGGAAGGAAGTGGGATAAGTCTATGACTTAGGGGTATCTTAATCTTACCTAGAAGGCTGAAGAAATGAAGCAGGGCCAAAGTTTGACTGGAAAAGAGCAGCAGTCACTCATATTAGCCAGGATAAGGAGATATTTGGTAATTTTTGTCATTTGGACAAAGTTCGTATTTTTTTCTACCTTCAGACATGATTACAGAGTGGTTTTGTTGTTTTCTGGATCCATTATAATCACAGAGTGACCTCATCTGATGTTGAATATTGATGTTTTGTAAAACTATTTATGTTCAGCATGACTTCAAGGCCTAGTGAGTGCCAGGCCATTGTTTTGCTACTAATTTTTCCACTAGTAAACCAGGTTCATTGCTGTAAAAATACAAGTTAGTAAACATTCATAAGCCAAAAGATAAAAGGTTAAATTACTTATAGAGAAACAAAAAAATAAAGAAACAAGATTTAAACTACCTAGTATCTTTGTAGACAAATAAATCTTTATACATAAAATATTTTGATAAATGTGGAATTATATTATTCACATATCTTTTTATTCCAGAGGTTTCTTTGCCTATCATTTCATTGCCAATTATGTAGCTGTTGTGCAATACAGAAAGTTAGGGCCAGGGTCATTGGAGTTGTGACACTGTGTCATCTTTATATATGTTTGATTAGTGTTCAGTAATCTGTATTGAGTAATCATATCTGTCTCTAGCCCTTAAATGTATACATCTTTTTCTGTTTGCACAAATAAATGTATAATATAGCATGGTCAATTTAGGGATATGTTTGATCATTATAGGCAAGAACAAGAGAATGCAATTTTTATAAGCTAGATGAAGACATTAATGTTGGTAACTATATGAGTTCTAGTGTTAAGCACCTAGTATTGAGTATTAAGCATCTACTATTTGCTGTGAAGATTCAGAAAATGGAGATGATGATTTATGGAGTTTGAGGAGCCCAGAGTTTCATTCATTATAAGCATTTCAGAATGTTAAAGGGTTTCTCAATCTTTATTACCGTATTTGAAATATTTTATCTGTGACATCTGAAGAAGTTACAGAACAGCATGTGTGAATTGATAGTGGCATTGTGATAAGAAATAACATGTTTTTCAATGTAGATTTTAATAAAATTACGATTATGATAAAAAATACTCATTATAAGTATATATACTTCCTGACAGTGTCTTTCATACAGTGTTTTTGAAATCTAGGTGGAAAGCAACACTAGTATGCACATATCTAAAAAATGGGGATACTCAAAATAAGTCCCTTTACACTAGTTCATAAAGTTTTACTGCATTATATGAATAAAGGTAACAGCTAAGACCTATATATAATAAAAACCATTATCTCAGCACTGGTTAGTTGTATATTATTAATAGTTTTAGTAAGTAGTTTCACATCTTTTTTTATATGTCATTTAATATCATATCAATCTAATTGAGATAGAAATATTTACCCTCTTTCTCAAGCATTAATTAAATGTGTATACATACTTTTAAAACTTCCGTTCTTTTTTCCTATTCTTGCCCTGTTGACATGGAAAAAATATCCTGAATTCTTGCTTTCGCTTTCTTCTTTTCTCCCTTTGTTCCACTTGGGAGGCTCCAAAAGTTCTGAATTATAATAGAAGTGAAGTGTTAGTTCTAGTGTCAGATTAATACAGAGGAAAATGAAAATTATAATTTTTAGTAGACTTTTATAATTAGTATTGCTAATCACCTGTTTCCTTTTGAAATATACCTTCTGTGCTCAGATCTAAAAAAGGATTTGAAGTACTTAAAAGTCTTGACAAGCCCCAAAGTCTCATTTAAAAAATACCATAGAAATCTCTACTTATCTCTTTTATCTTTCTGTAAGGTTGTGTTTTTGTTTATAGCCATAGCGGTTAAATTATAATAGTCAAAACTGTTATACCCTGAGTGCATAACACAATGTTTAATGCATGTTATGTTAGACAGTCTTTAAAATTAATATTTAAAATTGAGTTTTTAGTAAGTTGGAGATTTGCCATAATTAAATTATGGTAGATTATATTTGTATATTTATTAACAAGTCTATGAATGTTGTTAAGGACTTCTATAAGTAATGAACCATACCAGGAATAGGGCAGTGTTCCCATTCTCAGAGACTTTCCAATCTGTTGGACATAGGAGAGATTCCCTGTATGTGTACACATACACATACACACACACAGATGTGCAAAGATTGTGATACAAGGTGGACTGTAAGAAATGGCGTGTATCAAAGAAGTTATATAGAAATACTGAAGACAGTGAATAATTAACACTTGGGATCAGGGAAGGCATGTTATATGAATTAAGGGCAACATATTAACATTAGTTGTCCTCTTAGTTTAAATATAGAATTAAAATTATAGATGTTAGATAAAATTGTATTCAAAGATGGTTCTTTTATGTTAAGAAGTTGGCATTTTCTTTAATAAGTATTTAACTCATGATTTTCAATTTATCTCCTATTCTGTAAAGATAGATAATTCCTTTTTTTCCCCATTTTTAATTTTTATTTTTGGCAGCTCTTCACAGACGGAATCACAAATAAACTTATTGGCTGTTACGTGGGAAATACCATGGAGGATGTAGTCCTGGTGAGAATTTATGGCAATAAGACTGAGTTATTAGTCGATCGAGATGAGGAGGTAAAGAGTTTTCGAGTGTTGCAGGCTCATGGGTGTGCACCACAACTCTACTGTACCTTCAATAATGGACTATGCTATGAGTTTATACAAGGAGAAGCATTGGATCCAAAGCATGTCTGCAATCCAGCCATTTTCAGGTACATTTTTTCTGAATTTTTCCTTTTGAAAAATATGGGCATTTAAGTGCATTAAGGAAATATTTTTTAAAATTACCTTCTCTTTGTTTGAACAACTATTTGGTTAACTTAGAAACTTTCTTTAGCTAGGGTTTTTGTTTTTGTTCTTGTTTTCCCTAAAAAGAAAGAAGTAAATTTCTTTATATCTGCAGTTCTCATCATTGACTCTTTGCAAAGGAAAAACTACAAGAGCTTCTGGATTAACCAGCTGCAGAGAGTCGAGGCTTCTGCTTAGTTTTTCCTAGTTAGTATTTGAGTTGAAGTGTTATACATTTGTTACTAACGATTGCTTATTACTTAATTATTCATGTTTTCAGAGTTCTTGCTTAGTACAATTTTATGAATTTGGTTAACAATTCTTTGTTCTTTAAGTTGTTCATTATGATTGTGTTTTCGATAAAGAATAATATCATATATGCTTGATCATTTTTCCAAAATTGCCAACTTTAAAAATTCTCTTTCTGCTCTTGAAAACTCTAGAAAATGGTCTTGATTGGAAAACAGCAGGTTACTTCATAGGTTAAAGCAGCAGTTCGCAACCATTTTGGTCTCAAGACCTCTTTATAGCTCTTTGAGGCTGAGTGCCCAAAGAGCTTTGTTTTAATATTTGATTAACGTTTATCAATATTTGCCATATTAGATACTAAAACAAATTTTTTAGAATAAAAGAATATCAAGTGCATGTCCTGTTAGCTATCATTGTGATGAAATTATCACATATCATGTAACCTCTTGAAAACTACACTATACACTTGTGAGAGAATGAGAGTGAGAAAGGTAAATAACATCTTGTGAAAATAGTTTCAACTTTACAAAACTCCTGAAAGGCTTTTGGATGGCCAGGGGCTCCCTGATCGTAGTTTAAGAATTGCTAAGTTAATACACTGGTAAAAATGGAATGTACCAGTATCACTGACCTATTGTAAACCTATATCAAATAATATATTAAAATATTTTGGCATAGAAATCTGTTCAAACCCTAGTTTTTAGCCATTACATATATTTTCTTCTTTTACATGAGTCTGATCTTTAGATGTATTAAGAGATTCTGATTAATACATTTGTGTTTACTGTATATCAATTGTTTGGTAGTCTTTAGGCTTGCATGTATTTATAAATCCTCAATCTTGTTCACAGTGGTTGGCAAATACCTATATAACAGCAGTAAAAATGAATAGATGCATAAATTGGATCCCCCCCAAAGCTGGTTTTGTATATATACAAAAACATACTTCATGAAGTTCCTAGAGAAAGGCCACATGAGTTTCCTTGTAACTAAAGCAGAGAGTAAAACATGGTTTATCTTTTTCAGTAACCTCAAATAGAAAAAATTATTATGGTTTTTGATCAAGAACAGTGAAGGTTTGTCAAGGCTGACTTTGGTATTTGATACAACGTTATAAACATGTTTTCAGTAAAAGTGTCCTTTTCTATGCGTTTTGGTTAGATCTACTTATATATTATTCCTTTCCAAAATGCCAAAGGCTTTGTTTATTTTTCTCTACTTAGATCTTTTTAAAGATATGTTTTTTATTGATACATCCTCCACAGACATCCTCCCTCATTATGAATATCAGAGTGGTACTTTTGTTATAATACACAAACCTATATTGATACACCATTGTCACCCAAAGTCCACAGTTTACATTAGGGTACACTCTTGGTGATGTACATTCTGTGAGTTTGGGCAAATATATAATGCACGTATCCACTGTTAGTAGTGTCATACAGAGGAGTTTTACTGCTCTAAAAAAATCCTCTGTGCTCTGCCTATTCATCCCTCTTTTCCCCTTAACCAGTGGCAACCACTGATCTTTTTACTGCTTCCCAGTTTTGCCTTTTTCAGAATGTCATATATTTGGAGTCATTTAGTTAAGTAACCTCATTAGATTGGCTTCTTTGACTCAGTAATACGCATTTGTTTCTTCCATGTCTTTTTATGGCTTATTGGCAGATTTCTTTTCAGGGTGCTGAATAATATTTCACTGGATGTACACCAAATCTATTTTGTCCGTTCAACTACTGAAGGACATTTTGGTTGCTTCCAAGTTTTAGCAACTATGAATTAAGCTGCTCTAAGAATCTCTCTGCAGATTTTAATGTAGACATACAAATTTTTAACTCCTTTGGGTAAATGCTGACAAGCATGATTGCTGGATTGTATGGTAAGAGTGTGTTTAGTTTTGTAATAAACCACCAAACTGTTTCCCAGAATGGCTGTGCCATTTTCCATTTCCACTAGTGATGACTGAGAGTTGCTGTTGCTCCACATCCTCACCAGCATTTGGTGTTGTAAGAGTTTTGAATTTTGGCCATTCTAATAAATGTATAGGTATCTTATTGTTTTTGTTTGCATTTCCCTGATATGTAATATAGAATATCTTTTCATGTGCTTATTTACTCATCTGTGTAAGGTATTTGGTCCATTTTTAAATTGGGTTGTTTGTGTTCTTATTGCTGAATTTTAAGAGCTGTTTGGTGTATTTTGGATAATAATCCATTATTGGATATGAGTTTTGCAAATATTTTCTTCCAGTCTGTGCTTTATCTTTTTATTCTCTTGACAGTGTCTTTTGCGGAGTAGAAAGTTTTAATTTTAATGAAGTCCATCTTATCTGTTCTTCCTTTCATGGATCATGCCTTTGTTGTCGTTTTTTAAAAGTCATTGCCAAATCCAGGGTCATCTACATTTTCTCCTATGTTATCTTCTCACAGAGTTTTAGTTTTGGATTTTACATTTAGGTCTGTAAGCCATTTTGACAAAATTTTAATGAAAGTGTAAGGTATATGTCTAGATTCATGTTTTTGCGTGTGAAGGTCCAGTTGTTCAGCACAATTTATTGAAAAGTCTGTCTTTTCTCCATTTTATTTCCTTTGCTCCTTTTCAAAAATCAGTTAACTGTATTTATGTGGGTCTATTTCTGGGTTCTGTATTCTGTTTCTTCATCTGTTAGTCTAATCTTTTGCAGATATCACACTACCTTAATTACTATAACTTTATAGTAAGTCTTGAAGTCAAGTAGTGTTAGTCCTCCAGCTTGTTCTTCTCTTTCAATATTGTGTTGGCTATTCTGGGCCTTTTGCCTCTCTCTATAAACTTTATTTTTTACATTTTAAAATTGACTTTTTAAGAATTTATTTTTAATTGACAAATAATAATTGTGTATATTTGGGATACAGTATTCATGTAAACTTTAGAATCGGTTTTTCAGTATCTCAAAATAACTTGCTGGGATTTTGGTAGGAAGTGCACTGAATCTGTAGATCAAATTGGGAAGAACTGACATCTTGGCAGTATTGAGTCTTTTTATCCATGAACATGGAATATCTCTTATTTAGTTATTTGCTTTCTTTTATCGTAGTTTTATAGTCTTCCTCATGTAGATCTTGTACATAGTTTGTTAGATTTATACCTAAGTATTTTATTTTTGGGGGTGCTACTGTAAAAGGAGTGCATTTTATTTTCAAATTTCACTATTCATTACTGTTATGTAGGAAAGCAATTGACTTTCATATTTTTTTTTATCCTGCAAGCTTGCTATAATTGCTTATTCCAGGAGGTTTTTTTGGTCCATTCTTTTAGATTTCCTCCATAGAAAATCATGTTGTCTACTTCTTTTTTTTTTTTTTCTTGTCTTAATGCATTAGCTAGGACTTTCAGTACAGTGTTAAGAAGGATTGGTTAAAAAGTTATGTTCTTTCTTTATTCCTGATCTCAGTGGGAAATCTTCAAATTATTTGTCATTAAGTAGGATGTTAGCTGTAGTTTTTTTGTAGATATTCTTTATCAGATTGAAGATACTGTCTCTTTATTCCTAGTTTGCTGAGTTTTTATGATAATGGGTGCTGGATTTTGCAAAATGCTTTTTCTGCACATGTTGATAGGTTCGTGTGATTTTTCTGTTTTAGTCTGTTAATGTAATGAATTACATTAATTAATTTTCAAATATTGAACCAGCCTTGTATACCTGAGATAATCCCACTTGGTCACAGTGTATAGTTTATTTTTATACATTGTTGGATTTGATTTGCTTATGTTTTGTGTCAGCAAATATATTATATAAAAAAGAAGCATTTAAAAATAATGTTTTAAATAGGAAATACAAAAATGTAGTGTTTTCTGTTGTATATGATATTTGCTAATAGAAAACAATTGTACACTTGATTAAAGTGTTTTTAAGAACTCTTCTTTTTCAATGAGCATTTTATTTAGTTAATAAAAATTTGATTTGTTTATAGTTCTGAAAAAATTTGATTATGGTAAATACAACATAAAATTTACCATTGAAGCAGCATTTTTATCTGGGGTAATACCTGAGGTTGGTTGTCCCACAGCTACAGAAAGTTAGGATGCAGACGACCAGAGTGAGATTAAGAGCGCAAGTTTAATAGGCAAAAGAAAGAGAAGAGCTCTCTGTGCAGAGAGGGGTCCCAGAGAAAATGGGTTGCCAGTTCTGTGCTGAAACGCACAGGGTTTTATAGATTAACTGGAGGAGGCAGTGTTTGATTTGCATAGGGCACAAAAGATTGGTTGGACCAGGTGTGCCTTTTGCATAAAGCATGTAGAAGCTGGTGGCCCCACTTTAATCTTTTATTATGCAGATGGTTCTCTACCTGGCCAGTGCCATGTTGCCTGCTTCTTTTACTGGACACATGATGACAAAGAAAAGAGAAGATGGAGCAGGCTCCATGTTGAACATACCTGGCTTCCAGGTAGCCCTTTTCTATTGGCACAGCTGCCGGCATTTACCCATGCAAGCTTCTAGCTTGCTTATCTATGTCTGCAGCTTGAATTTTCAGGCCACTCTTAGTTAGAAGTGATTTGGGGGCTGCTTTCTATTAAAAGGGAGCCCTTACCGATAACTCCTTTACCTTCACTATCTGCCTAAATAATTTCTTCCTGGCTCTTGTGTCACCATCTTAACCGTTTTTTAACATGTACAGCTCAGTAGTGTTATTACATTCACATGGTTGTGCAACTAATTTCCTGAAAATTTTTTTTTTATCTTGTAAAATTACAATTCTATCTTTTTTTTTTTTTTTTTTTTTTTTTGAGACAGAGTCTTGCCATGTCAGCCAGGCTGGAGTACAGTGGTGCAATCTCGGCTCACTGCAACCTCTGCCTTCCAGGTTCAAGCAATTCTTCTGCCTCAGCCTCCCAAGTAACTGGGACTACGGGTGCTCACCACCTCGCCCTGCCAATTATTGTATTTTTTAGTGCCCACCACCTCGCCCTGCCAATTATTGTATTTTTTAGTGTCCACCACCTCGTCCTGCCAATTATTTTATTTTTTAGTAGAGACAGGGTTTCACCATGTTGGCCAGGTGCTGGTCTCAAACTCCAGACCTCAGGTGATCTGCCCACCTTGGCCTCCCAAAGTGCTGGGATTACAGGTGTGAGCCACCAGGCCTGGCCAATTCTATGCTCTTTAAACGACAAATCTTCCTTCCTTCCTCCAGCCCCTGGCAACCATCACTACCTTCTATCTCTAGGAATTTGACTACTTAGGTATATCATGTTAGTGGAATCATGTAATGTTTGTCTTTTTGTGACTGGCTTCTTTCACTTAGCATGAACACTTCAAGGTTCATCTATGTTGTGTAGCATGTGTCAGAATTTTCTGTTTTTTCAAGGCTTAATCATATTCCTTTGTATTTATATACTATATTTTGTTTATTCATCCATGCATGAATAAACATGGGCTAGTCACTTTTGGCTGTTGTGAATAATGTTGCTGTGAACATGGATATGTAAATATGTTTTTGATACCCTGCGTTCAGTTCTTTTGGATAAATGCCCAGAAGTGGAATTGCTAGATCATATGGTAATTTTGGTTTTAATTATTTGAGGAACCACCATACTGTTTTCTGTAATAGCTGCACTGTTTTATATTCCCATCAGCAGTGCACAAGGGCACCAATTTCTTTACGTTCTTACCAACAGTTATTTTATTTTTTATAGTAGCCATTCTAGTGGATATGAGGTGGTATCATATTGTGCTTTTGATTTGCATTTGCCTGATGAGTAGTAATGTTGAACATACGCTTATTGACCATTTGTTTACTTTTTCTGGAGAAACACCTATTCAGGTCCTTTACCTATTTTTTCATGGGGTTATTTGTTATTTTTTGTTGTTGAGTTGTGGGAGTTTGTTATATGTTCTGAATGTTAACTCCTTGTTAAATACATGATTTCCAAATATTTTATCTTATTCTGCAGGTTGCTTTTTCAGTCTGTTGATTGTGTCCTTTGATGCATAGTTTTTAATTTTGATGTGGTAGAATTTATTTTTACTTTTGTTGCCTGTGCTTTTGGTGTCATAGCCAAGAAATCATTGCCAGATATCCAGTGTCATGAAGCTTTCCCCCTGTTTTCTCATGAGCGTTTTAATAGTTTTAGTTCTTATGTTTAGATCTTTGGTCCATCTTGAGTTAGTTTTCGTATATGGTGTATGGTATAAGGAAAGGGTCCAGCTTCGTTCTTCTGGATGTGGATGTCTAGTTTTCCCAGTACGATTTGTTGTCCTTTCCTCATTTAAGGTTCTTGGCACCCTTGTTGAATACTGTTTGACTGTATAATTGTGGATTTGTTTCTGGGTTCTCTGCTCTATTCCATTTATCTATATGTTTTTCTTTATATACTATATATATTATATTAAAACTTCAGAGAAGGGGGGAAACAAAAAGCTTGAAGAAAGATACAATCTGTGTTACATGAAACACAAGGGGTGATCTATGTCAACAGAATATTATGTCTTAGAAATATTTACTAAACAAATGAAACAGATGATTTAGGAGGGGGTCACACGTATTTTTAAAATAAATGAATAATAATATCATTTCTAACAGTTTTATCCCAGGGTTTATATGAGACCCTGATTTGGGGTCTCTTACAAAACGTAATTTTCCTTTTTGCAAAGGGGACACACGTGCTGGAACTGACAGAACTCCACTGTGATGCTGTGATGACAGCATCACACTGTTTTGATTACAGTAGCTTTGTGTAATAAGTTGAAGTCAGGAAGTGTAAGACTTCCAACTTTTCTTTTTCAGTGTCATGGACTGTCAGGTCCCTTGAGAGTCCATGAATTTTAGGATAGATTTTTCCTTTTCTGCAAAAATTGCCTTTGGGATTTTGATGGAGATTGCGCTGAATCTGTGGATTACTTTTGGTGGTATTGAAATATTAACAATATTGTTTTCCAATCCATGAACATGGGGTGTCGTTCTGTTTATTTGTGTATTTAATTTTTTTCAATTTACAAGTCTTTCACCTCCTCAATTATTCCTGAGTGTTTATTTCTTTTTGATGCTATCGTAAATGGAATTGTTTTCTTAATTTCTTTTCTGGATTGTTCATTGTTAGTGTAGAAGTGCAACTGATTTTTGTGTGTTGATTTTCTGTTCTGCAACTTATGTTGAATTCGATTTTTAGTAAAAACTGTTAATTTTCTTAAAATCATTCTTTAAAATTTTCATGCTTTGTTCAGTCCTTATTTATTAAAAAATTTAGATGAGTATGGAACTTGTGATTAGGCCATAGTTAATTTTTAAAATCTCCTCAGAAAGCCTAGTTTTTAAGTGTATATAGGTGGCTGCCACGGTTACGATAGAAGTATACTTATTTCCATGAGAAGATTTGTATTGTAAATCAACTGCCTTCCTTTCTGCTATGATCTGAATATTTGTGTCCCCTCAAAAACCTTTTGTTCAGACCTGATTCCAAAGAAATAGTATTAAGAGGTGTGTCCCTTTGGCAGTATTAGTCATGGGGGTGGAGCTCTCATGAATGGCATTAACGCCCTTATAAAAGAGGCCCAAAGAAATTTGCTTGCCCCTTCTACCATGCGAAAACGCAGCAAGAAGGTGCCATCTGTGAGGAACAGAACTGTGAGAAAGAAATTTATGTCATTTATAAGCTACCTTGTTTATGGCATTTTTGTTAAAGCAGCCTGAAAGGACTAAGACACTTTACATGTTAATTGTGTTATATAAAAGATAAAAAAGACCAGTAATTTTGAGACCTGTAGATACTGGCTTGAATTCTGGAGTGAGAGAAGAAGGTGATGTGGCTTTATTATCAAAGAATAGGCAGTATTTTAAGTGGATGCTCATTTGGTTTTTGCATAAGAAAACATTTTTGTTACAATTATTAGTACAAGAGATTATTAAAAATCCAAAATAGATTTTAATCCACCTGACATTTCAGTTACTATCAGCAGAGTAACTGGACAACTTCTAACATTACATTTTTTTAATACACAGAAAATTCAAGTAATTTAAAAACTGCTTTAGATTAATCTTGAAATATATATTTGCTCTGGAATGACCATATTGCAGCATGATTCTCATGAACTTCAAAATACTTTATTTAAAAAACAACTTGAGGCAGCAGAAGTATTATAGTTGTCTGACTTTATCCGTGTGATGTATAGGGCCTCCTTGTCTCCTGATCTCAGTAAGCTTACACTGATCATTTCAGATCAGAAAAGCAGAAATGGCTTAGTTCTAAAGGGACTGTTTGGAAAACATTTCCAAATAACTGCAGCACTTGGATGACTACTTCCCTGAGTTTTGCTTATTCACTGAAAGCAGAACTACGGTGCTGAGCCCTCCAGTGACATGGGCCTTCTGCTCTCCCAGACATTTGCCTCTCTTCACACCTGCTCTGAATCCAGCATGGAGCAGACGAGGGAGTCATGGAGTTCTGTCAGTTCCAGCACGTGTGTCCCCTTTGCAAAAAGGAAAATTACGTTTTGTAAGAGACCCCAAATCAGGGTCTCATATAAACCCTGGGATAAAACTGTTAGAAATGATATTATTATTCATTTATTTTAAAAATATGTGTGACCCCCTCCTAAATCATCTGTTTCATTTGTTTAGTAAATATTTCTAAGACATAATATTCTGTTGACATAGATCACCCCTTGTGTTTCATGTAACACAGATTGTATCTTTCTTCAAGCTTTTTGTTTCCCCCTCTTCTCTGAAGTTTTAAAACCAGTTTTAACTGGCTTAAAGTGTGTTTGTGTCTGTGTGTGTGTGCGTGTACATGCATGCATTTGCACTTTCCTTTGTTTTGATTTTATAACCACCTGGCCTTTTCATCAAGTTGCCTGGTGCTTAAGTACCACAGTTCATTTGGGCTTAGCTTTCTGTGTATATATGCGACTGACATAAAAATAATTTGTTTTCTGTATTCTTGTGGACATGAGTATATGGTCTTAGGGAGGGTCATTCAAAATGACTTAGCTTATAAAAGTAAATGTTTATTTACTCATTTGTTTGAGAGGTATGAACCAAAGTACACATATATAAAAAGGTTATGGATTTTAGTATTTTAATAATGTATTAGATTAAAGATGAGACTAATACTGTTGATTGAGGATGATAATTTGACAATTTACAGTGACATAAAGGAGAAGGAATTTATTGGTACTTGTAATTGCGAATACTGAGTTCAAACATGGGGTAAATCCAGGGACTGTAACAATGTCATTAGGAATATCACTTTATTCTGTTTATTCTTTTACCTTTTTTTTTCTCGCAAACTTTCCTTAGGACTCTCCATAATATTATCAGTTGGTTTCTCTGACCGGTTTAACCACCACAGGGGGAGAATTTTCCTAATTTTCTAATAGCTTCAACAAAAGTGAGATCAAGTCTCTGGCTTAG
Source organism: Rhinopithecus roxellana (assembly GCF_007565055.1). NCBI lineage: Eukaryota > Metazoa > Chordata > Mammalia > Primates > Cercopithecidae > Rhinopithecus > Rhinopithecus roxellana. The sequence continues at coordinate 130,056,987 of NC_044558.1, forward strand.
CTTGGGTAATATGTGCTGAACCAGCCTGAATGATAGAATGCTCTGAGCAAGTCAGGGTCATATGTTCACTCACTGTTGAAGTGAGTGATGCACATGGGATGCAGTTAGGATTGAAATCAGTTCTGTAGTAATGACATGAACTAAAAGTAAGAGGGACAGAAGTTTCTCCAAAGGAAAATCAGGACTCTTTAGTTACTAGGAATGAAACAAAAACAAGAATATTTACAATAATATAGAAATGTAATAATAAATGTGTTATTTAAGGATTGATATAATGCTAGGTTCTCTGTGGGCCTTAAGTGGTTTTCAAATGTTTTTGCATATTAAAATCACTCGGGAAGGTTTTAAATATCTCAGTGTCCTGACTGCACACCAGGCCAGTTAAATCAGAATTTCGTTAGTTTCTGTGTAATTACTTTGTTTTGAAGTTCCTTAGGAAAATCATGCTAACAAGAACTAGGTAGACAGAGCTGGTAGACAGAGCTGGTAGAGCCGAGGTTCGAAAAGAGGGATTTCAGGGAACAGAGAAGTTCACATGGGAGAAGCAGGATCCAATGGAGAGAACAGAGGGGCCTCAGAGACAGAAAGAAGGACCTCCAGCCTAGGAGGTACCTTTCAAAGGAAGCCTGGGACTCTAATCTAGTTTCAGAGAGTACACTCAAAATCTTAAGTATCAAAGATCTTGCCAACTTCAGTGGATATTCAGTGGTTCGGGAATCTGACTCACCAATGGATCCCCATCAGTCAGTCAGAAGTGAACTCAAATGTGCAAACATAGGGTCCTGGGTCCAGTGATGAATCTGATTCTGAGTCACAGCACCATAACTGTTAAAGAAAAAATTATTCAGTGATACTTGCTAAAGCATGATAAGGCCGATTTTCTTCAGAATCATTGAGATACTGGTATAGGGACCCACAGCAGTGGGATTTTGGAATTGGAGAAGAGAAACTGGGCCCAACTCCAAATGCAGCATGGGCAAGTGGGAATGTATATCCAAGGAGCAGGGTAGGGGTTGGTGGATGGAAGATTAAGAGTAACATCAGAGTAAGGGGTTTCTGGGTAGAACAACCTAATGGTTCTTGCTGAAGATGGCCAGAGTAATTAATTTGGGGAATGGTGAAGGATAAGGAACCTGATCAGATATCAAGGGTGGGGATACTCTCGCTAAACTGGACTCAGTAGGATTCTTGCTAAAACTGGTTTTTACAACAGGGAGCACAGGTAGGTCTACAAGAAGATTCAGGAGACTGACTAAAGTTTCATCAAGAATCTTTGTCAGTAGACTTGACCTTTTTGATACTTAAGTTTTTCTTTTTATGCGGTTTTGTTTTAAACAGGCTAATAGCTCGTCAGCTTGCTAAAATCCATGCTATCCATGCACACAATGGCTGGATCCCCAAATCTAATCTTTGGCTAAAGATGGGAAAGTATTTCTCTCTCATTCCCACAGGATTTGCAGATGAAGACATTAATAAAAGGTAAAATTATTTTTACATTTGAAATTATGTTTTACGTTGCTTTGCTCTATGATAGGGTTTCAAAGGTAATTGTAAAGTTTCATTGTATAAAATATGGTTTTCTTTCTTTGCATTGAAGTAAAATAAGCATTGATTCTTTGGCTGTAAGATGGCACTACAGAAAAAACTGCCTCTCTATCCCCCTCAGTGTCCCCTTCCAAAAAATATGCCCTACAACAGCAAGGGGCAGAGGTGGAAGTAGGGGAACACCATTTAAAAATAAAAAGGTAGGTGGTAATGGTGAAGCAAGATTTTTCTTGACTTTTTAAGATACTGCAGAATTGAGAGGCAAGTCTAGTATTATGTAGAATACGAGCACAAGAGCCTGGAGCCAAACAGATTAAATCTCAGCCGTACTGGTTAACATTTCTGTTGTGTAACTCACTCAACTAGGGAACTTACCTGTTTTCTTATCTATAAAATGGAAATTACAGTAGTAGTGTATTAACCATAGAGAGGTTTTGTGAAGATCGAGATAGTATATGTAAAGGTCTTTATAACAGTGCCTGGTCATCACGTAAGTGTTGAGGTAGCTACTGTTTTAAAAATTACTATTGTTATTCAAAGAAGGTTATTTGAGTTGTATTTCTTTCCTAGGCTCTCCAAGGCTTATTTTAAATCCTTAAGGTTAATGATTCTTTGGAAAAGCTGGAGGTGTACTATAGTAAATAATAGGAAGAAAACCCTTACCCCAGTAGAAAATAATACAGCTAGAACATAAAACACAATTAAAATATTAAATGCATTTTGTATTTCTTTTATTCCATTTTGTTTGTTCATGATTATAAGTTTTATAATCCTTTGAATCCCACAATTTTCATTCAACACTACCTTAAAAAAAAAAAATTTTAAAAAAGCACCGCATTTTTGACCAGTCATACCATTTTGAAAAGAACATATGAGGACTACTTGTGGAAGTTGTATGTAGAGAAGAATACAGTAGTGGGGAAAATATAGGTAGAAACCACCTGAACAGGCAAATTAAAATGTAAAAAGAATCTGTATTTATACTGTTAATGGAGAAGCAAGGAGTAATTCGAGAGACTTTGGAGAAAAAATCAAGACGTCATCAAGTATTAAGGGAAGGAGGGAAGGAGTATAGCTGTTTTGTAAGCCTGATTGGTGCTATTGAGGAATGAGTGGTAGCAGCCAATTTTGTTTCCTTTGATTTTTTAATCAAATTAATACAAGTATAGATAATAATTAGTATAGATGAGGACAGGACAAAAAGCCATGATTTCTAGTCCAGCTCACCATGCTGCCTCCCGCCCTTCACAGTCTCACTACTCTGTGGCAATTTCTATAATAGTTCTGTGTTTAACATAACTGGATTATATAAGGATACCTTTATTTTTTATCAACTTTTATAGACAGTAATCTTTTGACTTTTCTGAGAATTTAGATTTATATTGCATTTACCCTTTCAACCTTGAAATACGTATTTTTAATTTTTAAAATAGTCTTTGTAACTTTAAATAACATTCTTAAACTTCTGTTTATTAAATGCTTTGTATCTTTGTTTTGTCATCTATAAAATTGACATAAATGTAAATTACTTAGAATAGTAGTTAGTAATTGTTAGTTATTACCTATATATATCACTTAGAAACACAAGTTTTTAGTGATTTTTTTTTTAACTTTTGTCCTACATTTTAATTGCTGCTCAGTTTCTTTTATTCATGTCTAAACTTACTATATAGGTTTTCTTTATTCTAACTTTTGACATAATCAAACTTGAAAAAAAGTCACACAAGATATAACTCTTCTTTTAAAACTAAAAGGTTCCTAAGTGATATCCCAAGCTCTCAGATTCTTCAGGAAGAGATGACTTGGATGAAGGAGATTCTTTCCAACCTGGGCTCACCTGTTGTGCTTTGCCATAATGACCTATTGTGTAAGAATATAATCTACAATGAGAAACAAGGTAGGTGTTTGACCTTAGCAGTAAGTAAAATTGATTTATTTTATGTTCTTAATGGTCATTTCATCTCTATATCAATAAAATAAATTCAAATGCAAGGAGTAAGATCATGCATGAAACCTTGAAAGATTTTCTTTTAGGTTATCAAGTTACGGTAACTGATAATTTAGGATATATATTCTTTTAATATTTGTATAAAATATGTTTTTTAGAATTGGTTAGAAACGGATTGTGATTTCTGTGGGATTTTTAAGTATAAAATGATGAAATGAATTTGTTTATAAATTTAATTGCAAAACTTATTTGGTTGTTCATGAGTTGAACATGTACCTGCTTATAATGGGGGATGTGGAAAATCAACAAAGTGACATTGAACTGCTTTATAAATAGAAAAATTTTCTCACAGTGTTGGGAAGGACAACAATATTGAAAACAAATGTGTCTCCAGGTTTCTCATTATCTATTTATTATGTTGATTTGGTAGTTATTTCAATGCTAAGGAGAGAGCTCCAGATGAAGGAGATATTATTTGTAGTTTCTCAAATTTATGTCTACTAAAGTAATCAAGAAATCTTGGTAAATAATTTCAACATTTTTTGAGGTAGCCTAATACTTTTTGGTGAAATGTTTTTGTGTTCATATTTGTACACTGTATTCAATTTCTGTTTTCATATTTAAGAACCACTCGGTTGTATTATATTACTGGCTAAAGTGGTTTGAGGTTTGGTTGCTAAATGATAGATGCCCTTCAACGCTAAATTGAAATTTAAAAATGAAATTTTGGTTGAAGGATTCTTACTAACAAAAAAATGTTTTTGAAACCGTGTTTTCATTTTATAGGAAACTAGTTTATTTTATTTTATTTTTTTTCTTTTTTGAGACGGGATTTCGCTCTTGTCACCCAGGCTGGAGTGCAATGGCATAATCTTGACTCACTGCAACTTCCGCCTCCCAAGTTCAAGTGATTCTCCTGCCTCAGCCTCCTGAGTAGTTGGAACTACAGGTGCACATCACCACGCTCGGCTAATTTTTGTATCTTCTTTTTTTCCTTTTTTTTTTAAGAAGAGAGAGTTTCCCCATGTTGGCCAGGCTGGTCTTGAACTTCTGACCTCAGGTGATCCACCCACCTCGGCCTCCCAAAGTGCTGGGATTACAGGCATGAGCTACCGTGCCCGGCCTTCTCTGTTTTTTTTTTTTTTTTTTTTTTTTTAAGTGATGGGATCTCACTATGTTACCCAGGCCTGGAATGCAATGGTGTAATCATGGCTCACTGCAGCCTTCAACTCCTGGGCTCAAGCAGTCCTCTTGCCCCACCCCCCTGAGTAGCTGGGACTACAGGTGCATGCTACCATGCCTGACTAATTTCAAATTTTTTTTTTTGTAGAGATGGAATCTTGCTATGTTGCCCAGGCTGGTTTTGAATTTGTGGCCTCAAGTGATCCTCCTGCCTTGGCCTCCAAAAGTGCTGGGATTACTGGCGTGAGCTACTGTGCCTGGCCTGAAAACCGGTTTTTGAAGATAGTTATTACAGTTGGAAGAGCCGATTTTGAATCAAAATTGTGCTGTTGTAAATATACTAAAGCCTAAGAATTCACATTAGCATGGTCATAATTATATTAAATTACTGTTTATGACCCTTCTTAGAGTGTAAGGCGGGACTATTCAAATACAAAGGTTGATAGATATAGCTGACTTTCACTTTAAGAAAACGAAAGGTACACTGTCGAGTGGTAGGCTTACGCACATATTGCCGAAAATATGTTCGAGAATTTTTTATGTTTGATATTTCAATGTCGATTAGAGATCTAATTTTTTCAAAAACATACTGAACTAACATTTTTGTTTTGAATCATCTTGAAATGCTCATGTGGAATCATTTTTAAAATTTTGAGCATACCCTAAAATATTAAGTACTTGACAGTGTCCTTTAATGTCTTTTTGTCTATTATATATAATTATCATAGTTTATATGCACTACATTATATACTGGTAACCAAATCTCAATGCCATTTGTGAGACTAGAGCATTAGTTATGCATTAAAGCAGTGTATGAGCTTGTAAATTCAGTGCAGGACCTAATAAAACATTTTATATAATGGAATTTCAAGTGAGGGACTTCATCTTACATTTGAAGTGGACACTCAGCTTTATTTTTAACTGCAAGTTGATCAAAGAGAATCTGTTATTTCCTTTAGAATATAATTTTAAACTTTCATATTTTTATTTTTATAAGTTTCTTTTGCATATTCATTTCACAGAACAAACTTGTTTATATAAAACCAAAAAATAAGGGACCAAAAAAATCAGATTACTTTGTCTTGGGTATTAAAAAATACATTTTCACTTTTTTATTTAAATGGTCACTTATCTCTAAACTATTTGTCAGTTATGTGAAAAGTTCCCATGTTTTCACATAAAATCTTTGTTCAGTTTGGCCTTAAGAATGCAAGGTTGTCATTTGTTTTTGTGCCAAGTTACTTGAATCATACCTTTGTGTCTAATTTTCCTTTCACAGAAAATTTTTACAGCTGTACAGATGAACTGTTTTGATACATTTTTTAGAGTTTGCCTTTTTTATTGAAGTCTCTTTTGTATCATTTGTTTTTTCTTAGTCTTTGTGGTTATGTATGTGTCTTAGTTACAGAAATGTTCTGTTTTTTTTTTCTCTCTCCTTACCAGTGGTTTTATAATGTTCACTAGGAAGTCTAGTTTTGATCCCATGGTATCTGTTTAAAAAATAATTTCTATGTGAATAGTTGAAACATAAGCATTAAGAAATATGGTTAGAATGTTCAAATAAAAATCTAAAGCTGGAGTATGACAAGACGCTTACTTAGCCTAGTCTTTAGTGTTACATTTCAAATTAGGAACTGATGGTTTTGAGGTAATTTAACTATATGACATATTTGAGTGTTTACTATAAGTAGAAGATACCATGCCTTATACTTAAAAGGTATGAATTATATTATTTAATAAATTTAATAGGCAAAAATAGTCAATATTGAGTAAATTTAATATGCAAACTAGTTATATGTTTGCATTTAATATGCAAATAATATAATATGCATGTAGTATAAGTAGTAGATATGTTTGCATATTAAATGCAAGTGTATAACTGGTAAATATGGGACTTAATTAACAGATAGATATGACGTGACGATTCAGTTCACTAAAAGTGCAACTTTTAGTTTCTATCTTAACTATAACTTGTGAGATTAATTTCGAGATTAATTTATATTAATCTCTATAATATAACCTGAGAGATTAATTTAGATTAATTTAGAATTAAGATGTGTATGTATATGAGTATATGTATACATAACATATTTATACACAAGGCACACATACCATGAGCACCCTGCAGGTTGTAGGCATTTTTACATGCGAATGTTGTTGGAACTGATAGGCATCACAGGAAGAAATTGTATATATTTGAGATTGTAGCATAGCATTAACACTTATGGCAGCAATTTTGAAAAGGTTAATTAAAGCTAGAGATACAGACTGCAGTTATTTATCTTCTTAAACTAGTTGCCTTATTATAGCATATAAATGCCATGTTGAGTCTTTTGAGATTAAGATAATTTCCATATAAAATAAATGATTAAGCTGCATATTCACAAACATGTTTGATTTGTTATTACTTCTTAAGTCATTCATATGACTTGAGCTCCGGGTTTCATTACTGTGTACCCAACTTTGAGATACCAATAGATAAAACATAATAAGATGAAAGCCAAGGAACTGGCCTTAAAATCATCAAGCTCAGTCTTTGTCTGCAGTATGTTTCAGACCCTTAATTTCTCAGAAGTACAAATTTTAGGCAAACTTCTTAAATTTATACTAGATTATCTTGATGTCTCTGCATGTATGTTTAAACCATAGTAACTTAGATTTTGTACTAGACAATCTCTGACTCTTAAAAGCAGATACAATTAAAGCTTGGTTACTACCAAGAGAAATCAGAAAGAGTATAGATTTTGGAACTAAGCACATTTGAGTTTAGATCCCTACCCAGTTACTTACAGAAATAAATAGTATTAGACATATCATTTTATCTCTTTATGTCTTTATGTAAGCACAGACTGTTCTTGACAATTTACATCAGAATCACCTATGGTACTTGGGAAAAAGTTTGGATTTCTGGGCCCCACCCATGACCAATTAAACAATAATTTTTATAGATAGGCTTAGAAATTTTGTGTTTAACAGATTCTGAGGCAGTTTTTGTGCTATTGATAGTCTAGAACTTTAGTTTGCTTTATTTGTAACTTAGAGACAGTATCTACTTCAGATGGATGCTAACAAGATTTTAGATTATGCATATAAAATATATAGCATTGGACCAAGGACTTAGCAGCTCTTAGTTGTAGCTATTATACTAACACAGGGGTTGGCAAACATTTTCTGTAAGGAGCTGTGTAGTACAACTTTTAGGCATTGTGGGCCGGATAGTCTCCATTGCAACTTTTCAGCTGTGTGTTGAGGCATGAATATACAGCGATAGACAATGCATACCTAAATGAGTGTAGCTGTTTTCCAATAAAACTTTTTCCAAAGATAGGTGGTGGATTGGATTTGGGCTGAAGGTACATGGTTCACCAACCCTGTATTATGTTTATAGCATTTGTTTTACAAAGTGTATCTGATTCTGAAAAATTGAAAAATGGTTACTGTAGGCTAGATGGTAGGTAGTTAAGTCTTATAACTACTAGTAGTAGTTATAGGACTTAATTAACAGATAGATATGACATGACAATTCAGTTTGTCTTTAAGTGCAACTTTCAGTTTCTATCTTAACTGTAACTTGAGATACTAATTTAGAATTACAAATGTGTGTATATGTATATATGGGTCATATTTATACACAAGGCACACATGCTATGAGCACCCTGCAGTGTGTAGGCATTTTTACATGCGAATGTTATTGGAACTGATAGGCATCACAGGAAGAAATTTTGCCTCTACCTGCTCTCACCATGTCAGTTGACAGGACTCAGGACATGGGAGAAGAGTGAGCTTCCTTTCTGAAGTTGATGGTAGCTGTCAAGATTTTTGAAAAGTTAGTGCCAGGAATTAGGTGATTGGTAAGCAGCGGCCCATTCCTTGCCTTCAGTGAAATGACATCCTAAAAAGGTAAGAAAAGAATACTTAATGATAATGATGGTAGAATTTGATATATAATAAGGAAACCAAAAGCAGCGGTTCTTGCTCCAAAACTATAGGAATTATCAGTCATCTTTTAAATCAGTCATTAATTTAATAGACTTTATATTAAGCAGAACAAATTGTAATATTGCCTATGACTAACTTTAAATCTAATGTTTTAATTTCAACTAATCATTTAACTACTGACATCAAGAAATTACGAAAGCTGTTGAGATTTCTATCTCATGTCTTGATGCTCTCTCAGAATGTTTATTGGTCTCATGACTTTTGGTGACTTTCATTTCTCCTCCTCTCTCCCATTTCTTCCTAAAAGCTCATGTAAATACCTAATATGTAACTTTAAATGTCAGTAATGGCAATCACTGTTTATTTTCTCTGTCAGCAAAATACAAGAAGCTGATTTACAGCTGTTTAAGGAAATACAAATGAGTAGAAGAAAAAGAAAGCTTTTTCTGGGAATTAAAGAGTAAATCAGGTTTTGTTTTGTTTTGTTTTAAGAGTTCTACACAATATAAATAGAAAATGGGTGAGTCCCCATAGTCACTTGTTTGGCTCTAAATCTTATCCACTGTATTATTACTCCTGAGAAAGCTTTGTAGTTGTCACGTTATTCATATTTTAATGACTGAGAAGAGTTTTTGCATTGATACTTTTAAAAAATTTAAATAAATACAAATTGATTTTTGTGTTTGGTAAACTGTGTTTTCTAGGGTGGTGTTTCTAAATGTAGTTTAATCTTTAACTTTGCTTTAATTTGTATTCTCATCCGCTAGTTAGCAGAAAATAAAATGTAAGTCACATAATAAAAACCTTAAATGAACTGTAAAAACCTGCAGCTATTAAGAAAGAGGGACCTAATATAGGTACTAGTTTGTTTGTTTGTTTTTTCATTCACGCATTCTGGCCCACTGTGTTCAGTCTTGTACTTGAATAAAAATGTCAGAAACACCACACTTTTTTCTTTAGTTTTCCATGCTTTTTTGTCTTTCCCCCTCCCCCAGCAAGTGTGTTATTGTGTGTCAGCATTTTCTGCAAAACTTCCATTTTTTCCACTAGCATTTAAGTATTTCCTGTGTCCTAGGGATTGCTCTGTGGATTGCATGATGAAAGAGGAAAGGGACCCTGCTGCCCCTCCAGGAGGCTGTGTGTCATGTAGTGGAGGAGTCCAGTCACTGAACAGATACCTACATTTAGAATGATGAGTGCCCTGGTGAAGGGGTACAGAGTACTACAGGACACCAGCATGAGGATTGAAGGGAAAGTGTTTCAGACTAGAATACTCCCTTTTTCTGTATAAGACAGAAAACATTTTGCTAGCATTAGGATTATAGTTGCTTTTCGTATTGTTCTCTTTGAACCTGCCTAACATTGCAGAGCAAGTAGGATGAGTTGAAAAGATTTTTCAGGTTCTCATATTGACTGTTTTGCTTTTCATTTTTATTCCTTTCTCCTAACAACAAAATAAAGGAATTCAGACAAACATGTCATGTGATAATTAGACAGCTTTAGGTAATACATTATTGTTTTTTGGTTTTAAAGTACCTTAAAAATTGGTAGACTGTTTTCAGTCTTTTACTAAGATTTGAACAGTTTAACCAGTAGTGTGGGGATTTGATTACCCTGATAAAGATATGCAAGAAATAAAGTAATAAAAGACAAAAATGTAGGTTTGGAAAATTCAAATTGTAGTTTTATCATTAATTATATACTTTACCCATTACGTGCTTGTCGTCATGATAATTATATAAAGATAACTAAAATAACAGTCTTAGGTCTTAAAGTAGTAGTTCTTTACTTTTTAAAGGTCAAGGGTCCCTTGAGAATCTGAAAAATTGAGAATCTCCTCCTAAGAAAGTGCACATACACATAAAATTTTAGGGAATATTCTAATTGTCTTTTCATCCTTGAAACCCCAATTAAAAATTCATGTCTTAAAGAACTGACAAGATGATCATGCTATATGAGCTAGTTAATTTTTATTGCTGATGTGGATATTCATTTAAATAAAGGGAAATTTTAGAAATCAAAAGTTAACTTTATAGAAGGAAAAAGTGTATTTTCTGTTGTTAGGAAAGCATTTTCCAGTAATTTGATTTTTCTGGCACCCTAACTATGGGAAGTTGGCTTTTTAAATTTTACTTTGTTGCAGAAGATTAAATTTAAGGTTGAGTTCCACTTTGTTTGCAATAGTTTGAAAAAGAATAGCTAATGCAGATTTTTTTTTTTTTAATTTTTTTCCTTTTAAGCTTTGTGTCTTGTACAATGTGAGTTTGCCAAATTTTCTTCATCTGCTACAGATTAGGTATGCCATTGTTGCTGCCATGTGGCGGCGCACCCCGTGCTTCTTAAACGCACTGACTGGAGGTTTATCGCATCACTTGTTCACATGCACGGAGCCTGGTAACAGCCTCATCTGTATCTTGTTAGCTTCATTTTCTTATTTTTAAAATTTCATTATTTATAAACTCAACATAGCATTTAAAAATAAAGGCTAGTTTTAATTAATTAATGTTACTACAAAAAGTCATTGCTAAAATTTTCATAGTGAAACAGATTTTAACTTTTGTTAAAATGTGCTATGCTTTAATTAAATTGTATTTACTCTACAAGCAGGCATGTTTTACCTGCCATTTTAACTGTATTTGCCAAATTCTAAATATAATTTTGAAAATTGAAATTGAAGCTTATGTTTATGTGGCAAAAGTAAGCTTCAGGACTGGGCTGTGTATTTTTACTGGCATGTAACAGTTAATATGAGCTCTACAAGAATTTGTTTTTAGAGAGCTAAAGCTATCAACAGCTGCAGATTTTAAAAATTACATATTAGAACTGTTAGGTTAGTTCAGTTGTACAACTTAGTAAATCTTGTATCCTGAGTTTCTGAAGTCTGGTGGATAGATGTCTCTGAAATCATTGGTTTTAGTCTTTTTACTGATAGTTTTGTATAGGGAATTCATCTTTTTCTCTTCTAAAATAACATTTTTCCTCTAATTTATTTCTATTACTTATTGTACATAAATTTTAAAATAACAAAAATTAAAGAAAAAAAGTCACTTGTCTATCACCTGTTAATAGTTTAAACATTTTGGTTTATTTCCAGTCATCCTTCCCCGCATGCATTATTTACATATATATTTTTTCTCTGTAGGCATATTTTAATTTGGATCACAGTTTACTACTTAGTATCTCCTTTTCATATGACATTTGTAATTTCCCTGGTCATTATTTTTGAAAATGAGATTTCTTCATGGTTTTATTTCATTTTATTTTCATGCCTGTGAGTATTTTATCATGATGGTTGTCTTCACTCTCCTACTCCCAATGATTCCTAGAAAAGAAACTTTAAAATATGTTTCTACTTCCCAGTCTGCAATTTAGTAAAGTGATTTGGTTAACTCTAAGACTTGTGGAGTAGTGTTCTGTGAATTCAGGTATACAGACAGGAGGATCACTTCAGGCCAGGAGTTCAATGCCAGCCTGGGCAACATAGCAAGACCCCCGTCTCTACAAAAAACAAAAAGAGAAAAAAATATATAATACTTGAGGTAGTTGAATTGCCGTGATTTATTGTCACCAATATTTTTAAATCTTATATTTATTATTATAATACACATTACATTTTTATAACTGGGTTATAACTTTGATTATTCTCACTTATTTTATTCTAGATGTGACTTATTTATACAAGTTTAGAATTATATATTAAATACAATTATATTAAAAATATTTGCTTTTATGTAAAACACAATTTGCCATGACATTTTTTGTCATATAATTTTGTTTTACTTTGTGTTTGAATATGATCAAATACTTTCCAAAATTAAACTTACAAATGTATATCAAGATACTATAATTCAAAAGCTGTTTTTATTTGGGAAATAAATAACAATGTGTAAAGACCAGGAATTTGTTCTCCTACGTAAGCCTGATGATTAAAAGACAGTGTAACTATGCAGGTGTTAAACATTTTCTATATTCTTACAGCCATCTCTGTTCATATATCCATTTTAACTCCACACCCCTGTAAGCCTTTGAGTTTGTGATCCCTGGTGAAGACAGTGACCCACATTGATTTTTTTTTTTTTTTTTAAGGCTTCTCTCTGTCTCTTTTGCTTTTTCTTTTGAATATAGGACCTATATCTTTGTTAAGGCAAATCCTTTATAATATTACTCAAAAGTTAAAAGTTCCTGAGTAGTAGTATGAAAGAACTAGATTGTCTTTGGAGAGCTATAATGACATGCCTATATATGTAGCAGTAATTTAGAATAGGCATCTATTTAGCTTATGTAAAAATTTCTCACATTTATAAACGTTAGCAGAAACCATACTTTTGCTTTTTTATAAGATAAAACCACCACCTTAATGCTGCTCAGATATGGAAACCTTAGGTAGTATTACAGGAAAATGTAAGCATATGATAGCAGCTAACTTCTTGTTAGTGATCTTACTTAATTTGCTCAGCACGTATTATAGCATTATTGCAAGATTTACAGAATTCAGGTTTGAAAAGTTTATATTTTATTTCCATATGTAGATAAGCTTGTCAGTTTACTCTTGGAGTATCATAGATAAAGTTTTTGTTAAAATTACACAGACTATTAGCAGTTTTCAAAGATAAAACTTTTGTTTCTAATTAAACTTGAATTTTTAAGTAACTGGTGCCCCCATGTGGCGAAAGATGTATTTTGCTTTTGTTTAAACTTAGAGAATGACTGTCTTTTCATTTTTCTTTAAAAAAGTGGACATTAGTGTTTACAGAGAAGCTGTTGACCAAGAGAAATAGTTTGAATTTTGTAAAGCTCATTGCCATAAAATTCACAGCCTTACCCTGTATTGTCTCAGAAGTGCATGTAATCAAGCACGTACAATGAGACAAAATATTGGAAGCTATTTAATTACAAATAGCATAGGGATTTTCTGATCTTATTTGTGATTTCTTAATGTCTTTGTTTTTGTGTCTCACATAGGTGATGTACAGTTCATTGATTATGAATATTCTGGATACAACTACCTGGCATATGACATTGGAAATCATTTCAATGAATTTGCAGGTATGACTGATGGAGTAACTTATTTAGCTTTGAAGTGGTATTTGCAGAATATTTTATTCTTTTTTTAAAGCAAATAAACTGGGAGCGTGAGCAACATTTTCCCAAGTGTTGTTGACCGTTTTTCTTTGCTTTTGTTTATCACTGGAGGAAAGCAGAGATGACCAAAATTCCTTCCTTAATTGCCATCAGAAAGTAATAGGAGAAAGATAATGATTGTGGCTTCTGTTGAGACCAGATATAGTATAAGGTGCTTCATAAATCTTACCTCATTTTTTTCTCCACAACGGCCCTACAAGGTAATATTCCCAGTTTACATATCAAAAAGAAACTCACCAACGTCACAGTAAAATACAGAGAACTAAGATTTGAAGCTAATTTTTAAGCATTTAAAAAGTCTTTGCTGTTTCCAGTGTAAACTGAGGCTTTTGGAATGTTGGTTCACTAAAAAACTCAATAACCTTTTTTTGTCTTTCGCTATGAATATTGAAAAGTTGGTCATTTTTACCCCTATTAATCTATAATTACTTAAATTAAAATTACTACTTTTTAAATGTAAGTGGACATAATTTAAAATCCATTTTATCACCCTTTATTTAGAAATATGAAATGCTCTAAAAGCTAAAGAGTAGAACATACCCCTGAATGGTTTATACCTAGTAGGAATTTTTTATTGTTGAATTTATATTTGTGTAAGTTTATGTATTTATGTATTTTTATATACTTCAGATTACCAGACCGGGAAATACTCTGGGAAAAAATTTTAATTTGACGTTTCCAGTTGTTTTGGACTACCAAGCTTATCATATACATATAAGCTGTACATATTTTTATGTATCTCATCTATGGAAAGGGAACTAGCTGTACAGATAATGAAATATTACCATATTACTAATATAGACAGTCATTGCCATGGATATGAAATAGAAAACTCCAGTGATCTTCTAATGATTTCATGAGCAAAGAAAGTGAGCTAAACCTTGTGAGTTAGGTAGAATTTGGATGTGCAAACGAAAGAGAAGGAAAGGGGAAAGAACTACTTTTATAGGATATAAAATTCATGAAGGAGCCTAGAAAGTTATGGTACCAGTGAGGTAGATTTAGACCAACTTATAAAGAACCTTGGATGCTAAGGAAAATAGTATGAACTTTGTCTTCTAGGTTAGTATTTTCCAAACTACAGATCATGAAATTAAATTTTTGGGGTAATGACTTTTTTTTTTTTTTCAAAGCAAGGAATGGAAAAGAGAAACACAGTATCAGAGTTGGAAATTGTTGTTGGGGTAAATACTGTTGTGTGAAATTTATTATCAACTGGTTATATGTATAAAGTCTCAAAAAAAAGGTATTCTTGGTTGCAGTGAACTGAAATCACGCCACTGCACTCCAGCCTGGGCGACAGAACAAGATTCCGTCTCCAGAAAAAAAAAAAAGTATTCTTACCATGAGTCATGTTTTAAAAAGTTTTATAGCCACACTTTGAGGTGGTTCTCCAAATGTCAGCATGCTTAAGAATTTCCTGGGTTGCTTCCTAAAATGCATATTTTGGGTTTGTGATGCAGCTGGTTCTAGCTACATACTTTGAGGAAAAATTGAAGCTATGAGAATTGATTTGGTGATCAACAGTAATGTGCCTTAGCGTTTAAGCTGAAATACAGAATGATTGGTTTATTATTTTAATAAATACTGTTTACTTAACGTGTACCATTCTAGCCAAAATGGAACTTTTCATTTTTTTATGAAAAAATGGTGGTTTTAGGGATTGTTAAGGTATGCAGAAGAGTTTATGTTTTAAAATTTTTCAGTGTATTTTTTTTTTTTTCTTCTAAAGGTGTAAGTGATGTAGACTATAGTCTGTATCCAGATAGAGAACTCCAGAGCCAGTGGCTGCGTGCTTACCTTGAAGCCTACAAAGAATTTAAGGGCTTTGGGACTGAAGTTACTGAAAAGGAGGTAGAAATACTCTTCATTCAAGTCAATCAGTTTGCATTGGTAAGTTCAAACGTACAGAATTAATGAACGGTTCTTACTGTAATTTAGAATGCCTCTACATTTTTGTCATCTTAGACAATTTCCTATTTTAAGTTTTGTGAATTTTTGTTCAAAATAGTGAAAATACATGACCATTTACAGTAGGCATTACCCCATTGCATTGCTTTTAAGACAATTTTGTTTCATTTCCTACTGTATCCCTATCCCCTAGAGCAATGCCTGGCCATATGGTAGGTACTCAGTAATTATTTGTTTAATGAGTAGATTCTTGTTAGGGTTAAGATTGATGCACAAAACAATTTCTTAGTCTATTCCTTTCTTTACATCAAAGTCAGATTTTACAGGAAAGGAGCTTTTCCACAACACATTTTATAGTTAGATCTTACGTGATAAAAGTAGGTTGGAAGAACCAGTAGGATTATGTTTTTTATGACTTATCCAGTGTTTTATCTTCTTGACCTTCATTTGATAAGCAGTTATTTCCAGTCTTAAAGCTTTATTATTAAGACCTACTTCTCTTTGCATGCATTTATATTTTAAAAATTAGCTCATTAAATTATCTTTTGAGAACAATATGATACATTAGAATGATCTTTCAACTAAGGTGTTAGATAATTAAATGGAATAATAAGCCAAAGCTATTTTAGCTGCTGCTTTTCAGTTTTAATATAATTTTGTACAGTTGACACGGGAAATATTTGTTATGTTGTCTGTACAGATAGACCCTAGTGGTATACAAGTATACCATTTTTATAGTCTTAAAAGTACCATATGACCAGAGTTACTCAGAATACATCCCAAGTTAAGAGAGTGTCCTGAAATGTTCCTTTACCTGCTGTTCTTATATCTATTTTCGGTACAGCTACTGGATCAATTAATGACATGCTCTACAGCTGGTCCTAGGATGTCTGCTGTTTCTATTTATTGTATTTAAGCATGATCTTAGAGAATGTAGGCCTTTCTTTCTCTTTAGGTTACTTAATGAGCTTCAGAATAAACCTAATATTCCATTTATTCATTGAATTAATTTCCATGTAAAATACACATAGCTCATCAATTCTTAGTCATCAGTCCCACTGTTTGCTGTTAGAAAGCTGATTTGGATTTCCTTGCAAACTTTTGATGACATTTAACATTTTGGGGGGATACTGTGACTGTATCTGTACATGGCATTGAAAAATACCTGTACTTCTGATTCATTAATCAGATACTAAGTACTTATTCTAGGTAAGGTGGATTGGAAGAATTTAAAAAAATGCATTCTTTCAAAATGCTTATAATTTAGAAGGCCAAATAAGATGTACAGAATAACTCTTTTACTGGTAAAATTTGACAGTCATTTCTTTTAAAATTGATTTTCTTTTAATATTTACTTAATTTTTGTTTTGAGACAGTCTTTGCTCTGTCATCCAGGCCTGGAGTATAGTGATGTGATCACAGGTCGTTGCAGCCTCAACCTCCCGGGCTTAAGCAGTCCTCCCACTTGAGGCTTCTGAGTAGCAAGCGCCACCATACCTGGCTAATTTTTTAGTTTTTTTGTGGAGATGAGGTCTCTCTATATTGCGCAGGCTGGTCTTGAACTCCTGGGCCTAAGTGATTTTCCCCGGCTCAGCCTCCCAAAGTGCTGGGATTGCAGGCATGAGCCACCATGCCAGGCCTATTTTTTATTGGATACAAGGTGTTTGTCACCCAGGCTGGAATGCAGTGGTATGGTCATAGCTCACTGCAACCTCAAACTCCTGAGCACAAGGGATCCTCCCAACTCAGCCTTCCAAGTAGCTGGGACTATAGGTGCACGCCACCATGCCTGGCTGATTTTTTAAACTTTTTGGAGAGACACGGTGTTGCTCTGTTGCTTAGGCTGGTCTTGAACTCCTGGCCTCAAGCAGTCCTCCAGCCTCAGACTCCCAAAGTATTGGGACTACAAGCATAAGCCCTATGCCCAGCCATAACACCCATTTTGGTGTAAAATTATTAGTAAATTGGAATTAGAAGGAAACTTACTCTGATTTAAAATGAAAAGAATATCTTCATGAAATGTACAACAGATATATTAATAAATGTCATGCATTCAGTAGAAGGTCTGATTGAAAAAAGATAAAGGACAATTGATAGAGACAAAACTTCAGTATCAAACATTTCTGAATAATTGAACATATCCTTTGAATTTGCATATACTTAGTTTTTCCATAAGAGCATATAGTAAGTATTATACTCTGAGATTCTGATACCAATTCCCAGTTCTTCCTCATTAAGAAACATTAAAGGCCCTTTATTTATTTATTTCATTTTTTTTTCAATTTTTTAAATTATTATACTTCAAGTTCTGGGGTACATGTGCAGAATGTGCAGGTTTGTTACATAGCTGTACATGTGCCATGGTGGTTTACTACACCCATCAACTCGTCATCTACATTAGGTATTTCTCCTAATGCTATTCCTCTCCCCCAGCAGGCTCCGGTGTGTGATGTTCCCCTCCCTGTGTCCATGTGTTCTCATTATTCAACTCCCACTTATGAGTGAGAACATGTGGTGTTTGGTTTTCTGTTCCTGTGTTAGTTTGCTGAGAATGATGGTTTCCAGCTTCATCCATGTCCCTGCAAAGGACATGAACTCATCCTTTTTGATGGCTGCATAGTATTCCATGGTATATGTGTGCCACATTTTCTTTATCCAGTCTATCATTGATGGGCATTTGGGTTGGTTCCAAGTCTTTGCTATTGTGAATAGTGCCTCTGTAAACATATGTGTGCATATGTCTTTATAGTAGTATGATTTATAATCCTTTGGGTATATACTCAGTAATGGGATTGCTAGGTCAATTGGTATTTCTGGTTCTGGATCCTTGAGGAATCGCCACACTGTGTTCCACAATGGTTGAACTAATTTACACTCCCACCAAGAGTGTAAAAGCATTTCTGTTTCTCCACATCCTCTCCAGCGTCTGTTGTTTCCTGACTTTTTAATGATTACCATTCTAACTGGGGTGAGATGGTATCTGTCTCATTGTGGTTTTGATTTGCATTTCTCTAATGACTAGTGATGATGAGCTTTTTTTTCATGTTTGTTGACTGCATAAATATCTTCTTTTGAGAAGTGTTGTTCATATGCTTTGCCCACTTTTTAATGGGGTTGTTTGTTTTTTTGCTTGTAAATTTGGTTGTTTTTCTCGTAAATTCTGGATATTAGCCCTTTGTCAGATGGATAGATTGCAAAAAATTTTCTCCCGTTCTGTAGGTTGCCTATTCACTCTGATGATAGTTTCTTTTGCTGTGCAGAAGCTCTTTAGTTTAATTAGATCCCATTTGTCTATTTTGGCTTTTGTTGCCATTGCTTTTGGTGTTTGTCGTCATGAAATCTTTGCCCATGCCTATGTCCTGAATGGTATTGTCTAGGTTTTCTTCTAGAGTTTTTATGGTTTTAGGTCTTACATTTAAGTCTTTAATCCGTCTTGAGTTAATTTTTGTATAAGGTGTAAGGAAGGGGTCCAGTTTCAGTTTTCTGCGTAAGGCTAGCCAGTTTTCCCAACACCATTTATTAAATAGGGAATTTTTCCCCCATTGCTTGTTTTTCTCCGGTTTGTCAAAGATGGTTGTAGATGTGTGGTGTTATTTCTGAGGCCTCGGTTCTGTTCCATTCCATTGATCTATTTATCTGTTTTGGTAGCAGTACCATGCTGTTTTGGTTACCGTAGCCTTGTGGTATAGTTTGAAGTCAGGTAGCATGTTGCCTCCGGCTTTGTTCTTTTTGCTTAGGATTGTCTTGGCTATTCAGGGTCTTTTTTGACTTCATATGAAATTTAAAGTAGTTTTCTCTAATTCTGTGAAGAAAGGCAATGGAAGCTTGATGGAGATAGCATTGAATCTATAAATTACTTTGGGCAATATTGCCATTTTCACGATATTGATTCTTCCTATCCATGAGCATGGAATGGTTTTCCATTTGTTTGTGTCCTCTTTTATTTCCTTGAGCAGTGATTTGTAGTTCTCCTTGAAGAGGTCCTTCACATCCCTTGTATGTTGTATTCCTGGGTATTTATTTCTCTTTGCAGCAATTGTGAATGGGAGTTCACTTAGGATTTGGCTCTCTGTTTGTCTATTATTGGTGTATAGGAATGCTTGTGATTTTTGTAAATTGATTTTTTTTCTCCTGAGACTTTGATGAAGCTGCTTCTCAGCTTAAGGAGATTTTGAAAAGCCCTTTATTTATCAAGACAGTTTTTGTTTCGATTCCTGTTCTTATTTTATCAGAATTCTGCTGATCGTCTGTTGTGTGATTTTCCTGCCCTTCTGGGATGTCACAACTTTCTTGTATCAGGGCCTCTGTTGCTACCTTCTTTTGACATATCTTCTTTTCTTTTTCAAGACTTTCTGTAGCTTCTTTTTAGCTAGCCGTTTACCTTCCTCTCTTACCAACTCTTAATTTCCTCCCACTGTCTATTACGTATGTGCCTGTCACATCTCAAGCATTTAAAGGAATCAATAATTATGATTGCAGTGTGAAATAAAAGGAAACCCTCAATCTTACTCCCTTGTCCTTCATGCATTTCTCAGACACTGCAATCTGCCTTTTCTCTTGCTGCTATAAAAAGAAGATCAGGTAAGGCTTACCAATCATGACATAATCGCTAAGTCCAATGTAAATTTTTCAGTCCTTATTTTCCTTGATCTGTCAGTAACATTTGGCAGTATTTACCATTGATTTAAAAAATGTTCTCTCGTTGACTTTGTAATAGTTTTATGTATGGTGAAAATAAGGAAATTATCAAAGTCTGGTTTCATGAATTACACACTTTATTGCCATACAAAGATAATTTTTTCCCCTTAGGTTCACAATGCTTAAAGAGAGGAAGAACAACCTGAACAAATCTCACAGGGAATATACTCAATAGATGAGGTACATTAACTATATAACGAGTGAGTTCCAAAGTATTAAAAGTCTAGTCCAATTAGGATGAAAGCAGGAGAGGATTGAGCTATACCTGTTTACGATTAGTTTCTTGGGCTTGACCAACATAGGAGAGATCCATGAAGACACCTGAAGTTCCTGGACGCACGAAGGTAGTGTTAGTGTTGTCATGATGAGACTTCAGAGCTCCAAGGCCTAGAGAGGCCTGAACTCTGCTTTTGGAGAAGTAGCTGACAGAGTGCAGCCTGTCACAGACTAAGTGTTCAGAGTGTCAAATTGTTATGTTTATATGCATTTTGAAGTCCACTAGTTGAGGTCAGTTACTCACATGGGGTCTGAGAAAATGTAATGTAACATTCCAAAGAGGAGAAGGAGTTCACCCCAAGCACTCACGTATGGAATTTGTATTAGCGTTCTCCAGAGGGACAGAACTAATAGGATATATGTATATGTGAAAGGAAGTTTATTAGGGAGAATTGGTTCACATGATCACAAGGTGAAGTCTCACAATAGGCTGTCTGCATGCTGAGGAAGAAAGAAGCCAGTAGTGGCTCAGTACAAGTTTGAAAGCCTCAAAACCAGAAAAACTGACCGTGCTGCCTTCAGTCTGTGGCCAAAGGCCCAAGAGCCCCCTGGCAAACCACTGGCCTAAGTCCAAGTTGTCCAAATGCCGAAGAACTTGGATTCTGATGTCCAAGGGCAGGAGGAGCAGGAGGAAGCATCCAACATGGGGTAAAAGAAGGAAGCCAGAAAACCCAGCAAGCAAAGTTACCCGACTTTCTTCTGCTGCTTTGTTTTTGCCAGGCTGGCAGCCGATTGGATGATGCCAGCCCACATTGAGGGTGGGTCTTCCTCTCCCAGTCCACAGACTCAAATGTCAGTCTCCTCTGGCAACACCCTCACAGACACACCCAGAAACAATACTTTACCAGCCAACTAGGCATCCCTTAATACAATCAAGTTGACACCTAATATTAACTATCATAGGGCCTGATAAGACTTCGCATTTTCCTAGGGAGTGGGAGTAGTTGCATTTTCTTACATACAGGATCTGATAGTTCTCATATTTGTGGGGTTTTTTTTCCCCCCCTCTGGTATGGAGTCTCTATCGCCCAACCTCGAGTGCAGTGGCGCAGTCTGGGCTCACTGCAACCTCTGCCTCCTGGGTTTAAGCAGTTCCCTGGCCTCAGTAGGTGGGATTATAGGCGTTTGCCGGCACACCCAGCTAATTTTTGTGTTTTTGGTAGAGACTGAGTTTCACCATGTCAGCCAGGCTGGTCTTGAACTCCTGACCTCAAATGATCCACCCACCTTGGCCTTCCTGAGTGTTGGGATTACAGGTGTGAGCCACCTCACCTGGCCATATTCTTGCAGGGAGTGGGGGAATACATCATTTTAAAGCCATGTGACAAATTCTCTTTTTGTACTGTCTTGCTCAATCTCTTAATCTGACTCCTCTTTCCTCCTCTTCTCCCAGCCCTCTTACATGTTAGTAGTATTCCCTAGTGTTCTGATTTGGGTCTTCCCCTTCCAAGTTCTGTTCTTGGTTCCTAAAATGTTCTTGATTTCATCCCCTTCTCCCTTTATTTTTGACTTTTGATTGAGAACTTAATCTCTTACTAACATTAACCTTTGCTGGTCTCTTTGCCTTCAGTTTTTTGTTGTTGTTGTTTTTCCTGTCTTTAATTTATCCTATTTATTAAGAAAGTGATTTCCTAGTAATTAGAATTTAATTTGTCAATTAGATTGTATCACTTTTCTATTTTATGGCTCCCTGTGACCTACAGAATGAAATCCAGATGACAGCATCTGCAAACTCATTTCCCACTACTTCACACCTCCTACTTCAGCCCTAGCAGAGTCATTTTGTGCCGGCATACTCCATGATGTTTCATGTCTGTACACTTAGAAGCTTATTCCTTCTACCTGGAATGCCCTTTTCCCTGCATCCCTTTACAGATTTCTCTTATTCCTTATGGATGTGTCTTAAGTGCTGTTTCCTCCTCAGATAGTTTATGAAGCTGCCTTGATAAAAAGAAAAGCAGGTCTGAATAATAAGATCAGGGTATACGTGTTTTGAAATATTACAAGTGGTTAGTAAATGTTTAGTGCTTAGGCCATGATACAGACTTCTAACGATTATAAGACTTCACTTGTCATTGATTGTTTAAT
Organism: Rhinopithecus roxellana; assembly: GCF_007565055.1. Lineage (NCBI taxonomy): Eukaryota > Metazoa > Chordata > Mammalia > Primates > Cercopithecidae > Rhinopithecus > Rhinopithecus roxellana. Next base: position 130,079,716 of record NC_044558.1, read on the forward strand.
GTTGAGATGGTGGCAAACAAAAGTAGGTATATGCATTATAAAACCCAACAGAGTATATACATAATGACTTTGAGGAGTTTTTCTTTTTTTTTTTCCCCCCATTATATGCACACTTGGGATTTATTTTAGTTATTTATTTACCACATAAAGCTTTGAATATTTCTTTGCAACAGGGGTGAGTAGTCTAGAAATTAAAATACCTTTTAACAGAGAGACTTACATATCCATAACCTCCAAATGTAAAAGAAATAGTATAGTTACAGAATTTATTATTTTTTTGGGTGTACTTATATTTTGGGGGGATGCAAATGACGAATGGGCTGTTTTCTGCCTTTGCTGCTCATCCATTTAGAATCCACTGTTATGTATTAATTTATCACTTTTCCCCCTATAAAAATGGTTGCCTACACAAATGAGATTTCAGTGAGGTTTTATGGATAATGCTTCTCTAGTGTAGAATCATTTAATTTAAGTATATGAATAAAAACTAATTGAGAAATATAGTTACCATCTCTGCTTGACAGTGGTGAGAAGAGCTAAGTTGGTATGTTTTTAAAATGCAGAATGATTCTTGATTTCTCAGTCTTTTCCACTACAGAATAAATTTAGTAGAAAGAAGAGATTAGGATACCATCTATAGGTGATTTTATATCAATGTAAAATATGCAAGATGATTTAGACTAGTGGTTCTCAAAGTTTTCAGTCTTAGGACCTCTACACACTTAAAATTTTTTTGAAGACCTCTACAAGCTTTTGTCTTTGTGAATTAATTAGCAGTATTTACCATATTAGAAGTCAAAATTCAAACATTTAAGTGTGTGTGTGTGTGTATATATATATATATTTAAAATAAAATCATTACATTAACGTAAATACCATAAATAGTATAACTGTTTTTCAAAACCAAAAACAATTTAGTGAGAAGAATGGCATTATTTTACACTTCTGCAAATTTCTTTAATGTATGGTTTAATAGAATACAGCGGGATTCCCATATCTGCTTCTGCATTACATCTTTTGTGATGGATTGTTTCATTTCAAGTATATGAGAAAAAGTTTCACACATGCATGCTGGAAAAGAGGAGTATTTTGCCTTTTCAGATAATTGTGGATATTCTTTTTTGATACTAGACCAAAACTCAACAAGTGATAGTTTCTTAAAGGTTAGTTGCTGTGAATAATCTGAACATATCAATTAACTTTTTACTCTATTACATTAACATCTACTGGTTTATCTTGCAGATTGAATGATTCTTTTACCTGTATGTGATTTGGTAATTTTAGCTTATTAGTTATTTGGAAAATAATTGATTCATTGAGTTGTATAGATCCTCCAAATGTTGACACATCTCATTGTAAGATAGCTAAAGATCACATGTGTTGATATCACCACCAGTGTCATCAGAAAAACTTACAGTACTATATTGAGAAGCTGTTAAGCTCACAGAATCACATACAACTTTTCTCATGTTCTAATTTTAGGGTGAAAACTTGAATTTTATCATTGGCAACAAATACTGTCAGTTATTTTCACTGAAATGACAAGTTATCTTTTTTATAGTTGGGAAAATGTCTGCCAAATACCCAAGTCTGATAACTCTAGTTTGATAACTCTAGTTTGTATATTAGTCATTTTTTTCAAGTAAAAATGGTGTTGCATTAAAAATGTACAAATTCAACTCAAAAATGGTGTTGCATTAAAAATGTACAAATTCAACTCAAAAGTCAGTTACCTAAGTGTTTTTCCTGAGACAACCATTGTACTTTGGATATGCAGTAGACATGCTTTATATGTACTGCCTATTTCCTTCCACAGAATACTAGAACATGTATTTCAGGATAGAGATTTAATAAAATTAATAGTTTTAATGGTTTCACAAAGGACATTCTTTAGTGGCTTTTTACTGTTATTGTGTGATGGTGAAGAATAAAACTGTTATACTAGTGTGATTTGCTACGACTGCCTTGACTTAAGGCAACAATAGCTTCACCCTCCACTGCTTTTGAACCATGGGTGCAAATGTTAACACAGTCAAAAAGGCAAGTAACATATCAGTTTAATTATGAAAGTAATTTTGGGCCTCTGAAACCTCCCATGGGTTCATCGACCACTTTAAGAACCTCTGGGCCGGGCGCGGTGGCTCAAGCCTGTAATCCCAGCACTATGGGAGGCCGAGACGGGCGTATCACGAGGTCAGGAGTTTGAGACCATCCCGGCTAACACGGTGAAACCCCGTCTCTACTAAAAAATACAAAAAGCTAGCCGGGCGAGGTGGCTGGCGCCTGTAGTCCCAACTACTCGGGAGGCTGAGACAGGAGAATGGCGTAAACCCGGGAGGCGGAGCTTGCAGTGAGCTGAGATCCGGCCACTGCACTCCAGCCCGGGCGACAGAGCAAGACTCCGTCTCAAAAAAAAAAAAAAAAAAAAAAAAGAACCCCTGATGTAGACTTTGAAAAGAAGAAAGTCCTCTAATTTCGTAACTTCATTTCTCAGTACCCGATATACTTTTTTAGATAGAAGACCAGTTTTGAAAATCTTTATCATTTTTAATCATTCTGGTTTCATATAGTAAGAATAGCTAGCATCCTATTGAATATTTGTTATATGCCAGGTACAGGCACTATTATGACCTACATTTTACACATGAGGAAATAAAGGCACCGTGTTTGCTGCTTAAAGACACACACCAGAGCCCAGCTTTTTTTTTTTTTTTTAAACTATTATGCTTCATGTGCAAGTGACTTTACTTGTTTAGTCTTTGCTACATTGTTTATTCTTTTCTATCCCTGTATCAGATAAGAAATTATATTCTTGCTCTTTTTTTTTTTTTTTTTTTTTTTTTTAAGAGACAGGGTCTCACTCTGTTGCCCAGGCTGGAGTGCAGTGGCGTGCTCCTCACTGCAGCCTTGAACTCCTGGGCTCTAGTGATTACTAGCCTCCTGAAGAGCTGAATAGTTAGTGATATTTTTGGGGGAAGCCAAAACCAAAGTGCAGTGTGCTTTTTAAATAGAGATCTTTAGGTTGAAAATGTGTTTTTACATATATTATTTCCTTGAGTCTTTAAAACAATCTTGTGTAGAATACAGAATGGCTAATATTCCCATCTCGTAAATGATAGATCTGACACTAAAGTCTGTGACTTATTAAAGGTTGCAGAGGTACTCAGAGCCTGGACTGGAACCTCTACATCTTGTCATTCAAATTAAGAATTCTTTTTGGTATACTGTGCTGCTTGACCTTGGTATTTAAAAATATCAAGGTCATGGCTGTTGAGTACTCTTTTGTTAGAGCCCCTTTGTTACTGTTGCTATAATGAATTTAGCTGCAACAAAATCCTTGTCTTTAATACTTTTTCCACTTAGAATATTTCTAGTTAGAATATAGTATTTCTTGGGAAGTGAAATCTTGTTCAAATTTTAAAATATTTCCATGTTCAACTGAAAATAGATTGTAAAGCACACATAATTATCTTACAGTTACTAATTACATACTAAATTTCCCTGTAAGTCCAAAGCCCATATTTTTCCTGACATAAGTTGTGTTACTTTATGTTGTAGTCTGTTATGCAGAATTAAGCCAATAAGATAATTTTCAGATGTTTTTCACCCCTAGAACATTTTTTACATTTAAATGTATTTATTGCTTGTGAGATTTGGGTTTTCTTTCGTGTTTATATTTTTATGTCAAGAAACAAAGGCTTTTGATATAATGTGTAAGCCTGTTAACAATTATAACCATTAAAAACACTAACATGTATCAGTGCTAATAGTAAACTTTGCTTTATAAAAAAGCAGGTCACAGGAACTGGCCTCTATTTTTCAAGTGATTATAATTTACCATATCCTCCTTTGGTGTTGACGAAAGTGATCTGTAGCCATCTAGCAGGTGTAGACTTCAATATGATCTAGGTTTTAGACACTATATAAAAAGAACAGCAAGAAAGTATGGTGCATGGAGTTGATTTAGAGGATAGAATTAGCAATTCATATGTGTTTTACAGAGAAATTCATTATCATAATTTTTGATTTTTCTTTCCTTCTTTTAAGGCTTCGCATTTCTTTTGGGGATTGTGGGCTTTGATTCAAGCCAAATACTCCACTATTGAGTTTGATTTCCTTGGGTGAGTTAAATTTTATTATATGGTTTACATTGGTCTCTGCTTTTGTTTGGATTAACATTTAGAATTCACAAGGAATATTGTAGTTATTTGCAATCAATTATAAAAGTTGCATACATTTAGTAACTGGTCTGTGAAGAAATTGCTATAAGCTGTTAAGAGCTCACAGGATTAGAAAAGTGTCCAGTAGGTGGTGCAGTAAACTAAAAGTATGTCCTTTGAAAATCTTAAACTTTAAAAAAACCAGCTTAGAGGACTGAGTGGAAATAAGGGAAGGACCAAGTTTTTCAGCTTTGACTAATTTTTTTGTTGTTCTCTTTTCTCACTAGGTATGCAATTGTTCGTTTTAACCAGTACTTTAAAATGAAGCCTGAGGTTACTGCATTAAAAGTGCCTGAGTAAAGAAGAGATTTAATTATTCTCCAGTAGCTGAGCAATGCTTGTGAATCTTTTCTTAAGAAATCCCAAAAAGCCAATATTAGTTAAAATTCTGTTATTTAATTTGGTTATCTTGCTTTATAAATTATGCCTCTAAACAATCAATCTATTTTTTAAATAGACTGAATGATGTCAAGAAATATACCTACTGCTCTCAGTATGTGGTGGATTAGAAATGTGTTAAATCTGCAAAAGGTATAAAGATGTCAGTTTAAGCATTTCTTTGATAATTTAACCTATGTTGTATGTGAATTATTTATTATAAACTTAACAGGATTCTGTGACTGTTTTTCTCTGTTTCATGTTTGTTGAGTGTAAGCAATGAAAATGTCCCAGATAAATTGTTTTCAGTTTTACTTTAATATTAATTTCAGTAAACATTCTAGTTGTTCAATGTAACCTTTTTATCTTGATGCATTGTAAGTAAAATGAATCATTTACTCTTGAAATGCCAGTCATTGACTGATGTAGATAGTTTAGGATTTTCATATAAAAATATCTGTTTAGGAAGGTGAAATACATTCACTGTCTCTGTTGGTGGTACATCTTGTTGAATTCAATATTAGAAAGTATTTCTTTTTGGGGTAATATAACTTAGAATTAAATCCCCATTTCTCTATGTAGTCTGGCAGTATAAATATAAATATTTACCATATAATCTTGGAATAAGTATGAGTTAATGTTACCAAAATCTGTATTAAATAATGTTTTCAAATGCTAAATATGATCAAGTTACTATTTTCAGTTTTGAAAATTTTACAGTATCAAATTCTTTCTAACCAAAAATTTTCTTTTACTTTTAGAGGTGCTTTATGTTTTTGATTATTAGTCAGTAGTATTGCTAATTTTTAAAACAAATATACAAAGTTTATCATATGTGGAAATAAGAAAATATTGTTTAGGTTAATTATTTTTTACCTATCCAGAGTCATTCCTTGCATTTCAATTTCATGTTTTAGTTTCATGTTTCATTCCTTACATTTTAGTTTCATGTTTTAGTTTGGTTCTATGTTTTTAGAATGATAGCAAATGATTACTTGATACATGTAAGTTCAGCGTTATATGTTGAGGCAGTTATATAATTAAATAAGGAACACTTAGGGCATTGATCTTGTACACTTAAAATCTGACAGATGACAAAATGTGAATTAAGCAGAAATAGTCATGGCAGGAGGGCTTTTGTTTATTTCTCTTGTTTTTGTTTAACTGTATTTTTAATTTAGTTTGGTGGTAAGAGGAGGTAATTATTGTATGGAAAGAAGTTAGATCTTTCAGATAGATAAATAGGCTTCAGGTTTTGGAGTCTGCTGTTGTAGTTGGGCAGTCATGGTTAACTTTACTTAGAAAATTAGTCTGACAAGCTTTGCACTTCGGTCACATAAGTGCCCATGTACAAAGTTGGCTTACTGGATCTGCATATTCAAAATATGCAACTACTAATTTATCCTCTGAGAAATCTTCTGAGGAGTCTGATGTATTCCAAATGACTTAATATTCTCAGACAAATGCTTTAAAATACTTGGATTATCTCAAGATTTTTAAAGCTAATAAAGTAAGTAGAAACACAGGCCATTTTAAATGGTAAATTCTAGTTACATAAATAGAATCTTAAAACATGTTTGTATCTATAACAGTGTTAGACCAGATTTGGTTTCTACCTCCCCAATGTTATAAATGTTCACTTTTGTTTTTATAAACCATATTACTGTAAGATCAATAGAACTTTGCCTAGTTGATTAAGTGAATGGAACCAATTAAACAACTAGTAGCTTTTTATAATGTTAGTGTGAACTTGAAAAATTGTTTTTGGTGGAATTTTTGTCTATAGTTGGAACATTTTCATAAAACAGATAAAGAATGTGTAATACCCTTGAATTTTTTTTTTCTTTCTGCCTTCTAAAGTGCAACAGTATGTATCTTGTAGAACTGTAGGAGGAGAGAAGATAATTTTTCTACCTTACTCCATATTCTTACTTCAAACTATTTTGAATAGAGATTCACTGAGCCATTGCTGATAGACTGTGCGTAGCTACTAGCTGTCACACTATTGTTAAGTTTTTTGGAGAGATTCATAGGGAAGTGAATGTAACCAGGAATAAAGGCTCTCACTTTAGCTCTGGGAATATGCGGTGGATCTTGGGAACAAAATAAGATACTTAATCTATTTTCCCTACTCTGGCTAGATTTTGGGTGTTGTGATGCTCCTACTTCCTGTATAGGTTTTTGGGATCGTGGTGCAGGCTAGTAATAGGGTTCAGAATTGCTTCCCTTTTATATCAACCACTTAAGGGATTCTAAAGAAGGGTAAATCTCAAAGTGCTCTAAAATCATCCCTCTAAAATTTGTCCTGTGGTGTGCTGAGATGTCTGTTGCCTTTTTATGTTAAGCTAAGGAACTTGAATGCCTTACCTAATAACTCAACTAGTAGTAAGCTCATTTTGTAAATATGAAAATGGCTGTAAGAAGTGGCATTCATGTATATTCAATGTTAGTCAATAGACCATAGTGGCCTGGATGCTTTAACAAGCAAAATTCCGCAATTTTTTTCATTTTTTCCCCTTCATACTTGTATGATCTCACCTGACCAGTGATTTTTTTTTCCTCCTAACCCCATGCTACCACCTTATTCTGGAAATCAAAAGAGATGTGGTAGTAAATCATACAGTACACATGATCATCTGAGATCAGTATGAGCACAAAACTCATCAAGTAGGTCTGCCTGGAATGTATATAAAATAATGTAAATAAAAATTTGTAAATTAGTGTGAATTGTATCTTGCATTGTGTATTGTTTTGCATTCTCTTCCCTTTTGTAGAAATTTTTCTGTAAGGAAATCATTCAGCTTGTTGGTTTTAGACTAAAAATAGCCAACAGTTGTGGCTGCACAGTGAGATCACAGGAACTGGAAATAGGGTTTGTCGGCTTTGGTTAATGTCAGTACTTATTTATTTAGCCTCTCAGTGCTTAATAAGACTTTTCTTTATTTTTTAGTTAGCCGTTAGGTTTTGTGAGGTTAGATTCCTGGAAGCAGTGAATTTGTACACTGTTATATGAATAGAGCTCCATTCTTTGACTCATGATTCCAAGCTAAAGGAAATTAAAAATGTAATTTAATAATTTCCTATTTTTAGGGTTAATTTTTTTTCTACAAAAAAACCTTGAAATTTTATATATCCCAATGTGAATCTAAGTTCCATATATACAGAAACAAGACACATAATAAGTCTTTTTTTTTTTTTTTTTTTTTTTTTTTTTGAGACAGAGTCTCTCTCTGTCGCCCAGGCTGGAGTGTAGTGGCCGGATCTCCGCTCACTGCAAGCTCTGCCTCCCGGGTTCACGCCATTCTCCTGCCTCAGCCTCCCGAGTAGCTGGGACTATAGGCGCCCGCCACCTCGCCCGGCTAGTTTTTTGTATTTTTTTCGTTGAGACGGGGTTTCACCGTGTTAGTCAGGATGGTCTCGATCTCCTGACCTCGTGATCCGCCCGTCTCAGCCTCCCAAAGTGCTGGGATTACGTGCTTGAGCCACCGCGCCCGGCCACATAATAAGTCTTTACTTCGACTTAAGCATATCTCAAATGACTTCTTTAAATTTAAAGTTGATCCTGATAGGATCATAAAAGACAGAAAAGACATAAGTAATCTTGTAATGACAACTGTTTCCATTTTTGCTGAACTAAAAATATTTAACTTCATAAATATATGTTACTACAGCTTCCAGATTTAAAGAAAAAAGTTTCCCCCAAACACTCTCAATTAAAAGTTAGAACCCTCCACTTTTAAAATTATATGGTTATTTCTTTTTTACATTACACAGAAGCCTTCTGTACCATTTTACGAATTCCTGTCTTCATAATATAAGTGAAAATACTGTCATTTCGATTTTCTGCTTTAAATTGCTTTTAATAAACATTCCAAAGTGATACAGACTTAAGCTTTTAATCAATCAGTCATTCAGTTGATAGACAAAGTTACGATGCTTTATGCTAGGCAACTTGTTGACAGCAACTTGTGCTACTTTATGCAGAAAACAAATGCTAGTAATTATTATGCACAGAGGAAAAATAATTTTAAGTATGTGGTAAAGCAGCTTCATTTTTCAAAATTGATTTGCTCTGCTTTTTCTTTAGTCCATTAGATTCCAGTATGTCCTTTTACTGGGAATTTAGTTACATATTAAGATAACCTGTTATCAGTTTGTTTTGAAAAGAAGACATTGTTAGTTATATTGAACCACCTTATTTTAAAATTTTTAACTTTTATATACCACTTGTGTGATTCCAGTGTCATGTCTTGGGTTTGATGTCGTTGGACAGAAAAGTGTATCAATTATTTTAAATGAATTTTTCCCCATGTTTGAGGCTTAGTCTGTAAATGTGTTGCTGTAACAGAAAATACTTGGGTATGCATTACTTGAATACTTGAAGACTGAAATTAATAAGATGTATTACATAATGAATTAGATTTTTCTGAACAGTTTTTTACACTGAAAATCTTCATTTCTGGATTACAATTTGAAATGGAATGAAGACCTGAATTATTTGGATAGGAAAAAATTATGATAGTGCTTATGAGAACTGTAAACTCTTCTGTGTTTGACGCATCAAACTTCAAGTTTTTTGTAGGTTTCTCTCCTGAAATTTTCTTTCTCTTCTATACTTTATGCACTTACTATACTACTGATGTAATAAAAGGGCAGGGTTAAAAATATTGTATCTGTTTTCATTGTGAATCCTATAGCTTTTCTAGTTATCAAAAAATTTCTTTCTAAAATACTCTTAATCCCATTGTTTTGGTTCATATCTTACCAATTTGTGGTATTTCAAATGCCATTAATCATTTTAGTACAACACCTGTGTTTATAAAAATTTGAAAACATTACATATTGTATTTGAAACTAATTAGTGAATGGTAAGAAAAAAACTGGCCGATAGAATTGTAGGTGATGCATTAGTTAAATTTCAAAACTCATAATAAAGGAACCTTTGGAGATAAGTTGAAACCCAGTGGTATCCCTGAATACCACTGGGGACTGGAAAAGACCCCAAAAAGGCAGTGGAGACGATTAGTGTTTACTTGCTGTGGTTGTGGTGTGCTGCTACTTAATTACAGGTGGTGACACACTGAAATTCTTATTGTCCAATAATCTGAAGTAGTTTCCGGTATTTATCTGTACTAAATTGACTATAAATTGAGTCTGCAAAGAGGAAACTTTTTGACTGTACTGTATTTAGGAGCCTTTGTACAGCTAGGTCAGATCTCCACGATATGAAGTATTTGAGTTTTAAAATATACTGTTACTAAAAGGAAAAAGACATGGCCATTTTTCCATGTGCTTAAATGATAATTTCCTTATTCAGTTTCAGAAGAAAAAGAATGAAATTGAGTAACTGTCATTGCGTTAGCTGTATGTTGAATTGGGAAATTGTGGCATAAAGCTTAAATTCGTGTTTATCAAATGTGAAGCATAGTAGTATAATGCTGCTTTGTATATAATGTAAGTGCTACAAATAGTCTCAGCACTGAAAATGTATTGATACCTCTTAAATGAATGCAACTTTTGATGTAGGTGTTTTGATATGCCTCAGAAAATATCTGAGTGTCTAAGAATTTGTTAATCTGTTTGGTAATGAAGATACTTCCTGTGGTTTTGTTTCATATTTTCATGTTTAAAATTTAAGTTTTACATTTTTACTACTGTTAATTTAAGTAAAATTCGTTCTGTGGGTAAAATGAGGTTGGCAGTGAAGAAAATTAAAAACAGCCTCATTCATGTAACTGGTTAAGTAAAAATACATTTTCACTATGTGTTCATAAACTTTTAATGAAGCTGTTTGTCTTTCAGTTCAAATATAAGTGATGTTTAGGCTTTATTTCTGTTAATAAGGCTTTTTACCATTGATTAAATGAAGGAATGTATCTTTTTGAAGAGATTTATATTCTGTAAATAAAAATTGGTTGTAACAATAAAGTTGAGTTCTAACTACAGTGTATTCATAAATTTTGTTACTTCAGCTTATTTTTGAGGTTTTCCTTGTGAATATCTGCAAACAAGACTTTCCAAAGTTAGTATATAAGTGTATATGTGGAGTGATTCTTTAAATTCTAATTCTAAATTCTAGGTTTTTTGTTTTGTTTTGTTTTGTTTTTAGTTTTATATACATTAAAAAGTATTGTGGAATCTGGCCAGCAGCCCACAATGCAACAGGGCTCTTTCTTTGCTCCCAGGCAGATCAGCAGGTGTAGAAATAATAGACCCACACAACATAGTGAAAGCTGTGTCCAGGAAGTCACCACCTTCTGGTCTCATGGTGCTGACAATGCACTGGATATACCAGCATTTATTATTAAGTTTAGTGAGAGCAGGGGTAGGTTAGTGAGGGATTTAGGGTCATTTGATTATTAGGTGAGATGGTCACATGGGGATGAAGTAATTCTTTAACATAATATCTGTATGCAGAAGTACAGTATACAGAGATAAGAATTTATAATATAGTGTGTGCATCAGTAATTTCTAACAGAGCCTTAAAACAGAAACATGGTCTTTCCATAAGCTACGATTAGCAAGATATTAATCAGCAGTAACAGTTGCAGCAAAAACTGGTTACAAACAATCCATAGAAACAGGACGTGAAGCTAGACAACCGGTTAGACCAGAAATTCTCAGAAGGGAGTATGCCTTAACCCTAAAGAGGCCTGTAAGAGCCATGGCAAGATGAGGGCGTTTATAGCCCCATCTTATCCATATGGACAGGCGCCCCTCATGCATCCTTTTGTAGGCTCTCCACTAGGGTCGCATTCCATTCCCAGAGCTATGAACATCTGCTTTTCTGGGATAGGAATCTTGGTGATGTGAAACCTCCGTGACTGTACGTCCGTTCACAGGCTCTCTGCAGGGGGAAGCACATCACGCGCTGTTGGCTCATTCTGGCAGTCCAACCTGGCATTGTCTTAACACAATCCTGCATGCAATTTTGTATTTACGATAATCAGGAGCATTTCTTCTTTTATTTCGTAGCAGTTGTTTCAAGGGGTCTCCCTACAAAAAAGTTTTGAAAAAATGTTTACTTTTGGAAAAATTTGGTTGAGATGAGACTATGGAATATTACATAACTTATAAACATTCTGTTTACCTAGTTTAAAAATCCATTATTCTAGCTATTATGCTTTCTGTCTTCACTATTCTTTGGAACCAGAGATGGGAAACATAGAGGAATAAAGACACTGAGACGTAGCATCTTATGATCTAGGCAGGGATTATCCATTTAAACAACAGACTCTTAAAATTATCAGATAGTGTGATAGATGATCTCTGCCTTCGGATGATGTTTATTTGCCATGAAGGTCAGTTGTCCATTAACAAAAATAGTCATTAATTTGTGTTCATGTGTGGGGTTTTTTGTAGAATGTTTTCCAGTTTGGGTTTGAGAATTTCTGATGATTAGCTTGCAGTTATGTATCCCCAACTGGGGATAACATCAACAAGTTCCTCATCTCACATGTGATACCTTAACAAGGATACATCACTTATTAATTTTGATCACCTGGTTAAAGTGTTGTTCTGTGCCTTCACTGTATATTTCCCCCTTGCAACAAATAGGCAATCTGTGGGAAAGTGCTTTAGATTGAGTATTTTGCTCCCCTACAAACATCCTCTTTTTCCTTCCCTGATTTAGCAATACTTGATAATTCTCACCCAATCCAGTCTTTATTATGATGATTGTAAAATGGTGTTTTAAAAATATTGCTATGTTCTCTTTTTCTCAGCATTTTACTGAAAGGAATTGTCCTCTTATTTGCACCTACCTACCTACCTACCTACCTACCTACCTACCTATCAATCATCTATCATCTATTTGTATTTTAAGTATAGACTCATAGATTTCTGTTTTATTCAGTGGATTATAATCTGCTATTAATACTGTATTTATTCATGTCATTGTTAAAATTGTCTGAGATTGGTCTTGAGGGAGCCCCTTAAATTTGGTTCCTTTTGCTATGCTCCCAACATGTTTTGAGCGCTTACTTTCTGGCAAAAGAAGACATTCTAGACTCATCTTGTACCTTTTGTGCCTCAGCCCTGGAATCAGCCATTTATCCAAAGAACCTAGAGGTTCCATTTAGGAGAAATGGTGTTTAGAAACTAAGATCTGAGAACTTGGTGTGCTTATTGACTCCTGAGATATCACCGATCCATCCTAGGTTCTTTGGACTGGCAGAGCAAGAAAGCACACACACACACGTTTATATATAAATCTCTTTTTTAGAGATTGTGAGTTCATACTGTTACCTCCAGTTTCTACACTTGATCTTAGCCAAAAGGCCAAGTTATACCTCTAGCTTCTAACTAGAATTTTTCCTTGCCTCTCTCATTCATATTTGTTTCTCTCTTTACCCACTATGATTATGTTTGTGTGTGTTTTTAAGAATTCCACAGAATTGATGTGCTTGTTTAGAATGTATCATGAGAGTGTATAAGATGTTAGTATACAAATTACTAGTTTTTGTAAACTTTGATCATTTGATGAAAGTGGTATCTGCTGGATTCCTCCCAATTCTCCCTCTCTTCCATCCCTCCTTTTTCCCCCCCGTTTTCCTCTTTTAATTAATATCCTGTGTGGGGGTGGGGGAGGGATACTTTGAAACTATGCAAATCTTTTGCCATTAATTTTAGCATCCATTGGTGGGTTTTGTTTGCAACAATTACTGTGTTTGTCTAACACTGATTTTTCCATTTCCCTCTTCTACATTTGAAAATTGGAACTTTGCTGAAATAAGGAGGGATACCTTTTTTACACTTATTTATTTAACTATATCAGTAAGGACTCAGATACTTAATTCACTGGCCTATAATCCACTACAATAATTTTTTTGGCCAAGTTGTTGACCAAAATATAATTTCGTTGCTCAAGTTTTTCATTTTGGCAATTGGGAACTTTTTCAGCTTGGCTTCTGTATCCTTTCAACATGCCTGCGATACAGGAATTAAGAAGAAATTACTGATGCAGATATTGAGGGTACTGAAGTCCTCAGTAAGGTTTTCTTTTTAACTTGGTGCCTCACACCTGTAATCCTAATACTTTGGGAGGCCAAGGCTTGCGGATTGCCTGAGCTCAGGAGTTTGAGACCAGCCTGGGCAACATGGTGAAACCCTGTGTCTACTAAAATACAAAAAAATTAGCCAGGCGTGGCAGTGTGTGTCTGTAGTTCCAGCTACTCGGGAGGCTGAGGCGGGAGAATTGCTTGAATCCCAGAGGCGGAAGTTGCAGTGAGCTGAGATCGGGCCACTGCTCTCCAGCCTGGGCAACGGAGCAAGACTCTGTCTCAAAAAAAAAAAAAAAGGAAAAGAAAAGGAAAGCAGCCCCAAATCATTTTCCCTTCTAACAAAGAGCAGCCTGTAAAATTGAGCTGCAGACATAGATGCCAGCAGTTGTGCCAATCATGTTCAGAATGGCAGCTGGTCTTCCCTTCTCTGCCAGCCACATGTACAGTAAGGAGCAGATAAGATGGTGCTGGCCAAGGGGAAAGTTCATTTGCATAATAAGATGAGGGTGGGGCATCCAGCATTCCCGGGCAATATGATGGAACCAATCTGTGAGCCCAATCTGTGAGCCCTACGTAAATCAGACACTGCCTCCTCAAGCCAGTCTATAAAATCCGGACATAGGTGACTGAATGGCCTTTTCCTCTCCAAAGTCCCTTCTCTCTCACTAGACAGAGAGCTGTTTTCCTTTCTCTTTCTTTTCGCCTTTCTTAAACCTCTGCTCCTAAACTCCCTGTGTATGTCTGGGTCCTAAATTTTTATGGCAGGAGACGACACACCCCAGGTATTTACCCCAGACAATGTAGCCACTTCAGCTACAATAATTATTTGTATGTATTTATTGTTATTTCTTAACCTCTAGCATTTGCAGTGTAAAGCTGCGTAATTTTTTGAGCACTTCTTTTTCTAACAACATGAGGTGTTTCAGGCTCATCTTGTGCCTTCCCTGCCTCAACCCTCAATTCAACTATTTCTTCAAGGAGTTCTTTTTTTTTTTCTATTTATTAGAGAATGGTATTTAGAAATCAAGACCAGGTGCCAGATGCTTATTATTACTGAGTTCTTGCTACTTCTTCTTTTTTTTTGAGATGGAATCTCGCTCTGTCCCCCAGGCTGGAGTGCAATGGTGCGATCTCAGCTCACTGCAAGCTCTGCCTCCTGGGTTCAAGCGATTCTCCTGCTTCAACCTCCTGAGTAGCTGCGAGTACAGGCGCACACCACTACACCCAGCTAATTTTTGTAATTTTATTAGAGATGGGGTTTCACCCTGTTGACCAGGATGGTCTCTATCTCTTGACTTGGTGATCCACCCGCCTCAGCCTCCCAAAGTGCTGGGATTGCAGGCGTGAGCCACCGTGCCCAGCCTGAGTTCTTGCTACTTCTACATTCCATCAGTGGACATTTTAGAAAATAAATATATGTAGACTACTATACACACACATGCCTCTATACTTTTTCATCTGTGTTTGTAACGTTTTATTTTGAACTCATTTCAAACATACAGAAACGTCACAAAAATCATTTAGTGAACTCCTATTTTTTCCCATGCCCTCCAATAAATATTTGCTCTGTTTTATTATTTTCTCTCTACATCTATATTTCTTTTTGTGAATTATTTGACAGCAAATTGCACACATAAATCTTTTATTCCTCAATTCTTGTATTTTCTAAAAACACTATTCTGACCCCCACTGTTTCTGATGAGCAGTTGATCATTCAAATGAATGTCACTTTGAATATAGTGTGTTATTTTTTAGTGACTACTTTCAAGATTTTCTTTTTTCATTTGGTTTTCCGTAATTTGATTATGGTATGCTTTGGTGCAATTTACTTTGTATTTATTATCTTGCTTGGGTTTTGAACCACTTGAATCTATAAATTTATGTCTTTTATGAAATTTGGGGAATGTCATTCTCATTTTTTTGTCGCTACGATATGTTAAAGTTTGATATGTTGAAGTTCCTGATCGTTATGTGATTCTGTCAATTTCACCTTGTATCTCTTGTAGTTTCTGCTTCATATAGGTTGTTGCTATGTTATTCGGTGCATAAATATATATATTGTTAGACGTTCATTGTAAATTGTGGCTTTTACCATTGTAAGGTTTCACTCTTCATCCCCTTTAATACTTTTTGGTCTGAATTCTACTTTGACATTAGGATCATAACCATCTTTTCTTATTTCTAATTGCCTGGTTTATGTTTGTTCATCCCTTTAACTTTTTTGAGTTACTGGTTTAGATATGTCTCTTATGTACAACGTATAATTGGATTTTACCCTATGAGTCAATTTGAAAATCTTATCATGTTAATGTACCCATTCGTATTTTCTGTATGACCGATATGTTTGGACTCAACTCTGGCAATATTAGTCTGTGTTAAAATTACTATGTATTGTTAATATTTGTTATTTTTTCTGTATCTAGTTTGTCTTTTTTGTTATTTTGCTATCTGTATTCAGGAAGGTTTGTATTTTTGTTCTAGTGATTTTCTTTATATAATTTTTATAGGGGCTTTTTCTCTTATTTAGCTTTTCCTGTCTTGCCTGTCAGTTTTAAATTCTATCCTCTGACTCCATCTTATTTATTGAACAGTCGGTGATGTTACTCTGCTTCTCTCTCTCTCTTTTTTCTCCCATTTTATTTAGTTAACATTCTTTGCATGTTAGAACATATAACATTTCCATATAGTTAAACAGTGTCCCTATCCTTGTTTGATTCTTACCTCCACAATGATATATATTAAATTCATTTTTTTGTTGTTGTTCATACTTTTCTTCTAATCCTCTTGACCAGGTTAACTCCTACTCTGTTAAAACTTTTAAAAACTCCTTTGGAGGTAAGACTTTCGGAGAGCCATCTTTCTGCTTGGTCAGCTGTCTTTTTTGCCTCCATCTCCTGTCTCAGTGCAGTGCTCTAGGAACACATTCCACAGAGACACAAATACAGGATTTGATTTTGGAAAGAGATTAAAAACTCTGGAAATAATTGTCCAGAATAATTTTTTTTCTGAGTTGATACGATGCTCTCAAATCTGCTGCATTGACGAACCTGTACTTCATTACTTTGGAAGTTGTGAATTCATTTTTTTAACCACATTTTTCTGTATGGATTGGTTTTAATTTATTTAGTTGAGCCTGAATTGAGGGAAGTATTTAAATGCTTTGTAAACTGCCATTGATTTCCTATAGGCGACTAGAATTCAGTCTTCTTAGAATCTAGCATCCCTGCAGCTTTTAAAGTCCCACCAGTGTATGGTCTTAAAAATGTGTGTCCATAACATTGAAACAAGCATTAAACGATTTTATCTCTCTAGATGAGTTTCAGTCAAAACCTATAATTGTTTTTCTCAGACTATTGCATAAAAGTCAGTAAAACCCAAGCCAAGCATTACTGACGTTTGATACCAAAACTTTATTTTTAAAAATGGCTGTCATTAAGATTTGGCAGTTGCATTGCTTTATCTCCTCTGACCCCTTCTCTCAATGAGATTATCACAAAAGAAGAATCAGCCTAAATCTCTTTTTTGACATATCAGGTATTTTTACTGTATTATTTTAATTCAACACAACATCATGAATCAAACATTCTGGTTTCTACTGCAATTTCTCTAGCTGGTTTTCTCAACTATATTATGAATCTTAATAGTTGAAAAATTATTTAGACTCTTATAAAAATATATATTTAGTAATTAGTTGATAGGGATTGCCATTTTAATCTTCTCACCACATTTCAAGAAGCTAACTAAAACCGTTCTCTTTTTTTTCTAGTTTTGTAACACTTGGAAAGAATTTAAAATGTTATTGTGCTTCTTGCAGGTTTTCTTTTTTCTTTTCCACATGGAAACAGAAGGCTGTGTAGGTGCCTTGTAAAAGTCTGTCTTGGTGACATCCCTAACAAGAACCTAAAGCAATCTTGCTAAAAAATATTTCTGAGTTACAGCTTTGAAATATTCTAAAACAGAAAATTCATTAACTAGAAAGAAAATGTAACCATTTGACCACATTTGCCAGTGAATTTCCTTACTTGGCTAGAGGAGAAGAATTCTTTGTCTTAAATTACCTGGTAATTGTATTGACAATATCAGCTCATTTACCTTTGCAATACAAATGAAGAATGAGAGGGGGGTTGCTAATTTCACGAGTCTTTGTAAAGGTTGAATCGAGTTTCGTTTTTCTCTTGTTTATCCTTGTCAACCCTAAGTATCTCACTGGAGACAGAAAGTAGAGGTAAAGTGTTATATAGTAGAAAGGCCCTGTTCAGGTGGCAAGAAGTCCCATTAATGACCATGGGTTTTCTGGGCTTCATATTCTCATTTATAGAATGATCAGATTAAATAAGATTACCTCTAGAGTCTTTTCTATTTGTAAAATGCTGAGATATGGTAACCAAAATGTTACCAGAAGGGGTCCCAATCCAGAGCCCAAGAGAGGGTTCTTGGACTTCATGCAAGAAGGAATTTGAGGTGAGTCCATAAAGTGAAAGCAAGTTTATTAAGAAAGTAAGGGAATAAAGAATGGTTATTCTACAGGGAGGGCTCAGAGACTCGTGGATATTTTCTTTTTTTGTTGTTTGTTTGTTTGTTTGTTGTTTGTTTGTTTTTTTGTTTGGTTTCTTTTTGTTTTTTTTTTTTTTGAGACGGAGTCTGGCTCTGTCGCCCAGGCTGGAGTGCGGTGGCGGAGCTCACTGCAAGCTCCGCCTCCCGGGTTTACGCCATTCTCCTGCCTCAGCCTCCCAAGTAGCTGGGACTACAGGCGCCCGCCTCGTCGCCCGGCTAGTTTTTTGTATTCTTTAGTAGAGACGGGGTTTCACCGTATTAGCCAGGGTGGTCTCTATCTCCTGACCTGGTGATCCGCCCGTCTCGGCCTCCCAAAGTGCTGGGATTACAGGCTTGAGCCACCGCGCCCGGCCAACTCGTGGATATTTTCTTAGCCTCCCACTGCTATCTCTTGCCAACAAACACTTGCACTATGCAAAGTTCATGAGACATGCCTATGTCACACCCGACTTATCTTTCCTATTGGTCATTTCCTATTCTGGTCGCTCTTTCTTCCTCATGAAGAGCTTTAGTATCTCTGAGTCCCAGTCTCCCACTGCTGCTATCACCACACGCAGCTTACTTGAGAATGACCCTTCCACCAACTCAGGCTGAAAGCGCCTGGGCGTCTTCAAATTTTAGTATTATTCATTTCCATTTTATATCAACTTCCCATGTGGATAGTCATAATCTGTGCCTAACTCCTGACCTGAAAAATGCATCACCACTGAAATGTAAAAACTAGTATCAATCTTTGGCTATGCTTTTCTATTCCTCCAGCTTTTTTCATTTTTTTCCCCTTCACTCCACCTTTTCTTTTACCTCGTAAAACCTCCAGACTTTGGACCGCATTCATTTCTGTCCAGATATCCCCCTTTTGGCCTATTATTATCTAGGCTAGATGCTGGCATGTCATCTCAGGTCCTCCTGCCAGCCTCTTTAACTACTGGCCACCACCATCTTTCTCTCACCAATATCCAGCCAATTCTTAGACTTGGATATATCCTGCCCCTGGGGTTGGCCCTGCCCCGTGACAACTTTGCTAGCTGATGCTCCCCAATTCCAAAGTCTCCATTGTAGACTGCACCTTTAAGAGCAGTTGACTTCAGGAATAGAGAGCTGAGTTAATCATACTCTTCTGTTAAAGCCATGTTAGCATTGTTTGTCCTTGCAAAGCACTTCTAGTCAGTTTGCGCTCTGATTTATTAATTCATTTCCCTTTCACCCATGCCTTCCACTCTTATTCCACTGCTCCTAATAAGCAGCCATTTTATTGTATATATTTTTAAATTTGAATGTAGTTTCACAATATGTGTATAGTTTTATGGCCATTTAAATTCACATAATTTAGTCATTGCATTCTTATTCTCACTTTTTTCACCAAGCACTGTATTTTCAAGATTGATTTTTGTAGCTCTGTGAATATGTATTTCTAAGGTATTGTTTCTGTTAGCTGCACAACCATTTAGTGTGCATCGAAAACATCTCACCTATCCTTTCTCCCGGTGATGGACACTCAGGTTGCCTGTAACTGTTTGACACCACAAACAATAATGTATGTCCTCATCATATATCTCCTAATGGACATAAGTTATGATTTTACTGGGATATAATTTTTTATTATCATTGTATAATGTTACTAAATATATCTGTTATCATTATTTCATAAGAAATGTACCACATAACAATGTTTTGGGTAATGATGGACAACGTATATAATGGTGGTCCCGTAAAATGATAAGGGAGCTGAAAAATTCTTATGGCTTAGTCTGGATAATCTTGACCCTGTATAGGCATAGGCTAATGTGTGTGTTTGTGTTTTATTTTTTAACAAAAAAGTTTTTAAAAAAATTTTTAAATAGAAAAAAGCATATAGAATAAGGATATAAAGAAAAAATATTTGTGTACAGTTGCACAGTATGATTGTGTTTTAAGTATTATTATAAAAGAGTCAAAAAGTAAAAAAATTAAAAAGTTTATTCAGTAAAAAAGTTACACTAGGTTAAAGTTAATTTATTATTGAATAAAGAAAAATATTTTGAAATACATTTAGTGTAGCCTAAGCCTTCAGTGTTTATAAAGTCTACAGCAGTATACAGTAATGTCGTAGGCCTTCTTATTCACTCACCAGTCATTCACTGACACCCAGAACTTGATTTCCAGTCCTGAAAGCTCCATTCATGGAAAGTAGCTTATACAGGTGTATTACTTTGTATCTTTTGTACCATGTTTTTACTGTAGGTTTTTAATGTTTAGATATATTTATATATACAGATACCACTGTGTTCCAATTGTGTACAGTATTCAGTATAGTAACATGCTGTACATGTTTGTAATCTAGGAGCAATAGGCTGTACCACATAGCCTAGGTGTTTAGTAGGCTGTATCATTTAGGTTTCTGTAGTTACACTTCATGATGTGCACACAATGATGAGATTGCCTAACAATGCATTTCTTAACCTCATGGTTAAGCAACACGTGACCTACTTTCAATAATGATGAACTAGGATGGTGTGCTAGTGGATTGAAATCCATTGGTGTAGTGTGATTATTCAGGAATTTTAAATGAATAAGGGGAATGATAAATATAAAGAAAATTGAATTGAATTGTTGTTATAAATTGCATTGATAACCTGTAGATAGATAAAGAAAAGCTGAGGTCAGTTAGCAAACAATTGAAAACTAAATAACAGAGCTAGTCTCTTTGGTAACTTACAATGAATGTATTGACTTGATGGTACTGTCTTGGGATATGCAATTTAACATTCTAGTAAGGGCTCTGGGGGGTGATGCAAACTTGCTACCAGGGCAAAAAATGATGGCCCACATGAATGAGGCTGAAATGCCTGAATTGCCATGACATACATTAGAAAAAGATATTACCGTAAAGGGTTGAGAACAGTGGACAGACTGGACATATAATATTGTATATATAAAGCCAGAAGACACATCAGAAGGTTATGTTTTATAGGGAGGCAAAGAGGACACATCGTTTCACCAAGGCCGTCAGGAATAAGCTGATGAAAGAGCCACCAGTCAAGAGGTTCAGTGACAGTTCTCTGTAAGCCAGTTCTGTAGATAGGAGAGGCTATCACAGAACTTTTCTCATTGGTGGTACTGGAAATAATAGTGCTCTGAAGCGTAGAGGCCAGATGGTTGTGCTTAACTGCCAGAAATGAGGGGTCATGATTATCAACACAATCAAGAAGCTTGAAGTAACAGCCTAGGGAGCTTGACCAGTTAAGAATTGTGAAGACTATTACCATCATTAGATGTGACCAAATAGAGCCCCCTGCCATGGTCCCCATGCTTTGGTGTACCATCTTGGTAATTTTAAAAGTCTCTTTATGGTACTGTGACCAGCTGAGATTGAGGCTGCCATCCAGGTGGTGTGCTCCAAGACTAGACCAAGACCTTTGTGAGTTCTGGTTCTCATTTCTCCCTTTTGACCCACTAAACTGCATGGGGAGTCAACCATATGCCAAGGCTTTGTTAGCATCATCATGATGTGCCATAATATAGTCCAAATAGATCTAGACCATCTGGATACCCCGGAAATCATCATACCAATCCATTACATCAGTGACATCCTGCTGATCAGGCAGGATGAACAAGAGGTAGCTAACGTGCTAGAGGCCTTGGCAAAACACATATGTGATAATCCTTAAGAAAATTTAGGGACCTACGACTTAACACAATTAGGGGTTCAGTGGTAAACATCATGCTGGGACATCCCCTCCAAAGTAAAAGACAAATGTTTTATTGTGCGTCTTTGCCTACAAAGAAGAAATCATAGTACCTAGGAGATCTCTTTGAATTGCAGAGACAACATATTCTACACCTAGGAATACTGTTTCACCCCATGTTGTTGGTGATATGGAAGATGTCAGATTTGAGTCGGACTTGGAGCTGATAAGACCTTTTCAACAAGTCAAGCCTATGGTGAAAGTAGCCTGGGCACTTGAACTATATGTTTGGTAGACCCTATGATGTTAGAGATGTCAATGGTGGAAAAAGATGTAATATGGAATTTCTTCCGGTGGAGAAATGTCAAATCAGGCCCCTTAGGTTTTGGAGTAGTCTTGCCATCTGCAGCATAGAATTAATTGCCTTCTGAAAAATAGCTGTTGGTGTGCTACTAGACCCCAAATAATCAAGAGATGGAGCACTTGATTATGGGACCCCCAATTATTATGCATCTTGAACTGGTCATCATGATCTGGATTCTGTTGGTCCTACTAGATTAAAAACTCAGACAGGCCCAGTGGCAATTCATTTTAAATTTAAAATAGGAAACTGGGGATTAGACATGAACAGGACAGAAGATAAAAGGAGGTTGAATGGTTGGTTAACCCATCCCCCTATGCTGTTCATCATATTGGCATCATCACCCCTCCCCCACTTTATACATGGGCAGTCTTACATGACCAGCTGAAGGTAAAGGAGAAAGCCTGGGCTTGCTTTATAAACAGGTGGCCTTATATGGGTGTAAACTGGATGTGGATAGCGGCTGAATTACTGCTCCACTCAGGATGGACTTGAAAGACAGTGGTGAAGGAAAATATTCCTAGTGGACAGAGTTTGGGGTGGTTTATTAGGCTATCCAGTTTGTATGGAAGGAGGTTATGCTGTACAAGGACTCACGGGCAATGAGGAGCTGGTCAGAGATGGAAGGAAAGAAGATGTGAAGATTAGTGACAAGATCTGGGAGAGAGACATATAGTTAGATATACGGGAGTAGGCACAAAATTTAAGGATCTTTCTGTCATACGCTAACATGCCCCAAACATGGAATCCACCATGGATGAGCCACTAAACAACTAAGTAGACAAAATGGCTTGGCCATTTCATATTAGCCAACTTTCATCAGTGGCCACCCCAGGGCTAACATGATGGGCACATGCATGAAGTGGCCACGTTAGCAGGGATGGAGGCTATTTTTAGGCTTTATTTGAGTTTCTACCAAGCCTCATCTGCTGCCTCTGAAGCTCTGACCAGTCAACAACAGAAATGAACGCTGAGCCCCTCATAAGACATGATTCCTCTTTCATAGGTGTTACTCCCTGATGAACTTTTGTACTCTCTACTCTCTTTCGGTCTCTGCTTGCCAGAGAACACCACCTGGGACAACACATTATTTCCCAAGAAGACATTATTTGCTGCGTTTTTCCCAAAAACATGTGATACTTCTAAAACCACTGTCCGACCCTTGTACCCCTCTTTCCCTAGCACTTGATCTTGCCTCTAATTTCATAGACAATCAATTAAAATGTCCCACCGCATTCCATCCTCAAAACTAAAAATATTATGGATCCTCCTCATCTACTTTTCTTCAACCTCAGAAGTAAAAATGCTCTTTATCCCATTCAACACCAGTGATTTCCTTTATGTCCTCTCTTCTTTGTTCAATTGGTTTCCTCTTAATAATGTTCCCCATAAGACAGGAAATGCAAATGTCTCTTCTTATCTTAAAACAAACATGATAACAATAAATATTTTCCATTACCTGAACCCTTTTCAACATCATAGCTGAAGTTCATGAAAACTCAGTGTACTCTTGGTATCTCCATTTTTTTTATCTTCAGCTTTCATTTATTATGGTTTTAGTGGTCTTTTCTTTTCTTTTTTTTTTTTTTTTTTTTGGTCTGAACAAAATAATTCTCCACACAACTATTTTATATTTATTTATATTTATTCTAATGAGAACAGATATTCTTTGTGTTAAAGATTTAATTTGTAAATCAACCAGTGGAAAGTTCTTGATGAAATCTAAGTGCAAATTTCTAAGCACTTGGAAAGAATTAATCTGTCCTTTAGTTAGGACAAGGCTGGTGATGTAGATCCAGATAGAAGGGCGGGTGTATGGCATAGATATTCTTCTTGTGCTACTTCCACAGATACCCTTCTATTCTCCATGAAGAAGGGAAGTCTTTCGTATTCTCCAAGTCCCTGTAGTAAGAATGGAGGCCTAGTGGTGGGGTGGGGTGGGGCAACAAAGGGAAGAAGGGTTATGTGAATAGTCTGACCCATAATATTGACAGATATCACCTCTTCCCCCTATCTCCCTCCTCTCCAAATAATTTCCATTCACTGACATTGACCTCAAGTACATATTGATTTCAGGACTTGACACTAAGGCACATATAACCAACTGACTCAACCTTCTGTAAAACTCCATAGGTCTTTCTGTTATTAAGATTCAGATGCTTTGTCAGGTAAGCTTCCTATAGTCTCCTTGCTTGATGGCCTTAGGGACTTAGCAGCCTCCTTTCTTTTCTTCTTCCTCTTCTCTTGAATAATATAACCTTTATTACCTCCCTCTCCCCCTTATTATTAAAAAAATGATGCTTGTTCACTGGAGAAAAATCAGAAACTACAGAGAAACCAAAAATTAAATTATTTATAACCCTATTTTCATTTTAGTATAAGGATTTTCCAACCTTTCATTATGCTGGGTATCTGTTTGTGTATGAATGTATGTACATACATAAGTTTATTGTGTTAGGCCATGTCAGAAATGAACCCACATACACATACAGATGTATACTAAAAAACCGACCACAGTTGTTTTATATCATTTTTTTCTGCTTTTCAGAAAATGTTCATTTTTAATAGCTGCTTGAGTTTTATTATATGTTATACCATGATTAACTTTGGCCAGTGCCTATTCTGGATATTTTAGGTTTCTAGTTTTTTTTCTTTTCCAGCATATTAACGCTGCTGTGAAAAACAGTATTATATTTAAATCTTTGTGCCCATTGTCAATTTCACTTCCTACAAGTGGAATTCTGGGTCAAATGATATGCACATGTTTGATATATTTTGTTGTACTTACTTCTGAAAGACTTAAGCAAATTTTTATTCTTACCTGAACTTTGAGAATCCTTGCTAACAGTAGCTAATCATCATTAAAAAAAATACCTGCCCAGTGTGCTACGCCACAAATGGTATCTCCTTCTCCCCCCCCCCTTTTTTTTTTTTTGAGACAGTCTTGCTCTTTCACGCAGGCTGGGGTGCAGTGGCGCAATCTTGGCTCACTGTAACCTCTGCCCCCCAGGCTCAAGCAATTCTCATGCCTCAGCCTCCCTAGTAGCTGGGATTATAGGCGTGCACCACCACACCCAATTAATTTTTTGTATTTTTAGTAGAGCTGGGGTTTTACCATGTTAGCCAGGCTGGTCTCAAACTCCTGGCCTCATGTTGATCTGCCTGCCTCGACCTCTCAAAGTGTTGGGATTACAGGCATGAGCCACCGCACCTGGCCGGGTATCACCTTTTCTTCATTAAAGCTCTGGCCACCTGTATCCTGTGGAGATCAAATTCCTACAAACAGCTGCAGAGTAGAAGGCAGCCAGTCTTCCTTATATACCCATGTCTTGCTGGGCACTGCTAGGTTCTGGGACTACTGAAATAAATACGGCACAGTTCAGTCTCTACCCTGCAATGGAGTTCTGGGGAGCTGGCGGTAAGGGGTTATAGAGAGACCAGTAAATGCATCATTACAATACAGGGAGTTAAGTGTAATAGTGTGGGAATGCTGTGGGACTACTCAGTTGGGGAGTGAGCCGAGCCATGAGTGTTAAGTCCAAATTAAGACTCACCAAGATTAGGAGTTAACCAGGCATAAAAGTGGGTTTTCAGACAGGGATACAGCTTGTAACAACGCAAGGAAGTATGGAGTATACAGTGGCCTAGCTGGGAACAGCAAGGCCTGGTTTGACTGCAGCAGCCTGTGTAAGTTGGGGGAACAGCAGTGAATGGTCCTAGAAAGCAGCAGGAGTTGTATTATTAAGAGGTTGGCTGTCAGCATTTAGTATTCTTTTCTTGTGGGTGTTAAGAAGTGTTGGAAGATATTAAGCGGAAAGTCACATGATCCCATGTGCATTTTGGAGAAGTAACTGGTGCAGTGTGGACGGTCAGTTGGAGGGACTCTGGACTGGATGGAAGTAGGGGTGCTAGCTAGGAGTCTAGTGCATCAATCCATGCCAGAGATGAGGACTGCAGGGGCTCATACAGGAGGAGAGGACAGGAGGGTGAATTTAAAAGATAATATGGGGGAATGGTAACAGCATTTGGGCTACTTGGACTGTTGAATACAAGAGAGATAGAATGTCCTGGCTTGGGTCATCTGGCTAAAAAGCGGGGCCATTACAGCCATAGATTCCTTTTGGTTCCACAGTCCAATCCTTTCCTGTCTTACGGTGCCACATTATATGAATGTATTACGTGATTTTGTCACATGCTGTAAGAAAAGTAACTGCCATGGAGTTGAGAAGGTAAGAGAAAGGTGAGTAGAATGCTCAAAAACATAAGAGTCAAATTATTATCAGATCAGTCAGGCAGGAAATATAATGGTAAAGGGCAACAGAGTGAGACTTTGTCTCAGAAAAAGATAAAATACTATAAAACCAAAGGCAAGAAATTATTAAGTATTTTTAGTAGGGACAGGGTTTCACCGTGGTGGCCAGGATGGTCTCGATCTCTTGACCTCATGATCCACCCGCCTTGGCCTCCCAAAGTGCTGGTATTAGAGGCGTGACCACCGCATGGTGGTAGGCACCTGTAGTCCTAGCTGCTCGGGAGCCTGAGGCAGGAGAATCGCTTGAACCTGGGAGGCAGAGGTGGCAGTAAGTGGAGATCACGCCACTGCACTCCAGCCTGGTGACAGAGCAAGACTCCGTCTCAAAAAAAAAAAAAAAAACATTAAGTATTTGTACAGGTGAATAAGAATTTGTTAATAAAGTCTTAAAATACCAAATTGGAAGCTAACCCTGAATATATAAAGGGAGAAATTTGGGACAGTGAAGCATAGAAATATTGAGACCTTGTAACAAGTGGGGGTAGAGTCTGAAAATATTAGAAGAGTCAAAAAAGTTTATATCACAAATGAGAAACCTCCAATCTGAAGCTTAGATACGGCCTTTAACTAAATTACACCAGGTTCAAGCATAGGGACGATACCCCCACAAATGCCTACAGGTGTGAAAAAACATCATCATTTGAGTATTTAGGGGCAATATCCTAAAAGACCACAAGATGGTAATGTAATTTCACGTCTGTTTTTGAGTCTTTAAATTCGTGTTGCTTTCACTCTGACAGTACCCTCTTTTTCTGTTCGTGTTTATGCCTTTATCTCGCTGTGTTTTGTCTTTTACATTTTTTCTGCTTTTTTTCTAATTTATCCCTCTTTTGAAATTTTTTCTCTCCGTCACTTCTCATGTTATCTCCTTAACTGGCCATCACTAGAACTAGTGGAATTTTTCCTTTATTCACTGAATAGAATTTAGTTTTGTCACTACATTAAACAGAATTTATTATGGAAAAACTAAAACCTATACGAAAGTGCACAGAATAGTATAATAAATCTTATGAACCTATCATAGGAACCGATCACAGCCTTCACCATAGGTCAGTCATCCAGATTCAAGGTCATAAGTTCACGGCCCCTCTTATTTCACCTGTGTTCCACTCACTTTCCTGCTTCCTATTTTATTTGAAAGCAAGTTTCAGTTCAGTAACAAGTCCATCTGTAAACATATCTGTATATGTCTGTCATTCATGAGGACTCTTGAACCTAACCATGATGCCAGTATTGCTCCTAAAACTAGTAACAATTTCTCAGTATCACAAAATCCAATTAATATTCAAATTTCCAACTGCCCTTTAATGTCAATTAAAAATAATTTCATAATGTGTCCATTGGAATCAGCATTCAAATAAAGTTCAATTTGTGATTGGTTGGTTTTTCTCTTAATGTTTTTTATTCTACAGGTTTCCACTTTCTGTCTCTTTTTTTCAACTTGCAATTTATTTGTTGAGGGAACAGTTATTTTTCTGTAGTTTCCTTCTGTCTGGATTTTTCTGATTGCTGTCAACTTTTAAAATGGGTAGTGAAGCATTTTGTAATTTTCCAAAAAAACTTAAGATGAAGCTAACAACTTGCTTTCTTTGTTCCTGTTGCTGGGCTTCTGAACATTGCAGGAAAAAAAATCATATACCTGTACAATTTGTGACACTAATATTTAGCCTCAGGTGAACTATCAATATGGGTTAGATCATCATTTTTCTTGCATCTAATAATTTTTTATTTTTTTCTGTTTCAAACATTTACTATGCTTTTTAAACTCTGAGGTGCATTTTATTTTTCTGTCTCTTCCTGCACCATACTCCATCTTTTCTCTTTATCTTAGATTGACTTCTTCACTGGTCCTGGCATTCTGGTCTCACTATTTTAAATGAATTCCTTGTCTAAATCCTAGCAAGGGCCACTGCGTGATGTTGGGCAGGCTGCATTCTGCACAAAAGGAACTCAGTTCAAGAGGAGGGGGTTCTCCACCTGTCAGTCTCTGTGCCTTTGTTCCTCTGCCAGGAAGGGGTGTTTTTCTCTAATTTGCACAAATGGGTTAGTGAGCTGGTGGTAGCCCTATTCCTGCCTTCTCTGGAACTTTCAACAATTCACATTCAATCATCCCCTCCGTGCCCCACAATGTCCTCTATATAGATTGTAATTATCATCTAGTTTCTAAATACAGGTGGTCTATTTTCTATCTTCTTTCTCTTTTACCTGTGTATAGCCAATAGCACATCTGATTGTCCCCAAATGCACTGCGTTCTGCTTTCAGGATGCTTTCCTCTGGTGTTTTCAGGAACACCCTTCTCTCCCGGTTCTTTTGTCTTTCTCACTGTTTCTTCCTTGCTTCTTTTGCTGGCTCCTCCTATCTCATAAATGTTGTGTTTCCTCGTCCTCTCCCCTGTTCTCCTCATAGGCTCTGTCTGGTTTTTTCTGCTTCCATAGCTTCAGCACCATCTCTAACTCTATACTGATGATCCCAAAATCTCTGAAACCAGTCTCCACCTTTCTCTTGTGCTCCAGTCCCAAACTTCAAACAGCTTTCCACATATGTCAGTCTGGAATCCTGTAGATACTTCAAAACCTTTCTGTCTTGTATTCTTGATCTCTGGCATGATCCATCCAGTTTCCCAGGCTAGAAATTTTATAGTAATCTCTCAGTCACTCCCCTCTCTCATGTATTAAATTCAACCAACCCCTAAACTCCTTTTAGTTTACTTCATTTATGGAGGTTCTGTAAGGCAGTGTCCTGAGCACTAAGAATTCAGCAAAAATCCCTGCTCTCATGGAACATATAATTTCGTGGGAGACAGAAAATAAATCAATAAATAAATATGTGGTATAAAATATGGTGATAAGTCCATTGGAGACACTTTGACATGTACCTTGTCTGGTGTTTCCTTTCCACCTGCTTTCACTGTTGTCCTGGACTCCAAACAGGTGCTTCTGCTTCTGGCCTTTCTCTCTACCACACTTCCACTTGCTTAGTATTCCTTAAAAAAAACCCAAAAGTCAGGCTTCGTAATGCAACGCTTTTGCTCAGAAACAATGGGTGCCCTTACCTGAAAAATAATATCTAGACTCTTAAGCATTGCCACTAGGGCCTAACCTAACCTTTTCCATTGCCTGTCACTCTCCTCCTCTTCCTCCCTTTCCTCTTCCTGCCTCTATTGCTGCTATTACAGTCAGGTCAAGCTTCTTGCCTTTCCTAGCACGTGCCCTTTTCTATCCGTATGCTTTAGTACGGCACCTGTTCCGCTTTGAATACTCTCTACCACATTCACGGCTTGAAGGTCACTCCTCTAGGGAATATTTCTTCAGTCTTCTAGGCTGAGTTCATATCTGCATCCTCCATACTGGACTATGACTCTGTTCTTAGCTCTGTAATAGGTTTTAACCTGTTTTTCTTGGAATATAAGCCCCAGCTGGTAGTGGAGCAGAAATACTGTCTTATGCATCCGTGTGACTCATCATCCACGTGACTCTAGGGCCTACCATGGACTTCACCAGTGGTGAAAGAGAAGGCAGTCATCAGTGAGGACAGAGGCTTTGGGGCCAGGCAGACCAGGGTCTGAGCTGCTCTCGGCACTCGCTAACTTTGGGCAGGTTACTCACACTCTAGTGCCTCAGTCTCCTCGTGTTTAAATGGATGTTGGTAATTGAACATATCTCAGAGAATTGTTGTAAAGACTGGTAGAACTAATGTATATAAATTGCTTCATACGGTACATGGTAGCCATAAATGCTCAGTAATCCTGTCTTTACCAGATGCTTATAAAGTAAATGGAATTAGTATGACCTGTATTCTTATGATCCCCTGTTAAATGATTGTCCTGTAAGCTAGTAGTCCCCAAGGGAAAAAGAAAAGATTGCTCACCACTGGTTTAGAAAATGCAGAGGGAGTAATTCCATGAAGTACAGTTAAGAGAATCTGAGAATACTTTGATATTATATTAAATAAAATGGCTCATGTCATTTTTATTTTATTTTATTTTATTTTTCATTTTTTGAGACGGAGTTTTGCTCTTGTCACCCGGGCTGGAATGCAATGGCATGATCTCAGCTCACTGCAACCTCCGCCTTCTGGGTTCAAGCAATTCCCTGCTTCAGCCTCCCAAGTAGAGGGGATTACAGATATGCACCACCATGCCCGGCTAATTTTTGTATTTTTAGTAGAGACAGGGTTTCACCATGTTAGCCAGGTTGGTCTTGAACTCCTGACCTCAGGTGATCTGCCCGCCTCAGCCTCCCAAAGTTCTGGGATTACAGGCGCGAGTTGCCGTGCCTGGCCCTCGTGCTATTTTATACCCCCATCTGGGTCTAACCTGTACCCTTTAGTGGGAGGCAAAGTCTCAGTGTCACTTTCTTTAGGGCATCATCAGGGCTGTTATGAACTGGGGCAAAGAGTTTGTTTTACAGGAATCATGGATGTGGAGGATCTGAGGGGACCATTAACTCGCCCAGTTGCCATTTCAGATGTAAGAAGGAGTAGGTTCACAGCACATGCCACTCAAGGAGGGAAGAGAAAATGTCAAGGATTGTACTGGGAAGGTGTTGGAACATTTTGTGTGAATGTGGTTATTTGGATGAAATGCTTCTAAGGCCTCAAGATGACACCACAGGCTGTAAATAGACAAGGGAGAAAGACAACAGAGAGGGGTGTGCTTCTTTATGATGAGCACATAGGTTGTGTATGGCTCAAATGGTGCGAGGATCCCTGGTATAAAAAAATGTTAGCAAAAGCTCTGTTTTCAAAACAGCATCACGGAACAGCTACAACTCTGGATTTGAGGTTTAATTCTGCCGCCGCTCCTGATGCTTCTAGAATGACTAAAAGTGGCTGAGTCAATGAATTCTGTTTTACAATATTCAGGAGGTCTGATACACTTAAAACCTCTAGTTCTAGTGCAAAACAGAATTCCTATGGATATTCTAAATATTAATTGGAAATGCTTCATTAGTATGAAGAGTATCAGGATGTGTGTTTTCTTAGATTGATTAGTAGCTGACTTATGCCATCATTTGGGGGGAATGTCTGTCAGCATCTCCCCCAGACCTTAGATACCTGCTATTAATCACTTGTGTTGATGTCACCCACTGGTGTGCAGCCTGGAAGGCTCTGCAAAAGGTTAATCTTTCATAGTTTCTTGGGATTTGGAGGGCAGCATTCTGAAAACCTAGTTTTAATTTTGATAAATGAATTTAGCAAGTAGTTAATCCCTGAAAAGATTCAAGATTTACAAGTCAGTCAAGAGATGAAGTTAGCAATTTATTATACATGCGGGGCTTTCCAATCACAAGATAACCCCTAAGCCCTTTGACAAATCAAATGAGAAAGAATCGAATGGTGTGTATAGAGATAAATTCATTACTAGGATTTGCCCCTCCTCTCTGCAGAGCTATATTCAGTCTTCCCTTCATCAGGAGACCTTTTTCTGCAAACCCTGCTGCGCACGGTTCACTCCCTCATTTTGACCTCTTCCGGCTCTTAGTTTACTACTTAAAATAATGCAGATGATCCATGTGAAAAGTTTTGCTCAGTCTGACTCTCTGGAATGTTGGTTCTCCCTCTAAACAAGTTTATCCTGTGAACCCAATGTCTTTGTAATTGACCAAGTCTCTTGTACCCCTTTGACTTCAAAAAAATTTAAGAATATTTTATCCTAAGTGGAAACCATAAATGAAGATACAGTATACATTTTGGTGTGTTAACCTTCTCCCCTAAATTTTATTCCCTTCCACATTTTGACCGTTGCCCTCTCTCAACTATTTTTTCAAAAGCCATGCATGTACTTTTGTGGCATGTTAGAAGAAGACAGGCATATGACTATTTTTCTGGCTATAAGCTTTGTCTCTGGGGATAGAATAGATGCCCAGCAATTGTTTTGCAAATTAAAGAGTTTCTATGTGCATGGCATAGTATCTTGAGGGCAGCTTCTAGAGTTATTTTTGTCACATGCTCCCCTTCCATCCCACAAATACGTGTTCAAGTGGAACCTCCCTCTTTCTCCTTCTTACTGCCCCCTGGAGCCATCTTTCTAAAGTGCAGATCTGACCATTTGATTCTGACATTTTTGTTCTTAAAAACCTTCAAGTCCTTCATTTGTTTCTAACTGTTGCTGGGATGAAGGTCACATTCCGTATGTGGTTTGTAAAGTCCTCTGTGACTTGGCCTTTATTTCTCTAGCTTTCTAAGTAAGTTGTGGTTTCTGGCTTAATTAAGGGCTCTAGTCAGTTGAGTATGTGTTAATCAAAAGGGAAATCCTAGGAGGGCCTGACCTAAGCAGGTAAGCTCTTAAATGAAGTTAGAGAGATTTGTAGCACAAGAGAGATTCTCCTGCTGTCTTTGAGGAAGTAAGCTGCACCTTGTAGTAGGGTCAGGTAGCTAGGACCTGAGGGCAGGCTCTAGGAGCTGAGAGTTACTCCTAGCCAACACCCAGCAAGCACATTGGACCCTTAGTCCTATCGGTGAAAGGTACTAAATTCTGACAACAACCTGAATAAGTTGAGAAGGGAACTCTGGGTCACAGATGAGGTCAGAGCACTGACTGACAGCTTACTTTCAGCTTGGTGAGACCCTGAACAGAGGACCCAGTTAATCTGTTACTGGCCACCTGACTCACAGACATTGTGAAATAATAATTTATTTTTTGTATTGTTAAGGATTTTTGTTGTTGTATTTTTAGGGATGGGGTCTTGCTACGTTGCCCAGGCTGGCCTCAAACTCCTGGGCTCTAATGATCCTCCCACCTCAGCCTTCTGAGTAGCTGTGACTAAAGATGTGCACCACTGCACCTAGTTAAGTTTTTTGTAATTTGTTATGCAGTATTAGAACACTAGTACAGAAGGACAGAGAGAAAGGATAGAAGGAGGAGAGAAGGAAAATGAAAGGAAAAGGAAAAGGAAGGAGCGGAAGGATGAAGGAAGAAAGGAAGGAAGGAAAGAAGAAACAAGGGAGAAAAAAAGGATATTTGGTTATGATTTTGCCTCCCTTGCTGTCTTTCTGAGGATGGAAAGGCATACTTAGCCATAATTCATACTTTTTTTTTTGGTAGAGTAATAAATAAGTCTTCATGAAGTCTTATGTGGTTTGTAAGCTTCTAGATTATAATTTATGGGAGGTTTGCAAATTTACCACAGTATATCATCAGCACGTGCCACTTTTGTTTTAGCTTGATTCTTTCAAAGTTGAGGGCCACTAAAAATGTTAATTTTCCTAAAGGAGTTTATGTATTTCTTTCCCCCAGGATAGGCTTTTTAGATTTTTACATCCTTTCATCCTTCTGCACTTGCCCGTTTTTTGCTGTAGGGTTGTTTGTCTTTTTCTCAAGGATTTATAAGAACACTTTACAAAATATGGATATTAATCTGTTTTCAGTTGTATGAGTTGAAAATAACTCTTTCCAGATTGTGGGATAATCTTTTACTCTCTTGATGTCATCTTTTGTTGAATAGCAGCTTTAAATTTTAATGCAATAAAATTGATCAGTCTTTTCCTTTATGAGTTATACTTTTTGCTATTAAAAAACGTTCTATTTTATAAAGATATTTAAAAGACATTCTCTCACCCTTTTTTTTTTTTTTTTTTTGAGACGGAGTCTCGCTCTGTCGCCCAGGCTGGAGTGCAGTGGCCGGATCTCAGCTCACTGCAAGCTCCGCCTCCCGGGTTTACGCCATTCTCCTGCCTCAGCCTCCCGAGTAGCTGGGACTACAGGCTCCCGCCACCTCTCCCGGCTAGTTTTTTGTATTTTTTAGTAGAGACGGGGTTTCACCATGTTAGCCAGGATGGTCTCGATCTTCTGACCTCGTGATCCGCCCGTCTCGGCCTCCCAAAGCGCTGGGATTACAGGCTTGAGCCACCGCGCCCGGCCTCACCCTTTTCTTAAAAGTTTTAAAGTTTTGTCTTCAATGTTTTCTTTTCTATGTGGATAACCAATTTTCCTCACACCGTTTACTGAATAGCGTATCCTTTCTCCAGTGATCTCTAGTGTCGGATCTGATATAAATTAGGTTTTCAGAGATGCCTGGTCTCTATCATATTCTGTTGATTCAGTTGTCTGTTCTCACACCAATACCACCCTGTCCTAATAACTTTCACTCAAAGTTTTCCCATGTGGTAAAGCACTTTGTTCTTCCTTTTTAGGAGCATCTGGGCTTTTCTTAGCTATTGGCTTTTCCAAATGATTTCCCCTCCACCGAAACATTTTCTTATTAAAAGTCCAAAAGTAGAGTTAAAAGGATTTTACTGTAAACAAACACCCATGAACTCACCACCTAGATTCTATAATTAACATTTTATTATTTTTCCTTGTCACATAACTATCCATCTGTCTATCTGTCCATTAATTCTACATGAGATTTTTAGAAATTAGCTTGTAATGTCCCTTAAAAATCTTTTTTGGATTGTGACTGAAATTAAATTGAATGTAAAGAATAATTAGGGGTAATTGACATTGTTATAATACATGCCAATTCATATAATTCATGAACATGGTATGTCTCTAATTTATGTAAGTTATCTTTCAGACATACCAGTAAGGTATTACGTTTTTCTTCATAGAAATCTTGGAAATCTTTTGTTAAGTTTATTCACACAACTTTCTTTTATTGTTGGATTTTAAGTGGTATTTTAAAAAGTTATTTACATATTATATTTTTGAGATGAAGTCTTACTCTGTTATCCAGGCTGGAGTGCAGTGGCATGACCTCAGCTCCCTGCAACCTCCACCTCTCAGGCTCAAGCAATTATCATGCCTCAGCCTCGTGAGTCCCTCCTGGGACTACAGGGGTATGCCAGCGCACCTGTCTAATTTTTGTATTTTTAGTGGAGACAGTGTTTCACCATGTTGGCCAGGCTGGTCTTGAACTCCTGGCCTCAATTGATCTGCCTGCCTTGGCCTCCCAGAGTGCTGGGATTACACACATAAGTCACCACACCTGGCCCTAAAAGTTATGCATTCTAAAGGTGTATTTTTGGTATATAAAACTATAATTGTGCTTCTTACCTGGGTAATAAAATAATCTGTACACCAAACCCCCATGACACAAGTTTACCTATATAAGAAACCTGCTCATGTAGCCCTGAACCTAAAATAAAAGTTTGTTTAAAAACTTAAAAAAATAAAAAAATAAAATGCTGTTGGCTTTTTAATATTGATCTTCACACCAATAACCTTATACCACGCTATTTAAAATTTTTTATGGTTCCAACGTTATATATTCTTTTTAGTTTTCTATATATACAGCCATATAGTCTGTAAATAATAGTAGTTGTTGGTTTTTCTTTTTCAGTTATCACACTTTTTTTTTTTTTTTTGAGATGGAGTTTTGCTCTGTTGCCCAGGCTGGAGTGCAATGGCATGATCTTGGCTCACTGCAACCTCCACCTCCTGGGTTCAAGCGATTTTCCTGCTTCAGCCTCCTGAGTAGCTGGGATTACAAGCATGTGCCACCAGGCCTGGCTAATTTTGTATTTTTAGTAGAGACAGAGTTTCACCATGTTGGTCAAGCTGGTCTCGAACTCCTGACCTCAGAAGATCTGCTCGCCTCGGCCTCCCAAAGTGCTGGGATTACAGGTGTGAGCCACTGCGCCCAGCCCAGTTATCACACTTTTGACTTCTTTTTTCTTTGTTATTCTACTGGCTCTGATATCTTTTTTTTTTTTTTTTTTTTTTTTTTTTTTTTTTTTTTGAGAGCGGAGTCTCGCTGTGTCGCCCAGGCTGGAGTGCAGTGGCGCGATCTTGGCTCACTGCAAGCTCCGCCTCCCGGGTTCCAGCCATTCTCCCGCCTCAGCCTCCGAGTAGCTGGGACTACAGGCGCCCGCCACCGCGCCCGGCTAGTTTTTTGTATTTTTAGTAGAGACGGGGTTTCACCGTGTTAGCCAGGAGGGTCTCGATCTCCTGACCTCGTGATCCACCCGCCTCGGCCTCCCAAAGTGCTGGGATTACAGGCTTGAGCCACCGCGCCCGGCCCTACTGGCTCTGATATCTTGTATAAAGTGAACATAAATAGTGATAGCAGGCATTTTTGTCTTATTTCTAATTTTAAAGTTAATGCTTTTACTTTTTAGCATTGACTAAATGTTTGCCATAGAATTTATTTTTTGGGGAGAGGGGGTAGATGTTTTTGTTTGTTAGCCAATTTGGTGTTTATTTTTGAAACAAATTATTAGTTCCCATGCAGATCTGAGTGTTCTGGAGTTTGAAACTATGAGTTTCTATTAGAATGAGAATAAAATTTATCAGGGGAAGGTCTCTGTCATATTTTTATTTTTAGCCACTCCTCAAACCCCCACTCCCAAGCACCACCTTTCACTCAGCCTAATATTGTATAAGCACTCAATAAACACCCGTTGATTGATGCCTGGGTTTTTATATGCTTCTAGTCCTGGGAGTTGACGGTACAATTTGCATAAAAAACCCTTGTCAGTCAGCTTACTGTTGTTCATCCTGAAACTGACCTGTTATAGATGTCCATTTGTTTCTTTCCATCTCAGACGAAGCAAGCACCCACAAAAAGTTTCGTGTGTGTGTGTGTAAACTTTTGTAGTAATTCAGAGCTTCTGTGAGTTACTCTTATAACTCTTTTTCAGATAAAATCCTTAACTTCCAGCAATGAGCACAGGTTAGAGCTAAGGTATCTAAACTGAGACAAATAAGCAGTATGAAAGAAAACTGGGAATATGAAGATTTTAAAATTTATTTCAGCCTTGGTGATAAGCAGACATTCTTTCTCTTTGTCTAGACCTTTGTATTAGTCAGCTATTGCTAAAATAATGCCATATACCAAACTGTCCAGAACTCAGTGGCTTACCACATGCGTTAATTTTCTTGGTTCATGGGCCTGCAAGCTTTCTGGGGCAGATCTGCTTCAGGATGCCCACTGGTGAGCCTTGGCTCTAGGCTCCAGGTTGAGTTTAGGTTTACTCCATATGTTTCTTCATTCTCCTTGTCCGGCACCAATCTCAGGAATGCAAGATGACATGTCAAATTATACAATTTACAAATTTAGAAAGCAGACTTTACTCTTGTATTTGTATGACATGTGTTAACATCCCATTAATCAATGCTAGTCACGTGGTGAAGCCCAACATCAATAGGGTGGAGAAATGTACTCTGCCCACTACACTGTACCAGAAAGTTACATGGCAGAAAAAGGGAGTGAGTGAAGATCTGAGAGCAATAATCTAATCTACCACAGCCTTTCATATATGATGATTAAATGAGATAACATTATTATAAAGTGCTTAAAACATAGCAAATGTGCAGTAGGGTTTTTTGTTACTATTGTTATTATTTTATGTAAGATGAAGGTATTAAACCAGTTGATTTTTAGAATCCTCGATATATTTACATTTTTATGATTTTGTTTTTCAGTTTACCATTTAAGATTTCTTTTCTTTTTCCTTCTTTGTCCCTCTTTTTCTTTTCTATTATAATATAAACACTAATAACTTCAGCTTATACTTCCAGATTTTGGCTTTAATTAGCAAATCTCTTTGGTATTTGTATGATGACATTCTCGTAATCTTTAATACCCTTAGAATCTTTAACTGCTGTAAAATACAGGGCTGTGCCTGGTTGAAGAAACATGGGTTGTTTATTTACTCTACCGTGTCTGCACTCATTGAATGTTATCTTGTGCAGATAACTGCTTTTGATTCAAACAGGCAACATGATTTCAGACCTAATTACTACAGAAGTAATTGCTCCTTGGCAAATGGGGCCTGCCAGTCTGCCCAGACTTTAAATGTCAAAGAGCCAACTGGAATACAGGGCACGTTCGGATCCTCTAATGGAAATCCATTGACCATCTTGGTGTGACAGTCCAAAGGACTAGGGCTTTAGCCATCAAAATGTAAAATGGGACTCTCCAAATCCCTGTTTCACCTAAGGCCTCATGACAATAGATGGACCACGTAACATTTTGAGAAGATGGTGCTATAAACTGATTTTGCAGATCACCTATCTTCAATCTATGAAAGAAATTGAAGAGATCAAAAGAAAGAAAAAATTTTAGAGAGAGTTTTTAGAAGGCTGCTGATACCCTGCCTTTATGGCTATGGAGTAAGAGGAAGGGGCTTCCTCCTCACCTAACGTCAAGTGAAATAGGCTTCACAGGGATAAACTGAGGTTTCTGATAGGATTCCCTGCTATTTGGAGGATACAGTGGACTGGTATCTGACACACGGTTAAAGCACCTAAAAGCAAGATGCTCTGGCCAAAGTTTCCTGCTTTGTTGGTGCAACAGGGAATGACACATGAGTCTTTCTCATGGATCAAATATGGACAACATGTGAGAGATAAAGCTACCCTTGAACTGCCTTAAGCCCTGCCCATGTACCTGGTAGAGGGAAGGCAAGGAGACCTCAGTAGAAAAGGCTGAAGGTGTACAGTGAAAGTCAGGTGCTCAGGGAACTGTGAATCACCAGCTAGAGGAAATGAATCCACCTGGTTCTGCAGGTGAGACATCTCCAGCGGTGACAGGAGCTCTTCAAAGAACCCTTAATGCATCTCATGAGCAAGAATTAGCCAGCCAAGGGGAAGGAGGGTCAGGTTGCATCAATATTGGTCAGGTAAGACCTTTCCCTCTGTAACCTTACCTCTCTTCCTTGCCTACCCCAGCCCCTAGTCCCACCTTCAATCTTGCGTGGGGGACAGGATGAGTGAGGGAGAGGAGGTGGAGAAGCAGGAAGGGAAACTAAGAAGAGATTGAATGTGCAGGCCCAAACTGGAGGAGCAGATCCCCAGTCGGGGAGGAGAGAAATTTTAACTTTA
This sequence comes from Rhinopithecus roxellana, assembly GCF_007565055.1. Classification (NCBI taxonomy): domain Eukaryota; kingdom Metazoa; phylum Chordata; class Mammalia; order Primates; family Cercopithecidae; genus Rhinopithecus; species Rhinopithecus roxellana. The sequence continues at coordinate 130,118,975 of NC_044558.1, forward strand.
AACTCTATGGTTTTGACTTGACTTTTAATTATAACATGAGACTCTTTCAGGCAAAATGATTTTATTATCTGAAAATGCCAGGAAAATCCAGTTTCACCTTCTCAGAATTTCTTCCAGGAGCAGAGGAAGAACTTGCCCCATAGAATGAACCAGCGTTGAGGTCGGTGGTGATAACAGTTGTTTTATATTTGCACCCAACTAGTTTACACTATCAGAGCGAGAGGGTTTTGTTTTGTTTTGCTTCGTTTCTCTCCAGGCAGTTTCCTGACTCTCCATTCCAAAGACAGTGCTTTTCAATTCTTACTCACCCTGTGTACTATATTCCCTCTCCACTAGGAAGCATGGAAGAAACTTGGAGGTAGGAGCAGAGGATGTAATAAAATTGGAAAGTTACCCAACCAATGACTTCCATTTCTAACACCAGCACTTCATTTCAAAATCTCTCCTACAGATAGACCATTAAAGATTCCTTTAAATGGTTCCCCAGTGTGACCATCAGAACCATTTGGAAAGATTTTTTTTTAATGACATATTTCCCTTTCTAGTGGTGACTACCTACCCATGAGAACATGCGTCTCACAAAAGATCTCTTTTATCCCTCTCCAGAAGAGGAAACGCAAGGAGTGTCTGATGCAGAGCCCCAGGCACTTCATGGAAAGAAATGCCCAGGGTGCTATAAAATCACCACGGTCTTTAGCCAGGCACAAACAGTAGTTCTGTGTGTTGGTGGCTCCACTGTTCTCTGCCTACCTACAGGAGAAAAAGCAAGGCTTACAGAAGAAGATTCCTTCAGGAGGAAACAGCATTAAAAGCACCTTCTATCAAGATGAATGGGAAATCATCTTGATAAGCATATTTTGGATTTAAAAAGAATTACAGATTACTATGCCCCACCCTGGATCCACTGACTGAGAATCTCTGGGAAGTTTAGGAAATGTCTTCTAAATCTTTTGAGCAATCCTGGTCAACTGGGCTACAGGGGCGGACATTTGGGAAGATGGGTGGAATATTTTGAGGGTGCTGGAATCTGTGGTAAATGTATTGCTCTGAAAAGACCATGTATTCAGGTGAAAGGAGTCAGGCTGAAAGAGTTTTTGCTATGTTTTCTACTGTTTTCCCTTCATCTTTAGAACATTTAGATTGCTATTTTAAGTCACTGGATGGATGTTAGAGTGTTTACTGGATTGGTCTTTTTCCACTGTATTGGGACATTACTTCTGTTCTAGTGGCTTCTTGGCCATCTGGTAATTCTGTGGATGGGAGCAAAAATGGAAAACAGAGGGCACTATTAGCCTGCAACTCCAAAACATAACAGTTGTCTGACTTTCCACCAATCCTGCCAAAACTAGGCCAATGACAATATTGTTTCTAACCCACATGCCTCCCTCAGGCCAATTTGGAAACCCATCACTTGTAGCAGAGCAAGTCTGTCACTAATGGAAAAGGATCAATAGGTTAAAAAATAAAGATTAGGTCCAGGAGTTTTGCCAGCATCAAGAAATATGCTCCATCAGGAAAGCTGGGTGTAGGATAATAATAATTCTAATTTTCTTTGTCTTTTTCTTTGGAACTCTTTGCAGTTGTTGAATAAGGACCAAATGAAATGAAATGCACTGCTTTATTAGTGTTCTCTTAGCCAGTATACTAATTATTTTTCCTGACAAATGTCTGTGAAGAGGGTGTTAGAGTAGCCTGATTTATGGCTACTTTGCTTTGCAAGTCATATGCTCATGTTAGAAAAGCACAAATAGAAGAATATTTTAAGTGCCAAAAATATGAAATGTTAAACTTTATTTTTGAGTGACTTTATTTTTGTTCTTGATTTAGAAGCATTAATATATTTTTTTTGACAACTGAACAGTAAGGGAGATCTTTTGGCTGGTGTGAATTCTTATAGGCTAGAGAGAAATACATTTATCTACTTCTTGAGTTTTGAGTAGGTTGCTGAGTTGAGAAATTTTAGATAAGGCACCTTCTATACCCACTTAAACACTGGGAAATAGGGGGACTGGGGAATGGCATTTTATTGTACTCAGGTTGAAGGACAAGAATTGGTTTGTTTGAGGGGTGAAGGAAAGAAGTTGATAATCATTCTTAAATGACTAAAGGGTTGTCATAGGAAAGACTTTTGTAATGCTCCAGGGGACGGAACTACAACCTTTTCCTTCGCTCCCAATACTGAGTAGATTACTAAATACTGATGAGAATCTTATTTCATCTCTCTCAGATCTGTTGATTCATTCACCTCCTCACTTCTGCTACCTTAGCCTAGATATATTTTCTCTTGCAGGAGGAGGTAACAGAGAGAGGGCAAGAGGAAGAGTGGGGAAGAAACTGTTTATGGGTATCCTCTTGTTCTTTCTTATGTTTCCTCTTTTCTCTGATTCATTCTCTTAACTTCAGTCAGAATAATTTTTCAAATCAGAAGGCAAATCATGTCACTTGCTCACATATTTTCTACTGATTCCCCATTGCCTGGAGAATAAAGTCTGAGCCCCTTATCGTGATGTACAAGTCTCTTCTTAAAATGCATCTTACAGATTTTTGCCAGTCTTAAAATCTACTCCACAACCTTTAATTTTGGACATACAGAGCTACTAGAGGTTTCCTAAATGTCCTGCTCTTCTATGCTTCTGTGCTTGTACCTATACTCTTCCTGGTACCTGGAATGTTGTTTCTCTTTTGATTCCTATTCATATTTTAGGACATCCTCCTCCAGTTTCTCAAAGCATTCTGTACATCCATACATTGGCATTTATTAATTCTGTCATCAGACCCTCTGTCCCTACCTCCAGGACACTGTGAGTTCCCTGAAGACAGTTGTATCTCTATCTCTAGCTCTTAGCACAGTGCGTTTCTGCAAGGAGCTCTGTTGAAGCTATTTACAGGAGGATTTCATCCTAATGTGAGTTAGAACTTTTAAACAATTACGGCTGTTCAACAGTTGAAGAGGTTGTCTGATGCAGAGGAGGTGCTTAGCAAATAAGTAGAATATTGAATGAGCTGTGAACACTTGAATTTTCCTGTCACCAGGAAGTACTCAAGTCAACTTTGCCCGGCTTATTGAAGCACTGTAAGAAGTGTTTCATGATGAACCATTGAAAAATTTCCACCAAGAGTTATTGCACTGTACTTTTACTATATATATGTATAAAATACACACAAACATATATGTATTTTGAGCTATGTAGATCAGATTATATAAGAAGTATAATATAATATATATTTTTTTTATATATAATTTTATATATAAAATAACTGGTTTCTTTCCAGGTCACAATTCTTTCTCTTTTTTCTTGCTTGAAGAACAGTCAACTGTGAATATTATTTAAGATATTATTTTTCTTACTTTCAGCATTAGGGCTGTTCATACCTTTTCAATTCCCCTGAACAAGTCTTCAAGGTAATTCTGGCTGCTATTGACAACTAAAGTACCTACATGATGGGAGCAGATTGGAAAAAGTAAATAGTTTGGAGAGGGAAAAAAATCCCGTATTTTCTCCTCAAAGTTAGAGAAAAAGAGAATTATGCAAAAAAGGGAAAATATGTAAGTCTCATAATTTTTAAGACTAACATATATGACAATTTATAAAATTATCTCCTTGAATACAGCACATTATGTTGCTTTATTGTTTATCCAACTTATCAAAACATCACAAGTTATATAGGAAAGATACTACCAGTTATGATGATGTATCCCTCAGTATACGCAAATATAACCCTTGACATGTAGTGGTAATCTTGATACTATCTTTGAGATAAACCATATGTCCTGAAAGAAACTTGTCTATACAAGGTCAGGATAATATCACGTAGAGGCACAATGGAGGTGTAGTTAGAGACAGATTAGGGGACAAAAATTACAAAGTCTCAAGCAAGACAAGTTTATTTCTCCATCATATAAGAGGGTGGAGATAGTCCTGGGAGAGTAGGTGACTGCTCCAAAAACATATTCAGCCAACCATGTTCCAACTGATACTTTGCAGTCTGTGTCTGGATCACCTGGAGGGTTTTTCTTTTAAAACAGAGTGCTGGGCCCCAACTCCAGAGTTTCTGATTGAATAGTTCAGGGGTGAGGCGTGAGAATTTGCATTCCCAGGTTTTCGGGGGAAGCTGATGCTGCTGGTCAGGGAACTACACTTGAAAATGCACTACCCTGTGGTGCTGTCCTCATCTGGACCAGCCCATGAAAAAGAAAAACAGAGAAAAAGATATGACCCAGAGATGATGCACACTTTTTTGCTGGGATTCTTTTAGGTAGATCAGAGTCAAATGGCCTCACCTATCTCCAAGAAAAATAAAAATGCAGCAGCTTCCATTATTAAAGGGAAGAAGAAATCCTTCCAATATTGAGTCTTCTGACCTGTGAGCAAGATATAGCTCTCCAGTTATTCGGGTTTCCTGTATTTGTCAGCAATGTTTTGTGGTTTTGGGGTACAAGTCTTTCACATCCTTTATTGGATTTTTTTTAAGTATTTCATATTGTTGATGTTATAAGTGGTATTATTTTTACTTTTTGAATGTTTCTTACACATATAGAAATACAATTCAATTGTCATTCCTTCAAATTGATCTAAAGATTTAATAAAAACTCAATAAAAGCTTAGCAGGTTTCTTTTTGGGTCAAAATTGACAAGCTGATTCTAAAATTCACATGGAAAGGCAAAGGACCTAGAATAGTCAACATGAAGAAAATTGGAAGGCTAATATCACCTGATGTTGAGATTTATTATAAAGTAATCAGTTATGGAGATGGAATATCTAGTAAAAGCACTGTTGGATTGAAGTAGAAATTATCACTATTACTATATCTTTCCTTCTTCTTACTCAACCCCCAGACTCTCAGGGCATGAATACTATGGTTTTATGGACTGAATGTTTGTGTCCCCACCCACACTCCCCCATCTATATGTTGAGGCCCAAAGGATGGGGTCCTGCGATGAGATTAGTGCCCTTGTAAGAAGAGGCACCAGAGAGCTTGTTCTCTCTCTCTCTCTGCCATGTGAGAACACCATGAGAAGCTAGCTGTCTCCAAGTCTGGAAAAGAGACTTCACCAGAAACTGACCATGCTGGAACCCTCATCTCAGACTTCTGGCCTCCAGAAATGTAAGAAAATAACTTTCTCTTGTTTACACCACACAGTCTATGGTATTTTGTTATGGCAGCCTGAGCTAACTAAGACAATGGTAAAGACATAAGGATAGAAAAATAGGTCAATGAAACAGAACACAGTCCAGAAATAGAACCACATATACATGGACAACTGATTTTTGACAAAGGTGCAGAGACGATTCATTGGGGAAAGGATAGTTTTTTCAACAAATGGTGCTGGAATAATTGGACATCTATGTGTAAAAGAAACCAAACAAGCATCAATTCAAACCTTGAACTATATAAAAAAATTAACTCAGAATTCCAAATTGAATCATAAGCCTAAATGTAAAACATAAAACTCTAAAACTTGTAAAAGAAAACATAAGCAAAATCTTTGTGACCTTGGTTAGGCAAAGATTTCTTAGACATGACACCAAAGGTGTGGTCTATAAAACAAAAAGATGGATAAATTAGATCTCATCAAAATTAAAAACTTCTGCTCTCCAAAGGATATTAAGATAATGCAAAGACAAGCTACAGATTGAAAGAAAATATTTGCAAAGAATATATCTGCTAGGGAACATGTATCCATTATATTCATAGAACTCTCAAAAGTCAATAATATAAAAATAACACAACAAAAAATGGACAGCAGATAGATTTAACCAAAGAAGATATGTGGATTTGAAAGAAGCACATGAACAGATGCTTAATATCATTATTCATTGGAAAATACAAATTAAAACCATAATGAGATAACACTACACACCTGTTAGTGCTGCTAAAATTAAAAAGATTGCTATACCAAGTGTTGACCAGAATGTGAAGGAATGGGAATTCTCATACTATGTTGTTGGAAATGTAAATTGGCATAGCCAGCTTGGAAATGTTTGGCAGTTTCTTAAAAAGTAAAACATACCTTCTCATAAGACCTAGCCATTCCGCTCTGTGGTATTAAAATCATATGTCAGTAGATAGCCTTTTGCATGAATGTTCGTAATAGCTTTATTTATAATAGCCCCAGACTGGAAAAAATCAAAAGTCCATCAATAAGTGAATGAATAAGCAAATTGTGTCATATTCACATAATGAGATGCTACTCAGCAACACAATGAAAGGAACTATTGGTAATACAACAATGTAGCAATATCTTGAGATTATTATGCTGAATGAAAGAGGTCATAGAGTACATATTGTATGAGTCTACATTTATAAAACATTAAAAATAAAAATTTATTTCATTGACAGAAGGTAGATCAGTTGTTTCCTGGGGTAAGTGTGGGTTGGAAGGGGTAGACGAGAGGAATGACAAAGGGCATGAGGAATTTTTGATGTGTTGGACACACAGTCGGCCCTCCACATCCGTGAGTTCTGTGTCAGTGAATTCAACCAACCGTAGGTTAAAAATATTCAGAAAAAAAATCGTGTCCGTACTTAACATGTACAGACCATTTTTGTCATTATTCCCTAAACAACATAGCATGACAATTATTGATATAGTATTTATATTGTATTAGGTATTATGAGTAATCCTGAGATGATTTAAAGTATATGGGAGGATGTGCATGGGTTACATGCAAATACTACACCATTTTATATAAAAGAATAGAGCATTTGAGGATTTTGGTACCTGAGGGAGATTCTGGAACCAATCCCCCAATGATACTGAGGGATGACTATATTGACTTTCTTGTATGTGGCAATTATTTTATGGGTTTATACATACATCAGAACATCAGATTGTACACTTACTGTGTTTATTGTATGCTTATTATACCTCAGTAAAGCTGGAAAAAGAAAAAAAGATATAAGGAGATAATGGCATATGAAGTGATCACAGATTATATATATATTTTTAATGCTAGAATTCACTTGAACTAAATGGATATTTGACTATTTTCAACGATTTTTTAAACAGATTCATGTGCATAAAATCCTAAGTATGGATGTGGCTCAAGGGATGTTTTAGTTATGTTACCTTCCTGTTGCCAAATGGGAAACACATATCTAGAGTAAGAATGTTTGAGAGGAAGATATCAGAAGACCAGGATTTTAGTTCTAATTTCCCCAAATGCATGGAGAAATTTATCTGACCATTCTAATTTTGCCACTTGTAAAAATGGCCAAAATGATGCTTAGCACAGAGGATATAATGGAAAAAGGAGAAGAAATATCTAGTAAAAGTACTGTCACATTGTTTGAAAAAGGAATTATTACTATCACTACATATTCTTTTCTCCTGCCTTCTCCTTAGTTTTACCACTCCCTGGAAATCTCTTTTACCATTCAGCTTCAGTTGGCATCTTTCCTATTTAAAGCAAAATGTGTTGAGTCGGCAGATTTGACTGACTTCTAAAGCCTCTAGTGACTTGAAGCTGACAAACTCTTAACTCTTTTTGGCCCAGAAACTGAAGCTAAGGGATTTGTCAGTTTCAAGTTGCTTTTGAGGCTATTGTGGCTTTTCCCCAAGCTTGGTCTTGCCATAGTGGCAGATTGATTGAAGAGTGAGTGAATTAGTGTTTATGTCTAAGCCGAAGCTTTGAGTAAAACTTAGCTACTGTAAGAAGATTAGCAGGGGAGGGCTGAAATGCATTCCTTCACAGATGGGGGTGTTAGGATTTTCCAGAGGTGTCTATTTAGGGCGAGCCATTTTGGCTGTCTATGTCAGTGCCCAGCACAGGGACTGCCCACCCATGAGACACTTGCATGGGTGCTTCAGAAAAATAGCATCGGCATGTCCATAAGTAACAACATTACTGTAGCATTATTACCAAGCATGAGGGTATAGTGAGCAGCCTATGAGGCTGACAGAACATAGAGGATTATGGGCATTTGTAAAATGCCTCCCCAGTGACGACCTCTACCTTTCTTACAGGATGGGGGAGAGTTTCAACCAGTGGTATACTGGTAAATGTTTAACAACTGACTCTGGGGAGTGGGGAGAGCCCTGATTTTTAGTGTTTGCCAATTTCCATGGTTTAAATATTATCGCTATGGCCAATTTTAAGCTTCCAACATATTGTCAGTTGGCTCACAAAATTCCTGAAGATTTAGATTGGCTCTCAAAAGCTGGTGAAAGCTGGCTCCAGAGCAATACTGGATCCAACAAACCAGCGGGCGAGGCCCACCCATTAAGTAAAGGATAGAGCCATTCGCTATATCTTGTGCCCAGCTCTACCCTGGACACTCAGGGCACGAAGAAATGCCTGTTACAGTTCATGAATTGCCTAAGGTCACACAAGCTCTCAGAGATAGAAATGACACTTTAAAAATGAAAGCATGGATGTGATACTGTCTTTTTCCTTCTCATCCTTTTTGATTGGCCATCAGTGTGTCTTGTACAGTTTGAGTCATACCAAAGAAGATTTTTCAACTAGCAGGATCAAAGTTCTTTTTAAAGAGTTGATTTTTTTCCCCAGAGCTAAAATGGTCTCCCCAGCTGCTATGAAAAGAGGAAACTGTGGTGTTTTCTCTGGAACTTTCCCTAAGCACTCTAGTTTTCAGTGGGGTCAGAGTGATACCATTCCCTAGGAATGTTTTGGAATTTCACTGGGAAGATGTTTAATCATACCAGTGATTTAGGTTTCACAATGGTTTGGCTATTAACAACAGCCTGCGAGAAGGCAGGAATGCTAAGGACCTTGTGGAGCACAGGACAGTTAAAGAAATGTCCTGTGTTCTGTACAACTTCAAATGTTCCCCCCCCCCAGCCATTCACATAGGTGAAAAGAGCCACTTACAGTTTTCTAAGCTTGGAATCTAACTTCATTTTACTTATGGACATGAAGTAAGCTTGTACCGCCTAAACATATATGACATTTTCTAAGATGCAGCTGCCATGTAAACTGAAGGGAAACTACCTGACACTTTGTTGAGAACATTATTGAGCATGACATCATGTTTAAGGGTTAACCCCCAGTTTGGAAAAGCATATCATTGCCAATAAGATGACCCAGCACTGGTAGCTGTCACACATTCAAGGTGATTTTAAGTAATAGGAATATAGTTATTTACCCTTTGTTTAAAAATGTCAAATATAAATTTAAAAATGTCTCTTAAATACAAATATTTATTACAAATAAGTGCAAGCATGTGACTGCTTCCTTATGTCTTTGGATGTAATTGTGTTTGAATATTTTCCTTTTGAAATACATATAATGTTATCATATTTAATTGGTTTCCTATCTGCTCAAACTATCCAGGATATCCTCAACCTCTCTCTCCTTACTCCTCAGGGTCATTCATTTAAGTTTGGTTGGTTCCATTTCCTAATTGCTCCTCCTGTTTATACCAATGCTACCTTAGTTCAGGATCATACTTTTTCTTGCTTGACTATTCCAAAGCCTACCCTCATTGTACAATCCATCATCGTGCAGTCTTTTATCACCCCAGCCCATTCTCCACATACATGTTAAAGTGATCTTCCTAAAACACAAGTCAGGGAGTGTCATTTCCTCGCTGAAAACATCACTGGGTCCTAGCTGAATAGAGGATGAAACCCAGACTTCTCAGAATGCCACATATGACAATCACTGTTGATCTTCATCTGCCCTCAAGCCATGCGCCAGCCACAGTGACCAGACCAGCCATGCCATTTCATTTGTCTAGGTTTCAGCATGCTGTTGTCTTTGTTTGAGGAATCTTTCTCCTCCCTCCTGCCAGCCTGGAGAATTTCATTCATTCTTTCTGACTCAATCCAAGTTCCTATTCCAAACCTCCGACTTGAATGGTTTCAAATGATCTGTGTAGTCATCTTTATTACGATGCTTAGTGTACTCTATTAGAATGGGCCTATGACCAGCAGGCACCACCTGAGCCCATTCCCCACCCCGAATTTGTCTATATGAGAAGACTGGGGAGGGGAGGAAAGGAAGACACCATGATCCTTCGCCTCAAGGGGTGGGCTTGGAATGTAACTTCATTTTACCTATGGACATGATAGGCCCTTGCTTTCCCAGCATGTCAAAGACAAATGAGGAGGGCTCCAAGAGGACTTCTTGGAAGAAGAGGACTACCTGCATCTTGACCTCTGCCTGGATGCTTACTGCACGACAGAATCCATAAAGTCACTGGGTCGCTTTTATTGTAAAGGGTGCCAAGAGATTTCTTGCCAGAACAGCAGTAATAAATACCATTCATCAGGATCTTATTGTGCACCAGCATATTGCTGGTACACAATTTATGACCCACAACAAAACTTCTATGGTAGATATGATGTTCTGTTTTGTAGAGATGAGAAAGCTGATGCTTTGTGAAGCTAAGTTACTCCCGGTGACCAGCTTGTAAATGGCGAAGATCACTCTGTTCTAGGGCTGCTGTCTACTATGCCAGGCCACAGAGTTTAGAGGGTAGGAGGAAAAAGACCTGGTCATTTTTAAAGATATGCCAATTATATCAAAGTAATGAGACTAAAACTGAGACTAAAGAGGCAATCCAGAATTATTACCTTTTGAAATTTTTAAAGCCATTCTATAGCAGGTGCAGCAGTATTTCTGTTTCTAGTTTTAGAAAGGACAGTAACTAAATAATATGTTGCTAATGTTGTCATTTTAGTTTGTTTTAAATATTTGATTTCTTTCTGGCATAAGAATTGTTAATTTCTCCACCATTTCTAGAAAACAGAATATTTGTGGTTTTGAACTAAAAATCATATTCCTCTTCATTTTTTTGTAGATTCAGGGCACATATACAAATATTTGCTAATTTGTTCCTCACAATCACACTATGCTGGAGAGAGATGGCTATCAGTATCTCATTTCACACATGATGAGATTCCGGGTGCAAATCAGAGATATTCAGTAACTCCCTCAAGGTCACACAGTGATCCAAAATAGAGTTGAGACTCATTCTTACATCTCCTCTCTCAAAACCTTCCTTGTCATGCCTCACTAGCAACACATATTTTTTACTTACTGAATAAGTATATTTCATGTAGCTATTTATCAGAATTTAGAAGCTGGAAGCTGAGGGTATGCACAAGTTATTTCTGAAATTCCACTTATAAAAATGAGTCTTAATATAAATTACAGTTGCATTACATGGTTGCCATAGCTAAAAGCGGTGAGGTTTTCTTGTGTTTAAATTTTTGAATAATTAAATGAACAGCAGCATGTACAATGTAAATTCCTTAAATTTAATTAAATGATACCCCTATATAAAGGACTATTGTGAAATGTACATGTAATGATTAAAGGGTTTAGTACATATAGAGTAATTTTCCCTAGTGCTTAAAAGGTCACCAGAAAGAAAAAAGTGACAAATATGCTGTTTTAAGCTTTTTTTTTTTTTTTTTTTTTTTTTTTTTTTTGCCACTTTAAAAATGTCACAGTGAGTGAAAGGAAAAAGCTGCCCGATAGCAGATGAATGGGTATTGACAGCTGCACCAGTGTTAAATGCTGCATGGCAGAAAAATCTAGTGAAGAAAAAACAAACTGTATTCACGTTTCCATATTGCTTTTTATTAAATTTAAGTAAAGCGACTTTAACTTTGATTTATATCTGAATTTGGTAATGAAGGCAATTTGTTAGACAAATCTATGTACACACAGAAAAGATAGGTATATAATATAGGACATTTTAATCATGCACTAAATATAAAATTATCTTGACAACACATGTGATATTTTATGGTGTCCATATGGTATTGCATATGCAGTTTATAATATACAACTGGTATCTGGATAACATATGATATAGATATAAAGCACACCCTACAAGCTTAGAATTCGATGATTACACGTACACACACACACATGCACACACATACATACGGAGACGCAATATTCATGGTTTCTCTGCTTTAAATATACATTTAACCTCTGCACCTATGTATTCATATTATGAAGGGCTCGAGTTATTTCTGGGGGTGTGTGAGATTTCTTTTGGCTTGAACAACTCTTTCCCCAGAAGCCTGGAAAATTCATCATATTGGATAGCCAGGTGTTCTCCATTTGCAAATATTATTACCTTATAGGATTAGAAAAAGGTTTAATTATGAGAAAGGGAAAATAAACAATGCAGTAGGCAGAAAATGTCACCATGCTCCACAGTCAGGCAGTGTCCTATAGATGGCATTGTCTTCGGGCATTCATAGTGCACGGGGTAGGGGGTAACTTTTAAGCTGGAAACCACAGAGTTTCTGCTGGCAGTCTCTAATGCTGTCAGGCTGCTGCACAGGAGCCCTGAAACTAGACTTTTTGCCCTTTGTCATTCTTAAACATGACCATCTTCCTCTGAGGCAGGCCTGACTAATGTTTCTCCTGAATAACCATCATTCCCAGGAGAAGGTCATCTTCAACATGCAATCTTAATCACCACAAGCAAATTTCCTGTGTATCTGTCTACCCACTAGACGAGAGCAAAGACCCATCCTGTTCATTCTTGGATCCCTACGCTGCAGTACATTACCTGTCATCTAGTAGGTGCTCAATAAATTCATTCAATGAATGAATGGATGATTGCAATAGTATTTCTACCTAAAGTGGAATACCTTTCTGGAGTTCTTTAGTACTGGGGGTAATTTGTTGTACTTTTGTTGCCAGAATCACAAATAAATGAAGCCTGTCTTCAATTTTCATGAGTTTCTCAACTTTAGGAGTCTATTTTTGAAATAACTCTTTCATACTCTGCTGTCACAGTTGGCTCTGGTAACAATACTCCTGCAAAGATGATGTTTCTCCTTGTGCTTGGGGTGTCTGGTTAGGCAGATTAAGAAAAAGACTTGAAGAAGGAACAAACATCACCTTAAGCTACATAGTTATAATCCATAAGAAAATAGGGAATAGTACTAATGGAAAATACCTGGAGTTTTTCCATTAGCTTTGGAGTTTTAATTTATTTTAACTTTGCAAACATCTGCAGTGTAACCTAATATCAAAAAAATTACATGAACACAATTACTTTGTTGTATAATTAGAATATTCTATCAGCATACATAAATTTTGAAGTGAATGCTGTCTTTTTTTGTTTTTAAAAATATATCTTGTGATGGCTGAATAATAGTCACACCTGGAAACAGTTTTCTAAATAAAAAATTAAATTGCATAAAATTACATTCAAAGGTGCTAATGAGTGTCAGAGTTGGTTAGAAAAGATTATTATTTAAACCCTAAATACCTGTTTATGGGTTTACTAGATGCACTTATTTTTTCACAGCCAAATATGCTATAATTTAAATGCGTAGAAATGGCATTAATGCATTCTGAGCTATGGTCATTTATATTGTTTTCCATGACAATAATGCCTCTAACCCTATTACCAAATAAATCTTCCCCTAGATTTCATAGGTCTCTTGAGTTATGTGCTGACACTAAAACAAGCATATGAAAAACCAAAACCCTGTCAACCTATTAATGCCTATGTGATGTCAACCCCTAGCCTCAACTCATTTTTCCTCCCTGAATCAAGTGATTTTTCAAATGGAATCAAACAAATATCCAACTATTTAGTTTCCTATTACACACTTGTAAGACCGAGGATGACTGAAAAATTCTCTAGTCCATGGCTTCTCATTCCAAGTTTTAATGGGGACTGGTGGTCCACTACACGTATTTACCTTATTGGCCCAGCCACTTGATGTCATGTTGGTCTGCACCCCCGTAAAGAGTATCTACCCTCGATGTTCTTAGGAAAAAAGTAAAGATCATATTTCTGAGTTAGGTAAAATAATGAAATTGTTTGGTGTTTTCTAACCTCCACTTCTGGACCAGTAAGTCTAATGTCTGTTTCCAAGGGGAGTAACAGCAAGGCTAATTATTTATTACCTCTTCTTCCAGAAGGAGTCGAAACTCAACAGCTTTGCTCCCTATACTTCCGCTTCTCTCTATCACAACTGGAAAATCTATAGAGAAATTAGACAGCTGTAAATGAACATCTGTCAATGTTCTGTTCATTTGATCCTTCAATGGACTAACTAAAGACATCTCTTACTAAAAAAGATTAAAATATGATTTTACATTGTTGAGTGTATGATAGTTGAAGAGGCTTATTCAAACCCATGAAGACTTCTGTGTTGTTGAGTTAGACCAGAGAGAGTTTATTTTGGGGAGCTTTCCTGCAAGGGAAGCTTGTGGTTGGGAGAAGCATATTAGCTCAGGGTGGTTGTCCTTTGGGAGTAGGCCACTTAATCTGAGGGAATTTGGGAAGGTTAGACTATAAATCCATAAATTAGAATTTGGCTGGAATACTAGGATCAATACCTCTCTTTTTAATAAAATTACCTAGGGACTGTTAATAACCCCAAGAAGTCTGACCAAGAGCACTTATTACTTGCTAAAACTCTGACTACATAAAGCCAATAAGTGAATTGGCTTTGCTTGCCAATCATAATGGCCATTTGGACTGGCCACATGGTCAATAGGTTCTATCTTTAATAGATCTGAATATTTTAGATTGACCCTTCTCCACTCTGTTATCTTTAAGCAAGTGAACGTGGTGGCCTAAGAGTGACTTTCACTTGTTTAGTTGGATTTTCCAGGTGACCTAAATTATTTGTCAATAAGTTGATAAGCACTATTGGGTGTCACAGGAACTCTTGAGTGATCAGGAGACTCTATGGTTTCTGGAAGCCATAACCTGAGCCCAGGGAATAAATGAAGTTCTGAGAATAATTTAGGTGCTAAGAAAATTTAGTACATCAAGTAATAACTTACTAAACCGTACTCTGGAGGTTTGAAGAGTTAATGTAATTTCTGAACCTGTATAAGTTATTGCCAGAGAGTAGCTACACATGGATGGAAGAGAATTCAATGAACCATCATAGTCTTTTACAGTATCTGGGTTCACCTTTGACATCTATTTTGGACTTGTTTCATCTCTACTTTTAAGTTTATGAAATGTGAGCTTCTCGGTACCATTTTTAATCACCTCACCACCTTAGAAATTCTTTCCCATTCATAGTATCTTCTCAAAATTTATAAAATAGATTTCAGAATTCACTATAATAAATTCCTTGCTCTAAATTTCATTTAGATTCTAATTATTTTCCAAGTAGAAATGGTCACTGGTTTTTAGCCATACCAACTGTCTCCGAAAAGTTTCCTTTAAAATATCTCATTGTTAGAAGCAATTTTAAGAATATATTTTAAAAGATATATGAGATACATGAGTTGCATGAGATATGAAAGTTTTGTGTGTTCTCAATCTGTATTTTAATACTATATATACTTCACATATATACTATGTGTGTATAATACTACATATTTTTATACTACACACATATATAGTAGATGCAGTATATGCCAAAACTCATAATAATGCTTTTTTTCTGGGGAGAAAGGAAGGAGAAGTGGACTAGTATGGGAAATAGAAGGAACGTTAAGTATATGTGGAAGGTTTTATTTCTCTCAAAAAAGTATCACAAAATGTTAGCATTTATTAAAACTGTATAGTGACATATATGTGTTTATAATATCATTCTTTGCACTTCTCTATATTCTTAAGAACTTTTCAGTAGAAGAAAATGATTTAGAATGTTTTCCTTGATGGTGCATTCTTAATGAACTCTTTCTTGGAATTAATTTTTGTTTAAATTCTTAAATTTTTGTACTTTTTTCTTCTTTAAAACCAGAAAGTTACTTTGGCATTGTTTAAAGAATGAGGAAAATCTCATTTAGATCTGGGTTGAAAAATCCTTTCTAATTCATCAAAGCATTTATATTTTTTTAAACATTAATTTAAGTCTGTCCCTCAGACTGTCACATCTTTCTTAAGGGGTTTCTCATAGTCTTTTGACTACTCCATCTGCTCTTCTAAAAGGAGAACATCAAACTAGTTTGTTTGACGTGACACAATTAGATCTCAGATGCTCAGTTGCCTGACCATTTGTAAAAGCATTTTCTGGAAATTAGGAATAGACCAAAGAACTTCTGACTTTCTCTAAGGCCTTTATTTAGTTGATTTTCCATCACTTTGGTTTGTATTTCTATTCAACATCTTCAGGTGAAAACAAGTAATTTTTGTTCAGGGTCATTTTTCCCAAATAGCACTCCCATTGGTAATTAATCAGTGGTTATTTCTCCTCCTTTTTCACCTTTTTCTTTATCTTTTTGTTGAATTGTGTACTTTAGAATTAATGGCATCTAGCCCATAGTCAAAAGATGTGCTTCCCGAGTTTTAAAACTTGTGTTGGCTTGGAAAAACAATGCATGAAAAAAATGAACACACACATATTTAGTTAGACACACAATAGCTATGTCATCTAGAGATGTGAGGAGGTCAGCTACCTTCCCAGAAGAGTCTCAGGATGGCAATACTTTGGTGTGGTTACCATATTTTAGGTCGAATAACTCAACTTTGACAGCTTAGTCATATGAACAGACTTGATTTATTCCAACGCACAAAACACTGATGTATAAGCCAGATGCCAATTTATTAATTTATTCTGAGAAAGCTATGCAGTGATGCCAATGGTTCCTTCATTCCCTTCTTGTAGGGAAAAAAAAGGAAACATAAAAATTAAGAGCATGGGCTGGGCTGGTGGCTTACTCCTGTAATCCCAGCACTTTGGGAGTCCGAGGCAGGTGGATCACCTAGGTTAGGAGTTCAAAATTGGCCTGACCAACGTAGTAAAACCCCGTCTCTACTAAAAACACAAAACATTAGCTGGGCATGTGGCGAGTGGCTTAATTCCAGCTACTCGGGAGGCTGAGGCAGGAGAATTGCTTGAACCCGGGAGGCAGAGGTTGTAGTTTGCACTCTAGCCTGGGCAACAAGAGCGAAACTCCGTCTCAAAACAAACAAAAACAAATAAACAAACACAAAAAGAAATAAGACCATGACCAGGAAACTTGGTAATTATGGTATCAGAGCAAGAGGGGTTGGTTGAATGGCCTTGATCTGAAACATCCCTCTCTAAGACCAAGCGGTTTGGACTGCTCACACCATTTGGCCAGAGTGCTGTATCCTCTAGATGATACTGAGTAAACCTTAAGAAATCCTTCCTCTTTGGACTCCCATTTTCTAGGCTTCTTGATGTTGTTGTTTTTTTTTTCAGACTGGCTGGAGTAGAACTGAGCATGACCATTTATTTATGTTAATAGTTTAGATAATGGATATGAAACACTCAGCTTAGCATAAGGTATTGAGGAATAAATGTTGCTTGCTGGTGCTAGGGAGTCTATGTCCTAGTGGCAAAAGCTTGAGCTCTGCAGAAAAAGCTCAAATTTGAATTCCACTTCTTCCCCTCCAAGTTGGATGGCCTCGAACAAGTTATTTATCCTGTTTATGCTTTACTTAGGGATAAAATACGGAAAATAATTGGACCAATCTTACAGGATTGTTGAGGATTAAAAGAGACGAAGCACAATGGCACTGAGCATGCATTTAATATTGCTAATTTTTCTTGAGATTACACTAGTCAGTCATGATTGGTCTTTTGTTTCTTTCAAAACTCAGCTATCACTCATAGTTTTTCTCTTTGGTAATTATGCATCCATCTTGTCATGCATTTCTTGTTGATGCTTAAAATATTTTTTCCTCTGGATTTGTTAAGTTCCGGTATGGGGACATTAAAAAATAAAATTAGGCACATTAAAATCTTAACAGGTTTATTTGAGCATTCAGTGACTTATGAACCGAGCAGTGCCAGATCACGAA
This sequence comes from Rhinopithecus roxellana, assembly GCF_007565055.1. NCBI lineage: Eukaryota > Metazoa > Chordata > Mammalia > Primates > Cercopithecidae > Rhinopithecus > Rhinopithecus roxellana. The sequence goes on from NC_044558.1 coordinate 130,136,664, forward strand.
CAGTTCAGTGTGGGCAGGTGGAGGTGGGCAAGAGAGAAAACTTTTACAAGACAAAAGAAAATACATTTATTGGTGAAAGTGGAAAGTCTCTAGTTGGCGGTTAGTTGTCAGTTTCTGGTTAGTTCAGCCTAAGTGTTGTTTTACTATTTACATTGGGGTTTGGTTTGCTCCTATAAGAACCCAAGGCATTGGAGCTGTCTCAGCCTAATGGCCTCCCAATTAATTTTTTTTTTTTTTAAACAGCGGCACACCAACTACACATTCTATAGGTTATTATTGTAATAAAATAAGACTCCCATCGAGGTAACTTGACTCATTTAACGTTATGAATACTCCTTATTATAAAGCATGATAATTGGGGAAATCCTTAGAAGCTTATAACATGAGACAATCATTTAAGTTGTTTTTACGGAGCCAGGCAGATAACCTCATTTGTTCTTTAGCAGTTAATGACAGCATCGATATTTTCCTGAGGCAATATATGTTTTCATCATCATTGTTATTGTCTACATACCCACATAGATTTGAAGATAAATATTTTTTTCTTTCTTTCTTTTTTTTTTTAAGATGGAGTCTCACTCTGACGCCCAGTCTGGAGAGCAGTGTCACGATCTCGGCTCCCAGCAACCTCCACCTCTCAGGTTCAAGTGATTCTCCTGCCTCAGCCTCCAGAGTAGCGGGGATTACAGGCATGCGCCGCTACAGCCGGCTAATTTTTGTATTTTTGGTAGAGACGGAGTTTCATCATGTTGGCCAGGCTGGTCTTGAACCCCTGACCTCCAGTGATCTGCCCGCCTTAGCCTCCCAAAGTGCTGGGATTACAGGCCTGAGCCACTGCGCCGGGCCTTAAAGATAAACATTCTAGATCAAGCTGAGCTGGAATCCACTTGCCCTTTTTGACCTTCCTGCACTCTGCCTCCTGCACTCCTCTCCTACAGGTCCTCTTCTCTCAAAGATCCCTTCCCAGACTGTAGAGTCGCACAGCTCCAGGGACACCTTTTACATTGCATTCCATGTTTATAATGCTCCCTGGAGCTGCTGTGCCTCAAGGTGGCCCTGAGGGTGACAGCTCAGTGGCAAACACATCCTGCTTTCCGCTTCCCATCTTTTCTACCTACCTCTTGATTGGCGCCTCAGGCTTGTGGCCCAAGCCCTGGAGCTGTCGCTGACAATCTGAGTTACTGTAGGAAAAGGGCAGATATGAAGCAATTAGACATCACATCTCTGGTAGAGAGTGAGAAACCGGACATAGCCACAGTTTCTGCGTGCCTCACTGGACCCTCCCTGTCCCCAGCCCGTACGTTGAACTCCGGTCTTTAAGTTTTTTGTGTTTGTGTAAATTTGAGCTCAAAAGATAATTTTAGGGGCTAAAATGAGAGATTTACCTAACCTCTGGGCCAGTAGCCTACTTGAATAGATTCAGTCAGTCTGACCCTGAAACAATCTTTTCAAAAAGGGGCAATCTATTTGAGAGCATCTTGTGCTTCATTGGTATGATGGCTGTGGTGAAGAATGATGAACTCAGGCACAGGGGCGGGGGCAGGCGAGATGGGAACCATCTTTGTGTCTTCAGTGTTTGCAAGTCTTGGAGCAGAGAGGAAGGGATTAGCCTTAAGGCCTGGGTAGAATGAGGGAGAGGGAAAGGGGCAGCCAGTTGGTGCGATCTGTGATGCCTCAATCTGTAATGCTTGAACAATCTCTTTCAAACTCCTGAGTTCTTGGGGAGTTGGTCTCCTGTGGTTGTAGCCAAGGTCTCTCCTCCAGGGCATGAGGATCCTCAAGAAGGTGCCAGAAGGGAGATATCTCATCCAGCCTCATAAAGCCATGAGGATGGCTATAACATGACATCCAGGGCAAGAAAACAGCCCTGTTCCCTACATATTTCTCCCGCTTGCTCACTGATTTTTGGAATTTTTTTTTTTTTTTTTTTTTTTTAACAGAAACAAAGGCTTTCACTTTCTAGAGTGAAAAGGGAAAGGGGTCCTGGACATGCTCCTTGAATGGTTAATCACCCTGTGCCCCACTGATGCCTGTGTGGCCCAAGCTTTCCTCCTTCCTTGCTAGTCATTTGCCCCCGACTTCTACACATCAACTCCCCACTCTGGAGTCTTCTCTGTTGTCACAAAGCATTGGGTTGCCCAGAATCTTGGTTCTCAAAATGTGTTCCATGAACCAGCAGTATTAGCATCACCTATGAATTTGTGTCCAACCTAGACTATTGAGTCAGAATCTTCACTGTAACATGATATGCAGATGATTTGTGATTTGTATGAACATTAGAACCTTAAAGTTTGAGAAGCTCTGGACTGCAACACTTCTTTATATCTAGCCTTATCTGAAATCCGATTTATAATGGTAATCATAATGATAGCATGATTTATAGTGGGGGTAATCATTACTATACTTTTAAATAGTACATGAGTTAGTTAATTTTATCATGTTTTCAGCAAGTGCCTTCTGTATTCCAGGTACTACAAGTGCTGGAAGTTGGGGATATAAGAATAGTACCCCCACAGAGCTCACAGTGTAGCAGGCTTATAAAAACAAAACAAAACACTCAAACAAAAAAATCACAAAATTGTATTTCAAGCTGTAGAAAGCTATGCCCTCTAATTAATGCTATATTTCTTTCTTTACATCTTTCACTTTTCTCCCAGATTCCATGTGCTCTGTAAGAAAAAAATCTGACTTGAAATGTTACCCTCTTTCCACTTCTTTTCCATTTCAATGCTGTTGTTGCATTGCTGGCACAAGCCTCTAGAAGTAGTACTCTCAGGCCCAATTGGAAAGGCAAATAAACAATTTTTTAAAAAATTGGATTTTAGGAGAGTATTTGTGTTCCATTTTCTCAGATGACTTTCTGTGTATGTAGCTCATGTTCAATCAGCAATGCTTCTCCCATTATTACAGGGCATATTCTGGAATTTTTCTTGTTTTGGTTTTGTTTTTGTTGTGGGGTCGGGAGAAAAGGAATGATTGAACATGTTTATTAAACCCAGCCAAGCCTGTTTAGGTTTTGGAGATACCAGAAGGTTATTTTTTGTAAAATATAATTGACACTAGCATCACAGGGCATGGGTTCCAAGGATAACATTACATCAGGACCTTAGTGTGTTTACATGAGCATAAAAGAGCTGGTTCTGGTGAATCAGGAAATGATCTGGAATGAGTAGTGCACAGAGGCTAAATCTTCCAAGGGAAGATGCTGCTGCTTCTGTTGCCAGGGCTGTTGCTGTTCTTTGAAGTCAAAATCTATAACCGATTAGAGTTTAGGTCTCTTGATCAATATCAGATGACATGAAAAACCTGATTTTCTTATAGGAATTTATGGCATCTCCCCTAGTCTTGAGATCACTTCCTAGCATGTATTTTAAGATAGTTTTTTGTATATGATCTTATACCATTGTGTCTATAATCTTATTCCACCATTTTGCTTTTCCCAGAACTGAATACTGATACAGTTACTAACACGACACTCAATGAAATTTCCAATATTTTGGCTTCTCTTCAGTAGTTTTTGCTTTCTTTGACTTTTACTGCCTTTGTTGGCTAGAGTTTTAGCTGGCACCGTGCTGACCCAGCAGGTCACTTCAGTTTGGAAAAGAGTGAGTAGCATTTGTGTTGCTTACTCAGCATGTTATTTCTCTTTGGAGCAAAGTGCAATGGCTTCTGGTCAATTTTTGAATTGATTTTAGGATGGTTTTAATGATTTATAAAGCAGCATTTAATCCTATACATCTAGGCTTTGTTTGCCTCATGAAATCAGCTGCTACATGAAATTGTCTAAGGCTATATAGTTCATCCCCTAAAAAGAAACACACAAAATTACTCCTTGGAGAAGAGTTGGTGTCAATTTCTGCTTATAATCCAAGCTTCATATGTGGTCATTTGACTTTTCAAAAATTGAATTTCAGGCATTTCATCTTTCAAAAAATTATATATTTCAAAAGATGAAAACTATAACTTATATAAGTACAAAATGAACATGTATCAAACAAATCATTAATGTTTCTGCTGAATATAAATCTGTAAGTTAGCATGTAACTGCATGTGGGTTATAATCAATGGCAAATAGTAAGTCAAGCACAAATACATTCTTGCAGAAAATAAATAGGTTTTGGGTGGACCTATTAGAGAATGCTATGGTATGACAGTAAAAAGATTAGCTGTCATTCTTTTGCTTTATTTTCAAGTTTTGGATAATTTTTCTTAACAATTCTCCTTTCTCCCAATTATAAATAATACGTGAAGATTATTCTTGATCACATGAAAGGTTAGTTACATTGTGCTTTGTCCCTTTTTATTTATACTGATGCAGCAAGATGTGCGAATTTGCATATATAGGCCTCTTTGGAGTATAGTCAACAAATCTAGAGCCATGTGGTACTGAGAGAATTAACTTCTATCTGGTCACCTCTGTGTCTCCAGTTACACAATTTGATATTGTCCTGCAAGTTCTTGAGACTTTGTTTACTTTTTTCCCCCAATCTTTTATTCTCTTACTGCTTCAGATTGAGTAATTTCTATTGTCTGTCTTCTAAGTTTGCTGATTCTGTTTGTAAAAAATAGTTAAGGCTATAAAAATTCAGCACAAAGTAGATAAAGTTATTTTGGTGAGATAAAGAATCCTGTTACCTGGGCAGATAACAGAAAACATGAAGAATACTTTTTTACTATCTCCTATTAAAAGCCAACTAATTATTCTAAGAATAATTTTTCATTTTCAAAGTGAGAAACCTAATTCTTAATGTTTCATTAAAGCATTAAATTTGGAGTTAGTGCATCAAACTAAGCAAACTTTGCTGATTTTCTTTTTACATATGCATTTCTTCTTTTTAATTTACTTTTTTAAAACTATAGATTCAGCATGTACACATGCAGATTTGTTACATGGGTGTATTGTGTAATGGTAGGATTTCGTCCTCTAGTGAACTCATTGCCCAAATAGTGAACATGGTACCCAACAGGTAGTTTTTCAACCCTAACCTCTCTCCTTCCTCTCCCCATTTTGGATTCTCCTGTGTCTATTATTTCCATTGTCATGTCCATGTGTATCCAATGTTGAGCTCTCACTTATAAGCGAAAACATTTGGTATTTGATTTTCCATTTCTGCATTATTTCACTTAGGACAATGACCTTCAGCTTCATTCATGGTGTTGCAAAGGACATGATTTCATTCTTTTTTTTAATGGCTGTGTATATGTATACATATGTATGGTGCATATATACCACATTGTATTTATCCAATCCACTGTTGATGGACATGATTTTGATATTGTGAATAGGGCTGTGATAAGCATGTGAGTACAGATGTCTTTTTGATAAAATGATTTCTTTTCCTTTGGGTAGATACTCAGTAGTGGGATTGCTGGGGTCAATGGTGGTTCTATTTTTAGTTCTTTGAGAAATCTCCATACCACAGTGGTTGAACTAATTTATATTCCTACCAACAGTGTATAAGTGTGTTTCCTTTTCTCTTCATCCCTGCCAACATCTGTTATTTTTTGACTTTTTAATAATAGCCATTCTGACTGGTGAGATGGTATCTCATTGTAGTTTTAATTTGCATTTTTCTGATGATTAGTGATGTTGAGCATTTTTTCATGTTTGTTGGCCTTGTTTGTGTATGTCTTCTTTTGAGAAGTGTCTGTTAATTTTGTTTGTCTACTTTATAATGGGTTTTTTTCTTGATTTTTTTAATAGATTCTTAATATTAATTCTGTATCAGAGGCATAGCTTGCAAATATTTTCTCCCATTCTGTAGGTTGTCTGTTTATTCTGTTGATTGCTTATTTTGCTGGCAGAAGCTCTTTAGTTTGATTAAGTCCTATTTGCCTATTTTTAATTTTGTTGCATTCGTATTGGTTGTCTTAGTCATAAATTCTTTGCCCAGGCCAATGTCCAGAATAGTTTTTCCTAGGGTTTCTTCTAGGAATTTTTTTATAATTTCAGGTTTTAAACTTAAGTCTTTAATCTATCTCGAGTTAATTTTTGTGTTCAGCGACAGGTAGGAGTCCAGTTTCATTCTTCTGGATATGGCTAGCTAGTTTTTCCAATACCATTTATTGACTAGGGCGTCTTTTCCTCATTGTTTATTTTTGTCGACTTTGTTGAAGATCAGTTGGTTGTAGGTGTGTGGCTTATTTCTGAGTTTTCTGTCCTGTTCCATTGATCTGTGTATCTATTTTTGTACCGGTACAATGCTGTTTTTGTACTTCTTCTTTTTAGACATTGTTTGCAGGTATTCAAAACCAAAGCAAGTAACATTCACTTTCTGTAGCCTTCTACAACTTTCTATATCCGTAAGTTTTGTCTTTCATTAATTCCTTCCAAATTCTCAAATAAGACACTTTACTTCAAAACAAAACCATTTTCCTTGTCTTTTGAAAAAAAAACTCTCTCTCTCTCACACACATCTCATTTTCTTATGCATTTGTACTTCTCTTCCATATTATTCTAGTGTAGCATCAACAACTCAGCATTAACAAAGCAAATAACTCCTATTAATCAGAAAAACATTGAAGGTAGGTAAATGTTAACTGTCTGTTATATACAAGCACTATGGCAAACTACAAAATGCCTGAGTACAGGCAACCTCTACAGCTACACACTCCCTTTTATACCTTTTAAAGTAGCACAAATGAATACATTTGTTGACAGAGCTCAGAGGCATAGATTTCTTAAAATGTGTAAAAATAAGAAACAAGAGTGTATACTGTGTCTTAAAACTATGCTTACTTAGAAACTGTGTAGATATCCAAGAATTTTCCATTAATTAACTCAATTTAGTATAAGTTTTGTCTAAAACTTAAAAAATGATCTTGGAAAATTAGTTTTAACTGACACAGTACAGGACATAATAACTCTTGATATAAAATGCTTATCAGAATTATAATTCTATTTCACTGAACATGTAATTTTATATTTTCCTCAATTAAAAAAATGTATGAGAGGAATAGTAACTTATCTGAACTAATAAAGCAGTTAAAAAGTCTAGGAACTTCAGATTCCTAGTTTCTCAGTGAGCAGCAAATACAATTTAACAAAGTATTTTTTTATTATACTCCACATTGATAAAATTAGGAAAAAGATGTAAAGCTCTTTTAAGCAAAATCATGAAAATTCATTTTGATTTGTCCAATGATATTCACATTTATCACATGAACTTGGATGCTTATATAAAAATGCTTCTGAGTTGGCAGTTTCTGTAAAAGGCTTTGTTTTTGTTTTGTAAAGGCTAACACACTCAGCATTAGAAGTTCAGTTTCTTTATTTTATAAGAATTCTGAGCTGGGCGCGGTGGCTCAAGCCTGCAATCCTAACACTTTTGGGAGGCCGAGACGGGCGGATCACGAGGTCAGGAGATCAAGACCATCCTGGCTAACACGGTGAAACCCCGTCTCTACTAAAAAATACAAAAAACTAGCCGGGTGAGGTGGCGGGCGCCTGTAGTCCCAGCTACTCGGGAGGCTGAGGCAGGAGAATGGCGTAAACCCGGGAGGCGGAGCTTGCAGTGAGCTGAGATCCGGCCACTGCACTCCAGCCTGGGCGACAGAGCGAGACTCCGTCTCAAAAAAAAAAAAAAAAAAAAAAAAAAAGAATTCTGGAAACATTAAATTTATGTGATTCTTATTGTTCTCTACTACCCAAGCAGAACAGAGCTTCTTTAATGTAAGAGGTTTTATAACTTAATATATTAATACCATCCAGAGGTAGGAAATATTTCATGCACACACAATAAAAAGGAAATGCCTTTCTCAATTATTGACACAGAGACACACAGAGAGCTTGCCACTTCAATTCTATAACTACAGACAAAGGTCTAAAGTAAACAGAAAAATGAAATTTACCAGTACAGATCTCAAAGAAATTTTCTCCTTTCCAGTGGGCATAAAGTTTTTCCTAACTAGGTTAAGCTCACAAAAAGCCAAAGCAACAAACCAAAAAGTGGAACAATTTAGATGATCTTTCATCTCTTACCTGACCAAGAATGGGTTCTCACTATATTGAAAAAGGTTGTCAAATAGTCATACCATAAAATCAGATTTCCAATCATTGTTTGTTCCAACGGGTAATAACTTATCAGCCATGGATAGAGCGGACTCATGTGTACACAAAGTGCTCTATATACTACCTAAGGATTCATTATTTACTAATAATCCCTGGCCTCAAGGGCAGAAAAAGTCATGGCTAAAACCATAAATTAGATGAAATACAGACAAACACCACCAGCCACAACAACAACAGCAACCAGACTTGGCCAAGAACCAAAAACAAAAATAAAAACATAAAATCAGAAGAATAATAAAAAACAGAGATTCGATGAAGGAAAAGTTATATTGCCCTTGGGATTCACTACACAATCCCCATAAAGATGTTCTCAAGAGGAAGCAGCTTATAATGCGTACTTCTCGGACAATACATTAGAATAGACTGCAGCAGACAAGTCTATCTTACTGGGAAAAACCCCACAAAGCTGGGCCCAGGGGTTCATGCCTGTAATCCCAGCACTTTGGGAGGCTGAGGTGGGTAGATTGATTGAGGTCAAGAGTTCAAGACTAGCCTGGGCAACATGGAGAAACCCCATCTCTACCAAAAATACAAAAATTGGCTGAGTGTGGTGGCATAATGCCTAGAGTCCCAGCTACTCTGGAGGCCAAGGTGGGAGGATTGCTGGAGCCTGGAAAGTCAAGGCTGAGTTGTGTTTGTGCCACTGCACTGCAGCCTGGATGACAGAGCAAGACCTTGTTTCAAAAAATAAAAATAAAATGATATTATTAAATTATTAAAGTATACTTTTCAAAAAATTATAAACATGGCATTATTCTTATACAAATACACAGTAAGATGTCAAAGATTTATTTACCTCATGAATGAGGGATGCAGCTGGAAGGTAAAGCTGGTCTAAAGAATAATTCAAGGGACGAAGATTTATATGGTCACCCATGAATAGTGTGATGAAATAAACTTATTAAATTGAGAAAAGACAAGTTATGGCTTATGCAGCAATAAAATTATAAGAGTTAGGATCATTTTTTCTATTGGAGAGAAATCATCACTTAAGACAAAAATCTGAAAATTAACATGTAGCTTCATAGAGCCTGGGGTTGTAATGAACAGTAAATAATCAGTCAAACAAAGATATATTTCCCTAGAAAATTAAACAAACCTTGGGAAGACCTATGAGACCAGTGGTCCCCAACCTTTCTGGCACCAAGCACTGGTTTTGTGGAAAACAGTTTTTCCACTGACAATTTTTTCGTGGTCTCCCCCATCCCCCAACATCTGTGGGAAAATCTGAGCCTGCAACCTAGATCCCCTGCATGCACAGTTTCTGATAGGTTTTGTAGTCCTATGAGATTTTAATGCTGCCACTGATCTGACAGGAGGCAGAGCTCAGGCAGTAATGGGAGTGATGGGGAGTGGCTGTAAATACAGATGAAGCTTCATGCTTACCTGTCACTCACCTACTGCTGTGTGGCTTGGTTCCTAACAGGCCATGGACAGGTACTGGTTGGTCTGTGGCCTGGGGGTGTAGGACCTCAGTGTTAGACGATGCTCTAGTATAACATTGAAAAGTACTTCTGGCATCTTTTGTCTTATTTCCAAGTTTTGGATAATTTTTTCAAACAGTTCTAACTTCTGTGAGTCCTAATAACATTAGCCAGCATTTGTCAGTATCACAAAGGCTTATTAGATAAATGTTTAAATAATATTCATTTGCTACATCATGAAATGTTTTCGCATCTTTGAAATCCTTTGTTAAATTAGTTTACAAAGAAAGTCTCAGAATTGGATAAGGCTTAATTTGGTTAAGCCTTATGTTGGTTAAGGGAGACCCGTTATTTATTTGTACTATTCAAAATTTCACTGGTGATTTTTGGAAATGTTCCCAAATTCTTTGTCACTTCTTTCACTCCAAGAAACGAAGGTAAATTCCTCTCCTCTTGTGGGTGGGCTGGACATAGTAACTTGCTTCTAACAAATTGAATATGGCGGAAGTAATGGTATAGAGCAAATAATATGAGATCGTAGAAGACATTTGACTTCCTCCTTACTCTATCTTAAATCACTTGCTCTGAGAGAAGTCAGAAACCATGCTGTGAGGACACTCAAGCAGCCTAAATGGTGAGAAATGGAAGCCTCTTGCCAACAGGTAGTAAGGAACTGAGGCTTCTAGCCAACAGCCATTTAAGTCAGTCATCTTAGAAGGAGATACTCCAGCTCCAGTCAAGCTTTCAGATAATTACAGTCCCTACTGACATATTTTCTTGAATTTTCGCCAGAGACCTTACCATACCACTCAGCTAAGCTGCTACTGAATTCCTGAGCCATAGAAAGTAGGAAATAATAGATTTTTGTTTTCCAAGCTGCTAAGTTTTGGAGTAATTTGTTGCATAGCAATTAATATTTAATATAAGCCCTCATAAAAATTGTCCTCTCTTTTGGAAGGTGGAAAAGTAAATTTTTTTCCCAACTCTTAAATACACCAATTTTCTCATGTGCTAGAGATAAGAAGACTTATAATATTTTGTGTGGTTCCAAAATACTGTTTGGTTCTTAGTTGATCTTGAGTATGGCTTCCTCTTGGTTACCACTTGTTCACTGGACATTGCTCAAAACATGTCTAAGATGGACTTCTGAGTCTACATCTAGAGAATATATAGGCTGAGAGGTTGAACACTATATTAAGAAAACCCTCTATGGTGATTACCTTCTATGGCATGGAACATAAAACCTAAACACCAAAGCTGGGTTTGATTCCCTTGTCTGAGGGTTGAGCCCTATATCTGTTTGGATAGCTTCTCTCTCCCCATCTCCCATGGCTAATAGGCTGGGACATGTATCCATTTATCCATTTATTATGTGTGATATGTTGACACTTGTAGAAATACGTTTTTGGGAAAATTATAAACTTAGATTCAGATTTTTCATTTATTAGACTGGGAAAAATCTTTAATGTGGTAGAAAAATAAAGATACATTTCTGACAAGATAGTGAACCAACATGCATTGCTGTCTCCCCGCAGAGTTTAAACCTAGAGAACCACATAAAGAAGAAACAGTGTCCAGATACCTAAAGTAACGACTGTAAGAAACATTCAAGAAGAGGCCCAGCATGGTGTCTTATGTCGGTAATCCTAGCACTAAGGGAGGCCAAGGCAGGTGCATCACTTGAGGTCAGGAGTTTGAGACGAACCTGGCCAAGATGGTAAAACCCTGTCTGTACTAAAAATATAAAAGTTAGCTGAGTCGCAGCTACTCGGGAGACTGAGGCAGGAGAATCACTTGAACCCAGGAGGCAGAGGTTGCACTGAGCTGAGATGGTGGCACTGCACTTCAGCCTGGGTGACAGAGTGAGACTCTTGTCTCAAAAAGCAAACAAACAAAAAAAAGCAACACTTAACACGGTGAAACCCCGTCTCGACTAAAAATACAAAAAATTAGCTGGGCATAGTGGCGGGCGCCCGTAGTCCCAACTACTCGGGAGGCTGAGACAGGAGAATCCCTTGAACCCGGGAGGCAGAGCTTGCAGTGAGCCGAGATGACGCCACTGCACTCCAGCCTGGGCGACAGAGCGAGACTCCGTCCCCCTCCAAAAAAAAAAAAAAAAAAAAAAAAAAAAACCCAAAGAGAGAGAGAGGGAAGTTTTGTGTGAGTGTGTGGGCTCCCGGGCCTAGGGTTGATTACCCTCATAAACCTATGACGAGAGTAGAAGCTGTGTATAAGCTTTGCATAGTTCAGGTAAGACTGATAATTTTTTGTTTGTTTGTTTGTTTGTTTTTGGAGATGGAGTTTTGCTCTTGTTGCCCAGGCTGGAGTGCAATGGTGCAATCTCGGCTCATCGCAACCTTTGCCTCCCGGGTTCAAGCTATTCTCCTGCCTCAGCCTCCTGAGTAGCTAGGATTATAGGCATGCACCGCTATGACCAGCTAATTTTGTATTTTTAGTAGAGACAGGGTTTCTCTATGTTTGTCAGGCTGGTCTCAAACTCCCGACCTCAAGTGATCTGCCCGTCTCGGCCTCCCAAAGTGCTGGGATTACAGGTGTGAGCCACCGTGCCCGGCCTGATAGTTCTTTTGGGGAAAATAAGCTTCCATTGGCAGCAATAGCCAGATAGCCGAGAAGTACGACATGCATAAAAAGAGAACAAACTAGGCTGTCTATAACAGGTAGATCAGAATTAATGAAACATACAGAGTTTAGAATAAATATAATACATGTTCTCAAAGAGATGAGAGAATTTTGGTTGTATGAAACATGAAGGAGCAGTTAAAATCAAAAGTCAAATGGAAAAATGAGTATAAAAATTATAACAATTAAATCAAGAATTTCAGTGAGGGATAAATAGCGTGGAGGTTATAGGCAAAGAATAAACTAGTAAACTGTAAAACAAGTCTGAGAATATTTTGCAGAAGACACAGAGAATGAATAAAAAGTAAAAAGAAAAAGTAATGGTAAGAAGCATAAATAAGAAGTGCTAGTAGAGCCATGGTGTGGTCTCAAAAAGATAGAAAAAAAGTATAATAGAGGTGAGGAAACAAAAAATAATAACCAAAGGTTTTCCATAATTAAGTAAAGATGAATGTCTTAGTCTATTTTCTGTTGCCTATAACAGAACACCTGAAACTGGATAATATATAAAGAAAAGACATATGCACATAAATGTTCATTGCAGCACTATTCACAATAGCAAAGACGTGGAATCTACCTAAATATTCATCAATGACAGATTGGAAAAATAATTTGGTACATATACACTATGGAATACTATGCAGCCACAAAAAAGAATGAGATCATGTGTTTTGTGGAAACATGGATGGAACTGGAGGCTATTATCCTTAGCAAACTAATGCAGGAACAGAAAACCAAATACTGCATGTTATCATTTATAAGAAGGAGCTAAATAATGAGAACATAAAGAAGGCAAAAACAGACACTGGGGTCTACTTGAGAGTGGAGGGTGGGAGGAGGGAGAGGACCAGAAAAAATAACTTTTGGATACTAGGCTTAATACCTAGGTGATGAAATAATCTGTACGACAACCCAATGTGACACAAGTTTACATATATCATAAACTTGAATATGTACCTGTGAACCTAAAATAAAAGTTAAAAAATAAAAGGCAAATAAACATATTTCTTACAATCCTGGAGCCTCATAAGTCCAAGGGCATGGCTTGGTGTCTGATAAGAGCCGTCTTCCTTGTGGGGACTCTGTACAGAGTCCTGAGGCAGTGCAGGACGTCACATGACAAAGGGGCTGAATATTGTACTTGCTTGCTCAGGTTTCTCTTCCTCTCCTTATAAAGTCGCAAGTTTCACTCCCATGATAACCTATTAATCCATTAATCCTTAAACTGTTAATCCACAAGTGGATTAATCCATTCATGAAGACAGAGTTCTTGTGATCCTCTTAAAGATTCCACCTTTCAATATCGCCACGTTGGGGATTAGGCCAACAGATGAAATCTGAGGAACACGTTTACTCCATAACAGTGAGTAATAGTTACATGAAAGAGTTTATGGGGTACCAAAAAAGATAAATAAGAAAAATCTCACACCTAGAGGTGGGAAATTTAAGAACATCAAAGAGAAAATTCTGAAAGCCTCCAGATATAAAGAGGTGATTCACGAAATTCAATAAATCAGATTGAAATTAAACTTCTTATTAGCAATACTGGAGGCAAAAAGACAATGGAGTTATAATGCCGACATGTTAAAGGAGAATAACTTCAAATTATAGTGTTTTATATTTTCTAGCAGCTCCATTTATTGAGTACCTGCTACATTCTAACTACTTTGCACGCATCACCAATTGCCCTGGCAATGCTGCAAAGTAGATTTTAGCATTCTTTCATTACAAATGAGAAAAGTGAGGCTCACAATGTTAAGCAACTTGTTCAAGGTAATACAGACAGTGGTAGAATGGGGATGAAAACCCAGATCTCTAATTCCAAAATCTGTTTAAAGTATAATTTTATGTTAGGTTAAATGATTTTTTCAATGGAGGATCCCAATAAGGATATTTTTGGTAATGACATGGTCTTAGAGTGTTGACACATAGAAATCATATTTGAAAATTTTCTTGGATGAAGTGCCCAGGAGGAAGAGAAATAAATCCAAGAAGATGCTTTAATTGATACATGAAGTACAGGTTATAAATAATGTAGAAAAGCTTGTTATGATCCAAACAAGAAAGGTCTTCTCATAAAGAAACAGAAGTGTATTATTATATTTCAGAGCTAAACTATAGATACCAACGTGGCCACAGATGGGAGGTAGGGTACAGCAACCACAGGGAGAACATTATGAATTGAATATTTGTGTTCCCCATCCCCCTAAATTTGTTTGTTGAAAATTAATCCTTAGTGTGATGGTATTTGGAGGAGGGGCTTTGGAGAGGTAATTAGTTTGTAAGGATAGAGCACTCAAGAATGGCATTAGTGCCTTTACAAGAAGAGGCTAGGCCAGGCGCGGTGGCTCACGCCGGTAATCCCAGCACTTTGGGAGGCTGAGGCAGGTGGATCACCTGAGGTCAGGAGTTCAAGATCAGCCTGGCCAACAAGTTAAACCTATACATAAAGTGTATTATTGGATATTTTTCTAGATGTCATATATTATTTATATATTATAAATCTATATATCAACATAGATTTATTCAATTGCAGGAAATATACACTTTTTTTTGGAGACAGTCTCACCGTTGCCTAGGTTGTAGTGCAGTGGTGCTTTCTCAGCTCACTGCGCCCTCCATCTCCTGAGTTCAAGCAATTCTCATGCTTCAGTCTCCCGAGTATCTGGCATTCCAGGCGTGCACCACCACACCCAGCTAATTTTTGTATTTTTAGTAGAGACCAGGATTCAACATGTTGGCCAGGCTGGTCTCGAACTCCTGACCTCAGGTGATTCGCCCACCTAAGCCTTCCAAAGTGTTAGGATTACAGGTGTGAGCCACTGTGCCTGGCTTAGGAAATATACATTTTTAAAAAGAATGCAAGAAACATACACAAAAACTGTGACTGTAAAGGAAGTTCTAATAAATTCTAAAGAATCAAGATCATGCTGACCTTATCTTCAGTCTGCCAGTCAATAATAAAATGATAATGTTAAAATATCCTAAAGCTGGGCCAGGTGTGGTGGCTCACACCTGTAATCCTAGCACTTTGGGAGGTAGAGATGGGAGGATCACTTGAGCCCAGGAGTTCAAGACCAGCCTGGACAACATAGAGAGACTCCATCTCTTTAAAAAAAAAATCACCTAAATCTAGAAACCAATATTGCTATAAAAACCAGTAGAGTAAATATAAAATATTAAGTAAATTGAAAAAGAATTGGAGAATAGTGAAAAACTACATGAGATAATGTGTGTAACAGTTAAAGTACTTATACTTTTTTTATACTGAGCTAAACACTCAGTTCAAGAAGTTCAAAAGATACTAATAGAAAAGGCCTAAAGGAATAAGAGAGAATAAAATAAAAAGCATAATGACAGAAATCAATGAAATAGATGAAAGGAAATAGAGATGAATAGAACTCAAAGTTTTTCTATGAAAAGACTGATAAGGTACGTAAGTCTTTGGCAAGACTAATCAAGAAAATTAAAGTGAAACTGCAAATAAATAAAAAAATAAAAATGAAGACATTATTCTAGATATGGGATTTAAAATATATGAGCAACTATATGCCAATAAATTTGGTGACAGTGTAGATACATTTCTGGAAAAATATAAAATGACAAAAATGAAGAAGAAGAAGAAAAAGTAAGTAACTGGAAAATTGAAATTGAAATATGTATCTTCTCTCTCAAAATCTTTTGGCTCAGACAATTTTTCAGATTAGTTTTATCAAAATTTTAAGTATCTGATAATCTGTCTCTTATTGTTCCATAACAGAAAACAATTTAGAGCTGCCACCCTTCCTTTACACAACTAGAATAACCTTAATTTCAAAACTGAATAGTGAAGTACTCTCACTCACTACATATATAGATATGTTGTGTGTGTATATGTGTGTGTATATATATATGTGTGTATGTACGTGTGTGTATATATGTGTATATATGTATATATACACACAGTGTATATGTGTTAATATGTATACATACACAATTACATATATGTGTACATGTGTATATGTATGTGTATGTGTATCTATATACACACACCCATTTAGTGTATGCACATAGATGTAAAAATTCTAAATAATATACTAGCTAGTTGAATCTAATGATTATTAATATTTTATCCCAGGAATGCCAGAATGATTTAACAATAGAAAAGCAATCAGTATAATTTACCAGATGTATGAAACAAAAAAGAAAAATTTTAATAGATGCAGAAAAAGCATTTAACTATGTTCAGTATCAATATATAATTTTTAGAAATCTTATAAACCAGTAATGGAAGATATTTTCTTAGCTTTATGAATAATACATACTGAAAAACTTTAATAATATTATATATAGTGGAGAAAATTTAGCTATGTGTCCATTAAGGTCAAGAACTAGACAAAGATAACCAGTATCACTACAACTGTGTAACATATTTTTGGAAGTCATGTTTAATGTGATAAGACAAGACAAATGTATGCTATATAAGATTTGAAAGGAAATTATTATTATTTGCATATGATATGATGATCTTCATAGAAATCCAATATGACTAACAAAAAATGCTACTAGAAATAATGCTAATAACAGTTCAGCAAATTTAGCAGATAAAAGATTTAAGGGAAAATCAGTAGTGTTTCTCTATATTAGCAAAAATCAACTAAAAATGTTATAGAATATAAAATAACATACACATCACAACAAAGTCTATACTATATCTAGGAATCAAACTCTTAAGAACACATAATAATTTAGTATAGATAATTTTGTAATCTTATTAAAGACATGGAACAATGCATGGAACAATATTTCATAATTGGGGGATGAGAGAATTTATCAAAGTAAAGGTGTCAGTTCTCCCCCAATTAATCAGCAAACTTAATGCTGGACTCCAACTGAATTTTTGAGAAACTTGTGAAACACATCCTAAGATATATAATAAAGTTAAAAAATGGCTACATCAAATTTGAAAAAGAACAAAATGAAGATTCCTGTCCTATGTAAGATTTGAGAAATACCAGAAGAAAGATAAATGTGATTCAATAGGTGTAAAGACTAAAAAGAAAGTTGTTTGAAAAAGATGAGAAGTCTAAAACATGAAAGTTAGGTAATGCAATGTCAGGTAAAAATCAATGAGAGAGGAAAGGAGTATCTTAAATCCAAAGTAGCATAAGAGCGCCTAAATGCTCCAAGTTTTAAAGAACTTATATAAGTGAAAAAACAAGAAACAGAAAAATAATGTTGGCTGGCATGAACCTATGAGAAGAAACAGAATAGCCTGTCACCCAATGTGGTGACATCCTCTTCCTGAAGAGATTTTTAGTTTGGGAGGAATGCTGGACTACATTACTTTAGTGTCAGTCAGAATACCAGCAGCAGTAGATGGTATGCTCAACTAGATAAAGGAGAAGAGATTAATAAGGAAACTCTCGCAACCATTTAGGAAAGGAGCAGGAAAGGTATAGGCCCCCAAAGTTAGTAACAGTAGCAGGCTGTTATTATTCCCAGCTCTGGAGAGGCAAGGGATGGAATGAACACTAAGCCTAGAGGGACATGGTATGGAAAAGACTGCTTGGCAGGAAATGTGGCCTTTTCTAAAGGGACGAACAGCACATGACCCAGCAATGAGGAATCCAGGAAAATCAACACCCCATTTCATTTTCCTCCTTTCCTCTTATCTCCTGCTGGTGACTTCTGTTGACCAAATCACACTGGAAGCTAGAAGGTAGGGAAATCTATCGATGTAGCTTGGAGTGTCAGCCTCATGGGGAACAGATAAGGATGGCAGATAGATCTGGAGGGAAAAAATGGAAGACATGTCCCCTTCAACTCCACCACTTCATACTATTTAGTATCACCCGTTCTCAACCTGGCAAAGCAGATCAGCAGATCAGCCCGTGCTAAACATGAAGCTGCAACAGCTCTATAGCTGTAATCACTACCTAATTTCCCTTTTCAACATGGACATACCTTGTTTTCTTTCACTCTCCTATCTCCAATCTTCACTGCTTTGACTTCACTCCTCATCAGAGAGCTATTCTCCCTGATCTGTTTGCATGAAGATTCTTCCTCCTGGCTCAGATTTTGGCAGAGCTGCACTCTGCTAATGGATCCCTCTTAGCCCAACATTCACGTTTTAGAACTTCTCATTTCTTTCAAACAATTTTCCCTTCAGTCCTTATGCCTATTGAATCACATTTATCATTCTTCTGACATTTCTCAAATCTGCTTTTCTCAAGTATGCTGTACTGAAAAAGGAAAAAGCAGCTTCTGACAGCTAGGAATTGACCTGGCACTCTCAACTAGGCCACAGTGTTCTCTTGTAAAATGTAAACAATCCTACAGAACAGTAACATTAGACACCCCTACTCTGTGGCCGTGATGGATCAAGCCAAAAATAAGACTACTCCACAATCATGTCCAAACATAGTAAAAACATGAACATTTTCCAAAGTCACAAAAATGCCCAAACATCTCTTAATTCTGGCTAGTATGAGTGACACCTGCGTCTTTCTGAATCACAACTTTAGACTCACTTTGTTCTTTTCACCTTATAGATTCAGATTATTAAGGTACCCAATCACAAGAGTTACTTTTACATACTGAGAGAATTGAATTCAGAGAAAAGCCTCACTTCTTTGAATCCTCCCCAAAGCACCTAAGACAAGCTCAAATTCTAGAACACTCTCAAACACCTTCTTACTGAGATGCCCCACAGTCCTCTATGGTGTGTGTGTTCTCCTGCATTGTAATATGTCAATAAACTCAAATTTGTTTACCCTCAAGTGTGTTTCTGGTGGTCTGAGGGTAGAATGGTAGCCAACCTGAATAGAGATGACCTTAGGCCTATTCTACCCAGGAAGGATAATCCAAAAAGATAGACCATAGATAATACCTATCTGACTATTCCTATTATTCATTCTTTTTTATTTTCTGGATTCCAAGAAGACATATAAATTTCCTACAAGATTTCCATTATTAGTTCACGGATGGGAATTAAGCCTAGAAAGATGTTCCCTTTATTGCGTCCTTAACATGTGAGTGAAAATCCTTCTAAGTGATAAAGTGGCAAGATTAAGCTCAAACAATCAATGTTGTAGAACTTAGGCTGCTAATGTTTTCAGCTTTGTGTAAGGAGACCCTTTCCAAAGCTTTTCTTTCTTTACTAACCCTTCCCCAAAGGTTCCTATTCCCTAGCTTTCATCCCTCCTTGACATCTCCCAATAAGTGTGCTATACTGAGGGAGACTTGTGTTTACGAGGTAATTACAGCCAAAACTCTGTATTAAACACCAAAAGAAGAAAAAGGTAAAGGAAGGTTGGGATGTGGGTAGAGGTGAGGGCTGAAAGGTGATAAAGAGGTCAACAGCCTCATGCTGAACTTCATACATAGAGCTAGTTATCTCTGTGATTTATCACAAGGAAATTTGTTTAATTTGAACCTTATCCCATTGAGACTCCAAATCATCTTGCTAATAGGATGAATGTATCTGTTTCAATCAACTAATAGGAAGGTGCTGTACTTGTTTTAGGTAGCATTCATTTTTAGTAGGTTTGTTTGGTTTCAATGTCTGTACTATGTTTCTCACTTAATATCTCTAAAGGTAGAATTTTGGGCCAGGAATGGTGGCTCATGACTGTAATCTCAACACGTTGGAAGGGTGAGGCAGAAGGATCACTCAAGGCTAGGAATTCAAGACTAGCCTAGGCAACATGGCAAGACCGAATCTCTACTTCTAAAAAGGTAGAATTTTAGACCATGGGGGAGATTTGGAAAAATATCAAAAACATAGAGCTAACTTATCACCCCATAGTTAGGGCAGGCCCAGATTATTGGCTACTTGAAGATATGGAGAAGGAGTAGTGAAGAGAGGCAGCACTGACAACCCTGATCTCTGCTCTTATCCCCCAGTCTTGGCTTTCCTTAATTTCTCTTCAAACATTTATGCATGTTTACTCCAAGGGACCTCAGGTGTTTCCCACTCACTCTACCCAAGAAAGTGCTGACAAGAGATGTGACCAAAGATATGATTAGTCCATGGTGCAAAGCGATGGAGGTATCCATGTGTTCAGGAAATAAATAAAAACCTTTTGTTTTTGTTTGGTGTAATCTCTTGACCTTTCTCATTTCTCCATTCTTCAGCTCCTCTTTTTGGATTCTCCTTTCTGGGTAGAATAGGCCTAATGTCATCTCTACTCAGGTTGGCTATCACTGTACCTTAGCATCCCAGTCACAAAGAGATTAAGGGTAAATGCTGATGTAGGATCTATGATAATATCTCCTTGCCTAGACCGGGGTTTGGATCCTGACCCATGAGCCAAATCTGGCCTAATATTTGTTTTTATAACTAAAGTTTTATTAGAAAACAGTCATTGCCCTTCACTCACATATTGTTTATGACTGATTTTGTGCTACAACAGTAGAGTTGATTAATTGTGACAGAAATTGTACAGTCTGCAAAACCTTGAATGTTTACTATCTGGCCATGCTATGTTCTAAATGTTTGTTTCCCCCCAAGATTCCTATGTGAAAATCTTAATCCTCAAGGTGATGATATTAGGAGGTGTGGCCTTTGTGAGGTGATTAGGTCTTGGGGGCTGAGACCTCATGAATGGCATTAGTGTCCTGATAAAAGGGACCCCAGAGAGACCCCTCACCACTTCTACCATGTGATGACATAGCCAGCGGGGAAGGGGAGCACTGTCTATGAGGAAGTGGGCTCTCGCCAGACTCCAAATCTGTCAGCTCCTTGACCTTGGACTTCCCAGTCTCCAGAACTATGAGAAATAAACACAATGTTTGTTTTTTCTACATAATCCAGTTTGTGGTATTTTTTTTTTTCTAGCAGCATGAACAGATTAAGACAAGTCCTTGACAAAATAAGTTTTCTGACACCAAGTCTAAAATACTGTTTCATGAAGTAAAATGCGTTGAAGACACAGTAAAGATTATTACACAAAAATGAGTTCTATAGTTAAGTAAGTTTGGGAAATACTATGGTCATAAAATTCAAATACATTTCTTAATTGTAAATCTTTGGTGCCTTGAATATATATAATCAATATATACTTATTTACATGAATTGATACAGACATTTACATAACTATATACATATACATAATAACAATAGTAATTATTTAATAATTTAAATAAAATAAACATATAAAGTATGATTTTTGATTCTCTGAGAGACAGTAACAGTATTCAAAGTTTTCCAAAGGCGCTTGCCCATATGATCCTTTTTGATATGGATTATTCTATAAGACTAGTGATCCATAGAATACACTTTAGCAAATGTTAATCTAGATTGCTTAGATTTCTTATCATCAAAGAAAAAGTATTCCTCTTTGCTTACATGAGGTCACCAGGATCAAGGTTTCCATGCACTTGTTTAGGACTGAATCCCTAGCTAGTAATGAATAAGTAATATATTTTCCTGATTTCTTCTGTGTATGCTTTTGTTTTTCCTCGGATGTAGTAGGTGTGGCTGTGGATGCTATAGTGTTAAATATGGGTCTCCTGCATTGTTCCCAGGTTCTCCTTTACAGCAGAAAAGACCCTGGGTCTGGCCTCAGCTTAAACATGAGTTTCTCTAGGGAGGTTCTTCCCGACACCCTCCCCTCCACAGCTCAGACTAGGCTAGTGACTATTCCATAATATTATATTATAGCACTTTTTATACTTTAGCTAGTTACTTTTCTTGTTTTCTTCACTCATCTATGAACTCCATGATGGCTAAAACCCTACTTTTTGCACTGTACATTGTGTACTTATTAAATGGCTGTTGAGTGGTTGTTGATTATACCTCTGCAGGCCAGTTGGCCCCTGAGATCCTCCTGCAAAATTTTTTTTTTTTTTTTTTTTTGAGACAGAGTCTCGCTCTTGTCATGCAGGCTGGAGTGCAATGGCACAATCTTGGCTCACTGCAATCTTCGCCTCCCAGGTTCAAGCGATTCTTTTGCCTCAGCTTCCTGAGTAGCTAGGATTATAGGCACCTGCCACCATGTCCAGCTAATTTTTGTATGCAATTTACTTTTCTCCTGTATGTTCCAGTGCCCAGGCCTAGGCTAACACTTTTTTTTTTTTTTTTTTTTTTTTTTACTTTGAAATCTTATCTTACAGCCTCTTCGGGGTTCTGGGTCCTGCTTTGGAACCTCAGGAAGGTAATAAGTGTAATAAGGCTATTGCTGTTTTTGCTATGTATGGACTTCTTTCCTCCCTCCCAGTGGCTACAACTTAAATAGATAGATGGTCTTACATGAGAAATGGTTGCAGTTGAAACTTCCAAATATCAATGGTCTTTTGGAATCCATGTCTCTGTGCTGGGACCTTGCTACCATCTGTTGCAACCCTTGTGCTGACAGTTTCCTAAATCAAGACGGAATTTGCCACTCTTTCTGGACATTTGCCTTGCTTGACTGCTGGAGCCCCTGCTGTTGGCTGGGTTCGTGTCTTGGCCCTGGTAGGTTGGTGTTGTACAAAGTCCTGGCTTTTTCACTCTCCTATTTTACTCAAGAAACCACTGTTTGTCCATCTGTAGTTTACCCCTAAAAGGATTCAGACTTTCTAAATTTCTTGCTGCTACCTTAATAGAATTTTCTTTACTGCTCATTCCTCAAGGTCATGACTCTCAGTATCAGCTACTGTTATTTACTATTATTATTCATGTAATTCTTATGAATTCAGTAAAAGCAAGTTTTAAAAAAATCCTGCTTTATCATTAAGAAATTGAATCACAAAGATACAGTCTTGGGTTAGAAACACAGAGAGACTGTAATTTCAGAAACAAATGAACAGGGAGCCTGAGAAGGATTAGATTAGATGCTGGGAGGGATTAGATTAACTTTTATTTTCCATGAAATATCTGTAAAACAAACAAGTGAAGTGTAGAATTAGAGAAAAATTGGAGTAATTCAATTAAACTGTGTGTTATTGAAAAAGAATAAAGGAAGAGGGGTACTATTGTGAATGACTTTATTGGCAGATATTCTGCTAAATGTTTAATGTTTATCTTCTTTTTTCCTGCATAAACTCAACCAATGTCATCATGGAGTCCAACTTAAAGATACTATCTTCTTTATAACTTGTCATAGAAATTTTTTTCTGAGTTTTTTTTTCTTCTTTTTTTAGGAAGTATAATTCAGGCAAATAAGAATGTAGACTTAGGAATGTATATTAGAAGTCCATGCTACTTTATCTGAACTCAAAGAGCTTATTCTTAATTCTTACCAGGAGTCGAGACTACATAATAAAACAAACAAAAAAATTTATAAAACTGTAAAAGGCTAGATCAAGGTCAAGAGTCCTATATTGAGTCCTACTGCTGCCCCCAGTCTCAGTCACTATTATGGTGCCAGAACTATTTAGAAGACCAAGAAAGAACTACATGTTTTAATTAAATAACACATGGCAGAAAGCACAAGATACCAGCTTGGGTTTATCAGGCAGAACAGGAGCTATCCTTGTGCTAAACAGACAGGCACCAAGGAAAAGAGAGAACCCGAGAGACAAGTCTAAAAAAGCTTGGGAGCTATTTAATACAAGATCCTAGGACAAAATCTAACGCTCCCCGTCGACGCGAGGGGAGCCACATTTAAGGAAGGCAGCCTGGTGTAGAATAACGATGGAGTAAAGTAAATGACACGGAACTATGACAAATTCAAAACCCAACTGGAAAATTAGGAAAGAGAATGAAGTGTCCTGTCTAATGACACCCTGACAATTACCCTCGAGCAGTGGGGCATGTCCTGCCGCATTTACCTATCCTGGTGCTCGTGAGCTTCGGTGTGTGGGTTTTCTGTTTGAACAAAGAGGCTTTGTGGCCCATTTTCCATCTCTGTGTCTCTGTCAGGCATGGGGCTTAGAAGGGCTGGCTTCTGCTGCTTGTTAAAAGGAGTTTAGGAGAACACGCAGTGTCGGGCCTGGAGGTCAGCCGTATTCAGATCTTTTTAAATGAAGACAGGGTTTAAAAAAAAAAAAAAAAAAAAAAAAAAGGAGATGGCTAATGCTAAAAGCCATTTATGAAATTCTACAAGTAAAAAAACCCCGAAAAAGAAATTGACTTCTAGACCTAGACGAGGTGTCAAAATTTAAGATTATTTTATCCTCCTGTATACAAAATCGCAGAGAAAAACAAAGCAGCAGGAGGTCCAAGCATATCAATCAAAGAGGAGACAGCACATTCTAGACTGGGAATATAATTAAGTAGAAGATATAAAAATAGGATTTCCCAACCTGGCAAGTGGAAATATAAACCAACTGGCAGAGGAAGGGTGGAGAGGATAATCCTACCCTTTTGGAATAACTATAGAAAAATATGAGGAAACAGAAAATGGAAATCGGTGAAGGAGTGAAGAAAGGGGAGGCGGATGAAGAAACCTATTAAGTGTGCGGAAGTGATGAGTTTGCCAAGACCTGATTTTAGCCTCTAGCTAACAAATTTAGGGGTGAAGATATTGACTTTTTTTGTGTGTGTAAAAGATTCATAAGTGATCATCTTCAGAGTTTAATGATATAAATTTAGCCGCTAATCAAATTAGCCCCTCTGCCCGACAGAGAATGAAATAGAATCATATCTTGAAAAAAATATTCTTTTTTTCTTCACCATAACCATTAGTATGAAACGTTAGTCACTTTTAATGTAAACTGCGGGAATCAGCAACACATACTCTGCCTGCTTTCACGGAGACCTGTGTTCCACACTGCGGTTTGTTCTATTAATGGTATTGAATGCACTTTACTCCCCACTCCCTTATATTAATTGCATTAAAAAATAAGTAAGTACAGATATATGCATTGTGTTCCATAAAAGAGGCTGCAATGAAATGAAAAAGCTGTTTAATAAAATATAATAAAAGTATTTCACTTTCATTTCTCCCACGTAATAAGTGGAATTATAGTAGGAGGAGGAGACCTCTCTCAGCTGGGCAAGCCCTAAGAATCCTTCCCTTATTCTCGACTTAAAAGCTATCAATTTAGAGCTGTCCTATGTATTGCCCTGTGAATTGAACAAGCCTTTTCAGTCTTTAATTAAGGGTGAAAAACTCTTTGAACATCACAGCATTCATCTGTTCATGTGTGGAAAGCCTGGTGTAACAAAAGAATTTAATCAAACTACAAGCCTAATAAAGACTACATTGCCTGAACTAAATGATGTTATTGCAGTAGCGGCTCATAGTTTTACATTTAAAAAAGCGGGTCAGAGTGTTCATTCATCTTGATTAGCAATGCCAACCTAATTACTTCTGGAGGAAACAGTAATTAGCTGGAGTCTCACCTCATTAATCATGACATTCTTGTAGCAGACTATTTTTATCTGATAAATGGCTTGGATTGGAACAAGGTGTATATTTGAATTCTAGTTAATTGTACACAGCTTGCTGCATAACATTTCACATTTTTATCATTTAACTACTTCCTTTCTGTGAACCTCTTGAGCTTTTTTGGTTACTTGGATTCTTATAGTGAAAAAAATCTGACTTAATAAGCAGATCAGTTGTTCTTGTTAGTTAACATATCAGAAATGGAGTCTCGAGGAATTGGAGGAAAGGAAGAAAGATCTCCACGTGTAGATGAAGTCACTCAAATTACTGTGGGGCACGCACTTATAAGGTTTCTGCAGTGAATTCAAAATGAACGATAGCGTTGTATAACTTGACACAGTTACATTCATGTGATCAATAACAATCATGGACAACAAGCGGTATTATGTTTTAGGCAGGGTATCTTAATAAATTCAGTCAGATTCTCAGTGTCCTAAACCAGTGCCCAAGTATGGACCATGTTTAAAAAGACACAGTGATTGGATTCTACAGTCTGTACTCAGCTATGGCTAGGGCCACCCTTTTTTGGAGTCACATGACTCTGACCATTTCTTATTTGTTCTTCTCAGTTTTGTATTTTCTAGCACTAAAACACCTAGTTAATCTGTATAGCATATGTGTTGCTTTCCTCTGGTTCCTCTCCAACGCATGGGTTTTCCGGTGGAGCCCAAGATGACCACCATTGAGTACAGAGAGAATTCTTGAATTACTCCTTATAGAAATGTAGAATACTTGCCTGCTGCTAACAGTGATATCAGGGTAGGTCAGCAGGGATTGCATGGTGGCCTTAGTTAACTGGGCCCAAAGTCAGCTCTTCAGTCTGTATAAGAAGAGAAGATCCATCTCTTAGGAGCTGACTCACATTAACCAACTTTGGGAAGACTGATGTCTAAAATAATGCCAGGTTTTCAAATTTCAATGAAAAATGACCTAGATGTATGGATCAATATGGATTTTCTCTGTTGTCAAATTAGACAGAAAGCAAAATAATACTCAGCCACTTTAATTATATACAATATGAAATTATGCTTATAAGGACCAAAATGTTTATCATGTGCTTCATCAACACAGCATTATGTCTCTGTAGGGATATCTACATAGGAAGGCATCTCATAATCTGAAGGTTGCTTATTGATTAAATAAATAGAATGAGAAGAGTTAGATGAATTGCATGTTTAATGGAATCAGCCTGACATAATAAGATGTAGCCATCTTTCCATTAGAGTTGGCCTTACCTACAAGGCTAGCATGTTCAAAATCCATTATCCTTATCTCCTCTCTCCTGGACAACACTAGGATAAACTGCCAGCCTTTGCCTCAATAATTCTTCTGTTAATATTTTCTAGACTTCCATCTTGGATTAGCACTCCTTTTGCTTAATTTGTTCTTTATTTGGATGAGTTAAAAACAATTAATATATTTATATTTGGTCTTGCTATCCCAGGAACCCTTCTGCCTCCTTCAGGTGACTTTGCATATCTGTGCATGATGTCTTCATTGGGTGGTTTTATTTTTCCTTTTTCCAAGTTTTCTGGGGACCTCACTGAAGCTAAGAACAGAAGCCTCTCTACTTATAAAAAAAGTTGTTCATAAGTCCATTTGCACATAAATCAGAATGACACAATACCACATGAAAAGTACAACATAGGCTTTAGGAATAGCTTTATAATGAACAGAAAGGCCATAGTAATATTCTTGAGAGGGGCTTAAACTTGTATTTTTCTCAACACATTCTCACAAAATATGTTTGAAGATTTGAAACAAGACATGCAGTTCTCCCTATTGGTAGGCAGTCTATCAGACACTTTTTCTCAAAATAGATGGTTTTGTCTCCACTGCAAATCTATTGAGGCTGTTAAAGCTTCCTCTCTGACTCTCCGTAAGCATCGGGGGGGACCTCCTTAGTGCTTCTGGTGAAATTGCTACCACATTTCCACTCCACAGGAAATTGGACTGATTCAAAGGAGGCCTTGACCAACAGATTCATTCATGGTTTGTAAGAAAGGTCTAATCTGCAGCACGCTTACCACACTTAACATTTAAATTCTCAAATAACCAATCTCGATGAATTGGGTTGCCTGACGCTAAGCTTTGATGCTCCTCTTCTGGCCATGTCCTCAAAATTTCCTGCCTGTTTTCTGTATCCAAACCTGTCCTCATCTGCTAATGTCTGTTCATCAAATAGATCTGGCAGTTTTCAAATGTCACATGATTTGCTCTTTTGCCTAAATAATTTTTCTTATGGCCCAGTGGTTCATCTCACCTGTTAATGTAATACTTCATCATCTTTTCACTACTTTAACTTTTAAAAATAATTTTCTGTGTTCCTCTCCATCATAATCATATACTTTTTAGAACTATACTTTAAAGTTGTTGCTTTTTGACTGGAAATGATAGGGCTAATAATAGCTGTATGACTACAAAATGCCTCAATACCAGACACAGACACAACAAACAGGTGCGCTCTGAGACAAAAATAACTGTGCGTGACCACCTACGTCATCTCTTGGTAACATAGTGGATTTCTTTTCTTATTTGAAGTGGAATGTTGTTTTTTACTTTTCTCTGAAAATTCATAAAAGTACAGGTTAAAAGTTGTGGATTTTATATTCTGAAAAAACTGGTTGATGACAAATTTTTGTTATTGTTGTGAATTTGTTTAATATTATAAGCAGTAAAAATAGTTACTAATTCTTTTTAATGTTTGCCAGGGTCCAGGTGCTGTTCTAAGTGCTTTACATCGATTAATTCATTTAATTTCCACATCAACTCTACGACGGTTTTTAATTCCCATTTTACAGATAAGAAAATTAAGTAAATTACTCAAAGTCACCCAGAGAGTAACAGCAGAGCTGAGATTTGAACCCTAATGTGTTGGCTCCAGAGACTACACTTAATCACAGTGTTATGTCACTTCTCCTGTAATTGGCCCTTTGTCACAATATCTGAAAACACAGAAAACTCCAAAAAAAGAAAATAATGTTGACTGACAATCCCACTATTCAGATAAATGATATCATTCATCTTTATATTTTGAAACATCTTCAAAAATTTTTTTTAGAACAAATTTGCTTTGTGTTTCACTCAGAAAATATTGGGAGTATTGTTAAATGTGTGTAAATATGTTGACTGCATCATACTTAGAGATTATATTGCATTTTGGCATTTTTAGCTTTCATATTTTACTGAAACAATTTGCTTCTCATTATAAGCAACGACACAATGCATGATCTTATGGAGAATCCTCTGTTCACAGTTATTTTCTTTTTTCTTTAGGAGAATTTCCAGTAGTGGAATTACTGGATTGAAGAATAAACTGGTTATTTTTAAGGCTTCTTATACCTATTGCCAAACTCCTTTCCAGAAATGCTATATCAGTTTATACTCCCACCATCAGCATAGGAGATACTGCTTTTCTGTACCTTGCAAATCTCGGGGTTCTAGCATTCTTTATCTTTTTCTTTTTTAATATGTGCCCCATTTTGAATTTGTGTTTTTTATATTTTTTTTGCTTAGGGATATGACCCTTCGGTTGTATTTACTGTGGTTACTTTACCTTTCCATTTCTCAGATTTCCCACTGTAGAAATGAGGATAATAATAGTAGCCACATTAGGGTTGTTGTGGGAGTAAAAGTTTACCACCGTATCTACTTCATAGAGAAGTGCCTGCTGCAGAGCGCTTGCTATCATCATCATTATTATTATTTATTACTTTTGTTATTATGGCTTTTCTTATTTTTATGTGTTATATAATTTAGCTTTTCTTGGCTATTTTGAATTTTAATGCAGTTCTCCGTGGTGTAGTCACCCCCTTAAGTTCAATCCACTTATTCTCTTTTATAGTTGACTGATCTATGATTTTTAAAATAAATTCATATGTTAATTTATTTTTGTACCCAAATAGGGAACCACTTTTTTTCCATTTTAAGTCTAATGTTGAAATAAAATCTCTGCTGTTTAATTTAAAATTGTAACATTAGAGATAATCTTCTGCAAGGCCCAAGATCTATCATAAGGTAATGGACTTTTTCTCAAGCATCTGCTACCCTTTTTTTTCTCACTGTTGGGAAGATTCAGTACCTCTCCTAACCCATACATCACCAGAGGCTCAGTTTTGTTTCACTTGCTGGGCTAGTTCTGGTGTTGGAAATAGACATGGCAGGTCAACAGCCTCAAACTCAAACTCTTTGATAGGGTTTAAGATCTGGTACCCTGACACAAGGCTGTGGCACCATCTTGCTTTTAGCGTGGCCTGGCTGCCCTCAGGCCAGAGACTAGGGCCAAGAGACTAAGATTTTAGGCCCTATGTTTCCCTTGAGTTTTGTTCTAGTGTACAGGTTCTGGATTTGGTTTTGACTTCTTCATTCTCTCTAAGAACTCTGGGCCATCAAGCGAGGACCATCATGCCTTTGTCTGTAGCCCAAACCGTAAATCTTAAGATTAAAAAAAGTGCTAAAAACCATATAATCCATTTCTCTTTGTTCCACGAAAGGGCCACATGTGCAAAGTGGCTCACAAACACAGGAGGAACCAAGAAACCAAAGGATGCAGCAGATAAATCTGGTTTGGTGGTATAGGGTGATTTATTAGGGGAACTTATAAACAGAAACATAGTCTTGGGTGGCTGTAAGACAGGTATATTTTTACACTGCAAACTCCCTGGCTCCTGACTGAGAGCTTCTATCTTGGGGAAGAAGTATATGTACTCTGGAAGGAATGTGGAGGTGGCTATAGCCTATGATGTATGCAACATCAAGTACTGTTTTGGAGAAGAGGCAAAACTTACAGTGAATAGGTGTTTCTACATAAAGAGTAATACATCAACTAGACATCTTGGAGACATTCCCGGACTTGGGGTCACATGGTAGATTAGCACTTAAAATAAAGTCACTCTCGTCCCTACACTCTCCCATATGAGTCCCCTGTACTATATTTCCATTAAGCATTTGTCACACTTCTATTGGGACACACCAGCAACAGGCAATTCACAAATGTCAGTGGCAGCCCAGCTTTAAACAACTCTGTGAACATCAGTTCAGGCAAAGCCATACTTCCTGGAGCCTTCACTCAACCCAGTTCTGTTCTATAGAAGTTTATTGCTCCTTCCACAGGACAATCCTCCAAATATCTGAAGACCACTATTGTGTCTTCTCAGTGCACCCACTGTAGACTAAGCAGTCTTAGTTTATGCCTCATTTCTTAATGCTTCGTGACACAATTTCATGCCCCTTTACCCTACTAGTGACCATCCTATCCAACTTGGTAGTGTGTCTTTGAAGCATGGCCCTTAAGGCAGAACACAATTAGTAGAGCAGATACAGCCTATTGCTTCCACTGTCCTGTATTCTGTAATTCGATTAATATCTAAGAGCATATTGGGGCTTTTTTTTTGTGCTGTTAATTTATAATGAGATTTTTTTCCAGATCTGAAATTTCTGCACATACAGGTCACTGCTACTAACTTTTCTTCTCCCTCAACCTACCTTCATTTTGCATTTGTACCTCCCCCCAACCATATGTAGAATTTTACATGTATTATTCAACTTAGAATCAACTCATGGTTGCATCCAGTTGAAATCTTTTTGGATTTTGATTCTATAAGGTGACATATTGATAACCACTTTCCATTTTGTAGTATCCATAGTTTTCAAAATGGGCACCCATTTTTTAGACAAGTCAATGATGCTGTGAGGACAGAACCTTGCATCACCCCATTGGAGACCTCTCTTCAAGTCAGAACTCTGTTATGGGTATGGTGGATCTAATAATCAATATACTTTCTACTGTTGATTTTATTCAGCACATATCTCTTGTTCCAATAAAGTATTTTCTAAATTTTATTTCAAGATGATATTAATAGATTTACCTAAGCAGAAATGGGTGCTATATTAGAAAAAGTTTGGGAGATGGTGCACACTATATTCTCTTCTTGAAGAGCTACAATGCATGTTATCATATACAGTGTATTACTCTTCGAAATACTGAAAATTATATTTTGTTTAACTCATATTTTCCAAATGTATTTGTGTACACTCCCTACATACCTATGAATATCCTATGGAAGTCTGTTCTTTGCAGATACCATTTTGGGAACTACTCCCTGCAAGGGTAAAATAAGAGAGCCTGTCAAATGCCTAACTGAAATTCAGACACATATGTCTTCAGCATTTTCCTTGTCTCCCGCTCTAGTAATTTTATCAAAAGAGAAAATGAGTTAGGTCTGGCTTGAATTGTTCATCCCACATCCATGCTGGCTCCATATTGATCTCATTTGATTTTCTCAATTCCTGCCTTGCCCACAATCAACACAGAATTTAAAAGACTTTAATTAATGAAATCCACCCTCTCCTACTTCTCATCTTTTAAGTATATTAACTCAACATTAGCTCGTCTCCACTTTCTAATGCCTTTCCTTTTCTCCAGTTTTCCTCAATGCAAAATTCTCATGGGTTCAGCCACTTCATTTTGTGATTTCTTTTGGAAGCCTGAGATGAAATTCACCTGGTCAGAAGCACTTTGCTTGTTTAATATAGTTGGCTGCCATTTTTGAGCATGATTCTGCCCCATCTTGGTCTTTAATACTACCTTTGAGGTTCATTCTTGCCTTTCAGGGCTTTCTGGCATTTCCCTTTGCAGAAGATACACACAAAACAGGAACTGATATTCTAGACTTTATCATTTCTTTACTTTCAGCAGCTCCAAGCCATGTACCCTTCTTTGTATTTCCTTCATCTGCTTCAAACTGAAAAAAAAAAAGCCCTTTTTGTTGATTGTTAGCATTTTTGAAAGGTTTTTCTTATTCTTGTTTTTAGCCTACTAGACTGTTTTTTTTTTTTTTCAGTTCCATGACACTTGTCTGCGGCTCACCTACATTTGATTGCCATGTCTTTTTCTTTCTTTTCCTTAGTAGTATTGTTTGACATTGTGTTGTCAGAATTGTATTTCTGTGAGTTTTTCTTCCCTCTTGAGTCATCTCCCTTCTCAGAGTTTCTGTCTAAGGAATCCTACCCAACTAATCTTTAAAAATCTATTTTCTTAGAGCTCTGGTCTTCCCATCGCTTGCTGTAACATATTCTAAGATGAAAACAATTGCTTTCTTTCACAGGTCCTTATTCTTCACTCAGGTTTACTTCTTAAATGTAATTATATTCAGACTTTCCTTGTCTCTTTCATTACTTCTTCCTTCAGAGAGATCAAATGATTGGTGGTGCGAGTCAAGAATAGATTCAAGAATAGATTTTACCAACAGAAAATGGCATCATATTTATGTTGGTAGAAGAAATTTCTCAGCAATTGTCCAGCAAGAATTTACTCTTGGCAGACAAGCTTATAGTTTATCTTACCATACAGTGCTAGAAAGATATGAGTCATGTAAAGGAAACGCAATTAAAGGAGGCACATAAATAAATAAAATTAATTAAAACTGGTTTGTTATGATAATTAGTTTTGTTGACAAAAGGGTATTTGGATATCAACAGGCCTTAGAATGCTTTGGGGCAATATCTTCTTCTTCTTCTTCTTCTTTTTTTTTTTTTTTTTTTTTTAACTGTAGCTCATGAGATCTTCTGTAAATATATTTAATGAATGAGTTTTACTAATTGGTTTTTAAAAAACATTACACAGTCTTGGAAAACACAAGAATGAGTTTAATTTACAAAATACATTAATTCTTTTAGTTCTCCTTATTGATGAAGCATTGAACAATGGTGGTTAATGACTTAGCCAATGAGAGGCATGGAGAATGTCTGATGTTACCAAGAACAAGTAAAAGGGCTCAGCCAAGAAATCATAGGCCATGGGACCCTCCCTCCAGAGACATGGAATTTTGGCAATGGGGAGGGTTACTGAGAAAGTGTTATGGTTTAATACAATTCTAACTCCTACATAAACAAGATAGGCTAATGTTTTCCAGAATTCTGCCAACAAAAAATAGACTTTATTTTTTCTGTCATAGATTTCTTATTTTGAAACATTGTCTTAGAAACCATTGTTAAAATGGTTTCCCATTATTTTTAGAGAGAGAGAGAGAGAGAGAGAGAGAAAGAGAGAGAGAAAGAAATAAAAACAGAAAGAGAAAGTGCCATTCGAAACTTCTGACCAGCATGAGAGAATTCATGATGGCTGACTCAGTTGATATATTTCTAATCAGAAACAATTAACTTTGATGTTTTATTTAACCTTTCAGCTTTATTATGAGTAAACTGATCATAAAGCTATTTATATTTATGAATTACTTAGAACAAGTTCATGGGCGCTCGAGGACCCTAAACTGGAAGAATTATGTTTTCACTGTTCCCTGGGCACGCAGCTTTGTCTTGTGATACAGAGTATGTCCATCATCAGTGACTTTCAACAGTTTTAGTCAACACATGATAATGTAAGGGGAATTTGGAAAACCAAAAATAGACAATGAAGGAGCCTTAATTTTGCAAACAGTCCCTCATGGTGAAAGTATTAAAGAGGAGAAAAACATAGAAAACACATTTAGTAAGAGGCAGAGGAAGGGGAAGGGGAAGTGGAAGGGAGGCAAGGAGCTGAGGAAGCCAGAGAGTGAGGCACTGAGTAACAGACTTGGTTCATCCGTCTTCTAGGACAGGCTCAGTGTGACTGGGGATCTTCCAGGAGGAATTGAGTTAGGTCCCTAATTGTGTATTTTTAAGTATGTGGGAGAGGAAATCTTATATATCTGAAAAACAGAACTATTTTATCTCAGGCTATCATTATTAACCAGATTTTTAAAGTAGTTGTTTTATTGGTGTGTAATTACCCAAGTTGTGGTTAATAACTTAATTTCTAGAAGTAATTGAGCTAGGAATAATGCAAATATAGCTACTATTTATAAAGTACTCATACATGTGAGGCACCTCACAAACATTTCTCTAGTCCTTACAGTCACAGGGTAAAGCAGTTTTATGTACAATTAAACACTAGGAAATGAAATTTCGGAACCTTCAGCAACTTGCCCTAACATCACATAGCAAAAAAGTTTAGAGTTTAAATTCAACCTCAGTTCTGTTTGCTTCAAGGCCCATCTTCTTTTCCTTCAATATTCTGTCTCTCTTTGTAACAGATAGCTGTGTAGCTCTGGCTCTTGGTAAGCCTTTTGTTTAAACTTAGGTGTGGTTTCTTCAATAAAACATTTTAAATTCCCAAGGATATTTTTGAGGTCTTTTGATTTTGAAGTACCTAGAACTAGCTATTATCTCTAGCACTTTAAGAAAAATGCTGTTGCATTTACAAATTTCGATCTCAGAATTAAAATGTTCTTGGGTACACTTTAGAAAGGAATCTGAAAGGAATTTGACTTGAAAAGAAAAAGACAAGCAAGTAGTAAAAATAGATTTTTTTTTTAAAGCCTACAGAAGAGCATCACAGTGTTAAGGGATTCCTGAGACAGAGCTCTGGAGGTTATCGGGGAGAAGTAGGCCAGCCTTTTTAAAATCATGTCTGAGTTTTCCACTAGACTGTGAGTTTTTGGGGGAGAGAGGCATGTCTTTTAAAAAAAAACCTCTGAATACCCAGGGCTTCACACAGGCGCACAAACAGATTTAATGCATTTACTAGATGTTTCTGATGTGATCAGTTCAAAAGTCAGTTGTCTTAAAGAATGGGGGTATAAAACTTTAAGATTCTTCTTGGCAGGAAATGAACAGGTTTTCGCTGCGAGAGTCAGTGGTCAGTAGTCATGTCAATTATGGGCAAGACCCCCAATTTATCTAGACTGACAGAAGATAGCAGATTCAGCATTTGTAATTTATGGGAATAATACCTAACACAACTCATCCATCACAAGCACCCTGATGACACGATTTTCCTCTCTCCTCCATATTCATAGACACACCCCCAATTTCTGGTAACACATCACGGGTTGGAAAGACCCTTTTCTTCTACAAAGCTTCTCTACTCAGCAAAATGGCACAAAACTGTAAGGAATATCTCCTGGCCACATGTCAACAAAAATCATACCGGTAGCATAAAACACATTCCTAAACAGGAATGCCATGCATTTTAAATAAGTTTTCTCATGCTTTGTTTTGTTTGATTTTTATTTTAAGTAATCCATTATTTGATTAACATGATTGAGGCCGTAAGAAGTTAGGCAGAACTAGAACCATGGACATGAAAGGGCCAGAGGCACAGGTGAGGGGAGAGAGTAGCACCTGCCTGAAGAATACACTTGAGAAATTGGCTACTTGCACAAGCCTTGTTCTTACACAGTGTGGGGCTAAGATCTGCCAGAGGTAGCAGCTTACTTGTTTGGGGACTGATGCTCACAACAGCATGTTTATATAAAGTCTGCTGTGGCCAAATACTGAAGTGAAGAGTCAAGAGGAAATGACACTTTTTTTCTTTACTAGACCCTGCGGTTAATGACAATACAATGAAGGCATTATATACAACATTTAACTTGTGTTTCCATCCCCGTTTTAGAAAAATGTATTTCTCCTCCTCACACCTAAAGACCTACAGCAGGAGAGATAATTGACTATCCTAGAATGCATTTTGTGAAGTAGAAAATCCAACACATTGTTTTAGAGGAATATTATTTCTCACACAAGTCATTAAAATATTTCAGAGTCCTCTTTCTTCTTCTGGTAGCTGACATCCTAGGCTAGTGTTTCTCAAACTTTGATTGGTATCAGAATCACCTGAGGAACTTGGTAAAAAAATACAAAGGCCCAGATCCTCTCCTACTTCCAGGGCCAGCTTCTTTGTCTTTTGGAGATGGCCTCTCTGTATTTTATTAGACCTCCAATTGATCCCGTTAATTCATCCACATTTGAGAGCCAGTGCTCTAGGCCACTGTGTGGGATTCCCTTCCTTCTCTTCGCTTTTGTGTGTGTGTGTGTGTGTGTGTGTGTGCGTGTGTGTGTGTGTGTGTGTTTGAACATTCCTTATTTCTGCACAATTTTGTTTTCTGTTTCCTGGTCCTAGGTTCTTCATTTTGTCTTTACATATTCACTCCAAATTCTGCTGACTCTTTTTAATCTGACCCCATCCTGACTCCCTTGGCATCTCCTGTGTGCTTTCTGCTTTCATGACCCTTGGACTCTAGCTTCTTCCTGACTGCCTTGCTCGCCTGTTTCCTAAGACTCAAAGGACCTTGCACCTACTCCTTGTAAGGAGGGTGAGGTGAGGGGAGCATTCAGTTATTCAGCACATTTATTTTATGCACTTGTGTTCTGTATTGACCCAAAACGAATTCATGACTTTCTCTTGTTTTAAAACTATATCAAACATGGTATTAATGAAACGGGAGAGTTCCCTGACCCCCCTCTCAGGACATGTGACAGGGGTGTGGCTCATCTGTTTGGCTGCCGTGCTCAAACCCCTTATGTGAGAGAAAGCATGCAAACAAGCAGGTGCAGGAATTGGGATGAGTGCTTTTGGGCTCTGGCCCCACAGTAGCGTCTAGGGGTGGGTGCCTGTGACTCCCAAAGCCCCAGTGAGCATGTTACAGTGCTCCTTTAGCTCTGCTGCCTGCAGACGGCATAAGTGTTAACCAGCTCAGTGTCCTTTTGGTACCTGGACTCCTGTCCATTGTCCAGGAAGAAACAGGTCACACGGACAAATTGAAGGAAGTAAATGCAGGGATTTTATTGCTGGGTAGAGGTGGCTGTCAAAGGGATGTGGGGAGCTGGAAAGGGGATGGAGTGGGAAGATGATCTTCCCCTGGAGTTTGGCCATCCCATGGCCGATGTCCCCTCTGACCGTCCCCAGCCAAACTCCTCTCAACATTCAGACACTCCTTTTCTTCTCTCCCTCTCTGCTGTGTCACTCTTCTGCTCCTCTGCACTTCTGCTTGCAGAGCATGGGGTTTGGGGTTTATATGGGTACAGGATAGGGGGCATGGCAGGCAAAAGGCAACATTTGGGTGTGAAAATAGGAATGCCTGTCCCCATGTAGGGCCGTGAGTTTCCAGGCTTGAGGGTGGGGCCTTTGCCAGGCAACTGCCCTCTTCCACCCATTATTTCCCGGCCTCCTGACTGTATCAACACAATACCTTAAAATACAATTCTCCCTCTAATTTTAATAGAAATTCATTTATGAGTAAATTATTTACAAAATACTCAGTAGATTCATTATTAGTTGATATAATGTGTCATAACTGGGTAAATTTCATAAAAAGCAGGTGGGCAAATACCCATAAAGGGGAGAGAGAAGCATATTTCTCCGAAGTGACTGTTCATGGCTCCTTTTTGTTGACTTTTTGAAAACAGTGATACAGCCTTATATCCAGTCACTGAGTATTTATTGATTGCCCATACAATGCATAATAGATCATTGAGAATTTGAAGTTAAAAGAAAATGTTAGGCAGATGTAGGACTAACTTCCAAGTAACTAGGAGAACCTGTTGAAACAATGCTGAGAAAAGTGCCATCTAGGATTTATGTTTAGGAACCATAAATACTGTCATACAATGTTTGAAATATTCTTTTATCTGTAATAAATAATTATTCATCATAATGTAAAGTTTTAGATTTTCTTCTTTGCTGAGCTATCATATGTCCAGGAAGGTTCTTTAGCTGTGGTGTGTTCAGAATACATTTCAGTGTCTATCCAGAATACATCTTTTGGCACATCCTCTGAGAAAACATCACTGCATACAAAAACAGAAGGAGCAAGAGTGAAGTTATTATGAGCTAAGTCAGGAGACATGAGGAGCTGGGCTTTTCCTTCGTGAAAAATTGGAAATCTTCACTTTGTCTTCATCGCTGTGCTTATAGTTTTAGCAGGGCCATAGAAGACAGGAAAAAGAAATCACCCTTCTTAGAAGATTTTGATTCAAAAAGATTTCCTATGTCCACTGCTATGTCCCATATTCAAGGGATGTTTTATTTTGTTTTATTTTATTTTATTTTCAAGACGGAATCTCACTCTGTTGCATAGGCTGGAATGCTGTGGCACTATCTCAGCTCACTGCAACCTCCGCCTCCCAGATTCAAGTGATTCTCCTGCCTTAGCCTCTCAAGTAGCTGGGATTACAGGCATGTGCCACCATGCCCAGCTAATTTTTGTATTTTTAGTAGAGATGGCATTTCACCATGTTGGCCAGGGTAGTCTAGAACTCCTGACCTCAAGTGATCTGCCTGCCTTGGCCCCCCAAAGTGCTGGGATTACAGGCATGAACCACTACACCTAGCCTCAAGGGACATTTTAAATTTATATTTCTAAAGAAGAAAAGAGCAATTGTTGTAGTAAATAGTTGTTTACTCTTTTTGGCTACCTACAATCTCAACTTCCTTTCCAATATCTGGAAATTTCCCACATTATGAGGCAGAAACTCCTTCCTATTATACAGCTGGATATGTCAGATTGTCTCATTTCCAATGGTCCTTGCAGGAAGAGTAATGAGCACATGACCTAAAATTTCCACCACGCACACACACTTCTGCCCAGATTTGTGTGGAAAGCTGATGAAGAGGAGAAGAAACTGTCCAGATTCTCATCTGAGAGAAGTGATGATAGGGAGGGCGATTGCATCCTGTTCCTAAAGGTGGGCAGCGGGAGAGCATTAATGTGTGTCCTGGTCCAGTGCCTGATAACAGTAATGTCTGGCAGTGGTGCCATCTGCAGGCTGTTGGGGGTAGCATTGAGGGTGGGTGAGAAGTAGACAGATGGCAGCCCAGGTCTAAGGGAGATGGATGCTCTTCCATGGGTCAGGGTGGCAGTCTGTGGTTTGGACTTTTGAGGCAAAAATGGGAATTCGCAGTGGCAGTGGTGGTTTTAGGATTTTTGGATTCTGTTTTGGACTGATAGTCTCCCAGGCTTGATTCTCCAGTTTTCTTATATGTGAATGCCCAATATCCTTTAAAAAAAAAATCTCCTTTCCACTTAAATGAGTCAGGGTTAGTACCTGATGTTTACAAATACAAGGCTTGACCAACACAGTCACTTTTCTTTACAGGTTTTCCTGGAATATCGATCAGAACTCATATCTTAGCTTTTACTTCGTAACCTTCAGAAAACATAGCTTCCCAACTTCAAAATATTTAAGACAAGTTTTAGGGGTAAACTTCTACTTTTTAGACCAAAATGATCTTTCCAAAAGGCAACTGTTTCCATTTGTATTGTAATGTTGGCACAAAACCTATTTCCAGTTTTAATTAACACACATGAAATGGAGCAAAAGTGAGAACAGATGAACCGCATAGTTGAACAGGTCCTTCTCTGCCTGCTTGCTCCATGAAAGACTCAGAGTGAAGAGAAGATTTCGGCTGGGAAGCTAGGCTTTCTGGTTGGAGATTGCATTTTTAGGATTTTAGAAGTTCCATTCTTGAGACATCCAGTAGCTGAGGGCATGGGAGGAAATTGTCTTCTGTAAGTCCTCGTACAAGTGACACCCTAGAAAGTGGTGGCCATGAACCTGCTCAAGGCACACACATGCATTCTGTGGTGCTGTGTCTTACACTGTGGCATGACCTGAAAGATGTGGCACAAAAGAGCTATACGAGGGGCCTAAACATCCAGGTGAGTAGCCCTTTGAGTACCTGGTTTCATTTAAGGGTGAAAGTTAGAGCGTTTTGAGAAGTAGACAGACAGCTCATACTTTAGCCAAGCCTCCTACAGTATTATAATGGAAAATTAGGTTGTGATAAATAGTTTAAGATTAACTTTCTGGAAAATACCTGAGAGTTGAATGCTCTTTTCTGAAAATTAATGAATAATTACTCTACGGAGGTAGACATCTGGGTAAAGAAAGAAGCCTAACTATGTCACTTGCCTGAAGACATGACTGCACCATCTCAGGAAAGAGAAGCCAAGTGGATGTGGGGTCAGGGTCAACAGCAGGCTGTGATTCCAGACCAAAACTTTATTCCCTGGAGGGTGAGTTGCTAAGACAACATGTTCTATGGCTATCGTAACATTGGTGATGTGCCTGTAATTATTTGTGTAATAATAAAGGAGAGGAATGGAGTGGTAAACGATTGAGACTATAAACTAGTTTAGAATGTATTTGTGAGGCCGGGTGAGGTGGCTCATGCCTTTAATCTCAGCACTTTGGGTGGCCGAGGTGGGTGGATCACCTGGGGTCAGGAGTTCGAGACTAGCCTGGCCAACATGGTGAAACTCTATTTTACTAAAAATACAAAATTAGCCGGGTGTGGTGGCACATGCCTGTAGTCCCAGCTACTCGGGAGGCTGAGACAGGAGAATCACTTGAACGTGGTGGGTAGAGGCTGCAGTGAGCTGAGATCATACCATTGCACTCCAGCCTGGGTGAGACAGAGTAAGACTCTGTCTCAAAAAAAAAAAAAAGAAGAAGAATATACTTGTGAGAATACATTTAATTATATTTATGTTTAGCCCAAATATCATGTAATATAATATATTTAGTTTGAAATATATTTGTAAGAATGAAAATAGAAACCTCAAAAGATTTGCCTCCTCTCATTTTTATGTGGACATGCACGTGTCTATTAGAAATTGAAATACAGTCTTCACAGTTCGCATTTGTTGAGTTTCTACAGTGCTCAAAGGCAATGGGCTGAATAATTTTTCTATGTGATTGCACTTAGTTCTCGCAGAAACTCCATGAGTACTGTTGCTTTCACATATAATTCTGTAGAGTTAGTGTGAAGACCCTGCCCAGGAATGTCACCCAGCATCCCCAGTAAACCACAAAATCAAATGGAAAAAACAAAGAAGGCACAAAAATTAAAGATAAAATTTTTCCAATTACTTACTAATTAGTGTGCTCACAGATTTATTTGTTACCCTTAACACTGTAGATAATCAGCTCATGGTTATTTGAAGATTTATTTCTACTGAATGTTTCTGTAGGAAATTTCACGATGACTGAAGAGGAAAACAATCAAAGCAAACATTTCAGAGAGTACTACCTTGATTGTATTTAGCTGTGCAGAAACAAAAATTATAACCAGATATACCTGTTCAATAATTTTTTTTTTCTAAACCACATTGGCCCTGGGCTGGGAGTATTTACATGGACACCGTCTTTTATGCTCTTTAACATGTCTAGGTATCATGTAAGCATGGTAATGATCCTAATTTTTAAGTTAGTGGTGATCAAACTTTCATATGCACAAAAATCAGCCAAGGTGCTTGTTAACAAGGTATATTTATGAGTTCCACCCCAAAGTTTGTGATTCATCACTTCTGTTTCTGATGCAGGTTGTTCTGGGCCCAGTTTCTAGAAAATTCTTCCCAGGTGAGAAATAATAGTGTCAAAGACTGGGGCAGTATCTCAGGGAACAGGTCAGGTATTGGTGGGGTATTCATAAGGCATCATGTTTCTTTGAAGCCTTTTCCTTGACTATTTCCTATTTCCTCCCCAATCTCTAGTTCCATCATCTCAACCTAAGTTTCCAATGGACTCTTCTCCTTCACCATCAAATCTGTTTATGATACCAAGAAGCGATGTCTTGCTGGTTGACTGTCCAGACTCAGCCTCTCAGTGAAGGCTAAAAACTTTGTGCAAGTATTTCACACATATCTGGGCCTTCCAATCAGAAATCTCTGAATGAGTAAACTCATTCTGAATTAGTAAATGATTCTCCTTCTGCTTTAGGCCTTTTTAGGTAGTACGTGTTCTACTCTGTGAGCAGGGACCTGTACTGGGGACCATAAAACCCTGAGTTTGAATCAAGGCTTGATCACTTACAAATTGCACAATTTTGAGCAAGTAGTAATTCATGTTTTTAGACAATCAGTTTTGTCAACTGTGAATGGAAATAATCTCTATTTTGCTTGGTTGTTCAGATAACCCAATATTACTCCTTCATTCAACAAATATTTATTTTGCATCAATCATGTGTCAGATTCTAGTGGGGATATAGTTTTAAATCATATAAAGT
This sequence comes from Rhinopithecus roxellana, assembly GCF_007565055.1. NCBI lineage: Eukaryota > Metazoa > Chordata > Mammalia > Primates > Cercopithecidae > Rhinopithecus > Rhinopithecus roxellana. The sequence goes on from NC_044558.1 coordinate 130,178,919, forward strand.
CCCTGCCCTTGTGGAGCTTATATTATAGAGGTAAAGACAGACAATAGTAAATGGTTAATATAAGAGTGTGTCAGAATTAAGTACTGTGAAGACAAATAAAGCAGAGTTGTTGGATAGAGAGGGGTTGCCGTGGGTGATGGGGTGAGCTATTTTAGGTTGGGAAGCATTTGTGAGATAATGTGTCTAAAAGTGAAAGTAAATACTTGTGTAAATGTTCAGGTAATTTTGGTTAAATTCGAACTCACCCAAGTTTTCCCTGTTTCTTGTTCATGGTTTCCCCTTCTGTAGAGGTTAAGCATTTTATTATCTTTCAATTATTTAGTTTCCTGTCAAATGTGACATTCCTGTTTGTGTGTAATTAGCATTTATAGAAGTTTTTAGTAACATAAACTATACATGAGATATCTCTTGTCTACAGCCAAAAAGAACATATACATTAATTTATTTAATTCATTAATATTCATTAATTACCTATGACATATCAGACAGTTTATAGAAATTGCAGACATGGAGGTAAACAAGACAAATATGGTACAAATTGTCACTGAGCTTACATTCTAGCAGGGGTGACAGACATTCAACTACCAGGAAAGATGGATATTAAATGCCAATTGCACAATTTATGTTCTATAAAAATTAATAGTGATCTATAAATAACAGAAATATCCGACCTAGTTGGGGGTAGTGGTGACAAAAAATATATGTCTTTGAGGAAGCAAAATTTGAGCAATGCTTCAAAAGCAGAATGTGAATTAAATAGGCCCAAGTAAAAAAGAGTGGGTTGGCAAGGGGCGAGGTTTCAGAGAGGTTAGCATATGTCTCCCTGAGCAGGAAGGAACATACACTTCTAAATGACCTGAGAAAACTTAAAACAAAAATTAGCCTGCATGTTGGTGGGAATGGACTGGAAGAGGCAAGTGTGAAATGGAAGAACTGGGAGTTTGGACTAGGGTTTAGAAATACTGTTTACGAGATGAAATGAACAAGTCTTATGATTGATTAGATAGGTGGAGGTGTGGACCCTCTAGCTTGTGTCTGGCTCTCCATGTACACTTGGGGAAAGGGACTGTTCATCACATCTTGGCTGATCTTGTCATGTTGCTCTTAGGCAGTAGGAATAATACTTCCTATGGCTTTGTTCTATTTAGCATAGTGTCACTAAAAGAGCAGTGGATGGGAAGTCAAGGAAATCCATGTTATAATATCAGCTCTCACTAACTAGTCTAACAAGTTTCTTAACTACTGGCATGGATTTGGTGTTATCCTTTGTAAGATATTGGATCATAAAGTATCTAAAATTCTAGGTCTAATGAGGTTAATTAAATTAAAATTTAAACAATGATTTTTAAAAAACACATATTAAGTCATAGTAAATGTCAGTCAGACTAAAACTCTAGGCATTATTCTTGAATCCTTCCAATCGCATAGTGAGTTCTACCTACAAAACATATCTTGATTTTATCCATTTCTCTTTAATGCTGCTACTATTGCACTAGTCCAAGTCCCTATTCATTCTTTCCTGGACTACTGTGATATTATCCTAACTGATCTCCTTCCCTCTACTCTTGCCTCCCCGATAGCCCACTTTCCAGGTAGTAGCCAGAGGGATCATTAAAAATGATACATCAGATCATGCAACTCTAATGACTAAACCCTCCACTGACTTCCTGTTACACTTGGAATAAAATCTGAGCGCCTTACTCTTTCTTACAAATCCCTCCTCACTTGGCTCCTGTGTACCTCTTGTTCCTCATTGTCCATTGCTCATCTGTTCCACATCCAGGCTGTAGCTACACTGTATTTCTTTTCCTAGAACATGCCAGCCTCCTCTGTGCCTTAGCAGTCCGTTACTTTTGTCTAGAAGGTGCATTTTTGGCTCATGGCATGACTGGTTTTTCCTTGTCATTCAGTTCTTATCTTAGATGTTACTTCTTCAAACAGAGCTTTCCTGATCATCCAACTAGTGGCCATCTGATAACTCTCAATTACAACGCCCTAGTTTAAGTCTCTGAAGAGCATTTATCACTCTCTGCTATGTATATTGATTGGTTATTGTCTCCTACTAGGATGTAAGTTCAGTGAGAGAAGGGGACTTCAGTTGTCATTATGTCCCAGGTGCAAAACAGTCTTTCATATATCAAACACACAAAGAATATATGATAAATGAATGAATGAGGCTAAATCAGGAAATAAGAGATCTTTACATTCATGGGTTTTACAATCTAGCAAAAAATGTACATATTTTGTTATACTCTCAGGGATTATGAGTGGTCAAGAAGTTAACATTTCTTAACTTCAACCTCAAAGGTCTTTCCCACAGTCTGTGAAGCCTATTTAGTTGCTGCTACATTAAACACACATTCTGTTTCTTTTGAATTAGGTTAGATCAGCCTATTAAAAAAAAATAAATAGCTCTTAAACTAACACACTGGTGAAAATATGATTGTACTCTCTATTATATCCAAATAAGCAAGCTGTGTCCCCAAACTATTAGTATTGCTTTTTTAAAACACAAAAACTTTGGTAGGATGTCAAATATTTTTCCAGTGTTTAATAAAATAGTAAAGAAACATTTTCTGAAAAAAACTCTATAAGAGATTCTGGCCTGGGCTCAGGAGAGTTAGAATATTTAACATCTGTTTTGCCTCTAAATTATTGTGACTTCTGGATCCCTTTGTCCCTCAGTTTTCTCATCTATTAAAAAAAATTGCTACAAAAATCTCTTGTTTTCAGGTAACACAGGAGGCAACAAGTCAGATTCTTCAAGTCTCATAGCTACTCTCTAGGGATCACTGAGGAACTTGGAAAAAATCTATTGGGGAACTTGGAAAAAATCTATTGCCTCAGCGAGTGAGAGATCACTCCCTGTACCACTGTTCTTAGAGCGGACTTCCAGTTCAGGATCATGGGAGGGCATCGTAAGGTCTTATTTTTCTTAATGCTATTTTCCCCACCAGCCTGCCAGAATGTCTTAAATGTCTACCACAAGAACCATTCCGTTGGGTTAAGAGGTTATCTCCAGGGAGACATATTTAAAATGAGCTCCTTGTGTAGATAACACATGAGTGCTGTTCAGCACATCTGCACGAACTGGAGTATTAGAACAGAGGTTGCCTTTCAGAAGAAAACTTGAGCTGAGGGAATGGAATATGTTGTTTTCTGTTTCTTCCTTCTGTGGGGCTATTCACCCTTGAAGCAGTTACAGAGTACTTCCATGACCAAAAGCTCTGCTAGGCCGTAGGTAGAATTAACAACAACAAAAAAGTAACAGCCTCTCTCTCAAGGAACCTTCGGTGTGATGGGGATGATGAGTGCATAAAAATTAACTGGGCCTGGCATGGTGGCTCATGACTGTAATCCCAGCACTCTGAGAAGTTGGATCCCTTGAGCTCAGTTTCCATCCTGGGCAACACAGAGAGATCCCTTCTCTACAAAAAATACAAAAATTAGCCAAGTGTGGTGGCATGTTTGTAGTCCCAGCTACTCGGGGAGGCTGAGGCTGGAGGATCGCTTGAGCCTGTGAGGTGGAGTTTGCAGTGAGCTGAGATCAAGCTACAGCACTCCAGCCTGGAAAACAGAGCCAGACCCTGTCTCAAAAAGAAAAGTTATATGGATTACAAAGACAAAATGAAATAACCAGGTGAGATTACAAGGACAGGAGCAACTCATGTAGACATGGAATAGTCGGAAGGGCTTTTTGAAGGAGATGGCATTTTCCTTGAGCTTGACTCAGACTTTGGGGAGCAAGAAGAACTTTAACAGACAGGTGGGATGACAGGAATAAGTTTAGGAAAGGAGAGAGAGCTTCTTAACCTGAGAGAACAGCAAAAGCAAAGGCAGAGTGAATTTTGGTGAAAATTAGAATTTGGGAAATATTTGGAGAGTGAGGTGTTCCCTGTGAATTTTTTTTTCATTACTGAGGTGTGATTGGCATACAATAAACTGCACATAGGTAGTGCATGCAATTTGATTAGTTATATTTATGCACCTGTGAAATCTTCACCATAGAACATTCCATTACTTCTAAAAGTTTCCCCTTAGTAATTCCTTCCTCTGACCCCTTTAGGCAACCACTGATCTGCTTTCTGCCACTATAGGTTAATTTGCATTTTATAGAGCTTTCTTTAAGTGGAGTGATACAGTACGCTCTTTTTGTGGTTATGATTTCTTTAACTTAGCATAATTATTTTGAGATTCATTTATGTCATCTGTATCAATAATTCATTCCTTTGTATTGCTGAATAGTATTCCATTGTCTGGATATACCACAATTTATCTATTCACCTATTAGTGGGAATTTGAGTTGTTTCCAGCTTATGGCCATGATAATTAAAGCTGTATGAACATTCATGCACAAACCTTTACATGGATGTATGCAACTGTACCATTTCACATTCCCATTAGCAGTGATGTTGAGTGTTTTTTCATATACCTGCTGGCCATTTTTATGTCTTCTTTGGAGATGTCTATTCAAGTTCCATTTTTAAATTGGATTTTTAAATGTTATTTTATTTTTACTATTGAGTTGTAGGCATTCCTTATATAGTCTGGATATTAACCCCTTATCCACAGGTTGCCTTTTCACTTTGTTGATTATTTCCTTTGCTGTACAGAAGCTGTTTAGTATGATGCAGTCCCACTTGTTTATTTTTGTTTTTGTTGCCTGTGCTTTTGATGTCATATTCATGAAACCATTGTCAAGACCAATATTATAAAACTTTTCCCTTCATTTTCTTCTAAGTTTTATGATCTCTTGTCTTACATTCGTCTTTAATGCAGTCTGAGGTTGATTTCTGTGTATGGTGTTAGATAAGGGTGGGATTTCATTCCTTTGCATATGGCTATTCCATTTCCCCAAACCCATTTGTTGAAGACACTATTCTCTCTTCATTGTGTATTATTAGCATCTTTGTCAAAGGTCAGATGACCATATATATGTGGATTTACTTCTGTCTTTTGACCATTTTTAAATTGGATTTTTAAAAAATGGAGTTTTGAGAGTTCTTTGGATACAAGTCTTTTGTTGGCGATGGGATTTACAGTGTTTTCCTCCAGGCTGTGGCTTGTCTTTTAAACAATGTTTTTGAGGTGCGTGCATTTCTAATTTTGATAAATTCTAGTTTATTAATTTTTTATGGATAGTCATATCTATATATATTTTTTGTATCTAAGAAATCTTTGCCTAATCCAAAGTCACAAAGATTTTCATTTTTTTAAAGAAGGTTTATGGTTTTTGATTTTACATTTAGGTCTATAATTCATTTTGAGTTTATTTTTGTATATGGTATGAGATTTGAATTAAAATTTATTTCTTTTAATGTTCTATTTGTTGAAAATGGTACCATTTGTTGAAAGACTATCCTGTCTTCACTGAATTGCCTTTGCATATTTCTCAAAAATCAGTTGTCCACATATGGGTAGAAGTAATCACGGTTTTTTTGTTCTGTTTCATTGGTCTCTTTAAGTATCTTTAGTAAATAAAGACAGCTTTGTTTTTATGTTTTGAAATCAAAGTTATTTAGTCAACTTTGTTCTTCCTTTTCAATTTGTTTTGGCTACTCTAGGCACTTTGCATTTTCAGAATGGGATCAAGTTTGTCAGTTTCTACAGAAAAGCCAGCTGAATTTTCACTGGGATTGACTTGAATCTATAGATTAATCTATATAATTAATTAATCTAAAGAGGAGTTGACATCCTGACAATATTGGTCTCTAATCAATGAAAAATTTATATATAGCCTTTTATTTGGGTTTTCTTTAAGTTCCCTTAGCAATGTTTTCTTATTTTCATTGGACAGATCTTACAGAAATTGTATGAGATTTATCCCTAAGTATTTCATGGCTTTTGATACTGGTATAAATTGTATTTTTTAAGCTTCAAAATTGTATTTTTGTATTTTAAAAGTACAATCCTAAATTGTATTTTTTGATTGTTCATTGGCTGTACATATACATTCAATTGAATTTTCCTTTCCTATTTAAGTATCTTCTATTTATTTTTTCCTGCCTTACTGAAATGACTAGAACCTCTAGTACAATGTTGAATAAAGTAGTGAGAGCAAACATTCTTGCCTTGTCCTAACCTTAAGGGAAAGCATTGTCTTTCACCATTGTTATGGGATGAGTTTTGTTCCTTTTCACCAAATTCACACATTTAAGTCCTAATCCCCAGTATCTCAAGATGTGGCTATTTGTAGAGAGAGCTCTTAAGAATGCAAATAAGGTAAAATTAGGACATGGGTGAGCCCTAATCCAATGTAACTGGGGTCTTTATAAGAAGACATTAGGAGCTAGGTATGTGTAAGTGCAGAAGAAAGACAATGTGAAGACAGAGAAGAAAGCCATCTGCAAGTCACAGAGAGAAGCCTCAGAATGAAACCAGCCGTAATCTTGGACCCTGATCTTGGACTTCCAGCCTTCAGAACTGTGAGAAAATTAACTTTTGTTGTTTAAGCCACCCAGTCTGATGTATTGTAATATGGCAGCCCTAAAAAATGAATATAACCATTAAGTATGATGTTAGCTGTAGGTTTTTTTGTAGATGCCTGTTATCGGGTTTAGACAGTTCTATTTTATTCCTAGTTTGCTGAAAGTTTTTTTTTTTAATATATATATATCAGGAATGTACGTAGGATTTGTCAATGCTTTTCTGAATATATTGAGAAGACCATATGGTTTTTATTTTTTAGTTTGTTAATATGCTGAATCAAATGGATTGCAACAGTGATTTAATATGCTATAAAAATTCTTATGTTCAGGAATTAATGATATTTTCAGCTCTTCCTATGGTATAAACGAAGACAAAAATGTAATTAGCCACAACTCAGCCTATGTAGATTGGTAAAACTCTCAGCAGGGTTTCATAAGCTAAAAAGGAAGCAGTGAGATTGGATGATGAATACTTATACCCAAAATTGATTGTAATCTGAACCCTCAATTTATTAAAAACTTTCTGAACTTGGCTTTAAAATAGAAAGAGGATAACAGGAAAATGAGGGATGTAGCAAAAGCAAATAAAACCCACATATTTAAAATATGGTCTAGAGCTTAGTTTGCTTTTTGTTAAATTTCTTATATACACCTATATTCTTAATAGGCATGTGAAGAAAGGTACTTGTGCAGGAGATAGTAAGGAGCCTCAGGAAAATGTCTTCCTCCTCTACCAAAATACCCACAATGCTTTATTAGCCATTTATTTCTTTGGTTTAGCTTTGTCTTTTTTAAAATTATATTTCATTTGGAGAGCCAACACTTTGGGCTGTTGAGTGTTCACTAATAGTTTCAGTTGATTTTCTTTTCCTCAGGGCTATTTGGCTATTTGGCTGAGGTCAGAGCACTAAGGGTCTAAGTATTTTAGGGAAGGATAATTTTGAAGCATAGAATAATCTGATTATAGGACACATCTGGCTAAGGGATGGGGCTAGGAGCTGGTAGGAAAAAGAAAATGACTCATTCTAGGAGATGGGCTGATGTGTAGAAAGGGAAATGGGAAATCATTTAAGGTGTTATTGAATGAAACACTTACATGTGATGACTCGTTTGCCAGGCTTGTGTCTGGACATAGGTATGAATAAGACAGTACCTTTAAGTGAAATTGAGGATGGAAGTGGAAGTGAGAAAGGGTGTGAGGGAGAGGCAGGGAAATTGGTTGAAACAAGAGAGTAATGTTAAGTGTCAAGACTGGTTACAGAGGTGTATTCAAACTCAGGCTGGAGCATAGCGGAGGCAGTTGCTGAGAGGTTGGCAGAAAGAGGGAGTTGGTTGAGAAAGCCCTGGAGAAGAGGAAACAGATGAATAGTTGTAGTACAGCTTTAAGGATGACCTGATCTTTCCATAGGATATTTATTTATTTATTTTGAATTTACTTTTAATTTTTAAAAATTTTTTGTGTGTACATAGTAAGTGTATATATTTATAGGGTAACTGGGATGTTTTGATAAGGCATGCAGTGTGAAAGAAGCACATCACACCATAGGATATTTCATCATAAAGGAAGATCAAATTATTTTCTGTGTTCTGTGTTTACTAGGTCAAGATGCTAAAAATAAAAGAGTTTGTAGGAAGAGTGGAATATCCATGTAACACTTGGGAGATCAGTCTATTGGCCCCAGTCTCCGAGCATTTTGATTAATTGAAGATTCATTAGTATTGGATCTACTTTAACACACTAATGGTGTTTATTGCCAACCATGTGCACAATGACATAGTATAATAGAGTACTGCAAGGGCAAGGGTACTGAGCTATGTCATCTGGGTTCAAATTCTGATACCACTTGTTATTACTTGTATGACTTTGGGAAAATTATCCTTTCTTTGTTCAGTTTCCCATCTGGGAAATGAGGTTAATAGAATTTTTCTTCTTTCTTTCTTTTTTTTTCTAGTGAGGATCATGCCAGGTATGGTGGCTCACTCCTGTAATCTGAGCACTTTGGGAGGTTGAAGCGGCAGGATCACTTGAGTCCAGAAGTTCTAGACCAGCCTTGGCCACATAGTGAGACCTTGTCTCTACAAAAAATAAAAACAAAATTAGCTGGGCATGGTGGTACACAGCTTTAGTCCTAGCTTCTTGGGAGGCTGAGGTGGGAGGATGGCTTGAGCCCAGAAGGTCAAGGCTGCAATGAGCCAAGATCTCATCACTGCACTCCAGGCTGGGTGACAGAGTAAGGCACTGCCTCAAAAGAAAAAAAAAAAAAAAAAAAGGCCAAGATGGGTAGATCACCTGAGGTCAGGAGTTCCAAAGCAGCCTGACCAACAGGGTAAAATCCCATCTCTACCAAACATAAAAAATTAGTCGGGCATGGTGGCGTATGCCTGTAATCCAAGCTACTTGGGAGGCTAAGGCACGAGAATTGCTTGAACCCACGAGACAGAGGTTGCAGTCAGCCGAGACTGTGCCATTGCACTCTAGCCTGGGCAACAAGAGCAAAACTCTGTCTCAAAAAACAAACAAGCAAAAAAAGAGGATCAATTGAGTTAAATATGCAAAGTGCTTAACATAATGCCTAGCCATACAGACACTCAATAAGTATTTTTTTAAATTATAGTTTGCCTATGGAATACATATATATAAACCATATATAAAATAAATGTATGTATTTATACTTACGTGTGTGTGTGTGTGTGTATATACATATGTTATGTTTGTCTGTATAGACACACAGACAGAGAGAGAGACAGAGGAAGAGAGCAAGAGAGAACAAGACAGAAAGAGAGAGAGAATGAGTATCAGTAGAGAATGTGGGTTTGCAGGAAAGCCAGACCTAAGTTAAAATCTTGATTCTGTTAGGTACTTACTGAGCCTAAGTTGTTTTTTGATTGCACAATGGATATAATAAACTTTGTGAGGTTATTGTGAGAATTAAGTGACAAAATATACAAAATTGCATGATCAATTATCTGGTGATTAGTGGGCACTTAATGGCTGTCTACTGTTATTACATATTTTAAAATAGTCATCTCTAATCATATGTTCGTTAGAATAATCCTCTTAAAAGCTATTGCCAGGTAACAATAAAGAAGTATTCTGGCTGGGCCCTGTGGCTCACGCTTGTGATCCCAGTGCTTTGGGAGGCTGAGGTGGGAGGATTACTTGAAGCCAGGAGTTAGAGACCAGCTTGGACAGCATAGTGATGCCTCATCTCTACAAAACATAAAACTTTTGCTGGGCTTGGTGGCTCGTGCCTGTAGTCCCAGCTACTCAGAGGCTGAGGTGGGATATTGCTTGAGCTCAGGAATTTGAGGCTGCAGTGAGCTATGCCTGTGCCACTGCACTCCAGTCTGGGTGACAGAGCAAGACCCTGTCTCTAAAAATAAATAAATAAATAAAATATTTCTATGTATTTAGTAATTTCCTTTATATGCTATAGACTAGGCCAAAATTAACTTTAAAAAAATGTTCATTTTTATCTATGTTTCAAGGAAGAGAGAATTGAAAGCATGATGTATGGTAATATGATTGAAGCACTTAGCTACAAACTAGGCTTTTATTGACTGAATCTTACAAATACATTTATTTGTTTTTTAAAACATTTATGTGGATCTCTAATCAATGGGGAGAAGATGGAGTAAGTTTCATTAAACAATATCGATATTGGGATGACAAAACAGTTTACTGGGAAAAAAGTTTAATCCATAGCTCGTATAGTATATTGTGAAAAACTTCAAATGTATTAAAGGTATAAATGTAATATATGAAACCATAAAAGTAATACAGTAGAAGAGAAAAATGGGTGAATTACTTTTTAGCTTTGGAGTAGGGAAGCATTTCTAATATGATCAAGAATTCAGAAATCATAAAAGAAGAAACTAATAAATTTGACCACATTAAAACTATATCTATATAATTTATAGATATATAAATAATTTATATATCTTATATATTTATATCTATATATATAATTTATAGATATAGTTTAATATGTATATAGTTTATATATAGTTATATATAGTTTATACAGTTTTTGATTATATATGTATAATCAAATTATATATGTATATATCAAAAACTTCTGTGAAATGAAAACTATCATAAGCAAATTAAAAGATGAATAACACATTGGGGAAAATTCAACTGAAAATTTACAATAAGATTTGCAACTCTTGTAATTTTTATTATGAATTAAAAAATTAATCTCCCTAATATTTGCAGAGATCCTAGAGGTGATAAGAAAAAGATTAGATGTGTTTTCTTAAAGTGGATAAATAATATAAACAGACTCTTTACAGGAAAGGAAATACAACTCGGCCTTTAAGACATAAAAAATGTTCAAACTCACTCAGAATAAGATAAATGCAAATTAAACTGAAAAGCATTTCTTTTTTTTACTTATCAGTTTAAAATGGCACAATAACTATAAAATACAATTTGGTATTACCTATCAAAATTATAAATGCATTTTCCCTTGGACCCAGAAATTTTGCTCATGAAATTTATTCTATAGATAAAACTTCACACAGAAAGAATGAGTTATATGAAAGCTTATTTGTTGTAACCTTGTTTGTAATGCAAAAGGTTGATAATAACCTAAATGTCCATCAATAGAAGACTGATTAAATAAATGGTGGTCCCTTCCCTGCAATGTAATACAAAGTAGCTCTGAAAAAGAAAAAGAAGTTCCCTATATACTGAGATGGAAAGCTTTTCCCTTCTATTGGGTGGTAAAAACAAAAAAGATCTGAAAGAGTATATATCATATTCTATATTTTGTATAAGACAGTGGGAAGAATGTGAATATAAATAGGAAGAATATGAATATATATTTACATTTGATTATAATTGCATAAAGAAACTCTGAACAGATATACAAGAAACTAATAAAACTGGTTACCTTTGGAGGTGGCAGGTGGTGAACAGGGCAGATAAAAGCAGGAGTGGGAGTGAGGCCTTTTACTGCATTGTTTTTAATGTTTTAATTTATAACTGGGTACATTTGTTATCTACTCGAAAGTAAATAAAATAAACTTATTTTGTCTTTTGAATCAATAGTTGTAATCTTTCCACAGTCATGGGAAGCTACAGATAATCAGTTATTTTTCTTGAATTAGTTTAGTTTTGCCACTTCCCATTTCCTCTTATTAATTTTCCACAGTCTTAGGAAACATAATGAATTCAGATCCCATCAGGAGATGATGAAGTGGTCCAGTCGGCCACAGGCAAACTTGGACCAATTAAAAAATTTTCCTTCATATCTTTTAATAATTTCAATTTCTTTTGTTAATCCTATTTCCCTAAAAAAGCAAATCACTCAGATGGTGCTAATTTAGCATCGGTCGTAGACAGGCACACTGGACAGGCAATTGTGTTAGAGTAAGTTCTAGTGTAAGCCGTCTTATGACAAACTAGATCGTTTCTTACATGATTATTCATTTACGATTGGAAATAGTGCTCCATGTCATGTATGGAGTTCAAGAATTGGCAAAGGGAAAAGAGATTTCACTATGAGATATTTTACTGGAAAAGGCCAAGTGTTTGATATTTTTGGCCTACAAAGCTGATTAGCTCAGTAGAGTCAAACAACAGATTTAATTTTATCAAATTAATCTATGTTAAATGTACAGAATTAAAAATGATTTTTTTTCTATTTATTAATGTCTTAAATGTTACCCCTTGTACTTTAAAATAAAATGCAAGGCTCAACCTTATGATTGAAAGATTAGATGAGGCTTGAACCAGTAAAAATAGATTTTTTAAAGGAAAAGTTATTTTGAGTGGAGTGCTAGCTGTACTAGACAAATTCAGTCGGGCCTCCTCTTCAGTCTTGTCAAAGCTTAGCACAGTCCAGAAGGCACTAGTGTGTATGCCAAAAAATCAGAGCAGCAGCAGTTAAAAAAAATAAGTGCACTAAGAAATATTAAATGGAAAGCCAATGCCTATAAATAAAGAGGCAAGCGAGCACTAATCAATCATAAGTAACTGAACAGAAAATAGGAGTTGGAAGGGTGAGAGAGATTTCACATACAACATATGAGACTAGATACAAATGATTTAATTAAACTGTGTTCCTTCTACACAAGACTCAAAATCTCTAAATGTTAAGAAAAACTGGAGTATAGATATGCAACGTCTTGCTTTGCAATCTATAGCGGATGAGTAGCAAGGCATATGCCAACAGCAGAAATAGAAGCAGTTGATGAATCCTGGGTGAGTGGAGTGTTTCATTATCTGTGTCTGTTTCTTGCTATTCGTCTCAGATTTATTGCTCTCTCTAAGGGACCAAACCCTGTCCACTATGAACAGCAGCACCCTCCACACACTTGGAGGTTGGGGTAAAAATCATTCAACAGAATACAAAACTAACTCGAATGAATATTGAATAAATGCAACTCAAAGTTAAAATAAGCTAACTAATAAATAAAATAAGTATTACAGCAACCAGAGGGAAAGTAGGAGGAAGGAGAGAGGAAGAAGGTTGGTCAGCACAAGTGTGAGGAGAGAAAAAAAGGCGTTCATGGCTGTCTACCCACCAGCCTCCAAAAAAAAAAAAAAAGGAAGTTAACGCTAGACATTGTCTAGTTGACCTTAAAGGCAAGTCTTTTCTTAAGCAATTACTTATGCTGCTCAGCAGAATTGGACCATATGGCCTTCTCTCTAGAAGGGAACATGAATCTTTTCAAGTAAGAGGCCCACTCAGCCCTACGACATTTAGATTCCAAGAAATAGATAAGGTTTATAAAAATAAGCTCTACTGGCTTCTTGGATATCCATGATTTTATGTCTTGAATTAAGTCAGAAAAAAATGGAATTATTCTCTCTCATATACACTTAGGTTTTAAAATAAAGGGGATTTGAAATTCTGGAATTAAAATCTGAGAGATTTTCTAAGATCTATATCTATATTTATGTCCATGTCTATGTCTACATCTATGTCTATGTCTACGTCTATGTGTAGGTCTGTCTATGTCTCTCTATATCACTGCTATTGTTCATTCTCAATTCTATGAAATGAGAGAACGTGGTGACATACCAGAGACGGGAATGAGTTTTACTCTATCACAAACACAGGAAAGCATAAGGCAAAATCCATATATCAAAAGCAAAAATCAGTTTTCCAACCTAATAAATGACAGCCAACATGCTGAAGGAAAGAGGGTTATTTTTAAAAGCAAAGATGATTTTGATGGTGAGTAGCTCTGATAATGGTTAGCAAAAATGGCTCATGGGAAAGGCGCACATACTGCTAATAGATTGACTGAAAAGAAAAACATTATTATTGGTGTTTTTCCCCCCTACCAGATCCAGTGATATCACTACTGCAATCTGTTATTTATGTAGAATGGCAGTAAACAGTGGAAAGGAGAGTATCTGTACGGGAACATCTTCTCTGAGAAGTTGCTTGAAAAATAAGCATGTGATGAACATGTGAAAAGCATTTATGCAGTTGGCAGCATATAAATTCTCAGAACAGTAGGGGATAAAAATGGGGCAGATAAAGAAAACTAAGGATTAGATCCAGATAAACAATGGGACGTTTGTAACATATTTGTTTAACAAAAGACTGAGGATATAAGCATACACCTTAAATGAAACCTAGCCTGAAATAAAAATTTGAAAATTAGATTTAGACTAAAAATGTTAAGACTCTAAAATTTTACTTTAGCTTATATTGTAATTTACAACTAACAGGAGGGTATGGCTGTATCTTGTTTCTATGCCTCAAAACAACCAAACCCTCCCTGAAAGATCAGTTTATATTCAGACTTTTCGACTTTGGCACTATTGACATTGTGTGCCAGATACAGCTTAGTTGTGGAGGACTGAGCTGTCCATTTTAGAATGTTTAGCAGCATCCCTGGCCTCTACACACTATGTGCCCATAGTACCACTACAGTTATGACAACTAATAATATCTCCCGATATTGCCAAGTGTTCCCTGTGTGGCAAAATCTCCCTTAGTTGAGAACCATTGCTCTGTATCTATCACTTATTAGAAAATAAAGCAAATCTAAAAGTTGTAAAATGGCCTTTCAGATGAACATGTACTTTAAAAATCATGAATTTAGGTTTAAAATGAATTTATAGGAGCAGTGTGAGTGATCACACAAATTAATATGGTTGAGAACTTTTTTTAGTGAAGAAAAATACTCAGATGAAATCTTCAACACAAATGCATCACTCTAAGCATATTTTGTTTTCCAATTGTTCCTTTTCCCTATTGGTTTATTATATAGGCAAAATTTTCTCTTCCTGATCCCCAGGTATAGCTAAGTGCCTTCTAAATGAGAAAATATTGAGTATTTGTTATTTTTTTCCCAGAGGAAAGCTAGATTTTCACCTTCCCCTCTCACTTCCTCCTTGGGCTAATTAATACATTTCAGAAGTACTGGGGCAAGTGGATGTCATCAGAAAACCTCTCAATTCCTTTGCCTCATTGCCTGGCAAACCTGCTCTCTAGGACAAGTGACATTCTTTCTGGTCACTGTTGTTAATAAAAGTTGTTCTGATCACTGTATTCTCAGTTTAGTAATTGATACTGTCAGTTCAGCGTCATAATCAAAATGTGTAATTTTATTGAAATTTCCTTCTATCACACTTTGTGTCTGAGAGTTGGCTTCCTGTAGCTAGAATAGCATGGTCAGTTTCTTTTCTATTTCTGCCTAGAGCTTCTATTCCACTCACTAAGCTGATTTCTGGACTCTCTTAGAATTGCAGCAGGAAAATGAGTAGCCAAAGGCAGCAGAAAGGGTTTACCTGACATACGATTATTGGTAGTGTCAACAGCATCTGAGCTTCTTTCTCTTAGAATGCTTTTTGTGAGTTCTTTGGGAATCACCCTCTCCCCTCCCAAACCCTTGACTCTGGCTGGCTCCTTGCTAACTCCTTTCTTAGCCCCTAGGTATATAGTGGTGCCCTGTGCCTCCAGACAACTTGCTTTAGCAGACTCTGAGACAACTCCAAGATAGCTCCCCTTGCATAGCCCACGTGTAGAAAGCAGGAAATACTCAAGCATTTATTGCTGACAAGTCTTGAATGGATAGGGCACCCGTAGTGCCACTCACTCTCTTTATTCCAACAGTGGAGCCACCAGCAAGCCACAGTTACTCACCCTTTAGAGTTTACATCCCAGAGTATCCCCCATGCTGTCAGAGACACACATCAAAACTCTAAGGGATCCTATGAAGCCTATTCCTTAGGCTTGAGGGGAGGAGCAAACTTAGGCACCTTTCCCAAGGAGGTGCATGGTATGACTCACAAGCTAGCTTTCTTCAAAGAAATCCTTCTCCAGGTTCCTACTTTACCCTTTTATACCTGTCAAAATACACTTTTCAAAAATGTTAAAAGCCTAATTCTCATACAAATATGCAGTGAGCACATGCCAAAGATTTATGTTACTCATAACTGAGTGATGAAAATGAGGGATGGTTCAACTGAGGATAAGAGATACCAAAGTATGTAAGTATAATAAGGTTGGTGAAAGAAAGAATGCTGAAACAAGATACAAAAGTTAGATACAAAACTGGCTAATGTCTTATGGAGCAATGAAATGGTATCCTTTGGCATATTTTTTTCTATCCGGCAGAAATTATTTTCATCTCTACCGAACAAAAATAATTTGTAATTTGTTAATCATCTTCAACTGGGTATCTAACATGTCACAGATTCCGGGCACCAAGCTATGGTAAAGAAGAAAGGTATCTTTCTCTAGAGGAAGCGTAGGCAAACTATAGGCTACAGGCTGAACGAAACCAGGCCTATTTTTGCAAATAAAGTTTTATTGGAACACAGCCACTCCCATTCTTTGATGTATTGCATATAGCTGTTTCACACCGCAATGACACAGTAGTTGAGATAGAGACCATATCTTGCAAAGTCTCAAATATTTACTCTAAGACCCTTTGCAGAAAAAGCTTGCTGACTTCCACTTCAGAGCACCAGGTAACCCACAGGTGGTATCAATAGACCATGTTTCTGCATGACTTTGAAAGAGCATGCAATCATCTTTTTGCTGCATTTCCAAATTTTGAATAGTTTTTCTTAACATAACTATGTTATAAGTAAAAGGCTAAGAGTTGCAAACAGGTTTTTGGCCATCTTTATTGAATGCTGGTCTTGTCCCTCACTTTAGAATTTGAAAGTAGTTGGAATTCTCAGCTGAAACTGATATTGAAATAGTTCCATATAGATATTATATTAAAATATTATCCCAAATAACTTATGACTTGGTTTTGGAGATCATGCTTTTGTGTTTCATTAAATTAAAAATTCTCACAACTTAAAAAATTATCATTTTTTTCTTGGAATTGGCAATCAGTGAAAATTGGAGGCGGCAGTAACAGCATCTGATTCAAGATAATTGTTGAAAATAATTTAGCTTCAAATTTTTTGTCATTTTGATTTTAGCTTTCATTGGGAAAGCGGTTACAATTTGGTATTAATTAAATTTAATATTACTGAATCTAGTCTTCTACTGCTCATTTTTAGATAGTTTCATTAGATGGCTATGGTGTTTATTGGCAAGAAACTGAATACCATTTTTTGGTGATTTTTTTAAGAGATACGTATTTGTTTTTAAGTCATACTTTAGTTTCTAATGATACATTTAAGTTGTGTCTCTTTCCTTAGGAAGTAGCTTGACAATGGGGAATTTGCTGATGGAATATATTTACTTAGCTACATATGTATTTTCTTGGGCAGCTCATTTAACTTATCTGCTCTTTTTCATAAGTATTCGATAGGGAAAACAACAAGAGATGGGGTCTCACTTAACCTCCACCGTATTTGAGACATGCTTCATCAACTGTGAGTTTCTGAGCCAATGTTAGTTGTGTTATTATTGGTGACAGCAGAAATGTGAGAATTGTTCCAGCTGTCTTTTATCCAGTTAGATCGATCGGCACTTCTCAGGCTCTGTTGGTTGTACAGCTTGGTTATCACTTTCTCCAGTGTCCCTTCTCAGATCTCCTAGGATTGCGGTTAGGAACTGGCCTGTGTGCTTATCTCTACCATACTTCAAAGCACCATGCGTCATTTTTTTGGGGTTTTTGAAAAGATTGTCAGCTCCTTAAAGACACAATTCTACCTGTTATAAATACCTGGAATTTGTGTCTAGTATTGGTTTATGGGTTAATAGTTTGTATTAGATAGAAATCTAAAAATGCAGGCAACATGAATTAGGCGAAGATATCTAATTGCAAAGCAAAAGATACTTGGACTTATAAAAAGTCCTTCCCCTATCAAAACAAAACAGAACAACAAAAACCTGACAGTTACAATGGTAGAAAAATGCTATTAAAGTACTTACCAGAACTCAATGAAACTGGGAGCGGGCTGAATGGGTGGGGTGTGGGCAGAGGCATACCATGAAATAGCATACAAAGTACTTGGTGATTGCTTTAATATTCTTCAGGCCAAGACTTCTGTTTCTTTTGGTGGCCTTTCATTTAATACAATACTATTATACTATTATGAAAGAGTTAAGTGTGCCACAAGGGACATGTGCTGTGGAGGCATCTGACTGAAGACCTAGTTCACACCATAGTTCCAGCGGAGGGGTTTAGAGATCTGGGAGTTTTAAAGGCTTTCTGATTAGCTTCTTGGGAAGTACTATAAACCCTACCTACCTTGGTCATAACAGGACGAATGAAAATAAAGTCACTTAGGATATACATTTAAAATTTATTGATGCTTTCTTAAAACATATAAAGTTCATGTGGAATGCTGTAATGGTTCCTGTTGCTGCTGTAACAATTGCCACAAACATAGTGGCTTAAAACAACACTAGCGTATTATCTTACAGTTTTGGATATCAGAAGTCCAAAATAAGTCTTATGAAACTGAAATCAAGGCAGTGTTCCAACCAGAGGCTCTAGGAGAGAATTTGTTCCTCGTCTTCTTCAGTCTCTAGAGGCTCTCATTCTGATGTCTGCTTCTGACCTCACATCTTCTTTTCTGACTTTGACCCTTGTGCCTTCCTCTTACAAAGATCCTCATGATGACATTGGGCCCACCCAGACAGTGCAAGATAAACTGCCCATCTTAAGATACTTAATAACATCTACAAAGTCCCTTTTGCCATGTAAAGTAACATATTTATAAAATTTGGGGATTAGGGCATGGACATCTTGGTGGTTGGGGGGCCTTATTCTGCCTGTCACAAATGTTTAGAATGCAAAACTTCTCTGTAATTCTACCACTCCAAGGGTAAACATTGTTGGAATTTTAAGTATGTCTTCTTCAGTATTTAAAAACCTATGTATTTATATATTATATATTATTTTTTAAAGTATGTTTTACTTTTATACTTTTTATAAATTATTATAAAATTATAAAAATGTATAATATGTCATAAATTTTTCTTTATGACATATCTTTTATTGTATCCTTTAAAAGTGAGACAAGATTGTTCCCTTGACGTAGACCGCCTTCGTGGGCAGGAACTGGAGTGGCTCATTTCACTCAGCCTGCTGCTGGCCATTCCTCACAAGAGGGAGCGTGTGAGCAAGTGAGTGCAGGAACCAGAGCAAGTGAATGCTGGAACTGGCCAGTCACTCCTCTTTGGTGGGAGCAGGCTCTGTGTAGGCCCCACAGCAACATCCAAATGTGTTACAACCAATGCTCTTTCAGCTCTGCTGTCCGAGGTTGGCCAAGTGCCAGCCAGCTCAGCGGAGGGTTATGGTAGCAGCCCCTGCTGTCTTGGCATCAAGGTTCTTGTATGGCATCCAGGAAGAATCAGATCACACAAACAAATTGAAGGGTAGTGTATGTGAAGGGTTTAACTGGGTGATGGAAGTGGCTCTCAGCAGGATGGGGAGTTGGAAAGGGGATGGTGCAGGAAGAAGATGATCTTTCCCTGAAGCCGCACCAGCTGAAGTTAGCTGTGTCTATCCAGTCTCTGACACTCTGCTTCTCTGCTTGCTACTCAGCCGCTTGAATCCTCGCCACTCAGCAGCTTGTATCCCTGAGGTCCAGCTACTTTTATCCCTGATGCTCAGTTGCTTGTGTTGCTCTGCCAGCTGAAGTCTTTTTATGGGCACAGGATAGGGGCATAGCAGGCCAAAAAGGCAACATATGGGCAGAAAAATGGGATCAGCGGTTTTCACTTAGGGCTGCAGTTCCGGGCTTAAGGGTGGGGTTTAGCTGGGAGCCCAGCCCTTCTGTATCAAAGGCTTTATAGTATTCAACTGTATAGATTGAAGATAATTTAACTAATCTACCATTGATAAATATCCGCAATGTCCCTAGTGTTTGTTACTCAACATGCCCTTACTTGTGTTGATTTTACCATGTTTTTATGACTACAAGCCTCAACAACTGGAAAGTGTCCAAATACAAATATAGACTATGGAGGCAGTAACCACTTGCTGAATGAATGAGTGAATGAGCATATATCAGGTATTGGTGACAACTCAAGAGGATCAAAGAATTGGTTTTCAAGCGACGTGGGCTAGTTCTTGGCACTAGGCTCCATCTCCTCCTTTCCCATTATGGTGTGCTTGCACCCACTTCCACCTCTCTCACCTCTTCCACTGGCCATGAGAACCAAAGACCCCTTAGTCATGCTGGTGGACGACACAGCTTCACAACTCCCTGCTGCTAATGTTATTCTCTTCCAATTCCCTCGAAGCTCCACTACAAACATATAAAAATGAATATAATCAAAATCTGCACCAAATCTTTCTAAATTCTAGCAATCCTTGCTTTAGAAATACAATCAGTTGGGTTCATGGCAAATTATAGGAGGCAAAACTCTTAACCATTCTTCCACAGAATAATTTTATCATTTCAGAATTGTCCTTTTGCAGCTAAAACAGGATAGAACATATTCTTTAGATTTTATCACAGACTTTCAACATTTTGAGACATACATAATAATGAAGTCCCTGATGTTACTCATCAATGTGGTTAATAAGAGCAAAAATGAATTGCTCTTCTAATTTTTTTTTCTTTTTTTTGAGACAGTGTCTCACTCTTTCATCTAGGATGAAGTGCACTGGCACGGGTACGGCTCACTGCAACCTCTGCTTCCCGGCCTCAAGGGATCCTCTCACCTCAGCCTCCTGAGTAGCTGGGACTACAGGCATGTGCCACCATGCCTGGTTAATGTTTTTGTAGAGATGGGGTTTCACCATGTTGCCCAGCCTGGTCTCGAAGTGGGCTTACCTGATCCTCCCACCTCAGCCTCCCAAAGTACTGAGATTACAGGCATAAGCCGTTGTGCCCATCCTGCTCTTCCAATTCTTTATATGGTAGAGTATTGAGTATTGCGGGACAGAGAGATCACAGATATAGACCACTTGGAAATTGAAAAACAAAACAAAACAAAATAAACTTTTGATTAATATTTTATTTTGTTGCAGCAATTTTTTTTTCTCTAGCAAACTTTCGTATTAACTGCTAATACGTATCTACACTGTTTTGCTTGAGGTTCATTTATATCCCCATGTCCCTTCTACTCTTTGACCAGGAATTCATAGTTAGCATTATGATTAATAAGCAGGAGAAGCAAAGGGTCTAGGTAAATGGGGTAAATTGCCTTTGAATAACCAAGAGTTCATTTAAATCATTATTTTGATGGATGGGTGGAGACTAATCTGTTAAATTCTAACAAAGAATCATGGTACTTTTTTTTAATAACCACAAAATCTGCATTGCAATGTATAAATACTGAGTTTCATATGGTCTACCTTTAAATGGTATTCGAAACAGCATGGCCTTGTTACTTAAACTGAATCAACACAGCTGTCTTCTTGTTACTTCCTTTGCATTTTTAGGAAAAGATACTTTTCTGAGTCAGAAGTTTTAGCCCTTGTAGGTTGTCTGACCAGACTGTAGGTATTTACTGTGAAAATTTCATCATTCTATCTAATTGAACTTCCCAGACATTTGCAGAAGTGGATAACTAGTTTCTTAGTACTATATAATGAATTGGATTCAGCCTAGTTCTTCAGCCCAGGTTGGTCGCAGGATGTTTCGCTTTCCACTCAACAAGTCATCGCCCATTTATACAAAGCATAGGAAGTGTCTAGCACTGTGCTACATGTTGCAAAGATACAAAGAAGGAAAATGGGTTTGCTTAACTGGAGGGGGTTTCCATGTTCAAAATATACTCTTCAACCTTGAAGGAAGGATTAAGATGAATTTAGTTGTTAGAAATACCTAGGTTTGTATCCTGATGTTGTCATTTATAAAACATAGATAATACCTCCATTATAGTGTGGCTGTGAGAGTTATATTCAATATTAAAAACCCTCCTGATTTAGAACCTGGCAAGTAATAGATTCTTAAAGATGCAAGTTAAAATCACTAGATTATAGGAGACCTCGGGCTATTTCCAAAATGCCCTCCGGTAGCACGTAGCAAACTTAGAAGTCTAGGCAGGTTTTTCCTGAATTATTCTGCCAGACTAGTTCTGACTGTGGGCACCACATTCTTGTTATTATTTATTTTACAACCGTCTCTGCTAGAACTGGGGAAAGCTGGGTAATTTGGAAGATAAAAAATGATTTGTTGAAAATGACTAAAAATGAACTTTATAAGGTGTATTACAAATGGTATTTGGCAAATTGCCTGTGATAGTAAATTTTAAATATCAGTCTCTAATTTCTCTTTATTAAATAAGTGATGAAAACACTTAATCTAGTATTTCTAAGAGGTAGGTCTCCATTCAGGTCTATGCTAAACTCCTCATTTTGTTTTGTCTAAGTTCCACTGATTTTCTTCTTCATATTCTATTTTGCTCTATTCTAAGCCAGTCTACTCTGAACTGTCAGTTACTTGTTTTGAGGTACTTAGTGGATTGAATGGTGTTCCCCCATCCGCCAAATGGTGCATCTACCAGAAACGTCACACTGTAACCCTATTTGGAATAAGGGATTTTGCAAATGTAATTGTTAAGGATCTTGAGGAGAGATCATCCTGAATTAGGTTGGGCCCTAAATCCAATGATGGGTGTCTTTATCAGAAACAGAAAAGAAGCCACAGAAACACAAGAAAGAAGGCCATGTGAAGGCAGAGACAAAGATTAGAGTCATGCATCTATTGGCCAAAGAATATCAGTTGCTGGTGATATGGTTTGGCTGTGTCCTCACCCAAATCTCATCTCAAATTGTAATCCCCACGTGTTTAGATTGGATCATGGGGGCAGTTTCCCCCATGCTGTTCTCCTGATAGTGAATGAGTTCTCATGAGATGTGGTAGTTTTATAAGGGTCTGGCATTTCACCTGCTTGCACTTCTTTCTCCTGCTGCCATATGAAGAAGGTCCTTGTGGGATGGGAGAGGACCCTGGACCCCTTTGCAGGACTTACAACAGGGGTGTGGCTTGCTTACTTGGCCTCCGTGTTCAAACCCCTTGCAGGAGGGGGAACATACAAGCAAGTGGGTGGTAGGACCAGGGTGAGGGCTTCTAGGCTTCAGCCCCATTGTAGCATTCAGGGATGTATTACAATTAATGCTCTTTTAGCAGTTGCTGTCCATGACAGCTAAGTGTTAACCAGCTCAGTGGAGAGTTAGGGTAACAACCCTTTACACCCTACCCTTTTGGTACTTGGGTCTTTGTCTGATGCCCAGGAAGAATCAGGTCACATGGACTTGAAGGATGGGGAATGTGGAGGTTTTGAATGATGGTGACTCTCAGTGGGATGGGGAGCTGGAAAGAGGATGGAGTGGTCAGATCATCTTTCCCAGAGAGAGGCAAACTCCTTTCTGACCATCCAGTTGCCTCTTAGATGTTCAGATACTTCTTCTCTTCTGTTCTTCTCTGCCATGCTGCTCTGCTCCTCTGCCAGTGGAGTTTGTGATTTTTATGGGTACAGGATGTCGGGGTGTGGTGGGCCAGGGTGGTTTTGGAAAAAGCAACATTCGGGTTAGAAAACAGGGGTAATTGTTCTCATTTAGGGCAATGGTTTCCAGGCTTGAGGGTGAAGCCTTTGCGTGGGATCCTCCCTCTTCTACCCAGTATTTCCCTGCCTCCTGTCCATATCATTTGCTTCCCCTTCACCTTCTGCCATGATTGTAAGTTTCCTGAGGCCTCCCCAGCCATGCAGAATTGTGAGTCAATTAAACCTCCTTTGTTTACAAATGACCCGGTGTTGGTAAGTATCTTTATAGCAGTGTGAAAACGGACTAATGTAGCTGGCAAGATTCTCCCTCAGAGTTTCCAGAAGGAACCGAAATTGATTTTGAACCCCTGGATTTTACAACTGCAAGATAAGTAATTTCTATTATTTTCAAGCCACATGGTTTGTGGTAGTTTGTCACAGTAGCCCTAGGAAGTGAATATAGGATCCTTAATGTTTGGAATTTTAGAAAATACTGCTGCAAATTCCCTTTAAGAACCAAGTCTTGTCCTTAGAATTTTTTTTTTTTTTTTTTTGAGACGGAGCCTCGCTCTGTCACCCAGGCTGGAGGGCAGTGGTTGGATCTCAGCTCACTGCAAGCTCCGCCTCCCGGGTTTACGCCATTCTCCTGCCTCAGCCTCCCCAGTAGCTGGGACTACAGGCGCCCACCACCTCACCCGGCTAGTTTTTTGTATTTTTTAGTAGAGATGGGGTTTCACCGTGTTCGCCAGGATGGTCTCGATCTCCTGACCTCGTGATCCACCCGTCTTGGCCTCCCAAAGTGCTGGGATTACAGGCTTGAGCCGCCGCGCCCGGCCTCTGTCCTTAGAATTTTAAATGGGTTTTCTCCACCTTCACCACTGCCCCTCCTGTCCCAAGTCTCCTAATGCTATTTGCATATTCCCCTGACTAATTACTCTGCTCTTTATTAGAGCACTGGGTTTGCCCCCCACTCCCACCATTGCCTGGTGTTCTGCTTGTGTGTTCCTTCATGCTTCATTTGCAGCAGTTGACCAAATTTCATTCTTTTTGGGAGAGGGAATGGTAGATAGCTTTCTGTTTGGAGGCTGAACAGTAAAGAGTCACTACCAGGGAGAACTACAGACTCCTAGTGAATGCCCATGTAGCTTGACTGCTCCAACTAAGGGATTTTCCCCCTGCCTTTTGAGTTATACTTGCGTTTGTGTTCATCCAGTTCTGGATAAAAGTGGCTGTTCTACATAGGCAAATACTTGAGTAGTCTGGGGCTATGTAATCCTGAGGGGCTGGGGGGTGATTTCCCTAAAGCCTGTGCATCAGTAGTAACTGAAAGAACTGATACACATGGATCTGTAATTAACACACAGGTATTTTCAGAAATACTAAGGCAAAGACCTCTTCACATAGGCTCTAAAGCTGTTCTTTTTGACTTATTTTTTTCTTCCAAGCAGGAATAATGTTTTTTAACAAAATATATAGTACTCACTATATGCCAAGTACAATTCTAAGCACTCTACAAACATTAACTCATTTAATTGTCAAACAAACCTGTGAGTTAGGTGCTATTATTATCCTCATTATACTGATGAGAAAACCCAGGTACAGAGGCATTAAATAACCTGCCCAAATTCATGTAGCTAGTAAGTGACTGAGACAGGATTGGCACCTAGACAGGGTTGCTAGATTAAATATAGAGCACTCGGTTAAATTTGAATTTCAGATAAACAACAAATAATTTTCAAGTATAAGTATGTCTCAGTATTGCATGGAACTTATACTGAATTTCAAATTTAACTCAATGTCCTTTATTTTTATTGCTAAACTTGGCAACCCTGTACCCGAGGGTTGTTTGCTCTTAACTACTACCCTATGCTGTTTCTCCTAGCTTAAAAAAAAAGAAAGAAAGAAAGAAAAAGAATCTTTAGGGGATGAAAAAGAAAAATTCTCCAGCATGAATTGCCCTTGGTTTTGAAGTCCCAATGAATGTTCCTAGATCCAAAATTTGGGATGCTTTGTGTAGTCTATAGTATGTACTTTTTACTTCCTGGATCAAGCACAGGCTATTATTTTATCATGCAAGTGAGCTTGTGCTGATTTTAAATAATCCTCTTCCTCTGAATTTATTTGTAAAAGATCAAGTGTACAATTACATATGCAATGCAGTTCTTTAAGGCTTGTCTCAGAGGCACTCAAGTTTTCCATAACTAGACTTTAATGTCGATTCGACTTTTAGGTAACACTTAATAATCGCTCGTCATTCCTTTTTAAAGCCCAAATTAATTAAATGTATGTTTCTACAATGAGTATTGTTTCTAGATTGTTTTTTCAAATTCCCAATATAAATAGCTTTTTATGTAGATAATTAAAACCATCTGCTTCCTGATAACTCAGTTATGTTTACAGCAACCCCTTTTATTTGGGGAATTAAACTGCCGTAAGTTTTTACTTCAGTGGATGAAACATCACAAAAATGCTCATGGCAGAATAATTCCTCAAAAAGAAATGAAGACTATTAAATGTTATTGGAAACAATTGCTTTCAGTTAATTCAGAAGGCCTTAGAGTTCTACATTTTTTCTAGGGAAACACGTTTAAGGGAGTTCTACATTTTTTCTAGGTAAACATGTTTAAGGGTTTATTCAATCAAAAAACCTAAATGAATAAATAAATGTTCTAAAAAAATTTTACATTGAAATGAAAGCTCTCAAATCACTTTATAACTAGTACTCTAGTAGAATTTCACTGAGTTACTAAAGATATCAGAAAAATGTGGTGATATCATAGAATATTATAAAATCACCAAATAAGTTGAATAAATTGGGCAAGGTCACACACACGCAAAATCAAAAGCAATATAGGATTAACATTATAATAAATGTTTGCAGTCTCTGATTCTAATCAAGGCCTTCACCCCCAATTTCGTGTCTGGAAAAAAAAAAAAAAAAAAAAAAACACCTGAATGAGTGCTCACTAGTATTTTTATGATATTTAAATTATTTTATATTTCCTTATTGCCAAATTGGAATACATTTCCTAAAATCCCCAGTCACATAATTTGCCATCGTGGACATATCTTTAAATGCCAATTACATTTATTAAAAAGAGAGATCAACTTGTCAAAATAAAGGCTGAAGTTTGGTAATTAAATTGCACCATTCAAATGTTACTCAGTTCTTTTCTCCATTTTAGTCAGTTCCACATCACAAAGATGAAGCCGCTTGACCCCATCTTTCCTTGCACACTTTAAAGAAATCACTTTTAAATAGAGAAATGATATCTCTTTCATAGGAGGGTACATAAGAAGCCTTCTTGAAAATTATTCAAGAAAGCGGAGTGAAATTCTGTCCCAGCAATTGCTAACAAAGTTTGTTTTCTGTGTAATTACCAAATTTGGAATTTCTAAACTTTCATATCTCTATAGTTTGAGTGTGACATAAAAATGTTCCTATTTGAATTAAATCTTGAGGAATGTATTATACCTAGGAGATTAAATTCTTGCTCAAGCCTGTGTGGGCTGTCCAGATAGCTGTCCAGATGGCTGACCAGAAAATTTTCAAGAAGATGCTAGTTTTTAGTAAACATGGTATTGATGAAATGGGCAAACCTAGGTCTGGGGCAGCCCATCCCTGGATTGTGGACCCTTGACATGCCTGAAGTGATTGGATTGCTTAGAGAAAAAATATTTTTCTTCAGAGGAAAATGTTCCTCAGTGTGTTCAGTAAGAAATAGATTTTGAAAATTACTCGAATTTCGTCTTTTAGGACAACTTTGTAATAAAATGGGGAGAAAATAAAATTGTTTTTTTTTTTTTTTTTTTTTTTTTACCACAAAAATGTATGCTAACTTAGCAACTAGTAGATACTGGTCAGACATTTTCTATTTGGAAGGTTTTTTTCCTTCATGGAGAAAATTTGTCATCACAGCAGTGTCAAAATCTGGATAAGGCAAATGAATCTACAGTTTGCTTTTCTTTTTCAAGTTAAAGAGTGACTTACAAAGTCATTTATTCACTAGCTCTTCTTCAAGGCAACAGCAACAATGTTGCTGTTAACAAAATTAGAACAGTGAATGAAAATATTTGCTTATGGGGACCAGGAGGCATGTGCATTTGAGCTCCATTTCTTAGGAGGATTTCCCACCTTACGAATCTTGGTGGTGCAGCAGGGCTGGTGGCTATGACTGTAATCCCAGCATTTTGGGAGGCTGAGGCAGGAGGATTGCTTGAGCCCAGGGGTTCAAGACCAGCCTGGGCAACATAGTAAGACTCTGATTCTACAAACAATAAAAATAAACAAGTTAGCTGGGCATCATGGCACACACCTGTAGTGCCAGCTACTCTAGCAGGCTGAGGCAAGAGGATCGCTTGAGTGTAAGAGGTCCAGGCTGCAGTGAGCTATGGTTGTGTGCCACTGCACTCAAGCCTGGGGGACACAGTAAGACTCCATCTTCTAAAAGAAAAACAGAATCTTGGTGAAAGCTGTATCTCACCTCTTGCTGTGGAATTCAAAATTGCCACTTAATTGCTTTCTTAGTCTAATTTGCTGCTAAGGTATAGGAAAATTGAATTGCTGTTTGGATGTACTTGCTTTGAAGTTTGAATTGGGCATGGGTGATGCAATGAAGTAGGGAGCTCACGTTGATGGTGGCAGCAGCAGAGGAAGCCACGCCAGTGTCCACCGGGCAGCGTGGCAGGGCCACAGCAGCATCATCAATGTCGGGCTCTTTAGTTGGTGGCGGCACGTGCTGTGGTGACTAATGTGTGGGGTGGTGCATCTGTGTCCTCACCAGACTGGTTTAGTGATGTCACTCTGAGCTGTTTTTGGAAATCCTTTGTTTCTCTCCCTCTTCCAAAATTGCACTTTCACGGCAATTTTGGGAGGTACTCAGGATCTTCTTAATAAATTCCTCGTCAAGAGAGTGTTTGCAACTGAGGACCCTAATAAAGCTGATACACTTTATTGACATGGTATGAGTGCTCACAGTTAGAGTGCCAGAATTTGTTCTCTTTTTATTTAAAAATAAGTACATTGTTGATGATTGTACTAAAAAGGTGGATAAGAGTGGTCATTAAATCGGACACATGTTCAAACTGTCATGTGTCATTTGGTCCCTTAGAAAAAAATGTATGCATTGAAATGGCCATTAATAACATGTTGAAAACAGCACTGTACTATGTCTTTGCAATATTCTGGGTGACTGTTCAGCAATTACATTAATATAGTTTGTAAAACAGTGAAATAACAGTTGTCATAATGTCTGAGCCTGAGTTTCCAAAGTTTTGTGACACTAAGAGAGAGGAAAGACATTTCCTAGATGCCTGGAAATGAATTAATTTTGAGGCAAGGGGTAAAAAAGCATACCTTTTTGAGGAAGGATTTTTATATCTGTAAAACAAATGAGTTGAACTTAAAATATATATGATTCAGTTCAACTCTAAAAATCTATGATTCTGATATATATGATATATCTGTATATGCATATATATAATCTCTAAATAGTCTTTTAAATATGAAGGGAATGAATGATTTAAAAAATAAACAAGAAATCAGAATTCTCATTTTAGAAAAAAAAAAAATGAGGAAATAAGTCAGATTTTTTTCGAAGATACTTAGTGAAGAGGGTCATTCTACCAGAGTCCCTATGTCATTTAATTGGCTCAGATCTTTTAAATGGATTAAGTTGGCTATAGGAAAATTTTCTTGCAAATAATTTTAACCTATTTGCGAAGGATACTTAATATTAGTGCAATCTACAAATAACAATTTTTATTTTTAATCAAGTTTTAGAAAGAGGTTTTTTTTGTTGTTGTTGTTTTTTGTTTTTTTTTGTTTTTTTTTGAAGGACAATGAGAAGCTCAGAGTTCAATCTGAGTCCTTATTATGGGAACTTGGTAGAATTTAATACCTGCCTTCTAGTCCCATATGACCCAGGCTGACACAGCATGATCTTCTAGTATATATTTTTTAGTATTTTTAATCTATTTTTATTTTCAAGAATGTTTTAGAAAATAAACTATTTTAAGTTCTTTTTTGTGTCAGGGAGGGGTGTAGGTTTAATTTTCTTTAATACTGAAGGGTGCTCAGAAATCTTTTATTTTTTCATTTATTGATGAAATTTTCAAATTATTGCCTTAGTTTAAGCTCTTTATTAGTTTATTGGAAATACTATGGATAATTCCATTGAAATGAAAGCAATGATCTATACCTAGAACTGCGTGTCCCCAAATAAGGTCATACATCATAAAATAAGGAGCATGTGGGTGAGAGCCGAGCACTTTTACTTCTCTTAATTGTTCCATTGACTTACCCTGAAACTGAAAACTGATGAAGTCTTGGTTTTCACATCTGTAAGATAAAAGGGGTAGATTCAAAGTGGTCCAAAGTTCATTCGAGCTTGAAATCTCTGATCCTATGCAACAGAAGTGAATTGCTTTTTTCCTCTCTTCAGTGCTGGGACTACTGAGCCTTGCGACTGACCCAACTGTAAAAGAGAAGGGTGTGGTTGGCTTGACTGGATGACTGAATCTGTAGTTTGGGTTGATTTTGAAGTCTGCCTTGCTTTTTTTTTTAGCCTCTAGGATGGATATTTTGTCAACTCCACATTTGCTTTCCTTTTTTTTTTTCTCTTTAACAAAAGTAATTTAAGTTCACAAGAATGAAGATGATGACAGCAGCCTGGGCTTTAACTTTTGAACACTTTCCAGTTTTATGTCTTATTAAGCAATATTGTAAGTAATATGCACATATTTCAATAAAATACATGAAAAACTTTGCACATTGTTAAGACATTTTTTCACAGTGTATTTTGTCAATTCTGGAAGTCTGTGAGAATCTGGCAAACTGTCAGGAAGTGGGGTAGTCAGAGAGGACACTGAAAATGAAGAATCTCTGATTAGGTGATGGTAGTGGCAGGGACGGTTTAGAGAGCATGTTAAAATAAAATACCAAGAACACCAGCATGAATTTCTTTTAAAACATATGCCTTAGCATCCTTGAGACTGCTTTTTCATTTTAAAGAAGCAGAAATGTATATATTACATTTACATGAAACAAGTGTATTAATATTCATTGCAAAAGATGTCTTATTGCAGAATACTGAGATTAAAAATGTCTTTAAAGTCAATGTAGAAGTATAATGTAAAAATGCTAAATGATTTCTATTTTAGCACATAAAATTAAGGAGAACTTATTCTATGACATGTATTGTATGAATCTTACTATCCTACATACAATGAAATAGATCATTTTTGATAAAAATAGCCACATGGGTTTGTTTCACTGAAGTGAATCACTTTCTTCACCATTGAGCAGATTGGAGAGCTTATAAAAGAGCATGTGTGTGACAGTATCATGAAAGAGATAAATGGTCCTGGGAGGGGATCATCATGGAGACACTCTTCACAATTACGCAGGACCTCTTCCTATGTCATGCAAATTCAATGCTATATTTGATGCAAGAATACTCATGAAAAGTATCTCAGGCAACCTATCTAAGTCGTGGTTTTCTAATCTGTAGAATGGAGTGACCAACAGCACCTGACTCATGCTAGTATAAAAACATTAGGAAAGTTAATGTGTAAAAATCACCTTTTACAGGATCTAGCCCATAGGAGGCCTCAATGAATTTGGCCACTTGGACTACTTGCCTTGTTCTCATTAAAGTGGAAAGTAGCAGAATATAAATTTGGCTTAGTTAGAATAGTGTTATTTCAGGTTTTACTGTGCCATTCTCATACCTGTAAGTCAAGACTGCCTTTCTTCAAAGAAAAGAATTTCTGCTTTCATTAAAAGGATAGATCAAAGCATTAGTGTGAATTCGGAAATAATAATGATGCCAAAGCCACAACATGATTGAACGTCCATTTTGCCAGCTGTGTGTTTGCAAGCTAATGGTTGTCTTTACCACAAAATATGTGAAGTAAGCAATTGTCAGGTAACTAGAGAAGCCAAAGGTGAATAATGCCTATTTATTTTTCTATATTTAATTATTTCTGCAGAAATTTTATGAATGTATTTTGCCCACAGAAACACAAATATTTAGTTTTATGTAAGAATAAATTGTCCATATTTGGGTTTTTGAATGATAGTGTTTTTCTACATTCTTTTCAGAACCTGATTTCTTCCCTAGATATAACCTTCCCTAAAAACTTACAAATTTCCTCTGATCCCACATAATTGTTAAACCATTTGAAAAAGCAATAATATCATCATGTCAATTGAAAAAGTGAGAAGGAAATACATTTTCTGTCTCTCGGTGGAGACATTTCTAAACTTGAGAGAAATGGCAGGAATCACAAAGTCCTTGATACTTTTATCTATTGAAAAATTTTAAACTTCTAAAGTTTCCAGGTATAAGGCAGCTTGAGTATTGATATATAACATATATTTATATATCATATAGAGTATATCAATATACTTAAGCTGCCTTATGTATAAAATATGTAATATGTAAACAATTTACATATTTATATAGAAACAGATAAATAATACATAATACAAATGTATATATACATTTTTTTTCCCTAGATTCCTGCTGCAATGTCTAAAGGAAAATATAAATAGTAAACACATGGTATTAACACTGGATATGTGACAAAGGTGAAAACCATATACCACAACTTTGAAGAAAGTTGGTAAGAAACAGATGGAACTAGGAGAAAGAAGGAACTGGGGCGACCTGCATGTGAAAGAATGGCACACATTGGAAATGAATGGCAGTTTTGTCACTGAATCCCACCAGATTTCTAACTCTATGTAGCTGTGAGTCAAGGGAGAATCAGGAGAGCTAAAGGGCTCTTAGGCAGGTGCTGGGTGGGTGAACTGAGTACATCAGAGCCCACTGGTGCCTATGGGATGTGCACTGGCCACAGTTAAGAGGCATGCAGACCTGGAAGCCTGGTGCATCTAATGGGAAGAGCTGTGCCCACAAAAGAGCTGACATTTCTATTTTTTCATGAACTATGACTATAAGTCATGGTTCATGATTTATATTCATGAACTGTGATATAAATCATTACATATAATTTTTCTGGCTACTTCACCATTACTCCATGGAAACAGCTCTTACTAAGTCATCAAGAGCCTTCGTGCAGCTAAATCCAAAGGGTATTTTTTCAATATTTATCTTATTTGTCTTTTGATCACCTACTTCTCTTTGAAATATTGTTTTGTCTTCCAAAACTACATTTTCCCATTTTTCTTCCTGCCTCTCACTCTTTCTTGGGTCCTTTGTGTCTTAGTATCTTTGTAGACATTAAATATTGGAAATTTAGGCCAGGCGCGGTGACTCATGCCTGTAATTCCAGCACTTTGGGAGGCCGAGGCGAGCAGATCACCTGATGTAATAAAAACTCCATAAAAGGGAAGTCAAGTCCACTGGGAAAAGTGAAGAGGAATTTATAGGAATCTCATATGTGCAGGACCACAAAGGGCTCAGGCCCCTCAGAGGTGATGTTTGCATCACCCAACCAGGCAAACCCCCCAAACTGCTGAGGTGCCGGCTAAGAGCAAAGGAAACAGAGTGGATAGTAAAAGAAAAAGCTTTGGTAGTGTGCATTAGTAGCCCTGATTCTTCAGCCTTTCTTCCATCATCGCTTTTCCCCCTTGATTTTGGATTTGGCCATTTGTCTTGCTTTTGCCAATAGAATGAGGTAGAAGTTACGATGTACAAATTCCAAGCCTAGGCCTTAGGAGATCTCACAGGTTTCCACTTGTATTCTTGTAATGAAAGAATGAAAAGAGCTATGAAAAGAATATGCTTGGGCTGGTCTAGCCCAAGGAGGACCCACATATGAAGCATTGCCAACCCCAGCTAAGCACAGCCTAGAGCAGCCAACTCCTAGCTAGCCACAGACATGTGAGCAAGCCCAGCTGAAAGCAGCAAAATTGCGCAGTTGGGTTCAGCCTATACCAGCTGACTTTAGTTGATCAGTAGACTCATGAACCAAATAAATAAATGCTGCTAAAATGTTGTGGTTATTTGCTATGCAGCATTATTGTAGCCATAGTCAACTGATACGGAATTCACGAATACCAACATAGACTTGCAATGAGAACTCAGAAGCAGTCTCTGTTCATATTTTCTTTGCTGTTTCATGTATGCATTTTAACTAATGTTTCATTTGCTGATTTTAATGTATTTATTTATGTAGTACATTTTGGTGGTGGTTAACTTAGCAATTTAACCTATAATTTGCAAAATGTCAAGTTGGAATTGCAATGATATTAAAGGAGGATTAGATATTATGATGCAGGAACAAATGGTTTTTTTCAGTTGGCCCTGTCTTTGGGCAGAGAGTAAGGGCATTTTCTCTTACATACACATAGTTGTTTAATGATAGTTGAGAACACTTTATTGTTGTTGTAATGACATTGTTATATTTAGGTATGGAAGAAGAGTGTAATTGATGTCGGGAAGTCAAGGAATAGGTTATGGTAGATATTTGTTTTGATTTTTTGGTTAGCCACTTTTGGAACATTCTTCTGATGTTTGGGAAATGTCTTAGCTTACAAGTCCTGTCTTTCTAGGGTTTAAACTCACCTCCTAAGTCTCCTTCGTATCTGAGACACTGTCATATGACCTCAAATCATGGGCCACCAAATTATCATGCATTTTTAGCTACCCTGAACTGAGTATCCTCTAACCCACCAAGCCATAAAGCTGAGTGTGCACAGTAGAGCTCCATTATTGAATGGAAGTGATATATACAATTTGACTCAAGCAGGCCTTGAAGGCACAAGTAAGTACTCAAATTCCCATGGCCTCTACTCCTGCTACATTTTAGCCCACATCTACAGTCTCACAGATAATTCTCTATAATCAGTCGATTGAGGGAGAGCAAAATCTCTGGCCTGATTGCATAGTGTGTAAAGCACCAATGGAGAGGAGACGTGCAGCACTATAACCACACACTGGGGCAGTCCTGAAGGACAGTGGCGAAGGGAAATCCTCCAGTGGGTAGAACTCCGAGCAGTGTACCTAGTTGTTCATTTTAACAGGGAAGAGACATAGCCAGATATGAGATTATATACTGGTTCTTGGCCTGTGGCCAATGGTTTGGCTGGATCAGCAGGGACTTGAAAGGAACATAATTGGAAAATTAATAAGAAGGTCTGAGAAGAGGTATGTGGATAGATCCCTCTAAACCGGCACAGAATGTGAAGATATTTACATCTTAAAGGGTGACCTCAGCAGAGGAGCATTTTAATAATCAGATGTCTAGGATGACCAGTTCTATGTACCACAGTCGGCCTCTTTTCACAGCCACTCTCATCATTGCCCAATGGACTCATGAACAAAGTGGCCATGGTGGCAGGAGTGGGGGTTATGGGGCTTAGTGACAAAACTTCCACTCGCCAGGGGTAATGTGGATATAGCCACTGCTAAGTGCCAAATCTGCTATTGCAGAGATCAACACTGGGCTCTTAATATGGCACCATCTCTGGGGTGATCATCCGGTGGCAGGTTGATTATGTTGGACCACTTCCAGCACGAAAGGGGCAGTGCTTTGCTTTTACTAATGTAAACATTTACTTGAATGTTGATTTTCCTTCCCTGTCCACAAAGGCTCTGCCAATCTACCATCTGCAGACTTACAGAGTGTCTCATCCACTGTCATGGGATTCTATTTGGCATCATTTCTGACCAAGACATTTGTTTTCACAGTAAATAGAGTATGCCAATAAGTTCATAATCATGAAATTCACTGATCTAGGTGTGTTCACCATCATTCTGAAGCAGCTGGCTTAAAAAAATAGTGGAATCCACTTTTGAAGACTTAAAGTGTCAGCTAGATGACAATACTTTGCAGTGCTAGAACAATGTTCTCCAGGATGTGGTATGTGCACTAAATTGGTGTCCCGTATATGGTACTGTTCCCTCCCATAGCCAGAATTCACAGGTCTAGGGATCAAGGAGTAGAAGCAGGGGTAGCCCTCTTTACTATAACCACTAGTGGTCTAAATTTTTGCTTCCCGTCACTGCAACCATAGGCTCTGCTGAGGTCTTAGCTCCAAAGGAAAATAATTCCAAGTGGGACAAAACAATGACTCCATTGAACTGGAATTTGAAACTGCCACCAGGCCACTTTGGGATTCTCATGCATCTGAATCAACAGGCAAAGTGGGAGGTCACTGTAATGGTTGAGGTGATTGATCCTAACTATTAAGTGGAATTTGGGTCACTATTACACAATGGGAGTACGGAGGAGTATATATAAAACTTAGGAGATTCTCTAGTTTCTTTTAGCATTCCTGTGTCCTGTGAATAGGTTAATGGGAAACTGCAATAACCTAATTCAGACACAACTCAATTGGGCTGTTATGCTTTAATTGTTGTAGGCCTCAACCCAATAGGTAACCTGAGATGCTTGCAGGAGGCAAAGGGAATACAGAATGGGTGGAGAAAGGAGGTCATAAATATACAGCTATAACCATGTGATCTGTTACAGAAAGAAGAGCTGTAATATTTATGAGTATTTCTTCCTTATTTTGATATTAACATGTTTTAATATATGTATATATTCACCTAATATTTTTCTTTTCTTTTTTCTCTTATCCCCTTATCATTTAACATAAAATGTGTTAATAATTTTAAAAGAACATGTATTATGCTATTGTTGAATGAAGTGTTCTATAAATGTCAATCATGTCAAGCTGATTGATAAGGTTGTTCAAGTGGTCTACATAGCTGCTGATTTTCTGTCAATTATTGGTTGAGATTTGCTGAAATTTCTCATTATAATTGTGAATTTGACTATTCCTCTTTGTAGCTCTTCCAGTTTTTGATTTGTGTATCTTACAGTTCTGTCATTATGTGCATATCTATTTAGAATTGTTATGTCTTCTTCATAGTTAACCTCTTTAATCACTGTAAAATGACCTTCTTTATCCTCATTAATGTTATTTGTTCCAAAATATGCTTTTTCTGATATTTAAATAGCAACTCCAGATTTATTTTGGTTGGTTTATCTTTTCTCATCCCTTTATTTTATAACCCACTTTTGTTTTTATATGTTACATTTGTTTCTTGCAGGTAAGTTGTAGCTGTGTCTTACTTTTTAAACTCCAGTTCAACAACTTCTGCCTTTAATTGGGGTGTTCAGACCATTTACATTGAATGAGATTGTTAGTTATGTTAAGTTTAAATCTACCTACCACTTTGTTATTTTTTTTCTAATTATCCTGTTTTCTGTTCCCTTAAAGAAATTCTGCCTTCTTTTGAATTATTTTTATTATTCCATTTTATTTCCTTTATTGGCTTATTAACTACAACACTTCATTGTGTTATTTTAGTGATTGCTCTAGGGTGTATCGTGTGCATCTTTAATTTATCATTAACTTATTTCTGTCTACCTTCAAGCGATAATGTACCACATTATGTATAGCGTACATAGAATGCACTGTACAAGAATGCACAGTAGGGCACTTTCAGCTTTCCCCTCCTGACTTTTGTCCTATTGCGGTCATGTTCACATGTGTCATATATACATGTGTCATAAATCCCATACTATGTTTTTTTTTTGTTTTTGTTTTTGTTTTTTTGAGGTGGAGTCTCGCTCTATTGCCCGGGCTGGAGTGCTGTGGCCAGATCTCAGCTCACTGCAAGCTCCGCCTCCTGAGTTCACGCCATTGTCCTGCCTCAGCCTCTCAAGTAGCTTGTACTACAGGCGCCCGCCACCTCGCCCGGCTAGTTTTCTGTATTTTTTAGTAGAGACGGGATTTCACCATGTTAGCCAGGATGGTCTCGATCTCCTGACCTTGTGATCCGCCCGTCTCGGCCTCCCAAAGTGCATACTATGTTGTTTTACTTTTAAGTGGTCAATAATTTTGAAAAGGGATTTTAATAAAAAATTATTTTCTATTTGTCCAGATATTTACCATTTCCAGTATCATTTATTTCTTTGTCTAGATGTAGATTTCCATCTGGTATCATCTTTCTTCTGCCTGAAGAAATTCTTTTTAACACTTGTTATACAGGTCTGCTGTCAATGAATTATTTCACTTTCTGTCTGTCTGAAAAGTCTTTATTTTGCTTTCTTCTTGAAAGATATTGTTGCTAGGCCAAGATTTCCAGTATGAGTTTTTTCCTTTCTGTATTTTAAAGATGTTGTTCATCTCTTTTTTTGCTTGCATTGTTTTCAACAAGTGATGTGCTATTATCATTATTTTTGTTTTTCTGTACAAATGTGTATTTTTCATTGGCTTCTTTTAAAATTTTATCTTTATCTTGTTACATGTGGTTAAAAATATTATTTGGAGTTTCATTTTAGATAGCTTCTTTTTCTGTTTTCAAGTTCACTATCATTTTATCTGCATTGACTAAATATCAGTTAACCCAGGCCATTGCATTTTTTTTTTAAATCTCATACTTGGTAGTTTTGATTTTTATAAGTTTGAGTGTTTTAATAAAAATTATGTCTCTGTTTAATTTAATATCTTTCTTCTAGCTTCTTAAATATGTGGAATACAGTTATCATAACTATTTTAATGGTCTTATTTACTCATTCTCTCATCTGTGTTGTTTCTTTTATTTTTATTAGTTCATTTATTTTTATCCTTTTTGTAGGTCATGTTTCCTTTCTTACTTGCATGCTTAGTAATTTTATTTGGATGTTAGACATTGAGAATATCACCTTCTTGAGTTCTGTATACTTTTTGTATTCTATGGTATTTAAAATGTTTGTTTCTTAATAATTTCAATTTTTATTTTAGATTCAGGGGGTATATGTGCCAGTTTGTTATATAGGTATCTTAAGTAATGCTGAGGTTTGAAGTATGAATGATCCCATCACCCAGGGAGTGATTATAGTAACTAATAGGTAGTTTTTCAGCCCTTGCTTCCTTCTCTCTCCCATCTAATAGTTTACAATGTGTACTGTTCCTCTCTTTATGTTCATGAGTACTCAATATTTAGCTTCCACTTATGAGTAAGAACATGCTATATTTTGTTTTCTGTTCCTGCATTAATTCACTTAGGATAATGGCCTCCAGTTGTGTCTGTGTTGCAGAAAAGGACATGATTTCATTCTTTTCTATGGCTGCATAATGTTCCCTGGCATATATATGTATATGTACCACATTTTGTTTATGTAATCCACCTTCGATGGGCACCTTTGATTCCACATTTTTGCTATCATGAGTAGTGCTACAATGAACATATTACTGCATGTGGGGTTT
Organism: Rhinopithecus roxellana; assembly: GCF_007565055.1. Classification (NCBI taxonomy): domain Eukaryota; kingdom Metazoa; phylum Chordata; class Mammalia; order Primates; family Cercopithecidae; genus Rhinopithecus; species Rhinopithecus roxellana. Next base: position 130,217,345 of record NC_044558.1, read on the forward strand.
CTTTTGTAGACTGATTTATTTTACTTTGGGTATATAGCCAGTAATGGGATTGCTGGATTGAATGGTAGTTAAGGTTTTACTATTCTAAGACATCTGCAAACTGCTTACCAGGGGCTGAACTAACTTACATTCCCACCAGCGATGAATAAGCATTTTCTTTTCTCCACAGCCTTATTAGCATCTATTATTTTCTGTCTTCTTAACAATAGCCATTCTGACTGGTGTGAGATGGTATCTCCTGGTGGTTTTGACTTGCATTTCTCTGATTAATGATGTTGAGCATTCTTTCATATGTTTTTTGGCTGCTTGTGTATCTTTTTTTTTTTTTTTTTTTTTTTGAGAAATATCTGTTCATGTCCTTTGCCCACTTTTTAATAGGATTGTTGCTTGTGTGTAGAGTTGTTTAAGTTCCTTGTAGATTCTGGATGCTAGACTTTTGTTAGATGTGTAGTTTGTGAATGTTATTTCTTTTCCTGTTCTATGGGTTGCCTGTTTAGTCTGCTGATAGCTTCTTTTGCAGAAGCTGAGTTTTACTAGGTCCCATGTGTCAATTTTTGTTTTTGTTGCAATTGCTTTTGAGGACTTAAATTGCTTGCCAAGGCCAATGTCCAGAAGAGTATTTCCTAGGTTTTCTCATAGGATTTTTATAGTTTGAGGTCTTACATTTAGATCTTTAATCCTTCTTGAGTTAATTTTTGTTTATGGTGAAATGTGCAGGTCCATTTTATTCTTCTGCATGTGGCTAGCTAATTATCACAGCACTGTTTATTGAATAGGGAGACCTTTCCCCATTGCTTGTTTTTGTTGGCTCTATAGAAAATTAAATGATTTTAGGTGTGCAGCCTTATTTCTTGGATCTCTATTCTGTTCCATTGGTCTCCCTACGATATTTTTGTGCCTTTTTCTGGGATGTAATTAAGTTCCTTGGAAACTATTTGATCCTCTTCGGTTTTGCTCTTGAACTTTTATTTAGGTGGCAAGACTGCATTTAATCTAGAGTTAATTTTGTCCCATAATTGAGGCAAATCTTTCTGAGGCCTCTATCTGTTGTTTCTGAATTAGAAGGTTTTCCACTTTGGCTAGTGAGAATAGGGACTATTTTCTGTCCTTAGGTCCTAGGATTGTTCCTTTAAATTCTTCCAGGTGGTTCATCTCACCAGACCTCACACTCATGTTCTGATCGGTACTTAGTTGTAGTCTTGAGGAGGATCTTCTGCAGATTTTCGAGGTCCTCTTATTGCGTAACTCTCTCTTCTCTAATGCTCTGCCCAGGGGACTTTAGCTGTCTTGGCCTCTCTTGGCTTTTCAGTAAGGTCTCCTCAGCTCAGGCCAATTACTAAGCTTTTCTTGTGTTCCCTTTCTCTGTGTTGTGGCCTGGAAACTCTCTTGAGAAAATACACTGAAGGTTGGGTGCGGTGGCTCACGCCTGTAATCCCAGCACTTTGGGAGGCTGAGTTGGGTGAATCACAAGGTCAGAAGTTCGAGACCAGCCTGACCAACATGGTAAAACCCCATCTCTACTAAAAATACAAAAAATTAGCCGGGTCTGGTGGCATGTGCCTATAGTCCCTGCTACTCGAGCGGCTGAGACAGGATAATTGCTTGAACCCAGGAGGCAGAGGTTGCAGTGAGCTGAGATTGCATGACTGCACTCCAGCCTGGGAGACAATGCGAGACTCCATCTCACAAAAAAAAAAAAAAAAAAAAAAAAGAAAAGAAAAGAAAAAGAAAAAAGAAAACACACTGAAACAATTGTAGAGCTCACTTTATTTCTTATCTTTCAGGGATCTCTGTCCTTTGTTAATTAATATACCAATGTTACAGAAATGAGGATTAAACTCTGATTGTCTTCTCTTGTCCAAATTCCCACCTAAAGGGCCTGAGGAGTCATGCCCTACAAACCATAAAATCTCATCAGAAGAGTTTTTATTTTAACCCTAGATAGTGTGGTCTGCTTTCTAACCTGACTCTGGCATAACATCACATAATAAATAAGGGAAGAAATAAAAACATTTTAACCCCAAATATATTTCCTTGCTGTATCTTGAATTTGCCCTGAAGGTTGTCTCTTGTGGGAAAAATCCACATTCTATAGAGAATCTCCTTTTCCCCCTCTTTTATTTCCTTTTTTTCCCCCAGACCCAGGAGATAATCAGCTAAGAGTTTTTAAGTCTGGTAAGAAACATTTTACAACCTACTCCTTCTGAAGTCCACTATCTGAGAGTTTCCTCTGCACAGTAAAACTTTGTCTCTATAACCTTTTATTTTAACCTAAACATTTCCCTTCTATTGATCCCAGGTCTTCAGATAAACTCAACAAGTTGTCAACAGGAAAATTTTTAAATCTACCTATAACATGGAAGCCTCCGCTTTGAGTTGTCTTGCCTTTCTGACCCAAACCAATGTACATCTTAAACATATTGGTTGATGTCTCATGTCTCCCAGAACTGTATGAACCAGGCTGTGCCCTTACCACCTCAGGCACACGTTCTCAGGAACTCCTGAGGGCTGTGTCATGAGCCACTCCCTCATATTTGGCTCAGAATAAATCTCTTCAAATATTTTACAAAGTTTGACTCTTTTTGTTGACAGAAACCATTGCTTTATATATTTTGTGTGCTTTTTAGTTGTTTGCAGCAGGAAGGTAAATCTGGTTCTTGTTCTTCTGTCTTGGAAAGAAGTAGAAGGCTCTCTCTGTCATGTTTTTGAAAAGAAAGGAAAAAAGCACCTTATTCCTTTTAATATGGAAGAGAAAACCATTTTCCTCTCCTTTCAATTACATTAAATGTACTCTGGACTATAAGGGAAGTAGCACGATCATTCTGTAGTGGATGTAAATGTGCTGCTTTTAGCAACATTTTCTTTCATTCTCTTGCCTTATATAACATTGAGGTAAAAGATAATGTAGGGGTTGATGGTTCAGTTTGAGGGACTAGATGTTATCCAGGAAGCTAAGGATAAGAATTAGACAGTCCCCAAATGCTTTTCCCCTTTGAGGCACATTCGTTGATTATACTTGTATGAATGGAATTTTCTCTTTCTGAGATTTCAAGGATGAATGTTTCTTTATTTTAAATCACTATTTTAATCCAGATTAGTCATTTCAGTAGTCTCATGGCAGTTTTAGTGCAGTCATATGCTGCATGATGACGTTTCAGTCAACGACAGACCATATGTACTACAGCGATCAGAGTAATGGGCTATACCAGACAGCCTAGGTGTGCAGTAGGCTATACCACTAAAATTGCCATGATACTAGTGAAATGACTAGGTTTGGGTAAGTACACTCTATAATGTTTACCCAGTGACACAACACAGTTCTCAGAAGATATCACTATTGTTAAGCAGCACAAGATTGTAGTTACTTTTGAAAGTGGTTTGGAAGCAGCATAGGAGATTTTTGTCTACATATTTTTGTGGGTTATTTTAAAATATATGTATTTTTTTCTAAAGCAAAGCATGTTCTCACTTGTTGGATGGAGAAAATCCAACAAACCATTAGGATTTTGATATGGTTTAGCTGTGTCCCCACCCAAATCTTATCTTGAATTGTAGCTCCAATAATTCCCACATGTCGTGGGAAGGAATGGTGGGAGGTATTTGAATCATGGAAGTGGGTCTTCCCGCATACTCTTCTCATTGTAGTGAATAAGTCTCATGAGAGCTGATGGTTTTATAAATAGGAGTTCTCCTGCATGAGCTCTCTCTTGCCTGCTGCCATGTAAGATGTGGCTTGCTTCCCCTTCACCTTCTGCCATAATTGTGAGGCCTCTCCAGCCATGTGGACCTGTGAGTCCATTAAACCTCTTTCCTTTATAGATTACCCAGTCTCCGGTATGTCTTCATTAGCAGTGTGAGAATGGACTAATACAATAAATTCATACCAGGTAGTGGGGTGCTGCAGTAAAGATATGTGAAAATGTGGAAGTGACTTTGAAACTGGGTAACAGGCAGAGGTTGGAAGAGCTCAGAGGGATCAGAAGAAGACAGGAAAATGTGGGAAAGTTTGGAACTTCCTAGAGACTTGGAGGGCTCAGAAGACAGGAAGATGTGGGAAAGTTTGGAACTTCCTAGAGACTTCTTGAATGGCTTTGACCAAAATGCTGACAGTGATATGGACAATAAAATCCAGGCTGAGGTGGTCTCAGATGGAGATGAGGAACTTGTTGGGAATTGGAGTAAAAGTCACTCTTGCTATGCAAAGAGACTAGCAGCATTTTGCCTCTGCCCTAGAGATCTATGGAACCTTGAACTTAAGAGAGATGATTTGGGGTATCTGGTGGAAGAAATTTCTAAGCAGCAAATCATTCAAGAGGTGACAGAGCATAAAACTTTGGAAAATTTATAGCCTGACAATGCAGTAGATAAGAAAAACCCATTTTCTGGAGAGAAATTTAAGCTGGCTGCAGAAATTCCTATAAGTAATGAGGAGCCAAATGCAAATCACCAAGACAATGGGGAAAATGTCTCTAGGGCATGTCAGAGACCCTCATGACAGTCCCTCCCATCACAGGCCTGGAGGCCTAGGAGGGAAAAATGGTTTTGTGGTCTGGGCCTAGGACTCCCCCACTCTATGCAGCCTCCAAACATGGTGCCCTGCATCCCAGCTATTTCAGCTCCAGCTGTGGCTAAAATGGGCAAAGTACAGCTCAGGCTCTTGCTTCAGAGGGTGCAAGCCACAAGCCTTGGTGGTTTACATGCGGTATTGGGTCTGTGGGTGCACAGAATTAAAGAACTGAGGTTTGGGAACCTCTGTCTAGATTTCAGAGTATGTATAAAAATGCCTGAATGTCCAAGTAGAAGTTTGCTGCAGGGCAGGGCCCTCATGGAGAACCTTTGCTAGGACAGTGTGGAAAGGAAGTGTGGGGTTGGAGCCCCCACACAGAGTCCCCACTAGGGCACTTCCTAGCAGAGCTATGAGAAGAGGGTCACCATCCTCCAGATCCCAGAATGGTAGATCCACCGATAGCTTGTACCATGTGCCTGGAAAAGCCACAGGCACTCAACACCAGCCTGGTGAAAGCAGCTAGGAGGGGTGCTGCACCCTGCAAAGTCACAGGGGCGCAGGTGCCCAAGACCATGGGAGCCCACCTCTTGCATCAGCATGACCTGGTTGTGAGACATGAAGTCAAAGGAGATCATTTAGAACTTTAAGGTTTAATGACTGCCCTGTTGGATTTAGACTTGCATGGAGCCTGTAGCCCATTTGTATCAGACAATTTCTCCTGTTTGCAATGGGGGTATTTACCCAATGCCTATACCTCCATTTTATCTAAAGAGTAACTAACTTGCTTTTGATTTTACAGACTTATAGGCAGAAGGGAATTGCCTTGTCTTAGATGAGACTTTGGACCATGGACTTTTGAGTTAATACTGAAATGAATTAAGTCTTTGGGAGACTGTTGGGAAGACATGATTGGTTTTGAAATGTGAGGACATGAGATTTGGGAGGGGCCAGGCATGGAATGATATGGTTTGGCTGTGTCTCTATCCAAATCTCATCTTGAATTGTAGCTCTTATCATTCCCACATGTTGTAGGAGGGACCTGGTGAGAGGTAACTGAATTATGGGAGTAGGTCTTCCCCTATACTGTTCTCATGGTAGTGAGTAAGTCTCATGAGATCTGATACTTTTATAAGTGGGAGTTCCCCTGCATAAGCCCTCTCTTGCCTGCTGCCATGTAAGACATGTCTTGCTTCCTTTGCCTTCCACCATGATTTTGAGGCCTCCCCAGCCATGTGGAACTGTGAGTCAATTAAACCTCTTTTCTTTATAAATTACTCAGTCTCAGGTATGTCTTAGCAGCATGAGAACAGACTAATACAGATTTGAATTCTCAATCAATAATGGAGAGGAAAAAACTATTATTATTATTGTTAGTGACTCAGGATTTTCAGGTCCTTGTCTCACAACCAGGAAAAGTTTGGTGTGCAGACACATTGAAAGGTGAGGAGGATGGAATTTATGTAGCAAAAGGAAAGCTCTCAACAAAAGGAGGTATACTGCATGCAGGTTTCCACCTCACAAATTGAAAACCACACATGAGCTAAAGAGGCCAGACTCCTTCCTTGCATAAGGTGTGAGTTCCTAGTGGCTCCACCCCATTCTCCCAATGCGTGTGGGTCTCCAGTCCATTGTGGGCATGCCCGGGCAAGACCCTGTGAAGGTTCCCTTATCTGTACAAAGACATCTGGTGCATATACTTGTGGGGCAGGTCAGAGATTCCCTGGAGGGCCTTTCCCTATTTGCCTAGGCATATGGCTGTCTTGTGCCTCTATCACTAGTATTATACTGATATCATCCTAGTGTTTATTTGCACTCTATAGATTTCAAAGTGTTTTGTTGTTGTTGTTGTTGTTTGTTTGTATTTTTGAGACAGGGTCTCTCTCTGTCATCCAGGCTGTAGTGCAGTGGTGTGATCTCAGCTCACTGCAGCCTCCACCTCCTGGGCTCAAGCGATCCTCCCACTTCAGCTTCCCAAGCAGCTGGAACCACAGATGCATGCCTTATACCCAGCTGATTTTTGTATATTTTGTGGAGATGGGGTTTCTCCATGTTGCCCTGGCTTGTCTGGAACTGTTGGGCTCAAAACATTCACCCACCTGAGCCTCCCAACTTGCTGGGATTATAGGTGTGAGCCATTGTGCTTGGCATGTTTTTTTTTTTTTTTTTTTTTAATGCACTATTTCTTCTAATTTCTACAACTATGCTGGCAATATGTATTGTTATTCACACTGATAAACCAAAAAACTGAGAATAAGTAATTAGATGATTTGCCCAAGGTTATGTTGGGAATCAAAGGAAGTTTCCCAGTTATTTTTATTGGAAATTTATTGCCCCCTTTTCTGCCTAAATGTGCCTCATGACTTTAATTTGAAACTGGAAGTCATCCTTAGAATCAAGGTAGATATGTCAAATAAGCCATATTTGGGGGCCAGTCTTTTTCAAGGCACTCATTTAAACAGACCTAGTGTCTTATTAATTGAAATTTAAATGAGTATCACTTTGAAAAGACTGCAGAATTGCTTAAGATGGATAGATTAAAGTGGATACCTATCTCTGTTCTTCTAGTACACACTGATGTACAGAACTGTTAAAGTAATCACCTTCTGGAAATAAATTAAATACCTGAATACCAAGTGTTAGTTCATTAAAATTCTTCTGCTTTATTAATCATTGGACTTCATGGTATTTAATGAATATTATATTACTAACTGGTATGGGAAGAGGTGTCAGAATTGTGTTATATTCACCTTGGAAATAATAAATTCAGCCCATCAGTGGGAGGATCAGGCAAGTTTTATTCAAATCTTTTTCAGAAGCTTAGTTTATGAATTACTGGCTTAAAACCTCTCTTCCATTTGGAGCTAAAGAGAGACACGTTTGTTTATTTGTTGAGCATCTACAGTTTTAGGTGCTAGTAACATGGCAGCAAGCAAAACAATGTTCCTGTCCATATTGACTTTATATACTAGTTGGAAATATAGTCAATGAAAACAAAAAGCAAGTAGATACCTAATTTTATGGCTGGTAGGAATAAGTGCTATGAATAAAAATAAAGCAGAGTAAAGGGATGCAAGATGATAGGGGACATTCTTTTTGAATAAAGTGAGGGAATCAGGCATGTGAGAATCTGGGAACAGAGCATCCCAGGAAGGGTAAGCTGAAAGCTTAAAGGCTCTGGTGTGAGAGTTTGAGGTGGATGTTTGTTCTGTGAAGTGAACAGCCAGGACTAGTGTGATTAAGCAGAGTAAGTGACACAAAGTATTCCGAGATGAGGATTGGATTTTTATACGATATGTATTTTAAATATTCTTGTGGTTTGAATGTTTGTGTCCTCTGCAAAACTCATATATTAAAAACTGACCCCCAATGTGATGGTATTAAGAGATAGGACCTTTGGGAGGTGATGAGGTCATGAGGGCTCCACCTCCATATATGGGATTAGTGCCCTTATAAAAGAGGCTTGGCCAGGCATGGTGATTCATGCCTGTAATCCCAGCACTTTGAGAGGCTGAGGTGGGTGGATCACAAAGTCAGGAGTTCAAGACCAGCCTGGTCAATATGGTGAAACTCCATCTCTACTAAAAATACAAAAATTAGTCAGGCATGGTGGCAGGCACCTATAGTCCTAGCTACTTGGGAGGCTGAGGCAGGAGAATAGCTTGAACCCAGGAGGCGGTGGTTGCAGTGAGCCAAGATCATAAGACTGCATTCCAGCCTGAGTGACAGAGTAAGACTCCGCCTAAAAAAAAAAAAAAGAGGCTTGAGGGAGCCCTTTTGCCCCTCTGCCATGCCAGGATACAGCAACAAGGCCTTACCTATGAGGCAGAAAAGGAGCCCTCATCAGACACCAAATCTGCCAGCACCTTGATCTTGCACTTCCCAGTCTCCAGAACTGTGAGCAATAAATATATGCTGTTTATAAATTACCCAAAGGTATTTTGTTATAGCCCAGATGGACTAAGACAAATTTATTTACAAAAATTTATGAGTTTTATCTTAAATCCATTTAAAATCTCTCTTCTGCCAAAAAAAAAAAAAAAAGGGCTCTTTCTGGTTTGATACTATTTTACTTACCTCTGTGAGTGGTACAAAGTAAGTTTTCAATAACTGTGAGTTGCATTAATTACTGAACTCAGCAAGATATTGAGACATTCTTATCCAGTTTTCCATCCATCTGTTACTGGTAGTAATAGTACTGAACATTCTAAGGCTATAGATGAAAAATAATGGGTTTTGAATGTTAGAAAAATGATGTTGGATGCTTTTTAATCTACTGGGGTCCCATGTTATTTCTTAACAAAATTAATTAAACAATTTAGTAGTGGCAATGATCATTTGTTGAGCATCTACGACGTACCGTCTTTTTGCTACTGGGGATACAAATGGGGTTCACATATGTTTCGTCCTCTTCATTGTCTACATTGGCAATGAAATTCCAAGGAATCCATTGCCTAGCTTTGAAAAAGATAGGTGCAAAAAATTACGGTGAAACAGAAGGAAAACTTATGGCATAGAGATATGTAAAAAGTTCTATGGGCCCAGTGACAAAAGAGTGTCTAATTCTACCTAAGAATGAGAGGCATTGGAATACTTTTAGAGGAGCAGATCTTTGAAGGATGAATAAGAGTTTGTCAGCAGAAGAACATGGGTAATTAAAAAGAAGAATGCCATTTATGCAGAGAAGCACAAAAGTAGAAAATGTTCAGTCTGTTTAAAGAACAAGGAGTTATTTGGTATAATGAAAACATAGGGTAGGTGGAGGATATAGGGAAATGAATTTGGAAAGTCAGATTAAGTTCAGATTGCCAAAAGGTTTGAACATATTTCATAAAACCATTGTCTCCAAAATGAGCCAAATAGACAGAAAAGATTAAAAGTTCTACCTACATTCATTTTTTAAATAAAAAGTAAGAATAACATCACACTTTACTAAACTTTTTGTGATGCGCTTGTTTTCTTTTCTTCTAAGGTTTCTATAATTGGTCTATGTCTTACGATTACTGTTGGCCAGGCAGTGTTTCTGACAAAGTTGTTGTGACCTGCACATGCACATAGAAACTTACAGAATGATGGTGTGCAGCTTGGAAGAGTACTCAGAAGCACTCTCTCAAGATATGCTGTATGACCAACACTCATGATGGAATGGTGTAGGATATTACACAGAAAAACATGGACACTGATGACACTAGGTCTAAAAGTTATTCCAAAGGGTCAGAAGCTGAATGCTTCTGGATCACCGCTTATTTATTTTCTTTGTATTTTCCTTCTTATATATGTATAACAGATCTTTCAGTCAATGTAAGACAGAAATTCTAAGTGCTAAGAATCCATTGTTCCACATTTAAATTGGCATTGTTCTTCATTTCTTAGTCATGCATAAATACATTGTTGTAAATACATGGCTTCTTAGATTAGGTAAAATACAGCCGATGATTGGACAATGGTGCCTTGACCCAGTCTGCATGTCAGACAGCCATGTGTTACACATAGTCCATGAGATAACTCAAAGAAAGAAAGGAAATTCCAAACAGAAATGGTTGATTGGTATGGACTTACTTGTTTGTTTTCTGTAAGCATGTTGTGAAGCACCACAGCTTATACGTGCCTGGTTATATTGATTACTCCTCACAAAATGGACAAGTGCTTTCAAAAGATTTGTACAAAGAAACCATCATTGAAGGTGATGTAAATAATGCCAGTACAAATGAGCAGCTAGACAATGGTACAGTTTAAAACTTCCACTCGTAGTTCAAATTCTTCTTCAGGTAAGAAAAATGGTGTAATCAGAGTTGACAAAAGTTAGCCCAATACATTTGAAATTATGTAGAAGACTATTTAAAATATCAATTTACATCCACTATCATTAACAATCAACAATTTCTTAAGTGTGTTTAATCAGATGTTAGCTATTGATTGAGATACATTAATGCAACTTTTAAATAAGTAAGTATTATCAAAGATCTTGCTTTAACAATCAGCTGATAGGTGTATGCAATCAACCTTATAAACAAAGATAGGATAGGCAATTTACAAAACAAGAAACAAATTGGTTATAAACATAAAAATGTACTAATTAAAAACAGTTTTTTTCAGGTGAGGTCTCATTCTGTCACCCAGGCTGCAGTGCAGTGGTGTGATCATAGCTCGCAACCTGGAACTCCTAGGCTCAAGCAATCCTTCCACTTCAGCCTCCTGAGTAGCTGGGACTACAGGTACGCACCACCATGCCGAACTTGCCATAGTTTATTAGGAGAGTTTGGACATTTGTCTCTCCAACTAAACTGTGCTTATTCAGAGGAGGGTGATTCATTTTTGTAACCTTTAGCTGCCACAGTGCCTGCTATTCAGTAGGGTTCAGTAAATGTCACATAAATAAGGTTCTGGAATAGATAACTTACAGTTTTTAATATCAGTGGATTGTTCATTTCCATTTAACCTTGTGATGCTCAGTTTTATGTGTCAACATGGCTGGGTGATAGTATTCAGTTTTATTCAATCAAATGTTAATCTAAGAGTTTCACTGAGGGTATTTTGTGGATGTGATTAAAGTCTGTAATCAGTTGACTTTATGTAAAGGAGATTATCTTAGATAGTTTGGGTGGCCTGAGCTGATTAGATAAAAGGCCTTAAAAATAGAACTGAGAGACTGGGAGTGGTGGCTTATGCCTGTAATCCTAGCACGTGGGGAGGCAGAGGCGGGCAAATCACCTGAGGTCAGGAATTCAAGACCAGCCTGGCCAACACAGTGAAACCCCTTCTCTACTAAAAATACAAAAAAAATTAGCCAGGCATTGTGGTGGGTGCCTGTAATTTCAGCTACTCGGGAGGCTGAGGCAGGAGAATCGCTTGAATCTGAGAGGTGAAGGTTGAGGTAAGAAGAGATCGCACCACTGCACTACAGCTTGGACAACAGAGTGAGACTTTGTCTCAAAAAAAAAAAAAAAAAAAAAAAATAGAACTGAGGTTTCCCTGAGGAAAAAGATATTCTGCTTATGGAGTACACTATCTGGTTCAGCCTGGTAGTTTCTAGCCTGCCTTTCTTGATGACCTACGCAGTCCACTGGAGGAACAACCAGTAGGAGATTATATGTACTGCTGGTTTGTCTAGTGGCCCCTGACTGATACAAGCCCCTTGCTAGTCATATAGCTCCCACTTACTAAGTACTTGTTATCTGCCTGGCCTTGTGATTAGCACTTTGTATTCATTATCTTAATTCTCAAAAGGACCCTTAAAAGTAGAGATTATAATCCCTGTTCTGCAGTGGAGGTAAATAAAGTTTAAAGCCAGTCAGTAGATTTTCTAAGGCTTCAGTTAGGTGTCGGAATCAAGATTCAAATCCACGTTGGTCTAATTCCAACTCTTGGTCTTAACTTTTATGCTGTGGTGCCATGGGGAATTTAGTGTTATAGAGCAATTTCTTTTATCTAAATCCAAATCCTTTCCATTCGTGTGTTTGTTTTTATGGTTTATAGAATGGAAAAGACCGACTCACAACTGGACCAAGTCTCTAGCCCCTTCCTTTGGGCAGAGTACTCGTCACTTTGAAGTACTGTTATTCCAATCAGTCTCTGTCCTTAACAGGGGAAATATTCCTAGGTATCTCCCTGAATTATTTAGACTTTTTGGTATTTAGGCCACGTCCAGTTCAAATTAATCAAGAAGATGATATACCTAATATACCCAAGTCCACTCTCAATAATTAATCAAGATAACTGTATATACTGTCTTAACGTCAAATAATGCCTTTAAAAATGCATTGTTCTTCCCAGATGTATTCATTCTTTAATGGATAAAATGTGTACACACACACACACACACTCTTTTTTTTTTTTTTTTATTGTTTTTTATTTATTTATTTATTTATTTATTTATTATACTTTAAGTTCTAGGGTACATGTGCATAACGTGCAGGTTTGTTACATATGTATACTTATGCCATGTTGGTGTGCTGCACCCATCAACTCGTCAGCACCCATCAATTCATCATTTATATCATGTATAACTCCCCAATGCAATCCCTCCCTCCTCCCCCCTCCCCACTCCCCATGATAGGCCCCAGTGCGTGATGTTCCCCTTCCCGAGTCCAAGTGATCTCATTGTTCAGTTCCCACCTACGAGTGAGAACATGCGGTGTTTGGTTTTCTGTTCTTGTGATAGTTTGCTAAGAATGATGGTTTCCAGCTGCATCCATGTCCCTACAAAGGACGCAAACTCATCCTTTTTTATGGCTGCATAGTATTCCATGGTGTATATGTGCCACATTTTCTTAATCCAGTCTGTCACAGATGGTCATTTGGGTTGTTTCCAAGTCTTTGCTATTGACACACACACTCTTAAAAATTATCTTTAAACCAGAGTGGCAAATTATCTTTCTGTACTGACTTATACTAGAAAAGATAGCCCTGCATTGGTAAAAAGATGATGTTGGGTTGACAAAAGATGATCCAGAATATTTCTAACTAGATGTCTTTAATAATTTTTTTTGAGACAGGGTCTCACTCTATCGCCCAGGCTGGAGTGCAGTGGCACCGTGTCAACTCACTGCAACCTCCACCTCCCGGGTTCAAGTGGTTCTCCTGCCACAGCCTCCCGAGTAGCTGGGACTGCAGGCATGCACCACCATGCCCGGCTAATTTTTGTGTTTTTTTGGTAGAGATGGAGTTTCACCATGCTGCTCAAGCTGGTCTCAAACTTCTGACTGGTCTCAAACTTCTGACCTCAAGTGATTCGCCTATTTGGCTTCCCAGAGTGCTCAGATTATAGGCATGAGCCACCATGCCCAGCCTCTAACTAGATGTCTTTAGACATTTTACACTTACCTCACTGGCCTCAATTTACACTCATTTGAAAGTGAGGAGGTAGAGTGAGCTTATCTGTAAAGTTGCTTGTAGCTCTAAGATTTCCTGTATTATTGTAATTTAAAAATTTCAGTAGTGTTCCTCATCTTGCCCCCTATTTCAGAGATACCCTATCACCCACAAAAAAGTACCTATCTTTTTACAACTGTTTTTTCTGGGATTTACCAAACCATTCTGTTGACCTTCTACCATTCTTCTCTGCTAAGTCTCGTCTTCTCTAAACGGGAAGAGATGAGGATAACTTTCTTTTTAAAAAATCTCTTATTTATTTATTTATTGAGACAGAATCTTGTTCCATTGCCCAGGCTAGAGTGCAGTGGTGCAATCATAGCTCACTGTAATCAGGAAAGAGCTAGCTTTTTAACTAATGGATTGCAGAAAGATTGTTGTGGTTTTTACTGCTGAAAACTTCCCACTTATTCAGCTATAGAAAATACTGTGCTGGCCAGGTGCGGTGGCTCACTCCTGTAATCCCAGCACTTTGGGAGGCCGAGGTAGGTAGATCACAAGGTAAGGAGATCGAGACCATCCTGGGTAACACGGTGAAACCCTGTCTCTACTGAAAAATACAAAATATTAGCCAGGTGTGGTGGCGGGCACCTGGAGTCCTAGCTACTCAGGAGGCTGAGGCAGGAGAATGGCATGAACCTGGGAGGCGGAGCTTGCAGTGAGCTGAGATTGTGCCACTGCACTCCAGCCTCGGCAACAGAGCGAAGACTCTGTCTCAAAAAAAAAAAAAAAAAAAAAAAACTGTGCCAACAGAAATATTGTGCTTTTTAATAAAACACTCCAAAGTTTATGTGTTTGTATAACCTTATGAATATTAGACCTTCTTAGAGAATCTATTCCAAGAGCAAAAGGTGTGAAGGGATTAAAAAGGACTCTGAAGTCCTGTTTTCTAGCTGAAGACAAATAAAGCTTAGTGAAAGGAAGCTAAGTAGGCATGCAACAATCATAACCAGAAACAACAGTCAGTAGTTCCAAAGATTGCTACCATTTACTCATAAATTCTTTTCAGATTAGGTGTTTTTTGCACCTGCTGTATTGATTGAGATATATGTGCTACATTGACCATGATTTTAAAACTTATGATCTCACATGAAGTCAGATCAAGGTTCAGACTGTAAAATCAGGACCACCCCAGATAACCTAGGAAGCATCATCTCTGCATCATCACTTGGTGGCATCCCCACCTCATGGCATCTTTGACACCATCCCTAACAGAAATAGGAGAAGACACAGGAAGAGATAAGAGTTGGCTCTTCATCACACCATTGCACTCCAGCCTGGGCAACAAGAATGAAACTCCATCTCAAAAAAAAAAAAAAAAAAAAAGACTTGGCTTTCCATATCCTTGGGTTCCACATATCTGGATTTAACCAATTACGGCTAGAAAATATTTTTAAAAAGGATGCTTGTGTCTCTGCTGAACATATACAGATTTTTTTTTGTCATTATTCCCTAAACAATACAGTATAGTATGTATTTACACAGCATTTACATTGTATTCAATTTTGTAAGTAATCTAGAGATGATTTAAAGTGTACGGGACAATGTGTGTAGCTTGTATGTAAATATTATGCCATTTTATATTAGGGACTTGAGCATCCATGGATTTTAGTAACCATGAGGGAAGGCGGAGTCCCAGCACCAGTCCTCCACACATACGGAGGAACAACTTGCTTTATGTACAAGAGGATAATCAAGCCTAGAGGATTCCTTAAGGCTACTCAGATCAAAATGTTCTTAGAATGTTAATAGATATTATATGCCTGAATGGTTTGAAATATCCTGGGATGAACAATTTCTTCTCTAATGACTGACTGGGAAGCTTTATCCTGACAAGCACTATGAATTTTATTGAGGCCAATACGGTGTTCAGTGTTTCCAAAACATTTGACCAGGAGCTTTTCAAAGAGAAGTGCACACCTTGGAAAACACTGCTTATTTGCTCATCTCTTCCCTTTTTTGCCCATAGATTTAAAGAATATATATGTATTAATGAAACTAAAGTCAGCTTGAAATAGGAACTGAAATAGGAGAAGAAGCTTATATTTTACTGACTAGCTACCATGTATTCATATTTAGTATCTCATTTAATCTTCATAGCATGTGTTGAACAAAAGAAGAAAATAGAATGAAATGGTTAAATAAGCTGTGCAAAGTTGCATAGTCAGGGACTGTTGCAGCCTCGTGTGTGTGTGTATGTATGTGTGTGTGTATACACGCATGTATGTGTGTGTTGTAAGAGGGAGAGAAAAAGAAATAAAAGAGAGCTAAATTCAACAAATATTTTTTTGGCACCTAGTCTATGTAATGTTGCTATTCTAAGCACAAGAAGATATTTAGATGTCTCTGAACTCTGAGAGTTTATAATCTAGTAGGGACGGTATAGTATAGACAAGTATTCATGTAAGACAGATTGTGGTAAATACACAATTTATTAGAGATAATTATAAATGGGATCAAGCAAGGGGAAAGGGCAAAGACAGTGTCTTAAAATTGGAGTACCTCAGGGGTTAGCCCTTGGAGGTTTTACATTCTCTGTCTGTACCCATTTACTTGGTCCCATGACTTTAAATATTATCTTATGCTAAAGACTGACATATTAATTCTTCTATTCCCTCTCCTGAAATCAAGATCACTATATCCAATGGCCTATTTAACATTTCCACTTGGATGTTTAATAGACATCTTAACTTGTACAATTGAACTCCTAATACCTCCACTCCCACGCCACACCCTCTAAACCTGTACCACCTGCACTCTTGCCTAACACAAGTAATGGCCTCAGTCCTTTGATATGCTCAGTCCAAAACCTTGGAGTCATCCTTGACTACTCTCAATTGTCTTACATTCTACATCAAATCATTAAATTCTATTGGGTCTCCCTTCAAGTTATAGATGAAATTGCACCTCTTTTCACCAGTGCTGCTACTGCCCTTGTACACCACCCTAACACCAACATTTCTTTCTTTTTGAGTCTTGCTCTGTCGCCCAGGTTGGAGTACTGTGGCACAGTCTTGGCCCACTGCAATCTCCGCCTCCTGGGTTCAAGTGATTCTCTTGCTTCAGCCTCCTGAGTAGCTGGGATTACAGGCACTCACCACCACACCTGCCTAATTTTTGTATTTTTAGCGGAGACGGAGTTTCACCATGTTGGCCAGGCTGGTCTTGAACTCCTGACCTCAGGTGATCCACCCGCCTTGGCCTCCCAAATTCTGGGATTACAGGCATGAGTCACTGTGCCTGGCCACCAAAATCTCTTGCCTAGATTATTGTAGTAGTCTTTCAGCTGACCTCCTCATTTATTTTCTTGCCCACCCACCTTAGAACACAGCATTTAGGGTGATCCATTGAAAACTCTTCATCAGATCATGTCACTCTTGTGCAAAACCTTGCAGTAGCTTCCCATTTTACTCACAATAAAAGCCAAAGTCCTTAAAATGGTCTACACGGTCCTGTTTCCTCTTTGTTTTCTCCTCCTCCTCCTTTCTTCTTCTCCTCTTCCTCTTCCCCCTCCTTCTCCTCCTCCTCCTTCTTCTCCTTCTCCTTTTCTCTCTTTTTTTTTTTAAGAGACAAGGTCACTCCCTGTCACTATCATCTAGGATGGAGTGCAGTGCCACCATCACAACTCACTGTAGTCTCCAACTCCGGGACTCAAGCAATCCTCCCACCTCAGCCTCCTGAGTAGCTGGAACTCTTGAACTCCTGGCCTCAAGCAATTCTCCCACCTAGGCCTCCCAAAGTACTGGGCTTACAGTCAGGAGCCACCATGCCCAGCCTCTTTCTGCTATTCCAATGGCTTATGCTGTTCACACCATCAAGCTTCCTCCAGTTCCTTGAATATTTTATGGCATGCTCTGTTTTCAGGACCTTTCCATTGGCTGCTCTTTCTACCTGGATTCCCATTCTTGCAAATATCTTCATTGATCACTTCCTCATCTCCTTCACATTTTTGCTCCAATGCCATTTTCTCAAAGAAACTTATCCTGGCTTCTCTATTTTAAATTGTAATTGTTCTGCATTCCACATTAACAATCCCCCTCATTCTCTTCTAATTTTTCCCATGACACTCATCATCTTCTAACATATAATATAATATACTTGGCTATTGTGCTTATTGTTTTTCATCTATCTCCAGCACTCATTTACCATTGTCTAGAATGTAAACTCGCTGAGCTGGGAGATCTTTATGTGTGTCTGGCACTACAGAATAAAGGAAGGAAGAGAAAGTCTTCCTGTTGGAAGGGAACTGGAAAGGCCTCATGGAGAAACAATATTTCACTACCAATAGCCTTCAAGGTCTTGGTGGTGCAGAGTCATACTGGTAAAATTTGGGAGACATGGGGTATTAATTTGCTATAGCTGCCACAATTTATCACAGACTGGGTGGCTTAAACAATAGAAATTTATTTTCTCACAATTCTGGAGGCTGGAAGTCTGAGCTCAAGGTGTTGGTGGGATTGGTTTGTTCTGAGGTGAGGTCTCTCCTCTTGCCTTGTAAATGGCCCACTTCTCACTATGTCCTCACATGGTCTTCCCTCTGTTTATCTTTGTGCCATAATCTCCTCTTCTTATAAGGAAACTAGTCATATTAGGTTAGGGCTCACCCTAACGACCTCAGTTTAACTTAATTATCTCTTTAAAAACACTATACTCAAATATAGTTACATTCTGAGATACTGGCGGTTATGAGTTCAACATATACACTTGGCGGGGAGCAACGCAGCTCATAACACACTGTGCATCATCGGGTTTGTGTCTGTGGCTCTGGCTCTGGCTGCTTTGACTCAGCCACTCCTACTTGGGATTTTTTCTTTTTTTTAGTATGAACATTCTGATGACAATTTGACTTTGCCCCCCAAACACAACAAACTATAAAACTTTCAACTCTTAAAATGTGACAAAACAACAACCCAAGTATTCATCAATAGATGAATGAATAAACAAAATGTGGCATATAAGTCCAAAGGAATATTATTCAGCCATAAAAAGGAATGATGTCCTAGCATGTATTACAACATGGGTGAACCTTGAAAACATTATGCTAAGTGAAATAAGGCAGACATAAAGGGACAAATATTGTATGAGTCCATGTACGTACTTAGAATAAGAACATGCTCAGAGACAAAAAGTGGAATGGTGGTTACCAGGAACTAGGGGACATGGAAGGAGGGGGAGTTATTTTTAGTGGGTACAGCGTTTCTGTTTGGGATGACAATTCCGGAACTAGATGGTGATGGTTACACAATATTGTGAATAACACTGAATTGTATACTTACAAATGGTTAATGTGATAAAGGAAAAAAAGTTACTGAGTAACATATAAGGAGACAACCTTATTCTTGAGTCTCTCTGTGAAGTGTGGGGTAAGAATACGATAAGTGTGAATCCTAAAGATGGAACAAGGAATGTGGCGAGAAATAGGCCAAGTCCTCAGCATTGTAGGGTAATTAAAATGCATGTAAAGTGCATTTCAGAAAGGGCCAGTCATCCCTGTAAGCCAAATGCCTGAAAGTTTAAGAGAATTAACTTGTATCTATACAAGTTATAGAGTGATCTATACTTCAAATTCTCAGATTAACCTTTGAAAGTTTAGGATGTCGAAAATATAATTTTTGAGCCATTATGTGATTATTTTTTCATAGTTCCTAACAACCCAAGAAAGTCTTTCAAGTTTTCCACACTTTTTTAGCACTCCTAGTAATGTATGTTATATTTAATATAATGAAATTCTTTCACAAGGATGATTATGGGTAAGGGGATAGATATCCTCTGAAAGGCTAACATAGTTATAAAGAACTTTTAAAACCTTTATTTAAAATAAAATTATTATGAATATAATATATTAGAATTCCTCTTATCTAGTGTAGCTGAGACTTGAGGTTGGTTGATAAGTTGAAAAAGGTCGTGAAAGCCAAGATCATAAAAGTGATAACATGCATATCTTAAACTCTTTATTTTAACTTAAAATACACAAATGTACATTCATTCATCAATCTTTTGATACAGAAGCAAGGCTTTTCATTGAATGTGGATTTGCTGATTGGAGTTCTGTTTGGTGTTTCTTTCCTAAAGGATACTCATAATTCTAAAATGCAGTTTCGTTGCATTTAAAGTGGAGGAAGAAATTAAAATTTTTCATGAAGAAATATGGAAACCTTCTAAATTTTTATGATCTCATTTCACCTAATTTAGCTAATTTTTTTCAACTTGCCTTTATGAAGTATTTCCAAATATTCAACTTAGTTTCATAGAAATAGCGCTCTTTCTCTTCATGCTCATATTTAAAATTTTATTAGCTTACATAATTAAGATAAGTACAATTGGCATAACAGGTGGGGAGACAAATGCAGTGAACTTTTGGTAAGTATGTGGAAAGACTGCTGATCTGAGCATTTGGATGCTGTGGGCATCAGCCAGGAAGGTTTAGAAAGGGTATGGAGAATATTCATTCATTTGGCAAGTTTGCTGAGTGGACATTGGCTAAGGGAGTTTTACTGTATGCCCTCCTAAAATCCATATAACACTGAAATGAACAAAGTAAAAAGTCTTCCAAAATAGGTGGGTTGGGGACAGAGGAAGCGATGTATATTGAACAGGGATCAAGAGCTATGTTTAGGTACTTTTCTATGATATACTTCAACATGGCTAATGTAAGGTACCTATACTCAAATGTCTCTCGAGTCAAAATGGTACATGAAATTGTCCTGATTCATGAAAATAGCCCCAAAGCAAAGTCTACTGTGGGCTCGCTGTGAACAGAGAGAGTGAATTTGCTTAGGCAACACTAAGATTCTTAAGCATAGCTATATGGACAGTGGGAGGATCTTCTTCTTTCTCCTTCCTTCTTCCTTCTTTCCTCTTCCTTTTCTTCTTTAGGATCTCATTCCTTCCTTCCTTCCTTCCTTCCTTCCTTCCTTCCTTCCTTCCTTCCTTCCTTCCTTCGTTCCTTCCTTCCTTCCTTCCTTCCTTCCTTCCTCCCTTCCTTCCTTCCTTCCTTCCTCCCTTCCTTCCTTCTCCTCCCTCTCCTCTTCCTCCTCCTCTTTCTTCTTCTTCTTCCTCTTCCTTTTGCCACTGCCGTCTTCTTCTTCTTTCTCTTCTCCTTCTTCTACTTCCTCTTCCTCTCCCTCTTCTTTTCTCTTCTTTTTTCTTCTTCTTTCATCTTCTTCTTTCTTTTCAAGGTGGGATCTCACTATTTTTCCCAAGTTAGATTTGAACTCCTCAGCTCAAGTGATCCTTCTGCCCCACCCTTCTAAGCACCTGGGACTACAGGCATTAGCTCTTGTGCCTGGCTGTTTTTTCCCTACTTTGGAGTGAAAAAGAACTTATCACACATGGAAGGCATGTGCCTTTGGCAGTGTAGATGTGACAGTTGCCCTAGAAACTTCTAAGGTTCCTAGGTAGAATTAGACCTGTGGGATTAGGCTTACGGCTCAAGGATGCAGCCCTGACCTTTTAGCGTCCTGACATTTTCTTTTTTCCTCTTTGGCTACTTGCCTTGGCAAGAAATTTAGCCTTAGCATATGATTGGCTGTCCTAGCTTAGCTAGTCAAGCTGACGAAGGGGTAATTTTTACCACCAACTAGAAAGAAGAACTTCCTCTTAAGGTCTGCTGAGTCTCAGCAGCTCAGAGAAAGCCACAGGGAATCACAGTTTTGAGCCTAGAGTGGAGGCAACTCTCTCAACACTGGCCCTCCTGGACTCAGCAGCTCTGTGGAGGTTTCCTAAGTGCATTGTGAAGGTATTGATAGAACTGAGGGCTGGAGAGACTCATCTCTCGCAAAATTTGGCCTAAAGGTAAGATCTAGTGTTTAAGTGTTGTGATCTCTTGTGGTTCCAGGCAAGGAATCTATACAATAAGACAATTTATACCCCACCCCCCACTTAAAACTAGGAGAGTGGGGCATTCTAAACACTTAGTAAAAGACAGGAGAAAATGGTTCCGCATAAACCATCCTTGCCATCTTGTCCCTGTGGTCATATAATCACAATGAAGATTACTCATGGTTTTAGAGCTTCATCTCCTTCCCACATTATGAAAATTAAGATGAATATATACTTCCTATAAAGCAAGTGTGGTTTTATATTGTTCTGTGTAAGGTCATAGAGGCTTTATACAAACATAGAAGAAACACATTTCACTCACTCAGTATTTTGTATAATAGTGATAGTGCAAAAAACACACAGGAACACTCACAGTTTTACAAACCAAGAAGAAAATGTCACCAGCTATTGACTGTCATATATGAACATATTATTTGGCATGTAGCAGGCTGACAAAGCTACAGCACCTACACAGTCAAGGGCTTGTTGTAATACAATTTCTCTAGGTTAAAATTAACTCCAATTTAACCTACACTAATGTTGCTAATTATTCACATCCTTATTGATGACAAGCAGATAAAAACCTCTAATTTCCGACTAGAGGTGTTATCTCAAAATGATGAGTTGACCAGATGTTTAAAACAGTTAGAGGCCTTTCCAGCTAGCACAGGGAAGATGGCACACATAGATATGTGGGACAAATCATCTTGGGAAAACCAGTTGGCCTAAGAGTTGCTGACTGCACAAGCTCCAACAGAAGAAACCTTCTGTTGGAGGTTTAAGGCTCAGGTCTAATAGCGATTTGCTGGTTCTTCATTTTATTATTTCTTTCTTCTAAATTTTTGAGATGAAGCTATTCAAGAAGGATGGGTATGCCTAAGTTAACCAAAAGGTTGAAAATGTTGAATATTTTCAAGAAAGCAACATTTTAAAGTCCTATTGTTGTTAGAATAAAAATATAGTGGGCATTGTTGAAGATACTATTTATAGAGGACATTTATAAAACTGAATGAAATTTTAGACCTGCCATCTTGAATTGGGGCAAAAATCTCAAATGCCTTCAGGGCCAGTCAGTTGCCACAAATGAGTGAAACTGACTGGAAGTCAAATAATAGGAACTAATGGGAACCAAGGAGCGCAAGGGTTGCTGCTCTGTCAGGAGTGCAATGGATGCTACCCAGCAACAGCTGATTGTTGCCAGGACAGAATGCAGGCCCAGTGTAATCCAATCTTATGATTTTTCCAAGGAAATGCACACTCTAAAGAGAAATCTGGATTTTCATGTAAAATCATCTTACATATAAATATTGGTAGCCAAATAAAAATATTAAAAGAAAGTTGAAAGTCAAACAGAACACATATATGGATGAAATTTATCCAATGACCTACAGCTTTGACCCCTGATATATGCTTTAACAAGTTTTGGAGTAACATTCATGGTCATTAATCCAGTGTTGTATGATCTTCTTAATCTTTTTTATCTTCAGCATTAAAAATTAATACAAAGCTTTTATTTGCACACTCTTCCTGCCTCTAGTCTTTCCAAACTGTTTTCCACACAGTAACCAGAATTACAACAAAGATCTTAACCGTCACCCCCCATTCCCCGAGTTCTAAAACCTATGGTGATTCCTTAGTGCCTTCAAGAGATTTTCTACATGTACAATGACCTTTTCAATTTGAATCCAACCTACTCTTCTGAATTTATCTCTGGACATTGCTGCCCTGCCTCCATGTGTTCTGGTCATACCAGATTACTCATCATTCCCCCAAACTGAAAGGCATTACCCACTTATATGACTTTGCTAATGCTGTTCCCTTCTCTTCAAATGGTTTTCCTCCCTATTCCTGGTCAACACCCAACTCAAATACCTCTTCCTCTTTTTAGTCTTCTTGGATTCAGCCATCCTCAGGAAGTTTAGTTATTTTGTGTTCCTATTAATGAAATGCATACTTTACTAGGGAACTTATGATATTGTAGTATATTGATTTGTTTTTGTGTCTGTATTTTCAGACGGGTAGTGAGCACACTGAAAGATATATCCTCAACTCTTATAATTTATTAACTCAAATTTAGTACAATGCGATGTAAAAAGAAATAAAAATGTTGCATATTTAATCCAACTGATGGATTCCCAAAAGATTGTTTATAAATAAAAATTAATAAATGGTATCAGACTTTCATACTGGGAAATTATCTAAAAGAATTATTTTGTAAAACAAAGAATGCATTTGAAATTCCCAGGGCTGGTCATAGGTATACTTATTTATACATTGTGATTTGAGGGGACAATAAACCTCCCGGTATTTTGGATCTGTCTAATATAGTGCCTGATGGACTTTATTACTCCTTAAGGGTGCACTGTTTAGCATGGTAGCCACTAATCACATGCGGCCACTTAATAAAAATTTAATAAAATTTAAAATTTATCAACATTTTTCAGTAACGCTAGCCACATTTCAAGTGTCCAGTAGCCATGTGGGCTAGTGGTGATTATATTGGACAGCAGAGATATAGAATATTTCTATCACAGCAGAAATTTCTATTGAAGAGCACAGTCCTAAGAGATTTCATCAAGGGATGAGAATTACAATAGGAGGAAAGGCAATTTATCTTCTGGTAAAGATGGTAAGTTAGCTGGTAATCACTCCCAGGCAATAGTCTGTATCAAGAGCCAGTGAAGTACAACCCATGGGCCAAGTCTGACCCTCAACCAGTTTTGTAAGTAAAGTCTTATTGGAACACAATCACAGTCTCTCAATTAACCTATTGTCTATGGCTGCTTTTGAGTTCAATGTCCGAGTGGAGGAGTTGGGATGAAGATTATATTGTCTGCAAGCCAAAAATTTCGGCCCTTTAGGGAAAAGTGTGCTGCTCTTGGTTTATATGATTGATTCCATATTTATTTTGCCACTAAATAAAAAAGAGTGGGAATAGGGACTCTGATGAGCTTAGAAAAAAAGGGGAAAGAATGGAGGGAGGCTTCTTGATGAGTGAGATTGGGGAACTAAAAATGAACATATCTAACATTTACTTTGATTCACCTGGAAATACCAATAATGACTTCTCAACACTGAAATTAAATAACAGGATGATAATTTAGGAAAATTTCACACTTTAAATTTCTGTGCTACACAGAGCAACATGTTTAATTTCTCTGACTAAATCATTAAAGTCTTTGGGAAATTCTGGGATTAATAAGTATTTGTTAGATGAATGAATGAATGAATCTGTAAATTGAGGAATTAAAACAAAATGATCTCCAAGATGTCTTCTGGTGAACAGATTTTTCTTGGTTGGAAATTTTACATGCTAGATTAAAAAAAAAAAAAAGATATATCTGAATAAAGATCCAGTTCCTGCTCTCTGAGATGACCCCGGACAGTGCTGAAGTAGACAGACATCTCCAGGTTAAGTACGTGCAAATCACACAAACTAACCCAGAAACACAGGCATCAACACAGCATACTGCTGACGGTAGGTACATTTTAGAGGCGAGATGTAAGGATAGCCTGGAGATTTTCACATTTAGATTTCACAGAGTGAGGGGCAAAGGTTAGAACACTTCCTAAGCAATGAGAGAGTCTATGGAAGAGGTGCTTCTTCATTTTGAGTTGCTACTTGTGTGAGGGTCTGTAGTGATAACTGAGTGCCAAGTGAAGTGGGAGATGCTCTCTCTGTCCTCAAAGCAGAAGGAGACTTGGTAATGCAGGATATTTTCTTGACCCCTTTGTGAGATTTGTGACAGGGATGGCCTGTTTACTCAGCCCACCCTGCTCAACTCCTCGCGGGACGGAGTGTGCGAATGAGTGTGGGAACCAGAGTGAGCAAGTGCAGGAACCGGCCGGCTGCTTTAGTGCCAGCAGGAACAAACTCCATGCAGGCCCTGTGGCAGTGTCCAGGTGGGGGTGCTTGTGACCCCAAGGCTCCAGAGGGTGTGTTACAATGCTCTCTTAGCTCCACTATCCACAGACAGGTGTTATCAGCTCATTGGGCTCTTTGTGTGCCTCCTCGTGTGGGGCAGTTGCCCTCTACCAGCAAGGGCAAAGGGCCAGTGTGACAGCCTTTTTGGGTACCCACACTTGGTGCATCCTGAATTCTTGTCTGGTGTCCAAAAGGAATGAGGTCATGCAGATGAACTGAAGGATGGTGAATGTGGAGAACTTTACTGAGTGATGAAAGAGGCTTTCAGCAGAGAAGGGAGCTGCAAAGGGGATGGGAATGGGCAGATTGCTCTCCCCTGAAGTCAAGCCACCTCTCTGCCTCTCTTCCAAAGTCAAGTTGCCTCATTCTGATGTCCAGTCATTGTCTCTGAAGTCAAGTCACTTCTCCCTGACGTCCCGATTCTGCTTCTCTCTACTGGCTGAGTCTGGGGTCTTCATAGGTACAGAATAGTGGGCAGGGGTAGGCCACAGGTAATTTTGGAAAAGGCAACATTTGACTGGTAAAGACACTATTCAGAAAGAACCAATCAGGAGAGAGCGGGCACACAGGGATGGAAGTTCTCAGTTTGGGCCACCAGGTTTCAGGCTTTTCGGCTTGAAGGTAGGGTTTTACCATGGACTTGCCCTGTCTGCCTAGAGTTTCTCTGTATCCTGTTTCTATCACTGGCAGATTCTTTGGGTTGATGCAACACGTGACAACCAGATATGGGGCTCAAATTCTCATATTCCCAATAGTTTCCTTTATTTCACAGTTTGTGAAAATGTGCCTGAGCAACACCTCTGCTGTGGTGAGCCACAGGAGAGGCCTTGACAATTTGTAAAATGATAAGCCTTTTGTTATTTTCAGAAATTCTTTTGATTGGCTTTGTAGTCTCTGAAAAAAAGATCAAGTCAGGGATGAAAATAAACACAAGACTTCAGGGACTGTTCTCTCTTTGACATACTGATCTTGGAGCAAAATATACATCTTCCTTCTCAAGGATCACTACTTTGATAACATTTATTATTACAAAAATAAACAGAAGTTAAGCCAGGAGTGGAGCATTGCAAAACTTTTGCCAAGGGCATTGTTATATATTAGGTCTTACATTCCTGTGAATCATTTCCTTCCTTCCTTCCTTCCTTCCTTCCTTCCTTCCTTCCTTCCTTCCTTCCTTCCTTCTTTCCTTCCTTTCTTCCTTCCTTCCTTTCTTCCTTCCCTCCCTCCCTCTTTCTTTCTCTTTCTCCTTCCTTCCTTCCTTCCTTCCTTCCTTCCTTCCTTCCTTCCTTCCTTCCTTCCTTCCTTCCTTCCTTTCTTTCTTTCTTTCTTTCTTTCTTTCTTTCTTTCTTTCTTTCTTTCTTTCTTTCTTTCTTTCTTTCTCTCTTTTTCTCTTTCTTTCTTTCTTTCCTTCCTTCCTTCCTTCTTTCTTTCTTTTTCTCTCTCTCTCTTTCCACGTCTTTTTCTCTTCTTTCTCTCTCTCTGTCTCTCTCTCTCTCTCATTCTCTTCTTTCTCCCCACTTTTCTTGTCTCCCTCTCATTCTTCTCCTGGAAATATTCCAATGAATTACATAAAACACCTTCTAAAAAGCAGGAAAATATTAAATTGGACCATGAGAGGTACAAGACACAAAGAAATTCTTCAACATACCTGAAGGAAGGAATAAATAAACAGAATCAAATTCTTGTTTACATATTGGCCCACAACTCATTTTCCCCCCTCTGTGATGTTCTTTTTTGCCATCTTGGAGGTCCTTTTACTGTTGATATTTAGTTATTTCATCAGTTACAGTAATTGATATCTCTGCTTGGGACTATCACATAACATCAACATGTGGTTAATATGTAACTACTAAAACTTTACTGATAAAATATCAAAAAGAATATATAGAAAGCTGTTGGAGTTTTCAATTGGCTCCCCCCGCACCCATTTCTCCAAATAATAGTTTGACTTTGTAAATTAGAAATTCAAAGATAGAAATCTGTGTGACAGATTGAAGTAGAGATTTATATGAAGTTAATTAACTATAAATCATTGATTAAATACATTTTTTAATAAACCACCCAGTTTCCTTTCTGCTGCTAATCACTAATTAACCAGAAATCCTTCAGTTAAAAATCCCCACAAGTTTAATTTTGTTTTTCATCATTTAAACCCATTTAATTATAAGTTTACTCAATTTTTTAATATTCAGTAAAAAGATGGTATCTGATGTGGTCAGGTAAAATTTCAAATCTTTAGATTCAAAATTCTCAGCTGGATCACAGACTGATTTGAATGCACCACACGTGCTTTTCTGGAGTCCCTGGTTGGACACAGAGTACTAAGACAGACTCAAAAAAGCATAAACATTTATTAAATAAATATGTACCCTGGCTCTTTAGCAAATGACATCTTAAATTAGACATTTTTATAAACAAAGTTGAAAAATAAATAGAAGATGTGATTGTACCAAGGAAAATAATTTTAAAGTGCACTTGGGAATGGCGGTGGAAAGACTATTAAGAAACAATAAAATGACTGAAAGTTGAATGGAGAAGAAATAGGAAGAATTGAACATGAAATATTGCCAGATTATCAAGTTGTAGTCTTTGCATGTGTGTGCAAACACAAACTTGTACATATGTATAAGTTGCACGCCTTATTAATTTGAGGTTTCCGATACTTACAGTATATTAGACTAAGCTGGGTTCTGTTAGCATCTGCCCTCCTGACACTCCAGTCACTTAGTGCCTATGTACTGTACTCATCACCTTGTCCAGGTGCTCCAGTTACCACCCACACCTGCCAGTTCAGCTGGGCTGGGATTGAATCTTATTTCCATAGAACTTTATAAAATCTCTCAGCCTGGGTCAGAGTTACCTTCATTTTCTGAAGTCCTTTTCAGGTAGCAGAAAGTGGGGCTAAGTCTTGCTTTGATTGTGAGCTTGACTGTATTTTTTCCTTTTGTGGATCTCTGGGTTCTTATCCATCTGCCTTGCTCTGCTGTCCTTATTTTGGTGCTGCCTACCTTGACTTCTCACATGCTACTTGAATTCTGAAATAAAGTCTGGTCTGGAATTTGGTGCCTGGATGAGTCGTTGCTCCTGGATGCTTTCCTTATTCAGGAATCTCACCTCTGCCCAACCACATAGTTCTGGGACAGGCCTTCCCTGTTCCTGTGGCTATCTTCCAGTCTTTTTTCCTAGCCTTAACTTATCCCTTTGGCCTGAATCCTTTTGGGCTTGATGACTTCCTCTGGTCTCAACCCTGGTAGTCCCATACCCCGTAGCATCATGGAACTCAGTTATTATGTTACTGGCCTCCAACACCCCTAACGTTTCTGAGGCTCCTTTTTTTTTTTTTTTTTTTTTTTTTTTTTTTGGTCTGTGATTGAGATTAGACTAGTGTTCTTTGAGGTCCCTTCCAGATTTAATGCATGATGATTCTATCCACTTCAATCACAACCTAAAATAATAGGAATAGGGAGAAGGCTTTAACAAAACTTGTTATAACTAAGACCTTTACCCTGTGTTGATCAGGAGGAAGCGCCCATGTGGGTCTACGGTTCTCCTGCTATGTTTTTGGTCCTGTCTTGCCTGAACAGCAGGGGGTATACAAAAGGACAGTAAGTGACTCGTCCTGGGATTAGGGTTCAGCTTTGAATCTCCTGCTCATGATCTTTCCTTCAAGACCTATGGGTCCCTTTTTATTGTTATGCTTTCCAAATAAGAGGGGGAGGGGGAGGAGGGAGGAGAGAGAGAGGAAGGAGAGGCGGGGAAAAGGAAGGAAGACGGGAAGGAAGGAGGCAGAAGGAAGGAGGAGTCCTCAAGAACAAGAAAAAAGACTCCCTCCCTCCCCCTCCTTCCTCCTTCCTCCCTCCTCCCTCCTTTCTTCCAAGGCTATTCTCTTCCTTTCTTTCTTCTTTCTTGTTTTTCTTTCTTTCTTTGTTCTTCTTCTGTTCGGATTTCTTTCTTTCTTCTCCTTCCTTCCTTCCTTCCTTCGTCCTCCTTCCTTCCTGCCTTCCTTCCTGTTCCTTTCCTTCCTTCCCTTCCCTCCCTCCCTCCCTCCCTTTCCTTCCTTCCTTCCCTCCTTCCTTCCTTCTCTTTCTTCTCTTTCCTTCTTCCTTTCTTCTTAAATTCAACTTAACCTATTTTCTTGTTCACTTAAAAAACCCACCCTAAGCTTCTCAACCTGCATTTGATACATGGTATAGTGCTTTCATGTTCTAGCCTCCATGTATGACTGTGGCAGGTGTACTTAAGCATTTAGGGATTTCTCCATCAATGAGGATCTTTGAAATGTTCCTGAGAGATAGTTTGAGTAGGTCAGTAGCTGAGATGAGAATAGGATTTGGAATAACTAGAGAGTTAAAATTATTTTTAAAATAAAGAAATGTTGGCCAAAGACTAATGGGAGTATGATAATAGTTCTTTTATTAAAAGAACTGTTTAGTTATTTATGATAGAAGAAGGCAGCCTAATTTGTCTTTTAGTAATGTAAAAAACTATCCATTGAGAAGCCATGTTAGTTGATAAAATGCTATTCAGTTGTCCTTATTCATGCATTGTCTTTATTTTAATGACTTGGAAAAGCTTATTTAGAAAGATGTTCCAATAATAATTTGGAGGTAGGGACTAGGATTGTAGAGTTTCTTACATGAGAAAACCATGAAAACTTGGAAATACTTCTTTTTCTATTATGGTATAAAAAACTGTGGGTTTATGCTTTGAGCCAGTTCACCACCCACTTTGATATAAAGAACTATAAGGAGTTGATTTCTCTTTATCACGGGAGGATATTATGTTCTCTTCTATTTATTCACCTTCTTAATAATCGCATAGGTCTTCTGAAATAATTGTAATGCACTGCTTTCAAAGTAGCCTAAAATAGATTATATAAAATTTCACAAAATTTACAAGGTGGTTTAAAATACCATTCTCACCATGTTATAGTTTGGTAGAGTGGAATGGTGCAGTTATGATTTCACTTGAGTTTTACCTGTTGTCTTCTAGTAACATTCAAGTTGTAAAGAGATACCATTCTCTCTCCTAGAAATTTCAGCTTGATGTCAGCACTAGAGCATGTATTCATGTTCCTTTTAAGGCATATAAAATTGGAACACTAATTTTCATCTCTGACCCATACTCTATTAATCTGTCATGTAAAGTGCCCATCACAGTGCCAGATACAAAAGCAGGTACATCATAAACTCTAGTTTCATTTCTCCTTGCTTCACTTTCAGGTATTCTAAATACCAAAAGACTCTGAAGAGAAAGCACATCTTAGCCTCCTTACCTCCCTGGAAAATCCTATCCAGCATGAGTTCAGATCAGGTGATAATCCTGGAAAGCTTGGAAAGCCTCAGATTTGTGCGTTACTTGGAGCATAAAAAAATCCTAGCATGTTCCAGGGTGGGACTCTTGCCAAGACCACGTGCCCGAGAGGTTGCCAGTGCACAGTAGGATGCTTCTCAGCTTTTGAATGTGTTAACGACCATGGAATGCTATTGTATCCATCAACCTGAAAGTACTGTTTAAGAAAGCAAGATCCAAAAATGATGCATTTAAGTAAGTCATTTTTTGCACTACGTTGGTTATTCATAAATTGCATCAAATTGAAGATAAAAGTTCACAAAAAGTAAATTGATCCTAGATTGTAATCGAATGCAGGCTAAGTAAATGCTTATCTTAGAACTATATTTCTATGTCTTTATGAGAATATTAGAGTTAAAAGTTTGTTACTTTAATATATATAGTTGATTTAGTAGTAAAGAACTGGGAATAATTAAGTCCACAAGTCTAACAAGTACTAATATATTTAAAATATAGAAGAAGATTTTTTTTAAAAAAAAGGTGTGGCAAGCTGAGTAGTTTTTGAATTACGTTAAGCACATGTTGCCAATGTTTATTAGTAAAAGTTCAAACATATGACATATTTTTTAGCTCGAATACAAATACGCAAAACTTCAACTCAAATATATTTTCTTACACGATAAAAATCTGACTAATGAAGCAACAACACACATCTTTTGGGAAAGAAGGAAAATCGAGCTGGGAAAAGATGGGGAAATATTTTTCATTGTCCACTAGATGTCAGTACTGAACTGGCAAAACATCTGTGCCACGGTGCTCTTAGACAACATGCTATTAATTTATAATAAAAGGTATCTGACAGCTTTATTCTGATGAATTATGGGAATCCAAAGCATAATTCCCAGCCTTTGGTTTATAAATTGTCATTGATTTTAATGTTCTTTGTAAAGTTGTGGCATGCAACAAATTTTCCTGCCAAGAGCTGTTAAATAAATAGTCATCCTTTGCTCTGAGTAGTACATTGAACTTGTTAGACTGATGAGCAGAACCAATTGATGGTTATCCATAAACCATTTATGACAGATGCGCAGCAGCAATTCAAACAATTATTGAATGCATTCATTATATATTTTTTAAAAAATCTCAAGTGAACCAAAAGGAATATCACAGGTAATAGACCGCAGCAATGCCACACAATTCTTTATGAGCTACTTCCTGATTGACAGGTGACTAGAATTGTTGTAGGATTTGCTGAGGGCTCATCAAACCTCACTGGAATTATTTGGTTTTCTCTATTGTGCGATTTGGCATCCCAAAAGTATATTGCATGCCTTTTCTAAAGAAAGATGGTTATTGTAAAGACAGAAGCTTTTGTTCATGTAAAGATCTCTTACAAACTGGCATGAGAACAAAAGAAAGCTTATGCCTGAGATATAATTTCAGTGCATTTGGAGATTCACTTTATATATGTGAGAACATGAAATTTGGAGGTCTATGATGACCAGTAAGTACTTAATCACTTTAAGCAGAGGTTCTATCTCCTAGAAAAATTCTCCACTGGCCTTATGCTGTTGTATTTGATTTCACTCTCTGAAAACACTTAACATCCTTGGCGGTTTTCAGAAGGACCCTCGTTTGCCTTTGTTCTTTGTTTGAAACTGTCCCGCATGTTCTGTTGCTATGTCAGGGACCACCTCTCCTCCCCAGAAGTGGCTTTCAGGGATGTAGCCTCCAGTCTGTTATTCATACAATGTTTTAAGACTTCTTTGGGATCAAAGTAAAGTGACCTAAGCATGTAAAATTCTGTTAATGGTGCTACTTGTAAAAGTACACCAGCAAACTACCTTTAGGCACAGTTAAGTAGTGAAACAGTACATTAAAGACTGAGGAGCTGACTCTAATGTTCTATCCTTGATTTCCTTTTTTAAAATCTATTGCTCTAAATGTTGTGATATGACAGGAGTGCACAAGCTGGACATGTCCCCCCGGTTTCTCTTTGAAAAGGATAAGTCCATGGGCTGAGGACCTCTGATCATACTCCAAATTCCTCAAAAAAATTGGAAGATAGTTTTCATTTAGTGTCGTGTTCTTCAGATTTAAAAATAAAATATTCTTTTTAAGAAAAAACATTAGGAAGACTGAGAGCTTGATACACATATGGCTGCCTTTTACAAGTCATTATGATCTGTCATATAAATACTGTATTTACTGACATTTCAAAATGTGGACTCTAATCTCCACACACGTTTTTTTTTAATAGTTGCTTTTCATTGCAAGCTTCAGTCCAACAAATAACATGAGAAAACATGCAACATGGTCTATAGGTTCAACTATCAATGTCATTACTCTTTAAAAAGCTCAAAGACAGTTGAATTCAGAGTATAAAGCATTTAAACCTAAATCCAGTTAAATTAAATTGAGTGGGGTGGAAAGTTAGTGAGAAGAGTCATTTTGAGCGCTGATACAGTTTTTCACTGCAACGGATGAATGGGAGCTGTGTATTGCAGTGTATTTTTCCAAAGATATTTTAATACTGGTCCCTTTACCTAACTCTCAGACTTTCACCATCTCTTGTATTTATCAACAGTGAGAACTCTTGAGCTGCATTAATCAGCTGCGGTGGCATTTCAAACAGGCAGTATTACTGTAAGCAGTTACCACAGTGTTTAAAAATGTTCATTTTTTTGTTCAACATTGTGACCACCTGTGGCCAATCAATTTGATCCATAGACTCAGCAGTTTTTCTGTGCTGAGGGTAACTCGAAAAGACTGTTTCTCAGGCTAATGCTTCAGGGGACCATGGGCTCAAGCAAAAATTGGGTGTGGTGAAATGGGGATGGAGTAAAATAGTCTTTTAGAATTTTGTTGAAAACTTGTGTGATTAGTATTTTGGATAATTTTTACTGATGCAAATTATCCATATAATTCCCTTGAAATAAATATTGTAAAAATGTTGTATCTAAAAGTGACTAATGCTAAATAAAATAACTGATCAAATCTAGAGAGGAAAAAAAATAATTCTTTTGACAAACTAAAATGTTCACTTTTCAATCAGTTTATTTATTTAGTCACTGAATATATATCAAGCTCCTGCAACAGACACGGTACTATTTCTTGCACTGGGAATATAGAAGTGGAGAGAAGAACAGTTTCTTCCTTCCCTGGAGCATGCATTCTGGTGAAGGGAGCCAGACAATGAATAAATACATATAAAATAAGTCATCAGGGGTGAGATGTGCTGAGGCAACAAAGGTGAAACTGGTCAAGAAGGTTAGAGAATGGGGTTCTCAGAGGTCTACCCTAAGGGGTTTTCTCTAAAAGAGCATACAGATTAGGGTTGTGTGCCCGTTTAGAGAGAAGCCCCTTTGGTAGGCATTTGAGCAGAAACCTGGAAAAAGGGATTAAGCTCACCCCTGTAGCTAACCAGGGAAGGAGGATTTCAAGCAGAAGAAACAGCATGTGTAAAGCCCTGTGGCAGGGACAGGCTTGGTGTGTGAAAAGAAGAATAGAGAGGTGAGTATGGCTAGAGCGTGTGAGTGAGGGGAAACTTCTGCCGTATGAGGTGGGAAAAATACGAGGGAACATGGTCAGATGACGTAGACCTTTATGAGATAGCATAAGAACTCCAGCTTTTTGTTCTGAATTATCTGGAGAGGGCTTAGTGGAGACAAGTGGGAGAACTGACTTGCACCTTAAAGAATTGCTGTTTGCTCTGTAAAGGTAGCAAGGTGGGAGATAAGGGAACTAATCAGGAGCTCATCTGGGAAATGATTACAATAATCCAGGCAAGACATGATGGTGGCTTTGCCAGGGTAGCTAGAGAGACATGGCCAGATTCTGGCTATATTTTGAAGGAGAGCCAACAAGTCTTGCTGATGGGCTGGAGGGGGATGAGAAGAAGGGAGGAGTTAAGGATGACTAATGATTTGGCCTGAGCAACTTCCTAAGTGCTGGTACCATTTGCTGAGTTGGGGAACACTGGAGAGGATCAGTTTTGGGAGTTTAAAGAAGGGTCAGGAGATATTGAGGGGCAAGTATGGTAGTCCCCCATTATCCTTGGTTTTACTTTCTATGGGTCCAGTTATCCGCAGCACAGTACAATAAGATATTTTGAGAGAGAGAGACCATACTCACATAACTTCTCTTACAGTATGTTGTTATAATTGTCCTATTTTATTAATTATTGTCATTAATCTCTTATTGTGCCTAATTTATAAATTAAACTTTATCATATGTATTATACATATAGGAAAAAAACATAGTATATGTAGGGTTTGGCACTGGTTTCAGGTATCCACTGGGGGTCTTGGAATGTAATATAGACAAGGGAGGGATGACTGTAAATGTACAATCATGAATTTAGGGACAAAATCAGGTTTTATCAGTTTAGCGATATCACGCAGCATCATGGGACTGAATGAGATAACTTGGGAGGAAAGGGAGAAGAGGTGTGGAGCCTTAGTGCATGCCACGTTAGATGTCATGAGGAAAAGGAAAACCCAGCAAAGGACACAGAACAAGAAGAACATTAAGAAAGTGGGAGCCTAGAACAGTGCTTCACAAAGTGTGGTCTGTGGACCTGTAGCAGGTGTGGGCTGGGAGCTCTTTAGAAATGTAAGCACTCAGACCCCACCCAAACCCACTAAATAAGAAACTCTGGAGGTGGATCTCAGGAATCTGTGTTTTGTTTTTTGAGACAGGGTCTCTCTCTGTCACTCAGGCTGAAGTGCAGTGGCACGATCATAGCTCACTGCAGCCTCAACTTCCCAGGCTCAAGTGCTCCTCCCACCTCAGGCTCCCAAGTAGCAGGGACCACAGACATGCGCCACCATGGGTAGCTAATTTTTTATTTGTAGAGACGGGATCTCTCTGTGTTGCCCAGGCTGTTTTTGAACTCCTGGGTTCAAGTGATCCTCCTGCCTCAGCCTCCCAAATGCTGTGATTAAAGGCGTGAGCCACTGCACCTGGCCAGGAATCTGTGTTTTAACAAGCTCTCCAGGAGATTCTTTTACCCAGGGAAGCCAAACCAAAGGAGATGTTTCAGGTGTATCGAATGAACAAAGGACCACTATTTGAAGGACTCATTTCAATTTATTTAATTAAAATATCACATTTATTTTATACTTCAATTTATTCAATGTGAAACATTAAAATTTCTTCATCTTTGAACATATATTTTTGTTAGACAGTAGAACACTGTCTTTAGTTAGAAACAGAATTTGGGAATCTGTATCCCAAAATGAGTTCAGAGATCCAAAATGATTGGCTAAGAAATACCATTGCTGAAGGTGTCAATAGCATTAATTGGGATATACATCACTGCTCAAAGACCTATTTGGATTCTAGATCAGCTCCTAGAGTCCTGATTTTCCGCAGTAGAGGATAATCAAAATAGTGGCTAACCTCCCAAATCTCCTGATTTTAGCCCCATAGATACTGTAAATGCATTGACCTTCCCCTTATATCAGAGATCATGGAGGAATTGTTGACCTGGGGCATGAATTGAATTGCGTTTTTTTTTTTTTTTTTTTTGTATGTGAGTACAGGTTGTGGCCTGACTAGATTTCTCACATATAGGTTGCCCTTCATCACTCAGCAGTGAAGAATGAAAATCAACAGAGCTTTCCCCAGCCTGCTGCTTAAGCAGCTGCTAACAGGCTGAGGCTGCCCAGCCTCATTAACCCATTAGATGCTGCGTTCGCCCAGGAGTCATTCTTAATGAGGCTGCTGCAGGTAAGCCAGACATGCACCAAAATGTTGGGGCATTAAATTAAGACTCTTAAATGTGGGACCTATAATAGAGTTATTTTTATCAGAAACAGATACATCAGAGAGCACTCTTAAGGCGAGTAAAGCAAATGATACTATTACCATCTGTGAATCTATAGTGCTTTAAAGATGTTGGGAATTTTGAATTCAGGAGGCACTTGGAAGCTTGTCATTTTCCCAAACATTGTGTCCCCCTAATTAGCAACTCTGTTCTCTAGAATAGGCACCAGTGTACAGAATCAAGTCAGATTTCATATCACAGCTGAAAGGGGTCTTGATCTTCTAAACTTCCTGGTTCACAATTTTCTCTGGATAGAAAAATAATGGTTGTAAGCAAAACTAAACAACAAAACTTAACACCACTATTTTTTATAGCCTAGAGGCAATGAGGATTCTGTTTGTGCCAGCAAAAAATTTTTGCAGTGATGGCAGTAAGACCTGGGAAGCAAACTGTGCCACATAACTGACCATGGATACTCTGGCCATGGGTGGATTTTTAAGGTCTCAGATTAATGTGTACTTGTGGTTGAGTTTTTGACGAGACTCTTAGGGTCCAGTGTTATAACTTCCTCATCCCTAAAATCTTGCAATTCCCCTTTACCTCTTAACTCGAGTTTCCTTTTATTAGAGAAAAGAATTGCATCTATCTCTCTACTTCTTTCATGTGCCTTCTTCCGTCTTTCCATTCCAATCAGGTCTCTACGATATCTGATATTTTTAAAAAACTTTTTTTAATGCTGCTCTTCTTTATTGTTGCATTATATTAAAGACAGAAAGTCACACTTTTACGTTTTTCCTGTTCAAGAATATGCTGAATAAAGTTAGCCATCCTTTCCCAGGAGCATGAATGCTATTAAAATTTTAGATTGTCATCTAATAAAATTTCATCTTATCCTATTGCTTTTCTTAACCACCGCCCAGTAATCAAGTACATAGTCTTAGTATCTAAGGCTAAGAAAAAAGGAGTTCATCTATTGCACAAGTGTTTTTCAATACATTTTTTAAAACTTGGAGGAGATGATGGTGGTGGTGGTGGGGGGGGGGGTGCTTCATGTAATTTTATAGGACCTCTGAGGCCCAGAGTTTTTAAGTAATCTTTTTTGATGTTTTTAGACAGACCATTAAGCTGAGGATAAAAGTCCCTGTGTTCAATATCTGGATACATTAAGCATTAGGTTTAAAATTTACAGCTTTCATTTTGACAAGGAAAATGACACGTTTGGTCTCAAGTGCTACCTTGAACTGTTTTTCAACACAGAGACAGGTTGTCAGGCTGAGGGTGGAGGTCTGTGCTCTTAGTCCCTGAGACGCTGCATGGGGTAAATTGCTCCAGCTCATCAGGAAATGCTGACTGAACCCTGAGCAACTGGCTGATGTCTGGTGGGGGCAATGGCAGAAAGCCACCTGGATGCTTATCCCCCCATGGGTTGAGGTCTACTCAAATGCCGTCTTCTGTAAATGCAATTGATCCAAAAGAGGAAAAGAGTGAGCCAGACAAAGAGAATGTCCACATGTAGGGGTGGTCTTCAACATACTTCCATTTTTATTCTGCCCATAAGAAGTTCTTCAATGGATCCTCTTCTTCCTCTGACAAGTTAAATTGCATCTGGGGACTAGGACTTCAGGGAGTTGTCTGAACTAAGTGACACCTAGGGGTAGAAGGTGGAGGGGAAGTCAGGGAGACTATACCGGGCTGTAGGAGCAGTGAGTAGGTAAGTACAGAAATTTGAGGACAGTATGGTGTGATCAAGGAGATGCAACTAGTGTCAGAACTATGGATAAAGATTTAACTCTCCTGCCTCCCCTCACTCCAACAGAAGAAGGAGGCTGGAGAGGTGGGCATGGAAAAAATAGAAAGAGTTTTCAAAGCTAGGATAAGGAATGTGAATATTACTTTGAAGATAAAAGATGGAGATGGCAAGAGTAGATGTTTTTGGAAAATGAGTAGTGCTTCTAGGTGCAGAACAGACTGGGGTGGTAGGACCAACAGCCTAGCTGGGAGGTGCCTGCAGGAATCCAGGGTGGAGGTGATGAGTTGGTGGAGAGCTACCCTGTGCCAGGGAGGACTTGTATTGTGGGCACAAGGTGGGGCAAAGGGGGCAGCCATGAGCAGTATTCTCCAATGGATCTGATGGGATTTGGTGATGGATGCGGAGGGTGAGGGAAAGGGCCATCTGGTTTCCTTTCTTTTCTCAATTTCCTGAAGATCTGGAAGGGCAGGGAAGAACCCCACCCTCCCACTCATGAAATTTAAGTTATTTTTTGTAATAATATTACTAAAGGGGGTAAAATGCCATGGGGAATTTCCTAATGAAATGGAGGCTCCCTATCTTTTTCACATCCTCCCTTTCATACTTCTTTATGTCTACTTCTCCCTTACCCCTCTCTCTAAGCCTCTGAGGGAATGAAATACTTCTATCCACTGAGTTTCTGTCTATCTCTGCCTATTTCTGCTTTTCATTTTTGTTTTTGTTTTTCTGCTATAATGATACTACCTGGATTTATAATATCTTTGTCCTACTTAAAGCATTACTATAAAATATTTACACTCAAAATTTGATACCTATTCTTTCTCTCTCTTTCTCTCCTCTTGTTTGCAAATTTGTCACTTTTCCTACAGATACACTTCAATGCATGGGAGACTTACATCCTGTGAATTCTTTCTGTATGAAGAGCTTATGTTAGTGGCAAATAGTGTGATTATGCAAAATATACACATTTAATTCAACATTCATTCCTGGCATTGTGGTTTTAAACAAATCTTGCATAAAGAAAATATCAACTGACAGCACAATAAGCCTTAATTGATTTTGACTTCATATAGTATCAGATCTGCCATGTCCAGACTGGACAGACTATACAAGTGATGTAACTATAATGAAGGCAAAGTCTGAAAAGAAACTCACTGTGTTAGTTTGCATGTAGGTGTGTGAAGAGAGGGTTACGAAGAAATACAGTCACTTAAAACTTTCAAAAGCAAGCCTTTGTTTTAGCATTAGATTCTCAAAGTTTGTGTTTGTAAGGCATGATTGATCCAAAGGGTTTGCCCTCAACCTCATTCATTTACATAAATGATAGAAAAATTCAAGTCTTCCCAAATCAGAATAAATTCTTCACCTCACTGCCCCTCTATGAGAGAACAACAAATAAAATGGAAATATACTGCAAATGAAAATGACCATGAATTAAGAAATTTCCAATGGCATTTTACCCCCATTTAGTAATATTATCACAAAAAATAACTTAAATAACCTGAGACCAAGTTATTTTCCCAATAAATAGGATAAAGAAATGTTATCCAAATCCAGAACATTATAAAAATATCAGAAACACCTACGCACTTCACTCTGTCTAGCCTCATCAAGGCAATGACACATGATCAATTTGAAAAAAATCCACCACACGACTGGACTGCTGTTTTGAAGGTTTTATTTCTGTTTTTATTTTCTTCAAATATCTCATGAAAAGGATATGTTAAGATAAAAAATGAGGGCAGTACATTTGTATTTTAAAAAATCTGTGGAACATTCAATATCTGTTCTGCATAACCATATTGGACTGTTGTCTCAGAGGTTTCACCCAGAAAAACATGAGCATGCCTCACATTACAAATGCTGTTCAAATATTTTCCAGAGACATAAAAGAGAAAATATCATCACAAGTAATGAAAGTGAATCAAGGGGGGAAAAAAAAGAGAGTATGGCATTTGGACAGACCCAGTGAGAACACAGAGAGGGAGAGATAAGGAAGGAAAAAAGATCTTAAACATGATGTAGGCAATTGATCATATAGAGATTCTCTTCTAAGCTTAGTTTTCATACCATGTTTTGAGTTTACTTTATCATTTGTCTTCAGCTATACTAGGCCTCCATGCCTTTCTTTTATCTCAGAAATATCTGTAAAGGAATTTTTGTAAAATATACTCAGAAATAATTGGTAAAAGAATTAAAAGTGTTTCTGAAATTCAGAAAATTTGATTTAATTAAATATTTTGGGAGCCTGAGAAGAAGTAAGGTTTACTTAATTAAAATCCATTTTTGGAGGATTTCCTTGGGAAAGGTGTCTGTGTGATAATGTTGGAAGTATGAAATACACTCTAATCTACCTTGCAGGAGTTATATAACATGCAGACAAAGTTGGTGAAGCACACATATAACAATGTAAAATATATACCTGTGCATGCGTGCACCAGCCTTATAAATACCCAGAATGATAGGCCTAGCTTATTTAAGTCAATGAGAGAAAGTACTTCAGTATATTACATATGTATGTTACAATTTCAGATAAATGGTACCTTTTATTTTACAAAAAGGAGCTTTTCTCTCCCAAATTATTAAATCAGTGTTTAAAACTATTAGAAAAGCCATGCTTAGCCGAAGTGCTATCCCACTTACCATTTGAAAAAAAAGTTACCAGGTATTTATCACCTAAATTATGTTAACTCCTTAATTTAGACCAAAGTGTCAGTTGTAAGCATGTTTCGAGGCGGCTGCCCAGCCTGCCACGCTCCTTTGGCAAATGACCCCTCCTAACCCTCCTTACACAGTGGCCCCTGGCAGCCATGTCTGCATTTTTTGATACAACACCTCAAGCCATAGCTGATCAGGTACTTACCTAACCCAAGCTCTCCTGGCAATCTGCAACTCAGATGCAGGAATGTTCGTTAACTCATGAGAGTGTTATCAGTCAAGCATGAGCAGAGGAAAGCACAGCGTAAGGATGCCGAGAGACACAAAAAAAGTATGTAGTAGAAGCCATGCAGTCTCTCTCTCTCTCTCTCTCACACACACACCCACACACACGCACACACGCACACATGCACACACGGGTACCACTGGGCTTTCTACCTCAGGGTCTTTATGCCCGTAGTATACATCTCCTTTATTCATTGAAGCTGCTTACAATGGCTTTCTGTCACTTATAACAACAACAACAAAAATCACTGATCAAGAAAAAATGGAGACAAGGAAGAGAAAGATACTGTAGAGGGTAAGCTCAGTATGGTGAGAATATGCACAAATAGAAACCCTTTAAGAAAAGAGGGGAGGAAATTCTGTATCTATGACCCTTTAGGCCTTCAAGGCTGAAGAGAGCCTCCCAGAAACCTATTATTTCCTATCCTCCTCCTTTCCCCAACACTCATGGACTAGTCCCAATTAACTGCCTGGAATCCAGGAATAAGCTCATATGTCCTCTCTCCATGATTATGTCAGCTACTACAAAACGTCCCAGGTCACCCTCCTCTCCTGTCTTTTAAGTCCCAAGAGCATCTATCCCTAGCTCAGTGGTTCTCAGGCTTTAGTGTTTATCAGAATCACCTGAAGGGTTTGTTAAAAAAAACAGGTTGCTGGGCCGGAATTCGTTTCTAATTCTGTAGGCATGAAGTCAGGCCTGAGGATATTAATTTTTTTCTAACATGTTCCCAAGTGATGTTGATGTTTGTGGTCTCAGTGAAAAACCGCTGCCTTATTTATTTCACTCTTCCCCAAGTCCTAAAATTCATCCACTGTGCTCTCTGAATTCAGAGTCTGTTGAAGGCAAAATCCCCGATAGCCTCATCCTCTTTCACCTTTTTGCTCTAAGGAGAAGTCGACTCCTCCATAAGGTCAAATTTTCCCAGCAGCCTCTCTAATGGTGGCTGCTTTTCCTCCCAGCTCTATACCAAAGACCTAAAGGTGGGGTAGATGTTGTCCTATGTCCTCATTGCTGCTTTCAAACCTTTCTCTCTACCTCCTTCCTAAAAACAACCAACCACGAATCTTAGGTTATCACATGATGTCAACTCTTCCCCTCATTGTTGCTGTCAGTCATGGATTCCTGGGATACTTCCTTTGATTTCTTGGTGATAGAAGCCTCAAGTTCATTCTCTCTAATAATATCCCTGCCTTAATTATGGTAGATTTCAATGGACCTGTATATGATCTTTCTAACACTTTGGCCTTAAGTTCCTCAACTATCCCTCTTCCAAAGATCTAATCTTTCACCTTATTAGGTACTTTTTCGTGGTCATACCCTGAACCCCTTCATAACCGAGATTTCAAACATTCTACTCTCTGACCGCTGTGTCTTACCTTTTCAGCCCTCCCACTCTCTCTAGTATTAGGGCCTTAACAGTCCCTCTACCCTAATAGGACATCTGATCTTTTGATTTTACCTTCTTTTTATTGGCCTCACATTCCTCCAGATTAAATTCTATGGTTAATCATTGTAGTCACTCTCTTGAAAACACCCTCCGTTCCCATGCTCCTGCCTCATTGTCTCACTCGCTTGGCAGATCCACAATCCTGGTTAAATCCAACTCTCTGCCTACTCTATGTCTGCAACTCTGAAGCTAAAACTGTCTGGAGAAAAACTCACAGCCACACAGACTTTAAATTAGAAGTGGGCCCTTAATTCTGCAAGGCAATCATACTAGATGTTTTTAAAAATTCATTCTCCCACGCCCTTGATAAGGATTTAAAATACTTTTCTCTTTTCAAATCCCAGTAAGAAAATTGGAACATTCACAAGAGAATTTACAGAGATTATCATCACCACTTCAATCCATCTGCTGCACCTGCCCCTGCACACTTTGACCTCTTGCTGAGTAGGAGGTCATGGTAATGGGTGGACCATCCATGTCCCTATCTCAAGTCAACCCCTCTGCTGTGCGCTAGAACTCATCTTCTCTCACTGGATTGCTTGAGAAATTCTCCCCTTCTACATTGTATTATCCATCTTCTCCACTGTATCATCACACAAAAATGATGTTACTTCTCTCAAAGTAAAAAACTTTCTCTTGATCTATCTTTTCCCACCAGCTTGCTGCCCCATTTTGTTGCTTCTATTTGCAGCAAACTGCTTGAAAAAATTATCCATAGTCAGATCTCCAATT
The DNA here is from genome assembly GCF_007565055.1 of Rhinopithecus roxellana. Taxonomy (NCBI): domain Eukaryota; kingdom Metazoa; phylum Chordata; class Mammalia; order Primates; family Cercopithecidae; genus Rhinopithecus; species Rhinopithecus roxellana. The sequence continues at coordinate 130,260,401 of NC_044558.1, forward strand.
TGTCCCTCCGTATTCTCTTTAACCCACTTCAATCAGGCCTTTGCCCACATCGCTCCAGCAAACCTGCTCCCCTGAAGCTCACCTGGGTCACCATGCACCATGATCAAATCTCTGCTTTAATCTTAGCCTATCAATGGCATTTGAATCACCCATCTTTCTTATTTTCTTCACCCCTATTCCAGGCACCACAGTTTCTTGGATTTCTTCCTACTTTGCTGAAAGCTCTTTCTGGGTTTCTGTTTTGGTTCTTTCTCTTCTCCTTCATCTTTTCATGCTGGGGAGCCCCATGGCTCAGTCCTTGGACCTCCTTTCTTCTTGTTCCAGTCACTCTCTTGGTGATCTTATTCAGCCTCATGGCTTGAAATATTATATATACATGTATTTATAGTGCTATGGAAAAAACCTCTCTCTAAAATTCTAGACTACTGTGGTCAAACATCTATCAGACACATCACAGTCAGTTTTCTAAGACTGAACTCTTCGACTCACCTTCCTCCTGCCCCACCTAAGTGCTTTACTAACTGCTTTCTCTTTCTCAGCTGATGGCAACTCCATCTTTCCAGTTGCTTCATCAAAACTTTGTCTTTGATTCCTTTAAGTCTTTCAGACCCCATATAAAATGTGCAAGGAAATTCTGTGCTTAACCTTCAAAAATATTCATGATCTAACCTCTTGCTACTGCTACCACTGGATTACTGTCATCATTTACCTTGATTAGTTGACCTTCTAATATGTCTCATGCTACTGCCCTATTTCCTAAACTCTAGTCCCCCAAAATAGCATCCAGGACCCTAGTAGCTGGAGAAATGTGGACCCAGGATGCAGTGCCCCAAGAGAAGACTGTGACGAGGAGGAGTCTGGGTCTAGCGAGGGCTGCTGAGAGCTTCATTCCATACCATTGAACACTTTGAACCCAACGCAGTAGCTCACCTCCAGCTGCCTCCCTTAATTGTACTTACCATATCACTTAACACTTTCTTGTGTTTTCATTTCTTTGTTTAATTTTGCATATTGGTTACACAGTTATGTTATATATTATAATTTTATGTGTTTTGTTTTTGTGTTTCTTTGAGACAGAGTCTCATTCTGTAGCCCAGGCTGGAGTGCAGTGGCACAGTCTCAGCTTACTGCAGCCTGAACCTTCCAGGCTCAAGCAATCCTCCCACTTCAGCTTCCCAACTAGCTAGGACTACAGGTATGCACCACAACACCTGGCTAATTTTTTTGTATTTTTGGTAGAGACGGGGTTTCACCATGTTGCCCAGACTGGTCTCGAACTCCTGGCTTCAAGTGATCCTCCTGCCTCAGCCTCCCAAAGTGCTGGGATTACAGGCATGAGCCATTGACCCCAGCCATATACATATATATATATATATATATATATATATGTATATGTATACATATATATGTATATATTATATATATATATATGGACAGGGATCTTATTTTTTTTCTTTTCAATCTAGTACCTACAAACTCAGTAAATGCTCAATAAGTTGCTATAATTAATTTTAGTAGGAGTAGCCATTATGGAAAACCCAACCCATATGTTAGAAATGACCATTTCCCAGTGCTTTGGAAAGCAGGATTATCCTCCTGATTGTTTCTTCTTTGTCTGTGTAGGATAATTACAGTATCGGTTCAACACCTTTCTAAGCAATGAACTGTATAATTCCCATGCTTTTCAGTTTCTTTGACATAGTCAAATTCTACTGCTTAAAAATAAATACAAGCAATAAAATTATGCTCCAAAAACAAAACAAAACAAAAAGAGCGGACAGAGTAATTCTTTTAAAATAAAAATAAGATTGCATCACTGTTCTATGTAAAACCTCATAATGACTCCCCATTTTTCTCATAGTAAAACCCATATTCCTAACTATTATGACCTGGGGTAGTCAGTTTCTAATATGGTCTTCAATGATCCCAGACCCGTGGAACGTGATCTGTAATTTCCTTGCACACTGAATGGCCCTTACCTGTGTAAACTGGATGTTGAAGAAATTATAACGTTTGCCTTCTGAGGCTGGATTGCAAAGTACATTATATCATTGGCCTCTTTTTCTTGGATCAGTTTTTCAGAGAAAACCAGGTACATTTTGTGAGAATACTCAAGCAGCCCCATGGACCTGTCCAAATAGCAAGGAACTGAGGCCCTCTAACAAGAACCATGTGAATGAACCGTCCTAGAAGGAGATCCTCCAGCCCCAGTCAAATCTCCAAATGACTGCCCCCCACAGTCAATATTACAGCTGCATCCTCATGGGAGACCCTGAGCTAGAACCACCAGGAAGCCCCTTCCAAATTCTGAAACCATAGGAATTGTGTGAGATAATAAATGTTTACTACATTTAAGGTTTCTAAAAGCCATAAAAAAGAATAAAATCATGTCCTTTGTAGTAATATGAATGCAACTGGAGGCCATCATCCTAAGTAAAGACGAAAGAGAAAACCAAATACAGCATGTTCTCACTATAAGTGGGAGCTAAACATTGGGGACATATGGACATAAAGATGGCAACAATGGACACCGTGGGCCACTACAGTGGGGAGAGGGGGAGGGGGACAAGGGCAGAAAAACTACTTTTTGAGTACTATGCCCACTACCTGGGAGATGAGATCATTCACATCCAAAGCCTCAGCATTGTGAAATATACCCATGTAATAAACCTGCACATGTACCCCTGAATCTAAAGTTGACATTATATTTAAAAAAAGAAAGCTGCTAAAGTGTGGGATCATTTGTTATACGGCAACACCTAATTAATACATGACTTTTGCATTTGCATAATATACACCCATCCTCTGGCTCTTGGGCTTCATCTCCTACTCCTCTCGTCCTGGTTCATTCAGTTCCAACCATGGTGGTCTCCTGGCAATTCCTAGACCATGCCAGGTACACAGTCAACTTAGGCATTTGCTCTAGCTACTCTCTGTGTATGAAGTAACTCATTTCTCTAGGTATCTTCCTGGCTAGTTCCCTAGCCCTTTTTAAAGTCTTTCTTTAAATCTCATCTCCCCAGTAAGGCTCACCTGGCCAACATGGTATAAAACAACCTGTATTAATATACCCTATAATTAAGCGATTTAGTATATATTATTTTTATTTGTTCCTTTCATGGCTTGACACTCAAAGATTTCACTAGGAATTTTAAAACTCTCAAGCACCTTAAGGATAATCTTTCTTCAGAGGTTGTGAGCTCCTTGTTACTGGAAGGCAGACACTGGAACAAGAACTGAGTATCCATATTTTACCTAGGTGGCTTTCCCAGGTGATTTTAAAAATCATATTCAGCCTGAGATTTTAGAAGACTGGTCACGGAGAATAAAATTGAAAAGAGTTACAAGCAACAGAAGTCCAATTACACTGAATTTAGAAAAAAAAAGTATGAAGTTGCTTATCTCATTCTAGAATTTAGAAAGTTTATCTCCATCTCCATCATCTTTTCCCTTATACTTAATTTTTTTTTTTTTTTTTTTTTTTTTTTTTTTTTTTTTTTTTTTTTTTTTTTTGAGACGGAGTCTCGCTCTGTCGCCCAGGCTGGAGTGCAGTGGCCGGATCTCAGCTCACTGCAAGCTCCACCTCCCGGGTCTACGCCATTCTCCTGCCTCAGCCTCCCGAGTAGCTGGGACTACAGGCACCCGCCACCTCGCCCAGCTAGATTTTTTTTGTATTTTTTAGTAGAGACGGGGTTTCACCGTGTTAGCCAGGATGGTCTCGATCTCCTGACCTCGTGATCCGCCCGTCTCGGCCTCCCAAAGTGCTGATCTGCCCTTCATTGTAGCCCTCAGCTGTTCCAGTTTTTATTAATGGTTCAAACAAACAAAACAAAACAAAACAAAACAAACAAACAACAACAAGAAAACCCCAAACCTCTGAAACTGAGTCTCCTTAGCTCACTGGCCGGGCTTTGGATCCGTGCCACTTAAAGCACATGTATGGAAAATGGAACAGAGTTTTCCAAAGAAAATTTGTGTGTATTCACTAAAAGAAGGTAGAATGGAAGCTGGAAAGGCAAAACAACAATTGTCTGCTGTAATACACAATAACAAAAAACAGAAAACACTATGATATGTCTTCATAGGCAATTTGAAACAAATTTTAATTGAAAGAGGAGAAAAAGCTGAGCCTCTGATTAATCTGCTTCTTAAGTCATGGTTTTATCCTCACATTCAGTGAAATGAAATGATTGGCAAATTTTTTTTTGTGCCCTCACCCAAAGGAACATGAGTAAGTACTAAGCAAAACACATTAAATATCATTTATATAGTAATATGTCCAATTCTTACTGTCATTCATCTGGTAGTGTTTGGATAGTTTTGCATAATGGTTAGAACATGGGTTTTAGATTCAGAAAGATTGGAGTTCAAGCCTCTACAATGTGGAAAATAATACCACCTCACTTGACTGTTGTGATAATTAAATAAAATATAGAGATGTTTCAGTTTGGTTTTCACTCCAAGAAGAGTCTGAAACAGGATAGTTAGTTAGGGAGATGCTCCCAGGAGGCAAGAGTGAGAGAGTGGTTAGAGTGAGCCAGAGAAGGAGGAATAAAAAATGTAAGGATGTAATATTGTGGTTGCTGATGTAGGCATTTATGGCTTTATCTAGCTAGCATTTCAGAGAAGCAAACAGAATGCATCCCAGAACTGTCTCACTGAAGGATGGGAGTCTGGGGCTCTTCTTTACTGAGGGTTTCCCATGGGGATGTTCCCTTCTCTGCATTTTCCAAATGTTCCTATACAGGAGTGCAGCAGACTTCTGTGGCTTCAGCTAAACCATGTTTTTCTCTGAGGGACAGTCTATATCTGTTGACTCTAGTAATGGCTGTAACTTCCTGGTGGCCTGACATCTTTTTTGGGGATGAACTCCTAAAAGGTATTAGGATGTAAGAACCTCAGGAACAGTCTGGTCTTGATGCCCTTCTGAGATGAATGAATAATATCCAATGGTTTCTTCTGTTTTTGGTCAAGTATCAGAGTCCCAGAAGAAGTCATCTCATTAGACAGGGTTAGGCCATGTTTTCACCTCTTCTTCAGCTGGGATGACATGGAGAATTATTTGCCTATTCTATTACAAGTGATTCCATTACAAGAGATTAAACTTTATATAATGGCAGATTATTATTTTGTAGTTAAATATTTTTCCTCCACACAAGATATTTAAATAATATTCACCACTCCCATTTAAGTAGTTTGAACACTATAACGTAATTTTTGTTCATGGATGAGTGAACACTACAGCTTGTCACTCTAAAAATGATCAAGCTGTTTAATACCTATCTAATTAAAACAGGTCATTTGCTAATATCTTCATGCTTAATCAATTAAATCCTATGAAGAAAAATAATATGTTATTTAGATCAAAAGAAAATAACTAAAAAATAACCTATCAGCTCATTAGTGAAGTATTGTTATTTTTTTTAACCATAAGCAAAAAAACCAAAACAAAACAAAAAAATTTTTGTCTCAGAGCACTGGCTGGTTCTTTGAAATTTTTGCCCTATCTTTCCCCTTCCCCTTTCTTCTCTACCTCTTCTACCATACTGCTTTCAATAGACAAGACATTTGGAGAGAATAATGACTGGTAGTAGCTTTTCTCCTTTTCCCTCCTCTAGGTTTTAGAGAAATTATCATACTATTGCTATGCTTTTAAGCTCTCTTCAGTTAATGCAAGAAAGCATCATCTTTAAATACTAAACCATCATTAACAAGTAAAACATCTATAGCTAACAGGTAATTGGAGATTAAGTGGAAGGTTCTAGCAGGACCTTCCTTCTTGATACAAACTGAATTGGAGCATAAATATTGAGAAATATGGAAAAACATATTTTAATCATGGGAAGGGCAACCTTTGGGAATTCCCATTCTCTTTCATTGTTTCTGTATATGGATACTGAGGGAGAAAACTTGGCAACTCAATATCTTGTGTTATAGTTGTGTTTAAAACAGAAAACAAAAGCTGGCAATAATTTTTGGGCAATCGATCTCCTTATTATACTCTCCTAGTAGGTCCTCAGTTCAATTTGGTCTTTTATTTTACCATGTACAAAGTTCTGTGTCAGGGCACTGGCTGGTGCTTTGAAACTTTTGCCCTCTCTCTCCCCCTCCTTCTTCTCTCTCTGCACCCTTCTCCTGTGCAGTTATAGCCCAAAGTTAGGTGTTCTGGAGTAGGAATACTAATGGGACTGCATTTTCAACAGCGAATGCATATTCTACTCTATGATTCAGCCAGTGAAGTTCAGAAAGCTGACTTGCAGTACTACTCAGTGCCAAAATTCATTCTTAGCTTTGAATACAAAACCCAAGAGCTACTTTCATGTATGTTTTGCTTACTGACAACAACTGACTGATGTACCATGTCAATTATCAAGGATTATTTTTAAGTCCTTATTATTAGAAAAGGAACAAAGTCATTATGTAATCTAATCTGACCTCTTAATTCAATGCACTACTTTTCTCTTGTTTAGCTGTTGTGAACTATTTCAATGTGAATTGCTATTTACATTTTGTTTTTACTTTAACAATCCCTACTCTAAAAAAAAAAAATCTCAAAATGTTCTTAAGGAGTCAATTCAAAACTTTACCTCACTAAAAACTTCTTCCTACTGTTCCAAACTTCCATCTCAAAGTACTGACACATTCAGGGAATAGGCATATAAAAATGCCTTTTTAATACCAGGATTTAAAAATTTTATTTATCTTTCATTATTTTTTCCAATTGTCATGCTATCCTCCCTTGGACCATATTCTCAGGTTCTATTTTTCTGCAGATCTTTGTCTCCAGATGTCTACAATGGCTATCATCACAGAAACTTGTTGCTAGCGAAAGTGGGCTAAATTTATAAGTAAAAAGCAAATATTTTTCCTGTTCCTGAGAACCAGACATTTCTGATCTCAAATTTTATTAATTTGAGATCAGAATTAATGTTGCTTAGTTATAGTGTTTGAGTCAAATATAGAAATAGGTAATATTTTCTTATTAGTATATTTAGCATTTAAATTAGTGTTAGTATTTAAATGTAATTACTAGTATTTCAAATACTCAATTAAATACTAATACTAATTATTACTAATATGCATTAATTTAAATACTAGTGTTTAAATACTAATTTAAATTTAAATACAAGTATTTGAATTAGTATTAGTATATTTAGTATATATTAGTATTTCAATCCCCATAGGTAGTTTTTCTGGTTCCTTCTCATTTGGGTAGACTATATCAGAGGGAAGATCTGGGACTCAAGAGCTGCTTTTCAGATTCTTTTGTCTCACAGAGTGCTTTCTTGATTGGGTGCTCACTCCTTTCCCCTAGGGATGAGGCTTCCTGAGAGCTGAACTGCAGTGATTATTATTTCTCTTCTGGATCTAGCCGCCCATCAGAGCTACTGGATTCTAGGCTGGTACTGGGGAGTGTCTGCAGAGTCTTGTGATGTGATCAGTCTTTAGGTCTCTGGGCCATGGATACCAGCACCTCCTCTGGTGGAGGTAGCAGGGGAGTGAAGTGGACTCTGTGAGGGTCCTTGGCTGTTTTTAAGGGCGCCGGTTTTATGTAGGTTGGCCTCCAGCCAGGAGGTGGCGGTCTCAAGAGTGCATGGGCTGCAGTAGTAGAGGGAGGATACCAGCTTGCTGTAGGGTCAGGTGGTAGGTAAGGCCATAGAGCGCCCAAGAGATCATGTCCATTGTCTTCAGCTGCGGAGTGGGATTAAAGACCCTGAGGTAGGGGCAGGGTTAGGCGTGTCTGAGCTCAGACTCTCCATGGGCGGCTCTTGCTGGGGCTGCTGTGGGGGATGGGGATGTGTTTCCCAGGCCAATGGAGTTATGTTCCCAGGGAGATTATGGCTGCCTCTGCTGCAGTCACACAGGTCGCCAGGAAAGTGGGAAAAAGCCGGCAGCCACAGGCCTCAGCCAGCTTCCGCACAGTTGAAAGGCTGGTATCGCTCTGACCGTGCCCGCACAACAGCACTGAATGTATTTACAGGCGGTCAGTGAGGAGGGCCCAGAACTTGCCCTAGGCTACAAGCCTCCCTACTAAGAAAGCAAACGGACTCACAGTTCTTAGGCTGTCCCACTGAACCTGCAGCAGCAATCCACCTCCTTCAAAAGGTCTGTGGGTTCTTTCGGCTTTCCTGGTGTATTCCTGCAGTAGTTCTTGGAGTAAAAGTTTATGATGTGGGTCTCCACATGTTGCCTTGTCTCTCCGAGTGGGGGCGGCAAGTTAGTCCTGCCTCCTATCCGCCATTTTTGGATCCTCCCCCATAGGTAGTTCTTTACCAGTGTAAGCAACAAGTGGTGTTGCTTTTATGGTATTTGCTATGTTGTCTCTATCTTTTCTGTGCCAGTGGTCTAATGATGAGTGGAGAATCGTGATTCAGAATTTCTTTTTTCCACACTTCAACATGGCCCTGTGTGTAGCTTCACATTGCTGAGTCACACTCTCAAACTCATTTTCTCTGAGTTAGAGAGTGAGAAACTGAGATGTGACATAATGAAAACTTCCAACATTATGAATACTACAATACAATATTTTTAAAGATAAGGGAAGTTATTTGTGCCCCCATAGACTGCAATGTTTTTCAGTGTACTATTGCCATAAAGTAATGAACTGAACTTTTTTTCTTTTTTTTCTTTGAGATGGAGTCTTGCTCTGTTGCCCAGGCTGGAGTGCAATGGCATGATCTCAGCTCAGTGCAGCCTCCACCTCCCAGGTTCAAGTGATTCTCCTGCCTCAGCCTGCTGAGTAACAGGGATTATAGGTGTGTGCCACCACCTCTGGCTAATTTTTGTATTTTTAGTAGAGGTGGGGTTTCACCATGTTGGCCAGGCTGGTCTTGAACTCCTGACCTCAGGTTATCCAACTGCCTTGGTCTCCCAAAGTGCTGGGATTACAGGCGTGAGCTACTGTGCCCGGCCTGTTGAACATTTTTGACTAAATCCACAGTGAATAACTTAATGTCCAAAACATATATCTACATACATGCAAAACTGAAACAAAATTTTCTTTTCTTTTCTTTTCTTTTTTTTTTTTTGAGACGGAGTCTCGCTCTGTCGCCCAGGCTGGAGTGCAGTGGCCAGATCTCAGCTCACTGCAAGCTCCGCCTCCCGGGTTCACGCCATTCTCCTGCCTCAGCCTCCCGAGTAGCTGGGACTACAGGCGCCCGCCACCTCGCCCGGCTAGCTTTTTGTATTTTTTAGTAGAGACGGGGTTTCACCGTATTAGCCAGGATGGTCTCGATCTCCTGACCTCGTGATCCGCCCGTCTCGGCCTCCCAAAGTGCTGGGATTACAGGCTTGAGCCACCGCGCCCGGCCCGTGAAACAATTCTTACCCTATATTCCTCGTAATGCACTGTGAATATTTTTTCTTTTTTGCTTTTTAAAATGTTGATTAAACTCAGTTGATTTTGTGACCCACTAAAGAGCTGTTAATCAGATTGAAAAGTATTGTATTAATGGGGTGGGGGAAGAGCTTTCTAAATCATATACACAAATATAATACACAAAAACATAAGTGTTTTTTAAATTTGTTTTTATGTATATGCAAAATGTATTTTTCACCATAAGTTTTCCGGAGAAAAGTTTGCAAGCCACTACCTGAAAGAATAAAAGAATTGAAACTTTTATGCAACCAACAAACATGAAAAAAAAGCTCATCACTGATTATTAGAGAAATGCAAATCAAAACCACAATGAGATACCACCTCATGCCAGTCAGAATCATCATTAAGAAGTCAAGAAACAGCAGATGCTGGCGAGACTGTGGAGAAATAGAAATGCTTTTACATTGTTGGTAGGAATGTAAATTAGTTCAACCATTGTGAAGACAGTGTGGCGATTCCCCAAGGATCTAGAAGCAGACATTAGCATTTGACCCAGCAATCCCATTACTGGGTATATACCCAAAGGAATATAAATCATTCTGTTATAAAGATATATGCACACATGTGTTTATTGCAGCACTATTCACAATAGCAAAGATATAGAACCAACCCAAATGCCCATCAATGAGGGACTGGATAAAGAAAATATGGTACATGGAATACTATGCAGTCACAAAAAGGAATGTGGTCATAAAGGGACATAGTTGAAGCTGGAAGCCATCATCCTCAGCAAACTAACACAGGAACAGAAAACCAAAGACTGCATGTTTTCACTCACAAATGGGAGCTGAGCAATGAGAACACATGGACACAGGGAGGGGAACAACACACATCAGGGCCTATCAGAGAGGGGGGCAAGGGGAGGGAGAGCATCAGAATAAATTGCTAATGCATGCAGGGCTTAAAACTTAGGTGATGGGTTGACAGGTGCAGCAAACCACCATGGCACATACATACCTATGTAACAAACCTGCACGTTCTGCACATGTATCCCAGAACTTAAAGTAAAAGTAAATAAATCAGAACCAAAAAAAAAAAAGAAAAAAAATTGAAACTTGCCTTCAGAGGCAAGTAGGTAAATAGAATGTGCAGTCCTGATTTATTTGTATTTATTTTTTATTAGTTAATTATTAGGCAAACCCATAGGATTGCTTTTTGTTTTTTTCCCTCGACTAATTGTTTTTTATTTTTTTTTCAAGAATGATTGGAGTTCTCTGATCACATTATAGACATACAATAGCTATGTCAAGTGTTGGTTACAGTGATGGAGTTAGTTTCTTGATCTTAAACATAATGAATAACTCTTTGATATAATCTTGTGTACATAATGTTTAAAGACTCTTATAATTTTTAAATAACACTTTGGGACTGCTTTTTCAGTGATGATGAGCAAGGGTTAATGTATATTCATGTTGTAAAATGGATCCTCTGTAATTGTTCCTGTATTACAGATCCCGAGGGCTATATTCATGACAGTTGAAGGGATAAATTTAAATGTTTTCATGAAAATTGGCACAGTGTTCATATAACATTAAGTATAATGCTAATGACTGGAGAACTCAATGATTCAGAAATCTGTGCCCATTAACACCAGAAGCAGTGACTAAGTGTCTAAGTATCTGACTGTATGCAATATAGTGCTAGATTCAAAGCAAACAGAATCTACTCTCTGCCCTTTAGAGGTTTATACTCTACAATATCAAGTCCAAAATAAATATTTTTCACCCCAGATAAAAGGAGCAGTGGGAGACTTTTGTCTTAGTGGCACTCCTCATTTGAAAATCGTCTCTCCTCATAAAAATTCTCCTCTCTTAGCACTCCCTTCTCTATGATCTTTAATTCCTCTGCTCTCCCCCAACCCTCACCTCTTAGCTCTCTGGTGCAGCTTTCATGCTGACTATGCATATCTAGCCCACTCTCAGCACTTCTCTCACCTTCCTCTGACTGAATCAGAATAGACCATAGACTCCAAATTTGACTGTCAGGGTTTCAGGCCCAGCAGTTTAACTGGCCAGCTTTGAAAACTTGGACAACTCATTGCAATAAACATAAAAAGTGTCAGAATGTCTGAAACCTACTTTCAAATAGTTCAACCAAGTATACATATGTTAAGATACATATATACTTTAAATACCAGTACATACTTTGTATCCTCACACATATGTACAAGACAAATACAGAAGAATGTTAATAACTGGGAAATCAATGTGAGCAGTATATATAAGTTCATTATAAGTTCGTTGTGCCATTTTTCAAATATTCTATAGAAATATTCTGTGTTCTATAGAAATATAGAATATTCTATAAAATTTCTGTATTCTATAGATTTTCTACATTTCTATATAAATATTGAAATATTCTATAGAAATTTCAAACTAAAATTTGGGGAAAAAACAGACCATTTCCTTGTATCGTAAGTACCCAATAAATGTGAGCTATTATTTTTATTAATCCTGCACTGTGTGCCTGTGGGAGATAAATCCCCAGCCCACTCCTAGGTAATGCAGACATTTAGTGCTGGTCTTTAAGAGACATAATCATAATCCTTTTTGCCTGCCTTTCCACATAAAAACGGATTGGGAGTTTTGTAGAGTGGCAGTCTACTGGTATATAGGTGACAAATTAATTATTTAGAGTTACAGACTGTTCTAATTTTATAGAGTTGAAAGTTCACCCACACTGCGCTAGGCCTTTATTTCCTGTAACCAAGCTAATCTCCCTCCTGAGTAACTTCCAACATAGTAAGAGGAACAGAGTAGTAAGTGAAACGCAGACACGCACACGCACATAGGTAGCACACATATGCCACATAAACACGCTAACTGATCACTCAAACCTTTAACTTGCTAAATAATACTAAATAATTTTTGTCTAGTTTACACAAATTCTTTCAATTAAATCTTTAGAAAATTGAGTGTTCAATTTTTGATTGAAGCTGATCTTTCTTTGCCAGATGGTGTTTGGGTGTAGGGAAAAGCTCAGGACTCCACCTGACCATAGGAATGAGGTGGCTGGATGGTGCTCTGTTTTTCTCTTGCTTGTCTAGTCTCATCTCTGGACTGACAACCCCTGGGAAATGATTCATTTAGGTGCCCTTGAAGGACCTGAAGGCTTTTATGTCTGCCCTAAAAAGTAATCATCATCTCTTTTTGTGGCAGCCCTGAGATTGCTGAAAAACCAACTCAAAGCCTAATCCTGAGAAGTGACTTGTGGTGAACAGACTCCAAGAAAGCCCCAATTATTCCCACCTCCTAGTATTCATGCTGTTGTGTAGTCCTCTCCCTTTGAATGTTAGTGGTGATGCGGTATTTTTCTCACCCCCATTCACTGAGCTCATGGCAGGGGCACCCCATCTACTTGGCCCACAATGCTTAGCCCCTTGCAGGAGGGAGCAAGTGAGCAAGTGAGTACGGGATCCAGCTGGCTGCTCCAGGCATTGACACAGGAGTAAGCTCTGTGTGGGGCCCATGACCAGACCAGACATGTTACCTTGAGGGGAATGCAGCGGCCCTCAGGGTGCCTGTGACCCCAAGGCCTCACAGATTGCCTGTGACCCTGAAGCCCCAGAGGGGGTGTTATAGTGCTCTTTTAGTTCTGCTGCCTGCACTCCAATGGACAGCAGTGTGTTAGCAGCTCATTTGGCCTCTTGCCTTGTCATGTGGGGTGGCTGCCTTCCGTTGGCGAGGGCAAAGGGCCAGTGTGACAGCCTTTTCTGGGTACCTACATTTGATGAGCCCCGAGTTCTTGTCCAGCATCCAAGAAGCATGAGGTCATGTGGATGATTGAAGGATGGTGAAGGCAGAGAATTGTACTGAGTGATGAAAATGGTTCTCAGCAGAGAGGGGAACTGGAGAGGGGATGGGAGGCAAGTCATCTTCCCTGAAGTCAGGTTGTCTCTCCCCCAAGTCAGGCTGTCTCCCCTACTCCACCAACTGAGTCTGGGGTCTTTATAGGTACAGGATGGGGAGTGTATGCTGACTGGTTTGTGAATATGCAAAAAAGGTTACAAACCAAATATTGGTTTGTGAGTATGCAAAGGTGGGCACCATGGTGCAGAAAACCTATTAGGAAAGGGTAGATATGTGTAAAATAGGTGAAGGGTGGGGATCAATTGGAGAAAAGTACGCCAAACAGGAGGACAAGTTCTCAATCCAGTCTGAGAATTTAACTTGTAGTTTGACTTTCAGGCTTTAAAGTGTCTTCAACTTGGAGGTAGGGTTTCGCCAGGTACCCGCCCCTATCAGCCCAGGCATTTGGCTGTTTCCTGTTGCTATCAGTGGGACCTGTGACTTGCTACTAACAAACAGAATATGGCAAAGGTGATGGGATGTCATTTCCATGATTCTATAAGATTGTAACATGTATATTGCTGGTAACCCTTCCATATTGCCTTCCTCTTGCTGGCTTTCATAAAGAAAACCACCATAGGAAGAGACCTACCTGGTAAGGAGCTAAAGGCAGCCCTGCCCAATAGCCAGGAAGGAGCTGAGGCTGTCAGTCCAACAGCCTGCAAGGAACTGAATCTGCTCAAAGCTACATGAACTTAGAGGAAGATTCTTCTCCAGTCAATCCTCAGTTGAAATTCCAGCCCTGGCTCATGGTAGCCTTGTGAGAGACGGTGAAGCAGAGCACCCAGCTACACTGCTACTTGGAATCCTGATTTGCAGAAATTGTGAGATAATAAGCTGTTAAATTTGTAATAATTTGTTATGTAGCAATGTATAATTAATACATAACTTTTGCCACAAATTGAGCAACCAAGGAAGTCCACAGAGTTATGAGTTCCTAAACCTCTGGACTTATCTATGGTATTAAATTATTCTGGACATACTTGTTTTTTTTAGAGATTTTAAAAGACCAGAAACTAGATTCAATTAAATTCAATTCAAGCCAAGCCTATTTAATTCCATTCAACAAGAGTTCCTGAAAAGTTTCTATATTCCCCTGCCAACCCTGCCCCATTGTTATAGACCCTGCGAATAAAAAACTAAATATAGTCCGGGTGCAGTGGCTCAAGCCTGTAATCCCAGCACTTTGGGAGGCCGAGACGGGCGGATCACAAGGTCAGGAGATCGAGACCATCCTGGCTAACACGGTGAAACCCCGTCTCTACTAAAAATACAAAAAACTAGCCGGGCGAAGTGGCGGGCGCCTGTAGTCCCAGCTACTCAGGAGGCTGAGGCAGGAGAATGGCGTAAACTCGGGAGGCGGAGCTTGCAGTGAGCTGAGATCTGGCCACTGCACTCCAGCCTGGGCGACAGAGCGAGACTCCGTCTCAAAAAAAACCCAAAAAAAAACTAAATATAATGCAGTCCTCAATTCTCTGTTGGGGAAGACAAATCTCTAGGACTTACCACCACAGGGCAGGATGTTTAGGATATGAGTTTTTGTATATTTTTAAAGCACCCCCTTATGGTTAATTTTATGTGTCAACTTGGCTGGACCACTATTCCCAGATATTTGATCAGACCTTATTCTGGAAGTTTCTGTGAGGGTGTTTTTGGATAAGATTAATACTTAAAGCAGTGACCTTTGAGTAAAGCAGATTGCCCCTCATAATGTGGGTGGGCCTCATCCAATCAGTTAAAGGTCTATAACAGAATCAAGACTACAAGACTAACATCTTCTGTGCAAGAAGGAATTCTGCCAGGAGATGGCTTCCAGACTTGCACTAAATCAGCTCTTCCCTGGGTCTCCATAGTAGCACAGGCCAATTCCTGAAAATAAATCTCTCTATAAACAAATATGTATATATGCATTCTATTCATTTTGTTTCTCTGGAGAACACCCTCACGTTACAGCCCACACTGTAACACTAATATTTTAAATTGCAACCTTTACGTTGATTAGTTCCATATTCAACTGTGAATCTTAACTTACAGTTCATGCTTGCCACTTGGTCCCTTCTCTGACAGTTTCCTTACATGGCAAGTTCTTTGAGGATATCTGGGTGTTTTTGAAAATCTATATACCTGTCTATTATGGAAATGAACCACTTACTAACTGTGTGATTTTAGGCAAATTACTTCATGTCATTAAGTCTCAATTTTTCTCTCTTTTTTTTTTTTTTTTGAGACAGAGTCTCCTTCTGTTGCCCAGACTGGAGTGCAGTGGCGCTATCTCAGCTCACTGCAACTTCCGCCTCCCGGGTTCAAGCGATTCTTGTGCCTCAGCCTCCCAAGTAGCTGGGATTACAGGCACATACCACCGTGCCTGGCTAATTTTTATATTTTTAGTAGAGACGGGGTTTCGTCATGTTGGCCAGGTTGGCCTCAAGTGATCTGCCAACCTCCGCCTCTCAAAGTGCTGGGATTACAGGCATGAGCCATGATGCCTGGCCAATATTCTCATGTAAAGGAGTAAACTACCACTTCCTGAGGTAGAATTGCTCTTGAGGTTGATTGAGGTAAGACTATAAAGAATTTAGTATAGTGCTTAGTGCTATATTAAACACTCAATGAATCTTATTTTTGTGTGTGTGTTATTATCTACACTGGAAGAATAGTTACTGTGAATGAATATTCATTAAATTGAAAATTATAATAACACAAGATAGAAGGCATCATGTCCAAAATGAAGAATAATAATTCTATTTAGAAACTTTACCTCAATACAGTTGAGACATGTAGGTACTTAACTGAATGCATCTCTAATAATGTAAAACATGATTTTCAAGTACATTCTGTGCAAAATGTAGTTTAGAATAAAAAATGTTCTCAGATGTTACTAGTTATTTACCCAGAATTTAATTTTGCCTAGGTTCTTAAGTATTTTGATGCTGCCTTAATTTGTTCTTATCAGTTACAAGTAATTTTTCTAAACTGTACGTTTAGGAATGGATTCAGTTGTTCTGAACTGGTAATTACACACAATAAAAGGGAATGTAGTAGGATTACGAGGTTATAGTTGAATAATAGCAAGTTAGGACTAATTTTTCTCTTTGTATTGTTATTAATGAGGGATAAATGTTTTTGTTTAAATTATGTAGTTCATCAGTGGAGGAAGGAACTCAAAACTGAAGATTAGTTTTCAGATAATTATCTTTTATATTTAAAGAAAAAAAGAGAAAGCAGTTGATTACATTTATGCACAACTTTCTTCTTTGTCTAAAAATTTCAGCTTGTCAAACACACACGATGGAAAGTTATATATATGGCAACAAGTCCTGTATAATTTTCTATTTTTTAAGAATTTGCAAACTCAATAATTGTAGGAAAACAGTAGCCTAAATTCTCAATACAGATTTAATAATAGTGTATTTTACTGAGGTCTCTTTTTGGAAGATTTTATTGCTTAAAAACAATGTAGTTCAGGACACCTACTAGAATACTAAAAAACTTGATTATTTACAATTAAGTAACAATGGTTCAAATATGTTATTTCTTTTCATTTTGGATTATTTTCATCGTGTTTAATAGCAACATCAGTGAAGCTGCCATGGCATAATACACAATTTATTTTGGAATAGCATAGAAGCTCCTCTGTATAACGAGAGTTAATATGGTGTTTCAAACTCTACAAAGTTTACAATTTTATTATGCCAAAAATTAACATCAAATCTTTGTCAAATTTAGGGAAATTTATATTGGTGGAATGAAAATTTTTAAAAATTGTTGATTTCTCTGCTTAATTCCCTACAATGTGTACTAAATATAAATCATTTCATGTATCTAGTCATGTAAAAACTCACTGAATCCCCATCATGTACAAGACAGTTTCATGTCTTTCCTCAACTGGCTCACATTTCTAGGAGAGGAGATAAGGTGAAGCACAAATAATAGTCATATAAGCCAGTTAATGGTATTAGAGTTCAAAGCAGGGAGTGGTCACTTTCAGATCAGCAAAGGACTGTTTCATGAAGAAAGTGCTAGAGGTATAGAAGCATAAATTTCTGAAATGAAAGGACTTTTTATTGTACAGATGAGGAGACCAAGGCCAGAAAGTGTAAAAACCTGTCTGAAGTCGTGTTATAAAAATACGATAGCACTCGATTAGTTAGAATCCAGGTTCCATAACTTTTTGTCTAATGGATCTTTTAAAATAGTGGCTTTACTGATGTGTAATGCACATATCATAAATTTACATTTTAAAGTACACAATTCAACATTTTTTAGTATATTTATAAAGTTTTGCGACTATTAACATTACCTAAAATCTCTGTACCCTTAAGCATGCTTTCCATCCTTTCCACCTTGAGGTATCTGTTAAGGCATTTGTCCCATTTTTCAAGTGGTCTTTTGGTTTTCTTATTGTTGAGTTTTAAGGGTTCCTCATCTATTCTGGTTCACAGTCCTTTGTCAGAAGTATCTTTTGCAAATATTTTCTCCCAGTGTGTGGTTTGTCTTCTTGTTCTCTAGACATTTTCTTTCATAGAGCTGAAAATTTAATTTCCATGAAGTCCAGCTGGTCAATTAATTCTTTTATAGATTATGCCTTTTGGTGTTGTTTCTAAAAAGTCATTACAATACCCAAGGGCATCTAGGTTTTCTCCTGTGTTTCTTTCTAGGAGTTTTATAGCTTTGAATTTTGTATTTAAGTCTATAATTCATTTTGAGTTCATTTTTGTGAAAGGTGTAAGGTCTGCCTAGATCCATTTCTTTGCATGTGGATGTCCACTTGTTACAGCATCACTTGTTGAAAAGATCGTTTTTTGTTTTTTTGTTTTTTTCCATTTCATTGCCTTTTCTCCTTTGTCAAAGATCAGTTGGCCTTATTTATGCAGGCCTCTTTCTGTACTCTCTATTCTGTTCCATTGATTTATTTTTCTGTTCCTTTACTTATTAATACCACAGTGTCTTGACTACTCCAGCTTTAGAGTAAGTCTTGAACTCAGATAGTGTTGATTCTCTGACTTTGTACTTCTCTAGTATTGTGTTGGCTATTCTGAGTTCTCTGATTCTCCATATAAACTTTAGAATCAATTCGTTGATATCTACAAAATAACTTTCTGGGATTTTGATCAGGATTGTATTGAATCTATAGATCAAGTTGGAAAGAAGTTACATCTTGACAATATTGAATCCTCTTATCCACGAACATAGAACATCTCTGCATTTATTTAGTTCTTCAATTTCATTAATCAGAATTTTGTAGTCTTCCTTACATAGATATTGTAGATATTTTGTTAGATTTATACCTAAATATTACATTTTTGGAAGTGGTAGCATAAACAGTATTGTACTTTTAATTTCAAATTTACTTGTTCATTGCTGGTATTTACGAAAGCAATGGACTTTTGTATATTTCTCATGTATCTTGCAATCTTGCTATAATTACTTATTAGTTCCAGCAGGGTTTTTTTGGGAGTGGGGGGTCAATTCTTTCAAATTTTCGACATAGTAATCAAGTTACCTATGAACAAAGTTTTATTTCTTCCTTCCCAATCTGTCTGCCTTCTATTTTTTTTTTTTTCTTGTCTTGCTGCATTAGTTAGGAATTACAGTAAAATGTTGAAATAAAGTGGTAACCAGGGACATCCTTGCCTTACTTCTGATCTTAGTGGGAAAATTTCTTACCATTAAGTATAATGTTAGTTGTAGGTTTCTGTAGATTTTTAAAAGTTGAGGCATTCCTTCTAATGATCTCTAAATTATTGAGAATTTTAATTATAAATGGGTATTGGATTTTGTCTAATGATTTTTCTGTATCTATTTATAAGATCATGTGAGCTTTTTTCTTAACCTGTTGATATGATGGATTACATTAATAAATTCTTGAATGTCAAACACATTTTGCATACCTGGGACGTGGTCATGGTGTTTAATTTGTTTAATACATTGTTGGATTTGATTTGCCAATGTTTTGTTGAAGACTTTTGTATCTATGTTCATAACAGATATTGTTTTATAGTCTTATTTTCCTGTACTGTCTTGGTTTTGGTATTAGAGTAATTCTGGCTTCATAGAATGAGTTAGGAACTATTAATATTTCCTCTCCTTCTATCCTGAAAGACATTTTAGAAAATTGGTTTAATTTCAAAACTTTTGGTGTTATATCTAAAAGACCATTGACCAATTCAGTGTTACAAAGATTTAACCCTGTGTATCTTTAAGAGTTTTATAGTTTTAGATCTTACTTTTAGGTTTGTAATCTATGTGGAGTTACTTTTTGGGTATTGTGGGAGATAAGGATCCAATTTGCATGTAGGTATCCCATTGTCTCAGTCCCATTATTTGAAAAGACTATTTTTTTTCCCCATTGAGTAGTAGTCTTGGTCTTTTGTTGAAAATCAGTTGACCATAAATATGAGGGTTTACTTTAACAATATTACCTAGCAGACATTTCTGTTCAGCTAAGTTTTCTTTTTTGCACTCGAGAATTGAGCTCTCTCTCCCTCAATATTGCCTTTATACAGAGCAATGTTGTTTCAGTGTGTTTGACTATACGTTTCTTATATACATCACTAAATACTATCTTTACTATTGGAAATGATCATTTTATGGAGGTGGATGTCGATCTGAACAAATAGTAGGCCTTCTTAAGCATCTATTCTTCTTAGAAGGGTGAGTTCTATAAATATTTATAGTTTTTATCCTATCACTTGTAATTTATGTTGCCAACTATTGAATGAGCTATTCTGTGTTTTCCAGAACCTCCTTTACATTCACTTCTATTTAAGTCCAACTATACTTACTCCATTGGGCTATGTACTTTAGCAGAAAATGGCCTAAAATAAAACTGAGGCCTGCCTCTTACAGTTGCCAGTTATGAGCCATACATACAGGTTTTCACCCTTGCCTCCTTTTAGTTTTCTCTTTCGTAAAGTAGGGTTGGTAAAAGAATGTCTGTTATAGAGTTTCTTTGAAAATTAGATAAAATAATGCTTATAAGCTCTCAATACATTGGTGGCATTTGATGAGTCCTCCACAATTTTTACTGATTATATTTTTTATGATTTTCGTGTATATTATTGTGATCTTTCTTTCTGTTCCAGCTAGCAGAAGCTTTCTCAAACAACTTGAGTCTCTTACAGTCGTAAGTAAAGAGGCTTTAAGAAATGTAAGCAGAATTATCCTCTTCTAATATTAGAGCATTTGGGGACTATGAAAGAGTAGGGACTTTATTACAGTCCTAGGAAAGCCTGTCTAACCACCTGTCCCCAATTCTGGTGAGCAATTTAAAACTCTGAGACTCCTCTGGGGGTAGTACAAAAATTTCTGTGGTGGTGGTGTTGGTGGTGGGGTGTTCTCCAACTGATGGTCAGATCCAGTATCTTCAGGAAAGCCTGAGAATCTATGCTCAATAATTAGAGACAGTCCAGTTATTAGTATGATGGACAGAGAAACATATAACTCTAAAACCAGAAAAGATATTTTGTGGATAAAAATAAGCAGGTTGTCATTTTTCCAAATTTACATGTAGCATTAGTGACAGTATAAATGTTCTAGTCTCTTTACTTCTAATCTGGTGCTATTTCACTCGATCATGCTACTTCCTTCAACATTCTCCCTACTCTCCATAATAGATCTTAGAGAAGTAAGACTTATTTATCTCACTACAAAAAGATTTCCTGAAGAAACAATTTGGGACCAAACAATCAAATGCTGAGGTTGGCACTGATTGGTTTCAGATGACTATGGGGGTTCAATATGGGGATCCAGCATCCTCACCTGGATACAAAGAGGCAGATCTAAATCACAGTATATAAACTCAGGTGTGCAAAAAAATCACCTTCCTTTATTTTCGTATTTTATTCTTTTAAAGAAAAATAATTTAAACTTTCATTTTAGATTCAGGGGGTACATGTGCAGGTTTGTTACATGGGTATATTGCACAATGCTGAGGTTTGGGGTACAAATGATCCCATCCTTCAGGCACTGACCATAATACCCAACAGTTCATTTTTCAACCCTTACCTCCCTTCCTTCTTCTCCTGTCTTGTGGTTCCCAGTGTCTATTGTTTCCATCTTTATGTTCATGAGTACCCAATGTTTAGCTCTCCCTTATAAGTGAGAACATGCAGTATTCTGTTCCTGTGTTAATTTTCTTAGGATAATGGCCTACAGTTCCATCCACGTTACTGCAAATGACATGATTTTATTCCTTATTATGACTGCATAGTACTCCACAGTGTATGCAATCGACCATTGATGGGCACCAAGATTGATTCCATATCTTTGCTATTGTGAATAGTGCTGCAGTGACCTTACAAATACATGTGTATTTTTGGTAGAATGATTTATTATTTTTGTGGCTATACATGTAGCAGTGAAATTGCAGGATCAAATGATGGTTCTGTTTTAAGTTCTTTGAGAAATCTCCAAAGTGCTTTCTACAGTGGATGAACTAATTTACATCCCTACCAACAGTGTGTAAGCATTTCCTTTGCTCTGCAGCCTTGCCAGCATCTATTGCTTTTTGACTTTTTATTAATAGCCATTCTGACTGGTGTGAGATGGTATGTCGTTGTGGTTATTATTTACATTTCCCTGATAATTAGTGATGTTGAGTATTTTTGCATGCTTGTTGGCCATCTGTATGTCTTCTTTTGAGAAGTGCCTGTTCATGTCCTTTGCCCATTTTTTAACGGGGTTATTTGTTTTTTGATTTTTATGTTGTTTAAGGTCTTTATAGATTCTGGATATTAGCCCTTTGTTGGATGCAAAGTGTGGGAATATTTTTTCTCACTCTGTATGGTGTCTGCTTACTTTGTTGATAGTTTCTTTTGCTGTATGGAAACTCTTTAGTTTAATTAGGTCCTATTTGTCAATTTTTGTTTTTGTTGCAATTGCTTTTGAGGACTTAGTCATAAATTCTTTCCCAAGGCTGATGTCCCAAATGATGTTTCCTAGGTTTTCTTCTAGGATTCTTATAGTTGGAAGTCTTACATTTAGATCTGGAATCCATTTGAGTTAATTTTTCTATATGGTGAAAGGTAGGGGTCCAGTTTCATTCTTCTACATATGGCTAGCCAGGTAGCTCAACATCACTTACTGAATAGAAAGTCCTTTCTCTGTTGCTGATTTTTATCTACTTTGTCAAAGATTAGATGGCTGCAGGTGTGTGACATTTTTCTTCTTCTGGGTTTTCTATTCTGTTCCATTGGTCTCTGTAACTGCTTTTTGTGCAAGTACCATGTTGTTTTGGTTACAGTAGCTGTATGGTACAGTCTGAATTTGGGTAATGCAATGCCTTTGACTTTTTTCTTTTTGCTTAAGATTGTTTTGGGTATTCAAGCTCTTTTTTTTGGTTCCATCTGAATTTTAGAATAGCTTTTTCAAGTTCTGTTAAAAATGACAATATTTTGCTAGTAATTGAGTTGAATCTGTAGCTTGCTTTGAGCAGTATGGCCATTTAAAAAATATTGATTATTCCAATCTATGAGCAAGAAATATTTTTCCATTAGTTTGTGTCATCTATGATTTCTTTAAGCAGTGTTTTTTAGCTCTCCTTGTAGAGATCTATCACCTCCTTAGTTACATGTATTCCTAGGTATTTTATTTTCTTGTTGACTATTGTAAATGGGACTGCATTCTTGCTTTTGCTCTCAGCTTGGACATTATTGGTATATATAAATACTACTGAAAAATATCAGTCTCTTAATTTAACACAGCCCAATTGATGAATTTGATACCTGATCTTGTCAGGTAGATAAGACATTCTATCTCAGTTATTATTTGAGCCCTCTTCATTTCCTCATCTTTCCTGTTGCTATGTCTTTCTACCTTTTCCTCTCTGTCTTCAAGAGTATCATCAGAATTCAGAGGGCTTATAACATACCTAGAACCTAAGAAAAGGGTCTCTGATTTCTAGTCTATTATAGTCGCCACAGATATTGTTCAAATAGGTAGCAGTCGCTTGAAGTTGGTGGGGCATCTTCTGCGTCTGCTGTTTTGCAGGTAAGAGAAGCTTTCCCAAAGCTGGGCAACTTAGTGCATGGGTCTTACCTTTCCAGGTAAACTACACTTATTATTTGCTCTGGGGGCTGCCCATTTCCTCTGAGAGTAGCCACAGACAGGGGCAAAGGGAACTATGGTTTTTAATTCCTTTCCAGTCTGAGGTCCTTCTTCCCTACCTCTCTTACCTTAAACTGGCATCTCTTCTGATTTTTCACAACAGACTGTTAATGTCCATTGAACACAAAGGCCAAATTATTATCAGTCTAAAAATTATCATTCAACCTACAATTTACCTTACAAACAGGGAAGTAAGAAGAAATAGTTGATTTTATCCTTCTAGTGCAACAAAGAAAGACAATGTGCATAGCCACTAGATTTATGTTAAAAGAGTCTGAACATTCATTTCTTGCTACAAAAATGAAGTAAGATAGTGCAACTCTGAAATGTAAACCTCATATTACAAAATTCTTTTATGCTGGTTAGTGAGAAATGCTAATTAACACTCATGCTTTTTGATTATTACAACTATTAAATTTATTTGCAGTAATAATAAATTCATCAGTTATATGAAGTCTTTTTATATGCAAGATTTAGAGCAATTACTTTTCATGTCCACTAAGGATGACAGAAGAGCCCATGGTCTTTTTTTTTTTTTTTTTTTTTAATTAATTTATTTATTTATTTATTTTTATTATACTAGGGTACATGTGCATAACGTGCAGGTTTGTTACATATGTATACTTATGCCATGTTGGTGTGCTGCACCCATCAACTCGTCAGCACCCATCAATTCATCATTTATATCATGTATAACTCCCCAATGCAATCCCTCCCTCCTCCCCCCTCCCCCCTCCCCATGATAGGCCCCAGTGCGTGATGTTCCCCTTCCCGAGTCCAAGTGATCTCATTGTTCAGTTCCCACCTAT
Source organism: Rhinopithecus roxellana (assembly GCF_007565055.1). NCBI lineage: Eukaryota > Metazoa > Chordata > Mammalia > Primates > Cercopithecidae > Rhinopithecus > Rhinopithecus roxellana. The sequence goes on from NC_044558.1 coordinate 130,284,544, forward strand.
GAGTGAGAACATGCGGTGTTTGGTTTTCTCTTCTTGTGATAGTTTGCTAAGAATGATGGTTTCCAGCTGCATCCATGTCCCTACAAAGGACGCAAACTCATCCTTTTTTATGGCTGCATAGTATTCCATGGTGTATATGTGCCACATTTTCTTAATCCAGTCTGTCACAGATGGACATTTGGGTTGATTCCAAGTCTTTGCTATTGTGAATAGTGCCGCAATAAACATACGTGTACATGTGTCTTTGTAGTAGACTAATTTATAATCCTTTGGGTATATACCCAGTAGTGGGATGGCTGGGTCATATGGTACATCTAGTTCTAGATCCTTGAGGAATTGCCATACTGTTTTCCATAATGGTTGAACTAGTTTACAATCCCACCAACAGTGTAAAAGTGTTCCTATTTCTCCACATCCTCTCCAACACCTGTTGTTTCCTGACTTCTTAATGATTGCCATTCTAACTGGTGTGAGATGGTATCTCATTGTGGTTTTGATTTGCATTTCTCTGATGGCGAGTGATGATGAGCATTTTTTCATGTGTCTGTTGGCTGTATGAATATCTTCTTTTGAGAAATGTCTGTTCATATCCTTTGCCCACTTTTTGATGGGGTTGTTTGTTTTTTTCTTGTATATTTGTTTGAGTTCTTTGTAGATTCTGGATATTAGCCCTTTGTCAGATGAGTAGGTTGCAAAAATTTTCTCCCATTCTGTAGGTTGCCTGTTCACTCTGATGGTAGTTTCTTTTGCTGTGCAAAAGCTCTTTAGTTTAATTAGATCCCATTTGTCAATTTTTGCTTTTGCTGCCGTTGCTTTTGGTGTTTTAGACATGAAGTCCTTGCCCATGCCTATGTCCTGAATGGTACTACCTAGATTTTCTTCTAGGGTTTTTATGGTATTAGGTCTAACATTTAAGTCTCTAATCCATCTTGAATTAATCTTCGTATAAGGGGTAAGGAAAGGATCCAGTTTCAGCTTTCTACTTATGGCTAGCCAATTTTCCCAGCACCATTTATTAAATAGGGAATCCTTTCCCCATTTCTTGTTTCTCTCAGGTTTGTCAAAGATCAGATGGCTGTAGATGTGCGGTATTATTTCTGAGGACTCTGTTCTGTTCCATTGGTCTATATCTCTGTTTTGGTACCAGTACCATGCTGTTTTGGTTACTGTAGCCTTGTACTATAGTTTGAAGTCAGGTAGCGTGACGCCTCCAGCTTTGTCCTTTTGACTTAGGATTGTCTTGGCAATGCGGGCTCTTTTTTGGTTCCATATGAACTTTAAAGCAGTTTTTTTCAATTCTGTGAAGAAACTCATTGGTAGCTTGATGGGGATGGCATTGAATCTATAAATAACCTTGGGCAGTAGGGCCATTTTCACGATATTGATTCTTCCTATCCATGAGCATGGTATGTTCTTCCATTTGTTTGTGTCCTCTTTGATTTCACTGAGCAGTGGTTTGTAGTTCTCCTTGAAGAGGTCCTTTACATCCCTTGTAAGCTGGATTCCTAGGTATTTTATTCTCTTTGAAGCAATTGTGAATGGAAGTTCATTCCTGATTTGGCTCTCTGCTTGTCTGTTACTGGTGTATAAGAATGCTTGTGATTTTTGCACATTAATTTTGTATCCTGAGACTTTGCTGAAGTTGCTTATCAGCTTAAGGAGATTTTGGGCTGAGACGATGGGGTTTTCTACATATACAATCATATCATCTGCAAACAGGGACAATTTGACTTCTTCTTTTCCTAACTGGATACCCTTGATTTCTTTCTCTTGCCTGATTGCCCTAGCCAGAACTTCCAACACTATGTTGAATAGGAGTGGTGAGAGAGGGCATCCCTGTCTTGTGCCAGTTTTCAAAGGGAATTTTTCCAGTTTTTGCCCATTCAGTATGATATTAGCTGTGGGTTTGTCATAAATAGCTCTTATTATTTTGAGGTACGTTCCATCAATACCGAATTTATTGAGCGTTTTTAGCATGAAGGGCTGTTGAATTTTGTCAAAAGCCTTTTCTGCATCTATTGCGACAATCATGTGGTTCTTGTCTTTGGTTCTGTTTATATGCTGGATTACGTTTATTGATTTGCGAATGTTGAACCAGCCTTGCATCCCAGGGATGAAGCCCACTTGATCATGGTGGATAAGCTTTTTGATGTGCTGCTGAATCCGGTTTGCCAGTATTTTATTGAGAATTTTTGCATCAATGTTCATCAGGGATATTGGTCTAAAATTCTCTTTTTTTGTTGTGTCTCTGCCAGGCTTTGGTATCAGGATGATGTTGGCCTCATAAAATGAGTTAGGGAGGATTCCCTCTTTTTCTATTGATTGGAATAGTTTCAGAAGGAATGGTACCAGCTCCTCCTTGTACCTCTGGTAGAATTCAGCTGTGAATCCATCTGGTCCTGGACTTTTTTTGGTGGGTAGGCTATTAATTGTTGCCTCAATTTCAGAGCCTGCTATTGGTCTATTCAGGGATTCAACTTCTTCCTGGTTTAGCCTTGGAAGAGTGTAAGTGTCCAGGAAATTATCCATTTCTTCTAGATTTTCTAGTTGATTTGCGTAGAGGCGTTTATAGTATTCTCTGATGGTAGTTTGTATTTCTGTGGGGTCAGTGGTGATATCCCCTTTATCATTTTTTATTGCATCAATTTGATTCCTCTCTCTTTTCTTCTTTATTAGCCTTGCTAGCGGTCTGTCAATTTTGTTGATCTTTTCAAAAAACCAACTCCTGGATTCATTGATTTTTTGGAGGGTTTTTTGTGTCTCTATCTCCTTCAGTTCGGCTCTGATCTTAGTTATTTCTTGCCTTCTGCTAGCTTTTGAATGTGTTTGCTCTTGCCTCTCTAGTTCTTTTAATTGTGATGTTAGAGTGTCAATTTTAGATCTTTCCTGCTTTCTCTTGTGGGCATTTAGTGCTATAAATTTCCCTCTACACACTGCTTTAAATGTGTCCCAGAGATTCTGGTATGTTGTATCTTTGTTCTCATTGGTTTCAAAGAACATCTTTATTTCCGCTTTCATTTCGTTATGTACCCAGTAGTCATTCAGGAGCAGGTTGTTCAGTTTCCATGTAGTTGAGCGGTTTTGATTGAGTTTCTTAGTCCTGAGTTCTAGTTTGATTGCACTGTGGTCTGAGAGACAGTTTGTTATAATTTCTGTTCTTGTACATTTGCTGAGGAGTGCTTTACTTCCAATTATGTGGTCAATTTTGGAATAAGTGCAATGTGGTGCTGAGAAGAATGTATATTCTGTTGATTTGGGGTGGAGAGTTCTATAGATGTCTATTAGGTCCGCTTGGTGCAGAGATGAGTTCAATTCCTGGATATCCTTGTTAACTTTCTGTCTCGTTGATCTGTCTAATGTTGACAGCGGAGTGTTGAAGTCTCCCATTATTATTGTATGGGAGTCTAAGTCTCTTTGTAAGTCTCTAAGGACTTGCTTTATGAATCTGGGTGCTCCTGTATTGGGTGCATATATATTTAGGAGAGTTAGCTCTTCCTGTTGAATTGATCCCTTTACCATTATGTAATGGCCTTCTTTGTCTCTTTTGATCTTTGATGGTTTAAAGTCTGTTTTATCAGAGACAAGGATTGCAACCCCTGCTTTTTTTTGTTCTCCATTTGCTTGGTAGATCTTCCTCCATCCCTTTATTTTGAGCCTATGTATGTCTCTGCATGTGAGATGGGTCTCCTGAATACAGCAGACTGATGGGTCTTGACTCTTTATCCAGTTTGCCAGTCTGTGTCTTTTAATTGGAGCATTTAGTCCATTAACATTTAAGGTTAATATTGTTATGTGTGAACTTGATCCTGCCATTATGATATTAACTGGTTATTTTGCTCGTTAGTTGATGCAGTTTCTTCCTAGCCTCGATGGTCTTTACATTTTGGCATGTTTTTGCGATGGCTGGTACCGGTTGTTCCTTTCCATGTTTAGGGCTTCCTTCAGGGTCTCTTGTAAGGCAGGCCTGGTGGTGACAAAATCTCTAAGCATTTGCTTATCTGTAAAGGATTTTATTTCTCCTTCACTGATGAAACTTAGTTTGGCTGGATATGAAATTCTGGGTTGAAAATTCTTTTCTTTAAGAACGTTGAATATTGGCCCCCACTCTCTTCTGGCTTGTAGAGTTTCTGCCGAGAGATCTGCTGTTAGTCTGATGGGCTTCCCTTTGTGGGTAACCCGACCTTTCTCTCTGGCTGCCCTTAAGATTTTTTCCTTCATTTCAACTTTGGTGAATCTGGCAATTATGTGTCTTGGAGTTGCTCTTCTGGAGGAGTATCTTTGTGGCGTTCTCTGTATTTCCTGAATTTGAATGTTGGCCTGCCCTACTAGGTTGGGGAAGTTCTCCTGGATGATATCCTGAAGAGTGTTTTCCAACTTGGTTCCATTTTCCCCCTCACTTTCAGGCACCCCAATCAGACGTAGATTTGGTCTTTTTACGTAATCCCATACTTCTTGCAGGCTTTGCTCATTTCTTTTTCTTCTTTTTTCTTTTGGTTTCTCTTCTCGCTTCATTTCATTCATTTGATCTTCAATCGCTGATACTCTTTCTTCCAGTTGATCGAGTCGGTTACTGAAGCTTGTGCATTTGTCACGTATTTCTCATCTCATGGTTTTCATCTCTGTCATTTCGTTTATGATCTTCTCTGCATTAATGAGTCTAGCTGTCAATTCTTCCACTCTTTTTTCAAGATTTTTAGTTTCTTTGCGCTGGGTACGTAATTCCTCCTTTAGCTCTGATAAGTTTGATGGACTGAAGCCTTCTTCTCTCCTCTCGTCCAAGTCATTCTCTGACCAGCTTTGATCCGTTGCTGGCGATGGGCTGCGCTCCTTTGCAGGGGGAGATGCGCTCTTATTTTTTGAATTTCCAGCTTTTCTGCCCTGCTTCTTCCCCATCTTTGTGGTTTTATCTGTCTCTGGTCTTTGATGGTGGTGACGTACTGATGGGGTTTTGGTATAGGTGTCCTTCCTGTTTGATAGTTTTCCTTCTGACAGTCAGAAGGACTGTCTGTTGGTCTGTTGGAGATTGCTTGAGGTCCACTCCAGACCCTGTTTGCCTGGGTATCAGCAGCAGAGGTTGCCGAAGATAGAATATTGCTGAACAGCGAGTGTACCTGTCTGATTCTTCCTTTGGAAGTTTCCTCTCAGGGGTGTACTCCACCCTGTGAGGTGTGGGGTGTCAGACTGCCCCTAGTGGGGGATTTCTCCCAGCTAGGCTACTCAGGGGTCAGGGACACACCTGAGCAGGCAGTCTGTCCGTTCTCAGATCTCAACCTCCGCGTTGGGAGATCCACGGCTCTCCCCAAAGCTGTCAGACAGAGTCGTTCGCGTCTGCACCGGCTCCCGCTACTTCCCCTGTTGGTCTTCAGCTGTGCGCTGTCCCCAGAGGTGGAGACTACAGAGACAGGCAGGCTTCCTTGAGCTGCTGTGAGCTCCACCCAGTTCGAGCTTCCCAGCGGCTTTGTTTACCTACTTAAGTCTCAGCAATGGCGGGCGCCCCTCCCCCAGCCTCGCTGCTGCCTTGCGGATAGATCGCGGCAGACTGCTGTGTTAGCAGTGAGGGAGGCTTCGTGGGCGTGGGACCCTCCCGGCCAGGTGTGGGATATGTTCTCCTGGTGTGCCTGTATGCTTACAGCGCAGTATTGGGGTGGGAGTTACCCGATTTTCCAGGTGTTGTGTGTCTCAGTTCCCCTGGCTAGGAAAACGGATCCCCTTCCCCCTTGCGCTTCCAGGTGAGGCGATGCCTCGCCCTGCTTCAGCTCTCACTGGTCAGGCTGCAGCAGCTGACCAGCACCGATTGTCCGGCACTCCCTAGTGAGATGACCCCAGTACCTCAGTTGAAAATGCAGAAATCACCGGTCTTCTGTGTCGCTCGCGCTGGGAGTTGGAGACTGGAGCTGTTCCTATTCGGCCATCTTGCTCCGCCCTCGAGCCCATGGTCTTAAAGGAAACCAGCAATAATTTAGCTTATACAGAACTAAATGGCCCAAAAGACAAGTCTAGGGTGTCATCATAACTATGGAGGAAAAGTAACATAAAGTGGTCATTCTGATGAGTCTCTAAATTTGTTTAGAGTGTGACTCAAGCTTGGCACAATTTGATAGTCTACTGATGTCAGCCTGGATTTAAGAAAAATTATTAAAAACCAGGAAACAAGGCAAAAACATGATTGCATGTCCTTTCAGTATCACTGGAGCATTGCCTAATAGGCCCAGGCAAGGAGATATACGTTTGTTTTACTTACTATTTACTATTGATTAGAACACAGACACTGTGAAGTTAATTGTTAACTTGTAGCTTTTGGTCCATTAAAAGCAAATGATTTCTGCCAGGTAGAGAAGATCTCAAAGCTTCTGGTTGTATTGCCTGGCAGGATACTAACTGGTATTATGTCCAACTTGGCAAGTTCATTTTAACATCCTTTTCCTAACTAACTGTATAAACATTTATTTCTTAAATTCTGTGTTTGATGCAGCTTTACTATCTTGCTGGTTCCCTCATTAATGAATTAAATAAATATTTGATTTGTGCTCATGCTAAATTTGTATGAGAGCCCTGCTTTTAATTTTTTGAGAATTATACTTTAACAGTGGGAAATCAAGAGAACTGATTTTCTGGCAAACTAAGTGTGTGTGTGTGTGTGTGTGTGTGTGATATAAGAAGTAGAAATCCACAAAATAGATGTATATATGTGTGTGGTTATATTAAAATAGATGATCTCAGAGTAGAGCAGGAGTGGGTAGTGAGAGGCAAACAACAAAAAGTGAAAGAAAGAATTATTGAACAAAAAAGTACTGCTTTGAAAACTCCCCAGTATGTATGATTTTACCCATTTACATATTTATGTATATGCATAAATTTTTAGGATGTATGAAACATATATTTGTAGAGCTGTCAAGTGAAAAAGGCAAACAATAGAGAAAAGAGTGTAAAGCGTGTATGTTATGATATTATGCTTCAGTACTGGAGTAAACACAGAAAATGTAAACAAATACCCTGTAGATGTCTAATTATGCTGTATGTGTGTGTATCTACCTGTTATCGATCTATCTATCTATCTATCTATCTATCTATCTATCTATCTATCTATCAATCATCTATCTATTATAGATATCTATCTATAGATAGGTAGATGGTTATAAATGACAAGAAAGTTTTGCAAGGAGTCCATGCAAATCTATTGGATTTGTAATCAATTGGAAACCCGACTGGAGAACAGAGTGGTGTGGAGAGGAAAGATAATATCTTCACTTAAATTATCCTTATATTGTTGATTTTGTTAGAAAAAGTGTAAACTTGCTGGGAGACATCAAATACAAGTTTAAAGTGTATATATGTATAAATAAAAAGTTTTTAGAAATAAAATAAAACAGTTCGGCAGTTAATTATAACATAAGTCAGCATTGCTTTGCAACAAGTTAGTGGAGTGGGACCGTCTCTGGCCCTCAGTTTCTTCAATTATGAAATGATAAGGAGGGAGTATTTAAACACTAAAGCATTCAAATTCTATAGTTGGTTGAAAATTGTTTTCTGATATTTAAATAAACTATGAAATTAACTTTTAAAATGTCAAAAAATAGAAAGAAGAAGAATGAATGTACTTAAGTGAAGAAGAAAGGAACGAAAGAAGTAAAGAAGTTAGGAAGAGAGGGAGGGAGGGAGAAGGAAAGGGCCACTTAGAAAATCTTGATTTGGTGTTTTTGTCATTTTGCTAGTTTGTATATAGTTGCTGGAACACCATTACTGTTGCAGCCTCTACTTTGCTTTTGTTCAATTGTCATTATGGTGGCAGAGCTTTTGCAACAAAGAGTGTTTCTTTTTTTCATGCAAGAATTCACTTCTAAGAAGTAAATTAACTGGTTGTTTGGGCATCCATGAACAAGACTGTTTTTTTCTGCTAAAGGTTAGGGGAAATCAACATTTTCCCACTAATAAGTGAAATTTCATAACTGACACACACCTAGAGTAATTATTCTCTCACAATTGTTTTGTAAACTCCCTCCCCCACTCTCACTTTTTTATGTGATTTGTCCGGTTGAATTATGCTAAGTATTTTCAGGATGTTCAAGATATTTAAGTATTAATTTTTACACTAGCCTATTGGGCATTTGCTGACTCAAATTTCCAAGTTAGATGACTTTTCCTAGCTGATAATTACTTAAGTATAAGACAAGTGGAAAACTTAGCTTTTATATTTGGTACTTTCATACATCACAAATAATACATTTTATAGAAAATGTAAGCATTTATTAATTGTGTTAATTAATGGATAAAAATAGAACCCAAAACTAAAATTAGAAAATTATAGTACACTTGCATACACTTTTACACTGGCATATTAAGTGGATCATGTCATATTTTTATCTACAGTTTTAGCCCAGATTTCTGGAATACAACACATTTTTTTCCTTTGATTTAAGGGTTAAAACTAAGGATGAACAGATGCTACTGGTAATTTCAACACCATCACCCAAGTTCCAGTTGTCTCCTTTCAGATACATGCCAAAATTAAATACAGATTTTGCTAAAACGTACAAGCTATTCTTTTAATCTGCAAGCATTTCTAGTTCTTACTAATAAGTTCTTCCATCTTTAATCCACCTTCTACTAATCGTCCACTTACAGCAGCACTCTCCATTGACCCAGCGATTAAACCCTCAACAGTTAATCCAAGATTCAAACACCTAGAGCTACAGGGTCTTTGTTGTTGTTGTTGCTTTTAATACTTTACTAATTATTAGTAAAGTCTTCCGATTCATTTTCCATTTTCCTGGTGGGAAAAGAGAAACCAATTCACTGCCAAAAGCATTCCATATTGGATACTAAACAAAGTCAAGTAGCAGCTGTCTAATCTAAACTTTGGTGGATAATTAGCAAATCCAATATCCAAAAGAAACAGGTAATTGTTGTGATTCATGAATTTGTTGCCAGAGCAGATATTTTACAGCTCAAATATCTTTCCCTAAAGAAGGAAGCTACCTAGAGTTTTGAGCAGTAAAATACTGTTTTCTCCCTATTTAAAGAGAATTGCTATTTACTTTGGGGACGTTCTTGGCGTTCAGCTACTTTTTTCTTCCTCTTCTTCATTTTTTTCTTGATGATGTTCAGAAAACCTATGAAGTATAAAAACTTTATTCAGGCAGAAATTCCAACTATTCATCATTGCTTTGATTCATCAGAGTCCAGGAGGACACTGTGGACTGGAATTGTGTGATTTGCGAAGAGTAGTCACTAACACATTGGGACACCATAACATGAAGTAAAAACATTTTGTCTATTTGAGGTCTATTTAAGGTCGAGCTTTCCAAATGAGAGAAATCTAAGAAAGCACTCCTTCTAAAGACAAAAAAGTGAAGTAAGTTTTTACATCATGCTTTTGTACATTTACTCCATTGCATGCCCCTCTCCCCATTCTACTCCAATTTTCTGGTCTCTCTCACATGCCCAGTTCTCTTGGCACACCCTTCCTTCTCTCCTTATACCACCCCAGCTTTCCTACCCTGCCTAAGCTGTGATACTACCTTCTCCTTTAAGACACTTTTCTGTCTTTTCTGGTCTGATAAATGTATCTGTGTGTATATGTCATTAGAAAGAAATGCCCCTTTGGAACTTTTAATCATTCTGGTCAGTTTAATACAAACATGAAAAAATGTTATACAAATTTCAGACCTTCTAAAAAAGAAACTTGATGTCCAGGATTGAAGGGGTTTCTCCCACCCAAAAATGGAACTCTCTTTTCCCTAGGCCATTGCTTTTGGAGCCCTGGATAGTTCCCTCCTAAGTCTATCCTCTCCAGAGGACCTTCATATTGCTTGAAGTTCAAAGCAAGTAAGGAAACAGCTTCTGTTTTGTTTTCTCTTTGCCGTCTTTTCCTAAAACTGACACCATTTTTAATGTTTTGGTAAATATATGTAACATAGTGTGTGGAAAGAAATGGGGAGTAGAGAAGAGGCAGGTTGAATGACAAGAGTGATTCAAAAATAGTGAAAGAGAGAAAAAAGACATTTTCTAAAATGTGATCTTGGATCTTCAATGGACAAATATTTTTAGAATCCTAGTTTACTTTTTGTGGAATAGAATCTAAAGGATAAACGAATTCCAAATTATATGCCAAAATTAAAAAATTACCATGCCAAATAGAAGCCAGTCAAATTGAACATTTAATTGTGTAATTACAAAATATGTATTATATTTGCTTTTCTTCATGTTTGAAGAAACTCCTGTTGGAAAATTGGATACTCTGAGATAAGAAGAACAACAGTGAGACATCTAACATTTATTAAGTGCTTCCTATGTGCAAGGCATAATTATTTTCCTTTTTATTTTGAAAAATTTTAAAGTTACAAAAGAATTGAAAGAAAACATGTTCATAAAGTCAAAAAGTCTTAGCAACTAACACCAGCATTCCTCTTAAGGAGAATTTTATTTTTTTTTAGTTTGTGTTTTTTGGTGGAAGTTTCAGAATATTATAACTACCTTGAGAACATGATATATAGAGGAAAAAGGCAAAGAGGGAAAAAGCGGGGGTTGGTGAGAAGAGAGAGAGATAGAGAGCAGGCTTCCATGAAAAACTCAAGAAGAATGGTAGTAGTGAGAATGAACGAACAGAAATGAAGGGACACTGAGGGAAAAAAAGAATTGACCAAACCATAAAGTAGAATTAAAGTAAGAATTTAAGAAATGAGGATGTCCAATATCCAATTTAACCTGTTTGGATACAACAGGCATTTTTATATTATTAAATCAGAGACAGGCCAGAGGCCAACATCTTTCCTTGAAATTATGAAATATCATGGACTTTGAAGTTAGAGAGTCCTGAGTTCCAGTCTCATATTCCAGTTCTTCACTTCTTGTAGGTCATGTCACCATGATCAGGTTGTTCAGTTTCTGTAAGTTTATTTCCTTAGATGTATACAAGTGAAATCACCTTTATAATAATTCTAGTAAGTGACAGGCATCAAGTGACATCTGCCATATGGCAAGTTTTCAAGAAATACTCATTCCTTTTCTGTTATGTTGTATTCTCTGTAATTCAGGTGAATAGAAGCCCAGTGAAGGGTTTCCTTGGGGGGGGGGGAGGGTGCAGAGTCAAGTGAAAGTACTGGGGGAGTGTACGAATTAAATATTTCAAGGATTTTGATGTTTCAAAAGTATAAAAAACATAAAATTCGGCCGGATGCGGTGGCTCAAGCCTGTAATCCCAGCACTTTGGAAGGTGGAAGCGGGCGGATCACGAGGTCAGGAGATGGAGACCATCCTGGCTAACACGGTGAAACCCCATCTCTACTAAAAAAATACAAAAAATTAGCTGGGCGTGGTGGCGGGCGCCTGTAGTCCCAGCTACTTGGGAGGCTGAGGCAGGAGAATGGCGTGAACCTGGGAGGTGGAGCTTGCAGTGAGCCGAGATCGCGCCACTGCATTCCAGCCTGGGTGACAGAGCAAGACTCTGTCAAAAAAAAAAAAAAAAAAAAAAAAAAAAAAAAAATTCATCCAAATTTGGTGCCAGATCTAGTTTTATAAATTATTAATTAACAGCAACTATAATACTATTGTTATAGTCCTGCCAATGCACTACAATGTGGAAGTCCCTCATTGTGAGGTATCACCTGAGTTCTTTGTCTCAAGATCAAGAGAATTAAGAAGCATGAAAACAAAGGGTGAGGTTGGAGCAAAAGTTTAATAAACGAAAGAAGAAAGCTCTCCGCCATGGAGTGGGGGTCCAGAAGAGGGTTGCTGTTTTTACAGTTTAATGCAAAGACTTTTATAAGAAACCCATGAGGGCTCAGTGTCTCATCTGCATAAGGTGCAAATTTCTGGTAGCTCCACCCTCTCCTCCTAATGCACGTGCTGGCCCTTGGCTTGAGTTACTTCATATTGCTTTGTTCTCCTTACTGCGCATGTGTCAGGGGATGGAATTTTACGTTGCAAGCATGTCTGGGTAAGTCACCTGTGTAGCCTTTCTTATCTATGAAACTGTAGACATGTCTTAGGCAAGCCCCCCTGTGCAAGTTGCCCTGCCTGCAGGTTATTCTTTTGTTTGAAAGAATTCAACTTAGGATCCACCCTAACTTCCGCACCAGTTTCTTCCTGCTCATCTCTCACTATTAATATATAAATCATATTATATATGACTTCATTTATTATTATTTTCCTAACTCTTTCTTTTTGGAAGAATTTTAACTCTACAGAAAAGTTGAAAGAAAAGTACCCTTCCTTTGTATGTCCTTATATATTTCTCTAGATCAGTGGTTCTCAACTAGGTGTGATTTTGCCTCCCAGGGGACATTTAGCAATGTCTGGAGACATTTTTGGTAGCCACAATTGAGGGTGCTACTTGCATCTGGTCGGCAGAAGCCGTGAGTGCTAAAAATGTCCTACAATTCACAGAACAGCCTCCCCCTACAACATAGAATTAAAACAATGTTAATAATCCTGAAGTTCAGAAACCCAGATTTAGATTCACTCATACAGTCTTTCTCTATTAGGTTGAACCGTATACAATTGTTGATATACAACTATTTTAGAAGTGAAACAATGTCAATTTCAAATGAAACACTTTACACATTTGCAGCACTTTTGATGTTTCTGTTTGTGTGTATTTAATCTATTTTTGCTGAACCATCTTAAAGTAAGTTACAGACATCGTAGTATTTCACTCTTAAGTACTTTAGCATTTATCTAAGAACAAAGAGTTTCCTACATAAGTACAACATAATTATCAAAATCAAGATATTTAGGATGAATAAAATTATAGTTAATAGGCCATATTATAATTTTCCCAACTATCCCCCCAAATGTCACTTATAGTCCCTCCCCACTTCCGATCCAGTACTCAATCAGTTTGTCTCATTATTGGTAAGACTATTCTTAATGAAAAACTTTACTGGGATCCCAAAGTTGTGAAGTTTTTGTGTTTGCAGAAGTTGTAAAACTAGAAGTGCCAAGCAGATGGAGATGACAGAAAGATCTTAAAAGGTTGTTTAAGTGGGCTGACAAGTGGCAGATGAATTTTAATGCAGACAAGGGTGAGATAATACTCCTAAGGATTATTTTGCATTTGGATTTCAAAAACCCTAATTAAACTTCTTAATTTTTTCCTTTTTAACTGAGAGTTTTGTACCAAGGCTACTTAAAGAACAAGGACAAAAGAGGTCTTTAAAAGATTACTCATTCCTCTCTCCAACACTATTTGTTCAGAATATTAACACCAGAAAAGGAAGCTGTGTAAAGAAGGGAACTTGTACTTGTTTTAGCTGGTTCTTAACGTGGTAAGTCCCAATTCTGATAGCTAATATTACAAACCTGTACAGTTTTCCTAGGCTCAGAGGTGAATGAATGAAACAATTGAGTATAATCAGTAAGACTGATCTGTATGTGTTGGCATACTTAAGGTTTGTATTCCCTCAGTTGAATGTAGCCTGAATTATTAACTGATAGGTCTTGATCTATCCATTCTAGCTGTTAAACTCTCACCAAAGATGGGGATCTTGTCTTCCCCCATCAATGTGTGGGTCTTCCGTTTTCTCTGTCATCTGGCCTTCTGGCATTGACAGCAAATTTTCTTTTAGTATTTCAGATAATTTCTTAATAGCTCTCCCATCCACACCAACCATTAGAAATAGCATTTCTAACTAAGGCTCTTTTATCATCTTAGTTTGCATAGTATGCATATATGTATATATGTACTCTATTAAAACATTTTAGGTGCACGTATATACTATAATATAAATAAATTTCTATTTTTTGTTTATCCTAAAAATAAACCACACTCATAAGCAGCATTTTTATGGTCTTTCAAATTTACCATTACAAAATATTATAGGTAAAGGCCAATACAATTTAATGGGGAAAAAGAAGAGTTTTTTAAACAAATGGTGCTGGGACAACAGAATATCTACGTGAAAAAGCACAAATTTGGACTCCTACCTTATACTGAATATAAACATTAATTCAGAATGGGCCACAGACGTAAATGTAAGAACTAAAATGATAAAGCCTTAGACAAACATACAGGAGTACATCTTCATAATCTTGGGTTAGGTAATAATTTCTTTGATGAGATACCAAAAGCACAGGTGACAAAAGGGAAGAATGATAATCTGGACCTCATCAAAATTTAAAACACTTTTGCTTCAAGGAATACTATCAAGAAAGTGAAAAGATGATCAATGTAATGAAAGAAAATATTTGCATATTGTATATCTGATAAGAGACTTATATCCAGAATATATAAAGAATTATTGGCTAGGTGTGGTGGCTCACATCCATAATTCCAGCACTTTGGGAGGCCAAGGTGGGCAGATCACCTGAAGTCAGGCGTTCGAGACCAGCCTGGTCAACATGGTGAAACCCCGTCTCTACTGAAAAAACAAAAATTAGCCAGGCATAATGTTGGGCGCCTGTAATTCCAGCTACATGGGACGCTGAGACAGGAGAATCACTTGAACCTGGGAGGCCGGGGTTGCAGTGAGCCGAGACCATGCCATTGCACTCAGCGTGGGCAACAAGAGCGAAACTCCATCTCAAAAACAAAAAAAAGGAATTATTATAGCTAAACAATAAGAAGTCAGGGGCTGATTCAGCAAGGTGGTGGAATAGGAATTCTCCAATTCCACTTCCCTCAACAGAAATCCAGCTAGAAACTATCCACAGACAAGAATACTTTAGTGAATATCTTAGAACTCAGGAGTAAGGCCGCGATACTACCATGGATCACAGAACTGAGAACAGCAGCACATAAAGGGTGAGAGGAGCAACTTTAATTTCACTTTGACCATACTGCCCCTCCCTCAATCCAGCACAGCAGATTGCTGGGACTCACTGTTTTTACAGAAGAAGAGTGTTGAAGGTGAACATTCAGCTTCCCTACCCATCTGGGACCCTTCTCAGGAGGCACTCTCTTGTCTACCTCCCACACACATAGGAAACTTTGGGGGTACAGGCAGCACCAGACCACCTGGGGTCAGTTAGAATCAAAGTACAGGAATAGTGCTCACAGAAACTAATTCAAGGATATTGGCAGTTGCTCAGCATTCCAGCCGGTTGGAGGCATACCATCAGAGAGACTAGCCAACAATATTGTGTTGTAGGAAGCACGGCTGATGGTTCTCCCAAGCTGGAAGCCTTGACTGCTACAACACCCAGCCCTAGCGCTCTCTTTGAAACTTCCCCAGGCCATAAGATAGGGGCAAGTCAGTGATTATTTGCACAAGGAGCCTCTGGTATTCCTTGGTCTTAGTTGCCAAACTTCAACCCAGCCAAGCCCTAGTGAGCACCTCAATCCTTCCCTAGCCTGGAAAACATGGGGAGAGTGGTGATTAGCCATGGAGGAAGCACCTGGCCCTGCCCAAGCTCAGTGGCCAAGTGGCTAAAATATCAATCCTTGATGATCTGCTTAAGGTTACCTAGAAAAGGAAGCAAGCCCTCCATGTATCTGTGGAGCATAGCCTCTGCCCTACCACTCTGAGTGGTTGAGTAGCAATCCCAGAGACCTTGCTCTGCCTTGGAGTCCAGCACATGGCCCTACCAAACAACAGATCTCAAATGACAGTATTGGCTTCCCAGGGAAGAAAACCTACAACATAGCCTGACCAGGGGTGATCAGATCCTAGATAGTAGCTCTGCCTCACTGCAAGAGTTCAGCCTGTGATTTCACCAGACCGTGGAGCACAGCCTGCATTTCCACTTGACCCAGAACATAGTTAACAGCTCATCCAAATTAGAGAACACAACAGCAGTCTATCTGTCTGGGTTTGCCACCAACTGGCTCAATTAGAATCACAGGCTAGACTAAATAGTGAATGTCTACTGCCACCAAAGGCTAGAAGAGGTAGATGTCTGTTTCCTCAGATATGCAGGCAACAACACAAGGACAAAATAATAAAAAATTAGGACAATACAACACCACCAAAAGAAACTAATAAACGTCTAATAACAGACTCTAAAGAAAAGGAGATCTATGAAATGACTGACAAAGTATTTAAAATAATCCTCTTAAAGAAGTTTGGGAACTATAGAAAAATGCAGATAGAAAATTAAATAAAAATTGCAAAACAATTCATTAACAAAAAGAGAAGTTTGACAAAGAAATAAAAACAATTAAAAACCTAAATAGAAATTTTAGAGGCAAAGAATACAAATACTGAACTGAAAAATCAATAGATTCAAGAGCAGACCTGATCAAGCAGAAGAAAGAATCAGTGAACTAGAAGATGGGATATTTAAAATTATTTAGTCAGAGGTGTCAAAAGAAGAAAAAGAGTAAAAAAAGAAAAGGTCTCATGGGAATTATGAGACAACATCAAGAGAACTAACCTATGCATAATTAAGAGTCACTGAAACAACAGAGAGAGAAAAAATACCAGAAAAAGAAGATGACAACATCCAGGTACAGAAAGTTCAGAGTTCTCCAATCAAATTCAACTCAAAGAGAAATTCAAGAAGATACATCATGATCAAATTATCAAAAGCCAAAGACAAAGAAAGAATACTGAAAGCAGCAATAGATAAGAAACACAATCACATTTAAAGAAGTCCCAATATCAGAGGATTTCTCAGCAGAAACACTGGAGGCCAGGAGAGAGTGGGACGATAGATTGAAAGTGCTGAAGGAAAGAAACCTAGCAACAAAGAATACTTTGCCTGGCAAAGCTGTCATTCAAAAATGAGGGACAAATAAAATCTCACCCAGATAATCAAAAGCTAAGACAATTCATCACCATTAGGCCCATACAACAGGAATTGCTAAGGAAGTTTTTTAAGTTGAAATGAGCAGCTGATAACTAATAATGAAAAACAAACAAAATTAAAAAACTAAATGGCATATGTAATACATAGTCATATTCAGAATAGTTTAAAACTGTAAGCATGGTATATATAACAATTTTATTTTTACTAGTAGGGTTAAAAGATAAAACTATTAAAAACAACTGTAGTTATAATAAATTGTTAACTATGATGCTAGGAAAACTGAATATTCACATGCGGAATAATGAAACTAAACCCCCGTCTGTCACAATATACAAAAAATCAACTCTAAATTGATTAAAGACTTAAATGTAAGACCCAAAACTATGAAACTATTGGAAAAAAACATAGGGGAAATGCTTCATTACATTAGACTGGGCTAGAATATATTTTACATATATGCGATTGACCATTGAACAACATGGGGGGAGTCAGGGGTACTGACTCCTTATGCAGTAGAAAAATTTGTATATAGCTTTTGACTCCTCCAAAACTTAACTACTAATAGCCTACTCTTGACTGGAAGCCTTACTGATAACATACACAGCCAATTGACACATATTTTGTTATATGTTATATACTGTATTCTTAGAATGAATCAAGCTAGAGAAAATAAAATGTTATTAAGAAATTCATAAGAGAGAGAAAATATGTTTATTCACTAAGTGAAAGGTCTTCATCCTCATCATCTTTATCTTGAGTAGGCTGGGGAGAGAAATAAGAAGAGGGGTTGGTCTTGCTGTGATTTCAGGGTGGCAGAGGCAAAATAAGATCCTTGTATAACTGTCTCTGTACAGTTCAAATGTGGTTTAAAGGGCAATTGTACATTGGAATACTGTTCA
Organism: Rhinopithecus roxellana; assembly: GCF_007565055.1. NCBI lineage: Eukaryota > Metazoa > Chordata > Mammalia > Primates > Cercopithecidae > Rhinopithecus > Rhinopithecus roxellana. Next base: position 130,302,129 of record NC_044558.1, read on the forward strand.
GCCATAAAACAGAATGAAATCCTGTAATTTGCAGTTACACGAATGAACCTGGATGACATTATATTAAGTGAAATAAGCCAGGCAAAAAAGATAAATAGTGCCATTTCTCATTCATACATAGAATTTAGGAAAGTTGATCTCATAGAGGTAAAGGGTAGTATAGTGATTACCAGAGGCTGGTGAGGGTAGGGAGGAGGGAAGAATGGAAAGAGGTTGGTCAACAAATGTGAAGTTATAGTTTGACAGAAAGAGTAAGCTATGGTGTTCTGTTGCACAATAGGGCAACTATAGATAATAGTAATGTATTGCGTATTTCAAGATAGCTAAAAGAGCGGATTTTGAACTGCCACCACCACAAAGAAATTATAAATGTTCAAAGTGATAGATATGCTAATTACCCTGATATAATCATCATACCATATATGCATGTATTGAAACAGCACACTGTACTACACATACATTATAGTTATTATATGTCAGTTATAAGTAAAACAAAAATAAATTGTTAAGAAATACAAATTTAAAAAAGTAAATTTTGACAGTAAAGCATAAAGGGTAGGGGGGAAGGAGTGAAAGTGTAGAGTTCTGTTTGCAATTAAAGTTAAGTTGTTAACAGCTTAAAATAGCCTATTTGAAATTTAAGGTTTCCTTTTTTTTTTTTTTTAGACGGAGTCTCGCTCTGTCACCCAGGCTGGAGTGCGATGGTGTGATCTCGGCTTGCTGCAACCTCAGCCTCCTGGGTTCAAGTGATTCTCCTGCCTCAGCCTCCCAAGTAGCTGGGATTACAGGCAGATGCCACCATGCCCGGCTAATTTTTTGTATTTTTAGTAGAGACAGGGTTTCACCGTGTTAGCCAGGATGGTCTCAATGCCCTGACCTTGTGATCCACTCGCCTCGGCCTCCCAAAGTGCTGGGATTACAGGCATGAGCCACCGCACCCAACCTTAAGATGTTTTATATAAGCCTCATGTTAACTACGAAGCAAAAACCTGTGGTAGATGCATAAAATATAAAAAACATTTAAAGCAGATCACCACAGAAACCATCAGACTACAAGACAGTGAGAGGAAGAAAAAACAAAGAATCTACAAAACAACCAGAGAACAAATTACACAATGGCAGTAGCAAGTTCTTACCTATCAATAATTACCTTGAATCTAAATGGATTAAATTATCCAATCAAAAGACATAGAGTGGCTGAATGGATTTAAAAAAAAAAAGGGGGGAAAAAAAAAAACCCAGAAGCTTCAACCATATGCTGCCTACAGGAGACTCACTTCACTAGTAAGGATACACATAGACTAAAAGTGAAGGGATAAAAAAAGATATTCCATGAAACCGAAAACCAAAAGAGAGCAGTGATAGCTATACTTATATCAGATAAAATAGATTTTAAGTAAAAAAAAAAAAAAAACTATAAAAAGAGATAAAGAAGGCCATTATGTAATGATAAAGGGATAGATCATCAAGAAGAAACAACAATTGTAAATAAATACATACCCCTACATTGGAGGATGTAAGTATATAAATTATTAAATACTCTGAAAGGAGAGACAGACTGCAGTACAGTAATAGTTGGGCACCTCAGTACTCCATTTGTAACAATGAACAGATCATCTTCAAAAAGTCAATAAGAAACACTGAACTTGAATTATACTTTAGATCAAATGAACCTAACAGTTATATATAGAACATTCAATTCAACAGCAACAGAATATATTTTCTTCTCAAGTGCAGATAGAACATTCTTCAGCCTAGATTATGTTAGGCCACAAATCAAGTCGTAACAAATTTAAAAGGACTGAAATTATGTCATGTATATTTTCTGATCACATGTCATGAAACTAGAAATCAATTAACAGGAGTAATCTTGGAAAATTTACAAATATGTGGAGATTAAATAACATGCTTATACATAACCAATGAGTCAAAGAAGAAATAAAAAATGAAATAAATAATACCTCAAGACAAACAAAAAGGAAAGCACAACATACCGAAACTTATGGGATGCAGAATAAGCATTCCTAAGAAGGAAATTTATAGCAATAAATGCCAATATCAAAAAAGAAGAAAAATCTCAAATAAACAATCTAATATTATACTTCAAGGAACCAGAAAAAGGATAAAAATACCAAATTTAGCCCAAAATTAGTAGGAAGAAGGAAATAACAAAGATCACAGCAGAAATAAATGAAATAGAGTCTAGAAAAGCAATAGAAAATAATACAACTAAGAGTTCATTTAGGTAAAAGATAAAATAGACAAACCCTTAGCTAAACTAACTAGGAAAAAAGAACACTCAAATAAATAACATTAGAATGAAAGTGGAGATACTACAACTGATACCACCGAAATACAAAGGTTTATAGGAAACTATTATAAACATTTAGACACCAAAAATGGATAATCTAGAATAAATGGATATATTTCTACACATGTACAACCCACCAAAACTGAATCATGAAGAAATAAAACACCTAAGCAGATTAATAATGAATACAGAGATTGAATCAGTAATAGTCTCCCATCAAAGAATTCAACTTCACAGCTGAATTCTGCCAAACATTTGGAAAACTAATACCAATAGTTCTCAAACTTTTCCAGAAAACTGAAGAAGAGGGAATACTTTCAAACTCATTTTATTTTGATTTTCTTTAATTTTTTGAAATTTTTAATTATTATGGATACATACTTGGCTTTGGCATTTTCTAAACATATCTTCTGAGGCCAGCATTACCCTGATATGAAAGCTAGAAAAGGGTACTACAAGAAAGGAAAATTATAGGTCAATATAATTGATGAAGACAGATGCAAAAATCCTTATCAAATACTAGCAAATTAAATTCAACGACACTTTAAAAAATGATTAACTGTAATCAAGTGGGATTTATTCCTAGGATGCAAGGATGGTTCAACATACGCAAATCAATAAATGTGATTCACCATGTTAATAAAATAAAGAAAAAAATGATCACCTCAATAGATGCAGAAAAGGCATTTGACAACATCCACCTCCCTTTTGTGATTAAATTTTGCAAGAGAATAGGTATAGAGATAATGTACTTTAACAAAATAAAGCCATATATAACAAACCTATAGCTAACACCATATTCAACAGTGAAAAGTTGAAAGCTGTTCCTCTAAGATTAGGAACAAAGATGACCATGCCCATTCTTACCACCTCTTCAACATAGTTCTGGAAGTCCTAGCCAGAGCAATTAGGCAACAGAAAGAAAAGGCATCCTAATGGGCAAGAAAGAAGAAAACTTATTTGATGATGATGTGATCTTTTATATAGAAAATCCTAATCTCAAAAAACTACTAGAATTGATAAGCAAATTCAGTAAAGTTTCAGTATACAATGTCAACATAAAAAAGTAGCATTACTATGTATTTAATAACAAGCTATTTGAAAAGAAAATTAAGAAAACAATCCAATTTTTTAATAGCAACAACAAAAATAAAATAATTAGATGTAAATTTAACTGAGGAGGTGAAAGATATACTGAGAATTATAAAACACTAAAAAATTTGATGAAAATACAAATAAATGAAATGATATCTTGTGTTCATACATGGGAAGAATTAATATTATTAAAATTTCCATGCTACCCAAAGCAATCTACAGGTTCAATGCAATGTCATTTTTCACTATGTTATTTTTTCACAATGACACTGGAAATTTTTCCCATTTTACACAAACAGAAAACAAAACAAAACAAAACAAAAAACCTTAAATGCATATGGAACCACAAAGACATCCAATAGCCAAAACAATCTTGAGCAAAAAGAATAAAGCTGGCAACATCATACTACCTGACTTCAAAATATATTATAAAGCAATTATAATGAAAACAGCATGGTCCTGGTGTAAAAACAGACAAATCAACCAGTTAAACAAGACAGAAAGCCCAGAAATAAACCCTCACATTTACAGTCAATTGGTTTTTGACAAAGGTTCCAAGAACACACAATGGGGCAATTACAGTCTCACTTAAATGCTGCTGGCAAAAGTGGTTATTCATATACAGAAAAATCAAATTGGACCCTATATGATACCATGTACAAAATAACTCAAAATGGATTAAAGACTTAAGTGTAAGACCTGAAACTGTAAACCACTAGTAGAAAACAGGAGAAAAACTCCATGCTATTGGACTGGGCAAGGATTTTTGAATATGACCTTGAAAGTTCAGGCAACAAAAGTGAAAATAGACAAATGGGATTGTATCAAACTGAAAAACTTCTGCACAGCAAAAGAAACAATTACCAAGGTGAAGAGACAACCACAGAGTGGGAAAAACATATTTGTAAACCATACATCTGGTAAGGGGTTAATATCTAAATGTATAAGGAACTCAAATAACTCGATAGCAAGAAAACAAATAACCTGATTAAATGTTAAGTAAATGACTTGAACAGACACTTCCCAAAAGACATTCAGATGGACAAACAGGTTCATGAAAAAATGCTCATAATTACTAATCATTAAGGAAATACAAATTAAAACCACAATGAGATATCTCACAACTATTAGAATGGCTCCTATCACAAAGATGAAAGTTAAGTGTTGGGGAGGATGTGGAGAAAAGGAACACTGATACACTATTGGTAAGAATATTAATTAGTTCAGCTGTTGTGGAAAATGGTATGGAGGTTCCTCAAAAACTAAAAATAAAACAGCCATATAGCCCAATAATCCCACTTGAGGAGATGCATTGAAAAGTATTGAAATCAGTATTTTGAAGAGATATCTGCCCTTCCATGTTCACTGTAGCGTTATTAACAACAGGCAAGATATGGAATCAACCTAAGTTTCAATCAACAGATGAATGGATAAAGAAAATGTGGTATATATACACAATAAAATATTCAGCCTCCAAGAAGAATGAAATTCTGTCATTTGGGACAACACAGATGAATCTAGAACACATTATGTCAAGTGAAGTAAGCCAGGCACAGAAAGACCAATACCTCATGATCTCGCTTATATGTGGAATCTACAAAAGTTATAGAAGTAGAGAGAAAATGGTTGTTACCAGAGGTTAGGGTTTGGGAGAACACGGGGGTGGGAAGTTACTGGACAAAGGGTACAAAGTTTCTGCTAGACAGGAAGAATAAGTTTTGAGCTCTATTGCACGGCAGTATGACTATAGTCAATAACCATGTATTGTAAATTTCCAATGTATCACCACAAAAATGTCAAGCAAGGTGCTAGCTGTGTTGAATAGCTTGATTTACTTCAGATTGTATACATGTATCAAAACATCACATTGTATGCTATAGATGTAATACAATTATAATTTGATAATTAAACATAATGAAAATAATAAAAAGACAAGTAAACTAATATTAAAATGGGCAAAGGATTTGAATAGACATTTCTTCAAAGATATACAAGTGTCTGATAAGCTCATAAAGAGATGTTTAACATCATTAATCATTAGGGAAATGCAAATTAAAATCATGAGGTGTCACCTCACACTTACTGGAATGGCTATAATAAAAGACAGGCAATAACAAATGTTGACAAGTGGTTAAGAGAAATTGAAATCCTTATACATTGCTGGTGGGCATGTAAAATGGTTCACCCACTTTGATAAAGAGTTAAAATACCTCAAAATGTTAAACATAAATTTACCGTATGATCCAGCAATCCTACTTCTAGCTATCTACTTAAGAGAAATAAAAACATACATCTACATAAAAACTTGTATGCTGTTCATAGCAGCATTTTGTATAATATCCCCAAATTTGGAGCAACCTAAATGTCTAACAACTGATGAATGTATAAACAAAATGTGGTATAGGCCCCATATAATGTTTTCAGAATTAAAAGAGATACTGTATGTGAAACTGCATAGTAAAAGGCACTGTGGGTGTATGTGTGTGCATGTGCATGTGTGTGTGTGTTTTCTTTTACTACACCAGAGAGTGATGTGCTCAGGAGAAAAATTAAGTTGCTTATAGGAAATGCAGATCCAATGCAGTGTGAGAAAGTTTTCAACTCTGTCTCTAAAATTAGAACTGCCTAAGACTATACAGCTAATAAGAGGTGTGGTTATGATGTTAAAGTCTCTATTTAATTTCTGAGTACTGCAGCCGGTAAAGTTCCGTAGAAAGACAACTAAAATGAGAAGACAGATGTAATGTGTGGAAGAATTAAAAAGACTGCTTTTCCCCCCTGAGAAGTTGAAGATTTGAAGGAGACATGATTTAAATTTACAAGTCTGGAAATGGACGCGCAAGATAAAAAATCGAGTTGTTTATTAAATCTCAAAACATTAAAAAATAAGCAGGTAAGAACCGGAATTACTACCCAGAGCAGCAACCAGTCTTCACTGTGTGAAACACCAAGAGATGATAATGGGCAGAGACACACATGAACTCTGATAGGTTGTGCGTGCTTTTCTCGATGACTGAGGCTCCCTGGAGAAACTGGGATTGCTCTGCCCTTGTAGGGTGACCTTAAACAGCACATCCAAGCTCTTCCAGGTACATCCCTGGGGGTCACTATCAAACATAAAATACTAGACTGCATGAACCAGGAGTGCCATCCTTTGGGGCATTTGTTCTCAACTAAAGATATGAAAGCATGACCCTATTATAGAAGCTGTTCTTTTTCTTCTAGATACTGATTTTGTCTTCTAACATCATTTTGAACCTCTTTTAAATAACTTGTCAGAAGCTGCTTCATGCATAGCAGTTGGAAGTGTTTTTACTCTAATCAAAGGGCAATTGCTGAAACAGACTCTCTAAAGTTACTTTCTAAACATTCTTCACCTTCTTGTCTCCAGCCCAACTTCCACTCTCCCAACAGAATTCTGCAAAAACTTTCTCTTTATTTGCTTTGGTAGTTTGGTTAATACCACTTAAAACAATTGAGCTGAAGGAGCAATGCAGCCTCCTTCCCTCTCTCAGTTTTTGAGTTCTGGGAGTCCTTATAGGTATCCATTCTTCACCTGGGGCTAATGGAGCGGCAGGAGCATCACCTGCAAAGCAGGTGGAAAGCCCTAACTGTCAATGTTTGGGAGGAGTCCTCAATAGGGACTATAATGAAAACTTCAAAATTACTTTCCACCAATGGCTACAATGAAGGGCTCTGGGATTTGAGCTTCTCTTTGAGAGAGCAGTGTTTCAACAGAAGAGCTGCCTGGTGGACTGATGAAGGTAGGGAGAGGCCAAATCTTTTCAACAGTGCTTCAAAGCCTGTCCAGGTTCATTCGCTTTATGTATTCCAAAATGAATTCCATTCACAGCTGGAATGTTTAGTATCAGCAGGGCCAATAGATTTTTCCACTACGCTCAGCCCTAGTGTCCATGTTCCCATTAAACACATCTAATTCAAAAGCCGAGGGAAGCGCGTACATCTCAAGCCTAACTCTCAGCTTAATTCCCTCTGTCTTTTTAAAAGCTGCTCTTCCAGAATGAATTATAAATCAACAACAGCAAATTTTCACATTGAACTGTTTATGTGTTTTTAAAGAGGAGCTTCTGGGAAGAAGCTGAAAGAAGATTTAATAAACGGAGAAACTGTGAAGCTTCCAAAACACATACGTAAAATTAAGAGACAAGATGTGACTCAAGATATCAGGAGATACAGTGCAATGATGGGTACCTTCATGCGTAGATGTGATGCACAGAGCCCCCTTTTCAGCCTCCAGGCAGGCATTGAGGCTGGCTTCCTCATTTCTGCTGAGCCTTGAGCAACACTGGCCTGCTCTGAATCATGGAGGCTCAGACTATGTCTTAGGGGTAGGATCTAGGCAGAACCACCACCTAGGCAATTTCGATGGCCATTTGCCTCCTGCCCCTGAAATTTCTCTTATGGGTACTCTTTGCTCTACTCACCTATGATGTATGTGTTTTGCCTGCCCTCCCTAGCACCTCTCTGGGAATCTTTGGTCATTTTATTATTTTTCACGGTATCCTTTCTATTTTAACAAATTTCTAACTGTCTTATTTTCTGTACCACTGCTCTCCCCATAATTAAAACTTTACCTCTATTTTCAGTGCTCAGGCTTTTCTGGAGAAGCTGGGGCTCCAAATTTCTTGCTTTAAAGGGGTCATGCCATGGAAGCTTCCATCTGCCAAGCTGAAAGATGAAGTGAATGTGTAGTCCTTTGTGATCAGAGTCTCTGTGGAGCAAGCCAGTATTGTTCAAAGTCTGGTCCACAAACCAGTGCCCACCTTTCAACTATATGTTACTGCTCTGAGATGAGACAGTAAAGAAATCAAGAGTAAGAATATCACAATCTTATAGCAATCTGGAATTGCCACAGCATCTAAATGTGCAGTTATTTTCCTAATAATTCATTTTCAATTTATTTTATAAAAGTATCAGTCTGTGTCTAGGCATGGTGTCTCACACCTGTAATCTCAGCACTTTGGGAGACTGAGGCCGGCGGATCACCTGAGGTCAGGAGTTTGAGACCAGGCTGGCTAACATGGTGAAATCCCGTCTCTACTAAAAATACAAAAAATTAGCCAGGTGAGGTAACACACACCTGTAATCCCAGCTACTCAGGAGACTGAGACAGGACAGGAGAATTGCTTGAACCTGAGAGGTGGAAGTTGCAGTGAGCCACTCTATGCCAGCCTGGGTGACAGGAAAAATCAAGTATCAGTCTGTGATGGAGAGGACATTTTAAAGAAGTTTTCACTGTTGTGGGACACTCCTAGCTCTTCCAATTCAGCACATGAAGGCACACTGGATGGAAACCCTTTAGGCTTCTCACACTTCAGTCCCTCACTACAAGTCACACACAATGGGATTTTTTTTCTTGCTCTTCCTTCATAAATGCATTTAATCTTCTAAATTTCATGTCTCAATGGAGCATGGGCAATGTTTGGTATTTTAGCTGAAGTTGCACAGGGTGTCTGATATGGTTTTGGTCTGTGTCCTCACCCAAATCTCATCTTGAATTGTAATCCGAGTTGTAATTCCCAAGAATCAAGGGAGGGACTTGGTGGGAGGTGATTGGATAGTGGTGGCAGTTTCTCCCATGCTGTTCTCATCATAGTGAGTGAGTTCTCACGAGATCCGATGGTTTTAAAAAATGTTTGGCAGTTCCCACTGTGCTCTCCTCTCCCTCCTGCCACCTTGTGAAGACATGCCTTGCCTCCTTTTTGCCTTCTGTCATGATTGTAAGTTTTCTGAGGCCTCCCCAGCCGTGTGGAACTGTGAGTCAATTAAACTTCTTTTGCTTATAAATTACCCAGTCTCGGGTAGTATCTTTATAGCAGTGTGAAAACAGACTAATATGGTCTCCAATTCCCTAGTGTTTTTCTTCTCTATGGTCTTTTCTTCATTCCTTTAATGTATATAGTCAATTCCATGCCTTTCAATCCCATCTTAGTCTTTGTTTTTCTATCAGGCACCCACCAAATTTCAGCCATGGTTATGGGGGCACCCTGAGCTTATCTTCTCACCCCTAGCCTTTCTGCTCCCTGAAGATCACCATGTATCTAAACAGGTGTGAAAAGGACTGGCTAGCACCTTTTCAGTCACTAGGCTAATTCCAGGGAAGTTTCCTTCCTCCCAGGCAACAGCTCTCTTTGACTTTTACTAAAAAGTTGAAATCCACTTATTTGAAAACAACTCGATCTTGCAAATGCAGAATGACTTGAGGGAAAAAATAAAAGCCCCATTCAGAGCCTCTCTACCCCAACTATTTAGTGAAAGCTGTCACAAGAGGGATGAGTGACATATTTGAACGAGTTCTTGGGGTTTTCTCTGCACGAGGCAAACCCAGGACCCAGCAGGAGGCAAACCAGCTGCAGCTTGTCATATATTAGTCAATTATCCTAATGATTTTTTCCCCACTAAAAAGCACGAATCCAGGTTGCTCTTATATTTTATTAAGATTTTACTTTGTCTACTCACAAATATTAATTGGATTCTCTCCATGTTGATTTCAGCCTCTGGGGTTTGGGGGTCACTGCAGGTGCATGAGGGCCAGTGGAGGGGGAGTGAAGACTGGCAGGAAGTGCCTTCCTTCCCTGCGTTTCCGTCCCCTGCTCTTGCGAGGACAGCATTTGATTAGTCCTTTACAACCTGTTTCTCCTCAGATGCAAGGAAAATACTGCAAACCACTGTGCCAATTCTGGCTGTGGCTCCTTTGAACACTGTGGGATCTGCTAGAGGAATGTGAAATAAATCCAAAAAAGACTGCTTTATGGATCTTTGAATGTGGTGTCACAGAAGGAAACTGTCTTAGAAATCACAGCTAAAATTGGATAGTTTGTTAATTCTGTGGAAAATTTTTTGAATTAGAATTAATCTTTAGCCTAGTAATGATTTCTAGCCAATGCCCTCCACTCAGTATACATGACGGTATTACTGAGATATAATTGAAATCTAAGACCTTGATTCAGTCCTCTATCAGTGGCCTTTCTTCTTTCTGTGGTCCATGCAGCCATCATTCTAGTAGTCAGGTAGTAATTGCATCACAATTCTGAACAAATGTTGGTGTGGGTAACTGTTTTTCTTTTCTTATTCTTTTACTCCCTAGACTTAAATAAATATATAATTTTTTGCCCCCTATTCTAACTCATCTGTGCTAAAAAATTTACTCAATGCTGTATTGGTAGCTGATGAATTTAGTCCATTCAATCATTATGTTAATGGAGCTAGTACTGTGGCTTTGCACCTGAAATTTCTCTTAGACTCTGGCATGCCATTGCCTCTGAATAAGGTGGAATAAAGTGGCTAAGTCAAGACAAATTTGATAGTACCAATAAAAATGTAACTTAAAGCACTTGTTCCCATAAAATGTTTTAGGAGCATTATTTTCATATATTAAGGATGGCACATCCATATACTTTAGTGTTTTATTACAGCATCAGGAACATTTAGGAAGAAGCTAAGATTTTATCACTCTTTCCTTAAAAAATAATGTATTGTATATTTCAAAATAGCTAAGAGAGAAGATTTAGAATGTTCCTAAAACATAAAAATGATACATGTTTGAGGTTATGAATATCCCAATTACCCTGATTTGATTATTACACATTATATGCATATATCAAAATATTACATATACCTCACACATAAATACAATTATTGCATATCAATAAAAATTGTAGAATTTCATGTTCTTTTCCCTTGAATGTCACTACTTAAATACAAAGTCACAATAGCAGTACAGAAGTTCCATTTAAAGAGGGAGGTGGAGTGAGTGAACACGGCAAGCTTCAGTGGAAAGAGCAATGGAATAGAATTCTGCAGAACTCAGTTCCAGCATGGTCTCCCTTGCTACAACATGAGATCATGGGTGAGTCAATTGACTGCTGTGTCCCTAAATTCTCATTTTGCAAAGGGGTAATTAACTGGCTTCGACTTCTTACGGAATTTCATGTCAAGATTAATAAAAGAATATATGTGAAAACTGTAGCTTGAGCCCCCAGGAAGAGGAGAAATCAAAATTTTCAACCTAAGGATGGTTCCCTTACAAAGATGAAACCTATTTGTTAAGGAAGGAAAACCGCTACGGAAAATTGGGAAGGACCTACTTTAGTCATTCAATGTATTGCATATTTTTGTTTCATCTTTCTGGATTCTTTCTCTGCTCCTCCTTGTCAACGGCGCTAATTTCCATTCTAGGATCTGTTTTGATCTAGAGAAGGAAACCATATCCCTAGCACTAGGTCTTGGGCAGAACCAGTGTGACTAGGCACATGTTTCCCATTGAGGCTGGGATGGATTTCTCCTTATCACAGCCCTAGAGTGACATTTTGGTGCAGCTTCTGCTCCAGTGGTTATCCTCATGGAAGCTCATAGAACCTATTTTCTTCAATGTATCAGTAAGAATTCTTATTTTGCAAAGACTCAATCCATCTGAGGTAAGAGGAAAGAAAAGAAGATGGGGGTAACCGTGATAGTGGCAACATTGACCAAATGTGGTAGAAGCTCTGGCAGTATAAGCAAATGTCTTTCAAAATCACAGAGACATAAGCAGTAGCTGCAACCTCCCAGCAGCCTCAAGACCAGGGTCACAAACACAAATGCCTACATGTGTTAAAAAGAAAATGTAGATGAGGACTTACTGAGAGATAACAGGGATTGGTGGGGAGTATAGCAAAATTGAGCTTGTATGCTCACTCTAGCCATTGTTACCATATGGGAATATGGACTCAATTACAAATGAGCTTTCAGTTTTTAAAGAGAAACCAGAAATCCAGATTTTTATATGAAATCTGTTTTTTAGTGTAGGCTCAATAATAATGATAATTTTAATAATATACAGTGTGCATATGAAACTAAGTCATGTCTGTGGGCTGAATTTGTCTGTGAATGGCCAGTTTGTGGCTTCTGCTAGATCTTCCTTCCCAGAGAAGAACAGTGTTTATGGTGCTTTTGAGTCATAAGCCCCTAAACCTCATTCTGTTTCTGAACAGGAATAAGTGACTTGAGGATGGAGGTCACATTGGATTATATCAAGTATGCTGCTGGTAGCTCTGTATTTGTTGGTTGGTTTGTTTTGCCATGAAACAGTTCCTCTACCAACTTGATTGTCCTCTCTCAGGTTAGTAGCCAGAGAAACAACTGTTATATCTATAAAAATGAAGGCACTCAGTCTGTGTATTATATTTTGATGGATCTGGTGCTCACATACCTAAAGCGATCACCTAAATCCATTCCTTAGATGATAAGAATTTGGATAATAAAATTGTGTTAGCTCTCTTGCTCCCAGTATTTTTGTGGACATGCCATAGTAAGCACTTCTTTCAACTCTATGATTTTCTCCACTAACTGAAAAAATTGATAAAGTAATGTATCCTTTAAAAGTTCTGCAAATTAATTCACACTGTAGCTGGACATTTTAGCCATGTGATTTGATTGAGACTGACCCCTTTCCAGTTCCAGAAGTGGCCCCTGATGAGACTAAGCCTGTTAGAGTGAATCTATCCCATGTGCCTCTATGGTTCTGAGACAGGTACTAGATTGTCAGGATACTTTGAGGTGCAAGGAACTGAAACCATAATTCAAACCAGTTTTAAATAGGGCAATTTGTTAGCTTATGTAGCTCAAAGTCCAGAGAAAAGTGTGGGCTGAAGACCAATGGTATGAGCAGCCCTTCAGTTCTATTTCTGTATCATTCTTTAGGGCCACTTATCTTTGGCTGGCTTCTTTGGGTCACAAGGTGCTACCAGTAGGAGCAGAAGCACGTTTCTTTGTTCATGTTGAGAGAGAGAGACCATTTGCATAGCCATGAAATAGATAATCACAGTCTCATTTTCTTTTTGGCATCACGGCACACATTTGAAATGAGAATATCTGATGGCACCGTAGGGCAAGGATGGGGGAATAAGGTTTGGGGCTAAAAGTGACTAATCCTGGGAACTGCAGCTGACCTAGGTTCTCCTGGCTATCATGAGGGCTGAGGAGGACAGTAACTCAGCACTCAAAGTGCCCATTTCTGCAGCGTATTAGTGGGATATTTTGTCTGGGAATGACTTGAATCTACCCCAGACTGAGAGATGGGGTCCATTTTTCCTAAGATTTGTGGGCTGCCTTCAAGAGGGGCAGATCGCTTGAAGATGGTGGGAAGTGAGCCTCTCTCTTCTCCTGAAAGAGAGTAGAATAACAAATCTTACTAGTTCTAGGAAACTGTTCTTTTTCAGCTTCACCCTCAAATTGTAAACCCCATCAACCATATCTCATCATCTGCACTACTCGCATCCTTGTCTGTGCCACTAGCATTTCTTGTCCGGATCCTGTGATAGCTCTTGTACTGGTTTCCTAGGGATGCTATGCAAGTTGTCACAAATTTGGTGGCTTAAAACAACAGAAATGTATTCTTTCATAGTTCTGGAGACCAGAAATTAGAAATCAAGGTGTCAGCAGGACCATGCTCTCTCCCAAAGTGTGAGGGGAGAATTCTTCCTTGCCTCTTGTAGCTTTGAATGGCCCAGATGTTTCTTGGCTTGTGGCAGCATAACTCCAGTCTCTGCCTCTGTCTTCATATGACTTGTTTCTCACTGTTCCTCTGTGCCAAATCTCTCCCTGCCTTTCTCTCAGAAGATACCTGTCATTGGATTTAGGGCCCACCCTAAGTCCAGGATAATCTCATTTTGAGATTCTTAATTATATTTGTAAAGAATTTTTTTTCCAAATAAAGTCACATTCACAGGTGCCAGGGGTTAGAACTTGAACATATATTTTTGGGGGACCCTATCCAACCACCACACCTGCTGTTTTTACTCCCCACTTCTGCCCTTTCACCCCTACGGATTATTCTGCCCACAGTGTAATGATCCTTTTAAAACATGTCAGATAACCCCTGCTCACATCCTCCGGTGACTTCCTGGGAGCCTTAAACATCTTTGTCACATGGTCTCCCAAAGCCCTACCATTGTTTCTTAGCTTCCGCTCTTTCTTCGTCTCACACTGGTATCCCTCTTGCTCAGAGGACTTCAACTATACTGACTCTCTCACTCTTCCTCCAGCACACAACAAACACTCCTTCCCTAGAGTCCTTGCAGATGCTGTTCCTACTGCTTGGGAGCTCTTTTCCTGTAAGTATTATCATGGGGAACCCCCACACTATAATTGGACTCAGATGTCATGTTTCTTCCTCAGAGAGGGCTCCCTGATCATCTTGGATAAAGCAGCATTCCTGTTACTCTCTTTTGCTCTGTTTTATTTTTTTCAGAGTGCTTACTGAACTAATGCCATATTTTATATCTATTTGTTTCCTCTGTATATATGGCATGCCGTTCCTACTAGAACGTATGCTTTATCTCACTAGTTCACTTCTGTATTCCCAAAACAGAACAATGCCTGACATATTAGAGTGTGTCCGAGTCCTTTCATGCCATTATAACAAAATGCCGAGACTGAGTAATTCATTAAGAACAAAATTTTGTTTCTCACCATTTTGGAAGCCGAGAAGCTCAAGATCAAGACGCCAGCAGGGTCAGTGTCTGATGAGGGTTGCTCTCTATTTCAAGGTGGTTCCTTAGTTCCTTGTTGCTGGTTCCCTGGAGTGCACAAACTGTACAATCTTACATGGTGGAAGAAATAGAAGAAATGGACTTTTCCTCTTAAATCCTTTTATATGGCACTCATCCCATCCCTGAGGGCTCCAGTCTCCTGACTTGAACACCTCTGAAGGGCCCTGCCTCATAATACCATCACACTGAGGATTAAATTTCAACATGTGAATGTTGGGGTTAAGGGGACACATTCAGACCATCGCAAAGATATTTAATATATATTTGCTGAATAAATGAATATAGCCCTGGTGGCAATTTGAAGGATGAAGCTGACGCAAGGAGGAGGGCAGATGCAAGGGACCCTCAGAGAAAGCAAGGCCTCAGCTATGTTGACATTATGATTTTAGGATCAAACCACCTCTGAAGACTGCACTGGCCCTACATGCTTCAGTCACATGAAAAATAAATTTTCCTAGGGTTTCAGCCAATTTGAGGTAGAGTTCTGCTGGTCGCACAGGAGTGAGTCCTAACCAGCACTCCCTGTCTTGAGTCTGTACACTTTTGTCAGCTTGGAACTGTGCTAAGTACCAGGCTTCTTCATATTTCTGTATCACTGATAATACATTAGGTAGAAGTTTTAGTATAATTCCTTCATCTACGGAGTTTCAAAAGCAGCAACCTTATTTTAGATATTGACAGCTGAATCTAGTACTCACAGGTATACATTTCAAAATGTAAATTAACTGCCAGTGATGTGGTTTGGAATGTAAAGGATTCCATGCCTAATCCTTATCAAATCACTGACTTAAATTCAATATTCTGTGACATGCCTGCTCTTCCTTTTGATTATTATTGTCTATTAAGTGCTTATTTAAGCATGTTGCTATTTTGAACATGAAATATAGTGAATTATCTAGAGAGAAGTGGTAATAATGTTGTGGAATAAAATTTTTGAGAGAGAAGCTTATAGTTATTCTCCTGGAAATTCTCCTTTTTCCCTCTTCCCTTTTGTCTAGCTAACCCTTTCCCTGCTCCCTTCAAGTGAGATCTTCTGTACCAACTTAGGGAATGTTTATGACAGATTGCAAAACAGAGTAAAAAGGTTCTTGCTGATTTCCCCTTCTCAGAATAGTGGAGGTCTGGACATAGGTGAAGTGTTGACACGAAGCACCTTGAGGGAGAGCAGGCTCCCTTGACCCTCGAGCAGAAGACATTCTTTTAGGTTGGTGGAGGAGAAGTGAGCAGAATGGAGTTATGCAGTGTCCTAAAGGTAGGAGACCTGTGGCCTGTTTGCTAGGTTAGCATTCTGGGGAGAAGGACAAGTCCCTAGATTAGATGCTGCAACAGTTTGCAGCACTGACATCTCTGGGCTCCAGCAGAATGATTCTATGTCTTGTAGAGTAACATGGAACTAGCAGTGAGCACATCTGGACCTAATGGAGCCATTTGGTTCAGTATAAGGGTTTGCATGTGCTGATAACTCAGTACATCCTATCAACCTCGTGGACTCACGGTGGCTCAGAAGATGCATGCGAGAGCAAGAACGTTAAGAATCACCTACCCCCTTCTCAATGCCTAACCCTTGTATCAGACCCCCAGAATGTTGACACAACCCCCACTGAACTTTGGAGAACTGGGAGCCCAAACTAGAAATTAAATGATGACACAATAATAAAGAAAGTTGCATTTTTCACACCTGTGTTTGTGGCCTGCATTTTATACCTTGTGTAAAATATTTATTTTATTTTCCTCATGACTGAATTCCCATGGAGTTACAAGAGGACGTAACTTCTAGGTAGATAAAGACTCTTTATAGTTCTAATGGAAGCCCACAAATGTTTATTGTTGGAAAAGCAGGCTTCAGCCCACCTGGTCATTAAGTAAATGCACACATCTTGGACAAGACTAGGTTTTCCATGTTGAGATGTGGAGAGGCCATTTTGCTATCATGAAAGGAGTTTGACTGAAAAAAAAACAAAAAAACAAACAAACAAAAAAAAAACAAATAAACCACTCTAACAGCATTAAACCAGCTAATATTTGCTATTTCTGTATCCCATTAAAAAGTATGCAGATAGAACAGTGTGTTAGTGAACTTTCTGGTCAGAAGAAAATCGTGTCCTGTGCAAACTAATTTGGAGAGCACATTGTACTTAATGAGTAACTCTCATGCCTCTTGTTACTGCCAAAAAACAACAACAAAAAATGGGAATTAGAATTGTAAACCAAAAATAAAATTCGAAGCCTCCTAACTGACTGTTAGGCCCTTCCTTTGCCCAAGGGCATTCCAAAGTAAACCTGAAAAAACTAGTTCAGATCATGATAAAAAGTGAGGGTTATGCCTCCTCCCTTTGGAATTCAAGCACAGTTGAACAGCTTTAACATTAAAGTAGAGATCTTAAGACCAACAAAACAGACTTTTTATAGCAATGAGACACCAAATTCCAGCCTAACTCTAGTACAGCATCACATGACTGATAGCAGGCACTGAAAGAAATTGAAGTATTTTACCCCCAAATATATTTCTTTGACATATTTTGAGATGGCCCTGCAAAACTGAATAAATGAATATAGCCCTGGTGGCAATTTGAAGGATGAAGCTGACTTGTCTTTTGTGGGGGAAAATCTACATTCTGTAGAGAATCCCAGTTCCTTTCCAGGCCTTTTCCCAGGTTCAGGAGAGAATTAACGGAGTCTGGCACCTTTTTAGGTCTGATAAGAGCTCTGAAGTCTGCCACTTGGAGGCTTCATCTGCATGATAAAACCTTGGCCTTTACAACCCCTTGTCTTAACGTAGACATTCCTTTCTATTGATTCCAGGTCGTTAGATAAAACTCTTTCAACCAACTGCCAACCAGAAAATCTTTGAATCCGTCTGTGACCTGGAGGCTCTGCTTCCAGTTGTCTCGCCTTTCTGGACTGAACCAGTGTACATCTTACATTTATGAATTGATGTCTTATATCTCTCTAAAACAGATAAAACCAAGCTGTAGCCCAATCACCTTGGGTACATGTTCTCAGCATCTCCTGGGGGCTGTGTCACAGGCCACTGTTCATTTATATTTGGCTCAGAATACAACTCTTCCCATATTTTACTGAGATTGACTCTTGGTTGATAGAATTTCAGGATTATTTCACTTTGGTATGCTATACCTTTATGTGACAAATTTAGGACTGGTAGAGATCTTCTACACACATTATCTCTTCAAACCTAGTGTTTCATCATACATTTAAGATAAATTGAATTGACTGAACTATTTTTATTTGGTGATTATTACAGGAAATTGACAAATCCGTCCATTAGCCAAGCCATTACTGAGCTGGCCGGTTCTGACACTGCGTCTCTGATACTCTGACACCAACTGGGCGTCAAACACTTCAATTCTGACACCATCTATCTGGAGTTAGTGTCAGAGCCCTCGGTCCCAAACAACCCTTCCCACTTTAGATGCCAATTGCAAGTCTCCAGTCACTGGTACTTCCAACCAAGTGGCTACAAGTAGGATGTTCAATAACTTACTAGAACAACTCACAGGACTCAGGGAAACATTTTGTGTATGTTTACTGGTTTATTATGAAGAATATAACTCAGGAACAGCCAAACAGAAGTGATACATAGGGCAAGGTGTGGGGTGGGTTGTGTGGCTCAGTGCTTCCACGTTCTCATCAGATGCGCCATCTTCCCAGCACATCGGTGTGTTCACCAGCTTGCAAGGTCTTCAGACTTTTTGCTTGAAGGTTTTCCTGGAGGTCTCCTTACTTATGCATGATTGATTAAATCACTGCCATTGGTGATTGAACTAAATCTCTGGCCTCTTTCCCCTCCCCAGAGGTGGGGAGAGCGGGGCAAATTCCAACTCTATAATGAAGGCTGGGTTTTTCTGGTGACCATTCCCCATCCTGAAGCTATCCAGCTATCCAGGGGCCCAGCCAGGAGTCACCTCATTAGCATACAAAAGACACTCTTATCGCTTAGGAGATTCAAAGGGTTTAAAGAGCTCTGTGCCAGGAACTGGGGACAAAGGCCAAATATTTATTTTTTATTATATCACACCAGTTTTTTCATCTGGTTTACAATAGCCAGTGTTCATCCTTCATCCCCAAGGGGTTTCCTTTTTGGTTTTTGTGTTACTGTTCAATTTCTCAGGATTTGTAAACTGCCCATGTCTCTGGCCAGAGTCTGCTTATCTTGCCTCATTTGAAACCCATGGATCACATGCAGAGCACAAGCAGGATTCATGCTGACCAGGAAACCTGATTGCATTTGTATCCCATTGCCGTCTCTCTCTACACACCTGCGTGTTTTCCAATGTACTGCTGCTCACCTCCATTTCTCTCACTCCCCACTTAAGGCATCCAGTGTAATGGGTTCGATATATGCACTTAGATATGTATGTACCGTGAAAAATAATTGTATTTATTTTGTGAATGTTTTCAAATGTACAGTTGACCGTTGAACAACACAGATTTGAACTACAGGTCCACCTATATGCAGATTTTCTCCCAACTTTGTCACTCTTGAGACAAGACCAACCCCTTCTGTGCCTCCTCTTCCTCAGCCTACTCAACCCAAAGAGGATGAGGAAGAAGACTATTATGATGATCCACTTCCACTTAATGAATATTAAATGTATTTTCTCTTTCTTATGATTTTCTTAATAGCATTTTATTTTCTGTAGCTTACTTTATTATAAGAATACTGTATGTAATACATGTAACACACAAAATATGTGCTAATTGACTGTCTGTTATCAATAAGGCTTCTGGTCAATAGTAGACTATTGGTAGTTAAGTTTTTGTTGAGTCAAAAGTTACATGCAGATTTTCAACTATGCCGGATCAGCACTTCCAACGTCCGAATCATTCAAGGGTCAACTGTACTTAAATGCTCTAGTACTATAGAGCTGGTTTTATGTCTTGCATGTGTGAGCAATATATGTTGATTATCTGTCCATATTACTGTATGCATTTCTAGTTTCATGATATTCATCCACCACATGTTACTCATACACAGTACTGAAGGTGGACATCTGAGTGGTATCTAACAACCCACTTGCATAAAGAGGCTGCATTCTTTTACATATACCTTTGTGGAACTATGCCTGGGTTTTCTTCGGGCTGTATGTATTCAGTGATAGGATTTCTAGATCTTAGAATATGCATACTTACTTTCAGAAAATATTGCCAAATTCCTTTCCAGGATGACTTTGCCAATCTACAGTCCCAGCAGCAGCAGATGTAGGTTCCTTTTTCCCCAAAAGTTTGCCTCCATTTAGCAATTTCTGACTTTCTCTTTTTTTTCCAGCAATTTGAAGGGTATAAAGTGTTATAAAAGTAAAAACATTGTTTTAATCTGTGTTATTTATGTGGGGTTTTTAAAAATTCCAGAAAGATCAAGTATTATTAACTGTTTGGTTTCTCTCCTGTGAATTATCAACAATTCATTTCCTCTGCCTTTCTTTTTTTTTTTTTTTTTTGAGACGGAGTCTCGCTCTGTCGCCCAGGCTGGAGTGCAGTGGCCGGATCTCAGCTCACTGCAAGCTCCACCCCCCGGGTTCCCAGGGTTCCACCCCCCGCCTCCCAGGTTTACGCCATTCTCCTGCCTCAGCCTCCCGAGTAGCTGGGACTACAGGCGCCCGCCACCTCGCCCGGCTAGTTTTTTGTATTTTTTAGTAGAGACGGGGTTTCACCGTGTCAGCCAGGGTGGTCTTGATCTCCTGACCTTGTGATCCACCCATCTCGGCCTCCCAAAGTGCTGGGATTACAGGCTTGAGCCACCGTGCCCAGCATCCTCTGCCTATTTTTTCTACTGGGTTTCTTGTATTTTTCTTGTTGCTTGCTCAAGTTCCTTAGGTGTTCTAAATAGAATTTCCTCATTGATTTTGACATTGCAAATATCTTCTCTTAATCTGTCACTTTTTTTTAGCTTTGTCTAAGGTAAACTCCTTTGAACTTAAATTGAAGTTTAAAAGTATATTTCTAGTGCCACTTTTGGCATCCTATACACTCCCAGAAATTCCCTTTTGTCAAAGTTTTCTGAATTCATTATTTTGTTGTCATATTTTAAAAAATCTATTGTGTCTGTGTTATTTCCCCCTTTCATCCTGCATTTTGCTTTTTTTTTTTGCAGTTTTATCAGAAATGTATCTTATTAATCCTGTCAAAAAATCAGCTTTTGATTTTATTAAACTTTACTTTTTTAATTTTTAATTTTTGTGAGTACATAGTAGGTATATATATATATTTATGAGGAACTTCACTATTTTTAAAAAATGATCTATTTCATTGATTTTTACCTTTATCTTTATTATTTCCTTTCTATATGAGTCTTTGTGTTTACTTATTATTCTTTTTGTGGTTTTATTTTGAGTTGAATGCTTTGCTAATTTGTTTTCATGGTTTCTTGGTTTCTGATAAATGCATTTAAAGCTGTAACTTTTCTTTGAAGTACTACTTTAATTGCATACCAAATGTTTGATGTTTTATTACTATTTCATTCAAAATATTTTATAATTTTTCTTGTAATTAATTTTCTTGTAAATGTAATGATTGTTCAGCAGCATAATATTTTGTTTTTGGATGTATGAGATTTAAAAATCTGCCATTAGGGGTTGATTTTAAATTTTATTGCATCATGATCAGAAAACATATCCTCCGTGATGCTGATTCTGTACAATTTGTTGAGACTTCCTTTGTGACCTGGTACATTTAATTTTGTAAATATTCATTTGTGTTTTAAAAAAGCGGCATTACTTTGGGGTTATAAAGATTTATATATATCAATAAATTATAAATTAACCATGTTAGGCCGGGTGCAGTGGCTCACGCCTGTAATCCCAGCATGTTGGGAGGCCGAGGCGGGCAGATCACGAGGTCAGGAGTTCAAGACCAGCCTGGCCAATATGGTGAAACCCCCTCTCTACTAAAACTACAATAATTAGCTGGGCATGGTGGCAGGCACCTGTAATCCCAGCTACTTAGGAGGCTGCAGCAGGAGAATCACTTGAACCCGGGAGGCGGAGGTTGCAGTGAGCCGAGATCCTGCCACTGCTCTCCAGCCTGGGCAACAGAGCCAGACTCCATCTCAAAAAAACAAAACTAAATGAGACTAAAAACAATGGGTTATTTGGCTCTTCCACACAATTGCTTATGTTGGAATCACCTTTTTTAGTTTCTAAAAGGGGCATCTTAAAATCATTGAGCACAAAGTTTGATATTTACTTCTCAGATTCCTGGGTGGTTTATACATTTTGTCGACATATTGCTAGGTGGATATATGGTTTATGGTGATTTTTCTCAGGGGTATGTTAACTTGTGTTCATTTTATCTTTTTTTTTTTTTTTTTTTTGACAGGCTCTCACTGTGTTGCCTAGGCTGAAGTGCAGTGGTGCAATCTTAGCTCACTGCAATCTCCACCTCCCAGGTTCTAGCGATTCTCCTGCCTCAGCCTCCTGAGTAGCTGGGATTACAGGCATGTGCCACCACGCCTGGCTAATTTTTGTATTTTTAGTAGAGTTAGGGTTTCACCATGTTGGCCAGCTGGTCTCAAACTCCTGACCTCAGGTGATCCGCCCACCTTGGCCTCCCAAAGTTCTGGGATTACATGTGTGAGCCACCACGCCCGGCCTCATTTTATCTTAATTGTTATATTCTGCATAGTCTGTCCAGCTAGATCTTCTTTATGTCTTCTAGTTTTAGCTTTGATTTGCAAATCTTTCCTTACCTCCTCAAGACTATTTATTAAGATTATATAAAATTCTTCCTCAGCCTGATCCGTTCCTTTTGCTTTCTTTTGTGTGGGTTGTCTACTTTGTTACCTGTCTTTCTTAGCTGTTGTTCCACTAAGACAGTCCCAGAATTTTATCTGGAGCCCATACTCCTTAGAGGTGTTCGCCTCTTCTTCTGGCTAAAGCCTAGCCTGAGTTTGTGTCCTTCCTGGGTTGGGGCAGAATTTCCTTAGGATTGAGAGCCTACACCCTGGCATTTTTCTTTCTTAAGAGTTGTCTTGCTCAGTTGTAATCACCTTGCCCTTTGGTTGAGGAGGAGAAAGCTCAGGGCCTGGTGAGTCTGTTGATCACTGCTCCCACTCGGTTGCTTTCATGTCCAGTGCTGCTGGGCTGGCTGCTCCTGATCCTTTCAAAATTCAGTTGTGACTGGACAGTCATGACATGTGGTTTCAAACAGTGGGTACTCCTAGAAGCCTCTTGCCCTCCTGAGCTCCTGGTTAGCAGTGCCAACCTCTTCTAGGTTTGTTATTTCCTCCTAGGTTTTTTTTCCTCCCCAGCCTCAAGCTGGTCACTTTCTGATGGCACCTCCAGGACTGGATTAGGGGAAGAGGTAGATGGGAAGAGAGCCAGTTACTTATGCTAGTGTCATTTTTACTGTGAAGAAAGGCATTTTCAATCTCCTCAACAACTTTACACCTTTCCCACCAAGGTGCCTCTCAAAATGTCACAGCCTATTGTAGTGTTTCTTGTCACAAGTGATTAGCAAATATCTGGCCTGGTGGCACAGGCAGTAAAAAGAATTTTTCAAGACAGTTCTTCTTGGCAAAGAACTTTTTGTTCTTTCTCTGATCAATCTTCCTTTCTTCATTTACTGTCTTGTAACTCTTACCATTCTTTCTTTACTTACTGTTCCAAGACAGTAAGGAAAGAAAGGCAGATTTATTGGAAAATGTAGGAAAATACCTTGCAAGAAAGCAACAGGAAGGTTTGCAAGAGAGGAGCTAACTGCAAAGAGACAGATGCTTGCTGGGGATTTTGTAGGATGGTTCCTGTGCTGTTTGCTGAAGAGGGCTTTCTGCAGTACTGATAATGCCAAGGTTGCAGTGAACTAACTTGCATTTTTCTATCAGCTGAGGGTCTGGTAATAGCTGGGTGCAGGAAGATTGTGTGTTCTGGATCATGAAGAAAGGCAGACTTACAGCTTAGCTTCTTTCTCTTTTTGCTTTCCTCAGTCCTGCCAGCCCAACTCCCCCTCCCTAATTAAGACTCCACATTTCTCTTTACAGTTTTCCTGCAAATATATAAATAGCATAGCTCAGTTCCTGAAATAAGAGTAGGTATACAATACAATTAGTCCATTATTATTATTTTAATGTTACTATTTATAGTGACTCAAGATAAATATATATAGTTATAGCCACAGTTGCACTTGATTATGTGATTGGGAGATAAAAAGTATGTACATACAAACTTGCTTCTAAATTTGACATGTGACTGTTCTGTGTGTATGAAAATAAGTCAACAGGACCTGCAATCTGAATTAATGATTCACTTATGTTATTGTTACCATATATATTTTTAATTAATTTTTATTTTATTTATTGATTTATTTTTGAGACAGAGTTTCCATCTGTTGCCCAGGCTGGAGTACAATGGTGCAATCTCAGCTCACTGCAACCTCCACCTCCCAGGCTCAAGCGATTCTTGTGCCTGAGCCTCTTGAGTAGCTGGGATTACAGGCATGTGCCACTGTCCTTGGCTAATTCATATATATATAGATAGATATAGATATATTCCATGATGGCTGTGTAAGATTATAAACTCCAGGCTGTATTAATGGAATCAGTCAAAGACATTTAGCTTAGATGTGGATTGAAGTCTAAAGTCAGTTGTCAGTAATATTGTAGGGGATTTAAGAATTTCTAAACTTTACAATTTTTGTATGGTAAAAAAGGAATTTTTTTTCTTTTAAAATGGGAAGGGGTGTAGAGGAAGAGAGTTAATGTTCAAGGAACACCTACTTGGTGCCTAGTACTCTGCTTGATGTTTTTTATATGTGCTCCCATTTAGTTGTCATAGCACATATAAGCCAGCTATTATAATTTCCATTTTTAAAATGAGGAAGTTGGAGCTTCAGGAGGTTCCATAATTTGCTCATTTACAAAGCTAAATGCTGGAGCTATGATTTCAGTGTAGATCTGTCTGCCTTTTGTGTTCATACTCTATACCAGTGCTTCTCAAATTTTAATGTGTATGTGAATCACAAGCTAGGGATCTTGTTAAAATGCAGATTCTAACTTTGTAGTCTGAGGGTGGACTAGGATTCCACATTTCTAAC
Source organism: Rhinopithecus roxellana (assembly GCF_007565055.1). Taxonomy (NCBI): domain Eukaryota; kingdom Metazoa; phylum Chordata; class Mammalia; order Primates; family Cercopithecidae; genus Rhinopithecus; species Rhinopithecus roxellana. Next base: position 130,327,134 of record NC_044558.1, read on the forward strand.
ATCCTACCAGGTGATACTAGTACTGCTGGTCTATGGACTACATTTTGAATATAAAAGATCTATATCCTGTAGTGACACAATACATATTTAGTTAAAAAAAAAAGTTTTATCTGATTTCCTACTAGCCATTTGGATAATTGGGTAGGGCTGCAATACCAGTGTTGGGGACACCACAGTTCCTGTTTCACTGCTAACTATAGATGCAGTTCTACCACACCTGTGAAGTGGTTTTATCTTTTCATTACTCTTCTGAGTTCTAAGTACCTTTCGATACAATGCTCAAGAGCCATTTTCTAATAGGCTTTGTGTACTGGTCTCCTGTCCCACTTAGTACCCTTTAATATTTAGTTGAAAGAATATTTAGTCTGTGTATGGAACCCAAATGTGATCATGTCTAGATTTGATTCTGTTTCATGTATTTATACATCAACAGAAGCTGAAGCTTCTTTAACTTCTGTTTATACCTTGCTATGGTCTGAATATGTCCCCCCAAAATTCATATGTGAAACCTCATCATCAGTGTGATAGTGTGAGGAGGTGGGGTCTTTGGGAGGTAATTAGGTCATAAGGATAGAGCTCTCATGAGTAGGATTGGTGCCCTTACAAAAGAGGCCCCAGAGAGCTGCCTTGCTTCTTTCCCCATGTGAGGACACAGCAAGAAGTTGCTATCTATGAACAGAAAACAGGCCCTCACCAGACGTTGAATCTGCTGGCCCCTTGATCTTGAACTTCCCAGCCTTCAGAACTGTGATAAGTAAGTATTTGTTATTTATAAGCCATCCTGTTTACAGTATTTTGTTATAGCAGCCCTCATGAACTAGGACATATTTCCTCCAGGGAACTCAGCTAGGATAGTACTGTTGTTGGCCACTAACTCAGTTTTTGTTCTACCAGGTTCATTTCTAATGGGAAGCTTCTTATGTTTTGTGTACATTATCATAACATATCAAAAAACACCTATTTGTTTATTGATTTAGTAGCCATATAGCTTCTATCTATTCATACTTTCCTGGAAGTGTTGCAAATGTCACTTCATAAAGGATAGAGTGTCTTAAAGATATGCTACTTATGACTTGGTGCAGCTGTTGTGCTCTTCAATTAACATTTGGAAACATTTAAAGAATTAAAAAGCTTTCTAGAGCCATGTTCCCAAATGACAGAGAAAATATAGAAATTTCTGTGATGCATTTTCTAAGAAGGGGAATGATCAGAACATAACCAGGGTGACCAAATTTCAGGACACTGTCATGTACAGATGAAAGCCACAAATAGGAGCATTGAAACCTCTAGCCACATCTCACTAGTGATCTAAGCATCACTATTTTGCTAAGGAGGTATTGAACTGGGCTTTAAGTTACCTAGGGGGGTGAAAAAAGCAAAACAACCCTTCTAAATCTTTACCAAATGGAAAATAAGGAAAGTCCATTCTTAAGGGAAAAGGAATATAGTTGGTTCAGCTTTTTTGAAAATATAAGGGCACAATAGTCTATGTTTTCTTTTAATAGTCAAAAAAATTCTGTTAGGAATTATGAAAAAAATTGCCTTCTTAATCTTTATTGAATTTTTAAAAATTAAAAAGTTTAAATATTTATAACAACTCAGAAATGTATCAAGAAACTTAGCTTTCCCTACTGTTTGTTTATTCTACACCTTATCCACTGTAGGGAAATCAAGTTTAAAATAATTCATTTTAATCTAATTTAACTTATTAATGTTTGGAATAGGAGATATAATCACATGGTTAAAAATTTTAAAGGTATAGTATATGGATATCTAAGCACCAAGTTGTACACCTTAAATATATACCATTTTTATTTGTCAATTATACCTCAGTAAAGCTGGAAAAACAATTCATATAGTACAGGGGCTAGATGAATCTCCCTCCCACCTCTGTTCCCCAAATAACAGCTTCCTCTCCCTAGGGCCAATGCATGTTGGCACTTTCTTGTATATGTTTCAATGCATTTTATTCATATATGAGTGTATATTTTATTATCCCCCAATTTTTTATACATATTATAGAATACAGCATTCGCTGTCTTGTACCATGCATATTTTACTTAATAATAGATGTCAGAATCTCTGCAATCTCTATATGTGAAGACTTTCTCATTCCTTCTGTGATGTGCAGTGTTCCATTGCACAGCCAAACCATGATTTGTGAACAGTCCCTTACTGATGGACATTTACATTGATTCACATATTTTGCTATTAAAACCAGTGCTGCAATAAATAACTTTGTAAACAGGTCATTTTGTACTTAAGTAAATCTGTAGGATAAATTCTTATGAGTGGATGGCTGGATCAAATGGTACTTGCATTTTATATTTGATAAATGCTGCAAAGTTGCCCTCCCCCGGAGTCATATAAATTATATACTCCTACCATCAATTCGTAAGAGTGATTCCCCCCCGCCACAACTTTGCCACTACTTTATGGTTAAAGTTAATCTTGCTATGTGCTTTTAATTTGCCCTTTTCTTTTTATGATTGAGGAGGAACAGTTGTTTAGATATTTAAGAGCTATATTTATTAATATTTCCTTTTTTGTTGAATTGTTTATGCACGAAAGATATTAACACTAGTTGAGCAGAAGTCTTTAGGGTCATAGAACTGGATCTTTATTAGGGTGATTTCTATAATTTTCCAGAAAGAGAAATTCTTTCTGGTTCTTGCTGTGTGTATCTTCTATATTTTATTATATCTTTTTTTTTCTTATCAAAAGTGGTTTTGGGTTAGACCAAGATCCTGTAGGAAAGAATGAATGCCTTTACTCTAAGAGTGCTGATGATTACAAAAGTGTCTGCTGTTGTCACTTAGGATGGTGAGGGTTGTGGAGAGAGGTGGTTTGACATTCAGAGGAAACATGGCTAAATAAAACTCATGCTTCTCTTGTTTCAGTACCTTAGGCCCTGGGTTGCAGGCAGCTTATCAGAGTCACTGGGATTTAGTTATGAGTAATACATCAAATGGACAAATTCCACTAACATTTTATTCCAGTAGCCAGGTATGTTAACTTTTTGTGGCAGTTATTTCCACGCTTATGATTGGCTTCAAAATAAAACCAGTTGGAGGTGGAACCTTGCCCTGCTAACTCATTCACCGTGTGACCTTGAACAGTTAGTTTCTCTGAGCTTTATTTACCTCGCCTATAAAATGAAAAGACTAATACACACTTAGCAGGGCTTCTATGAGAAGGAAAGGAGATGACGTACTCCAAGCACTCACTACAGCCTTAAATACGGAACGCCTGCTCTTGTGATTATGCGCTAAGGTACCCAGACTTAACCTCACAAGCTGTGTGCCCTTGGGCAACTTCCTCAGCCTTGCCACGCCTCAGTTTCCTCCTCATAAAATGGGGATAATAACTGTACTTAATCAGGTTGATATGTAAAGTGTGTAGCACAGCGCCAGACACATAAGTGCTCAATAAATGGTAGCTATTTGTTTTTATTATTGTCATTATCATTCTCTTCGGCAATTTTCTTAAGCTTCCTTATCCTGAGCCCTTCTGTTGAAAATTGGCCGGGATGCTTCCACTATTATTCTTTCTCTATAGTCATGCTGTGACATTTGAGTCACTGTATGATTGAATCTGCTAGGCACTTCTCTCAGTTCCGCATGTGGAGATGCGGGGATTCCTGCCGACATCGGCCCCCAGGGACACTTCTTGGGCCTGGGCCAGCGCCCCTTTCTTTTCTCTGAAGAGTTGCAGGGACTGTTCCACCCACTCTCATCTGACTGCCACCGCCTGTTCTTCCCTCACGTTTTTCTTCTCTTCAGGTCTGGAATAGGACAAAATAAACAAACATTTATTGGGTAGAGGAAGAAAGGAAAAAGAATGTAGATCGTGGTTTCGGGAGAGATGTGCTTTGGAGCTGGTTCTTGCTATGTAGCTTCGCTTCAGTATTCACAATGTGCAAAATGGGAGATTTCTACTCTGTTTGGAAATTGCCCACCAGCTCTAACGCTCTTTGCTGCTCCGTTATGTTCAGAGCAGTATGCAGTGTGCTTGCGGGGCAGCACAGGGACGCATAGGGCATGTTGCTTGCTCCATGAGGAAGCTGAGAGGAAACGTAGCCTATTGAAAAGAGCACAGGCTGAGTCCAAATGTACTGGTGATTTGCCTGAGGCAAGTTACTTTAGACTTTCACAATCTCTGAAATGGGTGTTGAATTTAACAGGTTTTAGAGTCAGATGGTGTATGACTCAGGGTTCTCCAGAAATACAGAACTAATAGAATTAGTAGGGAGAATTGCTGTGTGGTATTTCATTGGATTAATATACTATAACTTGTTTATCCATTCTACTACAGTAACTTATTTGTCTGCAGGGGATACATTCCAGACCCCCAGTGAATGCCTGAAACTGTGGGTAGTATCAAACCCTAAATGTTCTGTGTTTTTTTTTATATGCACTTACCTATAATATATGTTCAGTTTGTAAATTAGGCACGCTAAGAGATCAACAACAATAATAAAACAAGTAAGTAAAATAAGGATTAACTGAACACAAACACTGTGCTATCGCATCAGTCAATCTGATAATGAGACTGCTACTAAATGAAATAGTTGAACTCATAGAAGAGTGTTGAATGGTGATTTCTGAGATGTGGGAATGTTTAAGGAATGGCAGGTAGTGTGTACAGTGTAGAGATGCTTGACAAAGAGATGAATCACGTCCCAGGAAGGACATAGCGGGCATAAGAGTTCATCGTACAACTCAAAATGGTGTACAACTTAAAACTTATGAATTGCTTATTTCTGAAATTTCCATTTAATATTTTCAGACTGCAGTCGACTAAGGGTAACTGAAACCATGGAATGTGAATCGATGGATAAGGGGAGACTGCTATATTATTTGTTCAAAAAAAGGTAGATCTTCAGTTTAGTTTTTTCAACTTGGTTGTGTATAATTTACAAATAGAAATTATATATATTTAAGGTGTAAACTTGATGTTTTGCTATTCATATACACTTTGAATTGATCACCACAATCAAACTAGTTAACATATTATAATCTCACAAACTCACCTTAAACTTTTTGTGTGTGTTATAAACATTTATGACCTATGCTTTTGGCAAATTTCTAGTATATAATACTGTTACAGGAAAAACCAGGCACTATATAGAGAAACATCCCTCCAAACTGGGAAGGAGCCAAGAGACCAAAGAACTACTCAGATGAGTCCAGCTTGGAAAGTACATGAGTTTATTAGGACTTGTGCAGCGCACCCTTGTGTGGCAACAGGACAGCTTTGCAGATCTACCACACCACCCATCTCTAAGTTGCATATGAGCTGATTTTTCTGGCTCTTTGCATACTGTTTGCAATGAGACTGTTTTTCCTGGTATGTTCCCAGGTGTGCTCCAGGATGTTTGAGTGCTCAGGGACACCCGCTCCTCAGCTGGGCACCAGGGCCTTGGCTCACCATCCAGTCTTCAGGGTCCAAGCAGCAGACTTATACCCTTAAGTAACCTGGGTGGGGGATCCATGACTCTGCAAATACAGTAGTGATTTACTGTAGTGACCATGATGTACATGGTGATCTCCAGAACTTACTCATCTTGCGTAACAGAAACTTTGGACCTTTTGATCAGTATTTTTTCATTTTCTCTAAACACTCTAATGCCTTGGAAATCACCA